>NW_028225191.1:0-1200000 GCF_052327205.1 Somniosus microcephalus
CGCTACAAAGGCCAACATACCATTTGCCTTCTTAACCGCCTGCTGCACCTGCATGCTTACCTTCAGCGACTGGTGCACAAGGACACCCAGGTCTCATTGTACTTCCCCTTCTCCCAATCTATTGCTATTCAGATAATAATCTGCCTTCCTCTTTTTGCCACCAAAGTGGATAACCTCACATTTATCCATATTATACTGCATCTGCCATGCTTCTGCCCAATCACCCAACCTGTCCAAATCATACTGGAGTTTCTCGGCATCCTCCTCACAGCACATCACTCTCTGGGTGAAGAAATTCCTTCTCATCTCTGTCCTAAATGGCTTACCCCTTATCCTTAGACTGTGAGCCCTGGTTTTGGACTCCCCGACCATCGAGATCCCCTCGTGGTGTCGACTGACCGCGGCGTGTCAGCCAATGAGGTGCAGGAATGGGCAGAACCAGGGGCCAGGACTGACAGCAAGCAGGAACTAACTCAATTAAATACCTGCAGCCCAAAAAATAACTTTTATTTCGTCAGCCAAAAAACAGCAAAGCAAATAAGGTTTGCTGAGTCTGCAAAGCCTATTTTAAAGAATTCTAGAGCGATATCGCTGATCGGTGCTCGGACCCCAGCTATTCACAGTATATATTAATGATCTAGACGAGGGAACTAGATGTAATATCTCCAAGTTTGCAGACAACACAAAGCTGGGTGGGCGTGTGTGTTGGCCTTCGTAGCGAGAGGGTTCAAGTACAGGAACAAGGAAGTCTCGCTGCAGTTGTACAGGGCCTTGGTGAGACCACACCTTGAGTATTGTGTGCAGTTTTGGTCGCTTTATCTGAGGAAGGATGTTCTTGCCATGGAGGGAGTGCAGCGAAGATTCACCAGACTGATACCTGGGATGGCAGGAATGACGTATGAGGAGAGATTGGGTCGATTGGGCTTATATTCGCTGGAGTTTAGAAGAATGAGAGGGGATCTTACTGAAACTTATAAAATTCTAACAGGACTGGACAGACTAGATGCAGGAAGGGTGTTCCCGATGGTCAGGGAGTCCAGAACCAGGGGTCACAGTCTAAGGATAAGGGGTAAGCCATTTAGGACTGAGATGAGGAGGAATTTCTTCACCCAGAGAGTGGTGAACCTGTGGAATTCTCTGCCACACAAGGCAGTTGAGGCCAATTCATTAAATATATTCAAGAAGGAGTTGGATATATTTCTGAAGGCTAAAGGGATCAAGGGATATGGGGAGAAGGCAGGGACCGGGTACTGAATTTGGATGATCAGCCATGATCTCATTAAAGGGCTGAATGGCCTACTCCTGTTCCTATCTTCTATGTTTCTATGTTTTTATGATCACTACCCCCACAATGCTCTCCCACTGATACCCCTTCCACCTGCCCGGCTAAGGTTAAGGGGAGATCTGATAGAGGGGGTCAAAACCAGGAAGGGTTTGGATCGAGTAAATAAGGAGAAACTGTTTCCAGTGGCTGGAGGGTCGGTAACCAGAGGACACAGATTTCAGGCAAAAGAACCAGAGGCGACATGAGGAAACAGATTGTAAACACAGCCAGTTATGATCTGGAACGCGCTGCCTGGAAGGGCGGTGTAAGCAGATTCAATCGTAACTTTCATAAAGAAGTGGGTAAATACTTGAAGGGGAGACATTTACAGGGCGAGGGGGAAAGAGCAGGGGGGAGTGGGACTAATCGCAGAGCTCGACCAAAGAGCCGGCACAGGCACGGTGGGCCGAATGGCCTCCTTCTGTGCTGTTTCATTCGATGGTTCCGTCCCCATAATGAGACCTTCTCAGCCCCGGTGTCCTCCTGGTGGGTGGTGAATCTTTGGAATTCTCTGCCCCAGAGGGCTGTGGAGGCTCAGTCATTGAGTATAATCAAGGCTGAGATCGATAGATTTTTGGACTCATGGGGAAATCGAGGGGTATGGGGATCGGGCGGGAAGGTGGAGATGAGGTAGAAGATCAGCCATGATCTTATTGAATGGCGGAGCAGGCTCGAAGGGCCGAATGGCGTGCTCCTGCTTCTTATAGAGTTATACAGCACAGAAAGAGGCCCTTCGGCCCATCGCGTCTGCGCCGGCCATCCAGCCCTGTCTATTCTAATCCCATTTTCCAGCACTGGGTCCGTAGCCTTGTATGCTATGGCGGTTCAAGTGCTCATCTAAATGCTTCTTGAATGTTGAGAGGGTTCCTGCCTCTACCACCCTTTCAGGCAGTGAGTCCCAGATTCCAACCACCCTCTGGGTGAAAAAGTCTTTCCTCAAATCCCCTCTAAACCTCCTGCCCCTTATCTTGAAACTATCCCCCTGGTTATTGACCCCTCTACTAAGGGGAAAAGTTCCTTTCTATTTACCCTATCTATGCCCCTCATAATTTTGTACACCTCAATCAGGTCCCCCCTCAGCCTTCTCTGCTCCAAGTAAAACAACCCCAGCCTGTCCAGTCTCTCTTCATAGCTGAAGCGCTCCAGCCCAGGTAACATCCTGGTGAATCTCCTCTGCACCCTCTCCAATGCAATCACATCCTTCCTATAGTGTGGCGACCAGAACTGCACACAGTATTCCAGCTGTGGCCTAACCAGCATTTTGTACAGCTCCATCATAACCTCCCTGCTCTTATATTCTATGCCTCGGCTAATGAAGGCAAGTATCCCATATGCCTTTTTAACCACCTTATCCACCTATTGTGCTGCCTTCAGGGATCTATGTACATGCACACCAAGGTCCCTCTGATCCTCTGTCCTTCCTAGGGTCCTACCATTCATTGTGTATTCCCTTGCCTTGTTAGTCCCTCCAAAATGCATCACCTCACACTTTTCAGGGTTAAATTCCATTTGCCACTGTTCCGCCCATCTGACCAACCCATCTATATCGTCCTGCAGACTGAGGCTACCCTCCTCGCTATTTACCACCCCACCAATTTTCGTGTCATCTGCAAACTTACTGATCATACCTTTTACATTCACATCCAAATCATTAATGTAGACCACAAACAGCAAGGGACCCAGCACCGATCCCTGCGGTACCCCACTGGACACAGGCTTCCAGTCACAAAAACAACCTTCGACCATCACCCTCTGCCTTCTGCCACTAAGCCAGTTTTGGATCCAATGTGCCAAGGCACCCTGGATCCCATGGGCTCTTACCTTCTTGACCAGTCTCCTGTGTGGGACTTTATCGAAAGCCTTACTAAAATCCATGTATACCACATCCACTGCACTACCCTCATCCACACACCTAGTCACCCCCTCGAAAAATTCAATCAAATTGGTTAGACATGATCTTCCCTTGACAAAGCCATGCTGACTATCCCTGATTAATCCTTGCCTCTCCAAGTGGAGACTAATTCTGTCCCTCAGAATTTTTTCTAATAATTTCCCAACCATTGATGTTAGGCTCACTGGCCTGTAATTCCCTGGTTTATCCCTGCTACCCTTCTTGAATAATGGTACTACGTTAGCTGTTCTCCAGTCCTCTGGCTCATCCCCTGTGGCCAGAGAGGTTTTGAAAATTTGTGTCAGAGCCCCTGCAATCTCCTTTGCCTCACACAGCAGCCTGGGATACATTTCATCCGGGCCTGGGGATTTATCCAGTTTAAAGCCTGCTAAAACCGCTCGTACCTCCTCCCTCTCGATGCTAATATGTTCAAGTATATCACAGTCCCCCTGCCCGATTACTATGTCTACATCGTCCTTCTCCATAGTGAACACAGATGCAAAAAATTCATTTAAAACCCCACCTACATCTTCTGGCTCCACACAGATTGCCACTTTGGTCCCTAATGGGCCCTACTCTTTCCCTAGTTATCCTCTTGCCCTTAATATACTTATAAAATGCCTTAGGATTTTTCTTTATTTTGCTCGCCAGTGTTATTTCATGGCCCCTCCTCGCTCTCCTAATTTCTTTTTTAAGTATTCCCCCTGCACTTTTTAAACTCCTCTAGGGCTTCCTCTGTCTTTAGTCCTTTGTATCTGCCAAAAGCCCCCCTTTTTTTCCTAATCCATTCTCATATATCCCTTGACATCCAGGGTTCCCTGGGCTTGTTGGTCCCACCCTTGACCTTTACGGGAACATGTTGCCATTGTACTCTCTCTATTTCCTTTCTGAAAGACTCCCACTGCTCTGATGTGGATTTTCCTACAAGTAGCTGATCCCAGTCCACTTTGGCCAGATCCTGCCTTATCATATTAAAATCGGCCTTCCCCCAATTTAGAACCTTTATTTCCGGTCCATCTCTGTCCTTTTCCATGACTACCTTAAATCTCACTGAATTATGGTCACTGTCACCAAAGTGCTCACCTACTAACACTTCTACCACTTGCCCGGCCACATTCCCTAGAATTAGGTCCAGTACCGCCCCCTCTCTTGTAGGACTTTCTACATGCTGGCTCAAAAAGCTCTCCTGGATGCACTTTAAGAATTCTGCACCCTCTAAGCGTTTCACACTCTGACTATCCCAGTTAATATTGGGGAAGTTGAAATCCCCCACTATTATTACCCTATTATTTGCACATTTCTCTGAGATTTGCCTACATATCTGTTCCTCTATCTCCCCCTGACTGTTTGGGGGCCTATAGTACACTCCCAGCAAAGTTCTTGCCCCCTTTTTGTTTTTATGATCTTAAAAAAGCTGTTTGCTATAGCCTGCTGCCCCATGACAAATACACAGAGGATTTCAGTTACGTGGAGAGGCTGGAGAAGCTGGGATTGTTCTCCTTGGAGCAGAGAAGGTGCAGCGGAGATTTAATAGAGGTGTTCAAAACATGAAGGGTTTTGATAGAGTAAATAGGAGCATGGGAACAGGAGGAGGCCATTCAGCCCCTCCGGCCTGTTCCGCCATTCAATGAGATCATGGCCGATCTGTGTCTTAACTCCACCCACCTGCCTTGGCTCCATATCCCTTTGCTCCCTTGTCTAGCAAAAATCTATCGCTCTGGGATTTAAAATGATTAATTGAGCTGGCATCGACTGCTTTCTGTGGGAGAGGGTTCCACACTTCTACCACCCTTTGTGTGAAGAAGTGTTTCCCAACTTCTCTCCTGAGTGGCCTGGCTCTGGTTTTAAGGTGATGTCCCCTTGTCCTCGACTGCCCCACTGGCGGAAAAAGTTTCTCTCTGTCTACTCTACCAATTCCTTTCAAAATCCTAAAATCCTCAATCACTCCTTAACCTTCTAGATTCCAGGGAACACAAGCCTAGTTTATGTAATCTCTCCTCATAATCTAACCCTTGAAGCCCGGGTAACATTCTGGTCAATCTGTGCTGCACTCCTTCCAAGGCCAATATATCCTTTCTGAGGTGCGGTGCCCAGAACTGTACACAGTGCTCCAGGGAGTTCCTGGGAGTTAATGTGCGTAGCTCCCTGAAGGTGGTGGGACATATTGAGAGAGTGGTTAACAAAGCATGTGGGATCTTGGGCTTCATAAATAGAGGTATTGAGTACAAAAGTAGAGAAGTTATGCTGAACCTTTATAAAGCGCTGGTTAGGCCACAACTGGAGTATTGCGTCCAGTTCTGGTCACCACACTTTAGGAAGGATGTGAAGGCCCTTGAGAGGGTGCAGAGGAGATTTACCAGAATGGTTCCGGGAATGGGGGATCTTAGCTACAAGGACAGGTTGGAGAAGCTGGATTTGTTTTCATTAGAGCAAAGGAGGTTGGGGGCTGATTTGATAGAGGTGTACAAGATTATGACGGGTTTGGATAGGCTAGACGGGGAAAGGCTGTTCCCACTAGTTGATGGTACAAGGACTAGGGGACACAGATTTAAGGTTTTGGGCAAGAGATACAGGGGGGATGTGAGGAAAAACTTTTTTACGCAGCGAGTGGTGATGACCTGGAACTCGCTGCCGACGGAAGTGGTGGAAGCGGAGACACTCAATGTTTTCAAGGGGAGACTGGATAGGCACTTGAGGGAAATAAACTTGCAGGGCTACGGGGATAGAGCGGGGGAATGGGACTGACTGGATTGTTCTACAGAGAGCCGGCTCGGACTCGATGGGCCGAATGGCCTTCTGTGCCGTTATGACTCTCTGGGGTCTAACCAGGGCTTTGTATAGCTGTAGCTTATAAGGAGAAACTGTTTCCAGTGGCAGGAGGGTCGGTAACCAGAGGACACAGATATAAGGTCATTGACAAAAGAACCAGAGGCGAGGTGAGGAGAATTTTATTGACGCAGCGAGTTGTTGTGATCTGGAATGCGCTGCCTGAAAGGGCGGTGGAAGCAGAGTCAATAATAACGTTCACTGGGGAATTGGATAAATACTTGAAGGGGAAACATTTTCAGGGCTATGGGGAAAGAGCAGGGGAGTGGGACTAAATGGAGAGCTCTTTCAAAGAGCCGGCACAGGCACGATGGGCTGAATGGCCTCCTTCTGTGCTGTATGATTCTATGAGCCAGTCCTAGAGTGGAGTGGTGCCCGCAGGGATCGCTTGGCAGGAAATTGGGAGGAGGTGGTTCACACGCAGACAGCACCTGATTTCGAGACGCTGTCCTTTTAAAATTGGTCCTCCACAGGCAAGGAGGGACTCGGACCCTTTAATTAAAATCACATTGAAAAGGAGAGTCCCTGTCCCTTTAAGAGCCCTCCGCCCACCACTCCCGCCTTTTTCGTAAAGTCTTTGAAATTAATAATAAAAGTTCATGCAGAAAAAATGTGTGTGTGTCTGACTGTATTTTAGTGAGTATCTGTGTCTGTGTGTCTGTCTGACTGTATGTGTGTGTGTGTCTGTGTAGAATAGCATCATAGAATGATACAGCACAGAAGGAGGCCATTCGGCCCATCGTGCCTGTGCCGGCTCTTTGAAAGAGCGATCCAATTAATCCCACTCCCCTTGCTCTTTCCCCAAAGCCCTGTAAATGTTTTCCCTTCAAGTATTTATCTCAATCTCTTTTGAATTATAATATCGAATCTGCTTCCACCGCCCTTTCAGGCAGCGCATTCCAGATCACAACAACTTGGTGTAAAAATCTGTTTCCTCATGTCACCTCTGGTTCTTTTGCCAATCGCCTTAAATCTGGTTTCTGTCCCTTCAGCCATTGGAAACGGTTTCTCCTTATTTACTCTCTCAAAATCCATCCTGATTTTGAACAACTCTGTCAAATCTCCTCTTAATCTTCTTTGCTTAAGGAGAACAACCCCAGCTTCTCCCGTCTCTCCACGTAACTCAAGTCCCTCATCCCTGGTCCCATTCTCGTAAATTTCTTCTGCACCCTCTCTTAGGCCTTGACATCCTTCCTAAAGTGTGGTGCCCAGCGGAAGCCTAGCCAGTGTTTTATAAAGGCTTAGCATAACCTGCTTGCTTTTGTACTCTATTCCTCTATTAATAAAGTCAAGGATCCTGTATGCTTTTTTTAACAGCCTTCTCAACTTGTCCTGCCACCTTCTAAGATTTGTGTACATACACCCCGAGGCCTCTCTGTTCCTGCAGCCTCTTTAAAACTGGGCCATTTAGTTTATATTGCCTCTCCTCATTCTTCCTACCAAAATGAATCACTTCACACTTCTCTACATTAAATTTAATCTGCCACGTTTCTGCCCATTTCACCAGTCTGGCTACATCCTCCTGAAGTCTGTTACTATCCTCATTGTTTGCTACATTTCTGAGTTTCGTGTCGTCTGTAAATTTTGCCCTGGATCCCCAAGTCCAGGTCATTGATATATATCAAAAAAAGCAGTGGTCCGAATCAATGTTCACGTTAAGTTGCGCGGCCACGCAGCGGTCTGGAGGTCCCGTGCAGCCGGCTCACCGCCCTATAAATGGAATAAACGCGCATGCGCGGAAATTTGAATGGGCCGTGCAGCCCGTTAAAGGGGCCACGCACCTCAAAAAAGAGGGAACATTGATCCTAATACCGACCCCTGGGGAACATCACTGTTTACCTCCCTCCAGTCTGAAAAGCAACCGTTCACCACTACTCTCTGCTTTCTGTCAATTCAATTCAAATCGCTTTATTGGCATGATGACAAGGTACATCTTATGTTGCCAAAGCATCGAAAAACATTCATGGTTGTACACAAAAATACAGATCTATCCATACAGTGTATAAACAGATATATCCCTGAGTGTATAAATATACATTCATATAATTTGTATATACTCTTTTTTTTATATTTAGTGGTTGTCCCTCTGTTTATGGCAAGCTGTAACATAGTGTGCCGCTAAGGTTACACAATTTCTCTCTTCCCCTAGTAGGCATGGGAGTTTTTGGTCGTCATTCAAATTTCTGAATTCCGGGCATATTTTTGAGAATTTTGGGTAGAAATTCTCCCTTATGCCCTGATATTTTCTACAAGCTGTGAGGAAGTGCATCTCTGTCTCCACCACTCCCTGACTGCAGTGAGAGCATATCCTGTCCTCTCTTGGTAGCCGGGTCTGCCTGTGTCTACCTTTTTCGATCGCCAGGCTATGTTCACTAAGTCTGTACATTGTCAAGGTTTTTCTCAGTTTGCTATCCTTTACCATGGTCAGTTAATCAGCCATGTTGTATTGTCTGTTTAGGGCCAAGTAGCAATCGAGTTTGTTTTGGGTTTTTGTTGTTTCTGCCCAATATGACAGCTATTTTTCCTTTTGCTTAGCAACGATTCCCTTGGCAGAGAATTGGGAGGGGGCGAGTGCAAACAGCACCTGATTTCTCGCCAAGCACTCACGGGAGCAGGGGATTTGCTCTCATTTAAATGTCAGTCTCTTAAATATACATTATTATAAAAAGGGAGATGCTGTCCCTTTAAAATCGGTCATCCACGGGGACGCGGTCCCTTTAATGAAAATCTCATAGAAAAAGAGAGCGCCTGTCCCTTTAAGAGAACCCCCACCACGTCCATATTTCTCTTAATAAAGTGCTTGAAATTAATAATTAAAAACGCAGAAAATTTATATTAAAAAAATTAATTCAGGGAGAAAAAATATTTTTACTCACATTTGCTCCACAGCGTTTCTTGTTTCTGTTTCATCAATTTAAAATCAAACTGCTTTTTTTACGATCAGCCATGATCGCATTGAATGGCGGAGCAGGCTCGAGGGGCCGAATGGCCGACTCCTGCTCCTATCTTCAATGTTTAAAACAAGTATCTTCTGTAAAATAAAATTAGTTTGAGCTGTAAAAGGAACATAAAAAATAAACTTTCCCAGGATCACAGATTCTAACCAGGCCAAAATAACAACAGAGAATGCTGGAAAAACTCAGCAGGTCAGGCAACATCCGTGGAGAGAAATTTACAAAATGGCGGCGGGCCGATCGCAGGTCCCGCCTCCTCCTTCGCCGTGATTGGTTGGAGGACCAAAGCCCCTGGGTCGGTGCTCCAGGCTCCGCCTCCTCTCGCTCATTGGTGGAGAGCTCAGTGTCATGTCAGTGCACGCCGGCGACGTCGTGACGTTCCAGAGCGGGCAGTTGGAGCAGGCGGGACATTAAATCAATTTAAATTAAATCTCCCGTCAGCCTCTTCTGTCCCACTCAGCCGGCGCAAGTCCCGCCCCTCTGGCTCCCCGATTGGTTGGAGGACCCGCCGCCGGCTCGCTCCTCCAGCCCCGCCCCGCTCGCTCCCTATTGGTCGGAAGCTCCCGTCAATCAGGCCCTGGGCCAGGGTCCTATCTTCTATGTACTTTCAGTGATGACTTTTATAAACTGGTTTTACAGGAAATTAGAAGAGGAGGGGAGAGATTTGAAGACACTCGGTCGCTTTGTGACTCTAAAGTTGCAGCTGACCCCGCGCATGCGCCCCATGGCCCCGCCCTCTCCTGCTCCACAGGCGCCCGGCCCGCACCGCGCATGCTCAAACACACCCCCCTGGGCCCCTGTCAATCAATCTCCCCCTCTGAACAGGCCCCGCCCCCTCCCACTACGCCGCATGCGCCGCCGGGCCCCGCTCCCGAAGTTGAGCCGCTACCGCGCCTGCGCAGGGCCTCGGATTCTGGGGAAGGCCCGGGCAACCGCGAGAGTCCGGATCACCGGCGGAAAGTGAGTTTTATCAGGGTTTTTTTTAATATAGCGGAGAGAAGCGCGGGCGGGGAGATAAATAAAAAGAAATTGCAAACCGCACCGTCCCGGCACCGAGCGGAGCGAATTGAGCGGCCGCAGCCTCTTGTCTTCTGCAGGGAGCCGGACTGGGGCACGTCATCAACGCCACGGCAGTGACTGACGGGAGCTGCGACCAATAGGGAGAGAGCGGGCGGAATTCGGAGGACTGAGGTGGCGGTGGGTCCTCCAACCAATCAGGGTGCCCGAGGGGCGGGACTTCCGCCGCCTGCTTCTCTCGCTGCTGAGACAAGTGGAATGCAGCAGAGGGCGCTCTTCTGAGTTTGGGGCTCAGGCCTGTTCGTGGAGCAGTGCAGAGGGAACTTTACTCTGCACTGGGCTTTACTACCTCAGCACTGCACTGGAGGGGCAGCACAGAGTTTTAGACTCCAGTCTCTGGAGTGGGACTTCAACCCACAACCTTCTGACTCAGAGGGGAGAGTGCTGCCGCCTGAGCCACGGCTGACATTCTGTATCTAACCTGTGCTGTACCTGCCCTGGGAGTGTTTGATGGGACAGTGTAGAGGGAGCTTTACTTTGTATCAAACCTGTGCTGTACCTGCCCTGGGAGTGTTTGATGGGACAGTGTAGAGGGAGCTTTACTCTGCATCTAACCCATGCTGTACCTGCCCTGGGAGTGTTTGATGGGACAGTGTCGAGGGAGCTTTACTCTGTATCTAACCCGTGCTGTACCTGCCCTGGGAGTGTTTGATGGGGCAGTGTAGAGGGAGTTTTACTCTGTATCTAACCCGTGCTGTATAGGGGGCAATGGGGGGGGAGGAGCTAAAGACAATTAAAATCACTAAGGAGATGGTACTCAGTAAAATAATGGGACTTAAGGCGGATAAATCCCCCGGACCTGATGGCCTACATCCTAGGGTCTTGAGAGATGTGGCGGTAGGGATTGTGGATGCATTGGTGATTATTTTCCAGAACTCCCTGGACTCAGGAAAGGTCCCGGCAGATTGGAAAACTGCTAATGTAACACCCTTATTTAAGAAGGGAAGTAGACAAAAAGCTGGAAACTATAGAGCAGTTAGCCTAACATCTGTGGTTGGCAAAATGTTGGAGTCCATTATTAAGGAAACCGTAACAGAGCATTTGGATAAACATAATTTAATAGGACAGAGTCAGCATGGTTTTATGAAGGGGAAGTCATGTTTGACAAATTTGCTCGAATTCTTTGAGGATGTAACATACAGGGTGGATAAAGGGGAACCAGTGGATGTAGTATATTTGGACTTCCAAAAGGCATTTGACAAGGTTCCACACAAAAGATTACTGATCAAGATAAGAAATCACGGGATTGGGGGTAATATACTGGCATGGGTGGAAGATTGCCTATCTAACAGAAAACAAAGAGTTGGGATAAATGGTTCATTCTCGGGCTGGCAATCAGTAACTAGTGGTGTTCCGCAGGGGTCAGTGCTGGGACCCCAACTCTTTACAATCTATATTAACGATTTGGAGGAAGGGGCCGAGTGCAACATATCCAAGTTTGCCGACGATACAAAGATGGGAGGGAAAGCAGTGAGTGAGGAGGACATAAAAAACCTGCAAAAGGACATAGACAGGCTAAGTGAGTGGGCAGAGATTTGGCAGATGCAATATAATGCTGGAAAGTGTGAGGTTATGCACTTTGGCAGAAAAAATCAAAGAGCAAGTTATTATCTAAATGGAGAGAAACTGCGAAGTGCTACAGTACAAAGGGATCTGGGGGTCTTGGTGCATGAAACACAAAAAGTTAGTATGCAGGTGCAGCAGGTGATCAGGAAGGCCAATGGAATCTTGGCTTTTATTGTGAGGGGGATGGAGTATAAAAACAGGGAAGTCTTGCTGCAGTTATACAGGGTACTGGTGAGGCCACACCTGGAATACTGTGTGCAGTTTTGGTTTCCATATTTAAGAAAAGATATACTTGCTCTCGAGGCAGTTCAGAGAAGGTTCACTCGGTTGATTCCGGAGATGAGGGGTTTGACTTATGAGGAAAGGTTGAGTAGGTTGGGCCTCTACTCATTGGAGTTCAGAAGAATGAGAGGCGAACTTATCGAAACATATAAGATTGTGAGGGGGCTTGATCGGGTGGATGCGGTGAGGATGTTTCCACTGATGGGTGAGAGTAGAACTAGGGGGCATAATCTAAGAATAAGGGGCTGCCCTTTCCAAACTGAGATGAGGAGAAACTTCTTCACTCAGAGGGTAGTAAATCTATGGAATTTGCTACCCCAGAGAGCTGTGGAAGCTGCAACATTAAATAAATTTAAAATGGAGATAGACAGTTTCCTAGCAGACAAGGGAATTAGGGGTTACGGGGAGAAGGCAGGGAAGTGGACGTGAGTCTCGATTCAGATCAGCCATGATCCTATTGAATGGCGGAGCAGGCCCGAGGGGCCGTATGGCCTACTCCTGCTCCTACTTCTTATGTTCTTATGTTTTTATGTACCTGCCCTCAGGAGCAAATTTGGCTAGGGTAAATAAAATCAGAGAGTTAAATGCGTGGCTCAAAGACTGGTGTGGGAGAAATGGGTTTTGCTTCTTGGGACACTGGCACCAGTACTGGGACAGGAGAGTGCTGTTCCATTGGGACGGACTTCACTTGGCCAGTGCTGGGACTAGAATCCTGGCGAATCGAATAACTAGGGCTGTAGAGAGGGCTTTAAACTAATTAGTCGGGGGGAGGTTTCAAGAGAGCGAAAAATAAAAATGTCAGCGGAGAAGGCAATAGAGCAAGGTAGCAGTGGGGGAATTAAAAACCAGAGCGTGTCAGGAAGGGACAGAATATATCAAGATAAAGGTAAAGTAGTAAAGGGGGTAAAAGCAGGAATAAATTGTCACAAAACATATTTAAAAGTTCTTTATCTGAATGCACGCAGCATTCGTAACAAAATAGACGAGTTGACGGTACAAATAACTACACATGGGTATGATCTGGTGGCCATTGCGGAGACATGGCTGCAGGGTGACCATGACTGGGAACTAAACATCCAGGGGTATTTGACTATTAGGAAGGACAGACAGGAAGGAAAAGGAGGTGGGGTGGCTGTGTTAAAGGATGGAATCACTGCAATAGTGAGAAATGATATTGGGTCAAAGGATCAGGATAGTGAAATGGTTTGGGTGGAAATAAGGAATAATAAGGGGAAAAAGTCACTAGTGGGCGTAGTCTATAGGCCTCCTAACAGTTGCAACTCTATTGGTCGGAGTATAAATCAGGAAATAGTTGGGGCTTGTAATAAGGGAACAGCTATAATCATGGGAGATTTTAACTTTCATATTGACTGGACAAATCAAATTGGGCAGGGCAGCCTTGAGGAAGAGTTCATAGAGTGCATTAGGGACGGGTTCCTTGAGCAGTATGTTACTGAACCAACCAGGGGGCAGGCAATCTTAGATCTGGTCCTGTGTAATGAGACAGGATTAATAAAAAATGTCCTAGTAAAGGATTGTAAGAAGTCACACAACACCAGGTTATAGTCCAACAGTTTTATTTGAAATCTCAAGCTTTCGGAGCGCTGCTCCTTCATCAGGTGAAGTGAAGAGATGCATAAAGTCACAGCTTATATAGTCAGAGAATAATGTCAGATGATTACAGGTAATCTTTCTAACTGCCAGTTATTTCTGGTGGGCTGGGGCCCGATTGTGATGTCATCAGAGGAAGAGGCCCAATCAGGTGGATGGAGGCCGGCCCGGCCTGTGACTGACGGGAGCTCTGACCAATAGGACGAGGGCTGAGATGGGAGGACTGAACTGGGTGGCCTGGTCCTCCAACCAATGGCGGTGCGGCAAGGGGGCGGGGCGGGGCCTCCTCTCCAGCTCAGGTGCACTGGGGCCGATTGTGACGCGCTGTCCCCAGGTGAGAGCAGCTCAGTCAGCACAGAGCTGGGGCTGGTATCTGGGAGAGGGGCCGCAGGCAGCGGACCTGGCAAAGGGGCACAAGCTTCACAATACAAGCTTCTTTCAAATGCACAATTGTTTCCTACACACAGCCTGGGTCACTCTGCAAAAAATACTGTTTAACAATTCATCATAACTCCCCTGCTTTAGGAGAGGCGTAGAGTGCAAAAGCAAGAAAGTTATGATGAAACTGTGTAAAAGACTGGAGTCAGCTGTGACTCAGTGAATAGCAGAGTCAGAAGGTTGTGTGTTCAAATCCCGCTCCAGGGACTTGAGCATATAAAGCGAGGCTGACACACCAGTGTGGTGCTGAGGCAGCGCTGCGCTGTCGGAGGGGCAGTGCTGAGGGAGAGCCGCACTGTCGGAGGGGCAGTGCTGAGGGAGCTCCGCACTGTTGGAGGGGCAGTACTAAGGGAGTGCCGCACTGTCGGAGGGGCATTACTGAGGGAGCTCCGCACTGTTGGAGGGGCAGTACTGAGGAAGTGCCGCACTGTCGGAGGGGCAGTACTGAGGGAGCGCCACAATGTCGGAGGGGCAGTACTGAGGGAGCGCCGCACTGTCGGAGGGGCGGTGCTGAGGGAACGCTGCTCCATCGGAGGGGCAGTACTGAGGGAGTGCTGCACTGTCGGAGGGGCAGTGCTGCGGGAGAGCCGCATTGTCGGAGGGGCAGTAATGAAGGAGCGCTGCAGTGTCGGAGGTGCCGTCCTACTGATGAGACGTTAAACCGAGGCCCCCGTCTGCCCCCTCAGGTGGATGTAAAAGATCCCGTGGTGCTATTTCGAAGAAGTTGTCCCCGGTGTTTTGAGCCCAATATTTATCCCTCAATCAACATGACGATAAAACAGATTATCTGGTCATTATCACACTGCTGTTTGTGGGAGCTTGCTGTGCGCAAATTGGCTGCCGCGTTTCCCACATTACAACAGTGACTACACTTCAAAAGTACTTCATTGGCTGTAAAGCGCTTTGGGACGTCCGGTGGTCGTGAAAGGCAGTTAAGAAGGCAAATGGTATGCTGGCCTTCATACAAGAGGATTTGAGTACAGGAGTAAAGAAGTCTTACTCCAATTATATCTTCTTCTTTCTTCTTAGGCAGTCCCTCGGAACCGAGGATGACTTGCTTCCACATTAAAAATGAGTTCTCGGGTGTAAGGGTAAACCGGGAGAGCTTCTTCTCCCCGAGACGGACCCTCTGATATAAAGGGTCGACGGGATCCATGTTTATCTGTAAATTAAACAGAGGGCTGGTCATCTTCCGAGCTCTTTCCCCTAGAGGAGAGGGTAGAATGGGGTTCTTTAGTGTTAAATGGTTTCACCTGGGTCCAGTGCTTCCATCGCATACCCATCGGTTCCTGTAGACAAACACACGTATCACTTGTCATTAATACAGTACATGGCCCCGTCCAACGGGCCCCATTCCCTTTCTTCCGATAACTTGCGTCATTACTTGTTGACCCATTCTGGGCCACTCGTCTGGTTTAAGTCCTGCATTCTGCCTTTCTAGATCTTTAATCTGTTGTTGGTTCCTCACTTCTTTATTTTGTGCTTGTACCTCCTGATTTAGTTGTACTAAGTTTCGCCTTAATCTATCTTGTACTGGTCCTGCTTCTCCCACCCCTCCAGCCAAATCCTCTGGTAGTCTCATAGCTCGTCCTGTCATTAGTTCATAGGGGGTCAGTCCGGTCGTTCGTCCTGGGGTGGCTCGCAGCCTCATTAGTATGCTGGGTAATAATTCCGACCATCCCTTCCCTGTTTCTTGGATGACTCTTGTCAGCGCGTTTTTCAGTGTCCTATTCATTCTTTCTACCATCCCCGAGCTCTGGGGATGATATGGTTTGTGATATTTTTGTGTCACATGTAGCAGCTTACAGATTTCTTTCATTATTTTGCCGGTGAAATGAGTGCCGTTGTCTGAGTCAATTTGCAGAGGCACTCCCCAACGGGGTATAACCTCGGTAGCCAATATTAGTGCAACTGTTTTTGCAGAGCAGTCTCGGGTGGCAAAGGCTTCCACCCACCTGGTAAATTGGTCAATTATTACCAGGCAATATTTCTTCCCCCGGTCCTGCGCTAAGGGGCCGGTAAAGTCAATTTGTAAGTTTTCCCAGGATCCTTGGGGCCTGGGTTGGTTTGCTACTCTAACTCTACATCTCTGTCCTACATTATTCTTGTGCATATTATACAGCGGTGCCAATATTTCGCTACTTCCCGACCTATCTTTGGCCACCACCAGTACTGTGTCAGTAGGTGCAACATGTTACTTCTGCCAGTATGTGTTACACCATGGTATAGCGCCAATCAGTTGTTGTCTACAACATTCCGGTGCCACCACCTGGTTACGGGGGCCCCATTTCCAAATTCCATCTTGTAATTGTGCGCCAGCTTGTCTCCATTTCTCCTTTTGCTCTTTTCGAATATTTTCTTGGAGCTCCATTATGTTCACTTCCTGTACCCCACTGACTATCATGACCATATTTATTTTGTTTTTGAACGCGTCCTCTGGTTGCATTTCTTCCGCAGCTAGTTTTGCGGCTAGATCTGCATACCTATTCCCTATAGGGGCCTGGTCATGGAGTTCACAGAAACATAGAAGATAGGAGCAGGAGTAGGCTATTCGGCCCCTCGAGCCCGCTCCGCCATTCAATGAGATCATGGCTGATCATCCAAATTCAGTACCCTGTCCCTGCCTTCTCCCCATATCCCTTGATCCCTTTAGCCTTAAGAAATATATCCAACTCCTTCTTGAATATATTTAATGAATTGGCCTCCACTGCCTTCTGTGGTAGAGAATTCCACAGGTTCACCACTCTCTGGGTGAAGAAATTCCCCCTCATCTCTGTCCTAAATGGCTTACCCCTTATCTTTAGACTGTGACCCCTGGTTCTGGACTCCGAAACCATCGGGAACATCCTTCCTGCATCCAGTCTATCCAGTCATGTCAGAAATGTATAAGTTTCAATGAGATCCCCTCTCATTCTTCTAAACTCCAGCGAGTATAAGCCCAATCGACCCAATCTCTCCTCATTCGTCATTCCTGCCATCCCAGGTATCAGTCTGGTGAATCTTCGCTGCACTCCCTCCATGGAAAGAACATCCTTCCTCACCTGCATGCTTACCTTCAGCGACTGGTGCACAAGGACACCCAGGTCTCGTTGCACTTCCCCTTCTCCCAATCTATTGCCATTCAGATAATAATTTGCCTTCCTGTTTTTGACACCAAAGTGGATAAACTCGCATTTATCCATGTTATACTGCTCTGACATGCTTCTGCCCAATCACCCAACCTGTCCAAATCATCCTGGAGTTTCTCAGCATCCTCCTCACAACACACACGCCCACCCAGCTTTGTGTCGTCTGCAAACTTGGAGGTATTACATCTAGTTCCCTCGTCCAGATCATTAATATATATTGTGCATAGCAGGGGTCCAAGGACCGATCCCTGCGGTATCCCACTAGTCACTGCCTGCCACTCGGAAAAAGAGCTGTTTATTCCAACTCTTTGCTTCCTGTCTGCCAACCAGTTCTCTATCCAAGTCAATACCTTGCCCCCAATCCCATGTGCCTTAACTTTACACGCTAATCTCTTATGCGGGACCTTATCGAAAGCCTTTTGAAAGTCCAAATACACCACATCCACTGGTTCTCCCTTATCTATTCTACCAGTTACATCCTCAAAAAATTCCAGTAGATTAGTCAAGCATGATTTACCTTTTGTAAATCCATGTTGACTTTGTCCGATCCGGTCACTTTTTTCCAAGTGCTCTGCTATTACATCCTTTATAATGGACTCTAGCATTTTCCCCACTACCGATGTCAGGCTTACCGGTCTGTAATTCCCCGTTTTCTCTCTACCACCTTTTTTGAACAGTGGGGTAACATTAGCTACCCTCCAATCCATGGGAACTGTTCCAGAGTCTATCGAATTTTGGAAGATGACCAGCAATGCATCTACTATTTCTAGGGCCACTTCCTTAAGTACCCTAGGATGTAGATTATTAGGCCCTGGGGATTTATCGGCCTTCAATCCCATCAATTTCCCTAACACCATTTCCCTACAAATACTGATTTCTATCAGTTCCTCCCTTTCATCAGACCCTATGTTCCCGACATCTCTGGGAGGTTATTTGTGTCCTCCTTTGTGAAGACAGAACCAAAATATGTATTTAAGACCAGGACCAGTGCAAGATAGATTAAGGCGATACTTAGTACAACTAAATCAGGAGGTACAAGCACTAAATAAAGTAGTAAGGAACCAACAACAGATTAAAGATCTAGAAAGGCAGAATGCTGGACTTAAACCAGACGAGTTGCCCAGAATAGGTCAACAAGTAATGACGCAAGTTATCGGAAGAAAGGGAATGGGGCCCGTTGGATGGGGCCATGTACTGTATTAATGACAAGTGATACGTGTGTTTGTCTACAGGAACCGATGGGTATGCGATGGAAGCAATGCACCCAGGTGAAACCATTTAACACTAAAGACCCCCATTCTACCCTCTCCTCTAGGGGAAAGAGCTCGGAAGATGACCAGACCTCTGTTTAAATTACAGATAAACATGGATCCAGTTGACCCTTTATATCAGAGGGTCCGTCTCGGGGAGAAGAAGCTCTCCCGGTTTACCCTTACACCTGAGAACTCATTTTTAATGTGGAAGCAAGTCATCCTCGGTTCCGAGGGACTGCCTAAGAAGAAAGAAGAAGATATAATTGGAGTAAGACTTCTTTACTCCTGTACTCAAATCCTCTTGTAATGAAGGCCAGCATACCATTTGCCTTCTTAACTGCCTTTCACAACCACCGGACGTCCCAAAGCGCTTTACAGCCAATGAAGTACTTTTGAAGTGTAGTCACTGTTGTAATGTGGGAAACACGGCAGCCAATTTGCACACAGCAAGCTCCCACAAACAGCAATGTGATAATGACCAGATAATCTGTTTTTTCGTCATGTTAATTGAGGGATAAATATTGGGCTCAAAACACCGGGGATAACTTCTTCGAAATAGCACCACGGGATCTTTTACATCCACCGGAGGGGGCAGACGAGGGCCTTGGTTTAACATCTCATCCGTAGGACGGCACCTCCGACACTGCAGCGCTCCCTCAGCGCTGCCCCTCCGACAGTGCAGTGCTCCCTCAGTACTGCCCCTCCGACAGTGCGGCGCTCCCTCAGTACTGCCCCTCTGACAGTGCAGTGCTCCCTCAGTACTGCCCCTCCGACAGTGCGGCGCTCCCTCAGTACTGCCCCTCTGACAGTGCAGTGCTCCCTCAGTACTGCCCCTCCGACAGTGCGGCGCGCCCTCAGTACTGCCCCTCCGACAGTGCGGCGCGCCCTCAGCACCGCACGGGAGTGTCAGCCTCGCTTTATATGCTCAAGTCCCTGGAGCGGGATTTGAACCCACAACCTTCTGACTCTGCTATCCACTGAGCCACAGCTGACTCCAGTCTTTTACACAGTTTCATCATAACTTCCTTGCTTTTGCACTCTACGCCTCTCCTAAAGCAGGGGAGTTATGATGAATTGTTAAACAGTATTCTTTGCAGAGTGACCAAGGCTGTGTGTAGGAAACAATTGTGCATTTGAAAGCAGCTTGTATTGTGAAGCTTGTGCCCCTTTGCCAGGCCCGCTGCCTGCGGCCCCTCTCCCAGATTCCAGCCCCAGCTCTGTGCTGACTGAGCTGCTCTCACCTGGGGACAGCGCGTCACAATCGGCCCCAGCGCACCGGAGCTGGAGACCCAGGTCCCGCCCCCTAGCCGCGCCGCCATTGGTTGGAGGACCAGGCCGCGCAGTTCAGTCCTCCCAGCTCAGCCCTCTTCCTATTGGTCAGAGCTCCCGTCAGTCAGAATCACATTGCCCCGGCTCACTCCGCCACCCCACGTGGCTCAATCCACTCCGTTCGGCGTCCGCGGAGGTCCCGCCCGCCCGACTCTCAGGTTTGGTTTTTCTTGTATTTTACTTTATAATCTCGCTCTCCGCTCCCCCCCTCACCTCGATTTAAATCGATTCCCCAAACACGTGACTTTACCCCGGCCGCTTATTCCGCCTCTTCCCCGGGCCAGGCCTTCCCTCTGCTCCCCAGAGGACCCGCGCAGGCGCAGTGGCAGCCTCGTGTTGTGGTGAGGGGGCCGAATGAGCATGCGCGGCCCCGCCTCTACACATTTAAAGGGACACCCCACCCTCTCCACATTTAAAGGGACTCCCTCCCCACTCTCGTGTGTTCTTCTGATTAAAGGGACAGTGACAATTCCCCCGGCCACCGCACTTTAGCAATGATGTGAAAGACCTTGCGAGCCAGCCAGTTGGTAGCACCCTGAGTCAGAAAGTTGTGGATTCGAAGTCCCCACTCCAGGGACTTCAGCACATAAATCTTGGCTGATGCTCTGGGGCAGTGCCGAGGTAGCGCCGCACCGTCGGAGGGACGGTACTGAGAGAGCGCTGCACTGACGGAGGGGCAGTACTGAGGGAGCGCCGCACTGACAGAGGGGCAGTACTGAGGGAGCGCTGCACTGTCGGAGCGGCAGTACTGAGGGAGCGCCGCACTGTCGGAGGGCTGTCTTTCGGAAGAGACGTTCAGGTGGACATAAAAGATCCCATTATTTCGAAGAAGGGCAGCAGAGTTATCCCCGGTGTCCTGGCCATTATTTATCATGCAAATTGGCTGCAGTGTTTCCCACATTACAACAGCGATTACACTTCAAAAAGTACTTCATTGGCTGTAAAACCGTTGGTCGTGAAAGGTGCTGTGTAAAGGCCAGTCTTTCTTTATTTTCTCTCCTGTATTTACATGAATTATTTATATAAATCTCTTTTACTGTCCCTTGCAAGGGGAGGAATTGCAGACGGGCAGCTTAACGCAAACTTCACACGAAGATCTGACAGAGTCACTCGATTCATCAGGACCTGAATATCATCGACATATGGAAGCGGAAAGCAGCAATCAGAATGCAGGCAAACTGCACACGTGTCTTGTGTGTGGACGTGGATTCAACTGAAGGTGCAGCCTGGGGAGGCACAAGTGTAACCAAAACGAGGAGAGTCCGTGCAAATGTCAGGAATGCGGGATAGGATTCAGTTGCCTCTCCGAGCTGGAGACTCATCAACGCAGTCACTCCGTGAAATGGCCGTTCACCTGCTCCGTGTGTGGGAAGGGATTCACTCATTCAGGCTCCCTGCGGGCACACCAGCGAGTTCACACCGGGGAGAGGCTGTTCACCTGCTCCGAGTGCGGGAAGGGATTCAGTTATTCAGTCTCCCTGCGAATACACCAGCGAGTTCACAGCGGGGAGAGGCCATTCACCTGCTCCGTGTGTGGGAAGGGATTCACTCAATCAAGCACCCTGCGGGTACACCAGCGAGTTCACACCGGGGAGAGACCATTCACCTGCTCCGTGTGTGGGAAGGGATTCACTGTCTCCTCCACCCTGCTGATACACCAGCTGGTTCACACTGACGAGAGGCCATTCTCGTGCTCCGAGTGCGGGAAAGGATTCACTCTTCCCTCCTCTCTGCGGGAACACCAGCGAATTCACACTGGCGAGTGGCCGTTGACCTGCTCCGAGTGCGGGAAAGGATTTATTCGTCCCTCCGCTCTGGGATCACCAGCTGGTTCACACTGACGAGAGGCCGTTTAAATGTTCCGACTGTGACAAGTGTTTCAAAAGCTCCAAGGACCTCAAGAGGCATCGACGCTTGAAGGACTATTCTGTGTAAATAAAGGCAATTACGGGGTTGGGGGGGCAGGGGGCAGTTTGAAGATGCTGATTATAACCCCAGTAACTAGGCTGGAGTTTAAGAGGGGTCAGCCTCGGCTCAGTGGGTGACACTCTCACCTCTAGAGTCAGAAGGTCATGGGTTTGAGTCCCGCTCTGGAGACTTGAGCACGTAATCTAGGCTGATGCGCCAGGGAAGTACTGAGGGAGAGCTGCTCTTTCAGAGGTGCCATACTATTTGCCTCCTTAACCGCCTGCTGCACCTGCATGCTTACCTTCAGCGACTGGTGCACAAGGACATCCAGGTCTTGTTGCACTTCCCCTTCTCCCAATCTATTGCAGTTCAGATAATAATCTGTCTTCCTGTTTTTGCCACCAAAGTGGATAACCTCGCATTTATCCACATTATACTGCATCTGCCATGCATCTGCCCAATCACCCAAGCTGTCCAAATCATACTGGAGTTTCTCTGAATCCTCCTCACAGCACACACGCCCACCCAGCTTTGTGTCATCTGCAAACTTGGAGATATTACATCTAGTTCCCTCGTCTAGATCATTTATATATATTGTGAATAGCTGGGGTCCTAGCACCGATCCCTGCAGTACCCCACTAGTCACTGCCTGCCACTCGGAAAAAGACCCGTTTATTCCAACTCTTAGCTTCCTGTCTGCAAGCCAGTTCTCTATCCAAGACAGTACCTTACCCCCAATCCCGTGGGCTTTTACATTGCACGCTAATCTCTTATGCGGGACCTTATCGAAAGCCTTCTGAAAGTCCAAATACACCACATCCACTGGTTCTCCCTTATCTATTCTACCAGTTACATCCTCGAAAAATTCCAGTAGATTAGTCAAGCATGATTTACCTTTTGTACATCCATGTTGACTTTGTCCAATCCTGTCACTGTTTTCCAAGTGCTCTGCTATTACATCTTTTATAATGGACTCTTGCATTTTCCCCACTACCGATGTCAGACTTACCGGTCTATAATTCCCCATTTTCTCTCTACCACCTTTTTTAAATAGTGGGGTAACATTAGCTACCCTCCAATCCATGGGAACTGTTCCAGAGTCTATAGAATTTTGGAAGATGACCAGCAATGCATCTACTATTTCTAGGGCCACTTCCTTAAGTACCCTAGGATGTAGATTATCAGGCCCTGGGGATTTATCAGCCTTCAATGCCGTCAATTTCCCTAACACCATTTCCCTACAAATACTGGTTTCATTCAATTCCTCCCTCTCATTAGACCCTATGTTCCCCGACACCTCTGGGACATTATTTGTGTCCTTTTTAAGACAGAACCAAAGTATGTATTTAATTGTTCTGCCATTTCTTTGTTCCCTTGATTCTGACTGCAAGGGACCTACACTGGACTTCACCAATCTTTTTCTCTTCACATATCTATAGAAGCTTTTACAGTCAGTTTTTATGATCCCTGCAAGCTTACTCTCATAATCTATTTTCCCCCTCTTAATTAATCCCTTTGTCCTCCTTTGTTGAATCCTAAACTGCTCCCAATCCTCAGGGTTGCTGCTTTTTCTGGCCAAATTATATGGCCTCTCCTTGAATCTTATGCTATCCCTAATTTCCCTTGTTAGCCACGGTTGAGTCACCTTTTTTGTTTTATTTTTATGCCACACAGGGATGAACAAATTCTGTAGTTCATTCATGCGATCTTTAAATGTTTGCCATTGCCTATCCACCATCAACCCTTTGAATAACATTCCCCAATCAATCCTACCCAACTCGCGCCTCATACCATCGTAGTTTCCTTTATTTAAATTCAGGATCCTAGTCTCTGAGTCAAGTACTTCACTCTCCATTTTAATGAAGAATTCTATCATTATGATCGCTCCTCCCCAAGGGGTCTCGCACAACAAGATTGCTAATTAATCCTTTCTCGTTATGTAATACCCAATCTAAGATGGCCTGATCTCTAGTTGGTTCCTCGACATATTGGTCCAGGAAACCATCCCGTATACACTCTAGGAATTCCTCCTCCACAGTATTGTTACTAATTTGGTTAGCCCAATCTATATGTAGATTAAAGTCACCCACGATAACTGCTGTGCCCTTATTGCACGCATCTCTAATTTCCCGTTTAATACCATCCCCAAGCTCAGCATTACTGTTTGGGGGTCTGTATACAACTCTCACTAACGTTTTCTGCCCCTTGGTATTTCTCAGCTCTACCCATACAGATTCCACATCATCAGAGCTAATATCCTTCCTTACTATTGTGTTAATCTCCTCTTTAACCAGCAACGCCTTCCTGATTATTGAATACCCCTGGATGTTGAATTCCCGGACTTGGTCATCCTGGAGCTATGTCTCCGTAATCCCAATTATATCATATCCGTTTACATCTATTTGCGCAGCTAATTCATCCACCTTATTACGAATGCTCCTCGCACTAAGACACAAAGCCTTCAGGCTTGATTTTTTTAACACTCTTAGTCCTTTTAGAATTATTATTTACTGTGGCCCTGTTTGATTTACACCCTTGATTTCTCCGACTTCCACTTTTGCTTTTCTCCTTCCTGTCTTTTGCTTCTATCCTTGCTTCCCTTTCCTCTGTCTCCCTGCACAGGTTCCCAACCACTTACCTCTTTCACCAAGCTTTTGGTCACCTGTCCTAATATCTCTTTTGTGAGTCAGTGTTAAATTTGGTCTGATGGTGCTCCTGTGAACTGATTGGGACGTTTTTACTATGTTACATTGGATTACATAGGACATACGGCACAGAAACAGGCCATTCGGCCCAACCAGTCCAAGCTCCACTCGAGCCTCCTCCCGTCATTCCTCATCTAAATCTATCAGCATAACCCTCTATTCCATTCTCCCTCATATGCTTGTCCAGCCTCCCCTTAAATTCAATAACAAAATACTGTGGATGCTGGAAATCTGAAATAACAACAGAACTGATCAAGGGTCCCAGACCTGAAACGTTAACTCTGTTTCTCTCTCCACGGATGCTGTCTGGCCTGCTGAGTATTTCCAGCATTTTCTGTTGTAATCCCCTTAAATTCATCTGTACTATTCGCTTCAACCACTCCCTGTGGTAGCGAGTTCCACATTCTCACCACTCTTTGGGTAAAGGAGTTCCTTCTGAATTCCCTATTGGATTTCTTGGTGACTATCTTCTATCGATGGCCTCTAGTTATACTCTTCCCCACAAGTGGGAACATTCGTTATCCACCTCTATTAGGTCACCCCACAGCCTTCTATTTTCAAGAGGAAAGAGACCCAGCCTGTTCATCTTTTCCTGATATGTATACCCTCGTATTTCTGGTATCATCCTTGTAAATCTTCTCTGCACCCTCTCCAGTGCCTCTATATCCTTTTTCTAATATGGCGACCAGAACTGTACGCAGTACTCTAAGTGTGGTCTAACCAAGGTTCGATACAGGTTTAGCATAACTTTACTACTTTTCAATTCTATCCCTCTAGAAATAAACCCTAGTGTTTGGTCTGCTTTTTTTATGGCCTTGCTAACCTGTGTCGCAACTTTTAGTGATTTGTGTATTTGTACTCCGAGATACCTTTGTTCCTCTACCCCACCTAGACTCGCACCCTCCAAGTGATAAGTGACCTCCCCATTCTTCCTACCAAAATGTAATACCTCACGTTTATCTGTGTTGAACTTCATTTGCCAATTATATACCCATTCTGCAAGTTTATTAATGTCCTCCTGTAATGTGTTGCAGTCCCCATCAGTACTGATTATTCCCCAAAGTTGGTGTCATCCGCAAATTTAGAAATGGTGTTTTTGATTCCAAAGTCTAAATCGTTAATATAACTTGTGAACAACAGTGGACCCAGCACTGATCCTTGTGGAACACCACCACCCACCTGCCACTGTCAACAGCAACCTTTTACCATTGATTTGTGAAACAAAGTCTATCAATCAGACGTCTCAATGTTTCCTGTTCCACGAGCTTGTTTCGGGGGTCTGGCTCAGCGACTATCCTGTAATCACACCAACAAGTCCCACTGGGCTGAACAATGGAGGAGAGGCGTTGGAGGAGGATGGTGTGATCAACCGTGGGGAAGCTCGCAGACAGGTAGAGAAGGATGAAGAGAGATAGTCCACCGGTTACCGCCACGGAGGATGTAATTCGTGACTTATTTTGAGGGCCGTTTCATAGAATCATAGAAGGCTACAGCACGGAAGGAGGCCATTTCGGCCCATCGTGTCCGCCCCGGCCAACAAAGAGTTATCCAGCCTATTTCCACTTCCCAGCTCTTGGTCCGTAGCCCTGCAGGTTACAGCATCCCAAGTGCACATCCAAGTACTTTTTAAATGTGGTTAGGGTTCCTGCCTCTACCACCCTTTCAGGCAGTGAGTTCCAGACCCCCACAACCCTCTGGGTGAAGACATTTCCCCTCAAATCCCCTCTAAACCTTCCACCAATTACTTTAAATCTGTGCCCCTGGTTTCTGACCCCTCTGCTAAGGGAAATAGGTCCTTTCTATCCACTTTATCTGTGCCCCTCATAAATTTATACACCTCAATAAGGTCTCCCCTCACCCTCCTCTGTTCCAAGGAAAACAAACCCAGCCTATCCAGTCTTTCCTCAGAGCTAAGATTCTCCACTCCTGGCAACATCCTTGTAAATCTCCTCTGCACCCTCTCTAGTGCAATCACATCCTTCCTGGAATGTGGTGACCAGAACTGCACGCTGTTCTCTAGCTGAGGCCTAACTAGTGTTTTATACAGTTGAAGCATAACCTCCCTGCTCTTGTATTCTATGCCACGGCTAATAAAGGCAAGCATTCCGTATGCCTTCTTAACCACCTTATGTGCCTGGCCTGCTACCCTCAGAGATCTGTGGACATGCACTCCAAGGTCCTTTGCTTTTTGTGGTATAAATCACTGATTTGGACTTGAATGTAGGAAGTATGATTAACCTGATTGCATTTTTTGAGGAGGTAAGAAGGAGGATCGATGAGGGTCGTGCATTTGATGTAGTCTATATGGATTTTAGCAAGGCTTTTGATAAGCTCCTACATGGCAGACTGGTGACGACAGTAAAAGCCCATGGGACCCAAGGCAAAGTGACAAGTTGGATCCAAACTTGGCTCAAAGGCAAGAAACAAAAGGTAATTAAAAACATTTTTTTTTAAATTCATTGATGGGATGTGGGCGTCGCTGGCTAGACCTGCATTTAGTGCCCATCCCGAATTGCCCCAGAGAAGATGGTGGTGAGCCGCCTTCTTGAACCGCTGCAGTCCATATGGTGTAGGTACACCCACAATGCTGTTAGGAAGGGAGTTCCAGGATTTTGGCCCAGCGACAGTGAAGGAACGGCGATACAGGTCCAAGTCAGGATGGTGTGTGGCTTGGAGGGGAACTTGTAGGTGGTGATGTTCCCATGCGTCTGCTGCCCTTGTCCTTCTAACTGGTAGAGGTCGCGGGTTTGGAAGGTGCTGTTGAAGGAGCTCTGGCGAGTTGCTGCAGTGCATCTTGTAGATGGTACACACTGCAGCCACAGTGCGCCGGTGGTGGAGGGAGTGAATGTTGAAGGTGGTGGATGGAGTGCCAATCAAGCGGGCTGCTTTATCCTGAATGGTGTCGAGCTTCTTGAGTGTTGTTGGAGCTGCATTCATCCAGGCAAGTGGAGAGTATTCCATCACACTCCTGACTTGTGCCTTGTAGATGGAGGAAAGGCTTTGGGGAGTCAGGAGGTGAGACACTCGCCGCAGAATTCCCAGCCTCTGGCCTGCTCTTGTAGCCACAGTATTTATATGGCTGGTCCAGTTCAGTTTCTGATCAATGGTAACCCCCAGGATGTTGATGGTGGGGGATTCAGCGATGGTAATGCCATTGAATGTCAAGGGGAGATGGTTAGAGTCTCGCTTGTTGGAGATGGTCATTGCCTGGCACTTGTGTGGTGCGAATGTTACTTGCCACTTGTCAGCCCAAGTCTGAATGTTGTCCAGGTCTTGCTGCATATGGACACAGACTGCGTCAGTATCTGACGAGTCTTGAATGGTGCTGAACAGTGTGCAATCATCAGCGAACATCCCCACTTCTGACCTTATGAAGGAGGGAAGGTCATTCATGAAACAGCTGATGATGGTTGGGCCTAGGTCGAAGGGTGTTTTTGTGACTGGAAGGCCGTTTCCGGTGGGGGTCCGCAGGGCTCAGTACTGGGTTCTTTGCTTTTTGTGGTATAAATCAATGATTTGGACTTGAATGTAGGAAGTATGATTAAGAAGTTTGCAGATGATGCAAAAGTTGGCCGTGTGGTTGATAATGAAGAAGAAAGCTGCAGACTGCAGGAAGATATCAATGGACTGGTCAGGTGGGCAGAACAGTGGCAAATGGAATTCAATCTGGAGAAGTGTGAGGTAATGCATTTGGGGAGGGCTAACAAGGCAAGGGAATAGACTATAAATGGTAGGACACTGAGCAATGCAGAAGATCAGAGGGACCTTGGAGTGCATGTCCACAGATCCCTGAAGGTAGCAGGACAGGTAGATAAGGTGGTTAAGAAGGCACACAGGATACTTGCCTTTATTAGCCGAGGCATAGAATATAAGAGCAGGGAGGTTATGCTTAAACTGTATAAAACACTAGTTAGGCCGCAGCTAGAACACTGCGTGTAGTTCTGGTCACCACATTACAGGAAGGATGTGATTGCACTAGAGGGTGCAGAGGAGATTTACGAGGATGTGGCCTGGGCTGGGGAATTTTAGCTATGAGGAAAGATTGGAGAGGCTGGGGTTGTTTTCTTTGGAACAGAGGAGGCTGAGGGGAGACTTAACTGAGGTGTATAAAATTATGAGGGGCCGAGATCTTGTCTGTGCTGTAAATTTCTATGATTCTATGATTCATTGCTCATCCCATTCCCAAGCTGACTCTGTGTTAACACCTCGGACGAGCTGTCCCACGTAGGGTGACTCCCTCAAACTGTTCGATAGCAAAATACTGCAGACGCTGGAAATCCAAAATAACAACAGAAAATGCTGGAAAAACTCAGCAGGCCAGGCAACATCCGTGGAGAGAAATGAGAGTCGATGTTTCGGGTCAAACCCTTTTTCAAAACTGTAAAGGAAATGAAATAGATTGAAAGGCAGGGCTGGGAGAGAACAAAAGTGAAGAGACATTAAGAGGTATTCAAAACGAGACGAGATGGTGATGGTGGAGACAAAAGACGGCTCAGATTAGGTGTGAAATGTTCTGGCAGAATGAGAGGCAGCTGCCATGTGGGAGAGAGAAAAAAAAGGAAAGGGGGGGAAGGGAGAAACCGCAAAGGGGTGGATAAAAAATATAAGTAAAAATGTAATAGGGGCCGAGGTTATGATCTGAAATTGTTGAACTCGATATTGAGTCCGGAAGACTGCAAAGTGCCTAATCGGAAGATGAGGTGCTGTTCCTCGAGTTTACGTTGAGCTTCCGTGGAACAATGCAAGAGGCCAAGGACGGTGAGGTCCGAGTGGGAATGGAGCGGTGAATTAAAATGACAGGCGACCGGAAGCTCGGGGTCACACTTACGGACTGAACAGAGGTGTTCCACAAAGTGGTCACCCAATCTGCGTTTGGTCTCCCCAATGTAGAGGAGACCGCATCGTGAGCAGCGAATACAGTATACTCGATTGCAAGAAGTACAAGTAAATCACTGTTTCACCTGGAAGGGGTGTTTGCAGCCCCGGACAGTGGGAAGGGGGGAGGTATAGGGGCAGGTGTTACATCTCCTGTGCTTGCACGGGAAGGTGCCAGGCGAAGGGGAAGGGGTGCTGGGGGTGATAGAGGAGTGGACTAGGGTGTCTCGGAGGGAGCGGTCCCTATGGAATCCTGAAAGGGGAGGGGAGGGGAAGATGCGTTTGGTGGTGGGATCACTTTGGAGGCAGCGAAAATGGCGGAGGATAGTCCGTTGAATGTGGAGGCTGGTGGGGTGAAAGGTGAGGACAAGGGGAACCCTATCGTGGTCCCTCAACCTGTTCTCCCGGTTACAGAACCAGTTTGTCTCCCTCAGGAATGCGCAAGCCTCTGTTGTCGGGGCATCAACTCACTCGTGACCTCACACGTTACAAGTCTGCTGCCTGAGCAGTTTGCAGTGTTATTAGGTCTGTGGGTCTCTTAGCAACCAGCTCCCTTATCTAGGCAAAGGGCCCAACTCCTGACTTTGGGTGTTATCATTCCGAACTTCAACATTCTCTGTCTTTTAGCTTCAATCTGTCTGTCCATTCAGTGACAGCACTGAGCTCCTCCCTCCAACCACTGACACTCGCCCACTTGCTGAGAAAGAAAGACTTGCATTTATATAGCGCCTCAACCTCAGGACGTCCCAGAGCGCTTTACATCCAATGAAGAACCACTGAAGTGTAGTCACTGTTGTAATGTAGGAAACACGGCAGCCAATTGGCGCACAGCAAGCTCCCACAAACAGCAATGTGACAATGACCAGATAATCTATTTCAGTGATGTTGATTGAGGGATAAATATTGGCCCCAGGACACCGGGGAGAACTCCCCTGCTCTTCTTCAATGTAGTGCCATGGGATCTTTTACATCCACCTGAAAGAGCAGACGGGGCCTCGGTTTAACATCTCATCCGAAAGACGGCACCTCTGACAGCGCAGCACTCTCTCAGTACTGGAGTGTCAGCCTAGATTTTTATGCTCAAGTCTCTGGACTGGGACTTGAACCCACGACCTTCTGACTCAGAGGTGAGAGTGCTGCCCACTGAGCTAAAGTGCCTGGAGCTAAGCCAGCTGGGATACTTGACATAGGATGACATCGGATATACGGCACAGAAACAGGCCATTCGGCCCAACCAGTCCATGCCGGTGTTTATGCTCCACTCGAGCCTCCTCCCGTCTTTCCTCATCTAAATCTATCAGCATAACCCTCGATTCCCTTCTCCCTCATATGCTTGTCTAGCCTCCCCTTAAATGCATCGATACTATTCGCTTCAACCACTCCCTGTGGCAGCGAGTTCCACATTCTCACCACTCTCTGGGTAAAGAAGTTTCTTCTGAATTCCCTAGTGGATTTCTTGGTGACTATCTTATATTGAGGCCTCTAGTTATGCTCTTCCCCACAAGTGGAAACATTCTCTCTGTATCCACTCTATCAACATTTTTCATAATTTTAAAGACCTCTATTAGGTCACCCCTCAGCCTTCTGTTTTCAAGAGGAAAGAGACCCAGCCTGTTCATCCTTTCCTGATAGTCCAAAGATGTGCGGGTTAGGTTGATTGGCTATGATAAATTGACCCTTAGTGTTAGGGGGATTAAATACGTGGGGTTACGGGGATAGGGTGGGATATGTGTTGGTGTAGGGGTTACGGGGATCGAGTGGGATATGTGTCGGTGCAGGCTCGATGGGCCGAAATGGCCTCTATCTGCACTGTGGGGTTTCTGTGATTCTGTGATGTGTATACCCTCGCATTTCTGGTATGATACTCATAAATCTTCTCTGCACCCTCTCCAGTGCCTCTATATCCTTTTTATAATATGGCGACCAGAACTGTACGCAGTACTCTAAGTGTGGTCTAACCAAGTTTCGATACAGGTTTAGCATAACTTCACTACTTTTCAATTCTATCCCTCTAGAAATAAACCCTACTGCTTGGTTTGCTTTTTTTATGGCCTTGCTAACCTGTGTCGCAACTTTTAGTAATTTGTGTATTTGTACTCCGAGATCCCTTTGTTCCTCTACCCCACCTCGAGTCGCACCCTCCAAGTGATAAGTGACCTCCCCATTCTTCCTACCAAAATGTAATACCTCACGTTTATCTGTTCAGCCTTGGTCACTCTGCAAAAACTCTGAAATGATTAATAATGAAATCTGGGAGTCAAAAAGCTCAGGTGAGGCAGTTTAAAAAGACAGTCCCTGACCAGAGATTGCTGGATGCTGACACTCGGTGCTCACGAGGATAGAATGTCCCATTCCCCAGGCACGGACATCCAGCACCTCGATCACAGCAACAATTCACAGAACAATGGCAATATAACTTGGAGCAGAGACGGTTAAGTGGAGCTGTGATCAAGGTGCTCAAAATTATGAGAGGTTTTGATCGAGCAAACAAGGAGAAGCTGTTGTCACTGGCAGGAGGGTCGGTAACGAGAGGACACAGATTTCAGATCATTGGCAAAAGAATCTAGAGAGGAAATGAGGAGACTTTTTTACACGGCGAATTGTGATGATCTGGAATGCACTGCCTGAATGGGAGGTAGAAGCAGATTCAATAGTAACAGTCAAAAGGGAATTGGATATATATTAAAGGCAGAAATTTGCAGGGCTGTTGGGATAAATGGTTCATTCTCGGGCTGGCAATCAGTAACTAGTGGTGTTCCGCAGGGGTCAGTGCTGGGAACCCAACTCTTTACAATCTATATTAACGATTTGGAGGAAGGGACCGAGTGCAACATATCCAAGTTTGCCGATGATACAAAGATGGGAGGGAAAGCAGTGAGTGAGGAGGACATAAAAAACCTGCAAAAGGACATAGACAGGCTAAGTGAGTGGGCAGAGATTTGGCAGATGCAATGTAATGCTGGAAAGTGTGAGGTTATGCACTTTGGCAGAAAAAATCAAAGAGCAAGTTATTATCTAAATGGAGAGAAACTGCGAAGTGCTACAGTACAAAGGGATCTGGGGGTCTTGGTGCATGAAACACAAAAAGTTAGTATGCAGGTGCAGCAGGTGATCAGGAAGGCCAATGGAATCTTGGCTTTTATTGCAAGGGGGATGGAGTATAAAAACAGGGAAGTCTTGCTGCAGTTATATAGGGTACTGGTGAGGCCACACCTGGAATACTGCGTGCAGTTTTGGTTTCCATATTTAAGAAAAGATATACTTGCTCTCGAGGCGGTTCAGAGAAGGTTCACTCGGTTGATTCCGGAGATGAGGGGGTTGACGTATGAGGAAAGTTTGAGTAGGTTGGGACTCTACTCATTGGAGTTCAGAAGAATGAGAGGCGATCTTATCGAAACATATAAGATTGTGAGGGGGCTTGATCGGGTGGATGCGGTGAGGATGTTTCCACTGATGGGTGAGATTAGAACTAGGGGGCATAATCTTAGAATAAGGGGCTGCCATTTCAAAACTGAGATGAGGAGAAACTTCTTCACTCAGAGGGTAGTAAATCTATGGAATTTGCTACCCCAGAGAGCTGTGGAAGCTGCAACATTAAATAAGTTTAAAATGGAGATAGACATTTTCCTAGCAGATAAGGGAATTAGGGGTTACGGGGAGAGGGCAGGGAAGTGGACGTAAGTCTAGATTCAGAGCAGCCATGATCCTATTGAATGGCGGAGCAGGCCCGAGGGGCCGTATGGCCTACTCCTGCTCCTATTTCTTATGTTCTTATGAAAGAGCAGGGCATCGCTCTTTCAGAGAGCCAGCACCAGCATGATGGCCCGAAAGGCATCCTACTGTGCTCTATGATTGTATAACATCAGCTTCTCTCTGCTCACGGGTACTGAGAGAACAGGGAATAATCTTTAAATCCAGCCCAGTTATTGGGGTTTTAACATTAACATGCCCCAGTTGCCTGAATTAACATGGTTCAGTCCTGGATGTGATTAAAGGCATTGGAAACAGTGGAATCGACCCACCGCAGTCACAATGTGGACACTCTGGTGTGTCAGCGGGTGGGATACACCAGGGAATCCCTTTCCACACACTGAGGTTGACTCTAATGATCGGGAGTCCCAGGGTTTCGGATACCCGATAATCAAGCTCACAAGAACACAAATTGTCTCTCCAGGCTTTATTAAGAGCGCTGCATAACACAGATCGGGTGATAATTCCCTCAATCTGGAGAATAGAAGTACAGTGGATTCGCGCGCGACCTTCTCGAGTCTGTTCCAACTGACAACGGCTTATGTGGCCTGTTCTTATACACAAGCTTGGTTACCGCTCAGGAAATGGGATTGTTTGGACCCGTCTGTTGACCGCCTCCTGAACTCCTGCTAATTCAGGCAATTTAGTCCATCTGTGACCAGACTATAACCACAAGCCCATCTCGTTATCACTCCTATACGGTCCGTGAGGTTATTATCAGATTCACACCCAGACGTTGTGCCTTCACTTGTCTGGCACTTCATCCCATAACACGGGTACAGGGGCTCAGTAATGTTTCATTCATCAGAAAAAGACAAAGTACAACAACATACTGGTCAGCTTAACAGAATCTCATCATTTTTATGGGGCCATAAATATAAAAGTCACTAATAAATCCAGGAGGGAATTCAGGAGAAACTTCTTTACCCAGAGAGTGATGAGAATGTGGAACTCACTCCCACAAGGAGTAGTTGAGGTGAACGACATAGATGTATTTAAGGAGAAGCCAGATAAACATAGGAGGATATGTCGGAGGAGGCTCGCGTGGAGCATAAACCCCGGCATGGACCAGTTGGGCCGAATGGCCTGTTTCTGTGATGTACATTCAATGTAATAACATGAACAGTCCACCGGCACGCTAGAGGCCTTCCACGACCGGTGTGTACCGGAGGGACTGGCGTGCATCATCACCACCGAAAATAGAATCTTCATTTAATTTAAGTTTCCTTTAAACTTTTTTTGTTATGTTACAGGTTTTTTTGGTTGTGATGGTTGACTTTTAATAGGCAATTGCCTGTGATAAGGAGAAAAACAAAAATAACATTAACAGTCAAATCAAGGGAATCATCAGCACAACAGATTGAAAGTTTAAACAGCAGTACAAGAATTTATAAAACATTCATCCATTCCACGTTCATGTCTCCCCAGCTGTCTACAGGGCCCTGCGCTACAGAACAGTGTGAACTCGCTGGTGTCTCAGCAGCTCATTGGAGCTTTTAAAGCTCTCCCCACAGTCAGAACATGTAAATGGTCTCTCATCAGTGTGAACAAGCTGGTGTGCCAGCAGGTTGGTGGACTGCAAGAATCCCTTTCCACACACGGAACAGGTGAATGCCCTCTCCCCAGTGTGAACTCGCTGGTGTCTGGTCAGAGCACTGGAGCTTTTGAAGCTCTTCCCACAGTCAGAACATGTAAACGGTCTCTCATCAGTGTGAAGTTGCTGGTGTTGCTTCAGGCCCCTGGAGCATTTAAAGCTCTTCCCACAGTCAGAACATTTAAATGGTCTCTCATCAGTGTGAACAAGCTGGTGTATCAGCAGGTTGGATGACTGAGTGAATCCCTTCCCACACACAGAGCAGGGAAATGGCCTCTCCCCAGTGTGAACAAGCTTGTGTGCCAGCAGTTTGGTGGACTGCAAGAATCCCTTTCCACACATGGAACAGGTGAATGGCCTCTCCCCAGTGTGAACTCGCTGGTGTCTGGTCAGAGCCCTGGAGCTTTTAAAGCTCTTCCCACAGTCAGAACATGTAAACGGTCTCTCATCAGTGTGAAGTTGCTGGTGTTGCTTCAGGTCCCTGGAGCATTTAAAGCTCTTCCCACAGTCAGAACATTTAAATGGTCTCTCATCAGTGTGAACTTGCTGGTGTTGCTTCAGATCCCCAGAGCATTTAAAGCTCTTCCCGCAGTCAGAACATTTAAATGGTTTCTCATCAGTGTGAACAAGCTGGTGTCTCAGCAGGTGAAATGAATGAACAAATCCCTTCCCACACACGGAGCAGGTGAACGGACTGTCCCCAGTGTGACAGCGCTGATGAACTTCTGATGTAGACGGGGAACTGAATCCATTCCCACCATCCCCACCTTTACCCGGTTTCTCCCCGGTGTGACGGTGCACGTGTCTCGCTAGGTCAGGCGATCGGCTGAATCCGAGTCCACACACGGAGCACGTGAGCGGTTTGTCTGCGCTGTGATCGCTGCTCTCTCCTTCCATGTGCAAAGGCCGATGATATTCAGGTCCTGATGAATCGAGCGACTCTGTCTGATCCTGACATGATGTTTGGTCTGAGTTTCCGGTCTGTAAATGCTCCACTTCTAAAACTCTGTAAAAGGAGTTTAGAAAGGTGTAAGAGGGAAAATGTTGTCTCATGTCCCCCTTTCCCAGCCCAGGGGCAGTGAAGCTGATTTTCAGGCCCCAGCTTCTGCTCAGGTTGGTTGAAAGGATCAACAGTAATGGCGGCTGCATTACCCACAAGCCCCCGCGCTCCAGAAAGCACTGCGGCCGCAGCGTTGAGTTGTGGCTGACACCTCGCATGCACCCCATGGCCCCGCCCTCCCCTGCTCCACAGGCGCCCGGCCCGCACCGCGCATGCTCAGCACACACCCTGGGCCCCTGTCAATCATCCTCCCCCCGTGCCTGTGCGCTCGGCCCCTGAGCTCCAGGCTGCCACACGGGGCTTTCTTTGTAAAGTTGGTGTTCGTTAAGAGCTGCAATCAGTGAGGAAAACATAGAAACATAGAAGATAGGAGCAGGAGTAGGCCATTCGGCCCCTCGAGCCTGCTCCGCCATTCAATGAGATCATGGCTGATCATCCGAATTCAGTGCCCTGTCCCTGCCTTCTCTCCATATCCCTTGATCCCTTTAGCCTTAAGAAATATATCCAACTCCTTCTTGAATATATTTAATGAATTGGCCTCCACTGCCTTCTGTGGCAGAGAATTCCACAGGTTCACCACTCTCTGGGTGAAGAAATTCCTCCTCATCTCTGTCCTAAATGGCTTACCCCTTATCCTTAGACTGTGACCCCTGGTTCTGGACTCCCCGACCATCGGGAACTTCCTCCCAGCATTGAGTCTGTCTAGTCCTGTTAGAATTTTATAAGCTTTGATGAGGTCCCCTCTCATTCTTCTAAACTCCAACGAGTACAAGCCTAATCGACCCAATCTCTCCTCATACATCATTCCTGCCATCCCAGGTATCAGCCTGGTGAATCTTCGCTGCACTCCTTCCATGGCAAGAACATCCTTCCTCAGATAAGGCGACCAAAACTGCACACAATACTCAAGATGTGGTCTCGCCAAGGCCCTATACAACTGCAGCAAGACATCCTTGTTCCTGTACTCAAACCCTCTCAGTACGAAGGCCAACATAAATTTGCCTTAACCACCTGCTGCACCTGCATGCTTACTTTCAGCGACTGGTGCACAAGGACGCCCAGGTCTCATTGCACTTCCCCTTCTCCCAATCTATTGCCATTCAGATAATAATCTGCCTTCCTGTTTTTGACACCAAAATGCATAACCTTGCATTTATCAATGTTATATTGCATCTGCCATGCTTCTGCCCAATCACCCAACCTGTACAAATCATACTGGAGTTTCTCGGCATCCTCCTCACAGCACACACGCCCACCCAGCTTTGTGTCATCTGCAAACTTGGAGATATTACATCTAGTTCCCTCGTCCAGGTCATTAATATATATTGTGAATAGCTGGGGTCCAGCACGGGTTAGATACAGAGTAAAGCTCCCTCTACACTGTCCCCATTAAACACTCCCAGGGCAGGTACAGCAAGGGTTAGGTATAGAGTAAAGCTCACCCTACACTGCCCATCAAATACTCCCAGGGCAGGTACAGCATGGGTTAGATACAGAGTAAAGCTCCCTCTACACTGTCCCATCAAACACTCCCAGGGCAGGTGCAGCACGGGTTAAATACAGAGTAAAGCTCCATCTACACTGTCCCATCAAACACTCCCAGAGCAGGTACAGCACGGGTTAGATACAGAGTAAAGCTCCCTCTACACTGTCCCATCAACACTCCCAGGGCAGGTACAGCACGGGTTAGATACAGAGTAAAGCTCCCTCTACACTGTCCCATCAACCACTCCCAGGGCTGGTACAGCACGGGTTAGATACAGAGTAAAACTCCCTCTACACTGCCCCATCAAACACTCCCAGGGCAGGTACAGCACGGGTTAGATACAGAGTAAAGCACTCTCTAAATTGGTTCACCAACCACAGCCAACCCAGATCCAGCATGTGCTAAATGCAGTGTACTGCTCCTCTGACACTATCCAATGATGTACACCAGCTCAGGTAATGCATAGTAAGAATGCAGAATAAAAATCCCTCTACATGTAAGTGTCAAGCACTCCCAGGTAGCTTCACACACAAGTTAAGCTCGGGTCAACTTGTCGCATCAAAGGCCGAGTCTTCTGGCAGCTGTCAGACAGCTCCCTGTGGCTGGTTAGACTCTCACCTCTGGAGGGGTCTTAGTCCCACCTGATCGGCTCTGTGAATCCAGCCACCTCCATCCAGTCCCAGTTAGTGTGACGGTGATTCGACTCCTCTCTCCACTTTTCACAGATACTGTTCAGTCCAAGAATCCTTTAACATAAAACTGATTATTATTAATTCTAGAATCTATAATTGGAATACAATTTTTGTGACTATGATTAGATTTAATTTGAATATATTTGTAATTAATGACATTAGGTTGAATTACTTACCTTAATATTAAATTGTTCTTTCCTTTCCCCTATTTATATGGACCAGACTCACCGGCAGTGTCAGCTGCCATGTCCAGCTCCACACACACTGACTCCTACTGATGCTGTGTAACCAGGGGCGTAAACCGTCTCCAGGTGACATCAGAAAGGAGCCAGGGACCATGTCACAAAGCAGCCCAAATCCCTCCCACTCTAGGTATTACAGAGCCACATGACCAGGCTCTGCTCCTGGTGTGCAGTCCCACTGGGCATGAACACAGGTTGTACAATCAGTCCCGTCTCCAACCCTGCTCCCATGTACTGAGACTCCAGGCAGGGAGCACTGGCTCCCAAAATTACCACTAATAAATTCTCCCTCCCATCCTCTGAATGTGAGGTCCCACTATTCAAAGACCCCCATTTCTACCTTTTGCTTTATACTCCAGAAAGTCTCCCCTCACTTTATTTCGGTGTGTCTCCATCCTGCTTTGGCAAAGAGAGAAGGTTAGTGGGAGTGGTGTTTGGGATACGGCAAGGATATTCCATCTCCCTCCTTTGTGCTCTGAAACAAGTCTACTCCCTGTAACAGGAAGGGCGCCAGAGGCAATAATTGGAGGGATCTTCAGGGGCATCAAGTGCTGGGACCATCGGATAAGTAATTGGAGCATGCATCATGGGCAATAGGCTCCCTCTGTATTATCCCATCAAACACTCCCAGGGCAGGTACAGCACGGGTTAGATACAGACTAAAGCTCCCTCTACACTGTCCCATCAAACACACCCAGGGCAGGTACACCACGGGTTAGATACAGAGTAAAGCTCCCTCTACACTGTTCCATCAAACACTCGCGGGGCAGGTACAGCACGGGTTAGAAACAGCATAAAGCTCTACTCTACACTGTCCCATCAAACACTGCCAGGGCAGGGACAGCACGGGTCAGATACAAATTAAGGCTCCCTCTACACTGTCCCATCAAACACTCCCAGGGCAGGTACAGCATGGGTTAGATACAGAGTAAAGGTCCCTCTACACTGTCCCATCAAACACTCCCAGGGCAGGTACAGCACGGGTTAGATACAGAGAAAATCTCCCTCCACACTGTCCCATCAAACACGCCCAGCGCAGGTACAGCATGGGTTAGATACAGAGTAAAGGTCCCTCTACACTGTCCCATCAAACACTCCCAGGGCATGTACAGCACGGATTAGGCACAGAGTAAAGCTCCCTCTACACTTTCCCATCAAACACTCCCAGAGCCAGGACAGCATGAGTTAGATACAGAGAAAAGCTCCCTCTACTCTGTCCCCATCAAACACTCCCAGGGCAGGTACAGCACAGGTTAGATACAGAGTAAAGCTCCCTCTACACTGTTCCATCAAACACTCCCGGGGCAGGTACAGCACGGGTTAGATACAGAGTAAAGCTCCCTCTACACTGTCCCATCAAACACCCCCAGGGCAGGTACAGCACGGGTTAGATACAGAGTAAAGCTCCCTCTACACTGTCCCATCAAACACTCCCGTGCTGTCCCTGCCCTGGCAGTGTTTGATGGGACACTGTAATGCCTGCCGGGACAGCAGGCGTTAGATACAGAGTAAAGCTCCCTCTACACTGTCCCGTCAAGCACTCCCAGGGCAGGTACAGCATGGGTTAGATACAGAGTGAAGCTCCCTCTACACTTTCCCATCAAACACTCCCAGGGCAGTTGCAGCACGGGTTAGATACAGAGTAAAGCTCCCTCTGCACTGTCCTGTCAAACACTCCCAGGGCAGGAACAGCACAGGTTAGATACAGAGGAAAGCTCCCTCTACACTGTCCCATCAAACACTCCCAGGGCAGGCACACGACTGTGTGGCTGTTAATGGTTCCAACACCATCATCAAGTTTGCGGATGACACCACGGTAGTAGGCCAGATCACCAACAACGATGAGTCAGCCTACAGGGAGGAGGTCCAGCATCTCGTGAAGTGGTGCGTCGATAACAACCTGGCCCTTAACACCAAGAAAACAAAAGAAATCATTGTGGACTTCAGGAAGTCCAAAGGCGGAAGTCACACCCCCATCCACATCAATGGGGATGTGGTGGAAAGGGTGGACAGCTTTAAGTTACTCGGAGTCCACATCACGGAAGACCTCTCCTGGTCCCTCAACACCTCCTCTCTGGTGAAGAAGGCCCAGCAGCGCCTATATTTCCTAAGGAGGCTGAAGGGATGTAATCTGTCACCCCTGATCCTCTCTAACTTTTACCACTGCACTATAGAGAGCATCCTGACAAACTGTATCACAGTATGGTATGGCAGCTGTAGCTACTATGACCGGAAAGCCCTGCAGCGGGTAGTCAAAACTGCCCAACGCATTACCGGCACCCGGCTACCGACCATAGAGCACATATACCAGAAACGCTGTCTACGGAGGTCACGGTCCATCATCAAAGACCCTACCCACCCCAGCCACAGTCTGTTCACCCTCCTGCCATCTGGGAGACGCTACAGATGCATTCGCACCCGTATGACCAGATTTAGGAACAGCTTTTTTCCCAGGGCTGTCATCCTACTGAACTCCACAAATAAACTCTAAAGCCTGCACATCTGCCAATGCACTTTATTATGGTTATATTTATGTTAATATACTACAAGCCAAATGTATGTTGAATGTTTAAATGTCTTAATCCAAATGTACACTCTCGGGAGCCGCAAGCCTACATTTCGTAGTACTGCACTTGTGCACTAACAATGCCAATAAAAGTTGATTTGATTTGACTTTTGATTTGATTGCACGGGTTAGATACAGAGTAAAGCTCCCTCTACACTGTTCCATCAAACACTCCCAGGGCAGGTACATCACGGGTTAGATACAGAGTAAAGCTCCCTCTACACTGTCCCATCAAACACTCCCAGGGCAGGTACAGCACAGGTTAGATACAGAGTAAAGCTCCCTCTACACTGTCCCATCAAACACTCCCAGGGCAGGTACAGCACAGGTTAGATACAGAGTAAAGCTCCCTCTACACTGTCCTGTCAAACACTCCCAGGGCAGGTACAGCACGGGTTAGATACAGAGTAAAGCTCCCTCTACTCTGTCCCCATCAAACACTCCCAGGGCAGGTACAGCACAGGTTAGATACAGAGTAAAGCTCCCTCTACACTGTTCCATCAAACACTCCCGGGGCAGGTACAGCACGGGTTAGATACAGAGTAAAGCTCCCTCTACACTGTCCCATCAAACACCCCCAGGGCAGGTACAGCACGGGTTATATACAGAGTAAAGCTCCCTCTACACTGTCCCATCAAACACTCCCGTGCTGTCCCTGCCCTGGCAGTGTTTGATGGGACACTGTAATGCCTGCCGGGACAGCAGGCGTTAGATACAGAGTAAAGCTCCCTCTACACTGTCCCGTCAAACACTCCCAGGGCAGGTACAGCACGGGTTAGATACAGAGTAAAGCTCTCTCTACACTGTCCCATCAAACACTCCCAGGGCAGGTACAGCACAGGTTAGATACAGAGTAAAGCTCACTCTAGACTGTCCTGTCAAACACTCCCAGGGCCGGTACAGCACGGGTTAGATACAGAGTAAAGCTCCCTCTACACTGTCCTGTCAAACACTCCCAGGGCAGGTACAGCACGGGTTAGATACAGAGTAAAGCTCCCTCTACACTGTCCTGTCAAACACTCCCAGGGCAGGAACAGCACAGGTTAGATATAGAGTAAAGCTCCCTCTATACTGTCCCGTCAAACACTCCCAGGGCAGGTACAGCACGGGTTAGATATAGATTAAAGCTCCCTCTACACTGTCCCATCAAACACTCCCAGGGCAGGAACATCACGGGTTAGATACAGAGTAAAGCTCCCTCTACACTGTCCCATCAAACACCCCCAGGGCAGGTACAGCACAGGTTAGATACAGAGTAAAGCTCCCTCTACACTGTCCCATCAAACACCCCCAGGGCAGGTACAGCACAGGTTAGATACAGAGTAAAGCTCCCTCTTCACTGTCCCATCAAACACTCCCAGGGCAGGTACAGCACAGGTTAGATACAGAGTAAAGCTCCCTCTACACTGTCCCATCAAACACCCCCAGGGCAGGTACAGCACGGGGTTAGATACAGAGTAAAGCTCCCGCTGCACTGTCCCATCAAACACTCCCAGGGCAGGTACATCACGGGTTGGATACAGAGTAAAGCTCCCTCTACACTGTCCCATCAAACACTCCCAGGGCAGGAACAGCACAGGTTAGATACAGAGGAAAGCTCTCTCTAAATTGATTCACCTGTTAACTCCTCGCAGTCATTGAGGAGGATCTACCCCTCCCGTGGGGGATCAAGGTTCACTGCTTTAGGAGACTAAACACACCGGTCAGTCTATCACTTTCTTACTAATACACAAAGTCAGAACATGTAAAATAAGTAAAGTTTGATTAAGGTAATCCGGTACCTGGACTCACTCTGAGAAACCCTTTGTGTATGCCTCCCCAAGAGTGAGCCCCGAGACCCACGGAGCTGCAACATTTATACATTTTCATATACTGCAAGTCATGGGAAAACATTAAACTAGACGATCACGCGTTCTGTGAGTCACTTGTTTTTTACAAAGTTTTGCTTGAGTTTCACATTGCTACACCAGTTATCTTATGTCAAGCATATTTCGATTCCTCCTACATTGTTCAGTTCTTTTTTATCTACAGGATGCGCCTTGAGTGTGGTTAGGGAGTAGAACATTCTGCTCCTTCTGTTCCTTCTTATCTACTCCTACTGCATCTCAATAGCCTTGCATCAGTTTTTTCAACATTTAAACTTTTAACCCATGTCAACTAGTCCATCATGCTTTGCAAGGCATTTGTACGGCAGTATGTGATTAATTTAACTTATCCTTCCCTCCTTTTATCATTACATGATAACCTCAACTTTGTTCTCTACATACTGGACAGGGTAATTTTCAATATACAATATGAGCATACAATCAGGCAAAGGTAGCCTGATATCAATGTCCAGGGGTTGGGTCCTCCCTTGTAGTTTCTGTTGCTTGCCCTCCTTTGCCCAAACGCATGCGTCATTCTTGTCTCATTTCTTCCTAGTACTACGCCGAATCTTCGCAAATGCTATCACCTTCCTCTAATTCTTGCAGTTCTTCCACATTAATCCTAGTCCAATCCTGTGTGACATTGACACTTCCTTGAGGTTTATTGATTATAACCATCTGCTTTTCACCTCCTGATCCACACTTAATCAGTCTGTTAATTATCACCGAGACTAGTACGTATGAGACAACCAGACAAATGACCCATTCCAATATTGTTCTAAACAGTCCTCCAAATAGTCCATCTCGCAGACACAATGGTCCCCATCCACAATTTCCCGTTGTGTGGTCAATGTCTCCAGCCTCCTTTCCCTTTCTGTCAATTTCATCAATTTCGTTTTGGATTTGCTTTGAGAAATCACTAATGTCCGTACAACATTCTGCTCCGATAACTGCACATGCTCCTCCTTGAGCATGTGAAACATAATCTAGTGCCATTCTGTTTTGTAGGGCAAACATTCTTATTTGGCCCAATTCCTTATTGATCAATTTCAAAGCCATGGCTATGTCATTGGCAATATCTTCCACATCCTGTGCTAAATTTCTTATTTCATCTAATGCCATCATTACTCCATAAGATGGTATTAAAGCTCCTGGGAGTCGGTTCCACCAGGTTTGGTGGTGTGTTTTGAAAGGATCCGAGCCCAAGAGTTTGCGCATGGCGAAATTAGTTCCATAATTTCTTTTTTTCCATTGACTGTAGGTTGGGTATTCACTCCGTATCTCATCTTCAAGTCTGAAGGCTGGGATGATAAATGCTATAGCACATCTTCCCTTAAAGTTATTTGGTAAATATGGGTACCCAGTATGATTGCACACCCACATAGTCCCTTCAAGTGCTGTTGGAGAACACTGGTATGATCGTCTGGCTAGGTTCTCTAGGTTCCATTCTGAAGTTTGTAGACATTTAGTAGTTCCTTTTGCTGTATCATGGGGTTTGGTAGGCCACATAGTTTCATTGTGTTGTCCCTCTCTCTTTCCATTTATGGAGATGATGGTGTCACAAAATGTGGGGAAAAGCGCCCCAACCTCCACTTCACCAATTTTTGATTCTATACACCATTCGAAATGCGGTACGATTGTTATTGGTATACCTTCTACTTCGGTACATTTCTTGCATTTATCGGTTCCGGTGCAATGTTCTTTGGACCAGGGTCGTATTCTGTGCCTTGTCAAGTTGCACCTTTTATCAGAAGCGTATGTAAGTTTGGCTTGTTTATGCATTAAGTCGCCTATCAGACAGTCATCAGATGTGACTGTCATCAATGGAAAATCTCCCGCCGTTCCTACTGGCCTTGGAGTACATAATTTTGATTTATTCTTCCATGGGTGGTTTTTGGTATCCATTGCCTGCAGAAATTTATTAATCCTAAAAATGCTCGTATCCCTCTTTTAGTGGTAGGTTCCGGATATTGGGATATTGTTTGGGTCCTTTCTGAGAGCAGGACTTTTTCATCTAGTGTCAGAATGTGCCCTAAATACGTGACACGCTTTTTGCAAAATTGGATCTTTGCTTTTGATACTACATTTGTATCCATTTGACAATCCATCTCTGTGGGTGATGCAATACGCAAGTCGTCCACGTATTGTACAAGAGTTGAACCTCCCGGTAGTTGCAAAGGGGCCAAACATTTGTGCAGTTCCCTTGAAAAGACGGTCGGAGAATCAACGAAACCTTGTGGTAATCGTGTCCAAGTTTACTGTCGGCCTTCAAAAGAGAAGGCGAACAAGTACTGTGAATCCACATGGATTGGAATCGCGTAAAAAGCATTTTTTAGATCAATAACCGTATATCTTTCAACCTTCGGGGGAGTAGAAGCCATAATAGTGGATGGATCCGGGACTAATGGAAACATTGGAACAATTGTGGTGTATGTAACCTGTTCCACCTTAAGAGAACTTAAGCCTGTTCCACCTTAAGAGATGTACTACTTTCTCTGGCTGCTGTATACGTAATACCGGTGGTGACCACCGGTATATAAGTATTGTGTAGTGATATTGTATTTAGTATAGTCCTGACCTCCAACTAGTAAAGACCTGTTGAACTTTATTCTTGTAGTCTGTGTCAGTAATTAATCTTAATACAACTGGAACACACAGACTTAACAATTACTTCATTTGCGGCCCTTAAATCATGTACTAATCTCCAATCATTATTTTGCTTAGGAACTAGAAATATGGGTGTGTTGCACGGGGAGGTGGGTGCTAAAATTCCTTGTTGTAAATAATCCTTCAGCATTGGTCTAATGCCATCTCTAGCCTGCAGTTTCATCGGGTATTGTGGAATGGCTGGCAATCGAGTCCCTGGTTTTAAATGGATTCTGTATGATTCAGCGTTTTTAGCGAATCCTACTTGGTTAGGATGTATTGCCCATACAGCAGGATCTATTCCCTCTGTCAGGTTATTATTAACCCCCTCTTCCATTTTTAAGGGAACCGTGGATCGATCCGGGTGCATAGAGCACATATACCAGAAACGCTGTTTACGGAGGTCACGGTCCATCATCAAAGACCCTACCCACCCCAGCCACAGTCTGTTCGCCCTCCTGCCATCTGGGAGACGCTACAGATGCATTCGCACCCGAACGACCAGATTTAGGAACAGCTCCTTTCCCAGGGCTGTCATCCTACTGAACTCCACAAATAAACTCTAAAGCCTGCACATCTGCCAATGCACTTTATTATGGTTATGTTTATGTTAATGTATTACAAGCCAAATGTATGTTGAATGTTTAAATGTCTTAATCTAAATGTACACTCTCGGGAGCCGCAAGCCTACATTTCGTTGTACTGCACTTGTGCACTAACAATGACAATAAAAGTCGATTTGATTTGAGAGAGGATGGATGCCAGGCGTAGGGGCCAATCGCATAACCAAGCGAACGTGTGCTCATCTAGCCGGTGAAATCCTGGTTCAGCATTGATTGGTAGTTTTGACAGAACTCTTTGAACCATAGGCCCGAGATCTTTGGCCGGAAAACCTAGGTTGACATGCAGGGTGATATGGGGGGCCCCATTACAACCTTGTTGGTAAAGACTCGTATCTCCTGATGCTAGCTGAACCCAGGCGGCAGTTCCTTCCCTTCCTGCAAAGTATCCCCAGACTTCAAGAGTATGCTGTGTCCCAATAAAAGGTTTGAAAAAATCTTCCAGAACCTGATCCTTCCTAGTTTTATCATATGCTAGCGTACAATGTAAAGGTGATCTCGGGTTTATTTGTTCTGTAAAAACTTGTGACTGATTAGTTTTACAGCACAGTGATCCAAGGGACAGGACAAGCTTTTCTTTCTCATCCTCTCCTAAGTCCAAAGCCCACCATTGCGGAGAATACCTTTCCGCTTGGGAAAGCATAAGACTCCTTTCCTCCTGATCGATTGATAATCCTTCCTTATTACATTTGATCACTACTCCCAATTTACACAATAGGTCCCGGCCGAGGATATTAAACTCTATGGGGGAGAAATTGGGTGAGTAGCGCCACCTGTTAGCGCCTAAAGAGGCAGTCAGTGGCTGTAGCGCCACTGGCTGCGTCTCCGGCGATATTCAGTAGGGGCGCTAATGGTGGCGTTAGGCATTTGTGCTGCGCCGCCACCGATGACGTCATCGGTGTGTGCAGCGCCCCATTCATGCCCCGTTCGCGATATTTGGTAGCGAATGCTGCAGTTGCGCCGCTCGCTACCCGCGCCCGGTTCACGGGGCCTTACTGTGCCGGCAGCGGCGCAAGTTAAGGTGGAGGTGCGGGGCGGCCGCTTTTTCGGCGGCCGCCTGCCAGCACCTCCGTCCCCGGCCTCCTAACCACCCCCCCGCGGCATTGCCGGCTGTTTCCCGAGAGCCCGGCACGTCTCCTTGGTGCCGGGCTCATTTGCCGGCACTCGCGAGCGGGGATCGCGCTGTTGCAGGCACCTCCCCCTTAACAGTGGGAGGAAGGCCTGCAGTACCGCAGCGTGCCGTGCCGCAGCATGTGGCGCTGCGGCACGTTGCGCTGCGATAATCAGTTTCAGCGCCCTAAGAGGGACACGGAGCGCCTCGAGCCTCGCCCCGTGTCCCTCGAGTGGCAGTGAAACTGAATTTCTGGCGATCGGTATCACTCCGATCGCTGCGCTAAATCCTGCGCTCAGGCGACTTTTGCGCCACTTTGGCGCCCCAACCCAATTTCTAGGCCTATATCCTTTGTTTTTAGGAATTGGTGGGGGTGACGATGCCTGCTGCTTCCACCTTTACTTCTTTTGAGATTTCATTAGTAACCATAGTTCCTGAGAAGCCCCAAAGATTTTTAACTTTTCCTGTGCCAGGGATATCCAAATCCTTCCCTGAGATGGATGAGTATGTGGCTCCGGTATCCACTAAAAAGGCCAAATCTTGTCCTTCAATCTGTAAAAATACATATGGCTCCAACTTGGCATTCGCCGTAAGTTGGGGAAATTGGTTGTCTATTAGTGACGCGGCGTCAGTGTCACTCGAGGTTCCCGAGGGTGTGGGTTGTCAAAACTGATTATTATGGGGATACCACGCACCTCCCTCATAATGTGGGGCCGCCGGTGGTGGTGGGGGTGGCAATGGTTCCTGTGTGGACTGACCGCCGTTCCAACATTCCTGTCGAGATTGCCAGGCCTGATCATCCTGAGTGTAACCTCCTCTGCCCCTATGTCCGCCACGTCCTCTGAAACCTCCCCTGCCCCTGCCACTCTGGCCTGGATTAAAACGTGGTCTTGCCCCTTGAAATGACCATTCGTTTTGTGGTCGGGACAGGCAATTCCTTTGCCAATGATGAGGACTACCACAAGTAAAACATCCGGAGTTGGCTGGGGGAACCCATGTCGCATTCGTCTGGGGGCCCTGTTGCTTGGGAACCTGGGCAAACATTGTCTCTTTATTCCCTCCCTTACTGTCTTTCTCCTCTTTTTTCTCTTTTCCCAAACTTTCTTCAACCTGTACAAGCCGTTTATGAGTTGCATTTGTAGTTCTCTCCTCCCAATTTTCAGTGGTTAATTTATAGGCAGAGGCAATTTCAGGTTTAAGGCAAGATAGAATCAAGGCATTATACTGAGGAGAGTTTTCGTCTTCATCAAAATCGGCATCTCCTGAGTACTTGCTATAGACCTGAGAGAATCGCTGAACAAAGTCCTCGACCCATTCCTCTTTCTTCTGTTTAGTATTTATTATTTTAGAATAGTTAATCTTCGTCTTCAATCCATCCCTAAATGCACCTCCCAAATAATCAATTCTCTGTCGGTCTGTAACTGCGCTTGTTGGATGACTTATTTCAAAGTCTGTCCATGAGGTGTCTCCTAATTCCATCTTAACAGCATTAAATTGTGGTCTAGTTAGGCAATGTGCGATCAAGTCCCACATATCTTTTGCATTTCCCTGATAAGCTACAACCGTTTGTTGTAACCAATCCCATGTTCTTTCTGCTCCCTCGGTTTCTAAATTTGGGCAGTCCTTTCTGAGAGCACACAATTCTCCTGGTGACCATGGTTTATACATTTCTACCGTACACCCTAATCCATCAGGGTATTCCCTAATGGGGACCATTGTAGGGTCTCCGTGTCCTCGGGACCATCCTCGTGGTGTCGCGGGGGACCTGTGGTTAGGAGTACCACTTGGGGTTCCACCAGTTGGGGCCATTTGAGCTCCGAAGGGCGTCAAGGGAGAAAAGGGAGGAGCGGGATTGGTGGAATCATTAGGGTCCGTATAACGCGAGGGATCGTATTGTGGAGATCCAGGGGAAAGATTGACTGCTGGAGCCAATGCAGTAGGAGTTACATAGGGCGAAAATTGTGGGATCAAAGGGGAACTAACATCTAGGGGAGCATGCCTCTGTGGGGCCACATGAGGGTCAGACCCTAAATTTTGAGAGTTTAAATAGGGGGTGGATTGAGCTTGTGGTAATGGAAAATGGCCTCCTAATGGGATCGTTTGTCCTGCTGCCACTGGTGGGGTCGGTAAATTAGATAACCCGAGAAACGGATTATTTGATTTGTTGGGTAGCGGTGGGTGACTGTATGGTTGGGGAAGTGGTTGCCGAGGTGACTGTACCGACAGTGACTGTGCTGGTGAAGATGGTTGGGGTTGCTGTTGTTGCCGAGACTGAGCTGAAGCCAATAATCCCCCCAATTTTACCAACGTTTGAGTGATAATTTCATCATCCTCTGATGCTGCATCGTATGGCAGTTGTTCAAAAGCTTGTTTCACAGTTAACATATCCTGCTCTACTTTATCCGCAGCCGCCCTCGCGTCTTTAGCCGATTTCTCAGCCATCGGGTACATTCCTTCCTTTCGATCTTTTGTACCTTTTTCTCATTTTTGTTTTTCACGATCTTGTTTCAGTTTCAAATTGTCAGCTTTACATTCTGCTTTAAGCCTGTCTGAGGATTATCACACACCAAACTCACCTTGCAATAATATTCCCTTTGCTTGGGCGTTACTTTGCTGTGAGGCAAACTGGGACTTTTGGACCCGATCATTGGATTCTTTTGACCATTTTGCCAAGACGTCCCATTCTTTTTGATTTACTTTCGGCGCTTTGCTTCTGAGCTCGACTTGTTGTCTCTGTATTATTTCCGGATCATAGGTACCTGTTTGTGGCCAGCCTGTCTTCCCTTTAGCCCATTTCTTACAATATTTAGTCACCATCTTTCCTTCGTTCTTATTTTGTTCGATTATTATATCCAACGGAGTTTTCGGATCCCCGATCTCCGTCAATTTACTATCTCCTGCCCCCATATACCCGCCCTTAGTACGTACTTGATTTAGTTCTCCGGACTCGAACCGGTTCAATGTGCCTAACCCTTTCCTCGAAGGACTCGAACCTTCTTTATTTATGGGACTCGAACCCAAGGGACTTTAACCTAACATTTCAGTCTGACTTTGAGAAAGTGTTATCTCCCGAATTCCTACCTAAAGGATTCCGTTGGCACGAGGCCAGGATCACAAGCGAATGCGCCAAGTCACTTCGTAACAGACAGAGCAAAAAGGTAAAAATCTTACCTGTGGCCACTTAGTTGCTCAGTCGTCTGAAAGCGACTCGTCAGCCTAGACCGCTGTGATTTAGACCGCAGTGCTTTGGAATCCCATCCTCGTCGCCAGAATTGTTAACTCCTCGCAGTCATTGAGGAGGATCTACCCCTCCCGTGGGGGATCAGGGTTTGCTGCTTTAGGAGACTATACACGCCGGTCAGTCTATCACTTTCTCAGTAATACACAAAGTCAGAACATGTAAAATAAGTAAAGTTTTATTAAGGTAATCCGGTACCTGGACTCACTCTGAGAAACCTTTTGTGTCTGCACACAAGTATGCCTCCCCAAGAGTGAGCCCCGAGATCCACGGAGCTACAACATTTATACATTTTCATATACTGCAAGTCATGGGAAAACAGGAAACTAGGCGATCACGCCTTCTGTAAGTCACTTGTTTTTTTACAAAGTTTTGCTTGAGTTTCACATTGCTACACCAGTTATCTTATGTCAAGCTTATTTCGATTCCTCCTACATTGTTCAGTTCCTTTTTATCTACAGGATGCGCCTTGAGTGTGGTTAGGGAGTAGAACATTCTGCTCCTTCTGTTCCTTCTTATCTACTCCTACTGCATCTCAATAGCCTTGCATCAGTTTTTTCAACATTTAAACTTTTAACCCATGTCAACTAGTCCATCATGCTTTGCAAGGCATTTGTACGGCAGTATGTGATTAATTTAACTTATCACACCAACCACAGCCAACCCAGATCCAGCATGTGCTAAATGCAGTGTACTGCTCCTCTGACACTATCCAATGATGCACACCAGCTCAGGTAATGCATAGTAAGAATGCAGAATAAAAATCCCTCTACATGTAAGTGTCAAGCACTCCCAGGTAGCTTCACACACGAGTTAAGCTCAGGTCAACTTGTCGCATCAAAGGCCGAGCCTTCTGGCAGCTGTCAGACAGCTCCCTGTGGCTGGTTAGACTCTCACCTCTGGAGGGGTCTTAGTCCCACCTGATCGGCTCTGTGAATCCAGCGACCTCCATCCAGTCCCAGTTAGTGTGACGGTGATTCGACTCCTCTCTCCACTTTTCACAGATACTGTTCAGTCCAAGAATGCTTTAACATAAAACTGATTATTATTAATTCTAGAATCTGTAATTGGAATACAATTTTTGTGACTATGATTAGATTTAATTTGAATATATTTGTAATTAATGACATTAGGTTGAATTACTTACCTTAATATTAAATTGTTCTTTCCTTTCCCCTATTTATATGGACTAGACTCACCGGCAGTGTCAGCTGCCATGTCCAGCTCCACCCACAGTGACTCCCACTGATGCTGTGTAACCAGGGGCATAAACCGTCTCCAGGTGACATCAGAAAGGAGCCAGGGACCATGTCACGAAGCAGCCCAAACCCCTCCCACTCTAGGTATTACAGAGTCACATGACCAGGCTTTGCTCCTGGTGTGCAGTCTCACTGGGCATGAACGCAGGTTGTACAATCAGTCCCGTCTCCAACCCTGCTCCTGCGTACTGAGACTCCAGGCAGGGAGCACTGACTCCCAAAATTACCGCTGATAAATTCTCGCTCCCATCCTCTGAATGTGAGATCCCACTATTCAAAGGCCCCCATTTCTACCTCTTGCTTTATACTCCAGAAAGTCTCCCCTCTCTTTATATCGGTGTGTCTCCCTCCTGCTTTGGCAAAGAGAGACAGTTTGTGGGAATGGTGTTCGGGATACGGCAAGGATATTAGCTCTCCCTCCTTTGTGCTCTGAAACAAGTCTACTCCCTGTAACAGGAAGGGCGCCAGAGGCAATAATTGGAGGGATCTTCAGGGGGATCAAGTGCTGGGACCATCGGAGCATTAATTGGAGGGTGCATCATGGGCAATAGGCTCCCTCTGTATTATCCCATCAAACACTCCCAGGCCAGGTACAGCACCGGTTAGATACAGAATAAAGCTCCCTCTACACTGTCCCATCAAACACTCCCAGTCCAGGTACAGCACGGGTTAGATACAGAGTAAAGATCCCACTATATTGTCCCATCAAACACTCCCAGGGCAGGTACAGCACGGGTTAGCTACAGAGTAAAGCTCCCTCTGTATTATCGCATCAAACACTCCCAGGGCAGGTACAGCACGGGTTAGATACAGAGTAAAGCTCCCTCGACATTGTCCCATGAAACACCTCCAGGGCGGGTAAAGCACAGGTTAGATACAGAGTAAATCTCCCTCTACACTGTCCCATGAAACACTCCCAGGACAGGTACAGCACGGGTTAGATGCAGAGTAAAGCTCCCTCTACATTGTCCCATCAAACATCCCCAGGGCAGGTACAGCACGGGTTAGATACAGAGAAAAGCTCCCTCTACATTGTCCCATGAAACACTCCCAGGGCAGGTAAAGCTTGGGTTAGATACCGAGTAAAGCTCCCTCTACACTGTCCCATCAAACACTCCCAGGGCAGGTACAGCACGGGTTAGATACAGAGTAAAGCTCCCTCTACACTGTCCCATGAAACACTCCCAGGGCAGGTACAGCATGGGTTAGATACAGAGTAAATCTCACTCTACATTGTCCCATGAAACACTCCCAGGGCAGGTACAGCACGGGTTAGATACAGAGTAAATCTCCCTCTACACTGTCCCATCAAACACTCCCAGGGCAGGTACAGCACGGGTTAGATACAGAGTAAAGCTCCCTCTACACTGTCCCATCAAACACTCCCAGGGCAGGTACAGCACGGGTTAGCTACAGAGTAAAGCTCCCTCTGTATTATCGCATCAAACACTCCCAGGGCAGGTACAGCACGGGTTAGATACAGAGTAAAGCTCCCTCTACATTGTCCCATGAAACACCTCCAGGGCGGGTAAAGCACAGGTTAGATACAGAGTAAATCTCCCTCTACACTGTCCCATGAAACACTCCCAGGACAGGTACAGCACGGGTTAGATGCAGAGTAAAGCTCCCTCTACATTGTCCCATCAAACATCCCCAGGGCAGGTACAGCACGGGTTAGATACAGAGAAAAGCTCCCTCTACATTGTCCCATGAAACACTCCCAGGGCAGGTAAAGCTTGGGTTAGATACCGAGTAAAGCTCCCTCTGCACTGTCCCATCAAACACTCCCAGGGCAGGTACAGCACGGGTTAGATACAGAGTAAAGCTCCCTCTACACTGTCCCATGAAACACTCCCAGGGCAGGTACAGCATGGGTTAGATACAGAGTAAATCTCACTCTACATTGTCCCATGAAACACTCCCAGGGCAGGTACAGCACGGGTTAGATACAGAGTAAATCTCCCTCTACACTGTCCCATCAAACACTCCCAGGGCAGGTACAGCACGGGTTAGATACAGAGTAAAGCTCCCTCTACACTGTCCCATCAAACACTCCCAGGGCAGGTACAGCACGGGTTAGCTACAGAGTAAAGCTCCCTCTGTATTATCGCATCAAACACTCCCAGGGCAGGTACAGCACGGGTTAGATACAGAGTAAAGATCCCACTATATTGTCCCATCCAACACTCCCAGGGCAGGTACAGCACGGGTTAGCTACAGAGTAAAGCTCCCTCTGTATTATCGCATCAAACACTCCCAGGGCAGGTACAGCACGGGTTAGATACAGAGTAAAGCTCCCTCTACATTGTCCCATGAAACACCTCCAGGGCGGGTAAAGCACAGGTTAGATACAGAGTAAATCTCCCTCTACACTGTCCCATGAAACACTCCCAGGACAGGTACAGCACGGGTTAGATGCAGAGTAAAGCTCCCTCTACATTGTCCCATCAAACATCCCCAGGGCAGGTACAGCACGGGTTAGATACAGAGAAAAGCTCCCTCTACATTGTCCCATGAAACACTCCCAGGGCAGGTAAAGCTTGGGTTAGATACCGAGTAAAGCTCCCTCTACACTGTCCCATCAAACACTCCCAGGGCAGGTACAGCACGGGTTAGATACAGAGTAAAGCTCCCTCTACACTGTCCCATGAAACACTCCCAGGGCAGGTACAGCATGGGTTAGATACAGAGTAAATCTCACTCTACATTGTCCCATGAAACACTCCCAGGGCAGGTACAGCACGGGTTAGATACAGAGTAAATCTCCCTCTACACTGTCCCATCAAACACTCCCAGGGCAGGCACAGCACGGGTTAGATACAGAGTAAATCTCGCTCTACACTGTCCCATCAAACACTCCCAGGGCAGGTATAGCACGGGTTAGATACAGAGTAAAGCTCCCTCTACACTGTCCCATCAAACACTCCCAGGGCAGGTACAGCACGGGTTAGATACAAAATATATCTCCCTCTACACTGTCCCATCAAACACTCCCAGGGCACGTACAGCACGGGTTAGATACAGAGTAAAGCTCCCTCTGCACTGTCCCATCAAACACTCCCAGGGCACGTACAGCACGGGTTAGATACAGAGTAAATCTCCCTCTACACTGTCCCATCAAACACTCCCAGGGCAGGTACAGCACGGGTTAGATACAGAGTAAATCTCCCTCTACACTGTCCCATCAAACACTCCCAGGGCAGGTACAGCACGGGTTAGATACAGAGTAAATCTCCCTCTACACTGTCCCTTCAAACACTCCCAGGGCAGGTACAGCACAGGTTAGATACCGAGTAAATCTCCCTTGATAAGCTAAGCAAATCACATACTGCCTTACAAATGCCTTGATTCGAGTGATCACACTTTCTCAAAGTCAGATATGTTAGGTTACACAGGTTATATTCCTTTGGGTGAAAGTCCCATAAAGTTTTGGGGTAAAGAGGTTATATTCCTTTGGGTGAAAGTCCCATAAAGTTTTAGGGGAAAGAGGTTATATTCCTTTGGGTGCGAGTCCCATAAAGTGGGGAAATGGTTAAGCGCATTAAACCGGTTAAATCAAGTACGTACAAAAAAAATTGGGGAAAAATCAAGTAGGTACAAAAATTGGAAAAAGGGGGCAGGAATAGTAAGTTGATGGAGATCGGGGGTTCAAACTCCGTTGGATATAATAATTGAACAAAATAAGAAAAAAAGGGGAAAAAAAGATATACTTGAAGTTTTGCCAACATGGAAGTTGTTGGCATCTGTGCCGAGACAAACGAAACACAGGATTTGCTGAGTGAAAGGAACCTTAAAAAAAAATGCTGGAGTTTCAGTTTGTGTGAAAGTGGGATTGTGCCCCAGGAGTTGGAAAAAATCTTTGAACTACAATTTAAATTGGGTTGGTGTGTGAAAGCTGAGAAGAACAGCAGGGAGTTTGTTTGGCGAAAGGTTATGTTTCAGTCTGGGATTTGGCCTTGGAGTCGCGGTTGCTATGGTGAAATCTTCCAAAGCAGTTTGATTTGATTTGTTTAAATGTGAAAAACTAATTTTCTCCAGTTATATTCAATGTTTTTACAGTATTTTGGAAAGACATCTGAAGAAAGGAGAATAAGAAAATATGATGTAATTTACTGTTTTCTGCAAGAGTGTGCTATTTTGTTTTGTTTGTTTGTTCATAGTTTTACAAAAGATAAGCTTCTGCCTTAAAGTTACAGTTGCCAATGTGCTTGGAAGAAAATTAATTTGAATGTTTACAAGATCTGGATTAAATTGGAGTTATGAGGTTAATTAACCTATTATTACCAGACTTTCATTGTGGCCAAGGTGAAATTCTGGTTGGTGTAAATTTGTCTAGACCGCTTTGAATAAGATAACTCCGCTCCGCGAGAACATCCGATAGTTGTCGGGTCCCTTACAAAGACTTACTTAGCTTGTGAATTTTGTTCAATCCCGTCTTTGTCCATATTACCTCCGTGTTCATGTTTAGTTAAAGTGTGAAAACACAACTGTCTTTCGATAGGAAAAGTTCTTTTTGATTTACGTGAATTGACGCAGTTGTGGGCATTTGATAATGTTTTGCTCCACCTTCTTAGAATCCTGCAAAGGAGTTAACCCTTCCCACTGACAGCTGTTTAAGTTCACCAAGCAACAACTTTAGTATGAAGTTTAAAGATATTGGGCATTAAATAATTTAAGTTTCTTAATTTTAAGTTAATATTTCCCCACAGTGACAGAAGGAATTGATGATTTGATAAAAATTGGAAATGGAGGATAAATTGATAGAAATGAAATTGAACATTGACAAAACCTGCCGGTACAATAATACTGCTATTGTAAAAACAAAATGGACTCAGGCACTATATATTGGGTTACTTTTGGGAAAATAAAATATCCTGTAAAATAATGATAAATAAAATAGTGTTAATAACTTGGATCAAGTGAGAACGTTTGATCTATGTTTTCTATCTTAAATATTGTACTGGACAGTAAAGTTTCTCCAGGACTCATGAATGAGATGGTAATTAAAGGAAAGTGATTGAGAGTGTAAGATTGAAACAGGAGAATTACACCAATGAATGGGAATTTTCTAAATTTTATAGTGAAAGTCAGAAAAATGTAGTTAAGAATAATAAAAAACTGCCGAGTGTGTGCTCATTCATCTTCAGTGTACTGTCCCTTTAAAAGCCTGTGCTTCCCTCTTCAAGGTAACAGGCTGCGCGCTTTCTCTCTTTCTCTCTCTCTCTCTCTCTCGCGATCGTGACTGCGGCTAGAAGTTGTGATTGAAGTTGCATGGTGCGTGTGTGTGTCAACTAATGTGCAATGTGCGATGAATTACGAAATGAGAATGTACCCGATGGCTGAGAAATCGGCTAAAGATGCGAAGGCAGCTGCGGATAAGGTAGAGCAGGATATTTTAACTACGAAACAAGCTTTTGAACAACTGCCATACGGTGAAGCATCAGAGGATGATGAGATTATCACTCAAACAAAATTTGGCCTTTTTAGTAGATACCGGTGCCACATACTCATCCATCTCAGGGAAGGATTTGGATGTCCCTGGTACAGGAAAAGTTAAAAATCTTTGGGGATTCTCAGGAACTATGGTTACTAATGAAATCTCAAAAGAAGTAAAGGTGGAAGCAGCAGGCATCGTCACTCCCCACCAATTCCTAAAAACAAAGGATATAGAATTTAATGTCCTCGGCCGGGACCTATTGTGTAAAGGGAATTAGCCATAGTAAACTGCCAGGCACACACACGGTTACATACATAGGTTGCCGAGGGGAATAGATTGGCAGATGAAGCAGCAAAATATGCCGCTATGTATGAGGACCAAAAACAAATGCCCCAGTTGGAACAAAAGGAGGGAGGGAAGTATCCCTCCTGTGCGCCATCGTTGGAAGATGTACAAAAGCACCAGGAGGACGCTCCTGGAAATGAAAAACATTGTAAAAAGGATCCTTTGACACAGCTATATGCCGACCCGAAGGGAAGGATAGTTGCTCCAAATTCTATACTCCCCTGGATAGTGCATACGTGTCACACACTATTCCATGGAGGAAAGTACCCTATGGTAAAACAATTGGAAAATTCTTGGTACAACCCAAATTGGGGAAAAGTGGCACAGCAGACAATTGATCACTGTCTGATATGTCAGCAACACAACCCGGGAAAAGCCATACCAACCATAATAGCAACAACTCCTATCCCAGACGGTCCTTTTCAAATACTACAGTTAGATTTTGTACAATTAGAATCAGCTTACGGATAGAAATATGTACTAGTTATTATTGATGTATTTAGTAAATGGATAGAAGCCTTTCCAACAAGGAAAAATACCGCAAAGACTGTGTGCAAAATAATACTGAAGGATATCGTGCCAAGGTTCGGAGTGCCAATACAATTAAGTTCTGATAATGGACCACACTTTGTTGCAGAAATTATGCTGAACTTTGCAATGTTCTCAATATTAGACAACATTTACATTGCCCGCTCCATCCACAATCAGCAGGACTGGTGGGAAGGGCTAATGGAGCCCTAAAACTAAAATTGGCCAAACTCTGTGTAGAAACCAAATTAAAATGGCCAGAAGTATTACCAATCGCATTATATGCTATGAAGACCAATCCTGCCCGAAAGACAGGATTATCACCAGCAGAAATTATCTTCGGAAGACCTTTAAGAACCCCGTTCTCGGCTCCCATCCAAGACGACAGACAAATAGATATTCATGTAATGGGCAATCAGATGATGTCTTATTGTATGTCACTAACCTCTGCTTTAAAGTTGTCTCATCAACAGGTGACAGCCGTAACTAAACTAACACCAGAGGATGCCTGTCATCGACTCAAACCGGGTGATTATGTCCTCGTAAAGAACTTCTACCAGAAAGGATTAGAACCCAGGTGGAAGGGACCCTATCAAGTACTGTTAACCACGCATACCGCAGTGAAGGTCGAAGGAAAGACAAAATGGATTCGCGCTTCACACTGCAAGTTATCATCACCGCTCTTGTCATAATGGACATAACCTCAACAGTGACAGAGGGACAATGCATCGATCACTGTTCCAAACAGCATGGGTGCACTGAATTTTCTTGCGGATGGGGATGTCGTGACAGTTCCAATATTAACCGAGGAAACTGCACAAATGACTCTGCCGACAATGATGAAATTAAGACATCAGCAATGTATTGTAAACAAGGACAGACTACATTGTGCACCTGTACCCAGAGAATTCCCACGGGGCGCACATGGTGTACCATAACTGACGAATAGTCAACCATCAGCACAACAGCTAGCCCGATAGATAACACTCAGAAAAGGGGATACAACCAAGCAAAGTATGAGTGCAGAGAAGGGTATAGAGCTAACGTACCAGGAATGGATAACAATTGTGCTGATGTGAACGAATGTAAAAATACAACTATATGCCCACTTGATCTCTTTCAGGTGGTGTTATCACATCAATTAAATTCTACAGGTCAGGTGTGTGTAAATGTACCAGGAACATACTGGTGTCTATGTAATTTTACCAAACACTCTTTAAATAGAACTGGAAACTACAAAGGCCAGTATGATAGCCAATGTAACATCACTGTACATAAACCAAGATGGAAAAATTCTTATAATTTCCCAGGATGGCAGAATATGTATGATCCCGGAAGAAATTGGTCCCATAAGGATGTATACGTTTATGATCAGACCCACGTAAACGAGTGCTGTCATTGTCAGAATCGAGTACAGTTATCGGCACTAATAAATATAAATGGTTCCCTCATAAAAAGAGGAGGAAGGAAACTCCTGGCATCTCAAGGAGAAAATCTATACCAGAAGTGGCTCGAGAGGATACAAAATATCTACAAAAAGGCACAAAATACCGAAAACCACCCATGGAAGAATAAATCAAAATTATGCACTCCAAGGCCAGTAGGAATGGCAGGAGGTTTTCCATTGATGACAGTCACATCTGATGACTGTCTGATATGCGACTTAATGCATAAACAAGCCAAACTTACATATGCTTCTGATAAAAGGTGCAACTTGACAAGGCACAGAATATGACCCTGGTCCAAAGAACATTGCACCGGAACCGATAACTGCAAGAAATGTACCAAAGTAGAAGGTATACCAATAACAATCGTAACGCATTTCGAATGGTGTACAGAATCAAAAATTGGAACATGGAGGAAAATGACCCTGTCCAGTATGTAGAGAACTAAGTTGAGGTTATCATGTAATGATAAAAGGAGGGAAGGATAAGTTAAATTAATCACATACTGCCGTACAAATGCCTTGCAAGGCATGATGGACTAGTTGACATGGGTTAAAAGTTTAAATGTTGAAAAAACTGATGCAAGGCTATTGAGATGTAGTAGGAGTAGATAAGAAGGAACAGAAGGAGCAGAATGTTCTACTCCCTAACCACACTCAAGGTGCATCCTGTAGATAAAAAATAACTGAACAATGTAGGAGGAATCGAAATAAGCTTGACATAAGATAACTGGTGTAGCAATGTTAAACTCAAGCAAAACTTTGTAAAAAACAAGTGACTCGCAGAACGCGTGATCGTCTAGTTTAATGTTTTCCCATGACTTGCAGTATATGAAAATGTATAAATGCTGTAGCTCCGTGGGTCTCGGGGCTCACTCTTGGGGAGGCATACTTGTGTGCAGACACAAAGGGTTTCTCAGAGTGAGTCCAGGTACCGGATTACCTTAATAAAACGTTACTTATGTTACATTTTCTGACTTTGTGTATTACGGAGAAAGTGATAGACTGACCGGCGTGTTTAGTCTCCTAAAGCAGCGAACCTTGATCCCCCATGGGAGGGGTAGATCCTCCTCAATGACTGCAAGGAGTTAACACTGATAGATTTAGATGAGGAATGACGGGAGGAGGCTCGAGTGGAGCTTGGACTGGTTGGGCCGAATGGCCTGTTTCTGTGCCGTATGTCCTATGTAATCCAATGTAACATAGTAAAAACGTCCCAATCAGTTCACAGGAGCACCATTAGACCAAATTTAACACTGACTCATATAAGAGATATTAGGACAGGTGACCAAAAGTTTGGCGAAAGAGGTACGGGGTTGGGAACCTGTGCAGGGAGACAGAGGAAAGGGAAGCAAGGATAGAAGCAAAAGACAGGAAGGAGAAAAGCAAAAGTGGAAGTCAGAGAAATCAAGGGTGTAAATCAAACATGGCCACAGTAAATAATAATTCTAAAAGGACTAAGAGTGTTAAAAAAATCAAGCCTGAAGGCTTTCTGTCTTAATGTGAGGAGCATTTGTAATAAGATGGATCAATTAGCTGCGCAAATTGATGTAAACGGATATGATATAATTGGGATTACGGAGACATGGCTCCAGGATGACCAAGTCTGGGAATTCAACATCCAGGGGTATTCAATATTCAGGAAGGACAGGAAAAAGGAAAAGGAGGTGGGGTAGCATTGCTGGTTAAAGAGGAGATTAACACAATAGTAAGGAAGGATATTAGCTCTGATGATGTGGAATCTGTATGGGCAGAGCTGAGAAATACCAAGGGGCAGAAAATGTTAGTGGGAGTTGTATACAGACCCCCAAAGAGTAATGTTGAGGTTGTGGATGGTATTAAACGAGAAACTAGAGATGCATGCAATAAGGGCACAGCAGTTATCGTGGATGACTTTAATCTACATATAGATTGGGCTAACCAAATTAGTAACAATACTGTGGAGGAGGAATTCCTAGAGTGTATACGGGATGGTTTCCTGGACCAATATGTCGAGGAACCAACTAGAGATCAGGCCATCTTAGATTGGGTATTATGTAACGAGAAAGGATTAATTAGCAATCTTGTTGTGCGAGGCCCCTTGGGGAGGAGCGATCATAATATGATAGAATTCTTCATTAAAATGGAGAGTGAAGTAGTTGACTCAGAGACTAGGGTCCTGAATTTAAATAAAGGAAACTACGATGGTATGAGGCGCGAGTTGGGTAGGATTGATTGGGGAATGATACTAAAAGGGTTGATGGTAGATAGGCAATGGTAAACATTTAAAGATCGCATGGATGATCCACAGAATTTGTTCATCCCTGTGTGGCATAAAAGTAAAACAAAAAAGGTGACTCAACCATGGCTAACAAGGGAAATTAGGGATAGCATAAGATCCAAGGAGAGGACATATAATTTGGCCAGAAAAAGCAGCAAACCTGAGGATTGGGAGCAGTTTAGGATTCAGCAAAGGAGGACAAAGGGATTAATTAAGAGGGGGAAAATAGATTATGAGAGTAAGCTTGCAGGCAACATAAAAACTGACTGTAAAAGCTTCTATAGATATGTGAAGAGAAAAAGATTGGTTAAGTAAAGCATAGGTCTCTTGCAGTCAGAATCAGGGGAACAAAGAAATGGCAGAACAATTAAATACATACTTTGGTTCTGTCTTAAAAAGGAGGACACAAATAATGTCCCAGAGGTGTCGGGGAACATAGGGTCTAATGAGAGGGAGGAATTGAATGAAACCAGTATTTGTAGGGAAATGGTGTTAGGGAAATTGACGGCATTGAAGGCTGATAAATCCCCAGGGCCTGATAATCTACATCCTAGGGTACTTAAGGAAGTGGCCCTAGAAATAGTAGATGCATTGCTGGTCATCTTCCAAAATTCTATAGACTCTGGAACAGTTCCCATGGATTGGAGGGTAGCTAATGTTACCCCACTATTTAAAAAAGGTGGTAGAGAGAAAACGGGGAATTATAGACCGGTAAGTTTGACATCAGTAGTGGGGAAAATGCTAGAGTCCATTATAAAAGATGTAATAGCAGAGCACTTGGAAAACAATGACAGGATTGGACAAAGTCAACATGGATGTACAAAAGGTAAATCATGCTTGACGAATCTACTGGAATTTTTCAAGGATGTAACTGCTAGAATAGATAAGGGAGAACCAGTGGATGTGGTGTAGTTGGACTTTCAGAAGGCTTTCGATAAGGTCCCGCATAAGAGATTAGCGTGCAATGTAAAAGCCCACGGGATTGGGGGTAAGGTACTGTCTTGGATAGAGAACTGGCTGGCAGACAGGAAGCAAAGAGTTGGAATAAACGGGTCTTTTTCTGAGTGGCAGGCAGTGACTAGTGGGGTACCGCAGGGATTGGTGCTAGGACCCCAGCTATTCACAATATATATAAAAGATCTAGACGAGGGAACTAGATGTAATATCTCCAAGTTTGCAGATGACACAAAGCTGGGTGGGCGTCTGTGCTGTGAGGAGGATTCAGAGAAACTCCAGTATGATTTGGACAGGTTGGGTGATTGGGCAGATGCATGGCAGATGCAGTATAATGTGGATAAATGCGAGGTTATCCACTTTGGTGGCAAAAACAGGTAGACAGATTATTATCTGAACGGCAATAGATTGGGAGAAGGGGAAGTGCAACAAGACCTGGGTGCCCTTGTGCACCAGTCGCTGAAGGTAAGCATGCAGGTGCAGCAGGCGGTTAAGGAGGCAAATAGTATGGCACCTCTGAAAGAGCAGCTCTCCCTCAGTACTTCACTGGTGCATCAGCCTAGATTACGTGCGCAAGTCTCCAGAGCGGGACTCAAACCCACGACCTTCTGACTCTAGAGGTGAGAGTGTCACCCACTGAGCCGAGGCTGACCCCTTTTAAACTCCAGCCTAGTTACTGGGGTTATAATCAGCATCTTCAAACCGCCCCCTGCCCCCCCAACCCCGTAATTGCCTTTATTAACACAGAATAGTCCTTCAAGCGTCGATGCCTCTTCAGGTCCTTGGAGCTTTTGAAACACTTGTCGCGGTCGGAACATTGAAACGGCCTCTCGTCAGTGTGAACCAGCTGGTGATCCCGCAGAGCGGAGGGACGAATGAATCCTTTCCCGCACTCGGAGCAGGTCAACGGCCGCTCGCCAGTGTGAACTCGCTGGTGTTCCCGCAGATAGGAGGGAAGAGTGAATTCCTTCCCACACACGGAGCAGGTGAACAGTCTCTCCCCGGTGTGAACTCGCTGGTGTGTCTGCATGTTGGATGACTGAGTGAATCCCTTCCTGCACTCGGAGCAGGTGAACAGCCTCTCCCCGGTGTGAGCTCGCTGGTGTGCCTGCAGGGAGCCTGAATGAGTGAATCCCTTCCCACACACGGAGCAGGTGAACGGCCATTTCACGGAGTGACTGCGTTGATAAGTCTCCAGCTCAGAGATTAACTGAATCCTATCCCGCATTTCTGACATTTGCATGGACTCTCCTCACTTTGGTTACACTTGTGCCTCCCCAGGCTGCACCTTCGGTTGAATCCACGTCCACACACAAGACACCTGTGCAGTTTGCCCGCACTCTGATTGCTGCTTTCCGCTTCCATATGTCGATGATATTCAGGTCCTGATGAATCGAGTGACTCTGTCAGATCTTCGTGTGAAGTTTGCGTTAAGCTGCCCGTCTGCAATTCCTCCCCTTGCAAAAGACAGTAAAAGAGGTTTATATAAGTAATTAATGTAAATACAGGAGAGAAAATAAAGAAAGACTGGCCTTTATACAGCGCCTTTCACGACCAACGGTTTTACAGCCAATGAATTACTTTTTGAAGTGTACTCGCTGTTGTAATGTGGGAAACACTGCAGCCAATTTGCATGATAAATAATGGCCAGGACACCGGGGATAACTCTCCTGCCCTTCGAAATAATGGGATCTTTTATGTCCACCTGAACGTCTCTTCCGAAAGACGTCCCTCGGACAGTGCGGCGCTGCCTCAGTACTGCCCCTCTGACAGTGCGGGGCTCCCTCAGTACTGTCCCTCCGACAGTGCGGCGCTCCCTCAGTACTGCCCCTCCGACAGTGCGGCGCTCCCTCAGTATTGCCCCTCCGACAGTGCGGCGCTCCTTCAGTACTGCCCCCTCCGACAGTGCGGCGCTCCCTGAGTACTGCCCCTCTGAGAGTGCGGCGCTCCCTCAGTACTGCCCATCTGACAGTGCGGCGCTCCCTCAGTGCTGCCCCTCCAACACTGTGGCGCTCCGTCAGTACAGCTCCTCCGACAGTGCGGCGCTCCCTCAGTACTGCCCCTCCGACAGTGCAGCACTCCCTTAGTACTGCCCGTCTGACAGTGCGGCGCTCCCTCAGTGCTGCCCCTCCGACACTGCAGCGCTCCGTCAGTACTGGCCCTCCGACAGTGCAGTGCTCCCTCAACACTGCCCCTCCGACAGTGCGGCGCACCCTCAGTACTGTCCCTCCGAAAGTGCAGCACTCCCTCAGTACTGCCCCTCCGACAGTGTGGTGCTCCCTCAGTACTGCCCCTCCGACAGTGCGGCGCTCCCTCAGTACTGCCCCTCCGACAGTGCAGCGCTACCTCAGTACTGCCCCTCCGACAGTGCAGCACTCCCTTAGTACTGCCCGTCTGACAGTGCGGCGCTCCCTCAGTGCTGCCCCTCCAACACTGCGGCGCTCCGTCAGTACTGACCCTCCGACAGTGCAGTGCTCCCTCAACACTGCCCCCCCGACAGTGCGGCGCACCCTCAGTACTGTCCCTCCGACAGTGCAGCACTCCCTCAGTACTGCCCCTCCGAGAGTGTGGTGCTCCCTCAGTACTGCCCCTCCGACAGTGCGGAGCTCCCTCAGTACTGTCCCTCCGACACTGCGGACCTCCCTCAGTACTGTCCCTCTGACAGTGCAGCGCTCCCTCAGTTCTGCCCTTCCGACAGTGCGTCACTCCCTCAGTACTGTCCCTCCGACAGTGCAGCACTCCCTCAGTACTGTCCCACCGACAGTGCAGCGCTCCCTCAGTACTGCCCATCCGACAGTGCAGGGCTCCCTCAGTACTGCCCCTCCGACAGTGGGGTGCTCCCTCAGTACTGCCCCTCCGACAGCGCGGCGCTCCCTCAGTACCGCCGCACCGACAGTGTGGCGCTCCTCAGTACCGCCCCTCTGACAGTGCAGCACTCCCTCAGTACTGCCCCTCCAACAGTGCGGCGCTCCCTCAGTACTGACTCTCCCACAGTGCGGTGCTCCCTCAGTACTGCCCCGCCCACAGGGCACCGCCCCTCCGACAGTGCGGCGCTCCTTCGGCACTGCTCCGGAGCATCAGCCTAGGTTTATGTGCTCGAGTCCCTGGAGTGGGGACTTCGAACCCACAACTTTCTGACTGAGAGACGAGGGTGCTCCCAACTGTGCCACTGGCTGGCTCTCAAGGTCTTTCACATCCTTGCTAAAGTTCAGTGGCTGGGGGAATTGTCACAGTCCCTTTAATCAGAAGAATATACGAGAGGGGGGAAGGAGTCCCTTTAAATATGGAGGGGGTGGGTGTCCCTTTAAATGTGGAGGGGGTGGGTGTCCCTATAAATGTGGAGGGGGCAGGTGTCCCTTTAAATGTGAGGGGGTGAGTGTCGCTTTAAATGTGGAGGCGGTGGTTGTCCCTTGAAATGTGGAGGGGGTGGGTGTCCCTTTAAACGTGGAGGGGGGAGGGAGTCCCTTTAAATGTGGAGGGGGTGAATGTCCCTTTAAATGTGGAGGGGGTGGTTGTCCCTTTAATTGTGGAGGGGTGGGTATCCCTTAGAATGTGAAGGGGGGTGTGTCCCTTTAAATGTGGAGGGGGTGCTTGTCCCTTTAAATGTGGAGGGGGTGGTTGTCCCTTTAAATGTGGAGGGGGTGGGCATCCCTTTGAATGTGAGGGTGTGTGTGTCCCTTTAAATGTGGAGGGGGTGGGTGTCCCTTTAAATGTGATGGTGGGTTGGGTGTCCCTTTAAATGTGGAGGGGGTGGTGTCCCTTTAAATGTAGAGAGGCGGGGCCGCGCATGCTCATTCGGCCCCCTCACCATAACACGAGGCTGCCAGTGCGCCTGCACGGGGCCTCCGGGGAGCGGACGGAAGGCCGGGCCCGGGGAAGAGGCGGAATCAGCGGCCGGGGTAAAGTCTTTGGGGAGCGATTTAAATCGAGGTGAGGGGGGGAGCGGAGAGCGAGATTATAAAGTAAAATACAAGAAAAACCAAACCTGAGAGTCGGGCAGGCGGGACCTCCGCGGACGCCGAACGGAGTGGATTGAGCCGCGCGGGGTGGCGGAGTGAGCCGGAGCAATGTGATTCTGACTGACGGGAGCGCTGACCAATAGGAAGAAGGCTGAGCTGGGCGGACTGAACTGGGCGGCCTGGTCCTCCAACCAATGGCGGCGCGGCAAGGGGGCGGGGCCTCCTCTCCAGCTCAGGTGCGCTGGGGCCGATTGTGACGCGCTGTCCCCAGGTGAGAGCAGCTCAGTCAGCACAGAGCTGGGGCTGGAATCTGGGAGAGGGGCCGCAGGCAGCGGGCCTGGCAAAGGGGCACAAGCTTCACAATACAAGCTGCTTTCAAATGCACAATTGTTTCCTACAGACAGCCTTGGTCACTCTGCAAAAAAAACTGTTTAACAATTCATCATAACTTCCCTGCTTTAGGAGAGGGGTAGAGTGCAAAAGCAAGGAAGTTATGATGAAACTGTGTAAAAGACTGGAGTCAGCTGTGGCTCAGTGGATAGCAGAGTCAGAAGGTTGTGGGTTCAAATCCCGCTCCAGGGACTTCAGCACATAAAGCAAGGCTGACACTCCAGTACGGTGCTGAGAGAGCGCCGCACTGTCGGAGGGGCAGTACTGAGGGAGCGCCGCACTGTCGGAGGGGCAGTACTGAGGGAGCGCCGCACTGTCGGAGGGGCATTACTGAGGGAGCGCCGCATTGTCGGAGGGGCAGTACTGAGGGAGCACCACACTGTCGGAGGGGCAGTACTGGGAGTTTTGAGCCCAATATTTATCCTTCAATCAAAATGATGAAAAAACAGATTATCTGATCATTATCACATTGCTGTTTGTGGGAGCTTGCTGTGCGCAAATTGGCTGCCGTGTTTCCCACATTACAACAGTGACTACACTTCAAAAGTACTTAATTGGCTGCAAAGCACTTTGGGATGTCCGGTGGTCATGAAAGGCGGTTACGAAGGCAAATGGTATGCTGGCCTTCATTACAAGAGGATTTGAGTACAGGAGTAAAGAAGTCTTACTCCAATTATATCTTCTTCTCAGGCAGTCCCTCGGAACCGAGGATAACTTGCTTACACATTTAAAATGAGTTCTCAGGTGACTGATGATTCCACACAGGTGGGGCAGATGATAGTTGAAGGGGCGGGTGGGTGGGGGGCTTGGGTTGACGTGTGCTCGGGTTGACGTGTGCTCCTTGCGCTTGGCTTCCGCTTGCTCCCGGCAAAGAGACTCGAGGTGTTCGGCGCCTTCTCGGATGCTTCTTCTCCACTTTGTGCGGTCTTGGGCCAGGGATTCCCAGGTGTTGGTGGGGATATTGCACCTTTTCAAGGAGGCTTTGAGGGTGTCCTTGAAGCGTTTCCTCTGCCCACCTCGGGCTCGCTTGCCTTGCCGGAGCTCCAAGTAGAGCGCTTGTTTTGGGAGTCTCGTATCGGGCATGTGGACAAAGTGACCCATCCATCGGAGCTGATCGAGCGTGGTCAAAGCTTCGATGCTGGGGATGTTGGCCTGAGTCAGAACACTGACGTTGGTGCGTTTATCCTGCCAAAATTGTACACAGTACTCCAGGTGTGGTCTCACCAAGGCCCTATATAATTGGAGGCAGCGTTGGTGGTACCTCAAAGCACTGGAGAGGTACCACCAACGCTGCCTCCAATTATATAGGGCCTTGGTGAGACCACACCTGGAGTACTGTGTACAATTTTGGTCTCCTTACCTAAGGAAGGATATACTTGCCATAGAGGGAGTGCAACAAAGGTTCACAAGATTGATTCCTGGGATGGCAGGACTGTCATATTAGAAGAGATTGAGTAAACTAGACCTGTATTCTCTTGAATTCAGAAGAATGAGAGGGGATCTCATTGAAGCATACAAAATTATACATTAATTTGGGCTAACCAAATTAGTAACAATATTGTGGAGGAGGAATTCCTGGAGTGTTTACGGGATGGTTTCCTGGACCAATATGTTGAGGAACCAACCAGAGAAAAGACCATCTTAGACTGGGTATTATGTAACGAGAAAGGAATAATTAACAGTCTTGTTGTAGGAGGCCCCTTGGGTCAGATTGATCATAATATGATAGAATTCTTCATTAAGATGGAGAATTAAGTTGTTGAATCAGAGACTAGGGTCCTGAATTTAAATAAAGGAAACTACGATAGTCTGGGGCACTAGTTGCGTAGGATTGATTGGGGAATGTCACTCAAAGGATTGACGGTGGATAGGCAATGGCAAACATTCAACGACCGCATGGATGAACTACAGAATTTGTTCATCCCACTTTGACATAAAAATAAAACAAAAAAGGTGACTCAACCGTGGATAACGAGTGTAATTAGGGATAGCATAAGATCCAAGGAGAGGACATATAAATTGGCCAGAAAAAGCAGTAATCCAGAGGATTGGGAGCAGTTTAGGATTCAACAAAGGAGGACAAAGCAATTAATTAAGAAAGGGAAAATAGAATACGAGAGTAAGCTTTCAGGGAACATAAAAACTGATTGTAAAAGCTTTTATAGATATGTGAAGAGAAAAAGATTGGTGAAGTCAAGCATAGGTCCCTTGCAGTCAGAATCAGGGGAATTTATAATGGGGAACAAAGAAATGGCTGACCAACTAAATACATATTTTGGTTCTGTCTTCACAAAGGAGGACACAAATAACCTCCCAGAGATGCTGGTGAACATAGGGTCTGATGAAAGGGAGGAACTGAAAGAAATCAGTATTTGTAGGGAAATGGTGTTAGGGAAATTGAAGGGATTGAAGGTCATTAAATCCCCAGGGCCTGATAATCTACATCCTAGGGTACTTAAGGAAGTGGCCCTAAAAATAGTAGATGCATTGCTGATCATCTTCCAACATTCGATGGAATCTGGAACAGGACCCATGGATTGGAGGGTAGCTAATGTTACCCCATTATTCAAAAAAGGTGGTAGAGAGAAAACGGGGAAATACAGACATCGGTAGTGGGGAAAATGCTAGAGTCCATTATAAAAGATGTAATAGCAGAGCACTTGGAAAACAGTGACAGGATTGGACAAAGTCAACATGGATTCACAAAATGTAAATCGTGCTTGACTAATCTACTGGAATTTTTTGAGGATGTAACTGGTAAAATAGGTCAGGGAGAACCAGTGGATGTGGTGTATCTGGAATTTCAGAAGGCCTTCGATAAGGTCCCGCATAAGAGATTAGCATGTAAAGTTAAGGCACATGGGATTGGGGGCAAGGTATTGACTTGGATAGAGAACTGGTTGGCAGACAGAAAGCAAAGAGTTGGAATAAACGGGTCCTTTTCCGAGTGGCAGGCAGTGACTAGTGGGGTACCGCAGGGATCGGTCCTTGGACCCCAGCTATTCACAATATATATTAATGATCTGGAAGAGGGAACTAGATGTAATATCTCCAAATTTGCAGACGACACAAAGCTGGGTGGATGTGTGTGCTGTGAGGAGGATGTCGAGAAACTCCAGGATGATTTGGACAGGTTGGGTGATTGGGCAAAAGCATGGCAGATGCAATATAATGTGGATAAATGTGAGGTTGTCCACTTTGGTGGCAAAAACAGGAAGGCAGATTATTATCTAAATGGCAATAGATTGGGAGAGGGGAAGTGCAACGAGACCTGGGTGTCCTTGTGCACCAGTCACTGAAGGTGAGCATGCAGGTGCAGCAGGCGGTTAAGAAGGCAAATGGTATGTTGGCCTTCGTAGCGAGATGGTTCGAGTACAGGAACAAGGATGTCTTTCTGCAGTTGTACAGGCCTTGGTGAGACCACACCTTGAGTATTGTGTGCAGTTTTGGTCGACTTATCTGAGGAAGGATGTTCTTGCCATGGAAGGCGTTCAGCGAAGATTCACCAGGCTGATACCTGGGATGACAGGAATGACGTATGAGGAGAGATTGGGTCGATTGGGCTTGTACTCACTAGAGTTTAGAAGAATGAGAGGTGATCTCATTGAAACTTATAAAATTCTGACAGGACTGGACAGACTAGATGCAGGAAGGATGTTCCCAATGGTCAGGGAGGCCAGAACCAGGGGACACAGTCTAAGGATAAAGGGTAGGCCATTTCGGACAGAAATGTGGAGGAGGTTCTTTACCCAGAGAGTGGTGAACCTGTGGAACTCTTTACCACAGAAGGCGGTGGAGGCCAGTTCATTAAATATATTCAAGAAGGAGTTGGATATATTTCTTAAGGCTAAAGGGATCAAAGGGTATGGGGAGAAAGCAGGGACTGGGTACTGAATTTGGATGATCAGCCATTATCGCATTGAATGGCGGAGCAGGCTCGAGGGGCCGAATGGCCTACTCCTGCTCCTATCTTCAATGTTTCTATGCTTACAGGGCTTGATAGGGTGGATGCTGGGAGAATGTTCCCCTTGGCTGGGGAGTCCAGAACCAGGGGCCACAGCCTCAGGATAAAGGGTAGGCCATTCAGGACTGAGATGAGAAGAAATTTCTTCACACAGAGGGTGGTGAATCTTTGGAATTCTCTACCCCAGAGGGCTGTGGAGGCTCAGTCATTGGGTATATTCAAAACAGAAGTCGATAGATTTCTGACTAGTAATGGCATCAAGGGATAGGGCGATAGGGCTGGTGAATGGAGTTGAGGCAGAAGATCAGCCATGATCTCATTGAATGACGGAGCAGGCTCGAAGGGCCGAATGGCCGACTCCTGCTCCTATTTCTTATGTTCTTATAAATACAAGTCTTTCTTTCTTTCTTATTGTGTCCAATTCTGGGCACCTCACTTTAGGAAGGATGTGAAGGCCTTAGAGAGGCTGCAGAAAAGGTTTACCAGAATGGTACCAGGAATGAGGGACTTCAGTTACGTGGAGAGACTGGAGAAGCTGGGGTTGTTCTCCTTAGAGCAGAGAAGGTTAAGGGGAGATTGACCAGAATGGTACCAGGAATGAGGGACTTCAGTTATGTGGAGAGACTGGAGAAGCTGGGGTTGTTCTCCTTGGAGCAGAGAAGGTTAAGGGGAGATTGACCAGAATGGTACCAGGGATGAGGGACTTCAGTTATGTGGAGAGGCTGGGGTTGTTCTCCTTAGAGCAGAGAAGGTTGAGGGGAGATTGACCAGAATGAAGGACTTCAGTGATGTGGAGAGACTGGAGAAGCTGGGGTTGTTCTCCTTGGAGCAGAGAAGGTTAAGGGGAGATTGACCAGAATGGTACCAGGGATGAGGGACTTCAGTTATGTGGAGAGGCTGGGATTGTTCTCCTTAGAGCAGAGAAGGTTAAGGGGAGATTTGATGGAGGTGTTCAAATCGTGAGGGGGGTCTGGACAGAATAGAATGAGGGAAACTGTTCACATTTGCGGAAGGCTCGAGAACCAGAGGACACAGATTTAAGGTGATTGGCAGAAGGTCCAAAGGCTCCTCACAGCTTACTGTCCCACCTAGCTTTGTATCATCAGCAAACTTGGATACATTACACTCGGTCCCTTCATCAAGGTCATTAATATAGATTGTAAATAGCTGAGGCCCCAACACTGATCCACGCCGCACCCCAATAGATACCGCCTGCCAACCTGAAAAAGATATTTATCCCTACTCTCTGTTTTCAGTCCCTTAACCAATCCTCTATCCATGCTATTATATTACCCCCAACCCCATGAGCCCTAATCTTGTGTAATAACCTTTTATGTGGCACCTTATCGAATGCCTTTTGGAAATCCAAATATACTACATCCACTTGTTCCCCTCTATCTACCCTGCAAGTTACATCCTCAAAAGACTGTAATAAATTTGTCAAACACGATTTTGTTTTCATAAAACCATGTTGAATCTGCCTAATCATGTTATGATTTTCCAAGTGACTTGATACCACTTCCTTAACAATGGATTCCAGCATTTTCCCGATGATTGATGTCACTTTCAAAAGCTCTTACAATAATGTGTCTGTGACTACACAAACCACTCTGGGTACAGGTATATTGTGTATCAGTAAAACAGTCCGTGATTGCACAAACCACTCTGGGTACAGGTATATTGTGTATCAGTAAAACAGTCCGTGACTACACAAACCACTCTGGGTCCAGGTATATTGTGTATCAGTAAAACAGTCCGTGACTACACAAACCACTCTGGGTACAGGTATATTGTGTATCAGTAAAACAGTCCGTGACTACACAAACCACTCTGGGTACAGGTATATTGTGTATCAGTAAAACAGTCCGTGACTACACAAACCACTCTGGGTCCAGGTATATTGTGTATCAGTAAAACAGATTTATTAAACATTAAACATCCGGTACAAAGAAGTAGTACTTAACAAGAAGATAGTCACAGTCTGTTCGTTCAAACCCCGGCGTTCCTTCCGAGTGTCCGCGGCGCAAGTCTCCTGATGTATGTTGCTGTGTTTCATTGACCCATGCGCGCTTCCTTGGGATCTTGCTGTGTTCTGTTGACCGAAGCTCCTATCAATCTCTGGTTACACGGTGCGCTGCTTTCGGTGTTCAAATCCTGTACCTTTATACCCCTTTTCCCTCTCATTTTGCCTACGTGGCAGTAATTAACCCTCTAACACCTGGTAAAAAGTCTTGCTCCCTCGTTACCCATCTTATGACCTTGTTTGATCCTTCTGACTTTTTCTCTCTACATTACAAAGTACCCTTATCTCAGATCTTCACTTTTCACAGAACACTTCCTAGAATGTTGACGACACAGTCGGTCCATCCTATAGCTGGACCAATGAAGGACGTCTCCAACTCTTATCTATCTCTCTAGTTTTTATCTCTTTAAGCATAATATTGCTGAATTCCTCGTCTCCATAAATTTAGCACAACATTCCATTACTTCAGTAATTTTAAACAGAGCTTTTTAGTCAGGTTGGCATAATCCCATCCTGCTTTGCTCTCAGCCATTCTCCATTTTATACAGACTTTTAGGATCTTAACATACAATTTCACATATTACAGTTATATTAAAATGGTTATCAAATCTTAATAATGTTTACTAAATCCTACAGGTACACCCTATCCGACACTGATGTCAAGCTAACTGGCCTGTAGTTCCCTGCTTTTCCTCTCCCTCCTTTCTTGAATAGCAGTGTTACATTTGCGACCTTCCAATCCGCTGGGACCGCTCTACAATCTAGGGAATTTTGGAAGATCAAAACCAATGCATCCAAAATCTCTTCAGCCACCTCTTTTACAACCCTAGGATGTAGGGAGTCAGGTCCAGGGGATTTGTTGGCTTTTAGTCCCATTAGTTTTCCTAGTACCTAATGGGACTAATTAGCAATCTTGTTGTGCGAGGCCCCTTGGGTCGGAGTGATCATAATATGATAGAATTCTTCATTAAGATGGAGAGTGAAATAGTTCACTCAGAGACTAGGGTCCTGAATTTAAATAAAGGAGACTACGATGGTATGAGGTGCGAGTTGGGTAGGATTGATTGGGGAATGTCACTTAAAGGGTTGGCGGTGGATGGGCAATGGCGAACATTCAATGATCGCATGGATGAACTACGAAATTTGTTCATCCCAGTTTGGCATAAAAATAAAACAAAAAAGGTGACTCAACCGTGGCTAACAAGGGAAATTAGGGATAGCATAAGATCCAAGGAGAGGACATATAAATTGGCCAGAAAAAGCAGTAAACCTGAGGATTGGGAGCAGTTTAGGCTCCAACAAAGGAGGACAAAGGGATTAATTAATAGGGGGGAAATAGAGTATGAGAGTAAGCTTGCAAGGAACATAAAAACTGACTGTAAAAGCTTTTATAGATATGTGACGAGAAAAAGATTGGTGAAGTCAAACGTAGGTCCCTTGCAGTTAGAATCAGGGGAAATTATAATGGGGAACAAAGAAATGGCGGACCAATTAAATACATACTTTGGTTCTGCCTTCACAAAGGAGGACACAAATAAACTCCCAAAGATGTCGGGGAACATAAGGTCTAATGGAAGGGAGGAACTGACAGAAATCAGTATTTGTAGGGAAATGGTGTTAGGGAAATTGCTGGGATTGAGGGCCGATAAATCCCCAGGGCCTGATAATCTACATCCTAAGGTACTTAAGGAAGTGGCCCTAGAAATAGTAGGTGCATTGCTGATCATCATCCAAAATTCGATAGACTCTGGAAAAGTACCCATGGATTGGCGGGTAGCTAATGTTACCCCACTGTTCAAAAAAGGTGGTAAAGAGAAAATGGGGAATTATAGACCGGTAAGCCTGACATCGGTAGTGGGGAAAATGCTAGAGTCCATTATAAAGGATGTAATAGCAGAGCACTTGGAAAAAAGTGACCGGATCGGACAAAGTCAATATGGATTTACAAAATGTAAATCGTGCTTGACTAATCTAATGGAATTTTTTGAGGATGTAACTGGTAAAATAGATAAGGGAGAACCAGTGGATGTGGTGTATTTGGATTTTCAAAAGGCTTTCATTAAGGTCCCGCATAAGAGATTAGCGTGTAAAGTTAAGGCACATGGGATTGGGGGCAAGGTATTGACTTGGATAGAGAACTGGTTGGCAGACAGGAAGCAAAAAGTTGGAATAAACGGCTCTTTTTCTGAGTGGCAGGCAGTGACTAGTGGGGTACCGCCGGGATCGGTCCTAGGACCCCAGCTATTCACAATATATATTAATGATGGACGAGGGAACTAGATGTAATATCTCCAAGTTTGCAGACGACACAAAGCTGGGTGGGCGTGTGTGCTGTGAGGAGGATGCTGAGAAACTCCAGTATGATTTGGACAGGTTGGGTGATTGGGCAGAATCATGGCAGATGCAAGATAATGTGGATAAATGCGAGCTTATCCACTTTGGTGTCAAAAACAGGAAGGCAGATTATTATCTGAATGGCAATAGATTGGGAGAAGGGGAAGTGCAACGAGACCTGGGTGTCCTTGTGCACCAGTCACTGAAGGTAAGCATGCAGGTGCAGCAGGCGGTTAAGAAGGCAAATGGTATGTTGGCCTTCGTAGCGAGAGGGTTTGAGTACAGGAACAAGGATGTCTTGCTGCAGTTATACAGGGCCTTGGTGAGACCACATCTTGAGTATTGTGTGCAATTTTGCTCGCCTTATCTGAGGAAGGATGTTCTTGCCGTGGAGGGAGTGCAGCGAAGATTCACCAGGCTGATACCTGGGATGGCAGGAATGACGTATGAGGAGAGATTGGGTTGATTGGGCTTGTACTCGCTGGAGTTTAGAAGAATGAGAGGGGATCTCATCGAAATTCATAAAATTCTGACAGGACGAGACAGATTAAATGCTGGAAGGATGTTCCCGATGGTTGGGGAGTCCAGAACCAGGGGTCACAGTCTAAGGATAAGGGTTAAGCCATTTCGGAGAGATGAGGAGGAATTTCTTCACCCAGAGAGTGGTGAACCTGTGGAATTCTCTGCCAAAGAAGGCAGTAGAGGCCAATTCATTAAATATATTCAAGAAGGAGTTAGATATATTTCTTAAGGCTAAAGGGATCAAGGGATATGGAGAGAAGGCAGGGACAGGGTACTGAATTTGGATGATCAGCCATGATCTCATTGAATGGCGGAGCAGGCTCGAGGGGCCGAATGGCCTACTCCTGCTCCTATCTTCTATGTTTCTATGTTTACCTTTTCTCTACTTATATTAATTACGTTAAGTTCCTCACCCTCATTACACCCGTGGTTCACCACCATTTTTGGTGTGCTTTTTTAACTTTTCTGTTATTTTCTTATTCCCCATAATAATTTCTCCTGCCTCAGCCTCTACGGGACCAACGTTTACTTTTGCTACTCTTTTCCTTTTTACATACTTGTAGAAACTCTTACAATCTGCTTTGATATTTCTTACTCGTTTTCTCTCATTCTACTTTTTCCCTTTTTTATCAATTTTTGGTCAACCTTTACTGGTTTCTGAAACTCTCCCAATCCTCAGCCTTACTATTATTCTTTCCAACATTATAAACTTCTTCTTTCAATCTAATGCTATCCTTAACTTCATTCGTTAGCCACGGTTGGATCACTTTTCCCGTGGAGTTTTTGTTTCGCAATGGAATGTATTTTTGTTGAGAATTATGAAATATTTCTTTAAACACTAGCCACTGCTTATCTACGCTATACCCTTTTAATCTATTTTTCCAATCTCCCTTAGCCAACTCGCCCCTCATACCTATGCAATAGGCTTTATTTAAGTTTAAGACTCTAGTTTTGGACTGAGGCCAAGTCACTCTCAAAATTAACGTGAAATTCTATCATATTCACAGAAATCACAGAAACCTCACAGTACAGATAGAGGCCATTTCGGCCCATCGAGCCTGCACCGACACATATCCCACCCGATCCCCGTAACCCCTACACCAACACATATCCCACCCTATCCCCGTAACCCCACGTATGTAATCCCCCTAACACTAAGGGTCAATTTTTAATCATAGCCAATCAACCTAACCCGCACATCTTTGGACTGTGGGAGGAAACCGGAGCACCCGGAGAAAACCCACGCAAACACAGGGAGAATGTGCAAACTCCACACAGACAGTCACCCGAGGCCGGATTCGAACCCGGGTCCCTGGCGCTGTGAGGCAACAGTGCTAACCACTATGCCACTATGATCACTCTGCCCCAGAGGATCCTTTACTGTGAGATTGCTAATTAACCCTGTCTCATTACACAACACATGATCTAAAGTAGCCTGTTCCCTGGTTGGTTCCATAACATATTGTTTCAGGAAACTGTCCCAAATGCATCCCATGAACTCATCCTCCAGACTGCCTTTGCCAATTTGATTTGTCCATTCTATATGAAGATTAAAGTCCCCCAAGATTATTGCATTACTTTTGTTGCAAGCTCCTGCTATTTCTTGATTAATATTCTGTCCAACGGTATAGCTATGGTTAGGGGGCCTATATACTATTCCTACCAGTGTTTTCTGCCCCTTGTTATTACTTCGCTCCTTATTCTACTTCCTGATCTTCTGAGTCGAGATCCTATCTCGCTTCCGCTTTTCAAAATGACGGCCACGGGATCTTTTACACCCACCTGAGAGGGCAGATGGGGCAGCGGTTTAACGTCGCATCTGAAAGATGGCACCTCTGACAGAGCAGCTCTCCCTCAGTACTGCCCTGGAGTGTCAGCCTAGATTACGTGCTCAAGTCTCCAGAGTGGGACTCAAACCCATGACCTTCTGACTCTAGAGGTGAGAGTGTCACCCACTGAGCCGAGGCTGACCCCTCTTAAACTCCAGCCTAGTTACTGGGGTTATTATCAACATCTTCAAATGCCCGCCCCCCCCCCGCCCCCCAACCCCATAACTGCCATTATTAACACAGAACAGTCCTTCATGTGATTAACAGCAGAATGGGACCAGTGCGCTCAGGTGTGAACTCGCTGGTGTCTCAGCAGGTGAGTTGAACTGGTGAATCGCTTTTCACACACTGAGCAGGGGAACGGTCTCTTCCCGGTGTGGGTGCGCTGGTGTTTCAGAAGAGCAGATGAGTGCGTAAACCTCTTCCCGCAGTGAGAGCAGCTGAATGGCCTCTCCCCGGTGTGGATGCGTCGATGCTTCTTCAGGTCCTTGGAGCATTTGAAACTCTTGTCGCAGTCGGAACATTTAAACGGCCTCTCGTCAGTGTGAACCAGCTGGTGTTCCCGCAGAGAGGTGAGACGAGTGAATCCTTTCCAGCACTCTGAGCAGGAGAACAGCCTTTCATCAGTGTGAACCAGCTGGTGTTCCCGCAGAGAGTCGGAACGTGTGAATCCTTTCCCGCACTCTGAGCAGGAGAACGGCCTCTCATCAGTGTGAACTCGCTGGTGCAGCCGCAGAGAGGAGGGACGAGTGAATCCTTTCCCGCACTCGGAGCAGGAGAACGACCTCTCGTCAGTGTGAACCAGCTGGCGTTCCCGCAGATAGGAGAGATGAGTGAATCCTTTCCCGCACTCGGAGCAAGAGAACGGCCTCTCGTCAGTGTGAACCAGCTGGTGTTCCCGCAGAGAGGAGGGACGAGTGAATCCTTTCCCACACACGGAGCAGGTGAACAGCCTCTCCCCAGTGTGAACTTGCTGGTGTGCCCGCAGGGAGCCTGAATGAGTGAATCCCTTCCCACAGACGGAGCAGGTGAATGGCCATTTCATGGAGTGACTGCGTTGATGAGTCTCCAGCTCGGAGAGGCAACTGAATCCCTTCCCGCATTCCCGACATTTGCACAGACTCTCCTCGCTTTGGTTACACTTGTGGCTCCCCAGGCTGCACCTTCGGTTGAATCCACGTCCACACACAAGACACCTGTGCAGTTTGCCCGCATTCTGATTGCTGCTTTCTGCTTCCATATGTCGATGATATTCAGGTCCTGATGAATCGAGTGACTCTGTCAGATCTTCGTGTGAAGTTTGCGTTAAGCTGCCTGTCTGCAATTCCTCCCCTTGCAAGAGACAGTAAAACAGGTTTATATAAGTAATTAATGTAAATACAGGAGAGAAAATAAAGATAGACTGGCCTTTATACAGCGCCTTTCACGACCAACGGTTTTATAGCCAATGAAGTACTTTTTGAAGTGTAGTCGCTGTTGTAATGTGGGAAACACTGCAGCCAATTTGCATGATAAATAATGGCCAGGATGCCGGGGATAACTCCTGCCCTTCCTCGAAATAGTGGGATCGTTTATGCCCGCCTGAAAGTCTCATCCGAAAAATGGCCCTCCGACAGTGCGGCTCTCCCTCAGTACTGCCCCTCCGACAGTGCGGCGCTCCCTCAGTGCTGACCCTCCGACAGTGCGGCACTCCCTCAGTACTGCTCCCTCCGACAGTGGCGCATTCCCTCAGTACTGCCCCTCCGACAGTGGTGCATTCCCTCAGTACTGCCCCTCTGACAGTGCGGTGCTCCCTCAGTACTGCCCCTGCGACAGTACAGCGCTCCCTCAGTACTGCCCCTCCGACAGTGCGGCACTCCCTCAGTACTGCCCATCCGACAGTTCAGCACTCCCTCAGTACTGTCCCTCAGACAGTGCGGCACTCCCTCAGTACTGCCCCTCCGACAGTGCGGTGCACCCTCAGTACTGCCCCTCCGACAGTGTGGCACTCCTTCAGTACTGCCCCTCCGACAGTGTGGCGCTCCCTCAGTACTGCCCCTCCGACAGTGCGGCGCTCCCTCAGTACTGCCCCTCCGACAGTGTGGCACTCCCTCAGTACTGCCCATCCGACAGTGCGCCACTCCCTCAGTACTTTGCCCTCCGACAGTGCGCCACTCCCTCAGTACTGTCCCTCCGACAGTGTGGCACTCCCTCAGTACTGCCCCTCCGACAGTGCGCCACTCCCTCAGTACTGTCCCTCCGACAGTGCGGCGCTCCCTCAGTACTGCCCCTCTGACAGTGCGGCCCTCCCTCAGTACCGCCCCTCCGACAGGGCCGCGCCCCCTAAGCACCGCCCCTCCGACAGTGCGGTGCTCCTTCGGCACTGCCCCGGAGCATCAGCCTAGATTTATGTGCTCAAGTCACTGGAGTGGGGACTTTGAACCCACAACTTTCTGACTCAGGGTGCTCCCAACTGGCCGCAAGCACAAGGCATTTCTGAGCTGGAAACAGCAACAGAACTCGAGAGCAAGAAAGCAGCTGTACAGAAGCCTGAAGGCCGAGGTCCAACAAAATACTCATGACCTAAAGAACGGATGGTGGGTGGAGAAAGCACAGGAGATCCAGCAGCTAGCCGACAACCACGACATGCGTGGATTCTTTAGCGCAGTCAAGATCATCTACGTCCCATGCACCCAAGGCCCTACCCCACTGTGGGCCAAGAACGGAGAGGTACTCATCAAGGACAGGGAAGCAGTCAGTGCCCGCTGGAAGGAGCACTTCGAAGATCTCCTTAACCATGACTCTGTCTTCGACACAAGTGTCCTCAACTCCATCTCACAGCATGCTACCCGCCACCATCTCAGCACAACCCCAGCCCGGCATGAGGTTGAAAAGGCCATTCGACAACTGAAGAACAACAAGGCCTCAGGAGCAGATGGAATCCCCGCTGAGGCACTAAAGCATAGCGGAGAAGCACTACTGGTGCGAATTCATAAACACATTTCTCTTATCTGGAAGGAGGAGAGCATGCCAGGGGATCTCAGAGATGCCGTAATTGTGACCATCTTCAAGAAAGGTGACAAGTCCGATTGCGGTAATTACAGAGGAGTTTCACTGCTGTCTGCCACAGGGAAAGTCATCGCAAGAATCCTCCTCAATCGCCTTCTCCCAGTGGCCGAAGAGCTCCTCCCAGAGTCGCAATGCGGATTCCGCCCACTAAGGGGCACAATGGACATGATCTTCACCGCACATCAATTACAAGAGAAATGCAGGGAACAGCACCAACCACTGTACATGGCCTTCTTTGATCTCACAAAGGCCTTCGACACTGTCAACTGTGAGGGATTATGGAGTGTCCTCCTCAAATTCGGCTGCCCTCAAAAGTTTGTCACTATCCTCCGCCTGCTTCACGACGACATGCAAGCCGTGATCCTGACCAACGGTTCCACCACAGACCCAATTCACGTACGAACCAGGGTCAAGCAAGGCTCTGTCATCGCACCAACGCTCTTCTCAATCTTCCTTGCTGCAGTGCTCCATCTCACCCTCAGTAAGCTCCCCACTGGAGTGGAGCTAATTTACAGAACAAACAGGAAACTGTTCAACCTCCGTCACCTCCAGTCCAGATCCAAGATCGTCCCATCCTCTGTCGTCGAATTACAGTATGCAGACGATGCTTGCGTCTGTGCTCACTCGGCGGTCAAACTCCAAACCATTGTAAACACCTTCACCGAAGCATACGAGAGCATAGGCCTTACACTAAATATCCGTAAGACAAAGGTCCTCTACCAACCTGCCCCCGCCACACAGTGCTGCCCCCCCCCCGATTATCAAAATCCACGACAAGGCCTTGGACAACGTGGACCACTTTCCATACCACGGGAGCCTACTGTCAACAAGGGCAGACGTCGACGACGAAGTCCACCACCGCCTTCAGCGTGCCAGTGCAGCCTTCGGTCGCCTGAGGAAGAGAGTGTTTGAAGACCAGGACCTCAAACCTGGCACTAAGCTCATGGTCTACAGGGCAGCAGTGATACCCGCCCTGCTGTATGCCTCAGAGACATGGACCATGTACAGCAGGCACCTCAAAGCACTGGAGAGGTATCACCAACGCTGCCTCCGCAAGATCCTGCAAATCCATTGGCAGGATAGGCGCACTAACGTCAGTGTTCTCGCTCAGGCCAACATCCCCAGCAGCGAAGCTCTAACCACGCTCAATCGGCTCCGATGGACGGGTCACATTGTCTGCATGCCCGATATGAGACTCCCAAAACAAGCGCTCTACTCGGAGCTCCGGCACGGCAAGAGAACCCCAGGTGGGCAGAGGAAACGCTTCAAGGACACCCTCAAAGCCTCCTTGATAAAGTGTAACATCCCCACCGGCACCTGGGAATCCCTGGCCCAAGACCGCACAAAGTGGAGGAGAAGCATCCGGGAAGGCGCCGAACACCTCGAGTCTCTTCGCCGGGTTCAAGCGGAAGCCAAGCACAGGCAGCGCAAGGAGCGCACGTCAACCCAAGCACCCCAGCCACCCGCCCCTTCAACCACCGTCTGCCCCACCTGTGACAGAGACTGTAGGTCCCACATTGGACTCATCAGTCACCTGCAACTCATTTTTAAAGTGGAAACAAGTCATCCTCGGTTCCGAGGGACTGCCTAAGGGAAGAGAGAGGCTCTCAAGGTCTTTCACATCCTTGCTAAAGTGCGGTGGCTGAGGGAATTGTCACCGTCCCTTTAATCAGAAGAACACACGAGAGGGGGCGAGGGAGTCCCTTTAAATGTGGAGGGGGTGGGTGTCCCTTTAAATGTGGAGGGGGTGGGTGTCCCTTTAAATGTGGAGGAGGTGGGTGTCCCTTTCAATGTCGAGTGGGGTGGGTGTCCCTTTAAATGTGGAGGGGGGTGGGTGTCCCTTTAAATGTGGAGGGGGTGGGTGTCCATTTAAATGTGGAGAGGCGGGGCCGCGCATGCTCATTCGGCCCCCTCACCACAAGAGTATTTCTCTCTTTTTAAACCTTAACTCTGTGGTTTATAGTTTCTAAAGTCTCTGTGGTGTAGCGGGGACTGTTTATAAACCAGGGCCCTTAAATACATCATTTAGCTGTGAGGTAACTTCAATTCTGCGGTTTATTTTTTCTAGGGTCTCTGTGGTGTAGCGGGGACTTCTGCCATACAAGCGCCCTAGAGTATATCTTCAATTGGTGGTATTGAATTAATTTAAATTAATTAAAGGGTAAGTCATGTCAGGACAGCCCAGCCCCGTGTTATGCTCCACCTGCGCTATGTGGGAATTCAGGGACGCTGCCGGTGTCCCTGACGACCATGTGTGCCAGAAATGTATCCAGCTGCAGCTACAAGCAGACCGCATTGAGGTGCTGGAGCTGCGGATGGATGAGTTTTGGAGCATTCGCGATGCTGAGAGGGTTGTGGATAGCACGTTTAGTGAGTTGGTCACACCGCAGGTAAGGGCTGCACAGGCAGAAGGGAAATGGGTGACCATCAGGCAGAGCAGTAGAAGCAGGCAGGTAGTGCAGGGGTCCCCTGTGGCCATCCCCCTCTCAAACAGGTATACCGATTTGGATACTGTTGAGGGGGATGACTTACCAGGGGAAGGCAGCAGCAGCCAACTTCCTGGCACCGGGGGTGTTTCTGCTGCTCAGGAAGGGAGGAAAAAGAGTGGGAGAGCAATAGTGGTAGGGGATTCTATCGTAAGGGGAACAGATAGGCGTTTCTGTGTCCATAGACGTGACTCCAGGATGGTTTGTTGCCTCCCTGGTGCCAGGGTCAAGGATGTCACTGAACAGCTGCAGGGCATTCTGAAGGGGGAGGGCGAACAGTCAGAGGTCGTGGTTCACATTGGGACCAACGACATGGGTAGGAAGAGGGATGAGGTCCTGCAGCAAGAATTTAGGGAGCTAGGTAGCAGATTAAAGAGCAGGACCTCAAAGGTTGTAATCTCTAGATTACTCACGGTGCCACGTGCTAGTGAGTATAGGAATAGGAGGATAGAGCAGATGAATGCGTGGCTAAAGAGTTGGTGCAGGAGGGAGGGCTTTAGTTTCCTGGATCACTGGGTCTGCTTCTGGGGAAGGTGAGCCTTGTACAAGTCGGACGGGTTGCACCTGAACCAGAACGGGACAAATATCCTTGCGGGGAGGTTTGCTAGCACTGTTGGGGGGTGGGGGTTTAAACTAACTTGGCAGGGGGATGGGATACAGAGTGGAGCTATAATAGGGGGTGATGTACAGCCAAATATAGAGGAAAAAACAAGTCAGCTTGGAAGGCAGAGCAAATATGTAACGGCACAAGGGAGTAGGGCAAGGCTGGATGGCATTTATTTTAATGCAAGGAGTCTTGCGAATAAGGTGGATGAACTGAAGGTGTTGATGAACACATGGGAGTATGATATTGCTGCTATCACGGAGACATGGTTGAGGGAGCGCCAAGACTGGCAGCTCAATATTCCGGGGGGTATAGAATCTTCAGGTGAGACAGAGGGGGGGGTAAAAGAGGAGGGGGTGTCGCAATATTAATTAGGGAGTCAAGTACTGCTGTAAGGAGGGATGATATATTAACAGGTTCCTCTAATGAGGCCATATGGGTAGAACTTAAAAACAAAAACGGGGCAAGCACTTTGCTGCGAGTGTACTATAGGCCCCCAAACAGTCAGGGGGAGATAGAGGAACAGATATGTAGGCAAATCTCAGAGAAGTGTGCAAATAATAGGGTAGGATTTCAACTTCCCCAATATTAACTGGGATAGTCAGCGTGTGAAAGGCTTAGAGGGTGCAGAATTCTTAAAGTGCATCCAGGAGAGCTTTTTGAGCCAGCATGTAGAAAGTCCTACAAGAGAGGGGGCGGTACTGGACCTAATTCTAGGGAATGTGGCCGGGCAAGTGGTAGAAGTGTTAGTAGGTGAGCACTTTGGTGACAGTGGCCATAATTCAGTGAGATTTAAGGTGGTCATGGAAAAGGACAGAGATGGACCGGAAATAAAGGTTCCAAATTGGGGGAAGGCCGATTTTAATATGATAAGGCAGGATCTGGCCAAAGTGGACTGGGATCAGCTACTTGTAGGAAAATCCACATCGGGGCAATGGGCGTCTTTCAGAAAGGAAATTGAGAGAGTACAATGGCAACATGTTCCCGTAAAGGTCAAGGGTGGGACCAACAAGCCCAGGAAACCTTGGATGTCAAGGGATATACGAGAATGGATTAGGAAAAAAAGGGGGGCTTTTGGCAGATACAAAGGACTAAGGACAGAGGAAGCCCTAGAGGAGTATAAAAAGTGCAGGGGGATACATAAAAAAGAAAATAGGAGAGCGAGGAGGGGCCATGAAATAACACTGGCGAGCAAAATAAAGGAAAATCCTAAGGTGTTTTATAAGTACATTAAGGGCAAGAGGATAACTAGGGAAAGAGTAGGGCCCATTAGGGACCAAAGTGGCAATCTGTGTGTGGAGCCAGAAGATGTAGGTGGGGTTTTAAATGAATTTTTTTGCATCTGTGTTCACTATGGAGAAGGACGATGTAGACATAGAAATCGGGCAGGGGGACTGTGATATACTTGAACATGTTAGCATCATGAGGGAGGAGGTACTAGCGGCTTTAGCAGGCTTAAAAGTGGATAAATCCCCACGCCCGGACGAGATGTATCCCAGGCTGCTGTGGGAGGCAAAGGAGGAGATTGCAGGGGCTCTGACACACATTTTCAGAACCTCTCTGGCCACAGGGGATATGCCAGAGGACTGGAGAACAGCTAACGTAGTACCATTATTAAAGAAGGGTAGTAGGGATAAACCAGGGAATTACAGGCCAGTGAGCCTAACATCAGTGGTAGGGAAATTATTGGAAAAAATTCTGATGGACAGAATTAGTCTCCACTTGGAGAGGCAAGGATTAATCAGGGATAGTCAGCATGGCTTTGGCAAGGGAAGATCATGTCTGACTAATTTGATTGAATTTTTCGAGGGGATGACTAGGTGTGTGGATGAGGGTCCTGCAGTGGATGTGATATACATGGATTTCAGTAAGGCTTTCGATAAAGTCCCGCATAGGAGACTGGTCAAGAAGGTAAGAGCCCATGGGATCCAGGGTGCCTTGGCACATTGGATCCAAAACTGGCTTAGTGGCAGAAGGCAGAGGGTGATGGTCGAAGGTTGTTTTTGTGACTGGAAGCCTGTGTCCAGTGGGGAACCGCAGGGATCAGTGCTCGGTCCCTTGCTGTTTGTGGTCTACATTAATGATTTGGATGTGGATGTAAAAGGTATGATCAGTAAGTTCGCAGATGACACAAAAATTGGTGGGGTGGTAAATAGCGAGGAGGGAAGCCTCAGGCTACAGGACGATATAGATGGGTTGGTCAGATGGGATCAACAGTGGCAAATGGAATTTAACCCTGAAAAGTGTGAGATGATGCATTTTGGGAGGACTAACAAGGCAAGGGAATACACAATGAATGGTAAGACCCTAGGAAAGACAGAGGATCACAGGGACCTTGGTGTGCATGTACATAGATCCCTGAAGGCAGCAGAACAGGTGGATAAGGTGGTTAAAAAGGCATATGGGATACTTGCCTTCATTAGCTGAGGCATAGAATATAAGAGCAGGGAGGTTATGATGGAGCTGTACAAAACGCTGGTTAGGCCACAGCTGGAATACTGTGTGCAGTTCTGGTCGCCACACTATAGGAAGGATGTGATTGCTTTGGAGAGGGTGCAGAGGAGATTCACAAGGATGTTACCTGGGCTGGAGCGCTTCAGCTATGAAGAGAGACTGGACAGGCTCGGGTTGTTTTCCTTGGAGCAGAGAAGGCTGAGGGGGGACCTGATCGAGGTGTACAAAATTATGAGGGGCATAGATAGGGTAGATAGAAAGAAACTTTTCCCCTTAGTAGAGGGGTCAATAACCAGGGGACATAGTTTCAAGGTAAGGGGCAGGAGCTTTAGAGGGGATTTGAGGAAGAACTTTTCACCCAGAGGGTGGTTGGAATCTGGAACTCACTGCCTGAAAGGGTGGTAGAGGCAGGAACCCTCACAACATTCAAGAAGCATTTGGATGACGACTTGAAACACCATAGCATACAAGGCTACGGACCAAGTGCTGGAAAATGGGATTAGAATACACAGGGCTTGATGTCCGGCGCAGACACGATGGGCCGAAGGGCCTCTTTCTGTGCTGTATAACTCTATGACTCTATTATTAAGGAAGCAGTAACAGGACATTTGGATAAGCATAATTTAATCGGACAGAGTCAGCATGGTTTTATAAAGGGGAAGTCATGTTTGACAAATTTGCTCGAATTCTTTGAGGATGTAACAAACAGGGTGGATAAAGGGGAACCAGTGGATGTGGTGTATTTGGACTTCCAAAAGGCATTTGACAAGGTGCCACACAAAAGATTACTGCACAAGATAAAAAATCACGGGATTGGGGGTAATATACTGGCATGGGTGGAAGATTGGCTATCTAACAGAAAACAGAGAGTTGGGATAAATGGTTCATTCTCGGGTTGGCAATCAGTAACTAGTGGTGTTCCGCAGGGGTCAGTGCTGGGACCCCAACTCTTTACAATCTATATTAACGATTTGGAGGAGGGGACCGAGTGCAACATATCCAAGTTTGCCGACGATACAAAGATGGGAGGGAAAGCAGTGAGTGAGGAGGACATAAAAAACCTGCAAAAGGACATAGACAGGATAAGTGAGTGGGCAGAAATTTGGCAGATGGAATATAATATTGGAAAGTGTGAGGTTATGCACTTTGGCAGAAAAAATCAAAGAGCAAGTTATTATCTAAATGGAGAGAAACTGCAAAGTGCTACAGTACAAAGGGATCTGGGGGTCCTGGTGCATGAAACACAAAAAGTTAGTATGCAGGTACAGCAGATGATCAGGAAGGCCAATGGAATCTTGGCTTTAATTGCAAGGGGGATGGAGTATAAAAGCAGGGAAGTCTTGCTTCAGTTATACAGGGTACTGGTGAGGCCACACCTGGAATACTGTGTACAGTTTTGGTTTCCATATCTAAGAAAAGATATACTTGCTCTCGAGGCGGGTCAGAGAAGGTTCACTCGGTTGATTCCAGAGATGAGGGGGTTGACTTATGAGGAAAGGTCGAGTAGGTTGGGACTCTGTTCATTGGAGTTCAGAAGAATGAGAGGCGATCTTATCGAAACATATAAGATTGTGAGGGGGCTTGATCGGGTGGATGCGGTCAGGATGTTTCCACTGATGGGTGAGACTAGAACTAGGGGGCATAATCTTAGAATAAGGGGCTGCCGTTTCAAAACTGAGATGAGGAGAAACTTCTTCACTCAGAGGGTAGTAAATCTATGGAATTTGCTACCTCAGAGTTGTGGAAGCTGCAACATTAAATAAATTTAAAATGGAGATAGACAGTTTCCTAGCTGATAAGGGAATTAGGGGTTAAGGGGAGCGGGCAGGGAAGTGGACGTGAGTCTAGGTTCGGATCAGCAATGATCCTGTTGAATGGCGGAGCAGGCCCGAGGGGCCGTATGGCCTACTCCTGCTCCTACTTCTTATGTTCTTATGACAGCGCGTCACAATATATTTGAAAGCAGCTTGTATTGTGAAGCTTGTGCCCCTTTGCCAGGCCCGCTGCCTGCGGCCCCTCTCCCAGATTCCAGCCCCAGCTCTGTGCTGACTGAGCTGCTCTCACCTGGGGACAGCGCGTCACAATCGGCCCCAGCGCACCTGAGCTGGAGAGGAGACCCCGCCCCCTTGCCGCGCCGCCATTGGTTGGAGGACCAGGCCGCCCAGTTCAGTCCTCCCAGCTCAGCCCTCTTCCTATTGGTGTGGAGATGCCGGAGTTGGACTGGGGTGGACAAATGTAAGAAGTCACACAACACCAGGTTATAGTCCAACAGCTTTATTTGAAATCACAAGCTTTCGGAGCGCTGCTCCTTCTTCAGGTGAAGTGGAGAAATGCATAAAGACACAGCTTATATAGTCAGAGAATCATGTCAGATGTTTACAGGTAACCTTTCCAACTGCCATTTATCACACCTCGGCAGAGAGATAATCACAGCAGTCAAAGGTGTGAATGGTGTCCAAACAGGTCAGTCAGGGAAACATTACATCAAAGAACAATGAGGTGGGGTCACAAGGGGTCAAATATTGCAGATGCTGGGGTCTGTATGAAAAACAGAAAAACAGACAAAAAACTTTTTTTGGCTGGAAATCACAGCAGGTCCGGCCGCATCTGTGTAGAGAGAACAAGCCAATGTCGACTCGAGTCTGGATGACCCTGCGTCAGGTGGGGTTACATGTAACGTGACATGAACCCAAGATCTCTGTTGAGGCCGTCCTCATGGGTGCGGAACTTGGCTATCAGTTTCTGCTTGACGATTTTGCGTTGTCGTGTGTCTCGAAGGCCGCCTTGGAGAATGCTTACCCGAAGATCGGAGGCTGAATGTCCTTGACTGCTGAAGTGTTCCCCAACTGGGAGGGAACACTCCTGCCTGGTGATTGTTGCGCGGTGTCCGTTCATCCGTTGTCACAGTGTCTGCATGGTCTCGCCGATGTACCATGCTCCGGTGGGGTTTTTGGGTTCATGTCACGCTACATGTAACCCCACCTGACGCAGGGTCATCCAGACTTGAGTCGACATTGGCTTGTTCTCTCTACACAGATGTGGCCGGACCTGCTGTGATTTCCAGCCAAAAAAAATGTTTTTTGTCTGTTTTTTTGTTTTTCATACAGACCCCAGCATCTGCAATATTTGACCCCTTGTGACCCCACCTCATTGTTCTTTGATGTAATGTTTCCCTGACTGACCTGTTTGGACACCATTCACACCTTTGACTGCTGTGATTATCTCTCTGCCGAGGTGTGATAAATGGCAGTTGGAAAGGTTACCTGTAAACATCTGACATGATTCTCTGACTATATAAGCTGTGTCTTTATGCATTTCTCCACTTCACCTGAAGAAGGAGCAGCGCTCCGAAAGCTTGTGATTTCAAATAAAGCTGTTGGGCTATAACCTGGTGTTGTGTGACTTCTTACACTCTTCCTATTGGTCCGCGCTCCCGTCACAATCAGAATCACATTGCTCCGGCTCACTCCGCCACCCCGCGCTGGTTTGGTTTTTCTCGTCTTTTACTTTATAATCTCACTCTCCGCTCCCCCCTCATCTCGATTTAAATCGATTCCCCAACACTTGACTTTACCCCGGCTGCTGATTCCGCCACTTCCCCGGGCCCGGCCTTCCGTGTGCTACCCGGAGGCCCCGCGCAGGCGCACTGGCAGCCTCGTGTTGCACCTGCCCGCGCTGTGATTGGTGCAGGGGAAGGCAAGTGGGCGTGTCTGGCCCCGGGCCCATGTGGGGGAGTCAAAGGCCGGCTGGAGCGCATGCGCAGCCCGCCTCGCACCGTTGGGAAGCTTTTCAAATATTTTTTTCCCGAAACAAATTGAAAACACTCATTAATTCCCCCAACCTCCTCCCCTCTAAAGTGCAATTATTATTATTCTTGTTTTTCCTCATTTGTGTGGGGTGTCTTTTTTTTACCTTGCGGTGGCGTGCGCCGATCCAACCGACCCCTGGGCGTTGTGTGCAGGCGTCCGCGCGTAATCGGAGGGGGGGTTTGATTGACGCGAGGCGCCCGCCAATCAGGAGCGCGGAAAACGCTGGGAGGACCGGGCGGGCTGAAGGTCCTCCAACCAATGGCGGCGCGGGAGGGAGGGAGAGAGGGAGGGGAGCGGGACCTTGGTGGGCTGCAGGCCGCTTTCCTGCTTTCATTGTCTGCAGGAGCTGTTAAAGGGAAGGGGAGGAGGAGGTGGAAGAAAACAAGCTTGTGAGTGTTTATTCCTTTGCATTACCTTTATTGCAAGGCTGTTCATCAACTGCATTCATTGAAAAATAAGTGAACCTTTTCTCTTTTTGACTTTCATCCAGAACAAAGAGCCCTGGTGCTGTAAACATTTTGGTGGGCGGCCACTTTTAAAGGGACAAAGACCAGCATTCTTCCTCCTCGCTCTCTCTCTCTCTTGTGAGTATTTGTGGTGGGTGAGGGGGTGAGGGGGGAGGGGGACTGCGGCCACTTTTCAACAAAAAAAATGCATGGCTATTTAAAGGGGAATGGGTGCCCCCCAGGTATTTAAAGGGGCAGTGCCTCTCTCTTTCTGTATCATGTAAGAGCAGGGAGGTTCTGCTTGAACTGTACAAAACACCAGTTAGGCCACCGGCTAGAGTGCTGCGTGCAGTTCTGCTCGCCCCATTGCAGGAAAGATGTGACTGCTCGAGACGGGAGATTTACGAGGATGTTCCTGACTAGAGAATTTCAGCTACAAGGAAAGATTGAATACATAGAAACATAGAAGATAATCTACATCCTAGGGTACTTAAGGAAGTGGCCCTAGAAATAGTAGATGCATTGCTGGTCATCTTCCAAAACTCGATAGACTCTGGAACAGTACCCATGGATTGGAGGGTAGCTAATGTTACCCCACTGTTCAAAAAAGGTGGCAGAGAGAAAACGGGGAATTACATGGGATTGGGGGGTAAGGTATTGACTTGGATAGAGAACTGGTTGGCAGATAGAAAGCAAAGAGTTGGAATAAACGGGTCTTTTTCCGAGTGGCAGGCAGTGACTAGTGGGGTACCGCAGGGATCGGTCCTTGGACCCCAGCTATTCACAATATATATTAATGATCTAGACAAGGGAACTAGATGTAATATCTCCAAATTTGCAGACAACACAAAGCTGGGTGGGCGTGTGTGCTGTGAGGAGGATGCCGAGAAACTCCAGGATGATTTGGACAGATTGGGGGATTGGGCAGAAGCATGGCAGATGCAATATAATGTGGATCAATGTGAAGTTATCCACTTTGGTGTCAAAAACAGGAAGGCACATTATCATCTGAATGGCAATAGATTGGGAGAAGGGGAAGTGCAACGAGACCTCGGTGTCCTTGTGCACCAGTCGCTGAAGGTAAGCATGCAGGTGCAGCAGGCGGTTAAGAAAGAAAATGGTATGTTGGCCTTCATAGCGAGAGGGTTTGAGTACAGGAACAAGGATGTCTTGCTGCAGTTGTGCAGGGCCTTGGTGAGACCACACCTTGAGTATTGTGTGCAGCTTTGGTCGCCTTATCTGAGGAAGGATGTTCTTGCCATGGAAGGAGTCCAGCCAAGATTCACCAGGCTGATACCTGGGATGGCAGGAATGATGTATGAGGAGAGATTGGGTCGATTGGGCTTGTACTCGCTGGAGTTTAGAAGAATGAGAGGGGATCTCATTGAAACTTATAAAATTCTGGCAGGACTGGACAGACTGGGTGCAGGGAGGATGTTCCCGATGGTCGGGGAATCCAGAACCAGGGGTCACAGTCTAAGGATAAGTGGTAGGCCTTTTAGGACAGAAATGAGGAGGAATTTCTTCACCCAGAGAGTGGTGAACCTGTGGAATTCTCTACCACAGAAGGCAGTAGAGGCCAATTCATTAAATATATTCAAGAAGGAGTTGGATATATTTCTTAAGGCTAAAGAGATCAAGGGACATGGGGAGCAAGCAGGGACCGGGTACTGAACTTGGATGATCAGCCATGATCGCATTGAATGGCGGAGCAGGCTCGAGGGGCCGAATGGCCTACTCCTGCTCCTATCTTCTATGTTTCTATCTCTTATGCGGGACCTTATCAAAAGCCTTTTGAAAGTCCAAATACACCACATCCACTGGTTCTCCCTTATCTATTTTACCAGTTACATCCTCAAAAAATTCCAGTATATTAGTCAAGCACGATTTACCTTTTGTAAATCCATGTTGACTTTGACCGATCCGGTCACTGTTTTCCAAGTGCTCTGCTATTACGTCTTTTATAATGGACTCTAGCATTTTCCCCACTACCGATGTCAGGCTTACCGGTCTGTAATTCCCCATTTTCTCTCGACCACCTTTTTTGAATAATGGGGTAACATTAGCTACCCTCCAATCCATGGGTACAGTTCCAGATTCCATCGAAAACCCAGCAGCTTCTCCTCCATCTCCACTCCAGCTCAAACTGCTGCAACAAAAAGACCTACACAGGCAGCCAGGGACCGACTTCCGTCACCTGCAATAAAACTCTTCCCGACAGCCGCTGGCTAATGGCGGCCACAGCACCCACAATTCCCCGCGCCCCAGAAACCGCTCTATCCAACATGCTGATTTCCCCGCTGAGAGTGCACATGCTTCCCGGGGCCGCGGACCATTCTGGGAGCCTGGCTCATAAGAACATAAGAAATAGGAGCAGGAGTAGGCCAATCGGCCCCTCGAGCCTGCTCCGCCATTCAGTAAGATCATGGCTGATCTGATCCTAACCGCCAATCTACCATCACAGAACCATCTCCTGAATCTAACAGAATTAGACACACGAAATAGGAGCAGGATCAGGCTACACGGCCCCTGGGCCCGCTCCGCTACCCACAGGGCCATGACCGATCCGAACCTAGACTCATGTCCAAATTCCTGCCTGCTCCCCATAACCCTTTATTCCCTTTACTTCTAGGAAACTGTCTATTTCTGTTTTAAATTTATGTAATGATGTAGCTTCTACAGCTTTTTGGGGCAGCATATTCCATGGACCTACCACCCTCTGACTGAAGTAGTTCCTCCTCATCTCACTTTTGAAAGAGCAGCCCCTTATTCTAAGACTATGCCCCCTAGTTCTAGTTTCACCCATCATCGGGAACTTCCTCCCCACATCCACCCGATCCAACCCCTTCACAATCTTATATGTTTCAATAAGATCGCCTCTCATTCTTCTGAACTCCAATGAGTAGAGTCCCAATCTACTCAACCTCTCCTCATATGTCCATCCCCTCATCCCCGGGATTAACCGAGTGAACCTTCTTTGTACTGACTCGAGAGCAAGTATGTCTTTTCTTAAGTATGGACACCAAAACTGTATGCAGTATTCCAGGTGCGGTCTCACCAATACCTTGTACAACTGAAGCAATACCTCCCTATTTTTATATTCTATCCCCCTAGCAATGAAAGCCAACATTCCATTGGCCTTCTTAATCACTTGCTGCACCTGCATACTAACCTTTTGAGTTTCATGCACCAGGACCCCTAGATCCCTTTGTACTTCAGTACTTTCAGTTTCTTGCCATTAAGATAATAACTTGCTGTGGTGTATGTAACCTGTTCCACCTTAAGAGAACTTAAGCCTGTTCCACCTTAAGAGATGTACTACTTTCTCTGGCTGCTGTATACGTGACCACGGGTATATAAGCACTGTGTAGTAAGATTGTATTTCATATAGTCCTGACCTCCAACCAGTAAAGACCTGTTGAACTTTATTCTTGTAGTCTGTGTGTTATTAATTACAACTAGAACACACAGACTTTACAGTGGCGACGAGTCAGATTCTTACCCTGCGGCAGTTATATCCACGGCGGCTTCGTCCACAGAACGGACGTCGAAGAGAGGCTTCCACCCTCATCACCCTGCTGGAAGACACGTCGCGCGGCAGACATCGAGAAACCAGAGTGCAGAAGACATCCTGAACTCGAAGCCTCCATCAGCGGCTGTCAGCTATCTTCTTTCTACCTCGGTAGTGGGTAAGCCGGGCAGCGACGCGACCAGAAAGTCGGCCGCGTTGGCTGTACAGACGGGGAGGGAAGACGGAGGAATAAGGGCGGTGAGATTGATCGCGACTGGAGATAAGGGCCGGGCCGCATTTGGGCCGAAAGGCGCAGCGCGGGGACATCGATCGTGGCTGGTGATAAGGGCCGGGCCGCATTCGGGCTAAAAAGGCGCAGCGTCTGGGGGCAACTGAAGGCGCGAGAGCCGCGGTGAAGCGGAGAGAGCGGCGGGGGAAGGGTGAAGACCGCCAAGCGCGGAAGCCGCCATCTTGGATAAAAATAAAAAGAAATTAAATTGCAACGATGCCTAAACATGGGAACATTAATACCTTTGATAGCGACATCGAAGATTGGGCTATGTATGTAGAACGCATACAAAATTATTGTAAAGCAAATAAAATCCCAGATGAAGAGAAAGCACTAACATTATTAAACTTAATGGGTGTGAAGACATACGGGCAATTGAAACACCTTTTATCACCAGATGAACCGGCGGATAAGACGTTCGAGGAGATTGTTACTGTCCTGAAAAATCACCTAAACCCCACGCCGCTGATGCTAGCGGAACGATTTAAATTTTACAGCAGAAGGCAGCTGAAGGATGAAAGCAATGCTGAATATTTAATGGAATTGCGTAAGCTAGCAAAGTACTGTCAATTCGGAACGAGATTGACAGAGGCGCTACGAGATAAATTTGTGTGTGGTTTATTAAAAGAAGATACACAAAAGCGATTGCTCGAGGAGAATGAGCTGACGCTTGAGAAAGCGGTCACTATGGCAGCAGCACACGAAGCCTCAGCGAGAGGCACGGCAGTAATGCAGCTACGGTCACCGGAACTCAGTACAAATAAATTGGGTTTGAGTACTGCAAAATGTTATCGTTGCGGAAAGACAACGCACGATCAGAACCAGTGTTGGTTTAAAAACCAAGAATGCAGAACGTGTGGCAGGCTTGGCCACATAGCTAAAGTATGCCGGTCAGGAAAGAAGACCAGCAACAAAAAGTCACCGCAAGGAAAATACATAAAGGTACACAAGGTGACAAAGAACAGTTCGACCAAACAGAAGTCAGATTCAGACGCTAGCAGTAATGAACTGGGTAGCTTAAGAGTACACAACGTTGGTAAGGATGCAGATCTCCAGACAATTTGGGTCACCCTTCAGATAGCAGGAGTCCAAATAAAGATGGAATTGGACACTGGATCGGCATTGACGGTCATGAATAAGAAAGATTACAAAAGGTTATTCCAACATATTCCCCTACGGGATACGGAGATTATATTGAAAACATACACGGGGCAAAGAGTGTACCCCATCGGAAAGATAGAGGTAAAAGTGGTCCACAAGGGCGAAGAAAGCCAAGTAATGGACTTATATGTGCTACCTGAAGGAGGTCCACCACTACTGGGATGGGAGTGGATTAGGAAAATGAATATGGACTGGCACTCCTTGAAGGCACTAACGGTAGATTCCGGGGAAACAGATGTCAAACCTAAACGATTGTCCAGAATATTGGATGATGCTAAAGAGGTGTTCCAGCAGGGACTGGGAACACTGAGAGGAATTACGGCAAACATTAAGATTGATGAACATGCACACCCAAAATTTTTTAAAGCCAGACCGGTACCCTATGCAATACGACCTACTGTAGAAGCGGAACTGGAAGCGCTAGAACGTTCAGGTGTACTGTCTAAGGTAGATTGGAGTGAGTGGGCTACGCCCATTGTTCCCGTTATGAAACGTCCTTCGAGCAACAAGCCAGGAGAACCAGGGAAGGTTCGCATCTGTGGAGATTTCAAAATCACCGTTAATCCGGTGCTTCACATGGTGCAGTATCTGCTTCCACGGATTGAGGATATTTTTGCTTCGTTGTCTGGTGGGAAACACTTCACCAAGATAGACCTGGCGCAGGCGTACTTGCAGATGGAGGTTGAAGAAGAGTCACGCCAATACCTCACGATCAACACGCATCGAGATTTGTACCGGTACAATAGGCTGGTTTTTGGAGTGGCATCGGCTCCAGCAATTTGGCAGAGGGCCATGGAGCAGGTATTACAGGGAATTCCAGGCACACAATGTTACCTGGATGATATTCTGATTACAGGTGATGGTGATGAAGAACACCTCGCAAACTTGGAACTGGTGCTCAACAGACTGAAAGAGTATGGACTTAGAGTTAATCGGCAGAAATGTGAGTTCTTCCAGAAGCGGATCTCATACTGTGGTCATGTCATTGACCGGGAGGGGCTTCATAAGTCTCCTGACAAGATAGAGGCAGTTGTAAAGGCTCCCGCTCCGGATAATGTCTTTCAGTTGAGGTCGTTTCTAGGATTGATTAACTATTACCATAAATTTCTACCAAATCTATCCACGGTACTGCACCCACTAAACGCTCTTTTACAGAAGGGGGTACCATGGGAATGGAGCGAAAACTGTAAGAAGGCATTTTGCAAAAGCAAAGAATTGATCACCTCAGAGGAAGTGTTGGCTCACTTCAACCGACACTGCCTATTCGGTTGGCTTGTGATGCTTCTCCATATGGTATTGGGGCAGTACTCTCACACAAGTTGCCAAATGGCACGGAAAGGCCAGTCGCGTTTGCATCCAGATCATTGACCTCCGCTGAGCGCAACTATGCGCAGATCGATAGGGAGGCTCTCAGCCTTGTATGGGGAGTGAAGAAGTTTAATCATTACCTGCAGGGCCAAAAATTCACACTTCTGACAGACCATCAGCCGTTGGTATCCATTTTTAACCCTAAGAAGGGTGTTTCAGTGATGACAGCACAGCGTCTCCAGAGATGGTCCCTTTTCCTAGGGGCACATCAATATCAAATAGAATTCAAAGGTACGAAGCAGCATGGCAATGCTGATGGGCTGTCACGCCTGCCACTACCTGAAGAAGAAGAAACGACGAAAGTTGACCCTGTTGAGTTATTTCATTCGACCATCATCGAGTGTTTACCAGTCACCAATGCAAGTATTGAAAGAGAAACCAGGAACGACCCGACACTGTCCAGAGTCTACGAGGTGACAGTGAAAGGATGGCCAACACGTGGTGATCCTCTGTTACCGGCATTCTCGGCAAGGCGAGACCAGCTGTCCGTCTGCTATGGTACTTTGATGTACGGGACAAGAGTGATAATTCCTCCCAAGTTAAGGGAAAGAGTTCTAAAAGAACTGCATGAAGGTCATCTGGGGTGAGTTAAGATGAAAAGTCTTGCTAGGGCTTATGTATGGTGGCCGGGTATTGACCAACAGATAGAGGAGTTGACGAAAAGCTGCGCTGGGTGCCAAAAAGTGCAAAATGCACCTCCGATCGCACCACTACACCCATGGGAATGACCTTCAGCCCCATGGCAATGCGTACATATTGACTTTGCTGGTCCATTCATGGACTCCATGTTCCTAATTGCGGTGGACGCACATTCCAAATGGCCAGAAGTGATCAAGATGAATACCACTACTTCAGAAAAGACAATTGCGGTGTTAAGAACAATATTCGCAAGGAACGGATTGCCAGAACAGATCTGTTTGGACAACGGACCACAGTTCGTGTCGGAAGAATTCCAAAAATTCTTAAAGAAGAATGGGGTGAAACATTATACCTCTGCCCCATATCATCCGGCGACAAACGGGTTGGCCGAGAGATTTGTCCAAACATTCAAAAAGGCAATAAAGGCCATGAACGATGACCAGATTCCACTACAGCACAAGGTGGACAATTTCCTAATGGCGTATCGAAACGCCGCTCATGCAGTGACTAACCAAAGTCCTGCCATGATGTTTTATAACAGGAGGTTGCTGTCCAGGTTGGACTTGTTAAAACCAAATGTGCGGAGGGAAGTGGAAAACAAACAGTTCCGGCATATTAATAACAAGTCCACTCGAAGTTTCGAAGTAGGACAACCAGTGTTGGCAAGGGGCTATGGAAACGAAAAATGGCAGTCCGGAACAATTCGGGCCAGACAAGGACCTCTGATGTACACAGTAGATATTGGTAACAATGTGATAAGGCGTCATGCGGATCAACTGGTAGAATCAAGAGCAAGGGTCGAACCCATGGTTGCGACAGAGACAACTGTGGAAGACGTTAATGAACCTGAAGCATCTACCTCGGCAGGGACTGTACCTGATGATGACGTCCAATACATAGGAAACCAACAAGAAGAGTCACCTCAGCAACAAGAATCAGAGACCACTGAAAGGCGTTATCCAGACCGAATCAGAAGGCCTCCTGAGAGACTGAACCTTTGAACTGTTTATACCTGAAGTTATATATGTATATATGTTATGATGTTATGTTAAATGGGGATATGACTATTAAGCTAAAAAGGGAGGATTGTGGTGTATGTAACCTGTTCCACCTTAAGAGAACTTAAGCCTGTTCCACCTTAAGAGAACTTAAGCCTGTTCCACCTTAAGAGATGTACTACTTTCTCTGGCTGCTGTATACGTAATACCGGTGGTGACCACCAGTATATAAGCACTGTGTAGTAAGATTGTATTTCATATAGTCCTGACCTCCAACCAGTAAAGACCTGTTGAACTTTAATCTTGTAGTCTGTGTGTTATTAATTACAACTAGAACACACAGACTTTACACTTGCTCTACGATTTTTCCTGCCAAAGTGCATAACCTCACACTTTCCAGTATTGTATTCCATCTGCCAAATCTCTGCCCACTTACTTAGCCTGTCTATGTCCCCTTGCAGGTTTTTTATGTCCTCCTCACTCACTACTTTCCCTCCCATCTTAGTATCATCTGCAAACTTTGATATGTTACACTCGGTCCCCTCCTCCAAATCATTAATATAGATTGTAAAGAGTTGGGGACCCAGCACTGACCCCTGTGGAACACCACTAGTTACTGATTGCCAGTCCGAGAATGAACCATTTATCCCAACTCTCTGCCTTCTGTTAGATAGCCAATCCTCTATCCATGCCAGAATATTACCCCCAATCCTGTGATTTTTTATCTTAAGCAATAATCTTTTGTGTGGCACCTTGTCAAATGCCTTTTGGAAGTCTAAATACACTACATCCACTGGTTCCCCTTTATCCACCCTATATGTTACTTCCTCAAAGAACTCCAGCAAATTTGTCAAACATGACTTCCCCTTCATAAAACCATGCTGACTTTATCCTATTAAATTATGATTATCCAAATGTCCTGTTACTGTCTCCTTAATAATGGACTCCAATATTTTACCTACCACAGATGTTAGGCTAACCGGTCTATAGTTTCCAGCCTTCTGTCTACTGCCCTTTTTAAATAAGGGCGTTACATTAGCAGTTTTCCAGTCTGCCGGGACCTTTGCTGAGTCCAGGGAGTTTTGGAAAATTATTACCAATGCATCCACAATCCCTTCCACCACTTCCCTCAAGACCCTAGGATGTAAGCCATCAGGTCCAGGTGATTTATCCGCCTTGAGTCCCATTATTTTACCGAGTACCACTTCCTTAGTGATTTTGATCGTGTTTAGCTCCTCCCCCCCTATAGCCCCCTGTTTGTCCAGTGTTGGGATATTCTTCGTGTCTTCTACTGTAAATCCCCACGTGTGAAGGAATGCTGTATAGAAACTAGAATTATCTGTTCCGAATTTCTATCCTGTACTTACAGTGATGACTTTTGTAAACTTTTACAGGGTGTGAGAAGGGGCGGATTTGCAGACGGGAAACTCAAACCAAACATCACGTCAAGATCTGACAGTCACTCCATTCATCAGGAGCTGAAGATCATTGACCTTTGAATGTGGAAGGAGAAATGTTTGTCTGTTCTGTCTGTGGGAAAAGATTTCAGACATCAGTGTGACTGGAAAAGCACCGAGACACACACACACACCTGAGTGAGACTGTTCCAGTGCATTGACTGTGGAAAGAGCTTTAACCAGTTACACATCCTGAAAAAACATCGCTCCATTCACAGCGGGGAGAAACCATACACGTGTTCTGTGTGGACGAGGCTTCAACCGATCGTCCAACCTGGAGAGACACAAGAACACCCTCACCATGGAGAAACCGTGGAAATGTGAGGACTGTGGGAAGGGATTCAATTACCCTTCTGAGCTGGAACCTCATCGACGCATTCACACTGGGGAGAGACCGTTCACCTGCTCCGTGTGTGGGAAGGGATTCACTCGTTCATCCACCCTGCTGAAACACCAGCGAGTTCACACCGGGGAGAGGCCATTCACCTGCTCCGTGTGTGGGAAGGGATTCACTAATTCATCCCACCTTCTGAGACACCAGCGTGTTCACACTGACGAGAGACTTTTTAATTGCTCCAACTGTGCAAACTGCTTTAAAAGCTCTGAGGAACTGATTCACCACCAGTGAGTTCACACTGATGGACCATTCAGTTGCTCTCACTGTGGGAAGAAGTTCAGGTGTTCATCCAATCTCATTGTACACCAGCGAGTTCACACTGGGGAGAGGCCGTTCACCTGCTCCGTGTGTGGGAAGGGATTCACTAATTCAGCCCACCTTCTGAGACACCAGCGAGTTCACACTGACAAGAGACCTTTTAAATGCTCCAACTGTGCGAACTGCTTTAAAAGCTCTGAGGAACTGATTCACCACCAGCGAGTTCACACTGATGATAAACCATTCAGTTGCTCTCACTGTGGGAAAAGGTTCAGGCAGTCATCCCATCTCATTGTACACCAGCGAGTTCACACTGGGGAGGGCTCGTTCACCTGCTCCGTATGTGGGAACGGATTCACTTGTTCATCCCACCTGCTGAGACACCAGCGAGTTCACACTGGGGAGAGACCGTTCACCTGCTCCGTGTGTGGGAAGGGATTCACTCGCTCATCCCACCTGCTGAGACACCAGCGAGTTCACGTGTGACTGCAGGGGTTGGATTCTGTTGTTTTTGCTGCTGTTAATCACATCCAGGACTGAACCATGTTCATTCTGACAGTTGAGGTTTATTTCTGCTGATGTTAATATCCACTATTGGGAACCTGAGCAGGGAGACAGAGGAAAGGGAAACAAGGAAAAAAGCAAAAGACAGGAAGGAGAAAAACAAAATTAGAAGGCAAAGAACTCAACGGTTTAAATCAAACATGGTCACAGTAAATAATAATTCATATAGGTCTGAGAGCGTTAAAAAAACAAGCCTGAAGGCTTTGTGTCTTAATGCAAGGAGCATTCGGAACAAGGTGGATGAATTAGCTGCGCCAATAGAGGTAAATGAATATGATTTGATTGGGATTACAGAAACATGGCTCCAGGGTGGCCAAGGCTGGGAACTCAACATCCAGGGGTATTCAATATTTAGGAAGGATAGGCAAAAAAGAAAGGGAGGTGGGGCAGCATTGCTGGTTAAAGAGGGGATTAACACAATTGAAAGGAAGGATATTAACTCTGATGATGCGGAATCTGTATGGGTAGAACTGAGAAATATCAAGGGGCAGAAAACGTTAGTGGGAGTGGTATATAGACCTCCAAACAGTAATACGGAGGTTGGGGATGGCATTAAAAGGGAAATTAGAGAAGCATGCAGTAAGGGCACAGCAGTCATCATGGGTGACTTTAATTTACATATAGATTGGGCTAACCAAATTAGTAAAAATACTGTGGAGGAGGAATTACTAGAACGTTTACGGGATGGTTTTCTGGAACAATATGTCAAGGAACCAACCAGAGATCAGGCCATCTTAGACTGGGTATTATGTAATGAGAGAGGATTAATTAGCAATCTTGTTGTACAAGGCCCCTTGGGTCAGAGCGATCATAATATGATAGAATTCTTCATTAGGATGGAGAGTGAAGTAGTTGACTCAGAGACTAGGGTCCTGAATTTAAATAAAGGAAACTATGATGGTATGAGGCGCGAATTGGGTAGGATTGATTGGGGAATGTCACTCAAAGGGGTGACGGTGGATAGGCAATGGCAAACATTAAAAGACCGCATGGATGAACTACAGAAGTTGTTCATCCCAGTTTGGGATAAGAATAAATCAAAAAGGGTGACTCAACAGTGGCTAACAAGGGAAATTAGGGATAGCATAAGATCCAAGGAGAGGGCATATAAATTGGCCAGAAAAAGTGGTAACCCTGAGGATTGGGAGCAGTTTAGGATTCAACAAAGGAGGACAAAGGGATTAATTAAGAAGGGGAAAATAGAATATGAAAGTAAGCTTGCAGGGAACATAAAAACTGACTAAGAGCATTTATAGATATGTGAAGAGAAAAAGATGAGTGAAATCAAGTGTATGTCCCTTGCAGTCAGAAGCAGGGGAAGTTATAATGGGGAACAAAGAAATGGCTGACCAATTAAATGCATATTTTGGTTCTGTCTTCACAAAGGAGGACACAAATAACCTCCCAGAGATGTTGGAGAACATAGGGTCTGATGAGAGGGAGGAACTGAAAGAAATCAGTATTTGTAGGGAAATGGTGTTAGGGAAATTGACGGGATTGAAGGCCGATAAATCCCCAGGGCCTGATAATCTACATCCTAGGGTACTTAAGGAGGTGGCCCTAGAAATAGTAGATGCATTGCTGATCATCTTCCAATATTCGCTGGAATCTGGAACTGTACCCATAGATTGGAGGGTAGCTAATGTTACCCCACTATTCAAAAAGGGTGGTAGAGAGAAAGCGGGGAATTACATCAGTAGTGGGGAAAATGCTAGAGTCCATTATAAAGGATGTAATAGCTGAGCACTTGGAAAACAGTGACAGGATCGGACAAAGTCAACATGGATTTACAAAAGGTAAATCGTGCTTGACTAATGTACTGGAATTTTTTGAGGATGTAACTGGGAAAATAGATCAGGGAGAACCAGTAGATGTGGTGTATTTGGACTTTCAAAAGGCTTTCGATAAGGTCCCGCATAAGAGATTAGCATGTAAAGTTAAGGCACATGCGATTGGGGGCAAGGTATTGACTTGGATAGAGAACTGGTTGGCGGGCAGAAAGCAAAGGGTAGGAATTAACGGGTCTTTTTCCGAGTGGCAGGCAGTGACTAGTGGGGTACCGCAGGGATTGGTCCTTGGACCCCAGCTATTCACAATATACATTAATGATCTAGATAAGGGAACTAGATGTAATATCTCCAAGTTTGCAGATGACACAAAGCTGGGTGGGCGTGTGTGCTGTGAGGAGGATACCGAGAAACTCCAATATGATTTGGACAGGTTGGGTGATTGGGCAGATGCAGTATAATGTGGATAAATGCGAGGTTATCCACTTTGGTGTCAAAAACAGAAAGGCAGACTATTATCTGAATGGCAATAGGTTGGGAGAAGGGGAAGTGCAACGAGACCTGGCTGTCCTTGTGCACCAGTCGCTGAAGGTAAGCATGTAGGTGCAGCAGGCGGTGAAGAAGGCAAATGGTATGTTGGCCTTCATAGCGAAAGGGTTTGAGTACAGGAGCATGGATGTCCTGCTGCAGTTGTACAGGGCCTTGGTGAGACCACATCTTGAGTATTGTGTGCAGTTTTGGTCGCCTTATCTGAGGAAGGATGTTCTTGCCATAGAAGGAGTTCAGCAAAGATGCACAAGGCTGATCCCTGGGATGGCAGGAATGACGTATGAGGAGCGATTGGGTCGATTGGGCTTATACTCGCTGGAGTTTAGAAGAATGAGAGGGGATCTCATCGAAACTTATAAAATTCTGACAGGTCTGGACAAACTAGATGCAGGTAGAATGTTCCCGATGGTCGGAGAGTCCAGAACCAGGGGTCATAGTCTAAGGATAAGGGGTAAGCCATTTAGGACAGAGATGAGGAAGAATTTCTTCACCCAGAGAGTGATGAACCTGTGGAATTCTCTACCACAGAAGGCGGTTGAGGCCAAGTCTTTAAATATATTCAAGAAGGAGTTAGATATATTTCTTAGAGCTAAAGGTATCAAGGGATATGGGGAGAAGGCAGGTATGGGGTACTGAGTTTGGATGATCAGCCATGATCTCATCGAATGGCGGAGCAGGCTCGAGGGGCCGAATGGCCTACTCCTGCTCCTATCTTCTATGTTTCTATGTTACAAGGCTGGAGGTTAATATTCTCGATATATAGCTGATTGACTTGTTGGGGCTGCAGTGTCCCTTTAAGAACCGTTGTCTGTGATCGTTCCCTTAATTCAGGACTTTCATAAGAAATTATTTGACAATAAAATTATGAATTTTACTTTAACCCTAAATTGACCTTTGGTACAAAATCTACAATTTATTGTCTGAAAAGTTCCACTGATTAACATCTCCAATTAGAAACTGCTGATTAATCCTCACTGACAATTCTTACTGATTTCCACATTACACACAGTGGCACCTCCATTATCGACCAGAAAGAAGGGGAATGGGAATTGGTGGAGAATCGAGAGTCCCCAAGTGTTGCCTCCACTGTCTGGTACAGCAATCCCCTCGGCAAGGGAATGGAGACAATTTCAATCCAAGTAACAGGCTGAGTTTAATCTTTCTGGGCCTGTGGGATTGGTTCATATCAGACAGCAGGAGATTGGTGTCAGTGACTGTGGGGTTGGTTTATATCAGACAGGTGGAGATTGGTGTCAGTGACTGTGGGGTTGGTTTATATCAGACAGGAGGAGATTGGTGTCAGTGACTGTGGGGTTGGTTTATATCAGACAGGAGGAGATTGGTGTCAGTGACTGGGATTGGTTTATATCAGACAGGAGGAGATTGGTGTCAGTGACGGGTTGGTTTATATCAGACAGGAGGAGATTGGTGTCTGTGACTGTGGGGTCAGTTTATATCAGACAGGAGGAGATTGGTGTCTGTGACTGTGGGGTCAGTTTATATCAGACAGGAGGAGATTGGTGTCTGTGACTGTGGGGCTGGTTTATATCAGACAGGAGGAGATTGGTGCCAGTCACTGTGGGGTCAGTTTATATCAGACAGTAGATAAGTACAAATCTAATGACGTCTCCTGCAAGGTCATGCCCTGTGAAAATTCTGCTGGATAGTCGGGAATGTGGGTAATGGAGACCTTCTGTGTAAATAATTAGAGGCACAGCCTCATTATCATGCACAGCGGGATTTTACTCAACCTCTAACCCGTGCTCTACCTGCCCTGGGAGTGTTTGATGGGACAGTGTAGAGGGAGCTTTACTCTGTATCTAACCCGTGCTGTACCTGCCCTGGGAGTGTTTGATGGGACAGTGTAGAGGGAGCTTTACTCTGTATCTAACCCATGCTGTACCTGACCTGGCAGTGTTTGATGGGACAGTGTAGAGGGAGCTTTACTCTGTATCTAACCCGTGCTGTACCTGCCCTGGGAGTGTTTGATGGGACAGTGTAGAGGGAGATTTACTCTGTATCTAACCTGTGCTGTTCCTGTCCTGGGAGTGTTTGATGGGACAGTATAGAAGGAGCTTTACTCTGTATCTAACCCGTGCTGTACCTACCCTGGGAGCGTTTGATGGGACAGTGTAGAAGGAGCTTTACTCTGTATCTAACCCGTGCTGTACCTACCCTGGGAGCGTTTGATGGGACAGTGTAGAGGGAGCTTTACTCTGTATCTAACCCATGCTGTATCTGCCCTGTTAGTGTTTGATGGGACAGTGTAGAAGGAGCTTTACTCTGTATCTAACCTGTGCTGTTCCTGTCCTGGGAGTGTTTGATGGGGCAGTGTAGAAGGAGCTTTACTCTGTATCTAAACCGTGCTGTACCTGCCCTGCGAGTGTGCGATGGGACAGTGTAGAGGGAGCTTTACTCTGTATCTAACCCATGCTGTACCTGCCCTGGGAGTGTTTAATTGGACAGTGTAGAGGGAGCATTACTTTGTATCTAACCCGTGCTGTACCTGCCCTGGGAGTGTTTGATGGGACAGTGTAGAGGGAGCTTTACTTTGTATCTAACCCCTACTGTACCTGCCCTGGGAGTGTTTGATACGACAGTGTAGAGGGAACTTCACTCTCTATCTAACCCGTGCTGTATCTGCCCTGGGAGTGTTTGATGAGACAGTGTAGAGGGAGCTTTACTCTGTATCTAACTCATGCTGTAGCTGACTGGAGATGGTTGATGGGACAGTGCAGAGGGAGCTTTACTCTGTATCTAACCCGTGCTGTACCTGCCCTGGGAGTGTTTGATGGGACAGTGGAGGGAGCTTTACTCTGTATCTAACCCGTGCTGTACCTGCCCTGGGAGTGTTTGGTGGGACAGTGTAGAGGGAGATTTACTCTGTATCTAACCCATGCTGTACCTGCCCTGGGAGTGTTTGATGGGACAGTGTAGGGGGAGCTTTACTCTGTATCTAACCCGTGCTGTACCTGCCCTGGGAGTTTTTGATGGGACAGTGTAGAGGGAGATTTACTCTGTATCTAACCCGTGCTGTACCTGCCCTGCGAGTGTTTGATGGGACATTGTAGAGGGAGCTTTACTCTGTATCTAACCCGTGCTGTACCTGCCCTGGGAGTGTTTGATGGGACAGTGTAGAAGGAGCTTTACTCTGTATCTAACCCGTGCTGTAGCTGACTGGAGATGGTTGATGGGACTTGTAGTGCTCACCTCGATGATCATAATATTTAACCCAAAGATGATAGAATATAAACCCATCAGCTTCTTAATAGAGTATTAAAGTTGGTGACACTGGACACCTGAACCTGCTAATTAATAGGACAAGGTGTTAGCCAGAATCTTTTACTCCTATGTCTTTGCTCCTCTGTTGCTTTCAAAGTTTTACCTATTCATGTAAATTTCCTACATTTTTCTTCCTCCTAAAATCTATCACCTCGCATATCTCCTGTCTGAACATTCATTAACCACTACTCTCTCTTTTCTGCCAGGCCTCTGGATTACTAGCCCAGTGACATTACCACTCTGCTGCTAACTTGTGCCTCATATACCAAAGCCGAGATCATTTCTTTATATTAAGATCAGTGGTGCCAACACTGACCCTGGGGGACACCACTGTTTACATCCCTCCAGTCTGAAGATCATCCATTAACCACTACTCTCTGTTTCCTGCCCTTTTACCAACTTCCTATCCACACTGCCCCCTCCCTTTAATACCGTGAGCCTTAATTTGATCAACAAGCCTCCTGTCCGGCACCTTATCAAACACCTTTTGACAATCCATCTACACAACATCCACTGCACTTCCTCCCTCACTACACGGTGTTATTTCCTGAAATAATCCCTGCTGTCTGTCCTGAATGAATCCATTTCACTACCAAATGTCGCGATGTTTGCTCCACACCACAGGGTTTCATCTGTTTAAAGCCACAACAGAAAGCTCCTGTTTCCTCCGGGAGTTTGAGAGAAATCAGGTTTGAAAATGATGCAGAGTTTCAGCCAATGAGGGAGCTCCGGGCTGAGCCCCGCCCACTGGGTGCCGCAAGCCCCGCCCCTCACACTACGATTGGTTGGAGGACCCGCCGCCCACTCTGTCCTCCAGCTCCGCCCCGCTCTTCCTATTGGTCCGGAGCTCCCGTCAATCACCCGGGCAGTGTGAGTTGAGCATGCGTGGGCGGCGGTGGTGACTGTGGGTGAAGCAGCAGGTGAAAGATGGGTGGAAGGAGGATGCAAAACAGGACTAATGCTGCTGAGCTCAGCTCTCCATGTCTCACCAGTGGCTGAAGGGTCTGTAACCCTGACAGGGGCGCCCCTGCCACAGGACTCAATATCCACCACTGGTGCACTGTGTCTGCAGTATGTACAGTCTACAAGATGACCACGGTCAGGCCATGTGGAGTCAAAGGCCAGGCAGCAGAATGGATGGAAAGATCACAGAAAACTTCCCTTAACTCCAACCCTCTGATTTCTGTTTTGTAGCCAGCTTTCCATCCATTCTGCTGACTGGCCCTTCACTCCACACGGCCTGACCTGGGTCATCTTGTCGATCTTACAAACTGTTATGGATAGCAAGCTGGTTACAAAACAAAAAAGAGAGTAGGGGTTGGGAGCAGCTACTCAGGCTGGCAAAAGGTGGGAAGTGGTGTTCCACAGGGATCGGTGCTGGGATCACTGTTGTTCATAAACAATTTGGAATCGGGAATCAGAGGTACAATTTCAAAGTTTGTCGATAACACCAAATTGGGAGGTAGAGTTAATACTGAGGAAGACAAAATGCAAGAAGACATTAATAAATTTCAGAATGGGGGTGTAATTGGCAAATGAATTTTACTGTAGATCAGTGTGAGGGGGTGTGTTAATGAATGTCACTATAGATCAGTGTGAGGTGGTGTGTTAATGAATTTCACTATAGATCAGTGTGAGGCGGTGTGTTAATGAATTTCACTATAGATCAGTGTGAGGCGGTGTGTTAATGAATTTCACTATAGATCAGTGTGAGGTGGTGTGTAAATGAATTTCACTATAGATCAGTGTGAGGTGGTGTGTTAATGAATTTCACTATAGATCAGTGTGAGGTGGTATGTTAATGAATTTCACTATCGATCAGTGTGAGGTGGTATGTTAATGAATTTCACTATAGATCAGCATGAGGTGGTGTGTAAATGAATTTCACTATAGATCAGTGTGAGGTGGTATGTTAATGAATTTCACTATAGATCAGTGTGAGGTGGTGTGTTAATGAATGTCACTATAGATCAGTGCGAGGTGGTGTGTTAATGAATTTCACTATAGATCAGTGTGAGGTGGTGCGTTAATGAATTTCACTATAGATCAGTGTGAGATGGTGTGTTAATGAATTTCACTGCAGATCAGTGTGAGGTGATGTGTTAATGAATTTCACTGTAGATCAGTGTGAGGTGGTGTTAATGAATTTCACTGTAGATCAGTGTGAGGTGGTGTGTTTTGGTGGGAAGAATGAGGAGGCCACACATTACTCAGACAAGGGGGTGGAATTGGGTTGCTTTGTGCCTCCTGTGATATTCAGCGGGAGGTTAGCGGTGGCGGCAGCCGGTTGTGCCCCGTGGCACTGCACCGCTGGCAATGACATCATCGCCGTGCACAGCACCCTGGCTGCAACCTTGGGTTGCGACCCCTGTCCTATCGCCGGACGATATGTCTGACAGTGTAAGGGGTCATTCCTGCAGCCGCGGCGACACCACTTAACGGGCAGGTGTCGGGCGGCAACTTTTTATTTTGGCCGACTGCCAGCACCTGCCCCCTTCCCCTTTCTTCTTCGGGGTGTCGGCCGTGATTGCTCAGCCTGGCGCTCCTCTTGATCCGACACCCCGCTCCCCGGTGGTCCAGCAGGGCCCCGGTGTGCGCAGTGCTAGGCCCCTCCACCTTAATCAGGGAGGGAGGTCTGCTATGACGCGGTGCTATGTGCCGACGGGCATGGCGCTGTTACACGAAGCAGCGCGAAATTCACTGGTCGTGCCTCAAGAGGGAGGGGAGCGCTTCCAGTAGCACCCTGCCTCCTGCTTGGGGCGCTACCACTGAATTTAATGCGCAGGGGCGCTAACTTTTTCAGGGGGCTAAAATTAGCCCCGGTGATGTTAGCGACCCAAAGGGGGTGCCACCGAATTTCCCCCATAGAGTCTAAATGGGCTGGAGGAGCAGAGGGATCCAGATACACAAATCACTAAAAGTAGCAACACAGGTTAATAAGGCCATTAAAAAAAAAAGCACTGGGGTACATTCCTAAAGGAGCCTCCTGTTCCGTGCCTAGGAGCTCTGAACCATGGCAGAGAGTGGCTGGGACACGTTTCTCACACATCTCGAGATTAACCCACACGGCAACTTTGCTGTCAGTGAAGAGAGACGAGAAAGACCAAAGTGCCATTTTCCTCTCAGTGTGGCCCTGAAGGACTGTGTCCAGGCTGGAGTTCTGTTCCCGCCGTACGATCCTCCCCCAGATTGTCCTTTCTGAGCTCCAGCCAGGTGATGCGAAACACTCAGGTGGGAAGGAAGAAAATCTGCAACAATGTGTTTAAAACAAAGTTGATTTATTTGACATCTATCCAGAATATTAAACTCCAGCCCAGTTCCCGGCGTTATTAACATCAGCAGAAACAATCCCCACCTGTCAGAATGAACATGGTTCAGTCCTGGATGTGATTACAGCAGCAACAACATAATCTAACCCCTGCAGTCACTTGTGAACTCGCTGGTGTGTCAGGAGGTTGGATGACTGAGTGAATCCCTTCCCACACTCAGGGCAGGTGAATGGCCTCTCCCCAGTGTGAACTCGCTGGTGTCTCAGCAGGTGGGATGACTGAGTGAATCCCTTCCCACACTCAGGGCAGGTGAACGGCCTCTCCCCAGTGTGAACTCGCTGGTGTGTCAGCAGGGTGGATGACTGAGTGAATCCATTCCCACACTCAGAGCAGGTGAACGGCCTCTCCCCAGTGTGAACTCGCTGGTGTGTCAGCAGGTGGGATGACTCAGTGAATCCCTTCCCACACTCAGAGCAGGTGAACGGCCTCACCACAGTGTGAGTGCGCTGGTGTGTCAGCAGGTGGGATGAGCAAGTGAATCCCTTCCCACACACGGAGCAGGTGAACGGCCGCTCCCCAGTGTGAGTGCGCTGGTGTATAGTGAGCTCAGAAGACTGCCTAAACCCAGTCCCGCAGTGAGAGCAGGTGAACGGCCTCTCCCCAGTGTGAGTGCACAGGTGTACAGTGAGGTCAGATGATCGCCTGAACCCAGTCCCACAGTGAGAGCACCTGAACGGTCTCTCGTCAGTGTGAACACGTTGATGGCGTATCAGTTCCCCGGACACTTTATAGCACTTCCCACAGTCTGAGCATTTAAAAGGTCTCTCATCAGTGTGAACTCGCTGGTGTATCAGCAAGGTGGATGAGCGAGCGAATCCCTTCCCACACACGGAGCAGGTGAACGGCCTCTCCCCAGTGTGAACTCGCTGGTGTGTCAGCAGGTGGGATGAGCGAGTGAATCCCTTCCCACACACGGAGCAGGTGAATGGTCTCTCTCCAGTGTGAGTGCGCAGGTGTACAGTGAGGTCAGATGACTGCCTGAACCCAGTCCCGCAGTGTGAGCACCTGAACGGTCTCTCCCCAGTGTGAACACGTTGATGGTGTATCAGTGCCCCGGAACTTTTAAAGCACTTCCCACAGTCCGAGCAGTTAAAAGGTCTCTCATCAGTGTGAACTCGCTGGTGTCTCAGCAGGCGGGATGAATTAGTGAATCCCTTCCCACACTCGGAGCAGGTAAATGGCCTCTCCCCGGTGTGAACGGTGCTTTTTGCTTCCATATTCAAAGGCCGATGATATTCAGTTCCTGATGAATCGAGTGACTGTCAGATCTTGACGAGATGTTTGGTTTGAGTTTCCCGTCTGCAAATCCTCCCCTTCTAATACCCTGTAAAATGAATTTAAAACAGGGAGCGTGAGAGAGAACCCACTAAAGAGGCAGGTTGTGAAATTGAGCTCAATGAATCTGGTTATTTGTGGGGCCGGCACTGGAAAAAAGTGACCATGAAAGCTGCCGGATTGTCATAAAATCCCACTGGTTCACTAATGTCCCTCGGTGAAGGGAATCTGCCACCTGGTCTGGGCCTCTGGTCTCTATGGGAGGAGAGAGAGAGGTGGGAGTGGGAGGGGGCGAAGGAGATGGACTTTATACATCTGCAACTCGACCAGAACTTTGACAGAACCTCCAAAACCCACAACCTCCAGCACCTAGAAGGACAAGGGCAGATGGTGCATGGGAGCACCATCACCTCCAAGTTCTCCCAGTCACACACCATCCTGACTTGGACATATATCGCCATTGCTACATCATCCCTGGGTGAAAATCCTGGAACTCCTTACACAACAGCATTGTGGGAGTACCTTCACCACACGGACTGCAGCGGTTCAAGAAGGCAGCCCACCATCACCTTCTCAACGGGAAGATGGGGATTGGCAACATATTCTGCTCTTGCGAGCAACGCCCACATCCCAAGAATGAAGTAAACTAAATCTGTATATGTAAAATGGATTAAAAGCCTCTACAGAAATACTTGTTCCTAAAACAATACTCTTTTACATTGTAGGGACAGTGTCTGTGTAACAACCTAATCTCCCCCAGAATCCACCACCCTTGACTGTCACAAATTGAAAATTGTTGGGTCCCCCTGGGCTCAGAAGTACTGGGGGTTAAACCCAGCAGCTTCTCCTCCATCTCCACTCCAGCTCAAACTGAAGCAACAAAAAGACCTACACAGGCGGCCAGGGACCTACCTTCCGTCAGCCTGCAATAAAACTCTTCCCGCCAGCTGCTGACTAATGGCGGCCGCAGCACCCATAATTCACCGCGCCCCAGAAACCACTCTATCCAACGCGCTGATTTCCCCGCTGAGAGTGCGCATGCTCCCCGGGGTCGCGGGCCATTCTGGGAGTCTGGCTCCTGTCCTTTGCCCCGAGTTGGACTTGGTGGAACCAGCTGAAGAAACCGGGAAGCGGCGGCTCGGATGGGGGAGGCGCTGCACCCTGGGTTTCCTGGTGCTGGGGCCCGGCCGCTCTGATTCTGATTGAGTTTTTTGATGAGGTAACAGAGAGGGTTGATGAGGGCAATGCGGTTAACGTGGTGTACATGGATTTCCAAAAGGCGTTCGACAAAGAGCCACATACTAGGCTTACCAGCAAAGTTGATACCCATGGAATAATTGGGACAGTGGCAGCATGGATACGAAATTGGCAAAGTGACAGGAAACAGTGAGTAGTGGTGAACGGTTGTTTTTCAGACTGGAGGAAGGTATACAGTGGTGTTCCCCAGGGGTCGGTACTAGGATCAGTGCTTTTCTTGATATATATTAATGACTTTGACTTGGGTGCACAGGGCACAGTTTCAAAATATGCAGATGACACAAAACTTGGAAGTAAAGTGAACAGTGAGGAGGATAGTGATAGACTTCAAGAGGGCATAGACATGCTGGTGGAATGGGCGGACACATGGGAGATGAAATTTAACACAGAAAAGTGCGAACTGATATATTTTGGTAGGAAGAATGAGGAGAGGCAATATAAACTAAAGGGTACAATCCTAAAGTGGGTGCATGAACAGAGAGTCCTGGGGGTATGTGTGCACAAATCATTGAAGGTGGCAGGGCAGGTTGAGAAAGTGGTTAAAAAAGCTTATGGGAACCTGGGCTTCATAAATGTTGATGTAATGTTTCCCTGACTGACCTGTTTGGACACCATTCACACCTTTGACTGCTGTGATTATCTCTCTGCCGAGGTGCGATAAATGGCAGTTGGAAAGGTTACCTGTAAACATCTGACATTATTCTCTGACTATATAAGCTGTGTCTTTATGCATTTCTCCACTTCACCTGAAGAAGGAGCAGCGCTCCGAAAGCTTGTGATTTCAAATAAAGCTGTTGGACTATAACCTGGTGTTGTGTGACTTCTTACATTCATAAATAGAGGTATAGAGTACAAAAGCAAGGAGGTTATGATGCACCTTTATAAAACACTGGTTCAGCCTCAACTGGAGTATTGTGTCCAATTCTGGGCTCCGCACTTTAGGAAGGATGTGAAGGCCTCAGAGAGGGTGCAGAAAAGATTTACAAGAATGGTTCCAGGGATGAGGGACTTCAGTTACGTGGATAGACTCGAGAAGCTGGGGTTGTTCTCCTTAGAGTAGAGAAGGTTGAGATGAGATTTGATCGAGGTGTTCAAAATCATGAGGGTTCTGGACAGAGTAGATAGAGAGAAACTGTTCCCATTGGTGGAAGGGTCGCGAACCAGAGGACACAGATTTAAGGTGATTGGCAGAAGAACCAAAGGCGACATGAGGAAAAACTTTTTTACTCAGCGAGTGGTTAGGATCTGGAATGCACTGCCTGAAAGGGTGGTGGAGGCAGATTCAATCACGGCTTTCAAAAGGGAATTGGATAAGTATCTGAAGTAAAGAAATGTGCAGGGTTACGGGGAAAGGGCGGGGAGTGGGACTCGCTGAAGTGGTCTTGCAGAGAGCCGGCACGGGCTCGACGGGCCGAATGGCCTCCTTCTGTGCTGTAACCATTCTATGATTCTATAAAATATTAGAAAGTTTGTTCCACAGAAGCACGGGGTTTATCTGCTTTTATTGATGAATTTAAAAAGTCTCTATTAAAACCTGAGCCAGTGTGTTGTGAGCCAAAGAGCCTTGTGTCCAATGAGGGGAATAAAGGCCCACAGCCTCCCCTGGCCCCGGGCCCTGAACAAGGGACTGGAGAAACTCGCTGCCCTGCGGATCAGACAATCAGCCGGCGCAAGTCCCGCCCCTCAGGCTCCCCGATTGGTTGGAGGACCCGCCGCCAGCTCGCTCCTCCAGCCCCGCCCCGCTAGCTCCCTATTGGTTGGAAGCTCCCGTCAATCAGGCCCTGGGCTGGGTCACGTGTCCCCGAGGAGATCACGTGCGCCGTCCAACTGACGCCGCTCGGTCCGGGGCCTCGTGGACTCTTGGGTTTTTCTATTTCTCTGTTCTCTCCCGATCTACCCCTCCCCGCCACCCCGCGTGATTCTCCACCCAATCGGAGTGGAGAAAACTCACTTTGCGTCACCGATCGCGACTCTGGAACCGACACCAAGGCCTTTCCCAGGAATGGCCCGCACCGACTCCCTCTGGCAGGATCCGACCGCGCAGGCGCAGCTCCGTGTGGGGGAGGGGGATTGGTCTCCTCTGGGCATGCGCAGTTGTTGCCCTTGGTGACCGGGAGGGGTCGCTGCGCCGGACTAGGTCCAAACCGCCGCTCCCTGTGCGCATGCGCGGACTATTGTCTGTCAATCAACCATCAGCCAGAAGAGGTCGCTGGTGAGACCAGTGAAGAAAGAAACACTTGCATTTCTATAGCGCCTTCACCACCACCGGACGTCCCAAAGCACTTTACAGCCAATGAAGTACTGTTTGAAGTGTAGTCACTGTTGTAATGTAGGAAACACAGAAGTCAATTAGCGCACAGCAAGCTCCCACAAACAGCAATGTGATATTGACCAGATAATCTATCTTTTTGTTAACTCTGTTTCTCTCTCTACAGATGTTGCCTGGCCTGCTGAGTGTTTCCAGCATTTCCTGTTGTTATTTCAGATTTCCAGCATCCGCAGTATTTTGCTATTATCCTTTTGTTACATTGATTGAGGGATAAACATTGGCTAGGACACCGGCGATATTTCCCCTGCTCTTTCCCACATTACAACAGTGACTACACCTCAAAAGTACTTCATTGGCTGTAAAGCACTTCAAGACGTCTGCTGGTCATGAAAGCACTATATAAATGCAAGTCTTTCTTTCTCAAAATAGTGTCAAGGGCTCTTTTACATCCACCTGAGAGAGCAGACAGGGCCTCAGTTTAATGTCTCATCCGAAAGACGCCACCTCTGACAGTGCCTCAGTACTGCACTGGAGTGTCAGCCTGGATTTTTGCGCTCAATTCTCTGGAGTGGGACTTGAACCCACAACCTTATGCCTCAGAGGCAAGAGTGCTACCATAGAGTGATAGATTTATACAGCACAGAAAGGGGCCCTTCGGCCCATCGTGTCCGCGCCGGCCATCAAGCCCTGTCTATTCTAATCCCATTTTCCAGCACTTGGTCCGTAGCCTTGTATGCTATGGCGTTTCAAGTGCTCATCTAAATGCTTCTTGAATGTTGTGAGGGTTCCTGCCTCTACCACCCTTTCAGGCAGTGAGTTCCAGATTCCAACCACCCTCTGGGTGAAAAAGCTTTTCCTCAAATCCCCTCTAAACCTCCTGCCCCTTACCTTGAAACTATGCCCCCTGGTTATTGACCCCTCTACTAAGGGGAAAAGTTCCTTTCTATCTACCCTATCTATGCCCCTCATAATTTTGTACACCTCAATCAGGTCCCCCCTCAGCCTTCTCTACTCGAAGGAAAACAACCCCAGCCTGTCCAGTCTCTCTTCATAGCTGAAGCGTTCCAGCCCAGGTAACATCCTGGTGAATCTCCTCCGCACCCTCTCCAATGCAATCACATCCTTCCTATAGTGTGGCGACCAGAACTGCACACAGTATTCCAGCTGTGGCCTAACTAGTGTTTTGTACAACTCCATCATAACCAACCTGCTCTTATATTCTATGCCTCGGCTAATGAAGGCAAGTATCCCATATGCCTTTTTAACCACCTTATCCACCTGTCCTGCTGCCTTCAGGGATCTATGTACATGCACACCAAGGTCCCTCTGATCCTCTGTCATTCCTAGGGTCCTACCACTCATTGCGTATTCCCTTGCCTTGTTAGTCCCTCCAAAATGCATCACCTCACACTTTTCAGTGTTAAATTCCATTTGCCACTGTTCCGCCCATCTGACCAAGCCATCTATATCGTCCTGCAGACTGAGGCTACCTCCTCGCTATTTACCACCCCACCAATTTTCGTGTCATCTGCGACCTTACTGATCATACCCTTTACATTCACATCCAAATCATTAATGTAGACCACAAACAGCAAGGGACCCAGCACCGATCCCTGCGGTACCCCGCACCGATCCCTGCGGTACCCCACTGGACACAGGCTTCCAGTCACAAAAACAACCTTCGACCATCACCCTCTGCCTTCTGCCACTAAGCCAGTTTTGGATCCAATGTGCCAAGGCACCCTGGATCCCATGGGCTCTTACCTTCTTGACCAGTCTCCTATGCGGGACTTTATCGAAAGCCTTACTGAAATCCATGTATAGCACATCCACTGCACTACCCTCATCCACACACCTAGTCACCCCCTCCAAAAATTCAATCAAATTGGTCAGACATGATCTTCCCTTGACAAAGCCATGCTGCCTATCCCTAATTAATCCTCACCTCTCCAAGTGGAGACTAATTCTGTCCCTCAGAATTTTTTCCAATAATTTCCCTACCACTGATGTTAGGCTCACTGGCCTGTAATTCCCTGGTTTATCCCTACTACCCTTCTTGAATAATGGTACCACGTTAGCTGTTCTCCAGTCCTCTGGCACCTCCCCTGTGGCCAGAGAGGTTCTGAAAATTTGTGTCAGAGCCCCTGCAATCTCCTCCTTTGCCTCACACAGCAGCCTGGGATATATCTCGTCCGGGCCTGGGGATTTATCCACTTTTAAGCCTGCTAAAACCGCTAGTACCTCCTCCCTCTCGATGCTAATATGTTCAAGTATATCACAGTCCCCCTGCCCGATTTTTATGTCTACATCGTCCTTCTCCATAGTGAACACAGATGCAAAAAATTCATTTAAAACCCCACCTACATCTTCTGGCTCCACACACAGATTGCCACTTTGGTCCCTAATGGGCCCTACTCTTTCCCTAGTTATCCTCTTGCCCTTAATATACTTATAAAACACCTTAGGATTTTCCTTTATTTTGCTCGCCAGTGTTATTTCATGGTCCCTCCTCGCTCTCCTAATTTCTTTTTTTAAGTATCCCCCTGCACTTTTTACACTCCTCTAGGGCTTCCTCTGTCTTTAGTCCTTTGTATCTGCCAAAAGCCCCCCTTTTTTTCCCTAATGCATTCTCGTATATCCCTTGACATCCAAGGTTCCCTGGGCTTTTTGGTCCCACCCTTGACCTTTACAGGAACATGTTGCCATTGTACTCTCTCAATTTCCTTTCTGAAAGGCTCCCATTGCCCCGATGTGGATTTTCCTACAAGTAGCTGATCCCAGTCCACTTTGGCCAGATCCTGCCTTATCATATTAAAATCGGCCTTCCCCCAATTTAGAACCTTTATTTCCGGTCAATCCCTGTCCTTTTCCATGACTACCTTAAATCTCACCGAATTATGGTCACTGTCACCAAAATGCTCTCCTACTAACACTTCTACCACTTGCCCGGCCATATTCCCTAGAATTAGGTCCAGTACCGCCCCCTCTCTTGTAGGACTTTCTACATGCTGGCTCAAAAAGCTCTCCTGGATGCACTTTAAGAATTCTGCACCCTCTAAGCCTTTCACACTCTGACTATCCCAGTTAATATTGGGGAAGTTGAAATCCCCCACTATTATTACCCTATTATTTGCACACTTCTCTGAGATTTGCCTACATATCTGTTCCTCTATCTCCCCCTGACTGTTTGGGGGCCTATAGTACACTCCCAGCAAAGTGCTTGCCCCCTTTTTGTTTTTAAGTTCTACCCATATGGCCTCATTAGAGGAACCTGTTAATATATCATCCCTCCTTACAGCAGTAATTGACTCCTTAATTAATATTGCGGCACCCCCTCCTTTTACCCCCCCGCCCTCTGTCTCGCCTGAAGATTCTATACCCCGGAATATTGAGCTGCCAGTCTTGCCCCTCCCTCAACCATGTCTCCGTGATAGCAACAATATCATACTCCCATGTGTTCATCAACACCTTCAGTTCATCCACCTTATTCGCAAGATTCCTTGCATTAAAATCCTCCTTCGATACGGGGGTGGTGCCAGAGGACTGGAGAATTGCAAATGTTACACCCTTGTTCAAACCCAGCAACTACAGGCCAGTCAGTTTAACCTCGGTAGTGGGGAAACTTTTAGAAACAATAATCAGGGACAAAATTAACAGTGACTTGGACAAGTGCGGATTAATTAAGGAAAGCCAGCATGGATTTGTTAAAGGCAAATTGTGTTTAACCAACTTGATGGAGTTTTTTGATGAAGTAACAGAGAGGGTTGATGAGGGCAATGCGGTTGACGTGGTGTGCATAGATTGCCAAGGCATTCGACAAAGTGCCACATAATAGGCTTACCAGCAAAGTTGAAGCCCATGGAGTAAAAGGGACAGTGGCTGCATGGCTAGGGAATTGGCTAAGTGACAGGAAACAGTGAGTAGTGGTGAACGGTTGTTTTTCAGACTGGAGGAAGGTACACAGTGGTGTTCCCCAGGGGTCGGTTCTAGGGCCACTGCTTTTCTTGATCTATATTAAAGACTTGGATGTGGGTGTACAAGGCACAATTTCAAAATTTGCAGATGACACAGAACTTGGAAGTATAGTGAACAGTGAGGAAGATAGTGATAGACTTCAAGTGGACATAGACAGGCTGGTGGAATGGGCGGACACATGACAGATTAAATTTAATGCAGAAAAGTGTGAAGTGATACATTTTGGTAGAAAGAATGAGGAGAGGAAATCTAAACTAAAGGGTACAACCTTAAAGTGGGTGCATGAACAGAGAGAGCTGGGGGTATATGTGCACAAATCATTGAAGGTGGCAGGGCAGGTTGAGAAAGCAGTTAAAAAAGCCTACGGGAACCTGGGCTTCATGAATAGAGGTATAGAGTACAAAAGTGTGAAATTATGATGAACCTTTATAAAACACTAGTTCGGCCTCAACTGGAGTATTGTGTCCAATTCTGGGCACCGCACTTTAGGAAGGATGTGAAGGCCTTAGAGAGGGTGCAGAAAAGATTTACGAGAATGATTCCAGGGATGAGGGACTTCAGTTACATTGATAGACTGGAGAAGCTGGGGTTGTTCTCCTTAGAGCAGAGAAGATTGAGAGGAGATTTGATAGAGGTGTTCAAAATCAAGAGGGGTCTGGACAGAGTAGATAGAGAGAAACTGTTCCAATTGGCAGAGGGGTTGAGAACCAGAGGACACAGATTTAAGGTGACTGACAAAAGAACCAAAGGCGACATGAGGAAAAACTTTTTGACGCAGCGAGTGGTTAGGATCTGGAATGCACTGCTTGAAAGGGTGGTGGAGGCAGATTCAATCACCGCTTTCAAAAGGGAATTGGATAAGTACCTGAAAGAGAAATAATGCAGGACTTCAGATTCCTGGGGCAGGAGGGACCAGTTCTGGGGCAGGAGGGACCTGTCCAAGGTGGACGGGTTGCACCTCAACAGAGCTGGGACCAATGTCCTCATGGGACGGTTAACTAGTGCTGTGGGGGAGGGTTTAAATTAATTAGACAGGGGGATGGGCACCAGGATGAAACATTAGAGGAGAAACAAGGTGAAGAGAGGACTGGGAGAGACAAGTAGCACTAGAGGGACAGAATTGCTGATCATCTTCCAAAATTCGATAGACTCTGGAACAGTACCCATGGATTGGAGGGTAGCTAATGTTACCCCACTATTCAAAAAAGGTGGCAGAGAAAAAGCGGGGAATTACAGACCGGTAAGCCTGACATCAGTCGTGGGGAAAATGCTAGAGTCCATTATAAAAGATGTAATAGCAGAGCACTTGGAAAACAGTGACAGGATCGGACAAAGTCAACATGGATTTACAAAAGGTAAATCGTGCTTGACTAATCTACTGGAATTTTTTGAGGATGTATCTGGTAGAGTAGATAAGGGAGAACCAGTGGATGTGGTGTATTTGGACTTTCAGAAGGCTTTTGATGAGGTCTCACATAAGAGATTAGCGTGTAAAGTTAAGGCACATGGGATTGGGGGCAAGGTACTGACTTGGATAGAGAACTGGTTGGCAGATAGAAAGCAAAGAGCTGGAATAAACGGGTCTTTTTCCGAGTGGCAGGCAGTGACTAGTGGGGTATCGCAGGGATCAGTCCTTGGATCCCAGCTATTCACAATATATATTAATGATCTAGGCAAGGGAACTAGATGTAATATCTCCAAATTTGCAGAAGACACAAAGCTGGGTGGGCGTGTGTGCTGTGAGGAGGATGCTGAGAAACTACAGGATGATTTGGACAGGTTGGGTGATTGGGCAGAAGCATGGCAAATGCAATATAATGTGGATAAATGTGAGGTTATCCACTTTGGTGTCAAAAACAGGAAGGCAGATCATCTGAACGGCAATAGATTGGGAGAAGGGGAAGTGCAACGAGACCTTGGTGTCCTTGTGCACCAGTCGCTGAAGGTAAGCATGCAGGTGGTTAAGAAGGCAAATGGTATGTTGGCCTTCATAGCGAGAGGGTTTTAGTACAGGAACAAGGATATCTTGCTGCAGTTGTACAGGGCCTTGGTGAGACCACATCTTGAGTATTGTGTGCAGTTTTGGTCGCCTTATCTGAGGAAGGATATTCTTGCCATGGAAGGAGTCCAGCCAAGATTCACCAGGCTGATACCTGGGATGACAGGAATGATGTATGAGGAGAGATTGGGTTGATTGGACTTGTATTCGCTGGAGTTTAGAAGAATGAGAGGGGATCTCATTGAAACTTATAAAATTCTGGCAGGACTGGACAGACTGGATGCAGGGAGGATGTTCCTGATTGTCAGGGAATCCAAAACCAGGGGTCACAGTCTAAGGATAAGGGGTAGGCCTTTTAGGACAGAAATGAGGAGGAATTTCTTCACCCAGAGAGTTGTGAACCTGTGGAATTCTCTACCACAGAAGGCAGTCGAGGCCAATTCATTAAATATATTCAAGAAGGAGTTGGATATATTTCTTAAGGCTAAAGGGATCAAGGGATATGGGGAGAAAGCAGGGACCAGGTAATGAACTTGGATGATCAGCCATGATCGCATTGAATGGCGGAGCAGGCTCGAGGGGCCGAATGGCCTACTCCTGCTCCTATCTTCTATATTTCTATCTCTTATGCGGGACCTTATCGAAAGCCTTTCGAAATTCCAAATACACCACATCCACTGGTTCTCCCTTATCTATTTTACCAGTTACATCCTCAAAAAATTCCAGTAGATTAGTCAAGCACGATTTACCTTTTGTAAATCCATGTTGACTTTGTCCGATCCGGTCACTGTTTTCCAAGTGCTCTGCTATTACGTCTTTTATAATGGACTCTAGCATTTTCCCCACTACCGATGTCAGGCTTACCGGTCTGTAATTCCCCGTTTTCTCTCTACCACCTTTTTTGAATAGTGGGGTAACATTAGTTACCCGCCAATCCATGGGTACTGTTCCAGAGTCTATCGAGTTCTGGAAGATGACCAGCAATACATCTACTATTTCTAGGGCCACTTCCTTAAGTACCCTAGGATGTAGATTAGTTTCTATGTATTCAATCTTTCCTTGTAGATGAAATTCTCTAGTCCTGGCAACATCCTCGTAAATCTCCTGTATTGAGCAGTCACATCTTTCCTGCAATGGGGCGAGCAGAACTGCACCCAGCACTCTAGCCGGTGGCCTAACTGGTGTTTTGTACAGTTCAAGCAGAACCTCCCTGCTCTTACATGATACAGAGAGAGGCACTGCCCCTTTAAATACCTGGGGGGCACCCATTCCCCTTTAAATGGCCAAGCAATCATTTTTTTGTTGAAAAGGGACCGCAGTCCCCTTTGACTCACCCCCCCACCCTCTCACCCACCACAAATACTCACGAGAGAGAGAGAGAGAGGAGGAAGAATGCTGGTCTTTGTCCCTTTAAAAGTGGCTGCCCACCAAAATGTTCACAGCACCAGGGCTCTTTGTTCTGGATAAAAGTCAAAAAGAGAAAAGGTTCACTTATTTTTAAATGAATGCAATTGATGAATAGCCTTGCAATAAAGGTAATGCAAAGGAATAAACACTCACAAGGTTGTTTTTTTCCCATCCTCCTCCTCCCCTTCCCTTTAACAGCTCCTGCAGACAATGAAAACAGAAAAGCGGCCTGCAGCCCACCGAGGTCCCGCCCCCTCGCCGCCATTGGTTGGAGGACCGTCAGCCCGCCTGGGCCTCCCAGCGTTTTCCGCGCTCCTGATTGGCGGGCGCCTCGCGTCAATTACCCCCCTTCGATTACGCGCTGACGCCAGCACGCAACGCCCAGGGGTCGGTTGGATCGGCGCACGCCACCGCAAGGTAAAAAAAAGACACCCCACACAAATGAGGAAAAACAAAAATAATAATAATCGCACTTTAGAGGGGAGGAGGTTGGGGGAATTAATGAGTGTTTTCAATTTGTTTCGCAAAAAAAAATATTTGAAAAGCTTCCCAACGGTCCGAGGCGGGCTGCGCATGCGCTCCAGCCAGCCTTTGTCTCCCCCACGTGGGCCCGGGGCCGGACACGCCCACTTGCCTTCCCCTGCACCAATCACAGCGCGGGCAGGCGCAACACCAGACGGAAGGTCGGGCCCGGGGAAGAGGCGAATTCAGCGGCCGGGGTAAAGTCAAGTGTTGGGGAATCGATTTAAATCGAGGTGAGGGGCGAGCGGAGAGCGAGATTATAAAGTAAAATACGAGAAAAACCAAACCTGAGAGTCGGGCGGGACCTCCGCGGACGCCGAACGGAGCAGATTGAGCCGCGCGGGGTGGCGGAGTGAGCCGGAGCAATGTGATTCTGACTGACGGGAGCGGGGACCAATAGGAAGAGGGCTGAGCTGGGAGGACTGAACTGGGCGGCCTGGTCCTCCAACCAATGGCGGCGCGGGAAGGGGGCGGGGCCTCCTCTCCAGCTCAGGTGCGCTGGGGCCGATTGTGACGCGCTGTCCCCAGGTGAGAGCAGCTCAGTCAGCACAGAGCTGGGGCTGGAATCTGGGAGAGGGGCCGCAGGCAGCGGGCCTGGCAAAGGGGCACAAGCTTCACAATACAAGCTGCTTTCAAATGCACAATTGTTTCCTACACACAGTCTTGGTCACTCTGCAAAAAGAACTGTTTAACAATTCATCATAACTCCCCTGCTTTAGGAGAGGCATAGAGTGCAAAAAACAAGGAAGTTATGATGAAACTGTGTAAAAGACTGGAGTCAGCTGTGGCTCAGTGGATAGCAGAGTCAGAAGGTTGTGGGTTCAAATCCCGCTCCAGGGACTTGAGCACATAAAGCGAGGCTGACACTCCAGTGCGGTGCTGAGGGAGCGCCGCACTGTCAGAGGGGCAGTACTGAGGGAGCGCCGCACTGTCGGAGGGGCAGGACTGAGGGAGCGCCGCACTGTCGGAGGGGCAGGACTGAGGGAGCGCCGCACTGTCGGAGGGGCAGTACTGAGGGAGCGCCGCACTGTGGGAGGGGCGGTACTGAGGGAGCGCCGCACTGTCGGAGGGGCAGTACTGAGGGAGCGCCACACTGTCGGAGGGGCGGTACTGAGGGAGTGCCACACTGTCGGAGGGGCAGTGCTGCGGGAGAGCCGCATTGTTGGAGGGGCAGTAATGAAGGAGCGCTGCAGTGTCGGAGCTGCCGTCCGAAGGATGAGACGTTAAACCGAGGTCCCCGTCTGCCCCCTCAGGTGGATGTAAAAGATCCCGTGGTGCTATTTCGAAGAAGTTATCCCCGGTGTTTTGAGCCCAATATTTATCCCTCAATCAACATGACGAAAAACCAGATTATCTGGTCATTATCACATTGCTGTTTGTGGGAGCTTGCTGTGCGCAAATTGGCTGCCGCGTTTCCCACATTACAACAGTGAATACACTTCAAAAGTACTTCATTGGCTGTAAAGCGCTTTGGGACGTCCGGTGGTCGTGAACGGCAATTAAGAAGGCAAATGGTCTGCTGGCCTACATTACAAGAGGATTTGAGTACAGGAGTAAAGAAGTCTTACTCCAATTATATCTTCTTTCTTCTTAGGCAGTCCCTTGGAACTGAGGATGACTTGCTTCCACGTTAAAAATGAGTTCTCGGGTGTAAGGGTAAACCGGGAGAGCTTCTTCTCCCCGAGACGGACCCTCTGATATAAAGGGTCGACTGGATCCATGTTTATCTGTAATTTAAACAGAGGTCTGGTCGTCTTCCGAGCTCTTTCCCCTAGAGGAGAGGGTAGAATGGGGGTCTTTAGTGTTAAATGGTTTCACCTGGGTCCATTGCTTCCATCGCATACCCATCGGTTCCTGTAGACAATCACACGTATCACTTGTCATTAATACAGTACATGGCCCCATCCAACGGGCCCCATTCCCTTTCTTCCGTTAACTTGCGTCATTACTTGTTGACCTATTCTGGGCAACTCGTCTGGTTGAAGTCCAGCATTCTGCCTTTCTAGATCTTTAATCTGTTGTTGGTTCCTTATTACTTTATTTAGTGCTTGTACCTCCTAATTTAGAAACATAGAAGATAGGAGCAGGAGTAGGCCATTCGGCCCCTCGAGCCTGCTCCGCCATTCAATGAGATCATGGCTGATCATCCAAATTCAGTACCCTGTCCCTGCCTTCTCCCCATATCCCTTGATCCCTTTAGCCTCAAGAAATATATCCAAATCTTTCTTGAATATATTGAATGAACTGGCCCCGCCCTCTGTGGCAGAGAATTCCACAGGTTCACCACTCTCTGGGTGAAGAAATTCCTCCTCATTTCAGTCCTAAATGGCTTACCCCTTATCCTTAGACTATGACCCCTGGTTCTGGACTCCCCGGCCATCAGAAACATCCTTTCTGCATCTAGTCTGTCCAGACCTGACAAAATTTTATAGGTTTCGATGAGATCCCCTCTCAATCTTCTAAACTCCAGTGACTATAAGCCCAATTGACACAATCTCTCCTCGTACATCATTCCTGCCATCCCAGGTATCAGCCTGGTGAATCTTCGCTGCACTCCCTCCATGGCAAGAACGTCCTTCCTCAGGTAAGGTGACCAAAACTGCACACAATACTCAAGGTGCGGTCTCACCAAGGCCCTGTACAACTGCAGCAAGACATCCTTGTTCTTGTACTCGAACCCTCTTGCTACGAAGGCCAACATACCATTTGCCTTCTTAACCGCCTGCTGCACCTGCATGCTTACCTTCAGTGACTGGTGCACAAGAACACCTAGGTTTCTTTGCACTTCCTCTTCACCCAATCTATTGCCATTCAAATAATAATCTGCCTTCCTGTTTTTGCCAACAAAGTGGATAACCTCACCCAACCTGTCCAAATTGTACTGGAGTTTCATGACATCCTCCTCACAGCATACCCTCCCACCCAGCTTTGTGTCGACTGCAAATTTGGAGATATTACATCCAATTCCCTCGTCCAGATCATTAATATATATTGTGAACAGCTGGGGTCCTAGGACCGATCCTTGCGGTACCCCACTAGTCACTGCCTGCCACTCAGAAAACAACCCGTTTATTCCAACTCTTTGCTTTCTGTCTGTCAACCAGTTCTCTATCCAAGTCAATACCTTGCCCCCAATCCCATGTGCCTTAATTTTGCACGCTAACCTCTTATGCGGGACCTTATCAAAAGCCTTCTGAAAGTCCAAATACACCACATCCACTGGTTCTCCCTTATCTATTTTACCAGTTACATCCTCAAAAAATTCCGGTAGATTAGTCAAGCATGATTTACCTTTTGTAAATCCATGTTGGCTTTGTCCGATCCTGTCACTGCTTTCCAAGTGCTCTGCTATTACATCTTTTATAATAGGCTCTAGCATTTCCCCCACTACCGATGTCGGTCTATAATTCCCCGCTTTTTCTCTGCCACCTTTTTTGAATAGTGGGGTAACATTAGCTACCCTCCAATCCATGGGTACTATTCCAGAGTCTATTGAGTTCTGGAAGATGACCAGCAATGCATCAACTATTTCTAGGGCCACTTTCTTAAGTACCCTGGGATGTAGATTATCAGGCCCTGGGGATTTATCGGCCTTCAGTCCCATCAATTTTCCTAACACCATTTCCCTACCAATACTGATATCTTTCAGTTCCACCCTTTCATCAGACCCTATGTTCCGCGGTATTTCTGGGAGGTTATTTATGTCCTCCTTTGTGAAGACAGAACCAAAATATGCATTTAGTTGGTCTGCCATTTCTTTGCTCCCCATTATAAATTCCCCCGATTCTGACTGCAAGGGACCTACGCTTGACTTCACCAATCTTTTTCCTCTTTACATATCTATAAAAGCTTTTACAGTCAGTTTTTATGTTCCCTGCAAGCTTACTCTCATATTCTATTTTCCCTTTCTTAATTAATCCCTTTGTCCTCCTTTGTTGAATCCTAAACTGCTCCCAATCCTCAGGATTATTGCTTTTTCTGGCCAATTTGTATGTCCTCTCCTTGGATCTTATGCTATCCCTAATTTCCCTTGTTAGCCACGGTTGAGTCACCTTTTTTGTTTTATTTTTATGCCAAACTGGGATGAACAACTTCTGTAGTTCATCCATTCGGTCTTTGAATGTTTGCCATTGCCTATCCACCGTCAACCCTTTGAGTGACATTCCCCAATCAATCCTACCCCACTCGCTCCTCAGACCATCGTAGTTTCCTTTATTTAAATTGAGGACCCGAGTTTCTGAGTCAACTACTTCATTCTCCATCTTAATGAAGAATTCGATCATATTATGATCGCTCCGACCCAAGGGGCCTCGTACAACAAGATTGCTAATTAATCCTTTCTCGTTACATAATACCCAGTCTAAGATGGCCTGATCTCTGGTTGGTTCCTCGACATATTGGTCCAGGAAACCATCCCGTAAACACTCCAGGAATTCCTCCTCCACAGTATTGTTACTAATTTGGTTAGCCCAATCTATATGTAGATTAAAGTCACCCATGATGACTGCTGTGCCCTTATTGCACGCTTCTTTAATTTCCCTTTTAATGCCATCCCCAACCTCCGCCTTACTGTTTGGAGGTCTATATACCACTCCCACTAATGTTTTTTTCCCCTTAGTATTTCTCAATTCTACCCATACAGATTCCACCTCATCAGAGCTAATATCCTTCATTACAATTGTGTTAATCCCTTCTTTAACCAGTAATGCTACCCTTCCTCCCTTTCCTTTTTGCCTATCTTTCCTGAATATCGAATACCCCTGGATGTTGAATTCCCAGTCTTGGCCGTCCTTGAGCCACGTTTCCGTAATCCCAACCAAATCATATTCGTTTACCTCTATTTGCGCAGCCAATTCATCCACCTTATTACAAATGCTCCTCGCATTAAGACACAAAGCCTTCAGGCTTGTTTTTTTAACGCTCTTAGACCTATTAGAATTATTATTTACTGTGGCCACATTTGATTTAAACCGTTGATTTCTCTGACTGCCACTTTTGTTTTTCTCCTTCCTATCTTTTGCTTTTTCCTTGTTTTCCTTTCCTCTGTCTCCCTGCTCAGGTTCCCAACCCCCTTCCATTTTAGTTTAAACCCTCCCCCACAGCACTAGCAAACACTCCCCCTAGGACATCGGTCCCGGCCCTGCCCAGGTGCAGACCGTCCGGTTTGAACTGGTCCCACCTCCCCCAGAACCGGTTCCAATGTCCCAGGAACTTGAATCCCTGCCCCTGGCACCATTCCTCTAGCCACGTATTCATCTGAAGTATCCTTCTACTTCTACTCTGACTAGCACGTGGCACTGGTAGCAATCCTGAGATTACTACCTTTGAGGTCCTGTTTTTTAATTTACCTCCTAACTCCCTATATTCCGCTTTTAGGCCCTCATCCCGCTTTTTACCTATATCGTTGGTGCTTATATGCACCACGACAACTGGCTGTTCACCCTCCCCTTCCAAGATGTTCTGCAGCCGCTCGGAGACATCCTTGACCCTTGCACCAGGGAGGCAACACACCATCCTGGAGTCTCGTTTGCAGCTGCAGAAATGCCTATCTATTCCCCTTACAATTGAATCCCCTATTACTATAGCTCTCCCACACTTTTTCCTTCCATTCTGTGCAGCAGAGCCACCCCTGGTGCCAGGAAGTTGGCTGCTGCTGCCTTCCTCTGATAAGCCATCCCCCCCCAACAGTACTCAAAGTGGTATATCTGTTGGAGAGGGGGATGGCCACAGGGGACCCCTGCACTACCTGCCTGCGCCTAGTACTCTGCCTGTTGGTCACCCGTCCCCTTTCTTCCTGTCCAACCTCTACCTGCGGTGTGTCCAACTCCCTAAACGTGCTATTCACGATGTCCCGAGCATCGTGAACGCTCCAGTATGCATCCAATTGCAGCTCCAGCGCCGCAATGCGGTCTGTCAGTAGCTGCAGCTGGATGCACTTCCTGCACACGTAGTTGTCAGGGACACAGGAAGTGTCCCTGAGTTCCCACATCTCGCAGGAGGAACAGATCACAGGGCCGGGCTGTCCTGCCATGACTTACCCTTTAATTAATTGAGTTTAAATTAAATCAATCAATCCCACTAATTACACTACAGTTAAATAGTTTACCAACAGTCCCCGCTACAGCAGAGAGACCTTAGAAACTATTAAACAGAGTTAAAGTTTAAAAAAGAGAGAAATACTCACCAACCAATCACTTACCTGCTTCCTGCTGATGTCACACTTGGATTACTTTTTACCTCTCTCCCGGAACCTGGATTGGTCGGGCCTCTGGTGATCCCTCGCAGGTCCACTGCCTCTGGTGATCCCTCGCCGGTCCGCTGCCTCTCCGGTCTCGGGGCTCTGGGCCTCGCTGCCTCGGGCTGCTGTTTAAGTACCTCCGCCGCCTCTGGTGATCCCTCGCAGGTCCGCTGCCTCTCCGGTCTCGGGGCTCTGGGCCTCGCTGCCTCGGGCTGCTGTTTAAGTACCTCCGCCGCCTCTGGTGATCCCTCGCAGGTCCGCTGCCTCTCCGGTCTCGGGGCTCTGTACTAAGTATCGCCTTACTCTATCTTGCACTGGTCCTGGTCTTAAACACATACTTTGGTTCTGTCTTCACAAAGGAGGGCACAAATAACCTCCCAGAGATGTTGGGGAACATAGGGTCTGATGAAAGGGTGGAACTGAAAGAAATCATTATCTGTAGGGAAATGGTGTTCGGGAAATTGATGGGATTGAAGGCCGATAAATCCCCAGAGCCTGATAATCTACATCCTAGGGTACTTAAGGAAGTGGCCCTAGAAATAGTAGATGCATTGCTGGTCATCTTCCAACATTCGATGGAATCTGGAACAGTACCCATGGATTGGCGGGTAGCTACTGTTACCCCACTATTCAAAAAAGGTGGTCGAGAGAAAACGGGGAATTATAGACTGGTAAGCCTGACATCAGAAGTGGGGAAAATGCTAGAGTCCATTATAAAGGATGTAATAGCAGAGCACTTGGGGAAAAAAGTGACCGGATCGGACAAAGTCAACATGGATTTACAAAAGGTAAATCATGCTTGACTAATTTACTGGAATTTTTTGAGGATGTAACTGGTAAAATAGATAAGGGAGAACCAGTGGATGTGGTGTATTTGGACTTTCAAAAGGCTTACGATAAGGTCCCGCATAAGAGATTAGCATGTAAAGTTAAGGCACATGGGATTGGGGGCAAGGTATTGAATTGGATAGAGAACTGGTTGGCAGACAGGAAGCAAAGAGTTGGAATAAACGTCTCTTTTTCCGAGTGGCAGGCAGTGACTAGTGGGGTACCGCAGGGATTGGTCCTAGGACCCCAGCTATTCACAATATATATTAATGATCTGGACGAGGGAACTAGATGTAATATCTCCAAGTTTGCAGACGACACAAAGCTGGGTGGGTGTGTGTGCTGTGAGGAGGATGCTGAGAAACTCCAGGATGATTTGGACAGGTTGGGTGATTGGGCAGAAGCATGGCAGATGCAATATTACATGGATAAATCCGAGGTTATCCACTTGGTGTCAAAACCAGTAAGGCAGATTATTATCTGAATGGCAATAGATTGGGAGAAGGGGAAGTGCAACGAGACCTGGGCGTCCTTGTGCACCAGTAGCTGAAGGTAAGCATGCAGGTGCAGCAGGCGGTTAAGAAGGCAAATGGTACGTTGGCCTTCATAGCGAGAGGGTTTGAGTACAAGAACAAGGATGTCTTGTTGCAGTTGTACAGGGCCTTGGTGAGACCACACCTTGAGTATTGTGTGCAGTTTTGGTCACCTTATCTGAGGAAGGAAGTTCTTGCCATGGAGGGAGTGCAGTGAAGATTCACCAGACTGATACCTGGGATGGCAGGAATGACATATGAGGAGAGATTGGGTCGATTGGGCTTATACTCGCTGGAGTTTAGAAGAATGAGAGGGAATCCCATTGAAACTTATAAAAATTCTAACAGTACTGGACAGATTGGATGCAGGAAGGATGTTCCCGATGGCGGGTAAGTCCAGAACCAGGGGTCACAGTCTAAGGATAAGGAGTAAGCCATTTAGGACAGAGATGAGGAGTAATTTCTTCACCCAGAGAGTGGTGAACCTGTGGAATTCTCTACCACAGAAGGCAGTTGAGGCCAATTCATTAAATATATTCAAGAAGGAGTTGGATATATTTCTTAAGGCTAATGGGATCAAGGGATATGGGGAGAAGGCAGGGACAGGGTACTGAATTTGGATCATCAGCCGTGATCTCATTGAATGGCGGAGCAGGCTCGAGGGGCCGAATGGCCGACTCCTGCCCCTATCTTCTATGTGTCTATGCAATGGAGGACCCACCATCCGTGGTTAACTAAAAAAGTTAAAGATAGTATTAAACTTAAAGAAAAAGCATATAATTGTGCAAAGATGGCTGGCAGGTCAGAAGATTGGACAGAATATAAAAAACAGCAAAGAATGACTAAAAGATTAATAAGGAGAGAAAAATTAGAGTGCGAGAGAAAGCTAGCTAGAAATATAAACACAGACAGTAAGAGTTTCTATAGATATTTAAAAAAGAAAAGAGTTAACAAAGTGAGCATTGGTCCTATAGAAAGTGAGTCTGGGGAATTAATAATGGAAAATAAGGAGATGGCAGTTGAATTGAACAGGTATTTTGCATCGGTCATCACTATAGAGGATTCAAGTAACATCCCAGAAATAGCTGTAAATCAGGAAATGGAAGGGAGGGAGGAACGCAAGAAAATTACAATCACCAGGGAAGTGGTACTGAGCAAATTGTTGGAGCTGTGGGCTGACAAGTCCCCGGGTCCTGATGGACTTCATCCTAGGGTCTTAAAAGAAGTGGCTAGTGAGATAGTTGATGCATTGGTTTTAATTTTCCAAAATTCCCTAGATTCGGGGAAGGTTCCATTAGATTGGAAAATAGCAAATGTAACTCCTTTATTCAAAAAGGGAGGGAGACAGAAAGCAGGAAACTACAGGCCAGTTAGCTTAACATCTGTCATAGGGAAGATGTTAGAAGCTATTATTAAAGACGTTATAGCAGGGCACTTGGAAAAGTTCAAGGTAATCAGGCAGAGTCAACATGGTTTTGTGAAAGGGAAATCATGTTTAACCAATTTATTGGAGTTCTTTGAGGAAGTAACATGTGCTGTGGATAAAGGGGAACCGGTGGATGTACTGTACTTAGATTTCCAGAAGGCATTTGATGAAGTGCCACATCAAAGGTTATTGCAGAAAATTAAAGTTCATGGTGTAGGGGGTAACATGTTGGCATGGATAGAAGATTGGCTAGCTAATAGGAAACAGAGAGTAGGCATAAATGGGTCATTTTCTGGTTGGCAAGATGTAACGAGTGGTGTGCCACAGAGATCAGTGCTGGGACCTCAACTTTTTACAATTTATATAAATGACTTGGATGAAGGGACCGAAGGCATGGTTGCTAAATTTGCTGATGACACAAAGATAGGTAGGAAAGTAAATTGTGAGGAGGACATAAGGAGGCTACAAAGGGATATAGATAAGTTAATTGAGTGGGCAAATATCTGGCAAATGGAGTGTAATGTGGGAAAATGTGAAGTTGTCCATTTTGGCAGGAAGAATAAAAAAGAAGCATATTATCTAAATGGTGAGAGATTGCAGAGCTCTGAGATGCAGAGGGATCTGGGTGTCCTAATGCGTGAATCGCAAAAGGTTAGTATTCAGGTACAACAAGTAATCAGGAAATCTAATAGAATGTTATCGTTTATTACAAGGGAAACTGAATACAAAAGTAGGGAGGTTATGCTTCAGTTATACAGGGCATTGGTGAGACCACATCTGGAGCACTGTGTACAGTATTGGTCTCCTTATTTAAGGAAGGATGTAAATGCGTTGGAAGCAGTTCAGAGAAGGTTTACTGGACTAATACCTGGAATGGGTGGGTTGTCTTATGAGGAAAGGTTGGACAGGCTAGGCTTGTATCCGCTGGAGTTTAGAAGAGTAAGAGGTGACTTGATTGAAACATATAAGATCCTGAGGGGTCTGGACAGGGTGGATGTGGAGAGGATGTTTCCTCTTGTGGGAGAATCTAGAACTAGGGGTCACTGTTTAAAAATAAGGGGTCACCCATTTAAGACAGAGATGAGGAGAATTTTTTTCTCAGAGGGTCGTGAGTATTTCGAACTCTCTTCCTCAGAGGGCGGTGGAAGCAAAGTCTTTGAATATTTTTAAGGCAGAGGTAGATAGATTCTTGATAAGCAAGGGGGTGAAAGGTTATCGGGGGTAGGTGGGAATGTGGAGTAATCAGATCAGCCATGATCTTATTGAATGGTGGAGCAGGCTCGAGGGGCCGAGTGGCCTACTCCTGCTCCTAATTCGTATGTTCGTATGTAACCTGTGCAGCAGCTGGGGCCTGAAAATCAGCTTCACTGCCTCTGGGCTGGGAAAGAGGGACATGAGGTAACATTCTCCCTCTTACCCCTTTCTACACTCCTTTTACAGGGTTTTAGAAGTGGAGCATTTACAGACAGGAAGCTCAGACCGAACATCACGTCAAGAACAGACAGAGTCACTCGATTCATCAGGACCTGATTCAGTCGCTCCTCCAATCTGCTGGCACACCAGCGAGTTCACACTGATGAGAGACCTTTTAAATGTTCTGAGTGTGGGAAGAGCTTCAAAATATACAAGTACCTGAAGCAACAGCAGTGGCTACACACTGGGGAGAGCCCGTTCACTGGCCCCGTGTTCCAGAAGAGATTCACTCAGTCATCCGCTCCGATGATACACCAGCAAGATCACACTAGGGAGAGACCTTTAACCTGCTCTGTGTGTGGGAAGGGATTAATTGCACCCTCCGTGCTGCTGAGACACCAGCTTGTCCACACGAATGAGAGACCGTTGACCTGCTCTGTGTTTTTGAAGCGATTCTCTCATTCTGCCACCCTCCTGAGACACCAGCTTGTTCACATTAAATGTTCTGACTGTGGGAAGAGACTTAAAACGTCCCAGGATCTGAAGAGACACCAGCTGGAGAGAGCAGGAGAGATTCTGTTCACCTGCTCCGTGTGTGGGAAGAGATTCACTCGGTCATCCCACCTCCTGACACACCAGCGAGTTCACACTGATGAGAGACTATTTAAATGTTCTGCCTGTGGGAAGAGCTTTAAAACCTCTGGGGATCTGAAGCAACATCAGCGAGTTCACTCCGATCAGAGACCATTTACATGTTCTGTCTGTGGGAAGAGCTTTAAAAGCTCCGGGAATCTGAACAGACACCAGCCAGTTCACACTGGGAAGAGGCCATTCACCTGCTCCGTGTGTGGGAAGGGATTCACTCAGTCATCCAACCTGTTGAAACACCAGCAAGTTCACACTGATCAGAAACCATTTAAATGTTCTGACTGTGGGAAGAGCTTTAAAACCTCTGGGGATCTGAAGCAACATCAGCGAGTTCACTCCGATCAGAGACCATTTACATGTTCTGTCTGTGGGAAGAGCTTTAAAAGCTCTGGGAATCTGAACAGACACCAGCCAGTTCACACTGGGAAGAGGCCATTCACCTGCTCCATGTGTGGGAAGGGATTCACTCAGTCATCCAACCTGCTGAAACACCAGCAAGTTCACACTGATCAGAGACAATTTAAATGTTCTGACTGTGGGAAGAGCTTTAAAACCTCTGGGGATCTGAAGGGACACCAGTTGGTTCACACTGATGAGAGACCATTTAAATGCTCTGACTGTGGGAAGAGCTTTAAAACCTCTGGCGATCTGAAGAAACACCAGCGATTTCACACTGGTGAGAGGGCGCTCACCTGCTCCGTTTGTGGGAAGGGATTCACTCAGTCATCCAACCTGCTGACACACCAACGAGTTCACACTGATGAGAGACCATTTAAATGTTCTGACTGTGGGAAGAGCTTTAAAACCTCTGGGAATCTGAAGGTACACCAGTTGGTTCACACTGGGGAGTGGCCATTCACCTGCTCCGTGTGTGGGAAGGGGTTCACTCGGTCATCCCACCTGCTGACACACCAGCTTGTTCACACTGATGAGAGACCATTTAAATGCCCTGACTGTGCTAAGAGCTTTAAAAGCTCCGGGGAGCTGAAGAGACACCAACGAGTTCACACCGGGGAGAGGCCGTTCACCTGCTCCATGTGTGGGAAGGGATTCACTCGGTCATCCCACCTACTGACACACCAGCTTGTTCACATTGATGAGAGACCATTTAAATGCCCTGACTGTGCTAAGAGCTTTAAAAGCTCCAGGGAGCTGAAGAGACACCAGCGAGTTCACACTGTTCTGTAGCACAGGGCCCTGGAGACAGCTGGGGTGACATGAACATGGAATGGATGAATGTTTTATAAATTCTTGGACTGCTGTTTAATCTTTCAATCTGTTGTGCCGATGATTCCCTTCGATTGATTGTTGATGGTGTTACATAGAATGTACAGCACAGAAACAGGCCATTCGGCCCAACTGGTCCATGCCGGTGTTTATGCCCCACACCCACTCTACTTCAATTAACCCGATCAACATCTCCTCCCATTCCTTTCTCCCTTGTGTGGCTTCCCCATAAATCCATCTGTGCTGTTCACCTCAACTACTCCCTGTGGTAGCGAGTTCCCCATTCTCACCATTCTCTGGGTAAAGACACTTCTCCTGAATTCATTACTGGATTTATTAGTGACTATTTTAAGTTTGTCGCCTCATAAATATGATGAGACTCTGTTAATCTGACCAGTATGTTGTTGTACTTTATCTTTTTCTGATGAATTAAACATTGCTGAACCCTTGTATGTGTGTTATGGGATGAAGTTTTTTTTAAATTCGTTCATGGGATGTGGGCGTCGCTGGAAAGGCCAGCATTTATTGCCCATGCCTAATTGCCCTTGAGAAGGTGGTGGTGAGCCACCTTCTTGAACCGCTGCTGTCCGTGTGGTGAAGGTACTCCCACAGTGCTGTCAGGGAGGGAGTTCCAGGACTTTGACCCAGCGCCGATGAAGGAATGGCAATATACTTCCAAGTCAGAATGGTGTTTGACTTGGAGTTGGTGGTCATCGAGTCATAGTGTTATACAACACAGAAAGAGGCCCTTCGGCCCATCGTGTCTACACCGGCCATCAAGCCCTGTCCAGTCTAATCCCATTTTCCAGCACTTTGTCCGTAGCCTTGTATGCTATGGCGGTTCAAGTGCTCATCTAAATGCTTCTTGAATGTTGTGAGGGCTCCTGCCTCAACCACCCTTTCAGGCAGTGAGTTCCAGATTCCAACCACCCTCTGGGGGGAAAAAAGTTTTTCCTCAAATCCCCTCTAAACCTCCTGCCCCTTACCTTGAAACTAATGGTTATTGACCCCTCTACTAAGGGGAAAGTTCCTTTCTATCTACCCTATCTATGCCCCTCAAAATTTTGTACACCTCAATCAGGTCCCCCCTCAGCCTTCTCTGCTCTAAGGAAAACAACCCCAGCCTGTCCAGTCTCTCTTCATAGCTGAAGTGCTCCAGCCCAGGTAACATCCTGGTGAATCTCCTCTGCACCCTCTCCAATGCAATCACATCCTTCCTATTGTGTGGTGAGCAGAACTGCACAGTATTCCAGCTGTGGCCTAACTAGCGTTTTGTACAGCTCCATCATAACCTCCCTGCTCTTATATTCTATGCCTTGGCTAATGAAGGCAAGTATCCCATAAGCCTTTTTAACCACCCTTTCTGCCTGCCCTGCTGCCTTCAGGGATATATGTATTCTATCAGGTGTTCCCATGCGCTTGCTGTCCTTGTCCTTCCAGGTAGAAGAGGTCGTCGGTTTGGGAGGTGCTGCCGAAGAAGCCTTGGCGAGTTGCTGCTGTACATCTTGTAGATGGTACACACTGCAGCCACGGTACGCCAGTGGTGGAGGGAGTGAATGTTTAAGGTGGTGGATGGGATGCCAATCAAGCGGGCTGCTTTGTCTTGGGTGGTGTCGAGCTTCTTGAGTGTTGTTGGAGCTGCACTCATCCAGACAAGTGGAGAGTATTCCATCACACTCCTGACTTGTGCCTTGTAGATGGTGGAAAGGCTTTGGGGAGTCAGGAGGTGAGACACTCGCCGCAGAATACCTAGCCTGTGACCTGCTCTTGTAACCACAGTATTTATGTGGCTGGTCCAGTTAAGTTTCTGGTCAATGGTGACCCCCAGGATGTTGATGGTGGGGGATTCGGTGATGGGAATGCCGTTGAATGTCAAGGGGCGGTGATTAGACGCTCGCTTGTCGGAGATAGTCATTGCCTGGCCCTTGTGTAGTGCAAATGTTACCTGCCACTTATCAGCCCAAGCCTGAATGTCGTCCAGGTCTTGTTACATGCGGGCATGGACTGCTTCATTATCTGAGGAGTTGCGAATGGCACTGAACACTGTGCAGTCATCAACAAACATCCCTACTCCTGACCTTATGATGGAGGGAAAGTCATTGAAGAAGCAGCTGAAGATGGTTGGGCCGAGGACACTGCCCTGAGAAACTCCTGCAGCGATATCCTGGGGCTGTGATGATTGACCTCCAACCACCACAACCATCTTCCTTTGTGCTCGGTCTGACTCCAGCCAGTGGAGAGTTTCCCCCTGATTCATTAGCATTGAGATAATAGTGAGAGTAATAGAAATATAGAAACATAGAAGATAGGAGCAGGAGTAGGTCATTCGGCCCCTCGAGCCTGCTCTGCCATTTAATGAGATCATGGCTGATCATCCAAATTCAGTACCCTGTCCCTGCCTTCTCCCCATATCCCTTGATCCCTTTAGCCTGAAGAAATATATCTGACTCCTTCTTGAATATATTTAATGAATTGGCCTCCACTGCCTTCTGTGGTAGAGAATTCCATAGGTTCACCACTCTGGCTGAAGAAATTCCTCTTCATCTCTGTCCTAAATGGCTTACCCCTTATCCTTAGACTGTGACCCCTGGTTCTGGACACCCCCGCCATCTGGAACATCCTTCCTGCATCTAGTCTGTCCAGTCCTGTTAGAATTTTATAAGTTTCATTGAGATCCCCTCTCATTCTTCTAAACTCCAGTGAGGATAAGCCCAATCGACCCAATCTCTCCTCATACATCATTCCTGCCATCCCAGGTATCAGCCTGGTGAATCATCGCTGCACTCCCTCCATGGCAAGAACATCCTTCCTCAGATAAGGTGACCAAAACTGCACACAATACTCAAGGTGTGGTCTCACCAAGGCCCTGTACAACTGCAGCAAGACATCCTTGTTCCTGTACTCGAGCCCTCTCACTACGAAGGCCAACATACCATTTGCCTTCTTAACCGCCTACTGTACCTGCATGCTTACCTTCAGCGGCTGGTGCACAAGGACACCCAGGTCTCGTTGCACTTCCCCTTCTCCCAATCTATTGCCATTCAGATAATAATCTGCCTTCCTGTTTTTGCCACCAAAGTGGATAACCTCGCATTTATCCACATTATACTGCATCTGCCATGCATCTGCCCAATCACCCAACCTGTCCAAATCATGCTGGAGTTTCTCAGCATCCTCCTCACAGCACACACGCCCACCCAGCTTTGTGTCATCTGCAAACCTGGAGATATTACATCTAGTTCCCTCATCTAGATCATTAATATATATTGTGAATAGCTGGGGCCCAAGGACCGATCCCTGCGGTACCCCACTAGTCACTGCCTGCCACTCGGAAAAAGACCCATTTATTCCAACTCTCCCCATATCCCTTGATCCCTTTAATCCCATGGTAGTTTTCCAAGGGCCAATTAATTTAGTCCCGGATTATTGTCTCTAAAAGTTTCCCCACCACCGACGTTAGGCTGACTGGTCTGTAGTTGCCGGGTTTATCCCTCTCCCCTATTTTAAACAGGGCTGTAACATTTGCAATCCCCCTGTCCTCTGGCACCACCCCCATGTCCAAGGAGGATTGGAAGATTGTGGCCGGAGCCTCCACAATTTTCACCCCTACTTCCCTCAGTAACTGAGGAGAAAGCTCATCCGGACCGGCGACTTTTCTACTTTGAGGACTGCCAACCTTTGAAGTCCCTCTTCTTTATCTATTTGTATCCTGTCCAGTATTGCTCTGGCCTCCTCCTTTACTGCTACATTGGCAGCATCCTCTTCTCCAGTGAAGACAGATGCAAAGTTCTCATTTAGTTTTTAGTAATTCTCCAGTCCTCTGGCACCACCCCAGTTTCTAATGAGGATTTGGAAGGTTATGGCCAGTACCTCCGCAATTTTTTCCTTCACTTCCCTCAGCGTACTAGGATGCATCCCATCCAGTCCTGGTGACTTATCTACTTTAAGTACAGCCAGCCTTTCTAGTACCATGTCTTTATCAATTTTATCCCATCCAGTATCTCCTCTACGTCCTCCTTCACTATGTCTATGGCAGCATCTTCTTCCTTGGTGAAGACAGATGCAAAGTACTCATTTCATACCTCAGCCTTACCCTCTGCCTCCATGCGTAGGTCTCCTTTTTGGTCCCTAATCGGCCCCACCCCTCCTCTTACTACCCATTTACTATTTATATGCCTATAGAAGACTTTTGGATTACCTTTTATGTTAGCTGCCATTCTAGTCTCATGCTCTCTCTTTGCCCGTCGTATTTTCTTTTTCACTTCTCCTCTGAACTTTCTATATTTAGCCTGATTCTCAGATGTATTCTCGACCTGACATCTGTCATACGCGCTCTTTTTCTGCTTCATCTTACTCTCTATCTTTTTCATCACCCAGGGAGCTCTGACTTTAGTTGCCCTACATTTCCCCTTAGTGGGAATGTACCTCGACTGTACCTGAATTATTTCCTCTTTAAAGGCAGCCCATTGTTCCAATACAGGTAGACTATCCTTTATCCGAGAACCTCGGGACCAGCCGTGTTTCGGTTTTCGGAAAATTTCGGATTTCGGAAGGTATTTTATAAGACTGGGAAATTTGTCGGGGGTGGTGGTCGGCGGGGGGTCGGGGTCGGCGGGGCTGGGGGTCGGCGGTGGGGTCGGCGGGGGTTCGGGGTGGGGGTCGGCGGGGGGGTCGGCGGGGGGTCGGGGGTGGGGGTCGGCGGGGGTCGGGGTCGTGCGCACGACTTACGCTGAACAAAAACACTTTCGGTTTTCAGAGGATTTCGGTTTTCGGAAGTGCAGATAAAGGATACACTATCCCTTATCCGAAAGGGTGGGGGTCGGCGGGGGGTCGGGGGGGGAGAAAAGAATATCGGACAGGCCGCTGCAGCTATCGAACGGGCCGCTGTATTGTTGGGTTCACTCTCCCGGTATACCTCCTTCACACTGCCCGGCTCGGCCTGCAATCTCCTACCCAGGAGGGAACTCAGTGACCCTCTGCCCTGCTCAGCGTAAGTCATGCGCCACTCTGGTCATGTCGTGCGCACGACTTACGCTGAACAAAAAAACCTTCGTTTTTTAGAGGGTTTCGGTTTTCGGAAGTTCGGATAAAGGGTAGTCTACCTGTACAGTTTTTCCTGCCAATCTTTGATTCCAATTTACCCAGGCCAGATCCATTCTCATCCCACTGAAATTGGCCTTGCCCCACAGTGCAGTGGATGCACTTTAGACTGCACTCTCCCCCCCGAGGTGTCGTCACCCTCACCGGGATTCAGCACTGAAAACCGGTTTGAGAGCGCCGCACTCCCGGAGGATTCCTGCACTGCCTTGCCTCCTCAAACCCTGCTGGGTGGCCACCCAGTTACAATTCCCATGAACTCTCTGTGGCTGCGGGGTGACCCCCTCCTGGAACGTGTGCTCCAGGAAACTCTCAGCCTCCCGTCTGCCCGGCAGTGACTCCAGCCACTCCCCAAGCTCAGAGACCTTGAGCTCGAGTTCCAGCCACGGGAGGCGCTTCCTGCACACATGGTTCACCAGGACACGTGAGTTCCTGCATGGCACAGGAATTGCAGCCATTGGTCCCATCATTTGGCTTAAAATCTGTCTACTTAAGCTATAGATATATCAGATGTGAGGTTAGTGTCCCCTTACACCTGTTTATTATTCAATCAGTGATTGTCTCTTTGCCAGGCCCACTGCCTGCGGCCCCACTCCCAGATTCCAGCACCAGCTCTGTGCTGACTGAGCTGCTCTCACCTGGGGACAGCGCGTCAAGAAGGAGTTAGATATATTTCTTAAGGCTAAGGAGATCAAGGGATATGGGGAGAAGACAGGGTACTGAATTTGGATGATCAGCCATGATGTCATTAAATGGCAGAGCAAGCTTGAGGGGCCAAATGGCCTACTCCTGCTCCTATCTTCAATGTTACTGCTAATGAGAGGGAGGAACTGAAAGAAATCAGTATTTGTAGGGAAATGGTGTTAGGGAAATTGACGGGATTGAAGGACGATAAATCCCCAGAGCCTGATAATCGACATCCTAGGGTACTTAAGGAAGTAGCCCTAGAAATAGTAGATGCATTGCTGATCATCTTCCAAAATTCGATAGACTCTGGAACAGTACCCATGGATTGGAGGGTAGCTAATATTACCCCACTATTCAAAAAAGGTGGTAGAGTGAAAACGGGGAATTATAGACCGGTGAGACTGACATCGGTAGTGGGGAAAATGCTAGAGTCCATTATAAAAGATGTAATAGCAGAGCACTTGGAAAACAGTGACAGGATCGGACAAAGTCAACATGGATTTACAAAAGGTAAATCAAGCTTGACTAATCTACTGGAATTTTTTGAGGATGTAACTGGTAGAATAGATAAGGGAGAACCAGTGGATGTGGTATATTTGGACTTTCAGAAGGCTTTCGATAAGGTACCGTATAAGAGATTAGCGTGTAAAGTTAAGGCACTTGGGATTGGGGGCAAGGTACTGATTTGGATAGAGAACTGGTTAGCAGGCAGGAAGCAAAGAGTTGGAATAAATGGGTCTTTTTCCGAGTGGCAGGCAGTGAGTTCAACTTTGCTGGCAAGCCTATTATGTGGCACTTGTCGAACGCCTTTTGGAAATCCATGTACACCACGTTAACCACATAGCCCTCATCAACCCTCTCTGTTACCTCATCAAAAACTTAATCAGAATCAGAGTGGCTGGGCCCGGCGGACGTGCGGCCAGGGCCCTGTCACCAGGAAACCCAGGGTACAGCACGTCCCCCATCCGAGCCGCCCTTTCCCTGTTTCTTCAGCCGGTTCCACCGAGTCCGACTCGGGACAAAGGACAGGAGCCAGGCTCCCAGAATGGCCCGTGGCCCCGGGGAGCATGCGCACTCTCAGCGGGGAAATCAGCGCGTTGGATAGAGCAATTTCTGGAGCACGGGGAATTGTGGGTGCTGCGCCAGCCCTTAGTCAGCGGCTGTCGGGAAGAGTTTTATTGCAGGCTGACGGAATTTAGGTCCCTGGTCGCCTGTGTAGGTCTTTTTGTTGCTTCATTGTTGAGGATGTAACTAGTAAAATGAATAAGGGAGAACCAGTGAATGTGGTGTATTTGGACTTTCAGAAGGCTTTCGATAAGGTCCCGCATAAGAGATTAGTGTGTAAAGTTAAGGCACATGGGATTGGGGGCAAGGTATTGGCTTGGATAGAGAACTGGTTGGCAGGCAGAAAACAAAGAGTTGGAATAAACGAGTCTTTTTCCGAGTGGCAGGCAGTGACTAGTGGGGTACCACAGGGATCGGTCCTTGGACCCCAGCTATTCACAAAATATATATTAATGATCTAGACAAGGGAACTAGATGTAATATCTCCAAATTTGCAGATGACACAAATCTGGGTGGGCATGTGTGCTGTGAGGAGGATGCTGAGAAACTACAGGATGAATTGGACAGGTTGGGTGATTGGGCAGATGCAATATAATGTGGATAAATGTGAGGTTATCCACTTTGGTGGCAAAAACAGGAAGGCAGATTATTATCTGAATGGCAAGAGATTGGGAGAAGGGGAAGTGCAACGTGACCTGGGTGTCCTTGTGCAGCAGTCGCTGAAGGTAAGCATGCAGGTGCAGCAGGCGGTTAAGAAGGCAAGTGGTATGTTGGCCTTCGTAGCGAGAGGGTTTGAGTACAGGAACAAGGATGTCTTGCTGCAGTTGTACAGGGCCTTGGTGAGACCACATCTTGAGTATTGTGTGCAGTTTTGGTCGCCTTATCTGAGGAAGGATGTTCTTGCCATGGAAGGAGTTCAACGAAGATTCACCAGGCTGATACCTGGGATGGCAGGAATGACGTATGAGGAGAGATTGGGACGATTGGTCTTGTACTCGCTGGAGTTTAGAAGAATGAGAGGGGATCTCATTGAAACTTATAAAATTCTGACAGGACGGGACAGACTAGATGCAGGAAGGATGTTCCCGATTGTCGGGGATTCCAGAACCAGGGGTTACAGTCTAAGGATACGGGGTAAGCCATTTAGGACAGAAATGAGGAGGAATTTCTTCACCCAGAGAGTGGTGAACCTGTGGAATTCTCTACCACAGGAGGCAGTAGAGGCCAAGACATTAACTATATTCAAGAAGGAGTTGGATATATTTCTTAAAGCTAAAGGCATCAAGGGGTATGGGGAGAAAGCAGGGACCGGGTACTGAATTTGGATAATCAGCCATGATCGCATTGAATGGCGGAGCAGGCTTGAGGGGCCGAATAGCCTACTCCTGCTCCTATCTTCTATGTTTCTATGTTTGTATGTTTCTATGTTTCAGTTTGAGCTGGAGTGGAGATGGAGGAGAAGCTGCTGGGATTAACCCCCAGTACTTCTGAGCCCAGGAGGACCCAAAAATTTCCAATGTGAGACTGTCAAGGGAGGTGGATTCTAGGGGAGATTCGGTTGTTACACAGACACTGTTCCTACAATGTAAAAGAGTATTGTTTTAGTAACAAGTATTTCTCTACAGGCTTTTAATCCAGCTTACATCTACAGATTTGTTTTAATTCATTCTTGGGATGTGGGCGTAGCTCGCAAGAGCAGCAAATATTGCCAATCCCCAGTTTCCCGTTGAGAAGGGGCTGGTGAGTTGCCTTCTTGAACTACTGCAGTCCGTGTGGTGAAGGTATTCCCACAATGTTGTTCGGTAAGGAGTTCCAGGATTATGACCCAGCAACGATGAATATATCTGAGTCAGGATGGTGTGTGACTTGGCGGGGAATTCACCGAGTCATCCAACCTGCTGAATCACCAGCGAGTTCACACTGATGAGAGACCTTTTAACTGCTCGGACTGTGGGAAGTGCTTTAAAAGTTCCAGGGAACTGACATGCCATCAATGTGTTCACACTGACGAGAGACCATTCAGGTGCTCTCACTGCGGGACTGGGTTTAGGCAGTCATCTGACCTCACTGTACACCTGCGCACTCACACTGGGGAGAGGCCATTCACCTGCCCTGAGTGTGGGAAGGTATTCACTCAGTCATCCCACCTGCTGAGACACCAGCGCACTCACACTGGGGAGAGGCCGTTCACCTGCTCCGTCTGTGAGGAGGGATTCACTCAGTCATCCAACCTACTGAGACACCAGCGAGTTCACAAGTGACCGCAGGGGTTGGATTCTGCTGTTACTGCTGCTGTTAATCACATCCAGGACTGAACCATGTTCATTCTGACAGTTGGGGTTTGTTTCTGCTGATGTAAATAACTCCTGTAACTGGGCTGGAATTTAATATTCTGGATAGATGTCAAATAAACCAGCTTTGTTTTAAACACATTGTTGCAGATTTTCTTCCTTCCCGCCTGAGTGTTTAGCATCACCTGGCTGGAGCTCAGAAAGGACAATCTGGGGGAGGATCGTACGGCGGGAACAGAACTTCAGCCTGGACACAGTCCTTCAGGGCCACACTGAGAGGGGAAAACGGCATTTTGGTCTTTCTTGTCTCTCTTCAATGACAGCTATAATTATGGGGGATTTTAATTATCATATTAACTGGACAAATCAAATTGGGCAGAGCAGCCTTGAGGAAGAGTTCATTGAGTGTATTAGGGATGGGTTTCTTGAGCAGTATGTAACTGAACCGACCAGGGGGCAAGCAACCTTATTTGGTCCTGTGTAATGAGACCGGATTAATTAAAAATGTCCTAGTAAAGGATCCCCTTGGAATGAGTGACCATAACATGGTTGAGTTCCATATTCAATTAGAGGGTGAGAAGGTTGGATCTCAAACAAGCGTGCTGAGCTTGAATAAAGGAGACTATGAAGGTATGAGAGCGGAATTAATTAGAGTGGACTGGGAAAATAGATTAAAGGGTAAGACGGTACATGACCAGTGGTGTACATTTAAGGAGTTATTTTACAACTTCCAAAAAAAATATATTCCACTGAGGAAAAAAGGGTGTAAAAGAAAAGATAGCCATCCGTGGCTAAGTAAAGTAATTAAGGATAGTATCCGACTAAAAACAAGGGCATATAAGGTAGCCAAATCTAGTGGGAGGATGGAAGATTGGGAAGTCTTTAAAAGACAGCAAAAAATAACAAAAAGATTGATTAAGAAAGGGAAGATAGATTATGAAAGTAAATTAGCAAAAAATATAAAAACAGACAGTAAAAGTTTCTATAGTTATATAAAAAGAAAAAGGGTGGCTAAAGTAAATGTTGGTCCCTTAGAGGATGAGACCGGGAAATTAATGGTGGGAAACATGGAGATGGCAAAAACACTGAACAATTATTTTGTATCAGTCTTTACAGTAGAGGACACTAAGAATATCCCAACACTGGACAAACAGGGGGCTCTAGGGGGGGAGGAACTAAATACAATTAAAATCACTAAGGAAGTGGTACTTGGTAAAATAATGGGACTCAAGGCGGATAAATCCCCTGGACCTGATGGCTTGCATCCCAGGGTCTTGAGGGAAGTAGCGGTAGGGATTGTGGATGCATTGGTAATAATTTTCCAAAACTCACTGGACTCAGCAAAGGTCCCGGCAGATTGGAAAACTGCTAATGTAACACCCTTATTTAAAAATGGTAGTAGGCAGAAGGCTGGAAACTATAGACCTGTTAGCCTAACATCTGTGGTTGGTAAAATGTTAGAGTCCATTATTAAGGAGACAGTAACGGGACATTTGGATAAACATAATTTAATAGGGCAAACTCAGCATGGTTTCATGAAGGGGAAGTCATGTTTAACAAATTTGCTTGAGTTTTTTCAGGAAGTAACATACAGGGTGGATAAAGGGGAACCAGTGGACGTAGTGTATTTAGACTTCCAAAAGGCATTTGACAAGGTGCCACACAAAAGATTATTGCTCAAGATAAAAAATCACGGGATTGGGGGTAATATTCTGGCGTGGGTGGAGGATTGGCTCTCTAACAGAAAGCAGAGAGTTGGGATAAATGGTTCGTTCTCAGATTGGCAACCAGTAACTAGTGGTGTTCCGCAGGGGTCAGTGCTGGGTCCCCAACTCTTTACAATCTATATTAACGATTTGGAGGAGGGGACCGAGTGTAACTTATCAAAGTTTGCAGATGATACAAAGATGGGAGGGAAAGTAGTGAGTGAGGAGGACATAAAAAACCTGCAAAGGGACATAGACAGGCTAAGTAAGTGGGCAGAGATTTGGCAGATGGAATACAATACTGGAAAGTGTGAGGTTATGCACTTTGGCAGGAAGAATCATAGAGCAAGTTATTATCTTAATGGCAAGAAACTGGAAAGTACTGTAGTACAAAGGGATCTGGGGGTCCTGGTGCACGAAACTCAAAAAGTTAGTATGCAGGTGCAGCAAGTGATTAAGAAGGCCAATGGAATGTTGGCTTTTATTGCTAGGGGGTTGGAATATAAAAACAGGGTGGTATTGCTGCAGTTGTACAAGGTATTGGTGAGGCCGCACCTGGAATACTGCATACAGTTTTGGTGTCCATACTTAAGAAAAGACATACTTGCTCTCGAGTCAGTACAAAGAAGGTTCACTCGGTTAATCCCAGGGATGAGGGGGTGGTCATATGAGGAGAGGTTGAGTAGATTGGGACTCTACTCATTGGAGTTCAGAAGAATGAGAGGCGATCTTATTGAAACATATAAGATTGTGAAGGGGCTTGATCGGGTGGATGCGGTGAGGATGTTCCCAATGATGGGTGAAACTAGAACTAGGGGGCATAATCTTAAAATAAGGGGCTGCTCATTCAAAACTGAGATGAGGAGAAACTTCTTCACTCAGAGGGTGGTAGGTTTGTGGAATTTGCTGCCCCAGAAAGCTGTGGAAGCTACATCATTAAATAAATTTAAAACAGAAATAGATAGTTTCCTAGAAGTAAAGGGAATAAAGGGTTACGGGGAGCGGGCAGGAAATTGGACATGAGTCTGGGTTCGGAATGGTCATGGCCCTGTGGGTAGAGGAGCGGGCCCAGGGGCCGTGTAGCCTTGTTCTGCTCCTACTGTGTTCTAATTCTGTTAGATTTCAGGAGATGGTTTTATTCCTGTTCCTGGCTGGGGTGGAGATCGCCTTTACAGAAGGTAAGTACTGTAGAAAATATAGGGACAGAGTGATCTCCTGGAAGAATTTCGATCGCCTAGATGGGTCGGAGAGGAATTTCCCAGATTTTTTTCTCCCAAATTGGCCATTGGGTCTTTATCTGGTTTTTCGCCTCTCCCGGGAGATCACATGGGTTCGGGTGGATGCAGAGTGATAGAAGATTTGAGGTTAGGATCAGATCAGCCATGATCTTATTGAATGGTGGAGCAGGCTCGAGGGGCCGATTGGCCTACTCCTGCTCCTATTTCTTATGTTCTTATGTTCTTATGACAGCAAAGTCGCCGTGCGGGTAATCTCGAGGCGTGTGAGAAACATTAGAACATAAGAACATAAGAAATAGGAGCAGGAGTAGGCCAATCGGTCCCTCGAGCCTGCTCCGCCATTTAATAAGATCATGGCTGATCTGATCCTAACCGCCAATCTACTATCACAGAACCATCTCCTGAATCTAACAGAATTAGACACACAAAATAGGAGCAGGATCAGGCTACACGGCCCCTGGGCCCGCTCCGCTACCCACAGGGCCATGTCCGATCCGAACCTAGACTCATGTCCAAATTCCTGCCCGCTCCCCGTAACCCTTCATTCCCTTTACTTCTAGGAAACTGTCTATTTCTGTTTTAAATTTATTTAATGATGTAGCTTCTACAGCTTTTTGGGGCAGCATATTCCATGGACCTACCACCCTCTGAGTGTAGTAGTTCCTCCTCATCTCAGTTTTGAAAGAGCAGCCCCTTATTCTAAGACTATGCCCCCTAGTTCTAGTTTCACCCATCATCGGGAACATCCACCCCGGATCCACCCGATCCAACCCCTTCACAATCTTATATGTTTCAATAAGATCACCTCTCATCCTTCTGAACTCCAATGAGTAGAGTCCCAATCTACTCAACCTCTCCTCATATGTCCATCCCCTCATCCCCGGGATTAACCGAGTGAACCTTCTTTGTACTGACTCGAGAGCAAGTATGTCTTTTCTTAAGTATGGACACCAAAACTGTATGCAGTATTCTAGGTGCGGTCTCACCAATACCTTGTACAACTGAAGCAATACCTCCCTATTTTTATATTCTATCCCCCTAGCAATGAAAGCCAACATTCCATTGGCCTTCTTAATCACTTGCTGCACCTGCATACTAACCTTTTGAGTTTCGTGCACCAGGACCCCCAGATCCCTTTGTACTTCAGTACTTTCCAGTTTCTTGCCATTAAGATAATAGCTTGCTCTACGATTTTTCCTGCCAAAGTGCATAACCTCACACTTTCCAGTATTGTATTCCATCTGCCAAATCTCTGCCCACTTACTTAGCCTGTCTATGTCCCCTTGCAGGTTTTTTATGTCCTCCTCACTCACTACTTTCCCTCCCATCTTAGTATCATCTGCAAACTTTGATATGTTACACTCGGTCCCCTCCTCCAAATCATTAATATAGATTGTAAAGAGTTGGGGACCCAGCACCGACCCCTGCGGAACACCACTAGTTACTGATTGCCATTCTGAGAATGAACCATTTAACCCAACTCTCTGCCTTCTGTTAGATAGCCAATCCTCTATCCATGCCAGAATATTACCCCCAATCCCATGATTTTTTATCTTAAGCAATAATCTTTTGTGTGGCACCTTGTCAAATGCCTTTTGGAAGTCTAAATACACTACGTCCGCTGGTTCCCCTTTATCCACCCGATATGTTACTTCCTCAAAGAACTCCAGCAAATTTGTCAAACATGACTTCCCCTTCATAAAGCCATGCTGACTTTGTCCAATTAAATTATGATTATCCAAATGTCCTGTTACTGTCTCCTTAATAATGGACTCCAAAATTTTACCTACCACAGATGTTAGGCTAACCGGTCTATAGTTTCCAGCCTTCTGTCTACTGCCCTTTTTAAATAAGGGTGTTACTTTAGCAGTTTTCCAGTCTGCCGGGACCTTTGCTGAGTCCAGGGAGTTTTGGAAAATTATTACCAATGCATCCACAATCCCTACCGCCACTTCCCTCAAGACCCTAGGGTGTAAGCCATCAGGTCCAGGTGATTTATCCGCCTTGAGTCCCATTATTTTACCGAGTACCACTTCCTTAGTGATTTTGATCATGTTTAGCTCCTCCCCCCCTATAGCCCCCTGTTTGTCCAGTGTTGGGATATTCTTAGTGTCCTCTACTGTAAAAACTGATACAAAATATTCATTCAGTGTTTTTGCCATCTCCATATTTCCCACCATTAATTTCCTGGTCTCATCCTCTAAGGAACCAACATTTACTTTAGCCACCCTTTTTCTTTTTATGTAACTATAAAAACTCTTACTATCTGTTTTTATATTTTTTGCTAATTTACTTTCATAATCTATCTTCCCTTTCTTAATCAATCTTTTTGTTATTTCTTGCTGTCTTTTAAAGTTTTCCCAATCCTCTCACTAGATTTGGCTACCTTATATGCCCTTGTTTTTAGTCGAATACTATCCTTAATTTCTTTACTTAGCCACGGATGGCTGTCTTTTCTTTTACACCCTTTTCTTCTCAGTGGAATATATTTTTTTTGGAAGTTGTAAAATAACTCCTTAAATGTACACCACTGATCATGTATCGTCTTACCCTTTAATCTATTTTCCCAATCCACTCTACTCAATTCTGCTCTCATACCTTCATAGTCTCCTTTATTCAAGCTTAGCATGCTTGTTTGAGATCCAACCTTCTCACCCTCTAATTGAATATGGAATTCAACCATGTTATGGTCACTCATTCCAAGGGGATCCTTTACTAGGACATTTTTAATTAATCCTGTCTCGTTACACAGGACCAGATCTAAGGTTGCTTGCCTCCTGGTCGGTTCAGTTACATACTGCTCAAGAAACCCATCCCTAATACATTCAATGAACTCATCCTTAAGGCAGCCCTGCCCAATTTGATTTGTCCAATTAATATGATAGTTAAAATCCCCCATAATTATAGATGTTCCCTTATTACAAGCCTCAACTATTTCCTGATTGATACTCCGTCCAACAGAGTTGCAACTGTTTGGAGGCCTATAGACTATGCCCACTAGTGTTTTTTTCCCCTTATTATTCCTTACCTCCACCCAAACTGTTTCATTATCCTGATCTTTTGACCCAATATCATTTCTCTGTATTACAGTGATGCCTTCCTTTATTAATATAGCCACCCCACCTCCCCTTCCTTCCTGCCTGTCCTTCCTGATTGTTAAATAACCTGGTATGTTTAATTCCCAGGCATTGTGAACCTGCAGCCATGTTTCTGTAATGGCCACAAGATCATACCCATATGTAGTTATTTGTGCAATTAACTCGTCTATTTTGTTACAAATGCTACGTGCATTCAGATAGAGAACTTTCAAATATGTTTTGTGACACTTAGTTCCTGCTTTTACCCTTTTTATTACTTTACCTTTTACTCCATACCTTCTGCCCCTTCCTGACACGCTCTGGTTTTTAATTTCCCCACTGCTACCTAAGTCTATGACTTTCTCTGTTGTCATTTTTATTATTTGCTCTCTTGGAACCTCCCCTCCACTAGTTAGTTTAAAGCCCTCTCTACAGCCCTAGTTATATGATCCACCAGGACTCTAGTCCCAGCACTGGCCAAGTGAAGCCCGTCCCAATGGAACAGCTCCCTCCTGCCCCAGTACTGGTGCCAGTGTCCCAGGAAGCTAGACCCATTTCTCCCACACCAGTCTTTGAGCCATGCATTTAACTCTCTAATTTTATTTGTCCTAGCCAAATTCGCTCGTGACTCAGGTAATAATCCAGAGATTATTACCCTTGAGGTTCTGTTTTTTAATTTGACCCCTAGCTGCTCATACTCCTTTAACAGAACCGGCTTCCTAGTCCTATCTACATTGTTTGTACCAACATGGACCACGACAACTGGATCCACCCCCTCCCACTGCAAGTTTCTTTCCAGCCCAGAGGAGATGTCCTTAACCCTGGCACCGGGTAGGCAACACAGCCTTTGGGACTCTCGCTCTCGGCTGCAGAGAACTCTATCTATCCCCCTAATAATACTATCCCCTACCACTACAACATTTCTAGTTACTCCCCCCTCCTGAATGGCCCCCTGTTCCACGGTGCTGTGGCCAGGTTGCTCATCCTCCCTGCAGTCCCTGCTCCCGTCCCCACAGGGAGTAAGAACCTCGAACCTGCTGGACAAGAGCAAGGGCTACGGCTCCTCCAGCTCTACTTCCTGGATCCCCGTACCTGCCTCACTTGTAGTCACACCGTCCTGTCCCTGACCATGGGCTACATCAGAATTAATTAACTTCATAGGTGTGATCACCTCCTGCTACACAGAGTCCAGGTACTTCTCCCCCTCCCTGATGTGTGGCAGTGTCTGAAGCTCAGACTCCAGCTCATCAACAGGGAGCTGGAGTTCCTGTAGCAGCAGACACTTGTCACAGATGTAATCACCGTGAGCCTCAATGGGGTTCACCGGCTCCCACATCTCGCAACAGTAACACATCACCTGCTCCATTCTATGTAATTAATTAAATTTTTTATTGTTAGTTATGGACACCCTCTGCCCGATTATAGATGCTAGTATCCCCTTTAATTAATTGGATTTAATTTAAATCAATCCCTCTAATTACACCAGTTTAATGGTTTACCAACAGTCACTCTGCACCAGAAAGGCCTTATTAACTACAAGCCACAGAGTTAAAGTTTGAAAAGAGCACCTAACACCCCACTTACCCTAACTCACACACTTACCCAAACTCACAGCACTCTCTGCTGACTCGCACTCAGTGCTTGCTCCCAACAGCCTGGTCTTTTTATACTGTTTGTTTACAGCCAAATGAGTCACCCCTGCTGATTGGTTAGAAAACTGGTTTCCACTGCCTGCTGTGCCAATTTACTCCTACTGCAGTGTAACCTTGTTTTACGTGTCCCAGCCGCTCTCTGCCATGGTTCAGAACTCCTAGGCACAGAACAGAAGGCTCCTTTAAGAATGTAGCCCAGTGCTTTCTTTTTAATGGCCTTATTAACCTGTGTTGCTACTTTTAGTGATTTGTGTATCTGTATCCCTGGATCCCTCTGCTCCTCCAGCCCCATTAGACTCTTAGGGGGAAAAATTTGGTGTCGCCCCCTTTGGGTCGCTAATGTCGCCGGGGCTAATTTTAGTGCCCCGAAAAAGTTAGAGCCCCTGTGCATTAAATTCAGTGGTAGCACCCCACGCAGCAGGCGGGGTGCTACTGGAAGCGTTCCCCTCTTGAGGCGCTACCAGTGAATTTCATGGCGCTTCGTGTAACAGCGCCACACCCATCAGCACATAGCACCACGTCATAGCAGACCTCCCTCCCTGATTAAAGGGGAAGGGCCTAGCACTGCGCACACCGGGACCCTGCTGGACCACCGGGGAGCGGGGTGTCGGATCAAGAGGGGCGCCGGGCTGAGCGATCGCAGCCAATACCCCGAAGAAGAAAGGGGAAGTGGGCAGGTACTGGCAGTCGGCCGAAATAAAAAGTTGCCGCCCGACACCTGCCCTTTAAGTGGCGCCGCCATGGCTGCAGGAACGACCCCTGACCCTTTCAGACATATCGTCCGGCGATAGGTCAGGGGTTGCAACCCAAGGTTGCAGCCTGGGTGCTGCGCATGGCGATGATGTCATTGCCAGCGGTCCAGTGCCGCGGGGTGCTAATGGCTACTGCCGCCGCTAATCTCCCGCTGAATATCACGGGAGGCACAAAGCAACCCAATTTCACCCCCTTGTCCAAGTAGTGTGTGGCCTCCTTATTCTTCCCACCAAAACACACCACCTCACACTGATCTATAGTGAAATTCATTAACACAGCACCTCACACTGATCTATAGTGAAATTTATTAACACACCACCTCACACTGATCTACAGTGAAGTTCATTAACACACCACCTCACACTGATCTATAGTGAAAAAAATTAACACACAACCTCACACTGATCAATAGTAAATTCATTAACACACCACCTCACACTGATCTATAGTGAAATTCATTAACACACCACCTCACACTGATCTACAGTGAAATTCATTAACACACCCCATCACACTGATCTGTAGTGAAATTCATTAACACACCACCTCACACTGATCTATAGTGAAATTCATTAACACACCTCCTCACACTGATCTGTAGTGAAATTCATTAACACACCACCTCACACTGATCTACAGTGAAATTCATTAACACACCACCCCACACTGATCTACAGTGAAATTTATTAACACACCCCCTCACACTGATCTATAGTCAAAATCATTAACACACCACCTCACACTGATCTATAGTGAAATTCATTAACACACCACCTCACACTGATCTATAGTGAAAATCATTAACACACCCCCTCACACTGATTTATAGTGAAATTCATTAACACACCACCTCACACTGATCTGTAGTGAAATTCATTAACACTCCACCTCACACTGATCTATAGTGAAAATCATTAACACACCCCCTCACACTGATCTATAGTGAAATTCATTAACACACAACCTCACACTGATCTATAGTAAAATTCATTAACACACCACCTCACCCTGATCTATAGTGAAATTCATTAACACACCACCTCACACTGATCTATCGTGAAATTCTTTAACACACCACCTCACACTGATCTACAGTGAAATTCATTTGCCAATTACATGCCCATTCTGAAATTTATTAATGTCTTCTTGCATTTTGTCTTCCTCAGTATTAATTGTACTTCTGATTCCCGAGTCCAAATCATTTATGAACCACAGTGGTCCCAGCACCAATCACTGTGAAACACCACTTCCCACCTTTTGCCAGTCTGAGTAGCTACTCCCAACCCCTACTCTCTGTTTTCTGTTCTGTAACCAGCTTGTTATCCATAAACAGTATGTAAGATTGACAAGATGATGAATGTCAGGCCGTGTGGAGTGAATCCCTCCATGACCTCGCCCCTCCCTATTTCTGTAATTTCTTTCAGCCCCACACCCCCCAAGATATCTGCGCTCCTCTAATTCCGGCCTCTTGCGCATCCCCGATTTAATCGCTCCACCGTTGGTGGCCATGCCTTCAGTTGCCTGGGCCCTAAGCCCTGGAATTCCTTCCCTAAACCTTTCCATCTCTCAGTTCAGTTCAGTTCAGTTCAAATGCTTTATTGGCATGAAAGTTTACAGAGAACCATATTGCCAAAGCTTACATAGCAAAAAGGTACAGTTTTCCAACATTCTGTAGGTGTCAATCGATTTGACATTTGTTGGGTATATACAATATTACTTTTAAACAATATTAATTTTAAACAGTCTTTCTACTTCATTTGGTACGTTCAATATTAATTTTAAACAGTCTTACTTTTAAACAGTCCTCAGGTTGTGACATGTTGTTACATATTTAGCCCCAAGGTATGGTCTGTCTCCTTCTCCTAGACTAATCTCAATTTTGACAGATCATCCAATTCCTTGAAATCTGGGGTTGTTTGGCTTAGCTTGTTGAATAATATGTTTCTTGATGTGTTGAATTTTTCGCATTTTAGGAGGAAATGCATTTCTGTTTCAACCTCGCCAGCCAGACATTGATCGCATATTCTATTCTCTCTAGGCTGCCAGGATTTCTTGTATCTGCCTTTTTCAATTTCCAGTTGGTGGTCGCTTAGTCTGTACCTGGTGAGGGTCTGTCTCTGTTTTGTGTCTCTGATGGTCGTGAGGTAGTCTGCCAGTTTATATTCTCTTTTTAGGGCCCGGTAACATTCTAATCTGCTTTGGCTTTCGGTTATTTTGTTCCAATGTTCCAGGTAGGTTTCTTTGCATTTTTTAATGATTTGGTTCACTCGGATTGGTGTTTGGACGGCTGTGTTGGTCTGGGGCTGGTCAGGGTCCGGCTGAGTACTTAGTTTCAGTAGCAGCTGACTCAGGGGACTCTTTTCTGGGTTTAGCTCTTGGGTCTGAAAGGCTTTGAAATGAAGGGTGTCTGGGGAGCTAGATTTGAGGTGATTTAGGAAGTTTAGTGCTCGTTTTTGGATGTTTATTATCAGTGGGTATCTGCCTAGTTCGGCTCTGCATGCATTTGTTGGCGTTTTTCTTTGGGTGCGAAGGATGCTTCGGCAGAATTCTGCATGTAGGGCTTCTATTGTGTGTTTTTCCCATTTAGTGTAGCTTTGGTGATTTAGCGGGCCCCATACTTCACTACCGTACAGTGCAATGGGCAGGATTATGCTGTCAAAAATTTTGAGCCAGATTTTGATTGGGATTTGGATGTTGTAGAATTTTCTTTTTATTGCATATAGGGCTCTTCGGGCTTTTTCTTTTAGTGCATTCACTGCTATGCTGAAGCTCCCTGATGCTGTAATAGTTAGACCAAGGTAGGTGTAGCTCATAGTGTGTCCTATAGTGGTATCACTGAGGGTAAACTGGTATTTGTTTTCCTGACATCTGGGTCTTTTCTGAAAAATCATGATGTTGGTTTTCTTTAGATTTACTGTTAGAGCCCAATTTTGGCAGTATTTGTCGAGTAGGTCTAGTTGTTGCTGTAATCCCTGTTCTGTGGGAGACAGCAGAACCAGGTCGTCCGCATAGAACAGGGACTTCACTTCTCCATCCAGGAGACGGAGACCTGGTGACTCGCTTTGCTCCAGCATGTCTGCTAATTCATTTATGTATATGTTGAACAGGGTCGGGCTCAAATTGCAGCCCTGCCGGACGCCTCTTCTCTGGGTGAAGAAATCGGTGCGTTTGTCTCCAATTTTGACCCCGCATTTGTTTTTCAGATACATTGATTTAATAAGGTCATAGACTTTGCCCCCTATTCCACACTGAAGAAGTTTATAATAGAGCCCTTCGTGCCATATAGAGTCAAAGGCTTTCTTGAAGTCGATGAAACAGGCGAATATTTTCCCATTTTTTGTTTGGTGTTTATGTTTTTCAATGAGGGTGTGAAGGGTATAGATATGGTCGGCGGTGCGGTGTTTTGGAAGAAAGCCTATTTGGTTTTTTCTGAGGATATTATGTTTGTTAAGAAAATCAAGTAATCTACTATTTAGAATACTGCAGAATAACTTCCCTAGACAACTGTTGACACAGATGCCGCGGTAGTTATTTGGGTCTGATTTGTTTCCACTTTTATATATGGGGGAGATTAGTCCTTGGCACCAGATATCGGGAAAACAGCCTGAACGTAATATGATGTTGAATAGTTTGAGTATCGCACCCTGCATCTCCATATTGCTGAACTTTAGCATTTCATTTTTGATGTTGTCTGGGCCACAGGCTTTCTTTAGGTGGAGAGATTTTGTTTTTGTGGCCAGTTCTTTCCATGTGATTGGGGAGTCTAGAGGGTTTTGGTTGTCTTTAATTGTTGCTTCTAATGTGTGGAGTTTTTCTGTGACCTGATGTTGACTTGGGTTTGTTTTGTTTTTTGGGATGTCTTTGTAGAGGTTTTCAAAATGTGTTCTCCAGATGTCGCCATCTTGGATTGGTAATGCTTGCAATTGTGTTGTACTCAGGTTATTCCACATTTCCCAGAATTGTTTTGGATTGGTGGAGTTTTCAATTTCTTCGAGTATTTTGTGGGTATAGTTTTGTGTTTTGTTCCTAATGGTGTGTTTATATCTTTTGAGGGTTTCATTGTATCTAGTACGTAGGTCCGGATTGTTTGGTTGCCGATGCTTTTGGTTTGATATTTTTCTCAGGTCTTTTCTGGCATTTTTGCATTCGTGGTCAAACCATTTCATATTTTTATTTTGTCTTTTGTGATGCTTCCTCTTCTGTTTCACGAGGTCGGCTTTTACAGCTGCCTCATGGAAGATCATATTTATATCCTCTATGGCCGCGTTTACACCATCTCTGGTGATCTCATATAGATTTTCTTTAAATTTTGAAATTTTACTTGTGAGATCAGGTGAATTTAGTGCTGTGATGAATTTATCTCCACTGTCTGGGGCCCATCTGTATGTCTGGTTTATTTTATGTAGCTTACTGTGTTCCTTTTTTGTGTCTGTAGTTTGGGCAGAAAGTTTAAGGTACACATTTATTTGGTTATGGTCTGAGAGGGGGGATTGCTGCCTGACAGTGAATGCGTTGACATCGCAGGGGTCCAGGTCAGTGATTGTATAGTCCACCACACTAGACCCAAGAGTTGAGGAGTATGTGAGTCTCCCTAGGGAGTCCCCTCTGAACCTACCGTTAACTATGTACAGGCCTAAGGCTCGGCAGAGTTGCACTACCTCCCTACCGCTTTTATTTATTTCACGATCAAGGTTGTTCCGATTTGCGATGGCTGGTGTGACATCTAAAGGGGTCTGGCCAAACACATGGTTGTTTCCCTGTGGGTCTATGAAGTCAGGTTCACAACCGGTCCTTGCATTTAGGTCCCCACATATTATCACCTTTCCTTGGGCCTGGAAATGGCTGATTTCCATGTGGAGAGTATCAAATAACTCCTCTTCGAAATATGGCGAATCTATTGGAGGTATGTAGATCGCACATAAGTAAACATCTTTTTTTGCTATTCCTATATTTTTATCTAGTTTTAGCCATACGTGTGATTTCCCCTGTTTTACCAGTGAGATGTGTTTGTCCAGTTCTCCCTTATACCACACCAATATTCCCCCGGAGGTTCTGCCCTTGCGTGTTTTAGTGTTCTTTACTGAGGGCACAATGATTTCATGGTACATTGGAGGACAGTGGGTCGGCATGTCCTTTTGGCACCATGTTTCTGTTAACACAATTATATCAATGTCTTTTATAGCTTTTAGGAATTCAGGGTCTGTACTCTTCATCCCAAAAGTTGAGGAGCGGAGGCCCTGGATATTCCAGCAGCTTATGTGGAAAGAACGCATTTATATAGTTCAATAAAACGAAATAAAATGGACCTATTTTGTGGGATGAGTGTGGAAACACTATTTTCTATAATGCTAAGTGATGATTTAGTATAAATTTCATGAGGCATGCACATATATCTATCTAATAATAGTAATAATACTGATAAGATAACAATAATGATAATGATAAATAACAATATTAATAATTTCTCCGGCTTTCTATCAGGCTGTTCAGCATCGTCATGATCTTTCTCAGTTCTTGGTCTACAGTCTGTGGTCTAGAGGGGGGTCTTGGGTCAGGTATAAAAGCACGGTTCTGTTGTCGGTTTTGTAAAGGGGGGTGGGGGACATTGGTGGTCCTGTTTGGGCTCCCAATGGTAGGGGGGGGTGGGAGGGCTGCGTCTTTTGGCAGTGTTTATGAGGTTTCTTGCGAAGACCCACATCCGCTGTTTGAGTAGATGTATTTCGTCATAGAGGTCCCTTGTGTTGATGTTTGGATGATGGGCCAGGGAGACGTTGGGGAGGACAGAACATCTCGTGTCGATCTCCCTGTTGGTGTTGTGGATTATATAGGCTGGGGTGTCCTTTCTGGGCAGTAGTGTGGAGATCACGATCCGCGCCTCGGGGAATTCCCTGCTGGCCTTTTCTGCCATCCTGCTCACCGCCCAAGCCGTGCCTTCCTGTAGGGTGCGTAAGATGCTCCTTAAAACCTACCTCTTTGACCAAGCTTTTGGTCATCTGCCCGAATATCTCTTTATGTGGCTCGGTGTCAAATTTTGTTTTATAACGATCCTGTGAGGAGCCTTGGGACATTTTACTACATTAAAGGTGCTTTATAAATACAAGTGGTTGTTGTTGTTTCATGAAACTAATAATAAATTCCCCAGAGGGAAAAAAACTTGTACTTTTACTCCCAAATATTAGAAAGTTTGTTCTACAGAAGCACAGGTTTATCTGCTTTTATTGATTAATTTTAAAAGTCTGTATTGCAATCTGAGCCCGTGTGTTGTGAGCCAAAGAGCCTTGTGTCCAATGAGGGGAATAAAGGCCCACAGCCTCCCCTGGCCCCAGGCCCTGAACAAGGGACTGGAGAAACTCGCTGCCCTGTGGATCAGACAAACAGCTGGCGCTAGTCCCGCCCCTCAGGCTCCCCGATTGGTTGGAGGACCCGCCGCCAGCTCGCTGCTCCAGCCCCGCCCCACTCGCTCCCTATTGGTCGGAAGCTCCCGTCAATCAGGCCCTGAGCCCGGGTCACGTGTCCCTCACTGCCTTTGCAAAGAAAGCCCTGCGCGGTGGCCGGGCGGAGCTGCTGGTCGGCGGGAGCGGGGTCAGAAGATTAATAAACTGCAGGTAGGCCATGCCGCAGGGTTTATAAAGTTGGAGAACGGCCTCAGGCCCGAATGAGATTCAGCAGCCCGGTCTATGTTCCACCGGACGGCAGCTGTGAGGCTTTTTCTCGGTGACAAGCCCAGGTTACGCGCCGCCATCTTCTGTTCTTCTGAGGCGGTCACTGGGACCGAGGATCTGGGCGTTGCTGGATGGCCCAGCATTTATTTTTTTACTGTTTTAATAATGGGGCCGCACTTGGGCGTGTGCAGCCCGCGTCCCCACGGGTTTATTTTTTTTAATTTAATATTTGAACATTTTTACAGTAAATGACATTTACAGACCTCAGGCTCAGCTCTTTGTACAAAGTCACAAGCCATCATTCCCTACAAGGCAGGGGTCCCAGTCTCTTTAAGTTAATGATGTGATCTCCAAGCTTCTTGATCATCTTTACTTGTTCATCCGGATAGCAGGTCTCCAGGAATTCACACAGATGAGGGTCGGCGCTCCCAGTGGAGAGTTTGTGCAGATCTGTTGTGTATGTAATATGTGTGCTACTTTGAACCTATGGACAGGACTGCACTACTTGTTGGGCGTAGTGATACGCAGTACCACTCCTGGCCATAGGGGTATAAATAGTACTGTGGGTACTGATTCCCCTCAGTTCCCGCCTGTGGGCATGAAGTAAAGACCTATGTATAGTCCCTACCTCCAACCAGTAAAGACCTGTTTGAGTTATACGTTTAAGTCTTTGTGTTAATTGTTCAATACAATACACATACTTAACACTGGCGACGAGTCAGGCTCTTACCCTGCGGCAGTTATTCCAGGCGGCTTCGTCCAAAGACAGGACGTTGAAGAGAGGTTTCAATCCTCAACACCCCACTCAAAACTGAAGGGCAGCAGAAATCCTGACAGCTTCCAGCGACTGGAAGGGACAGGCATTAGGACCCTGAAGCCTCCATCAGCTTGTGAACCGGAGTAAAGACAGGACTGGGGAAGAGAGAGAGGTAGGGCGATAGCGATCGGCAGATAAGGGCCGGGCCGCTTTGAAGTGAGGGGCGCAGCCGGGCCAGCGATCGGGACCAAAGATAAGAGCCGCACTCGGACTGAAAGGCGCGGCGGCTGCAGAAGCTCAAGCTGCGAGAGTCGCGGTGCACAGCGCGGGCTATCGATCGCGGCGAAGATAAGGGCCGCACTCGAGGGCTGAAGGGAGACGGCGTCGGGGGACGGGTGAAGACCGCCAAGCGCGGGAAAACCGCCATTTTGTGGGCGGAGGACGACGGCAAGAGCGGGAAGCCGCCATCTTTGATAACAAGTAAAGAAAATAAAATCTGAGAAATTGCAAATCTACAATGCCTAAACACGGGAATATTAGCACCTTTGATAGTGACCTCGAAGATTGGGCCATATATGTTGAAAGAGTAAAAAATTATTGTAAGGCCAATAAAATTCGTGACCAAGATAAAGCTCTAACATTATTAAATTTAATGGGTGCGAAGACGTACGGGCAATTGAAACACCTGTTATCACCAGATGAACCGGCGGATAAGACGTTCGATGAGATTGTTACTGTCCTGAAAGATCATCTAAACCCCACGCCGCTGATGCTAGCGGAACGATTTAAATTTTACGACAGAAGGCAGCTACAGCATGAAAGCAATGCTGAATATTTGCTGGAATTGCATAAATTAGCGAAATATTGCCAGTTTGGAACGGGATTGACAGATGCACTACGAGACAAATTTGTGTGTGGTTTATTTAAACAGGATACACAAAAGCGACTGCTCGAGGAGAATGAGCTGACGCTTGAGAAGGCGGTCACTATGGCAGCAGCACACGAAGCCGCAGCGAGAGGCACGGCAGTAATGCAGCTACGGTCACCGGAGCTCAGTGCACACAAATTGGGTGTGAGTTCTGGCAAATGTTATCGTTGTGGAAAGACAACGCATGATCAGAACCAGTGTTGGTTTAAAAACCAAGAATGTAGAACTTGTGGTAGGCTTGGACATATCGCTAGAGTATGCAGGTCAGGGAAGAAGACCAGCAGCAAGAAGTCACCGCAAGGAAAATACGCAAAGGTACACAAGGTGACCGAACAGGAGTCCGATTCAGACGCTAGCAGTAATGAACTGGCTAGCTTAAGCTGTAATGAACTGGCTAGCTTAAGAGTACTCAACGCTGGTAAGGGTGCAGACCTCCAGACAATTTGGGTCACTCTTCAGATAGAAGGAGTCCAAGTAAAACTGGAATTGGACACTGGATCGGCATTGACGGTCATAAATAAGAAAGATTACGGAAAGTTATTCCAACATATTCCCCTACAGGATACGGGGATTATATTGAAAACATACACGGGGCAAAGAGTGTACCCCATCGGGAAAATAGAGGTTGCAGTGGTCCACAAGGGCGAAGACAGTCAAATAATGGACTTATATGTGATATCTGAAGGAGGTCCTCCACTACTAGGACGGGAGTGGATTAGGAAAATGAATATGGACTGGCATTTCCTACAAACAATAACGAGTGAGAACTCGGTGAAGATAGTCGGCCCAGACTCTGGAACGGATGATGGTAAGCCCAACTCAGGTGCAAAAGACAAAGTTTCAGCACAGAATTCCACTGAGCAACAACAACATAGTTTAACTGTGGATTCTGAGTCTGGCAAGTCTACTGATGTGCCCATTTCTGAGGGACACCGGGCTCGAACTCAACTCCATTTCAAACTACAACAGCAATTAGAACAAATGCTTCGCCGTTTTGAGCAAGAGTTGAATGCAACGAAAGAGTTCTTTGATATAGAGTTGGAGAATCTGGAAAGACAACAGAAGCAGCTGATGGAGAAAATGGAGCAGGAGCACACAAAACGTCTGATGTCAGAGGAGTTAACGGTCAGCCAACTCCTGCATATGCTGAAGGACAGGACTCTGAAATGGGAAAAACTTGAACACGAACTTCAATATTCAAACGAAAGGGGTTCGGAGCTCTCAAAGGTTATTGGAAGAGCTGAGGTGGCAACACAGACTGAGATGACTGCAACAGAGCAGCCCTTGGATGCCAAAAGTACGCTGACTCACGTCAACGTAGAACAACAGACCGCTGAAACAGCTGCTCCGGTAGAGGGATTGCATAGTCCGATCAATCAATCTCCAAAGGAAGTTGAAGTATTAAAATCACAAATGAGGTCACTAGTAAACGACTTGCTGAAAGCCCAGAAAAAGCTGGATGCAGAGGTACACATGAAGAAGTCTCTTCAGGAAAGATGTCTGGATTTGGAACAAGAGCTGGCTAACGTCCAGCTAGGTATGGAGGAAATAGACGACCCTCTCACTGGTCTAGCTCAGGACGACACCGAATATTACGATGTCCTGTCCTGCCCAGCTTGTAACTTCGACTCCCAAAGTGCAGAAATCATGGAGGAGCACCAAAAGTCTACGGAACATCGGGAGAAGCTGGCTCTACGACGGAAACAGGAGGAAGAGAAGGAGGAACTGCGCATGCAGCTGGCAGCTGTGGCAGCTGACAATGGAGCCCAGAGAGTCTCCAAGAAGCAGAAAAGGAAAAGTAAAAACAGAAGATGACCCATCTGAACCATTATCACCTCTACCAGATCACACACGTGGTCCCTCCGAACGGAGCCAATTCAGTTCGGAAGTTCAAACTGTTAAATCCATGGAAGGACTATTGAATGAGTCACTCTAGCAACGTGAACCGACTACACCACAGAGATTGAATCTGTGAACTGTTTTCCGCAGAGACTGAATCTGTGATCTGTTTTTGACATGAAGTTATCTATGTATCTATGTTATTCTGTTATGTAAACCTGAAGTTATATATGTATATATGTTATTACGTTATGTTAAATGGGGAGATGACTGTAAAGCTAGGAAGGGAGGAATGTTGTGTATGTAATATGTGTGCTACTTTGAACCTATGGACAGGACTGCACTACTTGTTGGGCGTAGTGATACGCAGTACCACTCCTGGCCATAGGGGTATAAATAGTACTGTGGGTACTGATTCCCCTCAGTTCCCGCCTGTGGGCATGAAGTAAAGACCTATGTATAGTCCCTACCTCCAACCAGTAAAGACCTGTTTGAGTTATACGTTTAAGTCTTTGTGTTAATTGTTCAATACAATACACATACTTAACAAGATCCAGCAGACTCTGGTTGACATTCTTCTCCATCTGCAGGGCTCTCTGCATCGCCGAGCGGAGCCTCCTGCTCTCCTGGCCGAACAAGTGGACTGTAAATAAGCTTAAAAAAACACTAGATTAATTTTTAAAACTTATTAAATTAAATTAAAATCACATTGGCCGGGGTGATGATGCACTCCAGTCCCCATGGCGCCCACCAGTCTCCCTAGTTTCCCATTGAGCAGGTGGTGGTGAGCCGCCTTCTTGAACCGCTGCAGTCCGTGTGGTGAAGGTTGTTCGGGACGGAGTTCCAGGATTGTGACCCAGTGACAATGAAGGAATGATGATATATGTCCAAGTCAGGATGGTGTGTGACTTGCAGATGATGGTCTTCCCATGCACCTGCTGCTCTTTTCCTTCTAGGCGGTAGAAGTCGTGGGATAGGTAGGGTGGCTGGTTCCCTTCCATAAGAACACAAGAATTAGGAGCAGGAGTAGACCATACAGCCCTCGAGCCTGCTCCACCATTCAATAAGATCATGGCTGATCTTCGACCTCAACTTGACTTTCCCGCCCGATCCCCATATCCTTGCGGGACATTAGTGAACCAGTTGGGATTTTAATGACAATGCGGCAGCTTTCATCGTTACTTTTTTTCTGGTACTGGCCCAACAAATTCCCAGATTTATTGAGCTCAATTTCACAACCTGTCTTTGTGTTTTTGTGTGTTCTCTCTCACGCTCCCTTTTTCTTGTTTTATATTTATTTTACAGGGTATTAGAAGGGGAGGATTTGTAGACAGGATATTTAACTCAAACATCAAGATCTGACAGTCACTCAATTCAGCAGGACCTGAATATCATCAGACATAACATGAAAGCAAAAAGCACCATTCACAGCGGGGAGAAACCGTACATGTGTTCTGTGTGTGGACGAGGATTCAGTCGATCCTCTGGCCTGGCGAAACACAAGCGCAGTCACACCGAGGAGAAACTGTGGAAATGTAGGGACTGTGGGAAAGGATTTGATGACCCGTATCAGCTGGAAACCCATCGGCGCAGTCACACCGGGAAGAGACCATTCACCTGCTCTGAGTGTGGGAATGGATTCACTCAGTCAAGTGACCTGCTGACACACCAGCGAATTCACACTGGGGAGAGGCCGTTCAGCTGCTCCGTGTGTGGGAAGGGACTCACTCAGTCATCCCAGCTACTGAGACACCAACTTGTTCACACAAACATGAGACCTTTTAAATGTTCTGACTGTGAGAAAAGCTTTAAAAGCAAAAGGGATCTGCTGACACACCAGCGAATTCATTCTGGGGAGAGGCCGTTCACCTGTTCTGACTGTAGAAAAGGATTCACGAATTGAACCACCTTTCTGACACACCAGTGAGGTCACACTGGGGAGAGGCCATTCACCTGCTCAGTGTGTGGGAAGGGATTCATAAATTCATCCCACCTACTGACACACCAGCGAGTTCACACCGGGGAGAGGCTGTTCACCTGCTCAGTGTGTGGTAAGGGACTCACTCAGAACTGCAGCCTGCTGGCATACCAACGAGTTCACTCTGGGGAGAGGCCATTCACCTGCTCAGTGTGTGGGAAGGGATTCACTCAGAGCTCCATCCTGCTGAGACACCAGCGCACTCACACTGGGGAGAGGCTATCACCTGTTCCGAGTTTGGGAAGGGATTCACTCGGTCATACAACCTGCTGACACATCAGCAAGTTCACAAGTGACTGCAGGGGTTGGATTCTGCTGTTATTGCTGCTGTTAATCACATCCAGGACTGAACCATGTTCATTCTGACAGTTGGGTTCACTCCTGCTGTGGAACTCCACCACTGACCCTGCTGAAGGTTGTAGGCTCAGGGAGTGGGGCCTCCAGGAGTGGACGGTAAGAAAGCTGGGTTTCGGTATCCTAACAAATATATGGTGAGGAACCAGAGGAATCCTCACTAAGGAAATGACTGGGGTTTTGCCAGCCAGCGTAGGTCTAGGGGTGAATGAATCCTGACTCCCTGAACTGTCTTACATTGAACCCAGTTCAGATCAAGATGAATTCAGTTTACAGGAGGATAGAGAGAAATATCACCCACAGTTGAGGGAGACAAAAGCAGCCAATAGAGAAGCTCAGAGATCTTTGGAAAAGAAGATGGTGCTCAATTGTGGTAAAAATGGCAAAATCTTTCCCAGCTCCGTCAGGAGGCAGAATCCCGTTAAAGATGGTTTTGGGCAGGGGTGGGCAATGATTTGGGCTGGAGGGCCACTGAACAAGTTGTGGTGAGCTGTTGAGGGCCGCACACCAATGTTGTCCCTAAGGTGCGCGGCTGCACGGTGGCGCAGCAATGGCAAGGCTCTGTGCAGGCCGCTCACCAGCTCCTGCTGCTGGGAGAGAAACCGCGCAGCATATTTAAAGGGACCGTGCACGTTGGTGAGAGCAAAGTGTTCAATTGGTGAATCGGAAACAGTCCGACTCTTAATGTTGAGCATCGCACCACTTCTACCCTCCCAATAATTTATCAACATAAATTCAGATAGTCGTCAGATACTATCTTAAATACACAGAATGTGGTGTAAGATAGTAAAATCTGCCGTTACTAAATGAATGAAATGAGTGCTCGATCGATCGATGGAGTATATGTTGGACTGAAAGTCCACGTGGCTGTTTGGCTGAGTGGCTCGAGTCTTTTGAAGTACAAGTAGCTCTTTGTGGACACTGTTTCTGCTTCAAAAAACTGAAGAAATCAGAAGTCATTAACGGAGATGGGCACAGCATGCCAGCTCAACAAATGGCACCAAAGAATGGTGGGATGTGGGTTTATGCCCATTCTCCCTCACACTGCAAATCCTTAATCTCCACTGGACTGTCGGGAAGAAAGAGGGGGTCAACAGAAAGTGAGCGTGTCCCCACAAGGAAGTCCATTTGGAGGGTGAGACCCCACGGGTCACAGTAGAACGGCAGGGTCAGCGCAAGCTGCCCACCTGTTCCCTCAGCTGAGAATGCTTTGGTTGTGTGCAGGGACCTAAAGAGAAAAAAACACACAACAAAAAATAAAAGGCAAAAGAAAATTCAAAGGGTTTGCTTAAAGTAAGAAAATACTATATTTGTAAAATAACTGCAGGTAGTTCTTTGGCTAAACTCTTACTTAGTCAAACAATCATATTCCAATAAGTGATATTGCAGCTTGCTGTTGATGATAAGTAGAGATGTACTTTGTAGATAAATAGTGTACGAGGTTAGAAAGCAGAAAGTTTCCCATTTGGGGATTCGTGTTGCTGCGGAACTGCTCAGGCAATTTCCATCGTTATTTTATGGTCCTTTTGGCCATTTTTAGTAGTTGTCCTTCTAGTTCAGATATACTGGGGGTAATTTGAACCTCCCCCACCTGATGGGATTGGATTTCCTGCCTGTTTTACACCTTCCCTGATTTTGCTCTCCAATGATTTCAGTTGAAAGTGAAATCGGGCGGGGTGAAAAACAAGCGGCCGATCTGATCGCATTAGTTTCCCGTCGGGTGCATGAGATTAAAATCACTCCCTGCTATTTCCAAACACAACCCAAGCAAATTTCTCCTGACAATAGCTTGGTTCTGATCCTTAATAATGTTCCAGCTACTCTTATCACCACAATTGCTTTAATTCTGACATTTGGCCTGTGATCTGACAGCAAAGCAGTGATCTCTTCACTGCAGTGAACAAATGGGAACAAACTGGAGGTCCATTGTGCAGGAAGAAACCCAGACACGCGACGACCTTTTCTCTCATTTGAAGATGTGCATTGCTGAAGAGGATAAGACAGCTTGTAATGTGAAGGACAATCCAGTGTCAGGCAGTGTGCTTGGAGATGTTCAAATATTTACCATTATCCAGTCTGGTCCTCCGCATTGAAAACTCTTGGAACATCTCGGATTTGTGAAACATTGAGGTTGATTTTTTTGGAAATATCAAATTCAGCTCTGATTTGCAAACCTTTATTATCGCAATGCTCTTGCCATTGAGATGCATCATTCAGCTGAATAAGGTAGATTTGATATTTTCAATAAATACGGGGTTCAGTTTCATATTTCCAACAAGGATTGGCTTCCCAAGTCCATTAAACACCACAGATCAGATCATTCAGTCAGGCTCATTTTCAAAGAAAGGCTCAATTGCAACTGGCACATGGTCAAGAATGGAATGTCGATCCTTCTCTTGCAGCTGATCGGGGATCTTGGATGTGTTTGATGTTGCTGAGATTGCTGAGCTTAGACTTCTTGGGGCTGATTTTCACTCTGGGTGGACATCGGGTGAGCGGTGCAATGGTGCTGCCTGTCCAATGTCCTTGGTGAGAGGACCCAGCCATTTTGCTGGCCGGGCCTCATCTGTGCAATATCCAGCACCAACCACTAAACCAGGGCTGTCAGGGAGCTTGCAGATTGGAGGGCAGGGGTGGGTGAAACTGGAAATCTGGCGGCTCCTCCATGGAACAGAGCCAGACACATTGATACAGCAAACGGCAGATTCCATTTTCCTGCCTCTGTTTGTGGTTGTGACTCCCCTGCTGCTTCGGAGACAATGACCCGCCTCCTGGCATTACGTGGGCTGGGGTCAGGCTGGGGTCGGGTGCGGCGTATGTTCGGCCTTGAAGCCAGGCCTTGGCGGGCTGGATTGAATCTATTGGCTGGCTAGAACTGGCCCATGGGCCGTATTTTGCCACCGCTGTCCTTGCCCGTATCATCAACAGCTCAACAGAGTCAGGGATTGTTCCCTGAGATTGGAAGGCAGCTCATGGAGTTCCCATCAGAGCCGGGGAACTACAGGCCCATCAGTGTGACCTCCACCACAGGGAAGATGCTTGAAGGGAATCCTAAGAGATGCTGTTTCTGATCACTGCAGAGGAGAAGGGGCAATTAGAGAGACTCACACCGCTTCTGGAAAGGATGGCCTCGACCAACAAACCAGCTTGAGTTTTTTGAAGAAATGTAACCCTTTTACACCGATATTATTCTGGTGAATCTGCGCCACAACCATCTTCCTGAGGTGCGGTGCCCAGATCTGAACGCAATACTCCAGATGGGTTCTAACCAGAGCTCTGTACAGCTCCCACCTGCTGAGACACCAGCGAGCTCACACTGGGGAGAGTCCATTCACCTGCTCCGTGCGTTGGAAGGGATTCACTCACTCATCCAACCTGTTCACTCACGAGCGAGTTCACACCGGGGAGAGGCCGTTCACCTGCTCCGTGTGTGGGAAGGGATTCACTCACTCATCCAACCTGCTGAGACACCAGCGAGTTCATACTGGGGAGAGGTCGTTCACCTGCTCCGTGTGTGGGACAGGATTCACTCGTTGATCCAACCTGCTGAGGCACCAGCAAGTTCACAAGTGACTGCAGGGGTTGGATTCTGCTGTTATTGCTGCTGTTAAACACATCCAGGACTGAACCATGTTCATTCTGACAGTTGGAGTTTGTTTCTGCTGATGTCAATAACACCTCTAATTGGGCTGGAGTTAAATATTCTGGAAATAAGTTAAATAAATCTGCTTTGTTCCAAACACACTTTGTATTGAGTCCTTGACGTCTCTAAGATAAAAGGAAACTAATTGATGTCCTGTTACTGACTGTTCCATTCTGGGCCTTTTCTCCTTTGTTAAAGAAAGACTTGTATTCATAAAGCACCTTTCACAACTTCAGGACATCCCAAAGCACTTTACAGCCAATGAAGTACTTTTGAAGAGCAGTCACTGTTGTAATGTAGGAAATGCAGCAGCCAATTTGCGCACAGCAAGGTCCCACAAACAGCTCTGTGATAATGACCAGATGATCTGTTTTAGTGACGTTGGTTCAGGGAGAAATGTTGGCCAGGACTCCAGGGAGAACTCCCCTGCTCTTCGGATTAACATCATGGGATCTTTTATAAAAACAGAAAATGCTGGAAATACTCAGCGGGTCAGGCAGCATCTGTGGGGAGAGAAACAGAGATAACGTTTCAGGTCGATGACCCCAGTTCTGACGAAAGGTCATCGACCTGAAACGTTATCTCTGTTTCTCTCTTCACAGATGCTGCCTGACCTGCTGAGTATTTCCAGCATTTTCTGTTTCTTTTTCAGATTTCCAGCATCCGCAGTATTTTGCTTTTGTATCCAATCTTTTATGTCCCGTTGTGAGGGCAGAGGGAGCCTCGCTTGAACGTCTCGTCTGAAAGACAGCACCTCTGACAGTGCCGCGATCTCTCAGTACTGCATTGGAGTGTCGGCCTAGAGTGTGTTCTCAAGTCTCTGGAGGTGGACTTGATCCCACAACCTCTTGACTCAGAAATGAGAGAGAGAGAGAGAGAGAGTGCTGCCACTGAGACACAGAGAGAGAGAGAGAGTGAGAGAGTGCTGCCACTGAGACACAGAGAGAGAGAGTGAGAGAGAGAGAGTGAGAGAGAGAGAGAGTGAGAGAGAGAGAGAGTGAGAGAGAGAGTGAGAGAGAGAGAGAGTGAGAGTGAGAGTGAGAGTGAGAGTGAGAGTGAGAGAGAGAGAGAGAGAGTGAGAGAGAGAGAGAGAGAGTGCTGCCACTGAGACACAACTAACACCCGATCATTACTCTAGATTATTTCAGTTCTCATACCTTCAGTCATGGAGAAGTCCCAGCTCTCCATACCATCCAGGGTGCCTCTCCTGGCCTTGGTATCCAGGGAAGGTATCGCTAACACGCCCCTGTACCTGCCCTGGGAGTGTTTGATGGGACAGTGTAGAGGGAGCTTTACTCTGTATCTAACCCGTGCTGTACCTGCACTGGGAGTGTTTGATGGGACAGTATAGAGGGAGCTTTACTCTATATCTAACCCGTGCTGTACCTGCCCTGGGAGTGTTTGATGGGACAGTGTAGAGGGAGCTTTACTCTGTATCTAACTCGTGCTGTAGTTGCCCTGTGAGTGTTTGATGGGACAGTGTAGAGGGAGCTTTACTCTGTATCTAACCCATGCTGTACCTGCCCTGGGAGTGTTTGATGGGACAGTGTAGAGGGAGCTTTACTCTGTATCTAACCCGTGCTGTACCTGCCCTGGGATTGTTTGATGGGACAGTATAGAGGGAGCTTTACTCTATATCTAACCCGTGCTGTACCTGCCCTGGGAGTGTTTGATGGGACAGTGTAGAGGGAGCTTTACTCTGTATCTAACCCGTGCTGTACCTGCCCAGGGAGTGTTTGATGGGACAGTGTAGCGGGAGATTCACTCTGTATCTAACCCATGCTGTACCTGCCCTGGGAGTGTTTGATGGGACAGTGTAGAGGGAGCTTTACTCTGTATCTAACCCGTGCTGTACCTACCCTGGGATTGTTTGATGGGACAGTGTAGAGGGACCTTTACTCTGTATCTAACCCGTGCTGTACCTGCCCTGGGATTGTTTGATGGGACAGTGTAGAGGGACCTTTACTCTGTATCTAACCCGTGCTGTACCTGTCCTGGGATTGTTTGATGGGACAGTGTAGTGGGAGATTCACTCTGTATCTAGCCCATGCTGTACCTGCCCTGGGAGTGTTTGATGGGACAGTGTAGAGTGAGCTTTACTCTGTATCTAACCTGTGCTGTACCTGCCCTGGGAGTGTTTGATGGGACAGTGTAGATCAGGGTTCTCTGAGGCCCCTCCTGTGTTATAATAATTCCCCGGACCCCCTGTAACACAACACAAGTATTCATTGGCTGTACAGCGCTTTGGGACATCCTGAGATCACACAAGCCTCTCTATAAATGCAAGTCTTTCCATTTCAAATCACTGTGCTTCATTTTTTGAAATAGTTATTTGGTGATTAAGTGCGGTAATAGTATGTTTTAAACTCCCTCCTCCTTGATTCTCCAATACAAGGGGTCCAGTGACTGCACAAGGTGCCTTGTGGCCACCTTCCTTCCAGTCCACGTGATCTGCTCACCTGAGCAAAGCCCAACTCCCAGGCGGAGGCGGGGAGTGCACTGATTGGTCCTTTATCGCCCCGCCCACCCCGGCAGCCACCAATCGGAGAGTGAGCAGCGTGCAGTGGGCGGGGCTGACCTTTGATTGACAGTTTGAGCTCCTGCTCGCAGCGCTTTGAATTTCACCCCAACAATAGACGGCGGTTGGAGGCGGGACTTGGGCCAAGCGGATTGGCTGCTGGCCTTTGATTGACGGTTGACGGGACCAATCCCCGAGGCCGCGGGCTGTCCTGCTCAGTGGCGCCGCCTGGTGTGAGGGTGAGCGGCAGCTGGAGCTGCGGGTCCCACAAACTGCGCCTGCGCACTGCTCCTGTTCCAGTGGGAGAAGGTGTTCAGCGGGCTGGGCTCCTGGAATTGGGAATGGCCCCAACCTCTAATAAACCCTAGCCTGGATTTGTAGGGGGGAAGCGGGGAGATAGGGGCAACAGGCTGGATGGAGATGCTGGGAATCTGGATCAACCCAATTGGCAGCGAGCGAGGGGCGGCTTCCGCAGCCTTTGCCCCATCGCGCCCAACATCGCTTCCCCTGCGGCTGCTCAATGGGAACTGAGCCAGCGCCCGGTGTGAGGGCTGCTTGTCAGAGAAAGAATGAAAGAGGGAAAGTGTTTCTGGGCCCCCCCTTGAAACCTTCTCACAGACCCTGGTTGAGAACCTCTGATCGACAAGAGGCGCTGCAGTAACTCGCCAAGGCTTCTTCAGCAGCACCTCCCAAACCCGCCACCTCCACCACCTAGAGGGACGAGGGCAGCAGGCGCAGGGGAACACCACCACCTCCAAGCTCCCCTCCAAGACACACACCATTCCGACATGGACATATATCGCCATTCCTTCATCGTCACTGGGTCAAAATCCTGGAACTTCCTCTCTAACAGCACTGTGGGAGTACCTTCACCACACAGACTGCAGCGGTTCAAGAAGGCGGCTCACCACCACCTTCTCAAGGGCACCAATCCCAAAGTCACGGACACCAATCTCCTCCTATCTCATATAAACCAGCCCCAGTCAATGACACCAATCTCCTCCTGTCTGATATAAACCAACCCCAGTCACTGACACCAACCTCCTCCTGTCTGATATAAACCAACCCCACAGTCACGGACACCAATCTCCTCCTATCTGATATAAACCAACCCCACAGTCACTGACACTAATCTCCTCCTGTCTGATATAAACTGTAATGTATGTACCTTTAAGGGGAGAACTACTTTTTACAGCTCCTGTATACTGTAGTACCGGCAGTGACCACACCTGTATATAAACCCTGAGTAGTGATCTGTAGAGTTAGTTCTAGAGTAACCCTGAGTCAGTAAACACCTGTTGAATCGTTCCCTGCAGTCTGTTGTCTGATTATTGAAGGACACAACATTAAGATACACGGATCTAACATTGGCGACGAGGTAGATTCGAACCTACCTGCAGCTCTGCATCACCTCCCAGGGATTCGCTCCTGGAGAACAATGGAAGAAGATTGAGTCCAGAAGCACGGGCATCGACCATCGGCAACCGCCCAGTCATCCAGCGGAGATTTGAGCATCGCAGGGGAGGCTGTCGAGAGCCAGGCTTGGCTTTCCAGTCACGGTGGTCCAGCAAAACGGGCTGGCAACAGGTACTGCGCAGACCCTTCCCGGACAGCGACGGGCTAGAGCCCGACCGAGCGGCACAGAAAAAGGCCGAGCAGCATCGACGGGGGAGAGAGAGAGGGCAGAGCGCACAGGGCGCAGCCGGTGTTCAGGACCGAGCGGCGTCAATGGGAGAGAGAGACGAGAGAGCAGAGTGCAGCCGGTGTTCAAGGGCCAAGCAGCATCAACGGGGGAGAGAGGTGCGCAGGAAAACGCGAGGCGCTGCCATTGCCACAAGAACCGCAGAGAGCGGCGTTGGCAGCAGTGCGGGAGCAGCGCACGAAACCCACAGGGCATCGCCATTTGATACGAGGACCGCCGAGAGCGGCGTTGGCAGCAGCGCGGGAGATGCCATTTTAAGCCACAGCGGGGAAGAAAGGAAAGCGCGGGAGACGCCATTTTAAGCCGCAGTGGGGAAGAAAGGAAAGCACGGGAGACGCCATTTTAAGCCAGTCTAACCACACCCAAAAATGCCGAAGAGTGGCAGTATCACAGCGTTCGACAATGAAGTCGAAGATTGGACGACATATGTCGAACGCATAGAAGTATACATGAGTCTAGGTTCGGATCGGACATGGCCCTGTGGGTAGCGGGGCGGGCCCAGGGGCCATGTAGCCTGATCCTGCTCCTATTTCATGTATCTAATTCTGTTAGATTCAGGAGATGGTTCTGTGATAGTAGATTGGCGGTTAGGATCAGATGAGCCATGATCTTATTGAATGGCGGAGCAGGCTCGAGGGGCTGATTGACCTACTCCTGCTCCTATTTCTTATGTTCTTATGTTCTTAAAGCACTGGTATTGTTGAATTCAATGGGTGCAAAAACGTATGGCTTACTACGAAACCTAGTAACCCCAGAGAAGCCAGTAGAAAAGGATTTTGAAAACATAGTGTCAATCCTACAGGACCACTTATACCTCACACCGCTGCTGATAGCAGAAAGATTTAAGTTTCATAAAAGGAACCAGCATAAAGATGAAAGTAATGCTGAGTATTTAACGGAACTGCGCAAGCTATCGAAACACTGCCAGTTTGGAACGGGACTAGCAGATACTTTAAGGGACAAGTTTGTGTGTGGGCTTCAAAGTGAAGGAACCCAGAAACGGCTTCTATCAGAAAAGGATCTTACGCTGGACAAGGCTTTCAGCATGGCAGCATCACATGAAGCAGCAGCACGGGGCGCTGCAGAGATACAACGGAGACCGCAAGAATATGGCACAAATGAAATATCATATGGAACAGTGAAGTGCTATCGCTGCGGCAGAACAACACATGACCATAATGATTGCTGGTTCAAGGACAAAGTTTGCAGGCAGTGTGGAAAAGTAGGACACATAGCAAGAGTCTGCAGGTCGGGAAAGAAAACCAGCAGCAAGAAATCTCCACAGGAGAAGTACAAGAAGGTACATAAGGTGACGGCGAGTAGTTCAGACGAACAGAAGAGTGATACAGACTCCGGAAGCAAGGAGCTGGGTTGTCTGAAACTACCTAATGTGATCAAAATGGAGGATCACCAAACTATCTGGGTCACGCTCAAGATAGCAGGAGTCCGAGTGAAAATGGAATTGGACACAGGATCAGCCCTAACAGTCATAAACCGAAGGGACGACAAGCGGCTATTCTCACATATACCCTTGAGAGATACAAAGATTGTCTTGAAGACATACACGGGGCAAAAAGTCTACCCCAAAGGAAAAATAAGGGTGAACGTTATATATAACGGCAAGGAGACACCAAAAATGGACCTATATGTATTGCCAGATGGAGGACCACCACTACTAGGAAGTGAATGGATCCGGAAGATACAGCTAGATTGGCATTCCATACAGGCACTGACTGTGGCTGACAAAAAGGATGATGACGTCACACCTGGGCGACTGTCAAAGATCCTAACTGACGCAAAAGAAGTGTTCCAGCAAGGACTCGGAACACTAAAAGGCATGACAGCGATGATTAAAATGGAAGAAAACGCAAGCCCAATATTTTTTAAGGCCAGACCGGTACCTTATGCGATCCGCCCAGCCGTTGAAGCAGAGCTGGAGAGTCTGGAACATTCAGGTGTACTGTCCAAGGTAGACTGGAGCGAGTGGGCTACACCCATCATCCCTGTGATGAAAAAGTCATTGAGCAGCACGCCTGGGGAACCAAGGAAGGTTCGCATCTGTGGGGACTTCAAGGTAACAGTGAACCTGGTCCTTCACACCGTACAATATCCACTTCCGCGGATTGAAGATATTTTCGCCTCGCTATTTGGAGGGAAACGCTTCACTAAGATTGATCTGGCCCAGGCGTATCTGCAAATGGAGGTAGAAGAAGCATCAAAAAAATACCCCACAATCAACACCCATAAAGGTCTCTACCAATACAACCGGCTGGTATTCAGGGTAGCATCAGCTCCGGCTATTTGGCAGAGGGCAATGGAACAAGTCCTGCAAGGGATCCCAGGGACCCAGTGTTATTTGGACGACATCCTGGTCACGGGCAAAAATGACAGTGATCACCTTGCCAACCTGGAGCAGGTGCTCACTAGATTGCAGGAATATGGGCTCTGAGCTAACCGCCCCAAATGCGAGTTTTTTAAGAAAACAGATCTCGTATTGTGGCCACGTTATCGATAAAGAGGGGTTACATAAGTCCCCAGAGAAGATTGAGGCAGTAGTCAAGGCTCCAGCACCGGAAAATGTGTCACAACTGAGGTCGTTCCTCGGGCTGGTAAACTACTACCATAAGTTCTTGCCAAATTTGTCTGCAATACTACACCCACTGAACACCCTACTGCAAACTGGGGTGCCATGGAAGTGGAGTGACGAATGTAGACGAGCTTTCCAGAAGAGCAAAGCACTAATCACATCGAAAGAGGTATTGGCCCATTACAACCCGGCATTACCAATTCGGTTGGCATGTGATGCGTCACCCTACGGCATTGGAGCGGTGCTGTCGCACAAATCCTCGGACGGCTCAGAGAGGCCAATAGCCTTTGCGTCACGATCACTAACCTCAGCCGAGCGTAACTACGCCCAGTTTGACAGGGAGGCCCTCAGCCTAGTGTGGGGAGTGAAAAAGTTCAATCACTATCTGCACGGGCAGAAGTTCACCTTGCTGACTGACCACCAACCACTTGTCTCCATCTTTAATCCAAAGAAGGGCGTTCCGGTGATGACTGTGCAACGGCTACAAAGATGGTCCCTTTTTCTAGGGGCGCACCAATATGAAATCGAGTATAAGGGCACGAAACAGCATGGAAACGCTGATGGGCTATCACGCCTGCCACTGCCTACTGCGGAGGAAGCACCAGCAGTGGATCCTGTCGAAATATTTCATTCGACTATAATTGAATGCTTGCCAGTAACTAACGCTGGTATAGAGAAGGAGACCCGAAATGACCCAACACTGTCTCGGGTATATGATTTGATGGTGAAGGGATGGCCAGCACATGGTGACTCACTGTTGCCAGCATTCTCATCCAGAAGAGAACAGCTGTCAGTATGCCAGAGGACCTTGATGTGTGGATCCCGAGTGGTAATTCCACCCAAGTTAAGGGAGAGAGTGCTCAATGAGCTTCACGAAGGTCATCTGGGAGGGGTGAAAACAAATAGCCTTGCTAGGGCTTATGTGTGGTGGCCGGGGATCGATCAGCAAATCGAGGACCTGACAAAGAGCTGCTCAGGATGCCAGAAGGTCCAAAATGCACCACCACATGCCCCTCTACACCCATGGGAGTGGCCCTCATCTCCATGGCAACGGGTGCATATTGATTTTGCTGGTCCATTCATGGACTCAATGTTTTTAATAGCCGTGGATGTGCACTCGAAATGGCCTGGGGTGATCAAAATGTCCTCCACCACCACGGAGAAAACTATTGCAGTCCTATGGACCATTTTTGCCAGGAACGGCTTGCCAGAGCAGATTTGCTCTGATAACGGACCACAGTTTGTGTCCAAAGAGTTTTGAAGATTTATGAAAAGGAATGGGGTATGTCATTACACATCCGCCCCGTATCATCCAGCCACAAATGGATTGGCTGAGAGGTTCGTACAAACCTTTAAGAAGGCAATAAAGGCTATGTACAATGACAACATTCCGCTGCAGCACAAGGTGGACAATTTCCTGTTCGCCTACCGGAATGCGACACATGTAGTCACCAACCAAGCCCCAGCCATGATGTTCTTTAACCGAAGGTTAAGATCTCGCCTGGATTTGCTCAGACCAAACGTACGAAGAGATGTTGAGAGTAAGCAATTCCAGCACATCCATGAGAAGCCAACAAGGAGCTTCAATGTAGGGCAACCAGTCTTGGCCCGCGACTACCGAACAGAAAAATGGCAGCCAGGAACGATATGCACACGGCAGGGCCAACTAATGTACACAGTGGACGTTGGGGAGAGCATCGTGAGACGCCATGCTGACCAGATCCTAGAGTCACAGGAACAAGTCAACCCCATGCCTCGCCCATACGTACCTGGTGATGAACCCGACGTACAGGTAGCATCTATCCCAGAAACAGTAGCATCAGAAGCTGATGAACCAACCGACGACAGGGGGCCAGAATCGCCTCCGCACCAAGAGCAAGACACTCGGGAAAGGCGCTATCCAGAAAGGATCAGGAAGCCTCCCCAAAGACTGAATTTATAAATAGACTATTTTCAGCTAATGTTGTATGTTAAAAGTGTTATTTAATTGTTAAATGAGTGTTATGGTACTGTTAATCTAAAAGGGGAGGAATTGTAATGTATGTACCTTTAAGGGGAGAACTACTTTTTACAGCTCCTGTATACTGTAGTACCGGCAGTGACCACACCTGTATATAAACCCTGAGTAGTGATCTGTAAAGTTAGTTCTAGAGTAACCCTCATTCAGTAAACACCTGTTGAATCGTTCCCTGCAGTCTGTTGTCTGATTATTGAAGGGCACAACATTAAGATACACGGATCTAACATAAACCAGCCCCACAGTCAGTGACACCAATCTCCTCCTGTCTGATATAAACCAACCCCACAGTCACTGACACCAATCTCCTCCTGTCTGATATAAACCAAGCCCACAGTCACTGACACCAATCTCCTCCTGTCTGATATAAACCAACCCCACAGTCAGTGACACCAATCTCCCCGTCTGATATAAACCAACCCCACAGTCAGTGACACCAATCTCCTCCTGTCTGATATAAACCAACCCCACAGTCACTGACACCAATCTCCTCCTATCTGATATAAACCAACCCCACAGTCACTGACACTAATCTCCTCCTGTCTGATATAAACCAACCCCACAGTCACTGACACCAATCTCCTCCTGTCTGATATAAACCAACCCCACAGTCACTGACACCAATCTCCTCCTGTCTGATATAAACCAACCCCACAGTCACTGACACCAATCTCCTCCTGTCTGATATAAACCCCCCCCACAGTCACTGACACCAATCTCCTCCTGTCTGATATAAACCCCCCCACAGTCACTGACACCAATCTCCTCCTGTCTGATATAAACCCCCCCACAGTCACTGACACCAATCTCCTCCTGTCTGATATAAACCAGCCCCAGTCACTGACACCAATCTCCTCCTGTCTGATATAAACCCGCCCCAGTCACTGACACCAATCTCCTCCTGTCTGATATAAACCCCCCCACAGTCACTGACACCAATCTCCTCCTGTCTGATATAAACCCCCCCAGTCACTGACACCAATCTCCTCCTGTCTGATATAAACCAACCCCACAGTCACTGACACCAATCTCCTCCTGTCTGATATAAACCCGCCCCAGTCACTGACACCAATCTCCTCCTGTCTGATATAAACCAACCCCACAGTCACTGACACCAATCTCCTCCTATCTGATATAAACCAACCCCACAGTCACTGACACCAATCTCCTCCTGTCTGATATAAACCAACCCCAGTCACTGACACCAATCTCCTCCTGTCTGATAGAAACCAACCCCAGTCACTGACACCAATCTCCTCCTGTCTGATATAAACCCCCCCACAGTCACTGACACCAATCTCCTCCTGTCTGATATAAACCAAGCCCACAGTCACTGACACCAATCTCCTCCTGTCTGATATAAACCAACCCCACAGTCAGTGACACCAATCTCCCCGTCTGATATAAACCAACCCCACAGTCAGTGACACCAATCTCCTCCTGTCTGATATAAACCAACCCCACAGTCACTGACACCAATCTCCTCCTATCTGATATAAACCAACCCCACAGTCACTGACACCAATCTCCTCCTGTCTGATATAAACCCCCCCAGTCACTAACACCAATCTCCTCCTGTCTGATATAAACCAACCCCACAGTCACTGACACCAATCTCCTCCTGTCTGATATAAACCCGCCCCAGTCACTGACACCAATCTCCTCCTGTCTGATATAAACCAACCCCACAGTCACTGACACCAATCTCCTCCTATCTGATATAAACCAACCCCACAGTCACTGACACCAATCTCCTCCTGTCTGATATAAACCAACCCCACAGTCACTGACACCAATCTCCTCCTGTCTGATATAAACCAACCCCAGTCACTGACACCAATCTCCTCCTGTCTGATATAAACCCCCCCACAGTCACTGACACCAATCTCCTCCTGTCTGATATAAACCAGCCCCACAGTCACTGACACCAATCTCCTCCTGTCTGATATAAACCAGCCCCACAGTCACTGACACCAATCTCCTCCTGTCTGATATAAACCCCCCCACAGTCACTGACACCAATCTCCTCCTGTCTGATATAAACCCCCCCACAGTCACTGACACCAATCTCCTCCTGTCTGATATAAACCCCCCCACAGTCACTGACACCAATCTCCTCCTGTCTGATATAAACCCCCCCACAGTCACTGACACCAATCTCCTCCTGTCTGATATAAACCAACCCCACAGTCACTGACACCAATCTCCTCCTGTCTGATATAAACCCGCCCCAGTCACTGACACCAATCTCCTCCTGTCTGATATAAACCAACCCCACAGACCCAGAAAGATTAAACTCAGCCCGTTACTTGGATTGGACTTGTCTCCATTCCTGTGCCGAGGGGATTGCTGTGCCAGGCGGGAGGGGCAACGTTTGGGGATTCTCCACCAATTCCCATTCCCCTTCTTTCTGGTGGATAATGGAGGTGCCACTGTGTGTAATGTACAAGTCAGTAAGAATTGTCAGCAAGGATTAATCAGCACTTTCTACCTGGAGATGTTAATCAGCGGAATCTTTCAGACAGTGAATTGTAGATTTTGTACCAAAGATCAATTTAGGATTGAAGTAAAAGTTAATAAATGTATTACAAACAAATTTCTGACGAGAGTCCCTGAATTAAGGGGAATGATCACAGACTGTGGTTCTTAAAGGGACACTGCAGCCCTAACAAGTCAATCAGCTATACATCCAGAATATTAAACTCCAGACAGTTATAGGGTTATTAACATCAGCAGAAACAATCCCCAACTGTCAGAATGAACATGATTCAGTCCCAGATGTGATTAACAGCAGCATTAACAGCAGAATCCAACCCCTGCAGTCACTTGTGAACTCGCTGGTGTTTCAACATGTTGGATGAATGAGTGAATGCCTTCCCACACGCGGAGCAGGTGAACGGCTTCTCCCCAGTGTGAACTCGCTGGTGTTTCAGAAGGTTGGATGACTGAGTGAATCCTTTCCCACACACGGAGCAGGTGAACGGTCTCTCGCCAGTGTGAACTCGCTGGTGTGTCAGAAGGTCGGATGACTGAATGAATCGCTCCTGACAGACAGAGCAGGTGAATGGCCTCTCCCCAGTGTGAACTCGCTGGTGTCTGAGAAGGTTGCATCTCTGAGTGAATCCCTCTCCACACACGGAGCAGGTGAACGGCCTCTCCCCGGTGTGACTGCGTCGATGTTTTTCCAGATCTGATGGGTAATTGAATCCTTTCCCACAGTCCCCACATTTACAGTCCTCATGTTTCTCCATGGTGCGGGTGTCCTTGTGTCTCTCCAGGTTGGACAATCAGTTGAAGCCTCGCCCACACACAGAACACATGTACGGTTTCTCCCCGCTGTGAATGGTGCGATGTTTTTTTGAGGCTGTGTAACTGGTTAAAGCTCTTTCCAGTCAGTGCACTGGAACACTCTCACTCGGGTGTGTGTGTCTCGGTGCTTTTCCAGTCACACTGATGTTTGAAATCTTTTCCCACAGACAGAACAGACAAACATTTCTCCTTCCACATTCAAAGGCTGATGATATTCAGGTCCTGATGAATGGAGTGACTCTGTCAGATGTTGAGGTGATGTTTGGTTTGAGTTTCCCGTCTGCAAATCCTGCCCTTCTAACACCCTGTAAAAGGAGTTTACAAAGTCATCACTGTAAGTACAGGATAGAAATCCAGAACAGACAATTCTAGTTTCTGTAAAACATTCTCAGCCATGATCTCATTGAATGGCGGAGCAGGCTCGAGGGGCCAAATGGCCTACTCCTGCTCCTATCTTCTGTTTCCTCTCTTGTTTCCCCAAAGCTGTAAATCCCCGTCCCACACACTCTCCCTCCTCCCTGTGCTGAAATCCAAACCCATCGCACCATCTCCAACATTTCTTTCCTCGACTCCCAGTTTTCCCCCTCCCTCTACTCTGGCTGGGTTCAGTTCTACACTCGCTGTCTGCAGAGTGAGAATAAAATCAATGAGTCAATTATTGTCTCTCCTGGTCACGGGGACCCTGAAGCCCCGCCCACTGTACCAAGATGGCCACGTATGTGCCGTGCTGCAGGTGGAGCCGGTCTGTCTTTCCTCCACCAAGATGGCGGCGCGTAACCCAGGCATGTCACCGAGAAAAAGCCTCACAGCTGCCGCCCGGTGGAACATAGGCCGGGCCGCGGGATCTCATTCGGGCCTGAGGCTGTTCTCCAACTTTATAAACCCTGCAGCACGGCCTACCCGCAGTTTATTAATCTCCCGACCCCGGTCCCGCCAACCAGCAGCTCCGCCCGGCGACCGCGTGGGGCTTTCTTTGTAAAGTCGGTGAGAGACACGTGATCCGGGCCCAGGGCCTGAGTGACGGGAGCTTCCGACCAATAGGGAGCGAGCGGGGCGGGGCTGGAGGAGCGAGCCGGTGGCAGGTCCTCCAACCAATCGGGGAGCCTGAGGGGCGGGACGTGCACCAGCAGATTGTCTGATCCGCAGGGCAGCGAGTTTCTCCAGTCCCTTGTTCAGGGCCCGGGGCCAGGGGAGGCTGTGGGCCTTTATTCCCCTCATTGGACACAAGGCTCTTTGGCTCACAACCCACGGGCTCAGATTGCAATACAGACTTTTTAAATTCATGAATAAAAGCAGATAAACCCCGGGCTTCTGTAGGACAAACTTTTTAATATTTGGGAGTAAAAGTACAATTTTTTTCCCTCTGGGGAATTTGTTATTAGTTTCAGGAAACAACAACAACCACTTGTATTTATAAAGCACCTTTAATGTAGTGAAACGTCCCACGGCTCTTCACAGGAGCGTTAGAAAAGGTCAAAGGTCGGTTTTAAGGAGCATCTTAAAGGAGGAGAGAGAGGTAGAGAGATGGCGAGGTTTAGGGAAGGAATTCCAGAGCTTAGGGCCCAGGCAACTGAAGGCACATAGAAACATAGAAGATAGGAGCAGGAGTACGCAGGAATTTCAGCGGCAGCAGCGGGGCTATAAAAGGCTCCAGAGACCAGGTAGGCCTCAGAGCGTCGGCGGGAATTTCAGCGGCGGCAGCGGGGCTATAAAAGGCTCCAGAGACCAGGTAGGCCTCAGAGCGTCGGTGGCAATTTCAGCGGCGGCAGCGGGGCTATAAAAGGCTCCAAGAGACCAGGTAGGCCTCAGAGCGTCGGTGGGAATTTCAGCGGCAGCAGCGGGGCTATAAAAGGCCCCAGAGACCAGGTAGGCCTCAGAGCGTCGGCGGGAATTTCAGCGGCAGCAGCGGGGCTATAAAAGGCTCCAAGAGACCAGGTAGGCCTCAGAGCGTCGGCGGGAATCTCAGCGGCGGCAGCGGGGCTATAAAAGGCCCCAGAGACCAAGTAGGCCTCAGAGCGTCGGCGGGAATTTCAGTGGCAGCAGCGGGGCTATAAAAGGCTGCAGAGACCAGGTAGGCCTCAAAGCGTCGGCGGGATACTCAGCAGCGGCAGCGGGGCTATAAAAGGCTCCAGGAGACCAGGTAAGGCCTCACAGCATTGGTGGGATACTCAGCGGTGGCAGCGGGGCTATAAAAGGCCCCCAGAGACCAGGTAGGCCTCACAGCGTCGGTGGGAAACTCAGCGGTGGCAGCATGACTATAAAAGGCTCCAAGAGACCAGGTAGGCCTCAGTGTGTCGGCGGGAATTTCAGCGGCGGCAGCGGGGCTATAAAAGGCTCCAACAGACCAGGTAGGCCTCAGAGCGTCGGCGGGAATCTCAGCAGCAGCAGCGGGGCTATAAAAGGTCCCAGAGACCAGGTAGGTTTACTAATCTCCAATCTCACAGAGAGGGAGAGAAGTAAAAAGTAATCGAAGTGTGACGTCACCAGAAAGCAGGTAAGTCATTGGTTGGTGAGTATTTCTCTCTTTTTGAATTTTAACTCTGTGGTTTATAGTTTCTAACCTCTCTGTGGTGTAGCGGGGACTGTTTGTAAAACCAGGGCCCTTAAATATCCCATTTAACTGCAGTGTAATTGGTGGGATTGATTTGATTTAATTTAATTGCAATTAACTAAAGGGTAAGTCATGGCAGGACAGCCCGGTGCCGTGGTATGCTCCTCCTGCGATATGTGGGAACTCAGGGACACTTCCTGTGTCCCTGACAACCATGTGTGCAGGAAGTGTATCCAGCTGCAGCTACTGGCAGACCGCATTGCGGCGCTGGAGTGGCGATTGGATGCACACTGGACCATTCGCAATGCTGAGGACGTCGTGACTAGCAGGTTTGATCAGTTGGTCACACCGCAGGCAAATGTTGGACAGGCAGAAAGGGACTGGGTGACCAACAGACAGAGTACTAGGCACAGGCAGGTAGTGCAGGGGTCCCCTGTGGACATGCCCCTCTCAAACAGATACACCACATTGAGTACTGTTGGGGGGATGGCTTATCAGAGGAAGGCAGCAGCAGCCAACTTCCTGGCACCAGGGGTGGCTCTGCTGCACAGCACGGGAGGAAAAAGAGGGGTAGAGCTATAGTAATAGGGGATTCTATTGTAAGGGGAATCGATAGGCATTTCTGCGGCCACAAACGAGACTCCAGGATGGTGTGATGCCTCCCTGGTGCAAGGGTCAAGGATGTATCCAAGCGGCTGCAGAACATCTTGGAAGGGGAGGGTGAACAGCCAGTTGTCATGGTGCATATAGGCACCAACGATATAGGTAAAAAGCGGGATGAGGTCCTAAAAGCGGAATATAGGGAGTTAGGAGATAAATTAAAAAACAGGACCTCAAAAGGTAGTAATCTCAGGATTGCTACCAGTGCCACGTGCTAGTCAGAGTAGAAATAGAAGGATACTTCAGATGAATACGTGGCTAGAGGAATAGTGCCGGGGGAGGGATTCAAGTTCCTGGGACATTGGAACTGGTTCTGGGGCAGGTGGGACCAGTTCAAACCGGATGGTTTGCACCTGGGCAGGGCTGGAACCGATGTCCTGGGGGAGTGTTTGCTGGTGCTGTGGGGGAGGGTTTAAACTAAAATGGCAGGGGGTTGGGAACCTGAGCAGGGGGACAGAGGAAAGGGAAACAAGGATAAAAGCAAAAGATAGGAAGGAGAAAAACAAAAGTGGCAGTCAGAGAAATCAAGGGTTTAAATCAAACGTGGCCACAGTAAATAATAATTCTAATAGGTCTAAGAGCGTTAAAAAAACAAGCCTGAAGGCTTTGTGTCTTAATGCGAGAAGCATTTGTAATAAGATGGATGAATTAGCTGTGTAAATAGAGGTAAAGGAATATGATTTGTTTGGGATTACGGAAACGTGGCTCAAGGATGGCCAAGACTGGGAGCTCAACATCCAGGGGTATTCGATATTCAGGAAAGATAGGCAAAAAGGAAAGGGAGGTGGGGTAGCATTACTGGTTAAAGAAGGGATTAACACAATTGTAATGAAGGATATTAGCTCTGATGATGTGGAATCTGTATGGGTAGAATTGAGAAATACTAAGGGGAAAAAAACGTTAGTGGGACTGGTATATAGACCTCCAAACAGTAAGACGGAGGTTGGGGATGGCTTTAAAAGGGAAATTAAAGAAGCGTGCAATAAGGGCACAGCAGTTATCATGGGTGACCTAAATCTACATATAGATTGGGCCAACCAAATTAGTAACAATACTGTGGAGGAGGAATTCCTGGAGTGTTTACGGGATGGTTTCCTGGAGAATGAAGTAGTTGACTCAGAGACTAGGGTCCTGAATTTAAATAAAGGTAACTACGATGGTCTGAGGAGCGAGTTGGGTAGGATTGATTGGGGAATGGCACTCAAAGGGTTGACGGTGGATAGGCAATGGCAAACATTCAAAGGCCGAATGGATGAGCTACAGAATTTGTTCATCCCAGTTTGGCATAAAAATAAAACAAAAAAGGTGACTCAACCGTGGCTAACAAGGGAAATTGGGGATAGCATAAGATCCAAGGAGAGGACATATAAATTGGCCAGAAAAAGCAGTAAACCTGAGGATTGGGAGCAGTTTAGGATTCAGCAAAGGAGGACAAAGGAATTAATTAAGAGGGGGAAAATAGAATATGAGAGTAAGCTTGCGGGGAACATAAAAACTGACTGTAAAAGCTTTTATAGATATGTGAAGAGAAAAAGATTGGTGATGTCAAGCTTAGGTCCCTTACAGTCAGAATCAGGGGAATTTATAATGGGGAACAAAGAAATGGCAGACCAACTAAATACATATTTTGGTTCTGTCTTCACAAAGGAGGACACAAATAACCTCCCAGAGATGCCGGGGAACATAGGGTCTGATGAAAGGGTGGAACTGAAAGAAATCAGTATTTGTAGGGAAATGGTGTTAGGAAAATTGATGGGACTGAAGGCCGATAAATCCCCAGGGCCTGATAATCTACATCCCAGGGTACTTAAGGAAGTGGCCCTAGAAATAGTAGATGCATTGCTGGTCATCTTCCAGAAGTCGAGAGATTCTGGAACAGTACCCATGGATTGGAGGGTAGCTAATGTTACCCCACTATTCAAAAAAGGTGGTAGAGAAAAAGCAGTGAATTATAGGCTGGTAAGTCTGACATCGGTAGTGGGGAAAATGCTAGATTCCGTTATAAAAGATATAATAGCAGAGCACTTGGAAAGCAGTGACAGGATCGGACAAAGTCAACATGGATTTACAAAAGGTAAAGGAATTTTTTGAGAATGTAACTGGTAAAATAGATAAGGGAGAACCAGTGGATGTGGTGTATTTGGACTTTCAGAAGGCTTTCGATAAGGTCCCACATAAGAGATTAGCGTGCAAAATTAAGGCACATGGGATTGGGGGCAAGGTATTGACTTGGATAGAGAACTGGTTGGCAGACAGAAAGCAAAGAGTTGGAATAAACGGGTCGTTTTCCGAGTGGCAGGCAGTGACTAGTGGGGTACCGCAAGGATCGGTCCTAGGACCCCAGCTATTCACAATATATATTAATGATCTGGACGAGGGAATTGGATGTAATATCTCCAAATTTGCAGACGACACAAAGCTGGGTGGGAGGGTATGCTGTGAGGAGGATGTCGTGAAACTCCAGTACGATTTGGACAGATTGGGTGATTGGGCAGAAACATGGCAAATGCACTATAATGTGGATAAATGTGAGGTTATCCAGTTTGGTGGCAACAACAGGAAGGCAGATTATTATTTGAATGGCAATAGATTGGGAGAAGGGGAAGTGCAAAGAGACCTGGGTGTTCTTGTGTACCAGTCGCTGAAGGTAAGCATGCAGGTGCAGCAGGCGGTTAAGAAGGCAAATGGTATGTTGGCCTTCGTAGCAAGAGGGTTCGAGTACAGGAACAAGGATGTCTTGCTACAGTTGTACAGGGCCTTGGTGAGACCGCAGCTTGAGTATTGTGTGCAGTTTCGGTCACCTTACCTGAGGAAGGATGTTCTTGCCATGGAAGGAGTGCAGCGAAGATTCACCAGACTGATGCCTGGGACAGCAGGAATGACGTATGAGGAGAGATTGTGTGTGGTAAACCACTGTTATTGTATCCTACTGTTATCGTTATTGCATATTGTTACCTCTGGTTGGCGCTGTGTACCAATGCATGCCTCAGCTGGCTCCGCCCACATGACCAGGTATAAAGGTGGGTGTTTCGGCAACCCACTTCCTTCTTGGAACCAGTTGGCCACGAGAGGCATGCTCTGTTCTTTAGTTAATAAAAACCTCTTCATTACTTTCCTAATTCATCGCCTTTTATGGAGTAATTGATAAGCGTATCAATTTTATTAACTAAAAGTAAAATGTCGACACCTGAACAGCAACAACAGCAGGCGTTGCTGCGAGCCCTCAGACCAGCATGCCTGGACCTCGACCCTCAAGCAGCGGGTTCATCGACCAATTTCGAACACTGGCTGAGCTGCTTTGCATCCTTCCTAGAAGCCTCCGCCGTGACATCGGAGGAGAACAAACTAAAAGTTTTGACCGCCCAGGTGAGCCCTCAAGTATATACACTCATCCGGGACGCTACTACATACACGGCGGCCCTCGAACTACTAAAAGGGCAATACACGCGCCCAGTGAACACGATTTATGCCAGACACCTCTTGGGATCCCGCAGGCAGCAACCGGGGGAATCGATAGAGGCATTTTTATGGGCGTTACAGGCACTCTGCAGGGACTGCGACTGTAAGGAGGTAACGGCTGCGGGGCACACGGAGGGACTTACCTGTGATGCCTTCGTTAGGGGCCACCAGTCCGACTACTCCCGGCAGAGACTGCTCGAAAGCAAGGAGCTTGACCTGAAGTCGGCCGTAGCCCTTGCGCTCTCGTTAGATGCGGCCCACCGAAACCTCGAAGCATACTCACGTAACGGCGCCGCGCCATGGCGACCGTGGGACATGGGACCGCCGCCCAGGGTACCAACTGCTGCAGCGATGTCCCGAAATCAACCGGGACCGCCGCCCCCAGTACCAAGTGCAGCGATGCCCCGTAACCAGGCCCAAAAATGCTATTTCTGTGGCCAGTTAAAACACCCTAGAGCGCGCTGCCCGGCTAAGACCGCTACCTGCTCTGGCTGCGGGAAGAAAGGCCATTACGCCAATGCCTGCAGGGGGAAACCCGCGAACGCCAGCAGCGCCGCGTGCGAACCGTGGGGGCAGCCATCTTATCCACCATTTTGTGCACCTCCGGCCGCGTGGGGACCTGAATCATGGCGGCCGCCATTTTGTCCGCCGCACTCAACCGCCATTTTGTCTCCGGACTCGACCACCGTCTCGTCGGACGACCATATCGACTCACTAAGCCATACACTGGCCTCCGTTACGCTGGATCAAGCCCTGCCTCATCATCTGTCCAGGTCCATGATGGACATCACGGTAAACGGCCGCGCCACCACTTGCCTATTTGACAGCGGGAGCACAGAGAGTTTTATTCACCCCGACACGGTACGTAGCCACTCCCTCATGGTCCTGCCAACGCGCCATCGGATTTCTATGGCGTCTAAGTCCCATTCAATGGATGTCGGCGGCTACTGTGTGGTGACCCTTTCGGTTAGGGGCACAGAATATAAAAATTTTAAACTTCTTGTCCTGCCCCGTCTTTGTGCTGCTAGGGTTGGATTTTCAGTGCCACCTTAAAAGTGTCACATTAGCATACGGTGGACCCCTCCCCCCACTCACAGTCTGCAACCAACACCTTTTAAATCGCCCGCCGCACACCACTTGCAGCTTTTCCACACTCTAAGTTCCCCCCCTCCCTTGTTCGCTAACCTCACCCGCGACTGTAAACCCATCGCTACCAAGAGCAGGCAGTACAGCGCCGGGGACAGAGCTTTTATTATCTCTGAGGTGGAGCGGCTCCTGAAGGAGGGCATTATCGAAGGGAGCACCAGCCCCTGGCGAGCCCAGGTTGTAGTCGTTAAAACCACCGATAAACGCCGCCTGGTCATTGACTACAGCCAAACCATAAACCGGTACACTCAGCTGGACGCATACCCCCTTCCTCGCATATCTGATATGGTCAATCAGATTGCGCAATACAGAGTATTCTCCACCATTGACCTTAAGTCAGCATACCACCAACTCCCCATCCGCCATGAGGACCGCCAGTATACTGCCTTCGAGGCGAACGGCCGCCTCTACCACTTCCTTAGGGTTCCCTTCGGCGTCACCAACGGGGTTTCGGTCTTCCAAAGGGAGATGGACCGGATGGTTGACCAGAACGCGCTGCAGGCCACCTTTCCCTACCTGGAAAACGTCACCATCTGCGGCCACAACCAGCAGGACCATGACGTTAATCTAGAAAAATTCCTCCGTACGGCCCAGCGGCTGAACCTAACGTACAATAAGGAGAAATGTATGTTTCGCACCAAACGCCTTGCCATTCTCGGCTGCGTAGTGGAGAACGGAGTCATCGGGCCCGACCCCGACAGAATGCGCCCCCTTATGGAGCTCCCCCTCCCCCACTGCCAAAAAGCACTGAAGAGATGCCCGGGGTTTTTCTCTTACTATGCTCAGTGGGTGCCCCACTATGCGGACAAAGCCAGACCCCTCATCAAATCCACCTCAAATGTCTTAATGGCCTCTTCGCCCTGTTCGGGTTCCCTAGCTATATACATAGCGACAGGGGCTCATCTTTCATGAGCGACGAACTTCGTCAGTACCTGCTCGCGAGAGGTATTGCTACGAGCAGGACCACCAGCTACAACCCCCGGGGAACGGCCAGGTGGAAAGAGAGAACGCGACGGTTTGGAAGGCCGTCCTCTTAGCCTTAAAATCTAAGGGCCTTCTGACCTCTCGCTGGCAGGAGGTCCTCCCTGCGGCGCTCCACTCCATCCGGTCACTGCTTTGTACTGCCACTAATGCCACCCCTCATGAGCAAATGTTCGTTTTCCCCAGGAAGTCCACATCGGGAACCTCGCTACCGACATGGCTGACTTCTCCTGGGCCCGTCCTACTGCGGAGGCACGTGAGGACCCATAAAACGGACCCCCTGGTCGAGAGGGTGAACCTCCTACACGCCAACCCCCAGTATGCCTACGTGGCGTACCCAGACGGGCGGGAGGACACGGTCTCCATACGAGACCTCGCACCCTCGGGTGCCCCTGAATTACCACCGTTATCCCCCACCACTTCTCCCAACCCAACCCCTGTAGACGGCATGCCGGAGCCCCAGGACCCTTCGTTGACCACCCAGACACCAGATTCGACATTGGATACTGCACCACCGCCGCCGCCACCACGACGATCAGGACGTCATACAAGGCCTCCTGATAGACTTACCTACACGAACTTGTAGTACACTTCACCCCGCCGGACTAAACTTTAAACAAGGGATGAATGTGGTAAACCACTGTTATTGTATCCTACTGTTATCGTTATTGCATATTGTTACCTCTGGTTGGCGCTGTGTACCAATGCGTGCCTCAGCTGGCTCCGCCCACATGACCAGGTATAAAGGTGGGTGTTTCGGCAACCCACCTCCTTCTTGGAACCAGTTGGCCACGAAAGGCATGCTCTGTTCTTTAGTTAATAAAAACCTCTTCATTACTTTCCTAATTCGTCGCCTTTTATGGAGTAATTGATAAGCGTATCATTGTGTCGATTGGGCTTATACTCACTGGAGTTTAGAAGATTGAGAGGGGATCTCATCGAAACCTATAAAATTCTGTCAGGCCTGGACAGACTAGATGCAGGAAGGATGTTTCTGATGGCCGGGGAGTCCAGAACCAGGGGTCATAGTCTAAGGATAAGGGGTAGGCCATTTAGGACTGAAATGAGGAGGAATTTCTTCACCCAGAGAGTGGTGAACCTGTGGAATTCTCTGCCACAGAAGGCGGTGGAGGCCAGTTCATTAAGTATATTCAAGAAAGAGTTGGATATATTTCTTAAGGCTAAAGGGATCAAGGGATATGGGGAGAAGGCAGGGACAGGGTACTGAATTTGGATGATCAGCCATGATCTCATTGAATGGCGGAGCAGGCTCGAAGGGCCGAATGGCCTACTCCTGCTCCTATCTTCTATGCTAACTAAATCAGGAGGTACAAGCACTAAATGAAGTAGTAAGGAACCAACAACAGATTAAAGATCTAGAAAGGCAGAATGCTGGACTTAAACCAGATGAGTTGCCCAGAATAGGTCAACAAGTAATGACGCAAGTTATCGGAAGAAAGGGAATGGGGCCCGTTGGATGGGGCCATGTACTGTATTAATGACAAGTGATACGTGTGTTTGTCTACAGGAACCGATGGGTATGCGATGGAAGGAATGGACCCAGGTGAAACCATTTAACACTAAAGACCCCCATTCTACCCTCTCCTCGAGGGGAAAGAGCTCGGAAGACGACCACACCTCTGTTTAAATTACAGCTAAACATGGATCCAGTCGACCCTTTATATCAGAGGGTCCGTCTCGGGGAGAAGAAGCTCTCCCGGTTTACCCTTACACCTGAGAACTCATTTTTAATGTGGAAGCAAGTCATCCTCGGTTCCGAGGGACTTCCTAAGAAGAAAGAAGAAGATATAATTGGAGTAAGACTTCTTTACTCCTGTACTCAAATCCTCTTGTAATGAAGGCCAGCATACCATTTGCCTTCTTAACTGCCTTTCACGACCACCGGACATCCCAAAGCGCTTTACAGCCAATGAAGTACTTTTGAAGTGTATTCACTGTTGTAATGTGGGAAACGCGGCAGCCAATTTGCGCACAGCAAGCTCCCACAAACAGCAATGTGATAATGACCAGATAATGTTTTTTCGTCATGTTGATTGAGTGATAAATATTGGGCTCAAAACACCGGGGATAACTTCTTCGAAATAGCACAACGGGATGTTTTACATCCACCTGAAGGGGCAGACGGGGGCCTCGGTTTAACGTCTCATCCATAGGACGGCACCTCCGACAGTGCAGCGCTCCCTCAGTACTGCCCCTCCGACAGTGCGGTGCTCCCTCAGTACTGCCGCTCCGACAGTGCAGCGCTCCCTCAGTACTGCCCCCCCACCGACAGTGCGGCGCTCCCTCAGTACTGACCCTCCGACAGTGCGGCGCTCCCTCAGTACTGCTCCTCCGACAGTGCGGCGCTCCCTCAGTACTGCCCCCCCAACAGTGCGGCGCTCCCTCAGCACCGCACTGGAGTGTTCGCCTCGCTTTACAAGCTCAAGTCCCTAGAGCGGGATTTGAACCCACAGCCTTCTGACTCTGCTATCCACTGAGCCACAGCTGACTCCAGTCTTTTACACAGTTTCATCAGAACTTCCTTGCTTTTGCACTCTACCCCTCTCCTAAAGCAGGGGAGTTATGATGAATTGTTAAACAGTTTTTTTTGCAGAGTGACCAAGGCTGTCTGTAGGAAACAATTGTGCATTTGAAAGAAGCTTGTATTGTGAAGCTTGTGCCCCTTTGCCAGGCCCGCTGCCTGCGGCCCCTCTCCCAGATTCCAGCCCCAGCTCTGTGCTGACTGAGCTGCTCTCACCTGGGGACAGCGCGTCACAATCGGCCCCAGCGCACCGGAGCTGGAGAGGAGGCCCCGCCCCCTTGCCGCGCCGCCATTGGTTGGAGGACCAGGCCGCTCTGTTCAGTCCTCCCAGCGCAGCCCTCTTCCTATTGGTCAGCGCTCCCGTCAGTCAGAATCATATTGCTCCGGCTCACTCCGCCCCCCCGTGCGGGTCAATCCGCTCCGTTCGGTGTCCGCGGAGGTCCCGCCCGACTCTCAGGTTTGGTTTTTCTCGTATTTTACTTTATAATCTCGCTCTCCGCTCCCCCCTCACCTCGATTTAAATCGATTCCCCAACACTTGACTTTACCCCGGCCGCTGATTCCGCCTCTTCTCCGAGCCCGGCCTTCCAATTGCTCCCCGGAGGCCCCGCGCAGGCGCACTGGCAGCCTCGTGTTGCGCCTGCCCGCGCTGTGATTGGTGCAGGGGAAGGCAAGTGGGCGTGTCCAGCCCCCGGGCCCACGTGGGGGAGACAAAGGCTGGCTGGAGCGCATGCGCAGCCCGCTTCGCACCGTTGGGAAGCTTTTCAAATTTTTTTTTTGCGAAACAAATTGAAAACACTCATTAATTCCCCCAACCTCCTCCCCTCTAAAGTGCGATTATTATTATTATTCTTTTTCCTCATTTGTGTGGGGTGTCTTTTTTTTACCTTGCGGTGGCGTGCGCCGATCCAACCGACCCCTGGGCGTTGCGTGCAGGCGTCAGCGCGTAATCGGAGGGTGGTGATTGACGCGAGGCGCCCGCCAATCAAGAGCGCGGAAAACGCAGGGAGGACCGGGCGGGCTGACGGTCCTCCAACCAATGGCGGCGCGGGAGGGAGGGGGGCGGGACCTCGGTGGGCTGCAGGCCGCTTTCCTGCTTTCATTGTCCGCAGGAGCTGTTAAAGGGAAGGGGAGGAGGGGGTGGAAAAAAACACAGCTTGTGAGTGTTTATTTCTTTGCATTACCTTTATTGCAAGGCTATTCATCAACTGCATTCATTTAAAAATAAGTGAACCTTTTCTCTTTTTGACTTCTATCCAGAACAAAGAGCCCTGGTGCTGTGAACATATTGGTGGGCAGCCACTTTTAAAGGGACAAAGACCAGCATTCTTCCTCCTCTCTCTCTCTCGTGAGTATTTGTGGTGGGTGAGAGGGTGGGGGGGTGAGTCAAGGGGGACTGCGGCCCCTTTTCAACAAAAACAATTGCTTGGCCATTTAAAGGGGAGTGGGTGCCCCCCAGGTATTTAAAGGGGCAGTGCCTCTCTCTTTCTGTATCATGTAAGAGCAGGGAGGTTCTGCTTGAACTGTACAAAACACCAGTTAGGCCACCGGCTAGAGTGCTGCGTGCAGTTCTGCTCGCCCCATTGCAGGAAAGATGTGACTGCTCGAGACGGGAGATTTACGAGGATGTTGCCAGGACTAGAGAATTTCAGCTACAAGGAAAGATTGAATACACAGAAACATAGAAGATAATCTACATCCAAGAGTACTTAAGGAAGTGGCCCTAGAAATAGTAGATGCATTGCTGGTCATCTTCCAAAATTCGATAGACTCTGGAACAGTATCCATGAATTGGAGGGTAGCTAATGTTACCCCACTGTTCAAAAAAGGTGGTAGAGAGAAAACGCGGAATTACAGACCGGTAAGCCTGACATCAGTAGTGCGGAAAATGCTGGAGTCCATTATAAAAGATGTAATAGCAGAGCACTTGGAAAACAGTGACCGGATCGGACAAAGTCAACATGGATTTACAAAAGGTAAATCGTGCTTGACTAATGTGGTCCTTGGACCCCAGCTATTCACAATATATATAAATGATCTGGACAAGGGAACTAGATGTAATATGTCCAAATTTGCAGACGACACAAAGCTGGGTGGGCATGTGTGCTGTGAGGAGGATGCCGAGAAACTCAAGGATGATTTGGACAGGTTGGGTGATTGGACAGAAACATGGCAGATGCAATATAATGTGGATAAATGTGAGGTTATCCACTTTGGTGGCAAAAACAGGAAGGCAGATTATTATCTGAATGGCAATAGATTGGGAGAAGGGGAAGTGCAACGAGACCTGGGTGTCCTTGTGCACCAGTCGTTGAAGGTAAGCATGCAGATGCAGCAGGCGGTTAAGAAGGCAAATAGTATGTTGGCCTTCGTAGCGAGAGGGTTTGAGTACAGGAACAAGGATGTCTTGCTGCAGGTGTACAGGGCCTTGGTGAGACCACATCTTGAGTATTGTGTGCAGTTTTGGTCGCCTTATCTGAGGAAGGATGTTCTTGCCATGGAAGGAGTAATGAGAGGGGATCTCATTGAAACTTATAAAATTCTGAGAGGACTGGACAGACTAGATGCAGGAAGGATGTTCCCGATGGTGGGGGAGTCCAGAACCAGGGGTCACAGTCTAAGGATAAGGGGTAGGCCATTTAGGACAGAAGTGAGGTGGAATTTCTTCACCCAGAGAGTGGTGAACCTGTGGATTTCTCTACCACAGAAGGCAGTAGAGGACAATACATTAAATATATTCAAGAAGGAGTTGGATATATTTCTTAAGGCTAAAGGGATCAAGGGGTATGGGGAGAAAGCAGGGACTGGGTACTGAATTTGGATGATCAGCCATGATCGCATTGAATGGCGGAGCAGGCTCGAGGGGCCGAATGGCCTACTCCTGCTCCTATCTTCTATGTTTCTATGTTTCTCTACTTTTGTACTCAATACCCCTATTTATGAAGCCCAAGATCCCATATGCTTTGCTAACCACTCTCTCAATATGTCCCGCCACCTTCAGGGACCTATGCACATTAACTCCCAGGCCCCTCTGTCCCTGCACACTCTTTAAAACTGTGCCATTAAGTGTATATTGCCTCTCCCTGTTCCTTCTGCCAAAATGCATCACCTCACACTTCTCTGTATTAAATTCCATCTGCCACTTGTCTGCCCATTCTGCTAGCCTTTCTATGTCCTGTTGCAGTCGATTGGTATCATCCTCACTGTTTGCCACACCCCCAAGTTTGGTGTCATCGGCAAATTTAGAAATTCTACTCTGCATTCCAATATCCAGGTCATTTTTATATATCAAAAAAATTATATAACTGTTCTTCTGATGATTCCCTTCTTTTGACTGTTATTGGTGTTACATAGGATGTACAGCACAGAATCAGGACATGCAACTGAACTGGTCCATGCTGGTGTTTATGCCCCACACCCACCCTACTTCAATTAACCCGATCAACATATCCTCCTATTCCTTACACACTCATGTGGCTTCCCCTTAAATGCATCTGTACTTTTAGCCTCAACTACACTTTGTGGTGGCGAGTTCCACGTTCTCACCACTCTCTGGGTAAACAGGTTTCTCCTGAATTCCCTCCTGGATTTATTGGCGACCATCTTATATTTCATGGATGTTAAAACCCCAATAACTGGACTGGATTTTAATATTCTGTATAAATAAATAAGCTATTGAGTCCTTGTTCCGAAGATAAGCCAAGAGCTAATTGATGACTTGTTACAGACATTCCCTGTCCTCTCAATGTCGGTGTCCAGGGGAGAAGCTGATGGGTTTGTGTTCCTTTCTTGAAGTGAATTTTTGTGCTCAAGGTGCTGGATGTCACTGTGGGGAAAGAACATTTTAACATTCTCAGCACCTAGTGTCAACATCAAACACTCTTAGGGCAGGTACAGCACGGGTTAGATACAGAGTAAAGCTCCCTCTATACTGTCCCATCAAACACTCCCAGGGCAGGTACAGCACGGGTTAGATACAGAGTAAAGCTCCCTCTACACTGTCCCATCAAACACTCCCAGGGCAGGTACAGCACGGGTTAGATGCAGAGTAAAGCCCCCTCTACATTGTCCCATCAAACACTCCCAGGGCAGGTACAGAACGGGTTAGATGCAGAGTAAAGCTCCCTCTACATTGTCCCATTAAACACTCCCAGGGCAGGTACAGCACGGGTTAGATGCAGAGTAAAGCTCCCTCTACATTGTCCCATCAAACACTCCCAGGGCAGGTACAGCACAGGTTAGATACAGAGTAAAGCTTCCTGTACACTGTCCCATCAAACACTCTTCGGGCAGGTACAGCACGGGTTAGATACAGAGTAAAGCTCCCTCTACACTGTCCCATCAAACACTCCCAGGGCAGGTACAGCACGGGTTAGATGCAGAGTAAAGCTCCTTCTACATTGTCCCATCAAACACTCCCAGGGCAGGTACAGCACAGGTTAGATACAGAGTAAAACTCCCTCTACATTGTCCCATCAAACACTCCCAGGGCAAGTACAGCATGGGTTAGATACAGAGTAAAACTCCCTCTACACTGTCCCATCAAACACTCCCAGGGCAGGTACAGCACGGGTTAGATACAGAGTAAAGCTCCCTCTACACTGTCCCATCAAACACTGCCAGGGCAGGTACAGCACGGGTTAGATACAGAGTAAAACTCCCTCTACATTGTCCCATCAAACACTCCCAGGGCAGGTACAGCACGGGTTAGATACAGAGTAAAGCTCCCTCTACACTGTCCCATCAAACACTCCCAGGGCAGGTACAGCACGGGTTAGATACAGAGTAAAGCTCCCTCTACACTGTCCCATCAAACACTCCCAGGGCAGGTACAGCACGGGTTAGATACAGAGTAAAGCTCCCTCTACACTGTCCCATCAAACACTCCCAGGGCAGGTACAGCACGGGTTAGATACAGAGTAAAGCTCCCTCTACACTGTCCCATCAAACACTCCCAGGGCAGGTACAGCACGGGTTAGATACAGAGTAAAGCTCCATCTACACTGTCCCATCAAACACTCCCAGGGCAGGTACAACACGGGTTAGATACAGAGTAAAGCTCCCTCTACACTGTCCCATCAAATACTCCCAGGGCAGGTACAGCACGGGTTAGATACAGAGTAAAGCTCCCTCTACACTGTCCCATCAAACACTCCCAGGGCAGGTACAGCACGGGTTAGATACAGAGTAAAGCTCCATCTACACTGTCCCATCAAACACTCCCAGGGCAGGTCCAGCACGGGTTAGATACAGAGTGTCAGCCGTGGCTCAGGCGGCAGCACTCTCCCCTCTGAGTCAGAAGGTTGTGGGTTGAAGTCGCACTCCAGAGACTCGAGTCTAAAACTCTGTGCTGCCCCTCCAGTGCAGTGCTGAGGGAGTAAAGCCCAGTGCAGAGTAAAGTTCCCTCTGCACTGCTCCACTAACAGGCCTGAGCCCCAAACTCAGAAGAGCGCCCTCTGCTGCATTCCACTTGTCTCAGCAGCGGGAGAAGCAGGCGGCGGAAGTCCCGCCCCTCGGACACCCTGATTGGTTGGGGGACCCACCGCCACCTCAGTCCCCCAAGCTCCGCCCGCTCTCTCCCTATTGGTCGGAGCTCCCGTCAGTGACCGCCGTGGAGTTGATCACATGCCCCAGTCTGGCTCCCTGCAGAAGACATGGGCTGTGGCCGCTCAATCCGCGCCGGGAGGGCACTGGGATGGTGCGGTTTGTATTTTCTTTTTATTTATCTGTCCGCCCGTGCTTCTCTCCGCTATATATAAAAAACCCTCATAAAACTCACTTTCCGCCGGTGATCCGGACTCTCGCGGTTGCCCGGGCCGACCCAGAATGCGAGGCCCTGCGCAGGCGCGGTAGCGGCTCATCCTCGGGAGCGGGCCCCGGTGGCACATGCGGAGTAGGGGGAGGGGGCAGGGCCTGTTCAGAGCCCGCGCTCACCTTTGGAGCGGCACAAGCGGAGTAGGGGGAGGGGGCGGGGCCTGTTCAGAGCACGTGCTCACCTTGGAGCGGCGCATGCAGAGTAGGGGGAGGGGGCGGGGCCTGATCAGAGCCCGCACTCACCTGGAGCGATGCATGCGGAGTAGGGGGAGGGGTCGGCGCCTGTTCAGAGCCCGCGCTCACCTTGGAGCGGCGCATGCGGAGTAGGGGGAGGTGGCGGGGCCCGTTCAGAGCCCGCGCTCACCTTGGTGCGGCGCATGCGGAGTAGGGGGCGGGGGCAGGGCCTGTTCAGAGCCCGCACTCACCTGGAGCGGTGCATGCGGAGTAGGGGGAGGGGTCGGGGCCTGTTCAGAGCCCGCACTCACCTTGGTGCGGCGCATGCGGAGTAGGGGGATGGGCGGGGCCTGTTCAGAGCCCGCGCTCACCTTGGAGCGGCGCATGCGGAGTAGGGGGCGGGGCCTGTTCAGAGCCCGCGCTCACCTTGGAGCGGCGCATGTGGAGTAGGGCGAGGGGGCGGGGCCTGTTCAGAGCCCGCACTCACCTTGGTGCGGCGCATGCGGAGTAGGGGGATGGGCGGGGCCTGTTCAGAGCCCGCGCTCACCTTGGAGCGGCACATGCGGAGTAGGGGGCGGGGCCTGTTCAGAGCCCGCGCTCACCTTGGAGCGGCGCATGTGGAGTAGGGGGAGGGGGCGGGGCCTGTTCAGAGCCCGCGCTCACCTTTGGAGCGGCACAAGCGGAGTAGGGGGAGGGGGCGGGGCCTGTTCAGAGCCCGCGCTCACCTTGGAGCGGCGCATGCGGAGTAGGGGGAGGGGGCGGGGCCTGTTCAGAGCTCACCTCCAACAATGAGAACAACAACAACTTGTATTTCTATAGCGCCTTTAACGTAGGAAATCGTCCCAAGGCGCTGCACAGGAGTATTGTAAGACATTGAAAAATGTGACCCCGAGCCACAGAAGGAGAAATTAGGGCAGATGGCCAAAAGCTTGGTCACAGAGGTGGGTTTTGATCAGCCATGATCTCATTGAATGGCGGAGCAGACTCGAGGGGCCGAATGGCCGACTCCTGCTCCTATTTTGTATGAAAGACAGGCGGAGAGGTTCAGGGAGGGAATTCCAGAGCTTAGGGTCGAGGCAACAGAAGACACGGCCGCTGATGGTGCAGCGATTATAATCAGGGATGCTCAAGAGGGCAGAATTGGAGGAGCGCAGATGTCTTGGGGGGGAGGAGGTTGTTTTCTTTGGAACTGAGGAGGCTGAGGGGAGACCTGATTGAGGTGTATAAAATTCTGAGGGGCCGAGATAGGAAGGACCTATTTCCCTTGGCAGAGGGGTCCACAACCAGGGGGAATAGATTTAAAGAAATTGGTCGGAAGTTTAGAGGGGATTTGAGGAGAAATGTTTTCACCCAGTGGGTGGTGGGGGTCTGGAACTCACTGCCTGACAGGGTGGTAGAGGCAGAAACTCTCATCACATTTAAAAAGTACTTGGATGTGCACTTGAAGTGCCGTAACCTACAAGGCCACGGACCAAGTGCTGGAAAGTGGGATTAGTGTGGATAGCACTTAATCGGCAGGCACGGACAAGATGGGCTGAATGGCCTCCTTCCGTGTCATTATTTCTGATTCTGTCGCGGGTGGTTGGGAGTCTGAAGGGAAAAACTAAGATAGGGCGGGGCGAGGCCGTGGAGGGATTTGAAAACAAGGATGTGAATTTTGAAATCGAAACATTGCTTAACCGGGAGCCAATGTAGGTCAGCGAGCACAGGGGTGATGGGTGAATGGGACTTGGTGTTGAGTTACGACACGGGTAGTTTTGGATCACCTCAAGTTTACATAGGGTAGAATGTGGGAGGCCAGCCAGGAGTGTGTTGGAATAGTCAAGTCTCGAGGTAACAAAGGCCCGGGTGAGGGTTTCAGCAGCGGATGAGCTGAGGTAAGGGCGGAGACGGGCCATGTTACCGAGGTGGAAGTAGGCGCTCTTAGTTATGCTGCGGATATGTGTTCGGAAGCTCATTTCAGGGTCAGATATGACACCGAGGTTGTGAACAGTGTGGTTCAGCCTCAGACAGATGTTAGGGAGAGGGATGGAGTCAGTGGCTAGGGAACAGAGTTTGTGGCAGGGACTGAAAACAATTGCTTTAGTCTTCCCAATATTTAATTGGAGAAAATTTCTGCTCACCCAGAACCGGATTTGAGATCGTGGGAGGGTCGAGAGAAGTGGTGGTGAGGTAGAGCTGGGTGTCGTCAGCGTACATGTGGAAACTGACGCTGTGTTTTCAGATGATGTCGCCAAGGGGCAGCATTTAGATGAGAAATAAGAGGTGCCCAAGGATAGATCCTTGGGGGACACCAGAGGTAACGATGTGGGATTGGGAAGAGAAGCCATTGCAAGTGATTCTGTGGCTACGATTAGATAGATAAGAATGGAACCAGGCGAGTGCAGTCCCACCCAGCTGGACAATGGTGGAGAGGCGTTGGGAGAAGGATGGAGTGGTCAACCGTGTCAAAGGCTGCAGACAAGTCAGGAAGGACGAGGAGGGATAGTTTACCTTTGTCACAGTCACAAAGGATGTCATTTGATGAGACTTGATTTGACTTCAGGGCCAAGTCAGTGATGTGGATTGGGCTGCTTCTGGCCCACTGGTTATTGTGGACATGGCTAGACACCAGTGGGACCGGCTCTACCCTGTTTGTTCTTTGAGGCAAAATAAGCCAAAAAAATTCATGCTTCCCCCCTTACACTTTCTACACTCCTTTTACAGGGTTTTAGAAGTGGAGCTTTTACAGACAGGAAGCTCAAACCAAACATCACGTCAAGATCTGACAGAGTCGCTCGATTCATCAGGACCTGATTCAGTCGCTCCTCCAATCTGCTGGCACACCCGTGAGTTCACACTGATGAGAGACCTTTTAAATGTTCTGAAAGAGCTTCAAAATCTACAAATACCTGAAGCGGGGAGAAACCCGGGCCCCGTGTCTAGGAAGGGATTCACCCAGCCATCTGCTCCAATGATACACCAGCAAGTTCACACTAGGGAGAGACCTTTAACCCGCTCCGTGTGTGGGCAGGGATTAATTGCACCCTCCGTGCTGCTGAGACACCAGCTTGTCCACACCGATGAGAGACCGTTGACCTGCTCCGTGTTTTTGAAGCGGTTCTCTCATTCTGCCACCCTCCTGAGACACCAGCTTGTTCACATTAAATGTTCTGACTGTGGGAAGAGATTTAAAAGGTCCCAGGATCTGAACAGACACCACCTGGAGAGAGCAGGAGAGATTCTGTTCACCTGCTTCGTGTGTGGGAAGAGATTCACTCGGTCGTCTAATCTGCTGGCACACCAGCGAGTTCACACTGGGGAGAGGCCGGTGAAACATTCCGACTGTGGGAAAAGCTTTAAAAGGTCCCAGGAGCTGAAGGGACACCAGCTGGAGAGAGCAGGAAAGAGGCCATTCACCTGCTCCGTGTGTGGGAAGGGATTCACTCAGTTATCCCACCTACTGAGACACCAGCGAGTTCACACTGATGAGAGACCATTTACATGTTCTGTCTGTGGGAAGAGCTTTAAAAGGTCCGGGGTGCTGAAGATACACCAGCGAGTTCACACTGGGGAGAGGCCATTCACCTGCTCCGTGTGTGGGAAGGGATTCACTCAGTCCTCGAATCTGCTCGAACACCAGCGAGTTCACACTGGGGAGAGCCGTTCACCTGTTCCGTGTGTGGGAAGGGATTCACACAGTCCTCGACTCTGCTCGAACACCAGCGAGTTCACATTGATGAGAGACTATTTAAATGTTCTGACTGTGGGAAGAGCTTTAAAACCTCTGGGGATCTGAAGGTACACCAGCGAGTTCACACTGGGGAGAGACCATTCACATAGAAACATAGAAGATAGGAGCAGGAGTAGGCCATTCGGCCCTTCGAGCCTGCTCCGCCATTCAATGTGATCATGGCTGATCATCCGAATTCAGTACCCTGTCCCTGCCTTTTCCCCATATCCCTTGATCCCTTTAGCCTCAAGAAATATATCCAACTCTTTCTTGAATATATTTAATGAACTGGCCTCCACCGCCCGCTGTGGCAGAGAATTCCACAGGTTCACCACTCTCTGGGTGAAGAAATTCCTCATTTCAGTCCCAAATGGCTTACCCCTTATCCTTAGACTATGACCCCTGGTTCTGGACTCCCCGGCCATCAGAAACATCCTTCCTGCATCTAGTCTGTCCAGACCTGACAGAATTTTATAGGTTTCGATGAGATCCCCTCTCAATCTTCTAAACTCCAGTGAGTATAAGCCCAATCGACACAATCTCTCCTCATACGTCATTCCTGCCATCCCAGGTATCAGCCTGGTGAATCTTCGCTGCACTCCCTCCATGGCAAGAACGTCCTTCCTCAGGTAAGGTGACCAAAACTGCACACAATACTCAAGGTGCGGTCTCACCAAGGCCCTGTACAACTGTAGCAAGACATCCTTGTTCCTGTACTCGAACCCTCTTGTTACGAAGGCCAACATACCATTTGCCTTCTTAACCACCTGCATGCTTACCTTCAGCGACTGGTGCACAAGGACACCCAGGTCTCTTTGCACTTCCCCTTCTCCCAATCTATTGCCATTCAAATAATAATCTGCCTTCCTGTTTTTGCCACCAAAGTGGATAACCTCACATTATAGTGCATTTGCCATGTTTCTGCCCAATCACCCAACCTGTCCAAATCATACTGGAATTTCCCGACATCCTCCTCGCAGCTTACCCTCCCGCCCAGCTTTGTGTCGTCTGCAAATTTGGAGACATTACATCCAATTCCCTCGTCCAGATCATTAATATATATTGTGAACAGCTGGGGTCCTAGGACCGATCCTTGCGGTACCCCACTAGTCACTGCCTGCCACTCGGAAAATGACCCATTTATTCCAACTCTTTGCTTTCTGTCCACCAACCAGTTCTCTATCCAAGTCAATACCTTGCCCCCAATCCCATGTGCCTTAATTTTGCACGCTAATCTCTTGTGTGGGACCTTATTGAAAGCCTTCTGAAAGTCCAAATACACCACATCCACTGGTTCTCCCTTATCTATTTTACCAGTTACATCCTCAAAAAATTCCAGTAGATTAGTCAAGCATGATTTACCTTTTGTAAATCCATGTTGACTTTGTCTGATCCTGTCACTGCTTTCCAAGTGTTCTGTCTGTGGGAAGAGCTTTAAAAGGTCCGGGGTGCTGAAGATACACCAGCGAGTTCACACTGGGGAGAGGCCATTCACCTGTTCCGTGTGTGGGAAGGGATTCACACAGTCCTCGACTCTGCTCGAACACCAGCGAGTTCACATTCATGAGAGACTATTTAAATGTTCTGACTGTGGGAAGAGCTTTAAAAGCTCTGCGAATCTGCTGATACACCAGCGAGTTCACACTGGGGAGAGGCAGTTCACCTGCTCCGTGTGTGGGAAGAGATTCACTCAGTTCTCCAACCTGCTGAGACACCAGCGAGTTCACACTGGGGAGAGGCCGGTGAAACATTCCGACTCTGGGAAAAGCTTTAAAAGGTCCCAGGAGCTGAAGGGACACCAGCTGGAGAGAGCAGGAAAGAGGCCATTCACCTGCTCCGTGTGTGGGAAGGGATTCACTGTTATCCCACCTACTGAGACACCAGCGAGTTCACACTGATGAGAGACCATTTAAATGTTCTGACTGTGGGAAGAGCTTTAAAAGGTCCGGGGTGCTGAAGATACACCAGCGAGTTCACACTGGGGAGAGGCCATTCACCTGCTCCGTGTGTGGGAAGGGATTCACTCAGTCCTCGAATCTGCTCGAACACCAGTGAGTTCACACTGGGGAGAGACCGTTCACCTGTTCCTTGTGTGGGAAGGGATTCACACAGTCCTCGACTCTGCTCGAACACCAGTGAGTTCACATTGATGAGAGACTATTTAAATGTTCTGACTGTGGGAAGAGCTTTAAAAGCTCTGGGAATCTGCTGATACACCAGCGAGTTCACACTGGGGAGAGGCAGTTCACCTGCTCCGTGTGTGGGAAGGGATTCACTCAGTTCTCCAACCTGCTGAGACACCAGCGAGTTCGCACTGTTCTAGTCATACTCATAGAGTCATAATGGCACAGAAGGAGGCCATTCGGCCCATCGAGTCCGTGCCGGCTCTCTGTAGAGCAATCCAGTCAGTCCCACTCCCCCGCTCTATCCCCGTAGCCCTGCAAATTTATTTCCCTCAAGTACCTATCCAGTCTCCCCTTGAAAACATTGAGGCCGAGAAATTGGGTTGGTAACGCCGGTGCTGAGCGCCTAAAGAGACCTAGAATTGGGACGAATCCCTATGTTGGGGCGAACGCTATGAGGATAGCGCCAACTCAGATATTGACTATACATTTAGCACCTGCGCTAAGTGTTTGCGCGCGCCCGTGAGCGCAAGCAGCTCATGATGTCATTTCAGTGTGCAACACCTTTTGGGAGCGCCTGAGCGCATATTGGGTGGCGCCCGGAGCCTTAGCGCCCAGCGCTATTAGTGACAGTTCGAGGGAGGGCTAACAGGCCCTTCTCGGAGTAGGGGGGCGCTATTTAAAGGGGACAGCTCTCGTGCAGAATCTTCTGCCACTTGGCCTGCTCATTGCGATCGCTGCTAGAGAGAGTTGGCGAGCTAATGTGGAGCGGAGTTCTGGGAATTTAGCTTTACAGTACTTGGGACCTTCAACCCTGTCCGAAGCACTTGCAGCACTACACCTAAAAGCCTTTTGACCAGCTGGCATCGGAATGGGAGCTTGTTTGGAGGGCGACGGCCTCATCGCCCAACACTGTGAAGGGGCAGAGAGACGGCGGGAGAGAAGGCCGGGATTGGCCAGAATGAGGAGGGGCAATGGAGGTCGGCCAATCCGACAGGATGCTGCGAGGGTCTTTAGGCAGCAGGTGACGAGCCTTGACATTTCGGAGGAGCAGTGTTAGCGAAGGCTCCGAATCTGGAGGGACATTGTTACTGATCGGTGCCACCTGCTTGGTCAGGATCTGCAGCCGCGTGAACGCTGCAGAACCTCTCTGTCCGTGATGGCTACACTGACTGATGGCCTCCATTTTTATGCCAACAGATCCTTTCAGTCAGCCATTGGGGACAATGCGACTGTCGCTCAGGCTGCAGTCCGCTGTTGCATCCGGCAAGTGACAGATGCCCTTTATAGGCGAACGCGTCCATTCATTACCTTCCCTCAGACCCTGCACAAGCAGGCGGAGGAGGAGGAGGAAGATGGAAGGGCTGCTGAAAGTGGAAGGTCCATACGTCAGAGGCTCCTCTGGACTCGTGTCGATACCCTTGTGGCGGAATGATGAGAGTCTTGACTCATGCGCACTTTGGATGTTTGAGGGCCTCTGAATGCCAGCATCACTGAAAGTAGTCACATGCACCATGCAACATTGAAACTTCTGTTTATTGACACAAAAGTCTTTCATTACAGCTAAACAACGTAATGTGAGCAGAAACCATAACTTTCAAAATAACTGTGAACTGTTCGGCAAAGCCGCAAAACTCAACAAACCTGCAAATATAACAGCAGGTGAGGGTGTCCTTGAATTTGGACAAACAAACGTCTCAGCACCTCCCTCTACAACTGGCCCCTTGAGGGAGAACGACTTCTCTTTCGCGCCCGGCCCCTTCCCTCCCCGCTGCTCCTACGTAATTGGACCCCAGTGGCGGGCTCAAGGCTGGGGGACGCTTGCTGACTGTCTGGAAGCGCAGAAGCCCCTGAGGGACGGCCTGGCCGACCTCTGGGCTTGGAGGGTGCGGACGCAGGATGCTTACTGTGACCATGGCTGGAAGCAGTGTGGCCTGCAGGTGGTGGCAGCTGCAATGCAGGCGTCCCAGCGCTGGCATGTGCAGTGGTCTCCTGCCGAGAGAGGACACCTGCACCACAGTCGGACGACACACTGGCTATCTGAGGGGAGTGGCTCGGCTCATCCACCACAATCGCATGCTCCACTGATTCCTGGCCTTGTACGGGAGTGGAAGGGCCCGGGGTGATCCTATCTGATGCAGAGAGGGTGGCTGCAGTGAGAGATCGCGTTGCGTCAATCTGGCTGTGGAGGAGCCCAGCAAGTGACTGCGTGGCAACAGTGAGGATCTGTGTGCCAGGTGCCAGTGCTTCGGAGAAGGCCTGGACAGTTCTTCCCATGGCTTCGGACAAGGCAGGTGCCGACCGCTCCACTGCCTCGGACAAGCCCTGCACAGACTTTTCCAGGGATTGTCCGAAGCCCTGAACAGTCCTTTCCATTGCTGACTCAAAGCCGTGGACAGTCCTCTCCATTGTTGGGCCGAAGCCCTGGATAGTCCTGTCCATTGTGGCCCCGAAGCCCTGGATAGACCTGTCCATTGTTTCCCCGAACACCTGGAGAGTCCTCTCCATTGTTACCCCAAAGCCCTGCAGAGTCCTCTCCATTGTTGCCCCGAAGCCCAACATACTCCTAGCCAATGAATCTATTGACTCAGGCATCTTCTCCACTGCAGCCATCAGCTCCGTGTGTCTGACCCGGGCCTGTTTGCTCATCTCAGCCAGGCGACGGACCTCATCTGCACTCTGTGCAGCAGTCATGACGACCTGCCTTGCCCTGCGGGGAGACGGTGGCCGAACTTGCCTACCCCCGTGCGTTGCTGCATGCCGCTTGGTCCGGCAACTGGTTCATCCTCAGAGCCACCCCCCCTCCCCTCCAGGGGACTACTATCCCCAGTCTGCAGATGTCTCAGCTCCCCGGATTCTGCAACGGCTGGTCCGGATTCCTCCTGGTCCTCGCCTCCGGTGGCACTGGCACTGGCAGCTTCAGCGCGTTGAGCCCGAGTTCCTTCATCTGAAAGTGGGAGGTGGAAGAGTGGCTTTAGCAAAAGGACAGGTTTGCTGAAAGGCTCTGACATGGCTGCACACTGAGGATGCATGCTGGCGGGGGGACCAAGTGGAAGGCAACAGGTGGAAAAGGTGAGAGTCTTACCCTCGCTGTCGGTAATGGGGTCGGCAGATGCAGTGGTCACAGGACCAGACAGACGTCCTCCAAGTATCTGGTGCACTCTCTCCTCCAGATCCGTGAGAGCCACTTGTGCAGGTCCGCCACCGGTTTGACGCTGCTTCTTTCGAATCATCGCCAGCTTGGACTGCAGGGGAAAGAAGGGAAGGTTCTGTTACACGATGCCTTGAGACCTCATCGCATGCCCCCCATGGTGCAAGAGCCCTTACATGAGGCCTTGAGACCTCATCGCCTGCCCCCCATGTTGCAAGAGCCCTTACATGAGTCCTTGAGACCTCATCACATGCCCCCCATGGTGCAAGAGCCCTGACATGAGGCCTTGAGACATCTGTCCATGTGTGTGCCCAGAAAGGGCCATGGGTGCATGCTGACAGATGGCCATTGGTGCATCATTGCAGCAGGGTGCCCGAAGTCAGCTGCAGATGGAGGGAAGCACAAGTTTGGTAAACCATCACTCACCCTAACGATCCGTGTGAGGTCGTTGAATTTCTTCCTGCACTGAACAGGGGTCCTAGTCGCCATGCTGCTGGAGTTGACCCTCACAGCAACCTCCCTCCAAGATCGTCGATAAGCCTTCTGATTCGGCCTCTTACCATTATCCGGATACAGGACCTCTCGATGGTGTTCAACTGCAGCCACCAACTGGTCCAGAGCCTCAGTGCTGAAGTGCTCTGCTCTCTGCCTAACCTTCTCCATGCTGAACAAGTTTGTACTGCCAGACAAGAGCGAGCGCCGAATCTGAGGCCTACAGGGCGTTGGGTGTTGAAGCTCAGGCTGACTGACCCACCCCTTTAAGAGCCGGCCGGCACCTGGAGGTCTCGTGCTTTCCCGTAATTGAGTTCACCTGCGCTGCGCCCGTCCGCGTCGATATTGAGTAGCGCCTGACCTTTTGCGCCTTAAGAGCACCGTGCAATGGCTGATTTTGTGCCTCAATCCCCTTTGGGGGCGATGCAACCCAATATCGCGCCAGGCGGCGATAAGTTTCGTCTGGCTATAAACTTTGCGCATCGCCAGTTCTAACGCCTCATGCGGGGCTATACCCAATTTCTAGGCCTCAGTGTCTCCGTTTCCACCACTTCCGTCGGCAGCGAGTTCCAGGTCCTCATCACTCGCTGCGTAAAAAAGTTTTTCTTCACATCCCCCCTGTATCTGTTGCCCAAAACCTTAAATCTGTTTCCCCTAGTCCTTGTACCATCAACTAGTGGGAACAGCCTTTCCCCGTCTAGCCTATCCAAACCCGTCATAATCTTGTACACCTCTATCAAATCACCCCTCAACCTCCTTTGCTCTAATAAAAACAAATCCAGCTTCTCCAACCTGTCCTTGTAGCTAAGATCCCCCATCCCCGGAACCATTCTGGTAAATCTCCTCTGCACCCTCTCAAGGGCCTTCACATCCTTCCTAAAGTGTGGCGACCAGAACTGGACGCAATACTCCAGTTGTGGCCTAACCAGTGCTTTATAAAGGTTCAGCATAACTTCTCTACTTTTGTACTCAATACCTTTATTTATGAAGCCCAAGATCCCATATGCTTTGCTAACCACTCTCTCAATGTGTCCCTCCATCTTCAGGGATCTTAACTCCCAGGTCCCTCTGTCCCTGCACACTCTTTAAAACTGTGCCATTAAGTGTATATTGCCTCTCCCTGTCCCTTCTCCAAAATGCATCACCTCACACTTCTCTGTATTAAATTCCATCTGCCACTTGTCTGCCCATTCTGCTAGCCTTTCTATGTCCTGTTGCAGCCGATTGGTATCATCCTCGCTGTTTGCCACACCCCCAAGTTTGGTGTCATCGGCAAATTTAGAAATTCTACTCTGTATTCCAATATCCAGGTCACATATATATATCAAAAAAAGCAGTGGCCCCAGCACTGACCCTTGGGGAACACCACTGTCTACCATCCTCCAGTCTGAAAAACAGCCATTTACCACAACTCGCTGTTTTCTGCCCTTAAGCCAATATCTTATCCAAGCTGCCACTGTCCCACCTATTCCATGAGCCTCAATTTTGTTAACCAGCCTTCTATGTGGTACTTTGTCAAACGCCTTCCTAAAATCCATGTAGACAACATCCCTCCATCAATCCTCTCTGTTACTTCATCAAAAAATTCAATTAGATTAGTCAAACACGATCTGCCTTTTACAAATCCGTGTTGGCTCTCCTTAATTAGCTTAAACCTCTCCAAGTGCCCGTTAATTTTTTGCTTGATTATTGTTTCGAAAAGTTTACCCACCACTGATGTTAAACTGTCCGGCCTGTAGTTACTAGGATTGTCCTTACACCCTTTCTTGTACAATGGTGTCACATTTGCCACTTTCCAATCCACAGGCACCTCCTCCGCATCTAGGGAAGATTGGAAAATTATGGTAAGCCCTTCCGCTATCTCCTCCCCCAATTCCCTTAGCAACCTGGGATGCAAGCCATCTGGACCAGGTGACTTACCCACTCTGAGCATACCCAGTCTTTCTAGTACACCCTGTCTATCAATTTTCACCCCTTTCATTGCTTCTACCTTTTCCACTTCTACCGATATTTTGTCAGCATCCACCTCCTTAGTAAACACCGATACAAAGTACTCATTGAGTATTCTAACCTTGCCTTGCGCCTCTAAGCATATATCACCTTCTTTGTCCCTAATAGGCCTCACCCCACCTCTCACTACCCGCTTACTGTTGACATGCCGGTAGAAGGTTTTTGGGTTCCCTTTTATGTTAACCGCCATTCTACTCTCATTCGCTCTTTGCCAATCTTATTTTCATCTTCACTTCCTCTCTCAACTTATTGTATTTGGTCTGGTTCTCCCTTGAAGAATTCACCTGACATTCATCATTTTTTGTTTCATCTTCTCTATCTCCCTTGTCATCCAAGGAGCCCTTGCTTTGGTTCCCTTACCCTTCCCTCTTGTTGGAATGTACCTGGCCTGTACTTGGAACATCTCCTCCTTAAAGATCACCCATTGTTCCGTTACAGATTTTCTTGTCAGTCTTTGGTTCCATTTTACCCTGGCTAGATCTTTTCGCATCCCATTGAAGTTAGCCCTATTCCAGTTTAGAAGTTCACTCGAGATTGTTCCTTGCTCCTCTCCATTGCTAATCTAAATCTTACGATACGATGATCACTCGTACCCAAGTGTTCTCCCACAGACACTTGGTCGACCTGGCCCACCTCATTCCCCAGCACCAGATCCAGCAATGCCTCCTTCCTCGTTGGGCCAAGAACATACTGGTCAAGGAAATTCTCCTGAACACATTTCAGAAATTCCTCCTCCTCCTTTCCCTTTACCCTAGCATTATCCCAATCGATATTTGGGTAATTAAAGTCCACCAATATCACCACTCTATAGCTCTTGCATGTCTCTGCGATTTTCCTGCAGATTTGCTCCTCTACCTCCCTCTCACTATATGGAGGCCTGTAGAATACCCCCAATAGCGTGATCATACCCTTTTTGCTTCTCAACTCTGACCAAATGGATTCTGCCCTTGTCCCCTCAAGAACATGCTCCCTTTCCAACACGACAATGTCATCCTTAATCAGCACTGCCACCCCACCTCCCTTTTTTCCTTCCCTATCTTTTCTGAACACCTTGTACCCTTGAATATTAAGTGCCCAGTCCTCACCGTTTTTAAGCTCGTTTCCGTTATTGCCACACCACCATATTGCCACAATGGTGTTGAGCTTCTGGAGTGTTGTTGGAGCTGCACTCATCCAGGCAAGCGGAGAGAATTCCATCATACTCCTGACTTGTGTCTTGTAGGTGGTGGAAAGGCTTTGGGGAGTCAGGAGGCGAGACACTCACCGCAGATTACCCAGCCTCTGATGCGCTCTTGTTGCCACAGTATATATGTGGGTGGTCCAGTTAATTTTCTGGCCAATGGTGACCCCCAGGATGGTGGGGGATTCACAGAAATCACAGAAACCCCACAGTGCAGATAGAGGCCATTTCGGCCCATCAAGCCTGCACCGACACATATCCCACCCTATCCCCGTAACCCCACGTATTTAATCCCCCTAACACTAAGGGGTCAATTTATCATAGCCAATCAACCTAACCTGCACATCTTTGGACTGTGGGAGGAAACCGGAGCACCCGGAGGAAACCCACGCAAACACGGGGAGAATGTGCAAACTCCACACAGACAGTCGCCCGAGGCTGGATTCGAACCCGGGTCCCTGGCGCTGTGAGGCAACAGTGCTAACCACTATGATGTTAATGCTGTTGAATGTCGAGGGGAGGTGGTTAGACTCTCCCAGAACATGGTCCTGATCACTCTCGGTTCTGAGTGCTGCTTCCCAGAATAAGGTTGTATGACTTTGTTATTGGGTGAAATAATCATGTCTGAATGTCAATAAAGATCATTTATAACAGTTCTAGAGTCTCGCGTGATTCTTCCATGGCAGGTACAAGCAGGGATTAGATACAGAGTAAAGCTCCCTCTACACAGTCCCCATCAAACACTTCCAGGGCAGGTACAGCAGGGGTTAGATACAGAGTAAAGCTCCCTCTGTACTGTCCCATCAAACACTCCCAGGGCAGGTACAACACGGGTTAGATACAGAGTAAAGCTCCCTCTACACTGGCCCCATCAAACACTTCCAGGGCAGGTACAGCAGGGGTTAGATACAGAGTAAAGCTCCCTCTGTACTGTCCCATCAAACACTCCCAGGGCAGGTACAGCAGGGATTAGATACAGAGTAAAACTGACTCTACACTGTCCCATCAAACACTCCCAGGGCAGGTACAGCACGGGTTAGATACAGAGTAAAGCTCCCCCTACACTGTCCCATCAAACACTCCCAGGGCAGGTACAGCACGGGTTAGATACAGAGTAAAGCTCCCTCTACACTGTCCCATCAAACACTCCCAGGGCAGGTGCAGCACGGGTTAGATACAGAGTGTCAGCCGTGGCTCAGGCGGCAGCACTCTCCCCTCTGAGTCAGAAGGTTGTGGGTTGAAGTCCCACTCCAGAGACTCGAGTCTAAAACTCTGTGCTGCCCCTCCAGTGCAGTGCTGAGGAAGTAAAGCCCAGTGCAGAGTAAAGTTCCCTCTGCACTGCTCCACTAACAGGCCTGAGCCCCAAACTCAGAAGAGCGCCCTCTGCTGCATTCCACTTGTCTCAGCAGCGGGAGAAGCAGGCGGTGGAAGTCCCGCCCCTCGGGCACCCTGATTGGTTGAGGAGAGATAGTTTACCTTTGTCACAGTCACAAAGGATGTCATTTGATGAGACTTTGATGAGACTTGATTTGAGTTCAGGGCCAAGTCAGTGAGGTGGATTGGGCTCAATCCGCTCCGCTCGGTGCCAGGAGGGTGCTGGGACGGTGCGGTTTGTATTTTCTTTTTATTTATCTCCCCGCCCGTGCTTCTCTCCGCTATATATAAAAAAACCAAATAAAACTCACTTTCCGCCGGTGATCCGGACTCTCAGGCGGGGTGTGTGCTGAGCATATATTTATACAGCACAGAAAGAGGCCCTTCGGCCCATCATGTCCGCGCCGGCCATCAAGCCCTATCTAATCTAATCCCATTTTCCAGCACTGGGTCCGTAGCCTTGTATGCTATGGCGTTTCAAGTGCTCATCTAAATGCTTCTTGAATGTTGTGAGGGTTCCTGCCTCTACCACCCTTTCAGGCAGTGAGTTCCAGATTCCAACCACCCTCTGGGTGAAAAAGTTTTTCCTCAAATCCCCTCTAAACCTCCTGCCCCTTACCTTGAAACTATGCCCCCTGGTTATTGACCCCTCTACTAAGGGGAAAAGTTCCTTTCTATCTACCCTATCTATGCCCCTCATAATTTTGTACACCTCAATCAGGTCCCTCCTCAGCCTTCTCTGCTCTAAGGAAAACAACCCCAGCCTGTCCAGTCTCTCTTCATAGCTGAAGCGCTCCAGCCCAGGTAACTTCCTGGGATCATGACATTATATGGTTAGATAACATCAAGTGAAAACGAGGAGTTATTAGAGTGCCAATAGGACTGGCATAGAACTGGTATTTACTTGTTTTGTTGAAGAAGTTTCGGGTTCTGGTTAAAAGTAGTTTACTTGAAGTTTTAATTGATTTCTGATATGGTTATGGGACTTTGTATATTGTGGTGTTATTTAGTGTTAAAGCCTTCCTTAATGTACGAACGATCGAATGCTCAAGTTAACGCACGCATGCGGACACAAATAATACGCACGCACACACGCATACACAATGGAACTTTAAAAAACCTTCCTGGTGCATCTCCTCTGCACCCTCTCCAAAGCAATCACATCCTTCCTATAGTGTGGCTACCAGAACTGCACACAGTATTCCAGCTGTGGCCTAACTAGCATTTTGTACAGCTCCATCATAACCTCCCTGCTCTTATATTCTATGCCTCGGCTATTGAAACCAAGTGTCCCATATGCCTTTTTAACCACCTCATCCACCTGTCCTGCTGCCTTCAGGGATCTATGTACATGCACACCAAGATCCCTCTGATCCTCTGTCCTTCCTATGGTCCTACCATTCATTGTGTATTCCCTTGCCTTGTTAGTCCTCCGAAAGTGGATCACCTCACACTTTTCAGGGTTAAATTCCATTTGCCACTGTTCTGCCCATCTGACCAACCCGCTATATCGTCCTGTAGCCTGAAGCTTCCCTCCTCGCTATTTACCACTCCACCAATTTTTGTGTCATCTGCGAATTTACTGATCATACCTCCTACATTCATATCTAAATCATTAATGTAGACCACAAACAGCAAAGGACCCAGCACCGATCCCTGCGGTACACCACTGGACACAGGCTTCCAGTAACAAAAACAACCTTCGACCATCACCCTCTGCCTCCTGCCACTAAGCCAATTTTGGATCCAATGTGCCAAGTTGCCCTGGATCCCATGGGCTCTTACCTTCTTGACCAGTCTCCCATGTGGGACTTTGTGAAAAGCCTTACTGAAGTCCATGTAGACTACATCAACTGCACTACCCTCAAACACACACCTAGTCACCCCTTCGAAAAATTCAATCTGGAGCTTTCTGGAGCGCGGGGGCTTGTGGGTATTGCAGGAGGTGGGGTAGCATTGCTGGTTAATGAGGAGATTAACACATAAGGAAGGATATTAGCTCTGATGATGTGGAATCTGTATGGGCAGAGCTGAGAAATACCAAGGGGCAGAAAACGTTAGTGGGAGTTGTAACAGTAAAGCTGAGGTTGGGGATGGTATTAAACAGGAAATTAGAGATGCGTGTAATAAGGGCACAGCAGTTATCATGGGTGACTTTAATCTACATATAGATTGGGCTAACCAAATTAATAACAATACTGTGGAGGAGGAATTCCTAGAGTGTATACGGGATGGTTTCCTGGACCAATATGTCGAGGAACCAACTAGAGATCAGGCCATCTTAGACTGGGTATTATGTAATGAGAAAGGATTAATTAGCAATCTTGTTGTGCGAGGCCCCTTTGGGGAAGAGCGAGTATAATATGATAGAATTCTTCATTAAAATGGAAAGTGATGTAGTTGACTCAGAGACAAGGGTCATGAATTTAAATAAAGGAAACTATGATGGTCTGAGGCGCGAGTTGGCTAGGATGGATTGGGGAATGTTACTTAAAGGGTTGAAGGTGGATAGGCAATGGCAAACATTTAAAGATCGCATGGATGAACTACAGAATTTGTTCATCCCTGTTTGGCATAAAAATAAAACAAAAAAGGTGACTCAACAGTGGCTAACAAGGGAAATTAGTGATAGTATAAAATCCAAGGAGAGGACATATAATTTGACCAGAAAAAGCAGCAAACCTGAGGATTGGGAGCAGTTTAGGATTCAGCAAAAGACAAAGGGATTAATTAAGAGGGGGAAAATAGATCATGAGAGTAAGCTTGCAAGGAACATAAAAACTGACTGTAAAAGCTTCTATAGATATGTGAAGAAAAAGATTGGTGAAGTCAAGCGTAGGTCCCTTGCAGTCAGAATCAGGGGAATTTATAATGGGGAACAAAGAAAAGGCAGACTAATTAAATACATACTTTTCTTCTGTCTTCACAAAGGAGGACACAAATAACCTCCCAGAGATGTCGGTGTACATAGGGTCTAATGAGAGGGAGGAATTGAATGAAGTCAGTATTTGTAGAGAAATGGTGTTAGGGAAATTGACGGGATTGAAGGCCGATAAATCCCCAGGGTCTGATAACTTACATCCTAGGGTACTTAAGGAAGTGGCCCTAGAAATAGTAGATGCATTGCTGGTCATCTTCCAACATTCGATAGACTCTGGAACAGCACCCATGGATTGGAGGATAGCTAATGTTACCCCACTATTCAAAAAAGGTGGTAGAGAGAAAACAGGGAATTATAGACCGGTAAGCCTGACGTCGGTAGTGGGGAAAATGCTAGAGTCCATTGTAAAAGATGTAATCGCAGAGCACTTGGAAAACAGTGACTGGATCGGACAAAGTCAACATGGATTTACAAAAGGTAAATAATACCAAGTGGTGTTGATGTCATGACATTTCATGACATCACGACGTCCCTACGCACGTCACCCACCCACAGCTCCCGCGATCTCTCTCCCTATTGGTCAGTGGACACGTCAATCCCGCCCGCTGCCTGCGGTCAGGTGCCCCTGCTCTCGTTCAATGTAGTGCCATGGGATCTTTTACATCCACCTGAAAGAGCAGACGGGGGCCTCGGTTTAACATCTCATGCTGAAAGACGGCACATCTGACAGTGCAGCACTCTCTCAGTACTGGAGTGTCAGCCTAGATTTTTATGCTCAAGTCTCTGGACTGGGACTTGAACCCACGACCTTCTGACTCAGAGGTGAGAGTGCTGCCCACTGAGCTAAAGTGCCTGGAGCTAAGCCAGCTGGGATACTTGACATAGGATTACATCGGATATACGGCACAGAAACAGGCCATTCGGCCCAACCAGTCCATGCCGGTGTTTATGCTCCACTCGAGCCTCCTCCCGTCTTTCCTCATCTAAATCTATCAGCATAACCCTCGATTCCCTTCTCCCTCATATGCTTGTCTAGCCTCCCCTTAAATGCATCGATACTATTCGCTTCAACCACTCCCTGTGGCAGCGAGTTCCACATTCTCACCACTCTCTGGGTAAAGAAGTTTCTTCTGAATTCCCTATTGGATTTCTTGGTGACTATCTTATATTGAGGCCTCTAGTTATGCTCTTCCCCACAAGTGGAAACATTCTCTCTGTATCCACTCTATCAACATTTTTCATAATTTTAAAGACCTCTATTAGGTCACCCCTCAGCCTTCTGTTTTCAAGAGAAAAGAGACCCAGCCTGTTCATCCTTTCCTGATATGTATACCCTCGCATTTCTGGTATCATCCTTGTAAATCTACTCTGCACCCTCTCCAGTGCCTCTATATCCTTTTTATAATATGGCGACCAGAACTGTACGCAGTACTCTAAGTGTGGTCTAACCAAGGTTCGATACAGGTTTAGCATAACTTCACTACTTTTCAATTCTATCCCTCGAGAAATAAACCCTAGTGTTTGGTTTGCTTTTTTATGGCCTTGCTAACCTGTGTCGCAACTTTTAGTAATTTGTGTATTTGTACTCCGAGATCCCTTTGTTCCTCTACCCCACCTCGACTCGCACCCTCCAAGTGATAAGTGACCTCCCCATTCTTCCTACCAAAATGTAATACCTCACATTTATCTGTTCAGCCTTGGTCACTCTGCAAAAACTCTGAAATGTTTAATAATGAAATCAGGGAGTCAAAAAGCTGAGGTGAGGCAGTTTAAAAAGACAGTCTCTGACCAGAGATTGCTGGATGCTGACACTCGGTGCTCACGAGGATAGAATGTCCCATTCCCCAGGCACGGACATCCAGCACCTCGATCACAGCAACAATTCACAAAACACTGGCAATATAACTTGGAGCAGAGACGGTTAAGTGGAGCTGTGATTGAGGTGCTCAAAATTATGAGGGGTTTTGATCGAGCAAACAAGGAGAAGCTGTTGTCACTGGCAGGAGGGTCGGTAATGAGAGGACACAGATTTCAGATCATTGGCAAAAGAATCTAGAGAGGAAATGAGGAGACTTTTTTTACACAGCGAATTGTGATGATCTGGAATGCACTGCCTGAATGGGAGGTGGAAGCAGATTCAATAGTAACTTTCAAAAGGGAATTGGATATATACTAAAGGCAGAAATTTGCAGGGCTGTGGGGAAAGAGCAGGGCAGTGGGACTAATCGCATCGCTCTTTCAGAGAGCCAGCAGCAGCACGATGGGCCGAAAGGCATCCTACTGTGCTCTATGATTCTATAACATCAGCTTCTCTCTGCTCACTAGTACTGAGAGAACAGGGAATAATCTTTAAATCCAGCCCAGTTATTGGGGGCTCTTAACATTAACAAGCCCCAGTTGCCTGAATTAACATGGTTCAGTCCTGGATGTGATTAAAGGCATCGGAAACAGTGGAATCGACCCACCGCAGTCACACTGTGGACACTCTGGTGTGTCAGCGGGTGGGATACACCAGGGAATCCCTTTCCACACACTGAGGTTGACTCTAATGATCGGGAGTCCCAGGGTTTCGGATACCAGATAATCAAGCTCACAAGAACACAAATTGTCTCTCCAGGCTTTATTAAGAGCGCTGCATAACACAGATCGGGTGATAATTCCCTCAATCTGGAGAATAGAAGTACAGTGGATTCACGTGCGATCTTCTTGAGTCTGTTCCAACTGACAACGGCTTAAGTGGCCTGTTCTTATACACAAGCTTGGTTACCGCTCAGGAAATGGGATTGTTTGGACCCGTCTGTTGACCGCCTCCTGAACTCCTGCTAATTCATGGAATTTAGTCCATCTGTGACCAGACTATAACCACAAGCCCGTCTGGTTATCACACCTATACGGTCCGTGAGGTTATCAGATTCACACCCAGACATTGTGTCTTCACTTGTCTGGCACTTCATCCCATAACACGGGTACAGGGGCTCAGTAATGTTTCATTCATCAGAAAAAGACAAAGTACAACAACATACTGGTCAGCTTAACAGAATCTCATCATATTTAAGGGGCCATCAATATAAAATAGTCTCTGACAGATCAAGTAGGGAATTCAGGAGAAATGTCTTTACCCAGAGAATGGTGAGAATGGGGAACTCGCTACCACAGGGAGTAGTTGAGGTGAACAGCACAGATGGATTTATGAGAAAGCCACACGAGGGAGAAAGGAATGGGAGGAGATGTTGATCGGGTTAATTGAAGTAGGGTGGGTGTGGAGCATAAACACTGGCATGGACCAGTTGGGCCGAATGGCCTGTTTCTGTGCTGTACATTCTATGTAACACCATGAACAGTCAAACAAAGGGAATCATCAGCACAACAGTCTTAAAGACTAAACAGGAGTCCAAGAATTTCTAAAACGTTCATCCATTCCATGTTCATGTCGCCCCAGCTACAGAACTGTGTGAACTCGCTGGTGTGTCAGCAGGTGGGATGACTGAGTGAATCCCTTCCCACACACAGAGCAGGTGAAAGGCCTTTCATTAGTGTGAACTTGCTGGTGTCTCAGCAGGTTGGATGACCAAGTGAATCCCTTCCCACACGAAGCAGGTGAACGGCCTCTCCCCGGTGTGAACTTGTTGGTGTTCCAGCAGTCTCGAGGACCGAGTGAATCCCTGCCCACACACGGAGCAGGTGAACAGTCGCTCCCCAGTGTGAACAAGCTGGTGTGCCGTCAAATGTCCAGAGCGTTTAAAGCTCTTCCCACAGTCAGAACATTTAAATAGTCTCTCATCAGTGTGAGCTCGCTGGTGTTCTTTCAGATCCCCAGAGCTTTTAAAGCTCTTCCCACAGTCAGAACACTTAAATGGTCTCTCATCAGTGTGAACTTGCTGGTGTCTCAACAGATGGGATGACCGAGTGAATCCCTTCCCACACACGGAGCAGGTGAATGGCCACTCCCCAGTGTGAACTCGCTGGTGTTCTTTCAGATCTCCAGAGCTTTTAAAGCTCTTCCCACAGTCAGAACACTTAAATGGTCTCTCATCAGTGTGAACTTGCTGGTGTCTCAACAGATGGGATGACCGAGTGAATCCCATTCCACACACGGAGCAGGTGAATGGCCTCTTTCCTGCTCCCTCCAGCTGGTGTCCCTTCAGCTCCTGGGACATTTTAAAGCTTTTCCCACAGTCGGAATGTTTCACCAGCCTCCCCTCAGTGTGAACTCGCTGGTGTGCCAGCAGATTCGAGGACTGAGTGAATCAGGTCCTGATGAATCGAGTGACTCTGTCTGATCTTGAACTGATGTTTGGTCTGAGCTTCCTGTCTGTAAATGCTCCACTTCTAAAACCCTGTAAAAGGAGTGTAGAAAGGGGTAAGAGGGAGAATGTTGCCTCATGTCCCCCTTTCCCAGCCCAGGGGCAGTGAAGCTGATTTTCAGACACTAGCTGCTGCACAGGTTACATACGAACATACAAATTAGGAGGAGTAGGCCACTCGGCCCCTCGAGCCTGCTCCGCCATTCAATAAGATCATGGCTGATCTGATTACTCCACATTCCCACCTACCCCCGATAACCTTTCACCCCCTTGCTTACCAAGAATCTATCTACCTCTGCCTTAAAAATATTCAAAGACTCTGCTTCCACCGCCCTGAGGAAGAGAGTTCGAAATACTCACGACCCTCTGAGAAAAAATTTATCCTCATCTCTGTCTTAAATGGGCGACCCCTTATTTTTAAACAGTGACCCCTAGTTCTAGATTCTCCCACAAGAGGAAACATCCTCTCCACATCCACCCTGTCCAGACCCCTCAGGATCTTATATGTTTCAATCAAGTCACCTCTTACTCTTCTAAACTCCAGCGGATACAAGCCTAGCCTGTCCAACCTTTCCTCATAAGACAACCCACCCATTCCAGGTATTAGTCTAGTAAACCTTCTCTGAACTGCTTCCAACGCATTTACATCCTTCCTTAAATAAGGAGGCCAATACTGTACACAGTACTCCAGATGTGGTCTCACCAATGCCCTGTATAACTGAAGCATAACCTCCCTACTTTTGTATTCAGTTTCCCTCGCAATAAACAATAACATTCTATTAGCTTTCCTGATTACTTGTTGTACCTGAATACTAACCTTTTGCGATTCATGCATTAGGACACCCAGATCCCTCTGCGTCTCAGAGCTCTGCAATCTTTCACCATTTAAATATGCTTTTTTATTCTTCCTGCCAAGATGGACAACTTCACATTTTCCCACATTATACTCCATTTGCCAGATCTTTGTCCACTCACTTAACTTATCTATATCCCTTTGTAGCCTCATTATGTTCTCTTCTCAATTTACTTTCCTACCTATCTTTGTGTCATCAGCAAATTTAGCAACCATGCCTTCGGTCCCTTCATCCAAGTCATTTATATAAATTGTAAAAAGTTGAGGCCCCAGCACTGATCCCTGTGGCACACCACTCGTTACATCTTGCCAACCAGAAAATGACCCATTTATGTCTACTCTCTGTTTCCTATTAGCTAGCCAATCTTCTATCCATGCCAATATGTTACTCCCTACATCATGAGCTTTTATTTTCTGCAATAACCTTTGATGTGGCACCTTATCAAATGCCTTCTGGAAATCTAAGTACAGTACATCCACCGGTTCCCCTTTATCCACAGCACATGTTACTTCCTCAAAGAACTCCAATAAATTGGTTAAACATGATTTCCCTTTCACAAAACCATGTTGACTCTGCCTGATTACCTTGAACTTTTCCAAGTGCCCTGCTATAACGTCTTTAATAATAGCTTCTATCATCTTCCCGATGACAGATGTTAAGCTAACTGGCCTGTAGTTTCCTGCTTTCTGTCTCCCTCCCTTTTTGAATAAAGGAGTTACATTCACAATTTTCCAATCTCATGGAACCTTCCCCGAATCTAGGGAATTTGGGAAAATTAAAACCAACGCATCAACTATCTCACTAGCCACTTCTTTTAAGATCCTAGGATGAAGTCCATCAGGCCCCGGGGACTTGTCAGCCGACAGCTCCAACAATTTGCTCAGTACCACTTCCCTGGTGATTGTAATTTTCTTGAGTTCCTCCCTCCCTTCCATTTCCTGATTTACAGCTATTTCTGGGATGTTATTGAATCCTCTATAGTGAAGACCGATGCAAAATACCTGTTCAATTCAACTGCCATCTCATTTTCCATTATTAATTCCCCAGACTCACTTTCTATAGGACCAACGCTCACTTTATTAATTTTTTTCTTTTTAAAATATCTATAGAAACTCTTACTATCTGTGTTTATATTTCTAGCTAGCTTTCTCTCGCAGTCTAATTTTTCTCTCCTTATTAATCTTTTAGTCATTCTTTGCTGTTTTTTATATTCTGTCCAATCTTCTGACTTGCCAGCCATCTTTGCACAATTATATGCTTTTTCTTTAAGTTTAATACTAACTTTAACTTTTTTAGTTAACCACGGATGGTGGGTCCTCCATTGCATAAAAACATAGAAGATAGGAGCAGGAGTAGGCCATTCGGCCCCTCGAGCCTGCTCCGCCATTCAATGAGATCACGGCTGATCATTCAAATTCAGTACCCTGTCCCTGCCTTCTCCCCATATCCCTTGATGCCTTTCGCCTTAAAAAATATATCCAACTCCTTCTTGAATATATTTAATGAATTGGCCTCAACTGCCTTCTGTGGTAGAGAATTCCATAGGTTCACCACTCTCTGGGTGAAGAAATTCCTCCTCATCTCTGTCCTAAATGGCTTACCCCTTATCCTTAGACTGTGACCCCTGGTTCTGGACTCCCCGGCCATCGGGAACATCCTTCCTGCATCCAGTCTGTCCAGTCCTGTTAGAATTTTTATAAGTTTCAATGAGATCCCCTCTCATTCTTCTAAACTCCAGCGAGTATAAGCCCAATCGACCCAATCTCTCCTCATACGTCATTCCTGCCATCCCAGGTATCAGTTTGGTGAATCTTCGCTGCACTCCCTCCATGGCAAGAACATCCTTCCTCAGATAAGGCGACCAAAACTGCACACAATACTCAAGGTGTGGTCTCACCAAGGCCCTGTCCAACTGCATTGAGACATCCTTGTTCTTGTACTCAAACCCTCTCGCTACGAAGGCCAACATACCATTTGCCTTCTTAACCGCCTGCTGCACCTGCATGCTTATCTTCAGCGACTGGTGCACAAGGTCGCCCAGTTCTCGTTGCACTTCCCCTTCTCCCAATCTATTGCCATTCAGATAATAATCTGCCTTCCTGGTGTTGACACCAAAGTGGATAACCTCGCATTTATCCACGTTATATTGCATCTGCCATACTTCTGCCCAATCACCCAACCTGTCCAAATCATTTTCTCGGCATCCTCCTCACAGCACACACGCCCACCCAGCTTTGTGTCGTCTGCAAACTTGGAGATATTACATCTAGTTCCCTTGTCCAGATCATTAATATATATTGTGAATAGCTGGGGTCCAAGGACCGATCCCTGCGGTACCCCACTAGTCACTGCCTGCCACTCGGAAAAGGAGCCGTTTATTCCAACTCTTTGCTTCCTGTCTGCCAACCAGTTCTCTATCCAAGTCAATATCTTGCCCCCAATCCCATGTGCCTTAACTTTACACACTAATCTCTTATGCGGGACCTTATCAGTAGCCTTTTGAAAATCCAAATACACCACATCCACTGGTTCTCCCTCATCTATTTTACCAGTTACATCCTCAGAAAATTTCAGTAGATTAGTCAAGCATGATTTACCTTTTGTAAATCCATGTTGACTTTGTCTGATCCGGTCACTTTTTTCCAAGTGCTCTGCTATTATATCCTTTATAATGGACTCTAGCATTTTCCCCACTACCGATGTCAGGCTTACCGGTCTGTAATTCCCCATTTTCTCTCGACCACCTTTTTTGAATAGTGGGGTAACATTAGCTATCCGCCAATCCATGGGTACTGTTCCAGATTCCATCGAATGTTGGAAGATGACCAGCAATGCATCTACTATTTATAGTGCCACTTCCTTAAGTACCCTAGGATGTAGATTGTCAGGCCCTGGGGATTTATCGGCCTTCAATCCCATCAATTTCCCGAACACCATTTCCCTACAAATATTGATTTCTTTCAGTTCCACCCTTTCATCGGACCCTATGTTCCCCGACATCTCTGGGAGGTTATTTGTGTCCTGCTTTGTGAAGACAGAACCAAAGTATGTGTTTAAGGCCAGGACCAGTGCAAGATAGATTAAGGCGATACTTAGTACAACTAAATCAGGAGGTACAAGCACTAAATAAAGAAGTAAGGAACCAACAACAGATTAAAGATATAGAAAGGCAGAATGCTGGACTTAAACCAGATGAGTTGTCCAGAATAGGTCAACAAGTAATGACGCAAGTTATCGGAAGAAAGGGAATGGGGCCCGTTGGATGGGGCCATGTACTGTATTAATGACAAGTGATACGTGTGTTTGTCTACAGGAACCGACGGGTATGCGATGGAAGCAATGGACCCAGGTGAAACCATTTAACACTAAAGACCCCCATTCTACCCTCTCCTCTAGGGGAAAGAGCTCAGAACACAACCAGACCTCTGTATAAATTACAGATAAACATGGATCCAGTCGACCCTTTATATCAGAGGGTCTGTCTCAGGGAGAAGAAGCTCTCCCGGTTTACCCTTACACCTGAGAACTCATTTTTAATGTGGAAGCAAGTCATCCTCGGTTCCGAGGGACTGCCTAAGAAGAAAGAAGATATAATCGGAGTAAGATTTCTTTACTCCTGTACGCAAATCCTCTTGTAATGAAGGCCAGCATACCATTTGCCTTCTTAACTGCCATTCACGACCACCGGACGTCCCAAAGCGCTTTACAGCCAATGAAGTACTTTTGAAGTGTAGTCACTGTTGTAATGTGGGAAACGCGGCAGCCAATTTGCGCAGAGCAAGCTCCCACAAACAGCAATGTGATAATGACCAGATAATGTTTTTTCGTCATGTTGATTGAGGGATAAATATTGGGCTCAAAACACCGGGGATAACTTCATCGAAATAGCACCACGGGATCTTTTACATCCACCTGAGGGGGCAGACGGGGGCCTCTGTTTAACGTCTCATCCGTAGGACGGCACCTCCGACACTGCAGCGCTCCTTCATTCCTGCCCCTCCGACAATGAGTCTCTTCCGCAGCACTGTCCCTCCGATGGAACAGCGCTCCCTGAACACTGCCCCTCCGACAATGCAGCGCTCCCTCAGCACTGCCCCTCCGAAAGTGCGGCGCACCCTCAGTACTGCCCCTCCGACAGTGCGGCGCTCCCTCAGTACTGCCCCTCCGACAGTGTGGCGCTCCCTGAGCACCGCACTGGAGTGTCAGCCTCGCTTTAAATGCTCAAGTCCCTGGAGCGGGATTTGAACCCACAACCTTCTGACTCTGCTATCCACTGAGCCACAGCTGACTCCAGTCTTTTACACAGTTTCATCATAACTTCCTTGCTTTTGCACTCTACGCCTCTCCTAAAGCAGGGGAGTTATGATGAATTGTTACAGTTTTTTTTGCAGAGTGACCAAGGCTGTGTGTAGGAAACAATTGTGCATTTGAAAGCAGCTTGTATTGTGAAGCTTGTGCCCCTTTGCCAGGCCCGCTGCCTGCGGCCCCTCTCCCAGATTCCAGCCCCAGCTCTGTGCTGACTGAGCTGCTCTCACCTGGGGACAGCGCGTCACAATCGGCCCCAGCGCACCTGAGCTGGAGAGGAGGCCCCGCCCCCTTGCCGCGCCGCCATTGGTTGGAGGACCAGGCCGGCAAGTTCAGTCCTCCCACCTCAGCCCTCGTCCTAATGGTCAGCGCTCCCGTCAGTCAGAATCACATTGTTCCGCCCCCCCCGCGCGGCTCAATCCGCCCGCCCGATTCTCAGGTTTGGTTTTTCTCGTATTTTACTTTATAATCTCGCTCTCCGCTCCCCCCTCACCTCGATTTAAATCGATTCCCCAACACTTGACTTTACCCCGGCCGCTGATTCCGCCTCTTCCCCGGGCCCGGCCTTCCGTGTGATCCCCGGAGGCCCCGCGCAGGCGCACTGGCAGCCTCGTGTTGCGCCTGCCCGCGCTGTGATTGGTGCAGAGGAAGGCAAGTGGGCGTGTCCGGCCCCGGGCCCACGTGGGGGAGACAAAGGCTGGCTGGAGCGCATGCGCAGTCCGCCTCGCACCGTCGGGAAGCTTTTCAAATATTTTTTTTTGCGAAACAAATTGAAAACACTCGTTAATTCCCCCAACCTCCTCCCCTCTAAAGTGCGATTATTATTATTTTTGTTTGTCCTCATTTGTGTGGGGTCTGTTTTTTTTACCTTGCGGTGGCGTCCGCCGATCCAACTGACCTCTGGGCGTTGCGTGCTGGCGTCAGCGAGTAATCGGAGGGCGGGTTGATTGACGCGCGGCGCCCGCCAATCAGGAGCGTGGACCACGCTGGGAGGACCGGGCGGGCTGACGGTCCTCCAACCAATGGCGGCGCGGGAGGGAGGGGGGCGGGACCTCGGTGGGCTGCAGGCCGCTTTCCTGCTTTCATTGTCTGCAGGAGCTGTTAAAGGGAAGGGGAGGAGGGGGTGGAAAAAAACCCCAGCTTGTGAGTGTTTATTCCTTTGCATTACCTTTATTGCAAGGCTATTCATCAACTGCATTCATTTAAAAATAAGTGAACCTTTTCTCTTTTCGACTTTTATCCAGAACAAAGAGCCCTGGTGCTGTGAACATTTTGGTGGGCAGCCACTTTTAAAGGGACAAAGACCAGCATTCTTCCTCCTCTCTCTCTCTTGTGAGTATTTGTGGTGGGTGAGAGGGAGGGGGGTGAGTCAAAGGGGACTGCGGCCCCTTTTCAACAAAAAAAATTGCTTGGCCATTTAAAGGGGAATGGGTGCACCCCAGGTATTTAAAGGGGCAGTGCCTCTCTCTCTATCATGTAAGAGCAGGGAGGTTCTGCTTGAACTGTACAAAACACCAGTTAGGCCACCGGCTAGAGTGCTGCGTGCAGTTCTGCTCGCCCCATTGCAGGAAAGCTGTGACTACTCGAGACAGGAGACTTACGAGGATGTTGCCAGGACTAGAGAATTTCAGCTACAAGGAAAGATTGAATACATAGAAACATAGAAGATCATTTACATCCTAGGGTACTTAAGGAAGTGGCCCTAGAAATAGTAGATGCATTGCTGGTCATCTTCCAAAATTCGATAGACTCTGGAACAGTACCCATGGATTGGCGGGTAGCTAATGTTACCCCACTGTTCAAAAAAGGTGGTAGAGAGAAAACGGGGAATTACAGACCGGTAAGCCTGACATCGGTAGTGGGGAAAATGCTAGAGTCCATTATAAAAGACGTAATAGCAGAGCACTTGGAAAACAGTGACTGGATCGGACAAAGTCAGCATGGATTTACAAAAGGTAAATCGTGTTTGACTAATCTACTGGAATTTTTTGATGATGTAACTGCTAAAATAGATAAGGGAGAACCAGTGGATGTGGTGCATTTGGACTTTCAGAAGGCTTTCGATAAGGTCCTGCATAAGAGATAGAAACAGAAGATAGGAGGAGGAGTATGCCATTCGGCCCCTCGAGCCTGCTCCGCCATTCAATGCGATCATGGCTGATCATCCAAGTTCAGTACCCGGTCCGTGCTTTCTCCCCATACCCCTTGATCCCATTTTAGCCTCAAGAAATATATCCAACTCATTCTTGAATATATTTAATGATTTGGCCTCTACTGCCTTCTGTGGTAGAGAATTCCACAGGTTCACCACTCTCTGGGTGAAGAAATTCCTCCTCATTTCTGTCCTAAAAGGCCTACCCCTTATCCTTAGACTGTGACCCCTGGTTCTGGATTCCCCGACCATTGGGAACATCCTCCCTGCATCTAGTGTGTCCAGTCCTGCCAGAATTTTATAAGTTTCAATGAGATCCCCTCTCATTCTTCTAAACTCCAGCGAGTACAAGTCAAATCAACCCAATCTCTCCTCATATGTCATTTCTGCCATCCCAGGTATCAGCCTGGTGAATCTTCGCTGGACACCTTCCATGGCAAGAACATCCTTCCTCAGATAAGGCGACCAAAACTGCACACAATACTCAAGATGTGGTCTCACCAAGGCCCTGTATAACTGCAGCAAGACATCCTTGTTCCTGTACTCAAACCCTCTCACTACGAAGGCAAACATACCATTTGCCTTCTTAACCGCCTGCTGCACCTGCATGCTTACCTTCAGTGACTGGTGCACAAGGATACCCAGGTCTCGTTGCACTTCCCCTTCTCCCAATCTATTGCCATTCAGATAATAATCTGCCTTCCTGTTTTTGCCACCAAAGTGAATAACCTCACATTTATCCACATTATATTGCATCTGCCATGCTTCTGCCCAATCACCCAACCTGTCCAAGTCATCCTGTAGTTTCTCGGCATCCTCCTCACAGCACACATGCCCACACAGCTTTGTGTCACCTGCAAATTTGGAGATATTACATCTAGTTCCCTTGTCCAGATCATTAATATATATTGTGAATAGCTGGGGTCCAAGGACCGATCCCTGCGGTACCCCACTAGTCACTGCCTGCCACTCAGAAAAAGACCCGTTTGTTCCAACTCTTTCCTTTCTATCTGCCAACCAGTTCTCTATCCAAGTCAATACCTTGCCCCCCAATCCCATGTGCCTTAACTTTACACGCTAATCTCTTATGCGGGACCTTATCGAAAGCCTTCTGAAAGTCCAAATACACCACATCCACTGGTTCGCCCTTATCTATTTTACCAGTTACATCCTCAAAAAATTCCAGTAGATTAGTCAAGCACGATTTACCTTTTGTAAATCCATGTTGACTTTGTCCGATCCTGTCACTGTTTTCCAAGTGCTCGGCTATTACATCTTTTATAATGGACTCTAGCATTTTCCCCACTACCGATGTCAGGCTTACCGGTCTGTAATTCCCCATTTTCTCTCTACCACCTTTTTTGAATAGTGGGGTAACATTAGCTACCCTCCAATCCATGGGTACTGTTCCAGATTCCATCGAAAACCCAGCAGCTTCTCCTCCATCTCCACTCCAGCTCAAACTGCTGCAACAAAAAGACCTGCACAGGCGGCCAGGGACCGACTTCCATCACCTGCAATAAAACTCTTCCCGACAGCCGCTGACTAATGGTGGCCGCAGCACCTACAATTCCCCGCGCCCCAGAAACCGGTCTATCCAACGCGCTGATTTCCCCGCTGAAAGTGCGCATGCTGCCCAGGGCCGCGGGACATTCTGGGAGCCTGGCTCCTGTCCTTTGTCCCGAGTCAGACTCCGTGGAACCGGCTGAAGAAACCGGGAAACGGCGGCTCGGATTGGGGAGGCGCTGCACCCTGGGTTTCCTGGTGCCGGGGCTCTGGCCGCACTTCCGCCGGGCCCGGCCACTCTGATTCTGATTGAGGTTTTTGATGAGGTAACAGAGAGGGTTGATGAAGGCAATGCGGTTAACGTGGTGTACATGGATTTCCAAAAGGCGTTCGAGAGCGTGTAAAGTTAAGGCACATGGGATTGGGGGCAAGGTATTGACTTGGATAGAGAACTGGTTGGCAGACAGAAAGCAAAGAGTTGGAAGAAACGGGTCTTTTTCCGAGTGGCAGGCAGTGACTAGTGGGGTACCGCAGGGATCGGTCCTTGGACCCCAGCTATTCACAATATATATTAATGATCTAGACGAGGGAACTAGATGTAATATCTCCAAATTTGCAGACGACACAAAGCTGGGTGGGCGTGTGTGCTGTGAGGAGGATGCTGAGAAACTCCATTATGATTTGGACAGGTTGGGTGATTGGGCAGAAGCATGGCAGATGCAATATAACGTGGATAAATGTGAGGTTATCCACTTTGGTGTCAAAAACAGGAAGGCAGATTATTATCTTAATGTAGGAAAACATCCCAAGGCGCTGCACAGGAGTATTGTAAGACATTGAAAAATGTGACCCCGAGTCACATAAGGAGAAATTCGGGCAGATGGTCAAAAGCTTGGTCACAGAGGTGGGTTTTGATCAGCCGTGGTCTCATTGAATGGCGGAGCAGGCTCGAGGGGCCGAATGGCCGACTCCTGCTCCGGTTTTCTATGCAAGAGAGGCGGAGAGGTTCAGAGAGGGAATTCCAGAGCTTAGGGCCGAGGCAACAGAAGACACGGCCACTGATGGTGCAGCGATTATAATCAGGGATGCTCAAGAGGGCAGAATTGGAGGAACGCAGGTGTCTTGGGGGGGAGGAGGTTGTTATCTTTGGAACCGAGGAGGCTGAGGGGAGACCTGATTGAGGTGTATAAAATTCTGAGGGGCCGAGATAGGAAGGACCTATTTCCTTTGGCAGAGGGGTCCACAACCAGGGGGCGTAGATTTAAAGAAATTGGTCAGAAGTTTAGAGGGGAGTTGAGGAGAAATGTTTTCACCCAGTGGGTGGTGGGGGTCTGGAACTCGCTGCCTGACAGGGTGGTAGAGGCAGAAACTCTCATCACAATTTAAAAGGTACTTGGATGTGCACTTGAAGTGCCGTAACCTACAAGGCTACGGTCCAAGTGCTGGAAAGTGGGATTAGTGTGGAGAGCACTTAATCGGCCTGCACGGACAAGATGGGCCGAATGGCCTCCTTCTGTGCCGTAATTTTTCTGTGATTCTATCGCGGGGGGCGGGTGGTTGTGAGGCTGAAGGGAATAACTAAGATAGGGAGGGGCGAGGCCATGGAGGGATTTGAAAACAAGGATGAGAATTTTGAAATTGAATCATTGCTTAACCGGGAGCCAATGTAGGTCAGCGAGCACAGGGGTGATGGGTGAACGGGACTTGGTGTTGAGTTACGACACGGGTAGTTTTGGATCACCTCAAGTTTACATAGGGTAGAATGTGGGAGGCCAGCCAGGAGTGCGTTGGAATAGTCGAATCTCGAGGTAACAAAGGCCCGGGTGAGGGTTTCAGCAGCGGATGAGCTGAGGCAGGGGTGGAGACGGGCCATGTTACCGAGGTGGAAATAGGCAGTCTTTGTTATGCTGCGGACATGTGTTTGGAAGCTCACTTCAGGGTCAAATATGACACCAAGGTTGTGAACAGGGAGAGGGATGGAGTCAGTGGCTAGGGAACAGAGTTTGTGGCAGGGACCGAAAACAATTGCTTTAGTCTTCCCAATATTTAATTGGAGAAAATTTCTGCTCACCCAGAACCGGATTAGAGATTGTGGAGGGGTCAAGAGAAGTGGTGGTGAGGTAGAGCTGGGTGTCGTCAGCGTACATGTGGAAACTGAGGCTGTGTTTTCAGATGATGTCCCCAAGGGGCAGCATTTAGATGAGAAATAGGAGGGGCCCAATGATAGATCCTTGGGGGACACCAGAGGTAACGATGCAGGAGCGGGAAGAGAAGCCGTTGCAGGTGATTCTGTGGCTACGATTAGATAGATAAGAATGGAACCAGGCGAGTGCAGTCTCACCCAGCTGGATGACGGTGGCGAGGCGTTGGGAGAAGGATGGAGTGGTCAACTGTGTCAAAGGCTGCAGACAAGTCAGGAAGGACGAGGAGTGATAGTTTACCTTTGTCACAGTCACAAAGGATGTCATTTGATGAGACTTTGATGAGACTTGATTTGACTTTAGGGCCAAGTCAGTGAGGTGGATTGGGCTGTTTCTGGCCCGCTGGTTATTGTGGGCACGGCAGGACACCAGTGGGACCGGCTCTGCCCTGTTTGTTCTTTGAGGCAAAATAAGCCAAAAAGAATTCCTGCTTCCCCCCTTACCCTTTCTACACTCCTTTTACAGGGTTTTAGAAGTGGAACATTTACAGACAGGAAGCTCAAACCAAACAGCACCTCAAGATCTGACAGAGTTACACGTTTCCTCAGGACCTGATTCAGTCGCTCATCCAATCTGCTGGCACAGCCGTGAGTTCACACTGATGAGAGACCTTTTAAATGTTCTGAGTGTGGGAAGAGCTTCAAAATCTACAAGTGCTTGAAGCGACAACAGTGGCTACACACTGGGGAGAAACTGTTCACCGGCCCCGTGTGTGGAAGGGATTAATTGCACCCTCCGTGCTGCTGAGACACCAGCTTGTCCACACCAATGAGAGACCGTTGACCTGCTCCGTGTTTTTGAAGCGATTCTCTCATTCTGCCACCCTCCTGAGACACCAGCTTGTTCACAGTGATGAGAGACCGATTAAATGTTCTGACTGTGGGAAGAGATTTAAAAGGTCCCAGGACCTGAAGAGACACCAGCTGGAGAGAGGAGAGATTCTGTTCACCTGCTCCGTGTGTGGGAAGGGATTCACTCGGTCCTCAAATCTGCTGGCACACCAGCGAGTTCACACAGAGGATAGGCAGGTGAAACATTCCGACTGTGGGAAACGCTTTCAAATGTCCCAGGAGCTGAAGGGATACCAGCTGGAGAGAGCTGGAAAGAGGCCGTTTACCTGCTCCGTGTGTAGGAAGGGATTCACTCGGCCATCCCACCTACTGACACACCAGCGAGTTCACACTGAGGAGAGACCGTTCACCTGCTCCGTGTGTGGGAAGGGATTCACTCAGTTATCCCACCTGTTGACACACCAGCGAGTTCACACTGATGAGAGACCACTTAATTGTTCTGACTGTGGGAAGAGCTTTAAAACCTCTGGGGATCTGAAGCAACACCAGCGAGTTCACACTGATGAGAGACCATTTAAAAGTTCTGACTGTGGTAAGACATTTATATGTTCAAAGGGCCTGAAGAGACACCAGCTGGAGAGTGAAGGAAAGAGACTGTTCACCTGCTCAGTGTGTGGCAAAGGATTCACTCGGTCTTTGCACCTACTGAGACACCAGCGAGCTCACATTGTTCTGTAGTGCAGGGCCTACAGGGTCGATTCCACTGTTTCCGATGCCTTTAATCACATCCAGGACTGAACCATGTTAATTCAGGCAACTGGGGCTTGTTAATGTTAAGAGCCCCCAATAACTGGGCTGGATTTAAAGATTCTTCCCTGTTCTCTCAGTACTAGTGAGCAGAGAGAAGCTGATGTTATAGAATCATAGAGCACAGTAGGATGCCTTTCGGCCCATCGTGCTGGTGCTGGCTCTCTGAAAGAGCGATGCAATTAGTCCCACTGCCCTGCTCTTTCCCCACAGCCCTGCAAATTTCTGCTTTTAGTATATATCCAATTCCCTTTTGAAAGTTACTATTGAATCTGCTTCCACCTCCCATTCAGGCAGTGCATTCCAGATCATCACAATTCGCTGTGTAAAAAAAATGTCTCCTAATTTCCTCTCTAGATCCTTTTGCCAATGATCTGAAATCTGTGTCCTCTCGTTACCGACCCTCCTGCCAGTGACAACAGCTTCTCCTTGTTTGCTCGATCAAAACCCCTCCTAATTTTGAGCACCTCGATCACAGCTCCACTTAACCGTCTCTGCTCCAAGTTATATTGCCATTGTTTTGTGAATTGTTGCTGTGATTGAGGTGCTGGATGTCCGTGCCTGGGGAATGGGACATTCTATCCTCGTGAGCTCCGAGTGTCAGCATCCAGCAATCTCTGGTCAGGGACTGTCTTTTTAAACTGCCTCACCTGAGCTTTTTGACTCCCTGATTTCATTATTAAACATTTTAGAGTTTTTGCAGAGTGACCAAGGCTGAACAGATGAATGTGAGGTATTACATTTTGGTAGGAAGAATGGGGAGGTCACTTATCACTTGGAGGGTGCGAGTCGAGGTGGGGTAGAGGAACAAAGGGATCTCGGAGTACAAATACACAAATTACTAAAAGTTGCGACACAGGTTAGCAAGGCCATAAAAAAAGCAAACCAAGCACTAGGGTTTATTTCTCGAGGGATAGAATTGAAAAGTAATGAAGTTATGCTAAACCTGTATCGAACCTTGGTTAGACCACACTTAGAGAACTGCGTACAGTTCTGGTCGCCATATTATAAAAAGGATATAGAGGCACTGGAGAGGGTGCAGAGAAGATTTACAAGGATGATACCAGAAATGCGAGGGTATACATATCAGGAAAGGATGAACAGGCTGGGTCTCTTTTCTCTTGAAAACAGAAGGCTGAGGGGTGACCTAATAGAGGTCTTTAAAATTATGAAAAATGTTGATAGAGTGGATACAGAGAGAATGTTTCCACTTGTGGGGAAGAGCATAACTAGAGGCCTCAATATAAGATAGTCACCAAGAAATCCAATCGGGAATTCAGCAGAAACTTCTTTACCCAGAGAGTGGTGAGAATGTGGAACTCGCTGCCACAGGGAGTGGTTGAAGCGAATAGTATCGATGCATTTAAGGGGAGGCTAGACAAGCATATGAGGGAGAAGGGAATCGAGGGTTATGCTGATAGATTTAGATGAGGAAAGACGGGAGGAGGCTCGAGTGGAGCATAAACACCGGCATGGACTGGTTGGGCCGAATGGCCTGTTTCTGTGCCGTATATCCGATGTAATCCTATGTCAAGTATCCCAGCTGGCTTAGCTCCAGGCACTTTAGCTCAGTGGGCAGCACTCTCACCTCTGAGTCAGAAGGTCGTGGGTTCAAGTCCCAGTCCAGAGACTTGAGCATAAAAATCTAGGCTGACACTCCAGTACTGAGAGAGTGCTGCACTGTCAGAGGTGCCGTCTTTCGGATGAGATGTTAAACCGAGGCCCCCGTCTCCTCTTTCAGGTGGATGTAAAAGATCCCATGGGACTACATTGAAGAGCAGGGGAGTTCTCCCCGGTGTCCTGGGGCCAATATTTATCCCTCAATCAACATCACTGAAATAGATTATCTGGTCATTGTCACATTGCTGTTTGTGGGAGCTTGCTGTGCGCCAATTGGCTGTCGCGTTTTCTACATTACAACAGTGACTACACTTCAGAAGTACTTCATTGGCTGTAAAGCACTCTGGGACATCCTGAGTTTGTGAAAGGTGCTATATAAAAGCACGGTGGCATAGTGGTTAGCACTGTTGCCTCACAGCGCCAGGGACCCGGGTTCGAATCCGGCCTCGGGTGACTGTCTGTGTGGAGTTTGCACATTCTCCCCGTGTTTGCGTGGGTTTCCTCCGGGTGCTCCGGTTTCCTCCCACAGTCCAAAGATGTGCGGGTTAGGTTGATTGGCTATGATAAATTGACCCTTAGTGTTAGGGGGATTAAATACGTGGGGTTACGTGTTGGTGTAAGGGTTACGGGGATCGGGTGGGATATGTGTCGGTGCAGGCTCGATGGGCCGAAATGGCCTCTATCTGCACTGTGGGGTTTCTGTGATTCTGTGAAGTCTTTCTTTCTCAGCAAGAGGGCGAGTGTCAGTGGTTGGAGGGAGGAGCTCAGTGTTGTCACTGGGTGGACACAGACAGATTGAAGCTAAAAGACAGAGAATGCTGAAGTTTGGAATGTTAACACCCAAAGTCAGGAGATGAGCCCTTTGTCTAGATAAGGGAGGTGGTTGCTAAGAGACCTACAGACCGAATAACACTGCAAACTGCTCAGGCAGCAGACTTGTTGCAACATGTGAGGTCACGAGTGAGTTGGTGCACAGACAACAGAGCCTTGCGCATTCCTAAGAGAGACAAACTGGTTCTGATAACAGGTTGAGGCTCGTCTGAGGTGTTAACACAGAGTCAGCCTGGGGACGGGATGATCAATGACTCGTGGATAAGAACAGAGAGGCCTACGTGCAGCCCCAGGCAGTCGAATAGTATCAAGATAGAAATACCAACAGAAAATGCTGGAAACACTCAGCAGGTCCGGCAGCATCGAGGAGAGAGAAACAGAGTCAACGTTTCGGGTCGAGGACCCTTCGTCAGAACTGGAAAAGGTTAGAGAAGAGAGATTTTTAATCAGGGGCAGGGGCAGGGAGGAGGGGAGGATAGAACAAAGGGAAGGTCTGTGATAGGATGGAAGAACAAAGGGAAGGTCTGTGATAGGATGGAAGAACAAAGGGAAGGTCTGTGATAGGATGGAAGAACAAAGGGAAGGTCTGTGATAGGAGGAAAGAACAAAGGGAAGGTCTGTGATAGGATGGAAGAACAAAGGGAAGGTCTGTGATAGGATGGAAGAACAAAGGGAAGGTCTGTGATAGGATAGAAGAACAAAGGGAAGGTCTGTGATAGGAGGAAAGAACAAAGGGAAGGTCTGTGATAGGATGGAAGGACAAAGGGAAGGTCTGTGATAGGATGGAAGGCAGGAGAGATTGACTGACAAAAGGGATGATGGTGCGAGGCAAAAGAAGAGGAAATGGGACAAGTTAAGAAACAAAAGATGGCTCTAGATGTGGTGTGAATGATGATGGCAGCAACATTAACAGCTACCATGTGAGAAAACAAGAGGAAAAAATATTAAAATATATAAAGAAATACAGGTTATAGTCTGAAATTGTTGAACTCGATGTTGAGTCCAGAAGTCTGTAAAGTGCCTAATCGAAAGATGAGGTGCTGTTCCTCGAGCTTACGTTGAGCTTCGTTGGAACAGTGTAAGAGGCCGAGGACAGAGAGGTCCGAGTGGGAGTGGAGCGGAGAATTAAAGTGACAGGCGACCGGAAGCTCGGGGTTACCCTTACAGACTGAATGGAGGTGTTCCTTGATGCACTATCAACAACACCAAAGACTACGAGTTGAACTTATACGAAGTAGGCTTTTATTGACTAAGAACTGGAGCATGCCTCTGCTAGTGGATCCATCCTAAGAGCTCCCGGGGGAAGGGTGGTGAGTCACCTTTATACCCGGGCTTAGGGGTGGAGCCAGGGGCGGAGACATGCCCGGACCTGTACAGAGTTAACAGTGGTTTACCACATTCACCCCTCGTTTAAAAAAAAAAGTCCGGCGGGGTGAAGTGTTTCAAAAGTTCGTATATGAAAGTCTCTCCGGGGGTCTTGTCTGCCGTAATGATCTTCGTGGTGCCGGTTGCGGCGGTTCTTTGCCCACGGCCGCTTCTTGCGTGGGACGGAGCACTGGCGTGTCGTCCTCTCGGGGTAGGGATGGCACCGGCATGTTGTCAGTTCATGGTAGACACCCCGGTGGTGCGTCGTGGGTAGTGGTGGTGGGTGGAGGTAATAGATGGTGATCGATGGTGTTTCGGGTGGTACCTGAGGGTACGAGGTCTCAAATTGAGACTGTGTCCTCCCGCCCGTCAGGATACGCCACGTAGGCGTACTGTGGGTTGGCGTGGAGGAGGTGAACCTTTTTGACCAGGGGGTCCGTCTTATGGCTCCTCACGTGTTTCCTGAGCAGGACGGGTCCCGGAGACATCAGCCATGGCGGTAGTGATGTCCCCGAGGTGGATTTCCTGGGGAAGACGAACATCTTCTCGTGAGGGGTGGCGTTTGTGGCAGTACAGAGCAGTGATCGTATGGAGTGGAGCGCATCGGGGAGGACATCTTGCCAGCGGGAGATTGGGAGGCCCTTGGATTTTAGGGCGAGCATAGCAGTCTTCCACACCGTTGCGTTCTCCCTCTCTACCTGTCCGTTACCCCGGGGGTTGTAGCTGGTAGTCCTGCTCGTGGCTATGCCCTTCTCGAGCAGGTACTGGCGCAGCTCATCGCTCATGACCGACGAGCCCCTGTCGCTGTGGATGTAATTGGGGAAGCCAAATATGGCGAACAGGTCGTTGAGGCACCTGATGACTGGCGCTGGTCATGTCCGGGCAGGGGATGGTGAAGGGGAAACGAGAGTACTCGTCAATAATATTGAGGAAGTATGTGTTGCGGTCAGAGGAGGGAAGGGGCCCCTTGAAATCGACGCTGAGACGTTCGAAGGGGCGGGTGGCTTTAATCAGGTGTGCCCTGTCTGGCCTATAAATATGCGGTTTGCATTCGGCGCAGACCTGGCAGTTCCTGGTCATGGTCCTGACCTCCTCGATGGAGTAAGGCAGGTTGCAAGCTTTAATAAAATGGAAGAACCTGGTGACCCCCGGGTGGCAGAGATCATTGTGGAGGGTCCGTAGCCTATCGACTTGTGCGTTGGCACATGTCCCACAGGATAGGGCGTCTGGGGGCTCATTAAGTTTCCCGGGCCGGTATAAGATATCGTAGTTGTAGGTGGATAACTCGATCCTCCACCGCAATATCTTATCATTTTTGATTTTCCCCCTTTGTCTGTTGTTAAACATAAATGCTACTGACCGTTGGTCAGTGAGCAGGGTGAAACGTTTACCGGCCAGGTAACGCCTCCAGTGCCATACAGCCTCCACTATCGCCCGGGCCTCCTTCTCGACTGAGGAGTGTCAAATTTCGGGGCCCTGGAGGGTCCGTGAAAAGAAGGCCACGGGTCTCCCCGCCTGGTTAAGGGTTGCGGCGAGGGCGAAGTCGGATGCATCGCTCTCCACTTGGAAAGGGATGGACTCATCCACTGCGTGCATTGTGGCCTTCGCAATGTCCTCTTTTATGAGGGTGAAGGCCGCACGGGCCTCTGCCGTCAGGGGGAAGGAGGTTGACTTGATGAGGGGCCGGGCTTTGTCCGCATAGTTGGGCACCCACTGGGCGTAGTAAGAGAAGAACCCTAGGCATCTCTTCAGGGCTTTTAGGCAGTGGGGGAGGGGTAGTTCCAGGAGGGGGTGCATTCGGTCAGGGTCGGGGCCGATGACTCCGTTTTCCACCACACAGCCAAGAATAGTGAGGCGCGTGGTGTGGAACATACATTTTTCTCTGTTGTATGTCAGATTCAGCCATTGGGCCGTACGGAGGAATTTTTCTAGGTTGGCGTCGTGGTCCTGCCAGTCATGGCCGCAGATGGTGACGTTGTCTAGATAGGGGAAGGTGGCCTGCAGCGCATTCTGGTCAACCATCCGGTCCATCTCCCTTTGGAAGACCGAGACCCCGTTGGTGACGCCGAAGGGGACTCGGAGGAAGTGGTAGAGGCGACCGTCAGCCTCGAAGGCCATGTACTGGCGGTCCTCAGGCCTGATGGGGAGCTGGTGGTATGCCGACTTCAGATCAATCGTCGAGAATACCCGGTATTGTGCTATCTGGTTGACCATGTCAGATATGCGGGGAAGTGGGTATGCATCTAATTGCGTGTATCGATTGATTGGCTGTAATAAATAACCAGGCGCTGTTTTTCGCCGGTCTTCACTGCCACCACTTGGGCTCGCCATGGGCTGGTGCTGCCCTCGATAATCCCTTCCCTCAGGAGTCTTTCCACTTCTGATTTAATAAAGCTCCTATCCCCGGCACTGTACCGCCTGCTTTTAGTAGCAATTGGCTTGCAGTCTTTGGCGAGGTTAGCGAATAACGGGGGGGCGGGGGGGTTTGACCTTCAGGGTGGACAGGCTGCATACTTTGCGCGGCACCGTGTTTAAATTCTGCCGGCTGCAGACTGTAAGTGGGGGCAGGGGCCCGCCATATGCCATTGTGACGCTCTCCAGATGGCACTGGAAGTCTAATCCTAGCAGTACGGGAGCGCAGAGCTGTGGCAGGATGAGGAATTTAAAATCTCTGTACTCCACGCCATTCACTGTCAGAGTCGCTACACAGTAGCCGCCGACGTCCGCCGTATGGGACTTTGAGGCCATAAAGACCTGGTGGCGTGTGGGCATAACCGATAGGGAGTAGCGTCTCACCGTGTCGGGGTGGATGAAGCTCTCCGTGCTTCCGCAGTCGAAAAGGCAATTTGTGGCATGGCCATTTACCTTTACGTTCATCATGGACCTGGCTAGTTGATGGGGCCTAGATTGGTCCAGGGTGATGGTGGCCATCGTCGAGGTCGGTGGGTCGCTGTAGTATTCGCCCGCGCCGGGGGCCTGGTCCCGAAATGGTGTCCAAGATGGCGGCTCCCCCGCGGCTGGTGGTGCCCAAAATGGCAGCCCGCACGTCTCACACGTGGTTGGTGGGGTCCAAAATGGCGGCCTGCCCGGTTCACATGCGGCGCTGCTGGAATTGGGGGTCGATTTTGCCCTGCACACTCTCGCGTAATGGCCTTTCTTGCCACATTTGGAGCAGGTCGCATCCTTTGCTGGGCATTGCTGTCTGGGGTGCTTCGCCTGGCCGCAGAAGTAGCATTTCTGGCCTCTGGTCATTGCAGCTGTAGTTGGGCTGCTGGTGGCTTGTGGCCTTACCGGGTCCCAAGATGGCTGCTCCCGTGACATCCACGTGGCCATCCGGTCAGGGGGGTAGGCGTCCATGTTCTGGAGGGCCACATCTAACGAGTTAGCGAGGGCCACCGTCTTCTGCAGGTCGAGCCCCCTCTGTTCCAGCAGCCTCTGCCGAGTATAGTTGGACCTGATGCCGGCTACGTAGGCGTCTCGGATCAGGTCTTCCGTGCATTCCTTGGCCGTCACCACTTTGCAATTACAGGCCCGGCCGAGGACTCTCAGTGCCAGTAAATATTTGGCGCCCGATTCCCCGGGGCGCTGTTTTCAGGTAGCCAGGAGGTGTCTGGCGTAGACCTCGTTAACTGGCCTCACGTATTGTTCCTTCAGCGTCGCGATGGCGGCCGCGTAAGCTGTGGCATCTCGGATGATCGAGTAGACTCGGTGGCTCACCCGTGAGTTCAAGACAAGCCGTTTCGCGTCATCTGTAGTGACGGTAGTGCTGGAGGCCTCCAGGAAGGCTTCGAAACAGCTCAGCCAGTGTTCAAAGTTATTGGCTGCATCTGCTGCTTGAGGATCCGGGTCTAAACGTTCCGGCTTCAAGATTTGCTCCATGTCGAAAATTTAGTCAATAAAATTGATGCACTATCAACAACACCAAAGACTACGAGTTGAACTTATACAAAGTAGGCTTTTATTGACTAAGAACTGGAGCATGCCTCTGCTAGTGGATCCATCCTAAGAGCTCCCGGGGGAAGGGTGGTGAGTCACCTTTATACCCGGGCTTAGGGGTGGAGCCAGGGGCGGTGACATGCCTGGACCTGTACAGGGTTAACAGTGGTTTACCACACAGACATGTACAGAGTTAACACAAACTGGTTGTGATAACAGGTTGAGGCTCGTCTGAGGTGTTAACACAGGTCAGCCTGGGGACGGGATGATCAATGACTAGTGGATAAGAACAGAGAGGCTTACATGCAGCCCCAGGCAGTCGAATAGTATCAAGATAGAAATACCAACAGAAAATGCTGGAAACACTCAGCAGGTCCGGCAGCATCGAGGAGAGAGAAACAGAGTCAACGTTTTGGGTCGAGGACCCTTCGTCAGGACTGGAAAAGTTTAGAGAAGAGAGATTTTTAAGCAGAGGCAGGGAGGAGGGGAGGATAGAACAAAGGGAAGGTCTGTGATAGGATGGAAGAACAAAGGGAAGGTCTGTGATAGGATGGAAGAACAAAGGGAAGGTCTGTGATAGGATGGAAGAACAAAGGGAAGGTCTGTGATAGGATGGAAGAACAAAGGGAAGGTCTCTGATAGGATGGAAGAACAAAGGGAAGGTCTGTGATAGGATGGAAGAACAAAGGGAAGGTCTGTGATTGGATGGAAGAACAAAGGGAAGGTCTGTGATAGGATGGAAGAACAAAGGGAAGGTCTGTGATAGGATGGAAGAACAAAGGGAAGGTCTGTGATAGGATGGAAGAACAAAGGGAAGGTCTGTGATAGGATGAAAGAACAAAGGAAAGGTCTGTGATAGGATGGAAGAACAAAGGGAAGGTCTGTGATAGGATGGAAGAACAAAGGGAAGGTCTGTGATAGGATGGAAGTACAAAGGGAAGGTCTGTGATAGGATGGAAGAACAAAGGGAAGGTCTGTGATAGGATGGAAGAACAAAGGGAAGGTCTGTGATAGGATGGAAGGACAAAGGGAAGGTCTGTGATAGGATGGAAGAACAAAGGGAAGGTCTGTGATAGGATGGAAGGCAGGAGAGATTGACTGACAAAAGGGATGATGGTGCGAGGCAAAAGGAGAGGTAATGGGACAAGTTAAGAAACAAAAGATGACTCTAGATGTGGTGTGAATGATGATGGCAGCAACATTAACAGCTACCATGTGAGAAAACAAGAGAAAATATTAAAATATATAAAGAAATGCAGGTTATAGTCTGAAATTGTTGAACTCGATGTTGAGTCCAGAAAGCTGTAAAGTGCCTAATCGAAAGATGAGGTGCTGCTCCTCGAGCTTACATTGAGCTTCGTTGGAACAGTGTAAGAGGCCGAGGACAGAGAGGTCAGAGTGGGAGTGGAGCGGAGAATTAAAGTGACAGGCGACCGGAAGCTCAGGGTCACCCTTACGGACTGAACGGAGGTGTTCCTCAAGGCAGTCACCCAATCTGTGTTTGTCTCGCCAGTGTAGAGGAGACTGCATCGTGAGCAGCGAATACAGTGGACTAGATTGCAAGAAGTACAAGTAAATCGCTGTTTCACCTGGAAGGGGTGTTTGGGGCCCTGGACAGTGGGAAGGGAGGAGGTAAAAGTGCAGGTGTTGCATCTCCTGCGCTTGCATGGGAAGGTGCCGGGTGAAGGGGAAGGGCTGTTGGGGGTGATAGAGGAGTGGAGCAGGGTGTCGCGGAGGGAGCGGTCCCTTCGGAATGCTGAAAGGGGGTGGGAGGGGAAGATGTGTTTGGTGGTGGGATCACGCTGGAGGTGGCGGAAATGGCGGAGGATGATCCATTGAATGTGGAGGCTGGTGGGGTGAAAGGTGAGGACAAGGGGAACCCTTTCGTGGTTCCGGGAGGGAGAGGAAAGGGTGAGAGCAGAAGTGCAGGAAATGGAACGGACACGGTCAAGGGTCATGCCAACCACAGTATAGGGGAATCCTCGGTTGAGGAAAAAGGAAGACATACCGGGAGCACTAGTATGGAAGGTGGCATCGTCAGAACAGATGCGGCGGAGACGGAGAAACTGGGAGAATGGAATAGAGTCCTTACAGGAGGCGGGGTGGGAGGAAGTGTAGTCCAGGTAGCTGTGGGAGGCAGTGGGCTTATAGCAGTTGTTGGTCAATAGCCTATCCCCAGAAATGGAGACAGAGAAGTCGAGGAAGGGAAGGGAAGAGTCAGAGATGGACTATGTGAAGGTGAGGGAAGGGTGGAAACTGGAAGCAAAGTGAATGAAATGTTCTAGATCAGGGTGAGAGCAGGAAACAGCACCAATACAGTTATCAATGTACCGGAAAAAGAGGTGAGGGAGGGGACCTGAGTAGGACTGGAACAAAGCTAGCATGCAGGTACAGCAAGCAATAAGGAAGGCAAATGGTATGTTGGCCTTTATTGCAAGGGGGTTGGACTATAAGAGTAAGGAAGTCTTGCTACAATTGCACAGGGCCTTGGTGAGACCACACCTGGAGTACTGTGCACAGTTCTGGCCTCCTTATCTAAGGAAGGATATACTTGCCTTGGAGGCGGTGCAACGAAGGGTCACTAGATTGATTCCTGGGATGAGAGAGCTGTCCTATGATGAGAGATTGTGTAGAATGGGCCGATACTCTCTGGAGTTTAGAAGAATGAGAGGTGATCTCATTGAAACATACAAGATTCTGAAGGGGATTGACAGGGTAGATGCTGAGAGGTTGTTTCCCCTGGCTGGAGTGTCTAGAACTAGGGGGCAAAGTCTCAGGATAAGGGGTCGGCCATTTAAGACTGAGATCAGGAGGAATTTCTTCACTCAGAGGGTTGTGAATCTTTGGAATTCTCTGCCCCAGAGGGCTGTGAATGCTGAGTCTTTGAGTATATTCAAGGCTGAGATCGATAGATTGTTGGACTCTAGGGGAATCAAGGGATATGGAGATCGGGCGGGAAAGTGGAGTTGAGGTCGATGATCAGCCATGATCTTATTGAATGGCGGAGCAGGCTCAAGGGGCCGTATGGCCCACTCCTGCTCCTATTTCTTATGTTCTTAAAGAATGATCCACATATCCCACGAAAAGGCAGGCATAGCTAGGGCCCATGCGGGTTCCCATAGCAACACCTTTAATTTGGAGGAAGTGAGTGGAGTCAAAGGAGAAGTTGTTCAATGTGAGAACAGGTTCAGCCAGGCGGAGGAGGGTGGTGGTGGATGGGGACTGGTGGGGCCTCTGTTCAAGGAAGAAGCGGAGCGCCCTCAGGCCATCCTGGTGGGGGATGGAGGTGTAGAGGGATTGGACGTCCATAGTGAAAAGGAAACGGTTGGGGCCAGGAAACTGGAAACTGTTAAAGTGGCGGAGGGCATCGGAAGAGTCATAGAAACATAGAAGATAGGAGCAGGAGTAGGTCATTTGGCCCCTCGAGCCTGTTCCGCCATTTAATGAGATCATGGCTGATCATCTAAATTCAGTACCCTGTCCCTGCTTTCTCCCCATATCCCTTGATCCCTTTAGCCTTAAGAAATATATCTAAGCCCTTCTTGAATATATTTAATGAATTGGCCTCAACTGCCTTGTGTGGTAGAGAATTCCACAGGTTCACCACTTTCTGGGTGAAGAAATTCCTCCTCATCTCTGTCCTAAATGGCTTACCCCTTATCCTTAGACTGTGACCCCTGGTTCTGGACTCCCCGACCATCGGGAACATCCTTCCTGCATCTAGTCTGTCCAGTTCTGTTAGAATTTTATAAGTTTCAATGAGATCCCCTCTCATTCTTCTAAACTCCAGCAAATATAAGCCTAATCGACCCAATCTCTCTTCATACGTCATTCCTGCCATCCCAGGTATCAGCCTGGTGAATCTTCGCGGCACTCCCTCCATGGCAAGAACATCCTTCCTCAGATAAGGCGACCAAAACTGCACACAATACTCAAGGTGTGGTCTCACCAAGGCCCTGTACAACTGCAGCAAGACATCCTTGTTCCTGTATTCGAACCCTCTCGCTACTAAGGCCAACATACCATTTGCCTTCTTAACCGCCTGCTGCACGTGCATGCTTACCTTCAGCGACTGGTACACAAGGACACCCAGGTCTCGTTGCACTTCCCCTTCTCCCTATCTATTGCCGTTCAGATTATAATCTGCCTTCCTGTTTTTGCCACCAAAGTGGATAACCTCACATTTATCCACATTATACTGCATCTGCTATGCTTCTGCCCAATCACCCAACCTGTCCAAATCATACTGGAGTTTCTCAGCATCCTCCTCACAGCACACACGCCCACCCAGCTTTGTGTCATCTGCACACTGGGAGATATTACATCTAGTTCCCATGAATGTAGGTAGGAAGAGACTGGACAAGGGGAGAAAAAATAGAGTTGAGCTAGGAAGAGATAAGTTCTGTGGGGCAAGAACAGGCTGAATCGATGGGTCTACCAGGGCAGCCCTGTTTGTGGATCTTGGGAAGGAGGTAGAAGCGGGCTGTGTGGGGTTGGGGGTTTATGAGGTTGACAGCCATGGAGGGAAGATATCCAGAGGAGATGAGGTCAGTGACAGTCCTGGAAACAATGGCTTGATGTGGTAGTGGGGTCATGGTCCAGGGGGAGGTAGGAGGAGGTGTCAGAGAGTTGGTGTTCAGCCTCCGCACAGTAGAGGTTGGTTTGGCAAACAACAGCACCACCCTTGTCAGCAGGATTAATAACAATGTTAGGGTTGGACCGGAGAGAACGGGATACTGCAAGCTCAGAGGGAGGGAGGTTGGAGTGAGTGAGGGGAGCAGAGAAATTGAGACACACTGTGGACACTCTGGTGTGTCAGCGGGTGGGATACACCAGGGAATCCCTTTCCACACACTGAGGTTGACTCTAATGATCGGGAGTCCCAGGGTTTCAGATACCAGATAATCAAGCTCACAAGAACACAAATTGTCTCTCCAGGCTTTATTAAGAGCGCTGCATAACACAGATCGGGTGATAATTCCCTCAATCTGGAGAATGGAAGTACAGTGGATTCGCGTGCGATCTTCTCGAGTCTGTTCCAACTGACAACGGCTTAAGTGGCCTGTTCTTATACACAAGCTTGGTTACCGCTCAGGAAATGGGATTGTTTGGACCCGTCTGTTGACCGCCTCCTGAACTCCTGCTAATTCAGGGGATTTGGTCCATCTGTGACCAGACTATAACCACAAGCCCGTCTGGTTATCACACCTATACGGTCCGTGAGGTTATTATTAGATTCACACCCAGACGTTGTGTCTTTACTTGTCTGGCTCTTCATCCCATAACATGGGTACAGGGGCTCAGTAATGTTTCATTCATCAGAAAAAGACAAAGTACAGCAACATACTGGGCAGCTTAACAAAATCTCATCATATTTATGTGGCTATAAATATGATAGTCACTAATAAATTGAGTAATGAATTCAGGAGAAATGTCTTTACCCAGAGAATGGTGAGAATGGGGAACTCGCTACCACAGGGAGTAGTTGAGGTGAACAGCACAGATGCATTTATGAGGAAGCTACATGAGGGAGAAAGGAATGGGAGGAGATGTTGATCGGGTTAATTGAAGTAAGGTGGGTGTGGGGCATAAACACTGGCATGGACCAGTTGGGCCGAATGGCCTGTTTCCGTGCTGTACATTCTATGGAACACCATGAACAGTCAATCGAAGGGAATCATCAGCACAACAGTCTTAAAGATTAAACAGCAGTACAAGAATTTATAAAACATTCATCCATTCCACGTTCATGTCACCCCAGATGTCTACAGGGCCCTGCGCTCCAGAACAGTGTGAGCTCGCTGGTGTGTCAGCATGTTGGATGACTGAGTGAATCCCTTCACACACACGGAGCAGGTGAACGGCCTCTCCCCAGTGTGAGTACGCTGGTGTTCCTTCAGATCTCCAGACCTTTTAAACTTCTTCCCACAGTCAGAACATTTAAACGGTCTCTCCCCAGTGTGAGTACGCTGGTGTCCCTTCAGATCTCCGGACCTTTTAAACCTCTTTCCACAGTCAGAACATTTAAACGGCCTCTCTCCAGTGTGAACTTGCCGGTGTGCTAATAGATTGGACGACCGAGTGAATCCCTTCCCACACACGGAGCAGGTGAACGGGCTCTCCCCAGTGTGAACTCGCTGGTGTGTCAGCATGTTGGATGACTGAATGAATCCCTTCCCACACACGGAGCAGGTGAACAGCTTCTCCCCAGTGTGAGCTTGCTGGTGTCCCTTCAGATCTCCGGACCTTTTAAACCTCTTCCCACAGTCAGAACATTTAAACGGCCTCTCCCCAGTGTGAACTTGCTGGTGTGCCAAGAGGTTGGATGACTGAGTGAATCCCTTCCCACACACAGAGCAGATGAAAGGCCTTTCATTGGCGTGAACTCGTTGGTGTCTCAGCACGTTGGATGAGCAGGTGAATCGCATCCCACACACGGAGCAGGTGAACGACTTCTCCCCAGTGTGAACTCGCTGGTGTTCGAGCAGAGTTGAGGACTGAGTGAATCCCTTCCCACACACGGAGCAGGTGAACGGTCTCTCTCCAGTGTGAACAAGCTGGTGTCTCAGCAGGTGGGATGGATAAACAAATCCCTTTCCACACATGGAGCAGGTGAATGCACTGTCCCCAGTGTGACTGCGCTGATGAACTTCCGACGCAGACGGGGAACTGAATCCCTTTCCGCCGTCCCCACCTTTACTCGGTTTCTCCCCGGTGTGACGGTGCACGTGTCTCACCAGGTCAGGCGATCGGCTAAATCCGAGTCCACACATGGAACACGTGTGCGGTTTGTCTGCGCTGTGATCGCTGCTCTCTCCTTCCATGTGCAAAGGCCAATGATATTCAGGTCCTGATGAATCGAGCGACTCTGTCTGATCCTGAGGTGATGTTTGGTTTGAGCTTCCTGTCTGTAAATGCTCCACTTCTAAAACTCTGTAAAAGGAGTGTAGAAAGGGGTAAGAGGGAGAATGTTGTCTCATGTCCCCCATTCCCCAGCCCAGGGGCAGTGAAGCTGATTTTCAGGCCCCAGCTGCAGCACAGTTTGGTTGAAAGGATCAACAGTAATGGCGGCTGCAATCCCCACAAGCCCCTGCGCTCCAGCCACCACGCTGAGTTGTGACTGACCCTGTGCATGTGCCCTATGGCCCCGCCCTCTCCTGCTCCACAGGCGCCCGGCCCGCACCGCGCATGCTCAGCACACACCCTGGGCCCCTGTCAATCATCCTCCCCCGCGCCTGCGCGCTGGGCCCGAGCTCCAGGCTGCCGCGCGGGGCTTTCTTTGTAAAGTCGGTGTTGGTGAAGAGCCTCAATCAGTGAGGGAAAGTGAGTTTTCCCCCAGATCCGATTGAGATCAGAGGAGGGGAGAGAATAAAGGGGAATCCAAACCTGAGAGTCTGAGGGCTCCGCAGGCACCGAATGGAGCGACTTCACTCGGGCAGAGCCGGAGAGCGCCTCAGGGGCACATGACCGCGGGCAGTGGGCGAGATTGATGTGTCCGCCGACCAATAGGGAGAGGGATCGCGGGAGCAGTGGGCGGGCGGCGGGTGACGTGCTTTGGGACGTCTTCACGTCATAAAAAGTGCAGACGTCATGACGTGTTTCTGCTGATTGGTCCATATCAATGAGTTGGTCTTGAATGTAGGAAGTATGATTAAGAAGTTTGCAGATGATGCAAAAGTTGGCCGTGTGGTTGATAATGAAGAAGAAAGCTGCAGACTGCAGGAAGATATCAATGGACTGGTCACGTGGGCAGAACAGTGGCAAATGGAATTCAATCTGGAGAAGTGTGAGGTAATGCATTTGGGGAGGGCTAACAAGGCAAGGGAATACACTATAAATGGTAGGACACTGAGAAGTGCAGAGGATCAGAGGGACCTTGGAGTGCATGTCCACAGATCCCTGAAGGTAGCAGGACAGGTAGATAAGGTGGTTAAGAAGGCACATGGGATACTTGCCTTTATTAGCTGAGGCATAGAATATAAGAGCAGGGAGGTTATGCTTGAACCGTATAAAACACTAGTTAGGTCACAGCTAGAACACTGCGTGTAGTTCTGGTCACCACATTACAGGAAGGATGTGATTGTACTAGAGGGGGTGCAGAGGAGATTTACGAGGATGTTGCCTGGGCTGGGGAATTTTAGCTATGAGGAAAGATTGGATAGGCTGGGGTTGTTTTCTTTGGAACAGAGGAGGCTGAGGGGAGACTTAACTGAGGTGTATAAAATTATGAGGGGCCTAGATAGAGTGGATAGGAAGGACCTATTTCCCTTAGCAGAGAGGTCAATAACCAGGGGGCACAGATTTAAAGTAATTGGTCGGAAGTTTAGAGGGGATTTGAGGAGAAATGTTTTCACCCAGAGGGTGGTGGGGGTCTGGAACTCACTGCCTGACAGGGTGGTAGAGGCAGAGACCCTCATCACATTTAAAAAGTACTTGGATATGCACTTGAAGTGCCGTAACCTACAGGGCTATGGACCTAGTGCTGGAAAGTGGGATTAGGGTGGATAGCTCTTTGTCGGCCGGCACGGACAAGATGGGCCGAATGGCCTCCTTCTGTGCTGTAAATGTCTATGATTCTCTGAGTGAGGGAGCCTGGGGGTCAAGATTGACTGACATTCGGTGCTGACCCTTGACCTCCCTTTCCCCCGCTCCCCAGGATAGGTTGCACATTCCAGCTGCACACTGTGTGGGAGCTCAGCTGATCCCGGCCTGGGATGCAGTTGGGGAGACTGCAGTTAGCCTCAGTGCCCTGGGCTCCTGCTACTGATCACTGTCCAGTCACCCCGGCAGCAAAGGCCGAGTCTGCAAAGGGGGCTTGATTTTGTCTGTGATGCCCCCAAGGTTGAATAGGCTGCCAACAATCCCTGCACACCCTCACACATTGGTCACTCGGAGGGGCACTAGAAGGCAACCAGTGACTGTGGGACTGTATCCCAGCGGATACCCGCCCTTCACAATAGAGCGAGGGAAACTTGAATGACAGTTTAAAAACCTAAAAAGGGCCAGGGGAGTTCACCCTATGTCCTGGGACCAATATTTATCGCTCACCCAACATCACCAATACAGATTATCTGGTCATTATCACATTGCTATCTGTGCGAGTGTGGTGTATGTGCCTTTAAGAGCAATTGTGGTGTATGTGCCTTTAAGAGCCCCAGGTGTGCGTAATGCCGGTAATTGCCACTTGGGCTATATAAGCCTGTGTATTGTGTATATCCTTTAGAACCCCCCCCCCCCCCCAGACTTGCTTAGTAAATACCTATGAACCAACTCCTGTCTTCAGTGTCTTTATCGACACACGGACACTACAGTGGCGACGAAGTGGAAACAGACTTACCTGCAATTCGGCAGCACCTCAACATCGATTCCTCCAGCGTCCAGAAGACTCAAGGAAGTAATAGAAACTGTGGTTTCACCAGCTGGCCAAGCTGGTGGCAGGTACTGCGCTAATCCTTCCTGTGCGTCAGGCTGGGGCTCCAGCATCGGGCTCTACAGCTGAGACAGGCAGCGAAATCGGAGGCAAGCAATAACGGACTGGGAGGGTGCACTCGGGAGACGGCCGGCGCGGCAAGCAGGTCAGCGTTTAGACCTCCATCGGGAACGAGTCTCCAACAGTGAATAAACAGAAACCACAGTAAAGCAGCGGCGGGAAAGCGCAGGAAGCGCCATATCGTTGCTAGAGAAAAAAAAAAAGCGCGGGAAGCACCATATTTTTTTTGAAATGCCTAAGTCTGACAATATTGATGCTTTTGATAATGAAACAGAGCCTAACTTTGGCAATATTGATGTTTTTGATAACAAGATAGAGGATTGGACCACATATGTAGAAAGAGTGGAGGTGTTTTGCACCGCAAATGGAATAGAAGATGAAAAAAAAGCTTCAGTGTTTCTGGATCTAATGGGCGCAGAAACATACAAGCTGTTACGCAACTTAATCACTCCAGCCGAGCCGATGGACAAGAATTTTGAGGAGATTTTTGATACCCTACACTGCCAATTCGAGGCAGGACTGGCAGATTCTCTGCAAGACAAATTCATCTGCGATCCCCTAAGTGTAGAAACACAAAAAAAGGTATCTTCTGGAAAAGATTTAACACTGGACAAGGCTTTCAATGCAATAGGAGCGGCAAAGATACAGCAAAGGCCACAGGACTTCGGCACCCATGAAATGACACGGGGTTTCGAGAGATGTTATCGCTGCGGCAGATCCAACCATAACCAGAGGGATTGCTGGTTCAAAGAAAAAGCATGCAGGCGATGCAGAAAGATGGGACACATTCCACGTGTATGCCGATCTGAAAATAAAAAATCCACTAACGGGAAAAGAATCAATAAGGAAAAGCACAGAAAGGTACAAATGATGACGGACAGTAGCTCCAAAGACCAGAAGAGCGATAGCGACTCCGGGAACAAGAGACTAAGCTCTCTCAAATTACATAATGTAATTGCCAATGAAGATTACCAGACCATTTGGGTTACCCTCATAATAGCAGGGTCCCCAGTTAAAATGGAGCTAGATACAGGATCAGCTCTAACCGTAATAAATCGACGAGATTACGAGAGGCTATTTTCGCATATACCTCTAAAAGACATATCCATTATCTTAAAAACATATACGGGGCAGAAAGTCTACCCCAAAGGAAAAATAAAGGTGCCTGTGGTATACAACGGCAAAGAAATACAAAAGTTGTATTTATACATTCTACAAGATGGTGGTCCACCGTTGTTGGGACGTGAATGGATAAGGAAGATACGTTTAGACTGGCACTCCATTCAGGCACTGACGGTGACCAGTAAGGAAAAAAACAATGATGACATCATACCTGAACGATTAAAAGACATCTTGGCCAACGCCAAAGAAGTGTTTCAAGAGAAACTAGGAACCTTGAAAGGCATCACCGCCTCAATAAAAGTGGAAGATGCAGCAATTGCAAAATTTTTTAAGGCAGGACCGGTGCCATACGCAATACGTCCGGCAGTCGAGGCAGAGCTGGAGAATTTGGAAAAGGCAGGCGTATTATCCAAAATAGATTGGAGCGAATGGGCAACACCCATCGTTCCAGTCATGAAAAAAGCATTGAAAAATAACTGAGGAACAGAGAAAAATTCGCATCTGTGGGGACTTTAAGGTGACTGTAAACCCGGTCCTTCACACGGTACAGTATCCTCTTCCGAGGATAGAAGATATTTTCGCCTCACTATCCGGAGGAAAACGTTTCACAAAAATTGACTTGGCACAGGCATATCTACAGATGGAGGTTGAGGAGACCTCTAAAAAGTATCTCACAATAAACACACACAAAGGCCTGTACCAGTACAATCGACTGGTTTTTGGAGTAGCATCAGCTCCAGCTATCTGGCAAAGAGCTATGGAGCAAGTCCTGCAAGGGATTCCGCGGACTCAGTGTTACCTAGACGACATCCTTATAACAGGAGAAAACGACAACGAGCACCTTGCCAATTTGGAGCAGGTGCTCACTAGGCTGAAAGAACGGGGCCTACGAGCAAATCGCCCCAAGTGCGAATTTTTCCAAAATCAGATATCATATTGTGGCCACATAATTAATAAGGAAGGGTTGCATAAGTCACCTGAAAAAATTGAAGCAGTTATAAAAGCCCCAGCACCTGAAAATGTTTCACAATTGAGGTCACCAGTCAGGACCAGCGGGAGCAGCGAGGAGGAGCTCGGGAGAAAACCCGGCGACCAGCGAGGCCCGAGACCAGTCGGGAGCAGTGTGGTGAGACCGGCATAAAAACCGGAGAGAGGCGAGGCCCGAGACCAGTCGGGACCAGCGGGAGCAGCGAGGAGGAGCTCGGGAGAAAACCCGGCGACCAGCGAGGCCCGAGACCAGTCGGGAGCAGTGTGGTGAGACCGGTATAAAAACCGGAGAGAGGCGAGGCCCGAGACCAGTCGGGACCAGCGGGAGCAGCGAGGAGGAGCTCGGGAGAAAACCCGGCGACCAGCGAGGCCCGAGACCAGTCGGGAGCAGTGTGGTGAGACCGGTATAAAAACCGGAGAGAGGCGAGGCCCGAGACCAGTCGGGACCAGCGGGAGCAGCGAGGAGGAGCTCGGGAGAAAACCCGGCGACCAGCGAGGCCCGAGACCAGTCGGGAGCAGTGTGGTGAGACCGGTATAAAAACCGGAGAGAGGCGAGGCCCGAGACCAGTCGGGACCAGCGGGAGCAGCGAGGAGGAGCTCGGGAGAAAACCCGGTGACCAGCGAGGCCCAAGACCAGTCGGGAGCAGTGTGGTGAGACCGGTATAAAAACCGGAGAGAGGCGAGGCCCGAGACCAGTCGGGACCAGCGGCAGCAGCGAGGAGGAGCTCGGGAGAAAACCCGGCGACCAGCGAGGCCCGAGACCAGTCGGGAGCAGTGTGGTGAGACCGGTATAGAAACCGGAGAGAGGCGAGGCCCGAGACCAGTCGGGACCAGCGGGAGCAGCGAGGAGGAGCTCGGGAGAAAACCCGGCGACCAGCGAGGCCCGAGACCAGTCGGGAGCAGTGTGGTGAGACCGGTATAAAAACCGGAGAGAGGCGAGGCCCGAGACCAGTCGGGACCAGCGGGAGCAGCGAGGAGGAGCTCGGGAGAAAACCCGGCGACCAGCGAGGCCCGAGACCAGTCGGGAGCAGTGTGGTGAGACCGGTATAAAAACCGGAGAGAGGCGAGGCATACCAACTCAGCAGCGGGGGGAGAGGTAAAAAGTAATCAGTGTGTGACGTCACCAGGGAGCAGGTAGGTGATTGGTTGGTGAGTATTTCTCTTTTTTCAATACAAGCTTGAATTCTGTGGTGTTAAATTTCTGTGGTGTAGTGGGGATAGTTGGTAAATAAAGCGCCCTAGAGCATACCTGTAACTGGGGTATTGAATAAATTTTTAAAGTAATTAAAGGGGTAAGTCATGGCAGGAGAGTTCAGACCCGTGCTCTGCTCCTCCTGCTCTATGTGGGAAGTCAGGGATGCTGCCAGTGTCCCTGATGACCATGTGTGCGGGAAATGCATCCAGCTGCAGCTACTTGTAGACCGCATTGCGGCGCTCGAGCTGCGGGTGGATGAATTTTGGAGCATGCGCGATGCTGAAAGGCTCGTGGATAACACGTTTAGCGAGTTGTGCACGCCTCAGGGTAGGGCAGCACAGGGGGTGACCATCAGGCGGAGCAACAAAGGCAGGCAGGTAGTGCAGGGAACCCCTGCGGACATCCCCCTTTCAAACAAGTATACCGCTTTGGATACTGTTGAGGGGGATGACTCACCAGGGGAAGGCAGCAGCGGCCAACTTCCTGGCACTGGGGGTGCTCCTGCTGCCCAGGAAGGGGGGAAAAAGAGTGGGAGAGCAATAGTGGTAGGGGATTCTATAGTAAGGGGAACAGATAGGCGTTTCTGTGGCCGTAGACGTGAATCCAGGATGGTTTGTTGCCTCCCTGGTGCCAGGGTCAAGGATGTCACTGAGCGGCTGCAGGGCATTCTGGAGGGGGAGGGAGAACAGCCAGTGGTCGTGGTCCACATTGGTACCAACGACATAGGTAAAAAGAGGGATGAGGTCCTGCAGCAAGAATTTAGGGAGCTAGGTGAAGGATTAAGGAGCAGGACCTCAAAGGTTGTAATCTCTGGATTACTCCCGGTGCCACGTGCTAGTAAGTATAGGAATAGGAAGATAGAACAGATGAATGCGTGGCTAAAGGGATGGTGCAAGGGGGAGGGCTTTAGTTTCCTGGATCACTGGGTCTGCTTCTGGGAAAGGTGGGACTTGTACAAGTCGGACGGTTTACACCTGAACCAGGGGGGAACCAATATCCTTGCGGGGAGGTTTGCTAGCACTGCTGGGGAGGGTTTAAACTAACTTGGCAGGGGGTTGGGGTACAGAGTGGAGCTATAGTAGGGGGTGATTTACGGCCAAATACAGAGGGAAAAACAAGTCAGCTGGGAAGGCAGAGCAAATATGTGAAGGCAAAAGAGAATATGGCAGGGCTGGAAGGCATTTATTTTAATGCAAGGAGTCTTGCAAATAAGGTGGATGAACTGAAGTTGTTGTTGAACACATGGGAGTACGATATTGTTGCTATCACGGAGACATGGTTGAGGGAGGGTCAGGACTGGCAGCTCAATATTCCGGGGTATAGAATCTTCAGGCGAGACAGAGGGGGGTGTAAAAGGGGAGGGGGTGTTGCAATATTAATTAAGGAGTCAATTACTGCTGTAAGGAGGGATGATATATTAGCGGGTTCCTCTAATGAGGCCATATGGGTAGAACTTAAAAACAAAAAGGGGGCAAGCACTTTGCTGGGAGTGTACTATAGGCCCCCAAACAGTCAGGGGGAGATAGAGGAACAGATATGTAGGCAAATCTCAGAGAAGTGCGAAAATAATAGGGTAATAATAGTGGGGGATTTCAACTTCCCCAATATAAATTGGGACAGTCAGAGTGTGAAAGGCTTAGAGGGTGCAGAATTCTTAAAGTGCATCCAGGAGAGCTTTTTGAGCCAACATGTAGAAAGTCCTACAAGAGAGGGGGCGATACTGGGCCTAATTCTGGGGAATGTAGCCGGGCAAGTGGTGGAAGTGTCAGTAAGAGAGCATTTTGGCGACAGTGACCATAATTCGGTGAGATTTAAGGTGGTCATGGAAAAAGACAAAGACGGCCCGGAAATAAGGGTTCTAAATTGGGGGAAGGCCGATTTTAATATGATAAGGCAGGATCTGGCCAAAGTGGACTGGGAGCAGCTGCTTATAGGAAAATCCACATCAAAACAGTGGGAGACTTTCAGAAGGGAAATAGAGAGAGTACAACGCCAACATGTTCCTGTAAAGGTCAAGGGTGGGACCAACAAGCAAAGGGAACCTTGGATGACAAGGGATATACAAAAATGCATTAGAAATAAAAGGGGGGCTTTTGGCAGTTACAAAAGACTAAAGACAGAAGAAGCCCTAGAGGAGTATAAAAAGTGCAGGGGCATACTTAAAAAAGAAATTAGGAGGGCGAGGAGGGGCCATGAAATAACACTGGCGAGCAAAATAAAGGAAAATCCTAAGATGTTTTATAAGTATATTAAGGGCAAGAGGATAACCAGGGAAAGGGTAGGGCCCATTAGGGACCAAAGTGGCAATCTGTGTGTAGAGCCAGAGGATGTAGGCGGGGTTTTAAATGAATTTTTTGCATCTGTGTTCACTATGGAGAAAGACGATGCAGACATAGAAATCGGGCAAGGGGACTGTGACATACTCGAACATATTAGCATCGAGAGGGAGGAGGTGCTAGCGGTTTTAGCGGGCCAAAAAGTGGATAAATCCCCAGGCCCGGACGAGATGTATCCCAGGCTGCTGTGGGAGGCAAGGGAGGAGATTGCAGGGGCTCTGACACTAATTTTCAGAACCTCTCTGGCCACAGGGGATGTACCAGAGGACTGGAGAACAGCTAACGTAGTACCATTATTCAAGAAGGGTAGCAGGGATAAACCAGGGAATTACAGGCCAGTGAGTCTAACATCTGTGGTGGGGAAATTATTGGAAAAAATTCTGAGGGACAAAATTAATCTCCACTTGGAGAGGCAAGGATTAATCGGGGATAGTCAGCATGGCTTTGTCAAGGGTAAATCATGTCTAACAAATCTGATCGAATTTTTCGAGGGGGTGACTAGTGGGGTGGATGAGGGAAATGCTGTGGATGTGGTTTACATGGACTTCAGTAAAGCTTTTGACAAAGTCCCGCATAGGAGACTGGTCAAGAAGGTAAGAGCCCATGGGATCCAGGGTGCCTTGGCGCGTTGGATCCTAAACTGGCTGAGTGGCAGGAGGCAGAGGGTGATGGTCGAAGGTTGCTTTTGTGACTGGAAGCCTGTGTCCAGTGGGGTACCTCAGGGATCGGTGCTGGGTCCCTTATTGTTTGTGATCTACATAAATGATTTGGATGAGAATGTAAAAGGTATGATCAGTAAGTTCGCAGATGACACGAAAATTGGTGGGGTGGTAAATTGCGAGGAGGAAAGCCTCCAGCTACAGGACGATATAAACGGGTTGGTCAGATGGGTGGAAAAGTGGCAAATGGAATTTAACCCTGAAAAGTGCGAGGTGATGCATTTTGGACGGACAAATAAGGCAAGGGCATACACAATGAGTGGTAGGACCCTAGGAAGTACAGAGGGTCAGAGGGACCTTGGTGTACATGTACATAGATCCCTGAAGGCAGCGGAGCAGGTAGATAAGGTGGTTAAAAAGGCATATGGGATACTTGCCTTCATTAGCCAAGGCATAGAATATAAGAGCAGGGAGGTTATGATGGAGCTGTACAAAACGCTGGTGAGGCCACAGATGGAGTACTGTGTGCAGTTCTGGTCGCCTCACTATAGGAAGGATGTGATTGCTTTGGAGAGGGTGCAGAGAAGATTCACCAGGATGTTACCTGGGATGGAGCGCCTCAGCTATGAAGAGAGGCTGGACAGGCTGGAGTTGTTTTCCTTGGAGCAGAGAAGGCTGAGGGGGGACCTGATTGAGGTGTACAAAATAATGAGGGGCATAGATAGGGTAGATAAAGAGGAACTTTTCCCCTTAGTGGGGGAGTCAATAACAAGGGGGCATAGATTCAGGGTAAGGGGCAGGAGATTTAGAGGGGATTTGAGGAGGAACTTTTTCACCCAGAGGGTGGTTGGAATGTGGAACTCAATGCCTGAAAGGGTGGTGGAGGCAGGAACCCTCACAACATTCAAGAAGCATTTGGATGAGCACTTGAAATGCCATTGCATACAAGGCTATGGACCAAATGCTGGAAAATGGGATTAGACTGGACAGGGATGGATGGGCGGCGCAGACACGATGGGCCGAAGGGCCTCTTTCTGTGCTGTAAAACTCTATGACTCATTCCTGGGATTAATAAATTACTATCATAAATTTTTACCGAACTTATCAACTATTCTACACCCTCTTAATGATCTTCTACAGACAGGAGTGATTTGGAAATGGAACGAAGACTGTAAACGTGCCTTCCATAAATGTAAAGACTTAATCACATCCGAGAAAGTTTTGGCTCATTACAACCCATCACTACCAATCAGACTGGCGTGCGATGCATCCCCTTACGGCATAGGAGCGGTATTGTCCCATAGATTCCCTGATGGCTCGGAACGGCCGATAGCTTTTGCGTCACGCTCATTGAACTCAGCTGAGCGTAACTATTCCGAGATAGACAGGGAAGCACTCAGCCTGGTATGGGGAGTGAAGAAATTCAACCATTACCTACACGGACAAAAATTTACCTTGCTGACTGACCATCAACCCCTCATCTCCATATTCAACCCTAAGAAAGGTGTCCCCATTATGACGGCACAAAGACTACAGAGGTGGTCCCTTTTTCTAGGGGCACACCAATACAACATTGAATACAAAGGGTCAAAACAGCATGGGAATGCTGACGGTTTATCGCGCCTGCCGTTGCCAACGATAGAAGAGGCACCTACAGTAGACCCAGTAGAGATATTCCACTCTACCATCGTGGAATGTCTACCGGTGACAAATTCTGCCATTGAAAGGGAGACCAGAAATGACCCTACTCTCTCACGGGTCTACGATTTAACAATGAAGGGATGGCCAGCACATGGCGAACCACTGTTGCCAGCATTCTCGCAAAGAAGAGAACAGCTGTCAGTGTGCCGAGGAACCTTGATGTGTGGATCCAGAGTGGTGATTCCACCCAAACTCCAGGATAAAGTGCTAAAGGAGCTTCATGAGGGGCATCTGGGTGGAGTGAAAATGAAGAACCTAGCTAGGGCGTTTGTATGGTGGCCTGGTATTGATGGAGACATCGAAGACATGACCAAGAGCTGCCTAGGATGCCAGAAGGTCCAAAATGCTCCGCCACAGGCCCCTCTACATCCATGGGAGTGGCCCTCATCTCCCTGGCAAAGGGTGCACATCGACTTTGCTGGCCCATTTATGGACTCAATGTTCTTAATCGCAGTTGATGCACACTCCAAGTGGCCGGAGGTAATAAAGATGTCCTCCACCACCACGGAAAAAACCATCACAGTATTAAGGACCATATTTGCCAGGAATGGGCTGCCGGAACAGATATGTTCTGATAATGGACCGCAATTTGTGTCCGAAGAATTCAGAAAGTTGTTAAAGAACAATGGGGTAAAGCATTACACGTCCGCCCCATACCATCCCGCCACCAATGGATTGGCTGAAAGGTTTGTCCAGACCTTTAAGAAGGCCATAAAGGCCATGGGTAATGAAGACATAAAACTTCAGCACAAGGTGGATAACTTCTTATTTGCATATAGGAATGCAACACATATGGTTACAAACCAAACTCCCACCATGATGTTCTACAATAGAAACCTAAGATGCCGGCTGGATTTGGTCAAGCCCAACATCCGAAGGGACGTGGAGAACCGGCAGTTTCAGGGCATGAATGAAAGGCCAACTAGGGCCTTCCAGATAGGCCAACCGGTTTTGGCCCGGGACTACCGTACCGAGAAATGGCAGCCTGGAACTATCTGCACACGACTAGGACCACTGATGTATACCGTGGACATCGGAGAAAGCATAATAAGGCGCCATGCTGACCAAATCATCAAGTCATCCGAAAAGGGACAACCTACACCACCACGCTATACATCTAACGATGAAGTAGAGACACCCATATCTACCTCCGATCCGGTGATACTGGAACCCGATGAACCCGACACTGGCCTTCAAGCCGAATCAGCCTTGCCAGAAGAACCTACTACACCACCAGAAACTACTACACCCCCGAGGCGTTATCCGGACCGAGTCAGGAAGCCTCCTGAGAGACTAACTTATAATTAATTAATACAGCAATGTATATTATTTTGCATATAACATGTAATTAATAATTACTTAAAATATGATGTACTAGTTAGGTAGAAGGGGAGGAATTGTGGTGTATGTGCCTTTAAGAGCAATTGTGGTGTATGTGCCTTTAAGAGCCCCAGGTGTGCGTAATGCCGGTAATTGCCACTTGGGCTATATAAGCCTGTGTATTCTGTATATCCTTTAGAACCCCCCCCAGACTTGCTTAGTAAATACCTATGAACCAACTCCTGTCTTCAGTGTCTTTATCTACACACGGACACTACAGCGAGCTTGGTGTGAGTGAATTCCACAGGTTCACCACTCTCTGGGTGAAGAAATTCCTCCTCATCTCTGTCCTAAATGGCTTACCCCTTATCTTTAGACTGTGACCCCTGGTTCTGGACTCCCCCATCATCGGGAACATCCTTGCTGCATCCAGTCTGTCCAGTCCTGTTAGAATTTTATAAGTTTCAATGAGATCCCCTCATTCTTCTAAACTCCAGCGAGTATAAGCCCAATCGACCCAATCTCTCCTCATACGTCATTCCTGCCATCCCAGGTATCAGTCTGGTGAATCTTCGCTGCACTCCCTCCATGGCAAAACATCCTTCCTCAGAAAAGGCGACCAAAACTGCACACAATACTCAAGATGTGATCTCCAAGGCCCTGTACAACTGCAGCAAGACATCCTTGTTCTTGTACTCGAACCCTCTCGCTACGAAGGCCAACATACCATTTGCCTTCTTCACCGCCTGCTGCACCTGCATGCTTACCTTCAGCGACTGGTGCACAAGGATGCCCAGGTCTCGTTGCAATTCCCCTTCTCCCAATCTATTGCTATTCAGATAATAATCTGCCTTCCTGTTTTTGACACCAAAGTGGATAACCTCGCATTTATCCACGTTATATTGCATCTGCCATGTTTCTGCCCAAGAACCCAACCTGTCCAAATCATACTGGAGTTTCTCGTAATCCTCCTCACAGCACACACGCCCACCCATCTTTGTGTCGTCTGCAAACTTGGAGATATTACATCTAGTTCCCTTGTCCAGATCATTAATATATATTGTGATAGCTGGGGTCCAAGGACCGATCCCTGCGGTACCCCACTAGTCACTGCCTGCCACTCGGAAAAAGAGCCGTTTATTCCAACTCTTCGCTTCCTGTCTGCCAACCAGTTCTCTATCCAAGTCAATACCTTGCTCCCAATCCCATTTGCCTTAACTTTACACGCTAATCTCTTATGCAGGACCTTATCGAAAGCCTTTTGAAAATCCAAATACACCACATCCACTGCTCCTCCGACAGTGCGGCACTCCCTCAGTACTGCCCCTCCGACAGTGCATTGCTCCCTCAGTACTGCCCCTCCGACAGTGCGGCACTCCCTCAGTACTGCCCCTCCGACAGTGCGGTGCTCCCTCAGTACTGCCCCTCCGACAGTGCGGAGCTCCCTCAGTACTGATCCTCCGACAGTGCAGCGCTCCCTCAGTACTGCCTCTCCGACAGTGCGGCGCTCCCTCAGTACTGCCCCTCCGACAGTGCGGCGCTCCCTCAGTACTGCTCCTCCGACAGTGCGGCGCTCCCTCAGTACTGCCCCTCCAACAGTGCGGCGCTCCCTCAGTACTGCTCCTCCGACAGTGCGGCGCTCCCTCAGTACTGCCCCTCCGACAGTGCGGTGCTCCCTCAGTACTGCTCCTCCGACAGTGCAGCGCTCCTTCAGTGCTGCCCCCTCCGACAGTGCAGCGCTCCCTCAGCACCGCACTGGAGTGTCAGCCTCGCTTTATATGCTCAAGTCCCTGGAGCGGGATTTGAACCCACAACCTTCTGACTCTGCTATCCACTGAGCCACAGCTGACTCGTCTTTTACACAGTTTCATCATAACTTCCTTGCTTTTTGCACTCTACGCTTCTTCTAAAGCAGGGGAGTTATGATGAATTGTTAAACAGTTTTTTGCAGAGTGACCAAGGCTGTGTGTAGGAAACAATTGTGCATTTGAAAGAATCACAGAATCTACAGTGCAGATAGAGGCCATTTCGGCCCATCGAGCCTGCACCGACACATATCCCACCCTATCCCCGTAACCCCACGTATTTAATCCCCTAACACTAAGGGTCAATTTATCATAGCCAAATCAACCTAACCTGCACATCTTTGGACTGTGGGAGGAAACCGGAGCACCCGGAGGAAACCCACGCAGACACAGGGAGAATGTGCAAACTCCACACAGACAGTCGCCCGAGGCCAGATTTGAACCCGGGTCGCTGGCGCTGTGAGGCAACAGTGCTAACCACTATGCCACCGTGCCCCCCTTGTATTGTGAAGCTTGTGCCCCTTTGCCAGGCCCGCTGCCTGCGGCCCCTCTCCCAGATTCCAGCCCCAGCTCTGTGCTGACTGAGCTGCTCTCACCTGGGGACAGCGCGTCACAATCGGCCCCAGCACACCTGAGCTGGAGAGGAGGCCCCGCCCCCTTGCCGCGCCACCATTGGTTGGAGGACCAGGCCCGCCCTCGTCCTATTGGTCAGAGCTCCCGTCAGTCACAGGCCGGTGCCGGTATATTGTATTCGCTGCTCACGATGCGGTCTCCTCTACATTGGGGAGACCAAACGCAGATTGGGTGACCGCTTTGCGGAACATCTCCGTTCAGTCCGTAAGGGTGACCCCGAGCTTCCGGTCGCCTGTCATTTTAATTCACCGCTCCATTCCCACTCGGACCTCACCGTCCTTGGCCTCTTGTATTGTTCCACGGAAGCGCAACGTAAACTCGAGGAACAGCACCTCATCTTCCGATTAGGCAGTCTGCAGCCTTCCGGACTCAATATCGAGTTCAACAATTTCAGATCATAAGCTCGGCCCCCATTTCATTTTCTCTTGTAATTGTTCCACTCCTTTCCCCCCCCCTTCTCTTGTAATTGTTCCACGCCTTTTCCCCCCCCCTTACCTTTTGTTTCTCTCTCACACCTGGCAGCTATCTTTTGCCCTGCCAGTACACTTTACACCTAATCCCAGCCTATTACTATCTCGTCTAGCTTCTAATCTCTTTTACTTCTTTTGTTTCTTTTATTCTTTTGACCGATCGCAGCCCTGCCTCCGATCTAGTTTCTTTTCTTTCCAGTTTTGAAGAAGGGTCCAACCCGAAACGTCAACTCAAATTTCTCTCCACGGATGTTGCCTGACCTGCTGAGTTTTTCCAGCATTTTCTGTTGTTACTTCCATCCACCTGAATGGGCCTCTTCCTCTGATGACATCACAATCGGGCTCCAGCCTACCAGCGCCGGGGAGGGAAGGTCCCGCCCCCTAGCCGCGCCGCCATTGGTTGGAGGACCAGGCCGCCCAGTTCAGTCCTCCCAGCTCAGCCCTCTTCCTATTGGTCAGAGCTCCCGTCAATCAGAATAACATTGCTCCGGCTCACTCCGCCACCCCGCGCGGTTCAATCCGCTCCGTTCGGCGTCCGCGGAGGTGCCGCCCGCCCGACTCTCAGGTTTGGTTTTTCTCGTATTTTACTTTATAATCTCGCTCTCCGCTCCCCCTCCCTCACCTCACCTCGATTTAAATCGATCCCCCAACACTTGACTTGACCCCGGCCGCTGATTCCGCCTCTTCCCCGGGCCCGGCCTTCAGTCTGTTGCCCGGAGGCCCCGCGCAGGCGCACTGGCAGCCTCGTGTTGCGCCTGCCCGCGCTGTGATTGGTGCAGGGGAAGGCAAGTGGGCGTGTCCGGCACCCGTGCCCACGTGGGGGAGACAAAGGCTGGCTGGAGCGCATGCGCAGCCCGCCTCGCACCGTTGGGAAGCTTTTCAAATATTTTTTATTTCCGAAACAAATTGAAAACACTCTTTAATTCCCCCAACCTCCTCCCCTCTAAAGTGCGATTATTATTATTTTTGTTTTTCCTCATTTGTGTGGGGTGTCTTTTTTTTACCTTGCGGTGGCGTGCGCCGATCCAACCGACCCCTGGGCGTTGCGTGCTGGCGTCAGCGCGTAATCGGTGGGGGGTGTGATTGACGCGAGGCGCCCGCCAATCAGGAGCGCGGAAAACGCTGGGAGGACCGGGCGGGCTGACGGTCCTCCAACCAATGGCGGCGCGGGAGGGAGGGGGCGGGACCTCGGTGGGCTGCAGGCCGCTTTCCTGCTTTCATTGTCCGCAGGAGCTGTTAAAGGGAAGGGGAGGAGGGGGTGGAAAAACCCCAGCTTGTGAGTGTTTATTCCTTTGCATTACCTTTATTGCAAGGCTATTCATCAACTGCATTCATTTAAAAATAAGTGAACCTTTTCTCTTTTTGACTTTTATCCAGAACAAAGAGCCCTGGTGCTGTGAACATTTTGGTGGGCAGCCACTTTTAAAGGGACAAAGACCAGCATTCTTCCTCCTCTCTCTCTCTTGTGAGTATTTGTGGTGGGTGAGGGGGTGGGGTGAGTCAAAGGGGACTGCGGCCCCTTTTCAACAAAAACAATTTCTTGGCCATTTAAAGGGGAATGGGTGCCCCCCCAGGTATTTAAAGGGGCAGTGCCTCTCTCTGTGTCATGTACGAGCAGGGAGGTTCTGCTTGAACTGTACAAAACAGCAGTTACGCCACCGGCTAGAGTGCTGCGTGCAGTTCTGGTCACCCCATATTGCAGGAAAGATGTGACTGCTCGACACAGGAGATTTACGAGGATGTTGCCAGGACTAGAGAATTTCAGCTACAAGGAAAGATTGAATACATAGAAACATAGAAGATAATCTACATCCTAGGGTACTTAAGGAAGTGGCCCTAGAAATAGTAGATGCATTGCTGGTCATCTTCCAAAATTCGATAGACTCTGGAACAGTACCCATGGATTGGCGGGTAGCTAATGTTACCCCACTGTTCAAAAAAGGTGGTACAGAGAAAACGGGGAATTACAGACCGGTAAGCCTGACATCGGTAGTGGGGAAAATGCTAGAGTCCATTATAAAAGTTGGAAAACAGTGACAGGATCGGACAAAGTCAACATGGATTTACAAAAGGTAAATCGTACTTGACTAATCCACTGGAATGTTTTGAGGATGTAACTAGTAAAATAGATAAGGGAGAACCAGTGGATGTGGTGTATTTGGACTTTCAGAAGGCTTTCGATAAGGTCCCGCATAAGAGATTAGCGTGTAAAGTTAAGGCACATGGGATTGGTGGCAAGGTACTGACTTGGATAGAGAACTGGTTGGCAGACAGAAAGCAAAGAGTTGGACTAAACGGCTCTTTTTCCGAGTGGCAGGCAGTGACTAGTGGGGTACCGCAGGGATCGGTCCTTGGACCCCAGCTATTCACAATATATATTAATGATCTGGACGAGGGAACTAGATGTAATATCTCCAAATTTGCAGACGACACAAAGCTGGGTGGGCTTGTGTGCAGTGAGGAGGATGCTGAGAAACTCCAGTATGATTTGGACAGGTTGGGTGATTGGGCAGAAGCATGGCAGATGCAATATAACGTGGATAAATGCGAGGTTATCCACTTTGGTGCCAAACAGGAAGGCAGATTATTATCTGAACGTAGGAAAACGTCCCAAGGCGCTGCACAGGAGTATTGTAAGACATTGAAAAATGTGACCCCGAGCCACAGAAGGAGAAATTAGGGCAGATGGCCAAAAGCTGGGTCACAGAGGTGGTTTTTGATCAGCCATGATCTCATTGAATGGCGGAGCAGGCTCGAGGGGCCGAATGGCCGACTCCTGCTCCTATTTTCTGTGCAAGAGAGGCGGAGAGGTTCAGGGAGGGAATTCCAGAGCTTAGGGCCGAGGCAACAGAAGACACGGCCACTGATGGTGCAGCGATTATAATCAGGGATGCTCAAGAGGGCAGAATTGGAGGAACGCAGGTGTCTCGGGGGGGGCGGGGGGAGGAGGTTGTTTTCTTTGGAACCGAGGAGGCTGAGGGGAGACTTGATTGAGGTGTATAAAATTCTGAGGGGCCGAGATAGGAAGGACCTATTTCCTTTGGCAGAGGGGTCCACAACCAGGGGGCGTAGATTTAAAGTAATTGGTCAGAAGTTTAGAGGGGAGTTGAGGAGAAGTGTTTTCACCCAGAGGGTGGTGGGGGTCTGGAACTCACTGCCTCACAGGGTGGTAGAGGCAGAAACTCTCATCACATTTTAAAAGTACTTGGATATGCACTTGAAGTGCCGTAACCTACAAGGCTACGGACCAAGTGCTGGAAAGTGGGATTAGTATGGATAGCACTTAATCGGCCGGCACGGACAAGATGGGCTGAATGGCCTCCTTCTGTGCCATAATTTTGCTGTGATTCTATCACAGGGGGCGGGTGGTTGTGAGGCTGAAGGGAATAACTAAGATAGGGAGGGGCGAGGCCATGGAGGGATTTGAAAACAAGGATGAGAATTTTGAAATCGAAACATTGCTTAACCAGGAGCCAATGTGGGTCAGCCAGCACAGGGGAGATGGGTGAACGGGACTTGGCGTTGAGTTACGACACGGGTAGTTTTGGATCACCTCAAGTTTACATAGGGTAGAATGTGGGAGGCCAGCCAGGAGTGCGTTGGAATAGTCGAGTCTAGAAGTAACAAAGGGCTGGGGGAGGGTTTCAGCAGCGGATGAGCTGAGGCAGGGGCGGAGACGGGCGATGTTACGGAGGTGGAAGTAGGCGGTCTTAGTTATGCTGCGGATATGTGTTCGGAAGCTCATTTCAGGGTCAAATGTGACAGCAAGGTTGCAAATAGTCTGGTTCAGCCTCAGAGAGATGTTAGGGAGAGAGATGGAGTCAGTGGCTAGGGAACAGAGTTTGTGGCAGGGACCAAAAACAACTGCTTCAGTCTTCCTAATATTTAATTGGAGAAAATTTCTGCTCACCCAGAACTGGATTAGAGACCGTGGAGGGGTCGAGAGAAGTGATGGTGAGGTCGACCTTTGTGTCGTCAGCGTACATGTGGAAACTGATGCTGTGTTTTCAGAAGTCGCCAAGGGGCAGCATTTAGATGAGAAATAGGAGGGGCCCAAGGATAGATCCTTGGGGGACACCAGAGGTAACGATGCAGGAGCGGGAAGAGAAGCCATTGCAGGTGATTCTGTGGCTACGATTAGATAGATAAGAATGGAACCAGGCGAGTGCAGTCCCACCCAGCTGGACGATGGTGGAGAGACATTGGAGAAGGATGGAGTGGTCAACCGTGTCAAAGACTGCAGACAAGTCAGGAAGGATGAGGAGGGATAGTTTACCTTAGTCACAGTCACAAAGGATGTCATTTGATGAGACTTTGATGAGACTTGATTTGACTTCAGGGCCAAGTCAGTGAGATTGGGCTGTTTCTGGCCCGCTGGTTATTGTGGGCACGGCTGGACACCAGTGGGACCGGCTCTGCCCTGTTTGTTCTTTGAGGCAAAATTAGCCAAAAGAAATTCCTGCTTCGCCCCTTACCCTTTCTACACTCCTTTTACAGGGTTTTAGAAGTGGAGCATTTACAGACAGAAAGCTCAAACCAAACATCACCTCAAATTCTGACAGAGTTACGTGATTCATCAGGACCTGATTCAGTCGCTCCTTGAATCTGCTGGCACCCCCATGAGTTCACAACAGCAAGTTCACACTAGGGAGAGACCTTTAACCCACTCCGTGTGTGGCAGGGATTAATTGCACCCTCCGTGCTGCTGAGACACCAGCTTGTCCACACCGATGAGACCGTTGACCTGCTCCGTGTTTTTGAAGCGATTCTCTCATTCTGCCACCCTCCTGAGACACCAGCTTGTTCATATTAAATGTTCTGACTGTGGGAAGAGATTTAAAAGGTCCCAGGAGCTGAAGAGACACCAGCTGGAGAGAGCAGGAGAGATTCTGTTCACCTGCTCCGTGTGTGGGAAGAGATTCACTCGGTCCTCGAATCTGCTGGCACACCAGCGAGTTCACACTGGGGAGAGGCCAGTGAAACATTCCGACTGTGGGAAAAGCTTTCAAATGTCCCAGGAGCTGAAGGAACACCAGCTGGAGAGAGCAGGAAAGAGACCGTTCACCTGCTCCGTGTGGGAAGGGATTCACTCATTCATCCCACCTGTTGACACACCAGCGAGTTCACACTGGGGAGAGGCAGTTCACCTGCTCCGTGTGTGGGAAGGGATTCATTCGGACAGCCCACCTGCTGACACACCAGCAAGTTCACACTGATGAGAGACCATTTAAATGTTCTGACTGTGGGAAGAGCTTTAAAAGCTCCAGGGAGCTGAAGCAACACCAGCGAGTTCACACTGATGAGAGACCATTTACATGTTCTGTTTGTGGGAAGAGCTTTAAAACCTTTGGGGATCTGAAGAGACACCAGCGAGTTCACTCCGATCAGAGACCATTTACATGTTCTGTCTGGGATGAGCTTTAAAAGCGCTGGGCTTCTGAGCGGACACCAGCGAGTTCACACTGGGGAGAGACCGTTCACCTGCTCCGTCTGTGGGAAGGGATTCACTCGGTCATCCCACCTACTGACACACCAGCGAGTTCACACTGTTCTGTAGCCGCAGGGCCCTGTAGACAGCTGGGGTTACATGAACATGGAACGGATGAATGTTTTATAAATTCTTGTACTATTGTTTAATTTTTAAGACTGTTGTGCTGATGATTCCCTTCGATTCACTGTTCATGGTGTTACATAGAATGTACAGCACAGGTCCATGCCAGTGTTTATGTCCCACACCCACCCTACTTCAATTAACCCGATCAACACATCCTCCCATTCCTTTCTCCCTCATGTGGTTTCCTCATAAATGTATCTATGCTGTTCACCTCAACAACTCCTTGTGGTAGCGAGTTCCCCATTCTCACCATTCTCTGGGTAAAGAAGTTTCTCCTGAATTCCCTCCTGGATTTGTTAGTGACTTTTATATTTATAGCCACATAAATATGATGAGATTCTGTTAAGCTGACCAGTATGTTGTTGTACTTTGTCTTTTTCTGATGAATGAAACATTACTGAGCCCCTGTACCCGTGTTGTGGGATGAAGTGCCAGACAAGTGAAGGCACAACGCCTGGGTGTGAATCTAATAATAACCTCACGGACCGTATAGGTGTGATAACCAGACAGGCTTGTGGTTATAGTCTGGTCACAGATGGACTAAATTCCCTGAATTAGCAGGAGTTCAGGAGGCGGTCAACAGACGGGTCCAAACAATCCCATTTCCTGAGCGGTAACCAAGCTTGTGTATAAGAACAGGCCACTTAAGCCGTTGTCAGTTGGAACAGACTCGAGAAGATCGCGCGTGAATCCACTGTACTTCTATTCTCCAGATTGAGGGAATTATCACCCGATCTGTGTTATGCAGTGCTCTTAATAAAGCCTGGAGAGACAATTTGTGTTCTTGTGAGCTTGATTATCTGGTATCCGAAACCCTAGGACTCCCGATCATTCGAGTCAACCTCAGTGTGTGGAAAGGGATTCCCTGGTGTATCCCACCCGCTGACACACCAGAGTGTCCACATTGTGACTGTGGTGGGTCGATTCCACTGTTTCCGATGCCTTTAATCACATCCAGGACTGAACCATGTTAATTCAGGCAACTGGGGCTTGTTAATGTTAAAACCCCAATAACTGGGCTGGATTTAAAGATTATTCCCTGTTCTCTCAGTACTCGTGAGCAGAGAGAAGCTGATGTTATAGAATCATAGAGCACAGTAGGATGCCTTTCGGCCCATCGTGCTGGTGCCAGCTCTCTGAAAGAGCGATGCAATTAATCCCACTGCCCTGCTCTTTCCCCACAGCCCTGCACATTTCTGCCTTTAGTATATATCCAATTCCCTTTTGAAAGTTACTATTGAATCTGCTTCCACCTCCCATTCAGGCAGTGCATTCCAGATCATCACAATTCGCTGTGTAAAAAAAGTCTCCTCATTTCCTCTCTCGATTCTTTTGCCAATGATCTGAAATCTGTGTCCTCTCGTTACCGACCCTCCTGCCAGTGACAACAGCTTCTCCTTGTTTGCTCGATCAAAACCCCTCATAATTTTGAGCACCTCGATCACGGCTCCACTTAACCGTCTCTGCTCCAAGTTATATTGCCATTGTTTTGTGAATTGTTGCTGTGATCGAGGTGCTGGATGTCCGTGCCTGGGGAATGGGACATTCTATCCTCGTGAGCACTGAGTGTCAGCATCCAGCAATCCCTGGTCAGGGACTGTCTTTTTCAACTGCCTCACCTCAGCTTTTTGACTCCCTGATTTCATTATTAAACTTTTCAGAGTTTTTGCAGTGTGACCAAGGCTGAACAGATAAATGTGTGGTATTACATTTTAGTAGGAAGATTGGGGAGGTCACTTATCACTTGGAGGGTGCGAGTCTAGGTGGGGTAGAGGAACAAAGGGATCTCGGAGTACAAGTACACAAATTACTAAAAGTTGCGACACAGGTTAGCAAGGCCATAAAAAAAGCAAACCAAGCACTAGGGTTTATTTCTCGAGGGATAGAATTGAAAAGTAGTGAAGTTATGCTAAACCTGTATCGAACCTTGGTTAGACCACACTTAGAGTACTGCGTACAGTTCTGGTCGCCATATTATAAAAAGGATATAGAGGCACTGGAGAGGGTGCAGAGAAGATTTACAAGGGTAATACCAGAAATGTGAGGGTGTAGCGATTCGTGTGCATCGCCACTAAATAATCGAGTTCGACTTCGATGAACTATAAATAAGTTGTTTATTTACAGGAACTGGTTAAATACAACAGGTAAGATGGCTGACTGTAGGAGCACCGTGGTGTAGGTCTTTCCCCAGCGGGGACGCCACGAGCACTGACTAGAAGTTTCCAAGCTCAACTGCCAGAAGGTTCCAAGCTCTGACATCATGATGTTCTTCCTGCCATTGAGGAGTCACGTGATGGACGGCATGACGTCATCACGCAGAGTACAGGAGAGAAGCCTGAGTATAGTAACAGATACATACAGTAAGGTAAGTTAAAGGGAATTATGTATCTCAATGTAAGAGACAACCGGTGGTACCGCCTCATAGGCCCCCCCAGAATTCGCTTTAACGAAAGTCCAAGGATGAGATAGTCTGACGAGTTGGTGGTCACGGCGGTCGTGCTGTCTCGACTTGGTAGGCGAGGTCTGAAGATGCTGCTCGCGAGCGGATCCTTACGCACGTCATGGTGAATAAAACGTATCCGTCAGGCGAAGGACCGTGGAGACGTGCGAAACAGCAGGCCTTGTCAGAGTGACGGGCAGGTTGGGCGGACACGGGCGATGTCTCCGTTGATGTTGAAACAAGTCCTTGTTCCGACGAACTCTGCAGGAACGCCAAACGAGCGATCCAGAAGGACTTGACAGGCGAGGTCGGTGAACTCGCTGACAGGTGAGCGAAACCTTCAGGAGGCTGGAACACACAGAACGGTGCATGCCATAGTGCTACGACGTTAACACAACGGAGGGTGAAGAGTTGCTGCATTGGTCCGTGATCGGTAAGGCCAGCAACTTTCATGTGGCTGATCGCAGCGGCAGGATGCCTGTTGGACCCGTCCTCGATTTGTGCAGCATCAGTAGAGGTTTGCGTTTGTTAAAGGGAAAACTGGAGAAAGGGCGGCAACGGTCCGGGTTGTTGTTGCTTTCAGGAGGGGTCAACTCTGCTTGGAGGGCGGCAACACTTGTAACTGTTGTAAATTTAGGAGAACACAGCCGGGAGGGTGGCACGCTTTTTGTTCACGCTGAAACGTGTAGTAGGTAACACAACCAGCAGGATGACGGCTGGTGCGTCGGCGGTGGAGAAGGAGTCGTCGTTTTTCATGAGGGATGGGTCCTCGTGCGCGAGGAGTGTGTCCTCGTGGTATCCCCACAGGGCGCGCACGAATTTTGTGGGCCCGAACATGCTGTACCCCGCGCTTGGAGAGATGTATACTTGCTGTTGCTTTGGACGTAGAGGCGGACGATCCGTGTGGCGGTAGGAATGACGAGTACGGGGACCGTAAGCAAGTGCGTGGTCGGCGCCGCATCGATGTTCTCGTCGAATGGGGTTTCTACCTTTATAAAGCACGAGGGAGACTGTGGCTCCCTAGATTGCGGTAGCGACAGCAAAACGGTTGGTGCTTCCATGGCGTGCTTCTTTTGTGAAAATTGCTCACAAAATAACGGGGTCCGGTTGAGTTTTGTCCGTGTCAAACGGGATCTGCTCCAGGCTGCGCTTACCTTGTGAATACGTTCGCAAAGACGGGGTCACCTTTGGAGGAATTGGTGTTAGGCGGTTGCTGTTCCGTGGTTGTGCGTCGGTCGTCTTGTGGGAAGACAAGGTTCAGGCGCGTGTTGCTACCGTGACAATCGTTCACGGATACGGGTTCACCAATTGTCGTGTTGGAATTGATGAGCTCCCGTACTCACGTCGTTGGGTCACCAATGTTGTGGTTTGTGTGCATCGGCACTAAATAATCAAGTTCGACTTCGACAAACTATAAATAAGTTGTTTATTTACAGGAACTGGTTAAATACAACAGGTAAGGTAACAGGTAAGATGGCTGACTGTAGGAGCACCGTGGTGTAGGTCTTTCCCTAGCGGGAACGCCACGAGGACTGACTAGAAGTTTCCGAGCTCAACTGCTAGTAGGCTCCGAGCTCAACTGCCAGCAGGTTCCGAGTTCAACTGCCAGCAGGTTCCGAGCTCTACTGCCAGAAGGTTCCAAGCTCTGATGTCATGACGTCATCACATTCTTCCTGCCATTGAGGAGTCACGTGATGGATGGCGTGATGTCATCATGCAGAGTACAGGAGAGAAGCCTGAGTATAGTAACAGATACATACAGTAAGGTAAGTTAAAACGAATTATGTATCTCAATGTAAGGGGCAACCGGTGGTACCGCCACAAGGCTATACATATCAGGAAAGGATGAACAGGCTGGGTCTCTTTTCTCTTGAAAAAAGAATGCTGAGGGGTGACCTAATAGAGGTCTTTAAAATTATGAAAAATTTTGATAGCGTGGATACAGAGAGAATGTTTCCACTTGTGGGGAAGAGCATAACTAGAGGCCATCAATATAAGATAGTCACCACGAAATCCAATAGGGAATTCAGAAGAAACTTCTTTACCCAGAGAGTGGTGAGAATGTGGAACTCGCTGCCACAGGGAGTGGTTGAAGCGAATAGTATCGATGCATTTAAGGGGAGGCTAGACAAGCATATGAGGGAGAAGGGAATCGAGGGTTATGCTGATAGATTTAGATGAGGAAAGACGGGAGGAGGCTCGAGTGGAGCATAAACACCGGCATGGACTGGTTGGGCCGAATGGCCTGTTTCTGTGCCGTATATCCGATGTAATCCTATGTCAAGTATCCCAGCTAATCCTATGTCAAGTATCCCAGCTGGCTTAGCTCCAGGCACTTTAGCTCAGTGGGCAGCACTCTCACCTCTGAGTCAGAAGGTCGTGGGTTCAAGTCCCAGTCCAGAGACTTGAGCATAAAAATCTAGGCTGACACTCCAGTACTGAGGGAGTGCTGCGCTGTCAGAGGTGCCGTCTTTCGGATGAGATGTTAAACCGAGGCCCCCGTCTGCTCTTTCAGGTGGACGTAAAAGATCCCATGGCACTACATTGAAGAAGAGCAGGGGAGTTCTCCCCGGTGTCCTGGGGCCAATATTTATCCCTCAATCAACATCACTGAAATAGATTATCTGGTAATTGTCACATTGCTGTTTGTGGGAGCTTGCTGTGTGCAAATTGGCTGCCGCGTTTCCTACATTACAACAGTGACTATACTTCAGAGGTTCTTCATTGACTGTAACGTGCTCTGGGACATCCTGAGGTTGAGGCGCTATATAAATACAAGTCTTTCTTTCTCAGCAAGCGGGCGAGTGTCAGTGGTTGGAGGGAGGAGCTCAGTGTTGTCATTGGGTGGACACAGACAGATTGAAGCTAAAAGACAGAGAATGCTGAAGTTTGGAATGATAACACCCAAAGTCAGGAGATGAGCCCTTTGCCTAGATAAGGGAGGTGGTTGCTAAGAGACCCACAGACCTAATAACACTGCAAACTGCTCAGGCAGCAGACTTGTTGGCAACATGTGAGGTCACGAGTGAGTTGGTGCACAGACAACAGAGCCTTGCGCATTCCTGAGAGACAAAAACTGGTTCTGTAACCGGGAGAACAGGTTGAGGGACCACGATAGGGTTCCCCTAGTCCTCACCTTTCACCCCACCAGCCTCCACATTCAACGGATCATCCTCCACCATTTCCGTTACCTCCAAAGTGATCCCACCACCAAACTCATCTTCCGCTCCCCTCTCAGCATTCCGTAGGGACCGCTCCCTCCGAGACACCCTAGTCCACTCCTCTATCACCCCCAGCACCCCTTCCCCTTTGCCTGGCACCTTCCCGTGCAAGCGCAGGAGGTGTAACACCTGCTCCTATACCTCCCCCCTTCCCACTGTCCAGGGCCCCAAACACCCCTTCCAGGTGAAACAGCGATTTACTTGTACTTCTTGCAATCTAGTATACTGTACTCGCTGCTCATGATGTGGTCTCCTCTACATTGGGGAGACCAAACGCAGATTGGGTGACCACTTTGCGGAACACCTTCGTTCAGTCCGTAAGGGTGACCCCGAGCTTCCGGTCGCCTGTCATTTTAATTCACCGCTCCATTCCCACTCGGACCTCACCGTCCTCGGCCTCTTGCATTGTTCCACGGAAGCTCAACGTAAACTCGAGGAACAGCACCTCATCTTCCGATTAGGCACTCTGCAGCCTTCCGGACTCAATATCGAGTTCAACAATTTCAGATCATAACCTCGGCCCCTATTACATTTTAATTATATTTTTTATCCACCCCTTTGCGGTTTCTCCCTTCCCCCCTTTCCTTTCCTTTCTCTCTCCCACATGGCAGCTGCCTCTCATTCTGTCAGAACATTTCACACCTAATCTGAGCCGTCTTTTGTCTCCACCATCACCATCTCGTCTCGTTTTGAATACCTCTTAATGTCTCTTCACTTCTTTTGTTCTGTCCCAGCCCTGCCTTTCGATCTATTTCATTTGCTTTCCAGTTTTGAAAAAGGGTTAGACCCGAAACATCGACTCTGATTTCTCTCCACGGATGTTGCCTGGCCTGCTGAGTTTTTCCAGCATTTTCTGTTGTTATTTCGGATTTCCAGCGTCTGCAGTATTTTGCTATCGAACAGGTTGAGGGAGTCACCCTACGTGGGACGGCTCGTCCGAGGTGTTAACACAGAGCCAGCTTGGGAATGGGATGATCAATGAATCATAGAATCATAGAAATTTACAGCACAGAAGGAGGCCATTCGGCCCATCTTGTCCGTGCTGGCCGACAAAGAGCTATCCTCCCTAATCCCACTTTCCAGCACTTGGTCCGTAGCCTTGTAGGTTACAGCACTTCAAGTACATATCCAAGTGCTTTTTAATGTGATGAGGGTCTCTCCCTCTACCACCCTTTCAGGCAGTGAGTTCCAGACCCCCACCACCCTCTGGGTGAAAAAAATTCTCCTCAAATCCCCTCTAAAATTCCAACCAATTACTTTAAATCTGTGCCCCTGGTTATTGACCTCCCTGCTAAGGGAAATAGGTCCTTCCTATCCACGCTATCTAGGCCCCACATAATTTTATACACCTCAGTTAAGTCTCCCCTCAGCCTCCTCTGTTCCAAAGAAAACAACCCCAGCCTATCCAATCTTTCCTCATAGCTAAAATTCCCCAGCCCAGGCAACATCCTCGTAAATCTCCTCTGCACCCCCTCTAGTGCAATCACATCCTTCCTGTAATGTGGTGACCAGAACTGCACGCAGTGTTCTAGCTGTGGCCTAACTAGTGTTTTATACAGTTCAAGCATAACCTCCCTGCTCTTATATTCTATGCCTCGGCTAATAAAGGCAAGTATCCCGTGTGCCTTCTTAACCACCTTATCTACCTGTCCTGCTACCTTCAGGGATCTGTGGACATGCACTCCAAGGTCCCTCTGATCCTCTGCACTTCTCAGTGTCCTACCATTTATAGTGTATTCTCTTGCCTTGTTAGTCCTCTCCAAATGCATTACCTCACACTTCTCCAGATTGAATTCCATTTGCCACTGTTCTGCCCACCTGACCAGTCCATTGATATTTTCCTGCAGTCTGCAGCTTTCTTCTTCATTATCAACCACACGGCCAACTTTTGCATCATCTGCAAACTTCTTAATCATACTTCCTACATTCAAGTCCAAATCATTGATTTATACCACAAAAAGCAAAGGACCCAGTACTGAGCCCTGCGGAACCCCACTGGAAACAGCCTTCCAGTCACAGAAACACCCTTCGACCATTTGTTTCTTGCCTTTGAGCCAAATTTGGATCCAACTTGCCACTTTGCATTGGGTCCCATGGGCTTTTACTTTCTTCACCAGTCTGCCATGTAGGAGCTTATCAAAAGCCTTGCTAAAATCCACATAGACTACATCAAACGCACTACCCTCATCGATCCTCCTTCTTACCTTCTCAAAAAATGCAATCAGGTTAATCATACTTCCTACATTCAAGTCCAAATCAGTCATTTATACCACAAAAAGCAAAGGACCTTGGAGTGCATGTCCACAGATTGCTGAGGGTAGCAGGCCAGGCACATAAGGTGGTTAAGAAGGCTTACGGAATGCTTGCCTTTATTAGCCGTGGCATAGAATATAAGAGCAGGGAGGTTATGCTTCAACTGTATAAAATACTAGTTAGGCCACAGCTAGAGAACAGCTTGCAGTTCTGGTCACCACATTACAGGAAGGATGTGATTGCACTAGAGAGGGTACAGAGGAGATTTACAAGGATGTTGCCAGGAGTAGAGAATCTTAGCTCTGAGGAAAGACTAGATATGCTGGGATGTTTTCCTTGGAACAGAGGAGGCTGAGGGGAGACCTTATTGAGATGTATAAATTTATGAGGGGCATAGATAAAGTGGAAAGAAAGGACCTATTTCCCTTAGCAGAGGGGTCAAAAACAAGGGGCACAGATTTAAAGTAATTGGTGGAAGGTTTAGAGGGGATTTGAGGGGAAATGTCTTCACCCAGAGTGTTGTGGGGGTCTGGAACTCACTGCCTGAAAGGGTGGTAGAGGCAGGAACCCTAACCACATTTAAAAAGTACTTGGATGTGCCCTTGGGATGCTGTAACCTGCAGGGCTACGGACCAAGAGCTGGGAAGTGGGAATAGGCTGGATAGCTCTTTGTTGGCCGGCGCGGACACGATGGGCCGAAATGGCCTCCTTCCGTGCTGTAGGTTTCTATGATTCTATGAAACGGCCCTCAACAAAAGTCACGAATTACATCCTCCGCGGCTGTAACCGGTGGACTATCTCTCTTCATCCTTCTCGACCTGTCTGCGAGCTTCACCACGGTTGATCACACCATCCTCCTCCAACGCCTCTCCTCCATTGTTCAGCCCAGTGGGACTTGTTGGTGTGATTACAGGATAGTCGCTGAGCCAGACCCCCGAAACAAGCTCATGGAACAGGAAACATTGAGACGTCTGATTGATAGACTTTATTTCACAAACCAATGGTAAAAGGGAGCTGTTGACAGTGGCAGAAGGTGGGTGGTGGTGTTCCACAAGGATCAGTGCTGGGTCCACTGTTGTTCAAAAGTTATATTAACGATTTAGACTTTGGAATCAAAAACACCATTTCTAAATTTGCGGATGACACCAACTTTGGGGAATAGTCAATACTGATGAGGACTGCAACAAATTACAGGAGGACATTAATAAACTTGCAGAATGGGTATATAATTGGCAAATGAAGTTCAACACAAATAAACGTGAGGTATTACATTTTGGTATGAAGAATGGGGAGGTCACTTATCACTTGGAGGGTGCGAGTCTAGGTGGGGTAGAGAAACAAAGGGATCTCGAAGTACAAATACACAAATTACTAAAAGTTGCGACACAGGTTAGCAAGGCCATAAAAAAAGGCAAACCAAACACTAGGGTTTATTTCTCGAGGGATAGAATTGAAAAGTAGGGAAGTTATACTAAACCTGTATCGAATCTTGGTTAGACCACACTTAGAGTACTGCATACAGTTCTGGTCACCATATTATAACAAGGATATAGAGGCACTGGAGAGGGTGCAGAGAAGATTTACAAGGATGATACCAGAAATGCGAGGGTATACATATCACAAAGGATGAACAGGCTGGGTCTCTTTTCTCCTGAAAATAGAAGGCTGTGGGGTGAACTAATAGAGGTGGACAACGAGAGAATGTTCCCACTTGTGGGGAAGAGTATAACTAGAGGCCATCGATATAAGATAGTCACCAAGAAATCCAACAGGGAATTCAGAAGGAACTTCTTTACCCGAAGAGTGGTGAGAATGTGGAACTCACTACCACAGGGAGTGGTTGAAGCCAATAGTATCGATGAATTTAAGGGGATTACAACAGAAAATGCTGGAAATACTCAGCAGGCCAGGCAGCATCCGTGGAGAGAGAAACAGAGTTAACGTTTCAGGTCTGGGACCGTTGATCAGTTCTGATGAAGAGTCCCAGACCTGAAACGTTAACTCTGTTTCTCTCTCCACGGATGCTGCCTGGCCTGCTGAATATTTCCAGCATTTTCTGTTGTTAATTCAGATTTCCAGCATCCACAGTATTTTGTTATTGAATTTAAGGGGAGGCTGGACAAGCATATGAGGGAGAATGGAATAGAGGGTAATGCTGATAGATTTAGATGAGGAATGACGGGAGGAGGCTCGAGTGGAGCTTGGACTGGTTGGGCTGAATGGCCTGTTTCTGTGCCATATGTCCTATGTAACCCAATGTAACATAGTAAAAACATCCCAATCAGTTCACAGGAGCACCATCAGACCAAATTTAACACTGACTCATATAAGGAGATATTAGGACAGGTGACTGTGGTGTATGTGCCTTTAAGAGCAATTGTGGTGTATGTGCCTTTAAGAGCCCCAGGTGTGCGTAATGCCGGTAATTGCCACTTGGGCTATATAAGCCTGTGTATTGTGTATATCCTTTAGAACCCCCCCCCCCAGACTTGCTTAGTAAATACCTATGAGCCAACTCCTGTCTTCAGTGTCTTTATCTACACACGGACACTACAGTGGCGACGAAGTGGAAACGGACTTACCTGCAATTCGGCAGCACCTCAAGGACATCGATTCCTCCAGCGTCCAGAAGACTCAAGGAAGTTCTAGAAACTGTGGTTTCACCAGCTGTCCAAGCTGGTGGCAGGTACTGCGCTAATCCTTCCTGGGCGTCAGGCTGGGGCTCCAGCGTCGGGCTCTACAGCTGAGACAGGCAGCGAAATCGGAGGCAAGCAATAACGAACTGGGAGGTTGCACTCGGGAGATGGCCGGCGCGGCAAGCAGGTCAGCGTTTAGACCTCCGTCGGGAACGAGTCTCCAACAGTGAATAAACGGAAACCACAGTAAAACAGCGTTGTTATCGGTAGCAGCGGCGGGAAAGCGCAGGAAGCGCCATATCGTTGCTACAGAGAAAAAAAAAACGCGGGAAGCGCCATATCTTTTTTTTGAAATGCCTAAGTCTGGCAATATGGATGCTTTTGATAACGAAACAGAGCCTAACTTTGGCAATATTGATGTTTTTGATAACAAGATAGAGAATTGGACCACATATGTAGAAAGAGTGGAGGTGTTTTGCACCGCAAATGGAATAGAAGATGAAAAAAAAGCTTCAGTGCTTCTGGATCTAATGGGCGCAGAAACATACAAGCTGTTACGCAACTTAATCACTCCAGCCGAACCGATGGACAAGAATTTTGAGGAGATTGTTGATACCCTACACTGCCAATTCGAGGCAGATTCTCTGCAAGACAAATTCATCTGCGATCCCCTAAGTGTAGAAACACAAAAAAAAGTATCTTCTGGAAAAGATTTAACACTGGACAAGGCTTTCAGTGCAATAGGAGCGGCAAAGATACAGCAAAGGCCACAGGACTTCGGCACCCATGAAATGACATGGGGTTTCAAGAGATGTTATCGCTGCGGCAGATCCAACCATGACCAGAGGGATTGCTGGTTCAAAGAAAAAGCATGCAGGTGATGCGGAAAGATGGGACACATTCCACGTGTATGCCGATCTGAAAATAAAAAATCCACTAACGGGAAAAGAATCAATAAGGAAAAGCACAGAAAGGTACAAATGATGACGGACAGTAGCTCCAAAGACCAGAAGAGCGATAGCGACTCCGGGAACAAGAGACTAAGCTCTCTCAAATTACATAATGTAATTGCCAATGAAGATTACCAGACCATTTGGGTTACCCTCATAATAGCAGGGTCCCCAGTTAAAATGGAGCTAGATACAGGATCAGCTCTAACCGTAATAAATCAACGAGATTACGAGAGGCTATTTTCGCATATACCTCTAAAAGACACATCCATTATCTTAAAAACATATACGGGGCAGAAAGTATACCCCAAAGGAAAAATAAAGGTGCCTGTGGTATACAACGGCAAAGAAATACAAAAGTTGTATTTATACATTCTACAAGATGGTGGTCCACCGTTGTTGGGACGTGGATGGATAAGGAAGATACGTTTAGACTGGCACTCCATTCAGGCACTGACGGTGACCAGTAAGGAAAAAAACAAGGTTGACATCATACCTGAACGATTAAAAGACATCTTGGCCAACGCCAAAGAAGTGTTTCAAGAGAAACTAGGAACCTTGAAAGGCATCACCGCCTCAATAAAAGTGGAAGATGCAGCAATTCCAAAAAAATTTAAGGCAAGACCGGTGCCATACGCAATACGTCCGGCAGTCGAGGCAGAGCTGGAGAATTTGGAAAAGGCAGGCGTATTATCCAAAATAGATTGGAGCGAATGGGCAACACCCATCGTTCCAGTCATGAAAAAAGCATTGAAAAATAACTGAGGAACAGAGAAAAATTCGCATCTGTGGGGACTTTAAGGTGACTGTAAACCCGGTCCTTCACACGGTACAGTATCCTCTTCCGAGGATAGAAGATATTTTCGCCTCACTATCCGGAGGAAAACGTTTCACAAAAATTGATTTGGCACAGGCATATCTACAGATGGAGGTTGAGGAGACCTCTAAAAAGTATCTCACAATAAACACACACAAAGGCCTGTACCAGTACAATCGACTGGTTTTTGGAGTAGCATCAGCTCCAGCTATCTGGCAAAGAGCTATGGAGCAAGTCCTGCAAGGGATTCCGGGGACTCAGTGTTACCTAGACGACATCCTTATAACAGGAGAAAACGACAACGAGCACCTTGCCAATTTGGAGCAGGTGCTCACTAGGCTGAAAGAACGGGGCCTACGAGCAAATCGCCCCAAGTGCGAATTTTTCCAAAATCAGATATCATATTGTGACCACATAATTAATAAGGAAGGGTTGCATAAGTCACCTGAAAAAATTGAAGCAGTTATAAAAGCCCCAGCACCTGAAAATGTTTCACAATTGAGGTCATTCCTGGGATTAATAAATTACTATCATAAATTTTTACCGAACTTATCAACTATTCTACACCCTCTTAATGATCTTCGACACACAGGAGTGATTTGGAAATGGAACGAAGACTGCAAACGTGCCTTCCATAAATGTAAAGACTTAATCACATCCGAGAAAGTTTTGGCTCATTACAACCCATCACTACCAATCAGACTGGCGTGCGATGCATCCCCTTACGGCATAGGAGCGGTATTGTCCCATAGATTCCCTGATGGCTCGGAACGGCCGATAGCTTTTGCGTCACGCTCATTGAACTCAGCTGAGCGTAACTATTCTCAGATAGACAGGGAAGCACTCAGCCTGGTATGGGGAGTGAAGAAATTCAACCATTACCTACACGGACAAAAATTTACCTTGCTGACTGACCATCAACCCCTCATCTCCATATTCAACCCTAAGAAAGGTGTCCCCATTATGACGGCACAAAGACTACAGAGGTGGTCCCTTTTTCTAGGGGCACACCAATACAACATTGAATACAAAGGGTCAAAACAGCATGGGAATGCTGACGGTTTATCGCGCCTGCCGTTGCCAACGATAGAAGAGGCACCTACAGTAGACCCAGTAGAGATATTCCACTCTACCATAGTGGAATGTCTACCGGTGACAAATTCTGCCATTGAAAGGGAGACCAGAAATGACCCTACTCTCTCACGGGTCTACGATTTAACAATGAAGGGATGGCCAGCACATGGCGAACCACTGTTGCCAGCATTCTCGCAAAGAAGAGAACAGCTGTCAGTGTGCTGAGGAACCTTGATGTGTGGATCCAGAGTGGTGATTCCACCCAAACTCCAGGATAAAGTGCTAAAGGAGCTTCACGAGGGGCATCTGGGTGGAGTGAAAATGAAGAACCTAGCTAGGGCGTTTGTATGGTGGCCAGGTATCAATGGAGACATCAAAGACATGACCAAGAGCTGCCTAGGATGCCAGAAGGTCCAAAATGCTCCGCCACAGGCCCCTCTACATCCATGGGAGTGGCCCTCATCTCCCTGGCAAAGGGTGCACATCGACTTTGCAGGCCCATTTATGGACTCAATGTTCTTAATCGCAGTTGATGCACACTCCAAGTGGCCGGAGGTAATAAAGATGTCCTCCACCACCACGGAAAAAACCATCACAGTATTAAGGACCATATTTGCCAGGAATGGGCTGCCGGAACAGATATGTTCTGATAATGGACCGCAATTTGTGTCCGAAGAATTCAGGAAGTTCTTAAAAAACAATGGGGTTAAGCACTACACATCCGCCCCATACCATCCCGCCACCAATGGATTGGCTGAAAGGTTTGTCCAGACCTTCAAGAAGGCCATAAAGGCCATGGGTAATGAAGACATAAAACTTCAGCACAAGGTGGATAACTTCTTGTTCGCATACAGGAATGCAACACATATGGTTACCAACCAAACTCCCGCCATGATGTTCTTCAATAGAAACCTAAGATGCCGGCTGGATTTGGTCAAGCCCAACATCAGAAGGGACGTGGAGAACCGGCAGTTTCAAGGCATGAATGAAAGGCCAACTAGAACCTTCCAGATAGGCCAACCGGTTTTGGCCCGGGACTACCGTACCGAGAAATGGCAGCCTGGAACTATCTGCACACGACTAGGACCACTGATGTATACCGTGGACATCGGAGAAAGCATAATAAGGCGCCATGCTGACCAAATCACCAAGTCATCCGAAAAGGGACAAACTACACCACCACGCTATACATCTAACGATGAAGTAGAGATACCCATATCTACCTCTGATCTGGTGATACTGGAACCCGATGAACCCGACACTGGCCTTCAAGCGGAATCAGCCTTGCCAGAAGAACCTACTACACCACCAGAAACTACTACACCCCCGAGGCGTTATCCGGACCGAGTCAGGAAGCCTCCTGAGAGACTAACTTATAATTAATTAATACAGCAATGTATATTATTTTGCATATAACGTAATTAATAATTACTTAAAATATGATGTACTAGTTAGCTAGAAGGGGAGGAATTGTGGTGTATGTGCCTTTAAGAGCAATTGTGGTGTATGTGCCTTTAAGAGCCCCAGGTGTGCGTAATGCCGGTAATTGCCACTTGGGCTATATAAGCCTGTGTATTGTGTATATCCTTTAGAAACCCCCCCAGACTTGCTTAGTAAATACCTATGAACCAACTCCTGTCTTCAGTGTCTTTATCTACACATGGACACTACAGTGACCAAAAGCTTGGTGAAAGAGGTAGGGGGTTGGGAACCTGTGCAGGGAGACAGAGGAAAGGGAAGCAAGGATAGAAACAAAAGACAGGAAGGAGAATAGCAAAAGTGGAAGGCAGAGAAATCAAGGGTGTAAATCAAACAGAGCCACAGTAAATAATAATTCTAAAAGGAATGAGAGTGTTAAAAAATCAAGCCTGAAGACTTTGTGTCTTAATGTGATGAGCATTCGTAATAAGGTGGATGAATTAACTGCGCAAATAGATGTGAACGGATATGATATAAATGGGATTATGGAAACATGGCTCCAGGATGACCAAGTCTGGGAATTCAACATCCAGGGGTATTCAATATTCAGGAAGGACAGGAAAAAAGGAAAAGGAGGTAGGGTAGCCTTGCTGGTTAAAGAGGAGATTAACACAATAGTAAGGAAGGATATTAGCTCTGATGATGTGGAATCTGTATGGGCAGAGCTGAGAAATACCAAGGGGCAGAAAATGTTAGTGGGAGTTGTATACAGACCCCCAAACAGTAATGCTGAGGTTGGGGATGGTATTAAACAGGAAACTAGAGATGCGTGCAATAAGGGCACAGCAGTCATCATGGGTGACTTTAATCTACATATAGATTGGGCTAACCAAATTAGTAACAATACTGTGGAGGAGGAATTCCTAGAGCGTATACGGGATGGTTTCCTGGACCAATATGTCGAGGAACCAACTAGAGATCAGGCCATCTTAGATTGGGTATTATGTAATGAGAAAGGATTAATTAGCAATCTTGTTGTACGAGGCCCCTTGGGTTGGAGTGATCATAATATGATCGAATTCTTCATTAAGATGGAGAATGAAGTTCTTGACTCAGAGACTAGGGTCCGGAATTCAAATAAAGGAAACTACGATGGTATGAGGAGCGAGTTGGGTAGGATTGATTGGGGAATGTCACTCAAAGGGTTGACGGTGGATAGGCAATGGCAAACATTCAAAGACCGCATGGATGAACTACAGAATTTGTTCATCCCAGTTTGGCATAAAAATAAAACAAAAAAGGTGACTCAACCGTGGCTAACAAGGGAAATTAGCGATAGCATAAGATCCAAGGAGAGGACATATAAATTGGCCAGAAAAAGCAGTAAACCTGAGGATTGGGAGCAGTTTAGGATTCAACAAAGGAGGACAAAGGGATTAATTAAGAAGGGGAAAATAGAATATGAGAGTAAGTTTGCAGGAAACATAACAACTGACTGTAAAAGCTTTTATAGATATGTGAAGAGAAAAAGAACATAAGAACATAAGAAGTAGGAGCAGAAGTAGGCCATACGGCCCCTCGGGCCTGCTCCGCCATTCAATAGGATCATGGCTGATCCGAACCTAGACTCACGTCCACTTCCCTGCCCGCTCCCCGTAACCCCTAATTCCCTTATCAGTTAGGAAACTGTCTATCTCCATTTTAAATTTATTTAATGTCGCAGCTTCCACAGCTTTCTGAGGTAGCAAATTCCATAGATTTACCACCCTCTGAGTGAAGAAGTTCCTCCTCATCTCAGTTTTGAAACGGCAGCCCCTTATTCTAAGATTATGCCCCCTAGTTCTAGTCTCACCCATCAGTGGAAACATCCTCCCCACATCCACCTGATCCAGCCCCCTCACAATCTTATATGTTTCGATAAGATCGCCTCTCATTCTTCTGAATTCCAATGAGTAGAGGCCCAATCTACTCAACATTTCCTCATAAGTCAACGCCCTCATCTCCGGAATCAACCGAGTGAACCTTCTCTGAACGGCCTCGAGAGCAAGTATATCTTTTCTTAAATATGGAAACCAAAACTGCATGCAATATTCCAGGTGTGGCCTCACCAGTACCCTGTATAACTGAAGCAAGACTTCCCTGCTTTTATACTCCATCCCCCTTGCAATAAAAGCCAAGATTCCATTGGCCTTCCTGATCACCTGCTGTACCTGCATACTAACCTTCTGTGTTTCATGCACCAGGGCCCCCAGCTCCATTTGTACTGTAGCACTTTGCAGTTTCTCTCCATTTAGATAATAACTTGCTCTTTGATTTTTTCTGCCAAAGTGCATAACCTCACACTTTCCAACATTATATTTCATCTGCCAAATTTCTGCCCACTCACTTAGCATGTCTATGTCCTTTTGCAGGTTTTTTATGTCCTCCTCACTGACTGCTTTCCCTCCCATCTTTGTATCATCAGCAAACTTGGATATGTTGCACTCGGTCCCCTCCTCCAAATCATTAATATAGATTGTAAAGAGTTGGGGTCCCAGCACTGACCCCTGCGGTAAACTACCAGTTACTGATTGCCAACCCGAGAATGAACCATTTAACCCAACTCTCTGTTTTCTGTTAGATAGCCAATCTTCCACCCATGCCAGTATATTACCCCCAATCCCCTGATTTTTTATCTTGTGCAGTAATCTTTTGTGTGGCACCTTTTCAAATGCCTTTTGGAAGTCCAAATACACCACATCCACTGGTTCCCCTTTATCCACCCTGTTTGTTACATCCTCAAAGAATTCGAGCAAATTTGTCAAACATGACTTCCCCTTTATAAAACCATGCTGACTCTGTCCGATTAAATTATGCTTATCGAAATGTCCTGTTACTGCTTCCTTAATAATGGGCTCCAACATTTTACCAACCACAGATGTTAGGTTAACTGGTCTATAGTTTCGAGCCTTTTGTCTACCTCCCATTTTAAATAAGGGCGTTACATTAGCAGTTTTCCAATCTGCTCGGACCTTGCCTGAATCCATGGAGTTTTGGAAAATTACCACCAATGCATCCGCAATCCCCACCGCTAACTCTCTCAAGACCCTTGGATGTAAGCCAGCAGGTCCAGGGGATTTATCCGCCTTAAGTCCCATTATCTTACCGAGTACCATCTCCTTAGTGATTTTAATCATGTTTAGCTCCTCCCCCCATAGCCCCCTGTTTGTCCAGTGTTGGGATATTTTTAGTGTCCTCTACTGTAAAGACTGATACAAAATATTTGTGCAGCGTTTTTGCCATCTCCATGTTCCCCACTACTAATTTCCTGGTCTTGTCCTCTAAGGGACCAACATTCTCTTTAGCCACCCTTTTTCTTTTTATATAACTGTAGAAACTCTTGCGATCTGTTTTTATATTTTTTGCTAGTTTACTTTCATAATCTATCTTCCCTTTCTTAATTATTCTTTTCGTTATTCTTTGCTGGCTTTTAAAGGCTTCCCAATCTTATATCCTCCCACTAGATTTGGCTACTTTATATGCCCTTGTTTTCAGTTGGATACTATCCTTTCTTACTTTACTTAGCCATGGATGGCTGTCTTTTCTTTTACGCCCCATTTTCCTCAGTGGAATATATTTTTCTTGAAAGTTGTGAAATATCTCCTTGAATGTACACCACTGCTCATGTACCATCTTACACCATAATCTATTTTCCGAGTCCACTTTAGTCAACTCTGCTCTCATACCTTCATAGTCTCCTTTATTTAAGTTTAGTACGCTGGTTTGAGATCCAACTCTCTCACCCTCCAACTGAATTTGGAATTCAACCATGTTATGGTCACTCATTCCAAGGGGATCCTTTACTAGGACATTTTTTATTAATCCTGTCTCATTACACAGGACCAGATCTAAGATTGCCTGCCCCCTGGTTGGTTCAGTAACATACTGCTCAAGGAACCCGTCCCTAATGCACTCTATGAACTCTTCCTCAAGGCTGCCTTGCCCAATTTGATTTGTCCAGTCAATATGAAAGTTAAAATCTCCAATGATTATAGCTGTTCCCTTATTACAAGCCCCAACTATTTCCTGATTTATACTCCGACCAGTAGAGTTGCAGCTGTTAGGAGGCCTATAGACTACGCCCACTAGTGACTTTTTCCCCTTATTATTCCTTATTTCCACCCAAACCATTTCACTATCCTGATCCTTTGACCCAATATCATTTCTCACTATTGCAGTGATTCCATCCTTTATTAACACAGCCACCCCACCTCCTTTTCCTGTCTGTCCTTCCTAATAGTCAAATACCCCTGGATGTTTAGTTCCCAGTCATGGTCACCCTGCAGCCATGTCTCCAGAATGGCCACCAGATCATACCCATGTGCAGTTATTTGTACCGTCAACTCGTCTATTTTGTTACGAATGCTGCGTGCATTCAGGTAAAGAACTTTTAAATATGTTTTGTGACAATTTATTCCTGCTTTTACCCACTTTACGACTTTACCTTTATCTTTATATATTCTGTCCCTTCCTGACATGCTCTGGTTTTTAATTCCCCCACTGCTACCTTGCTCTATTGCCTTCTCCGCTAACATTTTAATTTTTCGCTCTCTTGAAACCTCCCCCCCGCTAATTAGTTAAAAGCCCTCTCTACAGCACTAGTTATTTGATTCACCAGGATTCTAATCACAGCACTGGCCAAGTGAACTCCATCCCAACGGAACAGCTCTCTCCTGTCCCAGTACTGGTGCCAGTGTCCCAAGAAGCAAAACCCATTTCTCCCACACCAGTCTCTGAGCCACGCATTTAACTCTCTGATTTTATTTACCCTAGCCAAATTTGCTCGTGAGGGCAGGTACAGCACGGGTTAGATACAGAGTAAAGCTCCCTCTAAACTGTCCCATCAAACACTCCCAGGGCAGGTACAGCACGGGTTAGATACAGAGTAAAGCTCTTTCTACATTGTCCCATCAAACACTCCCAGGGCAGGTACAGCACGGGTTAGATACAGAGTAAAGCTCCCTCTACACTGTCCCATCAAACACTCCCAGGGCAGGTGCAGCACGGGTTAGATACAGAGTAAATCTCCCTCCACACTGTCCCATCAAACACTCCCAGGGCAGGTACAGCATGGGTTAGATACAGAGTAAAGCTCCCTCTACACTGTCCCATCACACACTCCCAGGGCAGGTACAGCACGGGTTAGATACAGAGTAAAGCTCCCTCTACACTGTCCCATCAAACACTCCCAGGGCAGGTACAGCCCGGGTTAGATACAGAGTGAAGCTCACTCTGCACTGTCCCATCAAACACTCCCAGGGCAGGTACAGCACGGGTTAGACACAGAGTGTCAGCCGTGGCTCAGGCAGCAGCACATAGAAAATAGAAACATAGAAGATAGGAGCAGGAGTAGGCCATTCGGCCCTTCGAGCCTGCTCCGCCATTCAACGAGATCATGGCTGATCATCCAAACCCTAGCACCCGGTCCCTACACCGACAACCATCCCACCCAAGCCCTATCCCCGTAACCCCACGTATTTAATCCCCCCTAACACTAAGGCTCAATTTTTATCATGGCCAATCAACCTAACCCGCACATCTTTGGACTGTGGGAGGAAACCGGAGCACCCGGAGGAAACCCACGCAAAGAGTCAGAAGGTTGTGGGTTGAAGTCCCACTCCAGAGACTCGAGTCTAAAACTCTGTGCTGCCCCTCCAGTGCAGTGCTGAGGGAGTAAAGCCCAGTGCAGAGTAAAGTTCCCTCTGCACTGCTCCACTAACAGGCCTGAGCCCCAAACTCAGAAGAGCGCCCTCTGCTGTATTCCACTTGTCTCAGCATCTGGCCCGAGACCTGGTCCACCATTCCCAGAGGGCTGGTCTGTCAGTCGCCTTCCTTTCCCTGGATCAGGAGGAGGCATTCGACAGGGTGGATCACGAGTATCTCTTCAGGACTCTGCGTGCATTTGGGTTCGGGACGCATTTTGCCACCCGGATCCATCTTCTGTACGCCACCGCGGAGTGTCTGATTAAAGTTAACGGGCCTTTGACGGCGCCCCTTCGCTTCGGGATGGGGGTGCGTCAGGGATGCTCCATGTCCGGTCAGTTATACGCCGTCTGCGTGGAGCCTTTCCTGCGCCTCTTGCGGAAGAGGTTGACGGGACTGGCTCTGCAAGGGCCGGGCTTGGAGGTCGTCCTCTCGGCTTACGCCGATGACGTGCTCCTCATGGTTATGGATCCCGTCGACTTGCGGAGGATGTGAGAATGCCAGCAGATTTACTCGGACGCATCCTCCACCAGGATCAACTGGGAGAAATGCTCCGGGCTCCAGGTGGGTCAGTGGTGGGTGGACTCCCTGCCGGAGGAGTTCAGGCCCTTCGCCTGGAGCACAACGCACCTCCTCTACTTGGGAGTCTACCTCAGCCCCGCCGAGGATGCCTGGCCGGCGAACTGGCAAGAGCTGGAGGCCAAAGTCACAGCTCACCTAGGATGCTGGACAGGACTGCTCCGAGTGTTGTCCTACAGAGGTTGAGCGCTGGTCATAAACCAGCTGGTGGCTGTCATGTTGTGGTACCAGTTGGTCACCCGGTGCGGAGGGGAGCGGGCAGGTTGATGGACCTCCTCGTGGGGCTGCTCCTGGGCCTGGTGAAAATCGTCATTAAGAGGTCCAGGCAGCGGGTGGTCGAGGGGGTCATTCGGCCCGATTGCCTGCCTCTCTTCTGCGGCTATGTTCGCGCCCGGGTGGCCCTGGAGATGGAGCTCGCAGTGTCTGCTGGCACACAAAGAGGCCTTCCGCAACGGGTGGGCACCACGGGGACTGGAGTGCATCATCACCCCGGCCAACAATATCTTGATTTGATATTATATTAGTGTCTTGATTTGACTTGTTAGTTTTGTTTGATGTTTTCTTAAGTTACAGTTGATTTGTTAATCAGCCAGTCAAAAGAGGAACAACTGCCTCGAGCCGTCTCAGCAAGGGGAGGGGAGGAGAGGATTGGTCGCTCTCTGTGACCAGGAGGAAGAGGAGGAGCCAGAGAGACAGAGGGCAGAGTGGAGACCACCACTACCGTTGCTGCTACTGAGGTGCCAAGAGAGAGAGAAGAGAGAGAAAGACCAGGGGGGCACGGTGGCATAGTGGTTAGCACTGTTGCCTCACAGTGCCAGGGACCCGGGTTCAAATCTGGCCTCGGGTGACTGTCTGTGTGGAGTTTGCACATTCTCCCTGTGTCTGCGTGGGTTTCCTCTGGGTGCTTCGGTTTCCTCCTACAGTCCAAAGATGTGCGGGTTAGGTTGATTTGGCTATGATAAATTGACCCTTAGTGTTAGGGGATTAAATACGTGGAGTTACGGGGATAGGGTGGGATATGTGTCGGTGCAGGCTCGATGGGCCGAAATGGCCTCTATCTGCACTGTGGGGATTCTGTGGAAAGACCAGAGGGAAGCCATCACTGCCTCTCCAAATGGCCTCCATTGCAGGAGAGTGAGAGGGGAGACAAAGAGAAACCAACAACATGTGTTTGGAAGGAGGGAGAGCCATTTGAAAAATCGACAGTCCTTCTCCTTTGGCCGGGATGACGTTGCCCTGCGTCACTTTGCCGAGTTCTTCGAGGAGCAGTCACACGAGGAACAGGAGCACGCTGAGAAACTGAGGAAGTTCCAGAATCGGCACGGAGGCCGAATCATCTTGGCGGCCATCAAGAAACCAGAGCAGGATGAGTGGAGCAATGGTCTGGAGGCGATGCCGAGAGCTCTGCAGATGGAGAAGAATGTCGACCAGAGTCTGCTGGATCTGCACAAACTCTCCACTGGGAGCGCCGACGCTCACTTGTGTGACTTCCTGGAGACCCACTATTTGGATAAACAGGCGAAGATGATCAAGAAGCTTGGAGATCACATCACCAACTTGAAGAGACTGGGAACCCCCTGAGAATGGCCTGGGAGAGGACCTGTTTGACAAACTCACTCTGGGAGAGAGCGATTAAAGTGACTACTTGGATCAAGCTTATTGTGTTTAGTACTCATGTTTATATAATTGTGTGTGAGACCCCTGCCTTGTAGGGAATGATGGCTTGTGACTTTGTACAAAGAGCTGAGACCTGGGCTCTGTAATGTCATTAACTGTAAATAAATTGTTCAATATTAATTTAAAAAAATGCCTGAGCCCCAAACTCAGAAGAGCGCCCTCTACTGCATTACACTTGTCTCAGCATCTGGTCCGGACCTGGTCGCTCCCCCTGCGTTTGTGGCCAAGATGCAGAAGAAGCTCATCGACTTCTTCGGGGACAAAAGGAAGCACTGGGTCTCTGTCACGGTTCTGAGTCTTCCGCTTAGGGAGGGCGGTCAGGCACTGGTGTGCCTTCGCACCCGGGCGGCGACTTTCCATCTTCAGACGCTGCAGAGATACCTGTACATGGAGAATCCTCCGAGATGGTGTGCGCTGGTGACGTATTTCTTCCGCCAGCTGCACGGCCTCAATTATGACACGCAGCTCCTGTTTGTGGAATTGGGCCGTACGCGTGCCTACCTGCGGGAGCTGCCTGTCTTTTACCAGGAACTGCTATGGGTCTGGAACAGCATCGCCTCCAGGCGGAGTTCGCCCCAGTCAGGAGTGGCGGCTCTCCTTCGGGAGCCGCTGTTCAGGAATCCACACCTCCATGATCATGGGTTCGGGTGGCTGGCGGAGGGCAGGGCTGTGCCTGGCAAGGTAACCAGAGTCGGGGACCTGCTCGATGGCGGAGGAGTGGGCTGGATGGCGCCAGAGGAGCTGGCACAGCGTCTGTCCTGGGCCAACACCCAGCTCGCGTTCAAAGCCATCGAGATGCTGAAAGTGGCACTGGGCCCCAACTCCACTAGGTGTATCGAGGAGGCTCAAGCACATGGGGTGATCCCGTCCGAACTGACCCCCGTTCAGACGGAATTCCTCATCAGCGCACGGCCCCAAAACCCCTCTCGGGAACCGGCGCCTCTCAACTTGAGCCATCTCAGGGAAATGCCCTCCGTGATGTTTAGTTCTGCGCGGAGGGGTTTCCTGTACGGGCTGCTCCTGCACACTCTCCACTTTGTCATCTTCGCCTGCTGTCCGGACACACCTTGGCATGCCATCTTGCCGTCCAGCAGAGGCAGAGGTCCCCAATGGAGGGCTCTCTGTGCGGGAGTCCTCCCTTTATCTATTGGGGACTTGGCCTGGAGGGTGTTGCATGGAGCAGTCCCATGCAATAAGATTTTGGATAAGTTCACGGACTCCCAGGCCGCTTGCTATTTCTGCGGCCTGGAGGAGTCCGTGTTCCATATTTATGTGGAATGTGAGAGGTTGCAGCCCCTCTTTCACTATTTGAAGGGGCTGCTCCTCGATTTTTGGCTGCACTTCAGTCCCACGCTCCTGATCTTTGGTCACCCGGTGCGGAGGGAAGCGGGAAGGGCGGAGGACCTCCTCATAGGACTGCTCCTGGGCCTGGTGAAAGTGGCCATAAACAGGTCCAGGCAGCGGGCGGTCGAGGGGGTCGTTCGGCCCGATTGCCTGCCTCTCTTCCGCGGCCATGTTCACGCCCGGGTGGCCCTGGAGATGGAGCACGCGGTGTCTGCCGGCACACTTGAGACCTTCCGAGACCGGTGGGCGCTGCGGGGACTGGAGTGCATTGTCACCCTGGCCAGGGTGAATTTAATTTAATTTGATAAGTTTCAAAAATTAATTTAAGTTTTTAAGTTTCATTACAGTCCACTTGTTCGGCCGGGAGAGCGAGAGGCTCCGCTCGGCGATGCAGAGAGCCCTGCAGATGGAGAAGAATGTCAACCAGAGTCTGCTGGATCTGCACAAACCCTCCACTGGGAGCGCTGACCCTCATCTGTGTGAATTCCTGGAGACCCATTATCCGGATGAACAAGTGAAGATGACCAAGAAGCTTGTAGAGACTGGGACCCCTGCCTTGTAGGCATGAGGGCTTGTGACTTTGTACAAAGAGCTGAGACCTGAGCTCTGTAAATGTCATTCACTGTCAATAAAATGTTCAATTTTACATTAAAAAACATTTTTTAAAGATTATTTAAAGACAAATTTCCTCCAGTTTCACGGACAGCCTTTGTCACTGCAATAATTTCTTAAATGTTTAATCATTAAATCAAAAGCATCAAAAAGGAAGAGAGTAGCAAAAGTAAAGAAAGACTTGCATTTCTATAGCGCCATTCATGACCACTGGACGTCTCAAAGCGCTTTACCTTTTGAAGTGTAGTCACTGTTGTAATGTGGGAAGTGCAGCAGCCAATTTTCACACAGCAAGCTCCCACAAACAGCAATGTGATAATGACCAGATAATCGGTTTTGTTATGTTGGTTGAGGGATAAATATTGGCCAGGACAACGGGGATAACTCCCCTGCTCTTCTTCAAAATACTGCCATGGGATCTTTTACATCCACCCGAGAGAGCAGACGGGGCCTCGGTTTAACGGCTCATCCAAAAGACAGCCCCTCCGACAGTGCCGCACTCCCTCAGCACTGCACTGGAGGGTCAGCCTAGCTTTATGTGCTCGAGTCTCTGGAGTGGGACTTGAACCCACCACCCTTTGACTCAGAGGCGAGTGAGCTGCCCACTGAGCCACAGCTGACAACGTTGGTCCCTTAGAGGTAGAGACAGGAGAAATTATTATGGGGAATAAGGAAATGGCAGAAACGATAAAACAAATATTTTGTATCTGTCTTCACAGTAGAAGACACAAAAGCAAACCAAAGATGGTGGGGAACTGAGTGTTTAATGAGGGTGAGGAACTTAATGTAAAGTACTAGAGAAACTAATGGGACTAAAAGCCGACAAATCCCCTGGACCTGACGGCCGACATCCTCGGGTTCTAAAAGAGGTGGCTGAAGAGATAGTGGATGCATTGGTTTTGATCTTCCAAGATTCCCGAGGTTCTAGAACGGTCCCAGCGGATTGGAAGATCGCAAATGTAACACTGCTATTCAAGAAAGGAGGGAGAGAAAAAAAACAGGGAACGACAGGCCAGTTAGCCTGACATCAGTCATTGGGAAAATGCTGGAATCCATTGTTACGGAAGTTGTATCAGGGCACTTAGAAAATCATAACATGGGTAGGCTGAGTAAACATGGTTTTATGAAAGGGAAATCGTGTTTGACAAATTTATTAGTTATCTGAGGATGTAACTAGCAGGGTAGATAAAGGGGAACCAGTGGATGTAGTATATTTGGATTTCCAAAGGGCATTCGACAAGGTGCCACATAAAAGATTATTACACAAGATTAGGGCTCACGGGGTTGGGGGTAATATAGTAACATGGATAGAGGATTGGTTAACAGGCAGAAAACAAAGAGTAGGGATAAATGGGTAATTTTCAGGTTGGCAGACTGTAACTAGTGGGGTGCCGCGTGGATCAGTGTTGGGGCCTCAGCTATTTACAATCTATATTAATGACCTAGATGAAGGGACCGAGTGTCATGTATCCAAGTTTGCTGATGATACAAAGCTAGGTGGGACAGTAAGCTGTGAGGAGAACACAAAGAGTCTGTAAAGGGATATAGATAGACTCAGTGAGTGGGCAGTAAGGTGGCAGATGGAGTATAATGTGGGGAAATGTGAGGTTATTCACTTTGGTAGGAAGGATAGAAAAACAGAATATTTTTTAAATGGTGAGAAACTTTCCAATGTTGGTGTTCAGAGAGATTTGGGTGTCCTCGTGCAAGAGACACAGAAAGCTAGCATGCAGGTACAGCAAGTAATAAAGAAGGCAAATGACATGTTGGCCTTTATTGCAAGGGGGTTGGAGTATAAGAGTAAGGAAGTCTTGCTCCAACTGTACAGGGCCTTGGTGAGACCACACCTGGAGTACTGGGCACAGTTTTGGTCTCCTTATCTAAGGAAGGATATACTTGCCTTGGAGGCGGTGCAATGAAGGTTCACTGGATTGATTCCTGGGATGAGAGGGCTGTCCTATGATGAGAGATTGTGTAGAATGGGCCGATACTCTCTGGAGTTTAGAAGAATGAGAGGTGATCTCATTGAAACATACAAGATTCTGAGGGGGATTGACAGGGTAGATGCTGAGAGGTTGTTTCCCCTGGCTGGAGTGTCTAGAACTAGGGGGCATAGTCTCAGGATAAGGGGTCGGCCATTTAAGACCGAGATGAGGAGGAATTTCTTCACTCAGAGGGTTGTGAATCTTTGGAATTCTCTGCCCCAGAGGGCTGTGAATGCTGAGTCTTTGAGTATATTCAAGGCTGAGATCGATAGATTGTTGGACTCTAGGGGAATCAAGGGATATGGAGATCAGGCAGGAAAGTGGAGTTGAGGTTGATGATCAGCCATGACCTTATTGAATGGCGGAGCAGGCTCGAGGGGCCGTATGGCCGACTCCTGCTCTTATTTCTTATGTTCTTATGGACTTTCAAAAGCCATTTGATAAAGTACCACACAAGAGACCTACTCGGAAAAGAGAAGCACATGGTATTAAAGGGCTGATGGTAATTTGGGTATATAATTGGCTGAGGGATAGGAGACAGTGAGCAGTGCTGAGGGATGTTTTTCTGACTGGAGGGAAGTATGCAGTGGGTTCCCCCAGGGGTCGGGATTAGGACCATTGCTTTTCTTGTTATATATAACTGACCTGGACTTGGGTATAGGTGAACAAGTTTGAAATTTACAGATGATACAAAACTTGGCAACTTAGTAAATAGTGAGCATAGTCGTAGCAGACTTCAGAAGGACAGAGACAGACTGTGAAATGAGCAGACACAAGGCAGATGAAATTAAATGAGGATAAGTGTGAAGTGATGCACTTTGGGAGAACACGCTGGTGTCTCTTAAGGCTCGTAGAGCTTTTAAAGCTCTTCCCACAGTCAGAACATTTAAAGGGTCTCTCGTCAGTGTGAACTCGCTGGTGTTCCTTAAGATCCCCGGAGCTTTTAAAGCTCTTCCCACAGTCAGAACACTGAAACGGTCTCTCGTCAGTGTGAACTCGCTGGTGTTCCTTCAGATCCCCGGAGCTTTTAAAGCTCTTCCCACAGTCAGAACACTGAAACGGTCTCTCGTCAGTGTGAACTCGCTGGTGTTCCTTCAGCTCCCGGGAGCATTTAAAGCTCTTCCCACAGTCAGAACATTTAAAGGGTCTCTCGTCAGTGTGAGCAAGCTGGTGTGACAGGAGGGTGGATGACAGAGTGAATCCCTTCCCACACACGGAGCAGGTGAATGGCCTCTCTCCAGTGTGGAGGAGCCGGTGTCGCTTGAGCTCCCCGGAGCTTTTAAAACTCTTCCCACAGTCAGAACATTTAAAGGGTCTCTCGTCAGTGTGAACAAGCTGGTGTTTCTGCATGGTGGATGAATGAGTGAATCCCTTCCCACACATGGAGCAGGTGAACGGTCACTCCCCAGTGTGAACTCGCTGGTGTGACAGGGGGTTGGATGAATGAGTGAATCCCTTCCCACACATGGAGCAGGTGAACGGGCTCTCCCCAGTGTGAACTCGCTGGTGTGACAGGAGGTTGAATGACTGAGTGAATCCCTTCCCACATTCGGAGCAGGTGAATGGTCTCTCGTCAGTGTGAACAAGCTGGTGTCCCTTCAGACTCCCGGAGCTTTTAAAACTCTTCCCACAGTCAGAACATTTAAACGGCCTCTCATCAGTGTGAACAAGCTGGTGTAGCTTGAGCTCCCGGGGGATTTTAAAGCTCTTCCCACAGCTAGGACACTGAAATGGTCTCTCATCAGTGTGGACAAGTTGGTGTTGCTTCAGTTCCCTGGCGCTTTTAAAGCTCTTCCCACAGTCAGAGCATTGAAATGGTCTCTCATCAGTGTGAACAAGCTGGTGTCGCTTCAGATCCCCAGTGCTTTTAAAGCTCTTCCCACAGTCAGAACACTGAAATGGTCTCTCATCAGTGTGAACAAGCTGGTGTTCCTTCAGTTCCCTGGGGCTTTTAAAGCTCTTCCCACAGTCAGAACATTGAAATGGTCTCTCATCAGTGTGAACAAGCTGGTGCCGCTTCAGATCCCCAGTGCTTTTAAAGCTCTTCCCACAGTCAGAACACTGAAATGGTCTCTCATCAGTGTGAACAAGCTGGTGTTCCTTCAGTTCCCTGGGGCTTTTAAAGCTCTTCCCACAGTCAGAACACTGAAATGGTCTCTCATCAGTGTGAACTCGCTGGTGTGTTTGCAGGTGGGATGAACAAACAAATCCCTTTCCAAACACGGAGCAGGTGAACGGACTGTCCCTGGTGAGACTGCACCATTGAACTTCCAACATAGACGGGGAACTGAATCCCTTCCCACCATCCCCACCTTTACCCGGTTTCTCCCTGGTGTGACGGTGTATGTGTCTCGCCAGGTCAGGCGATCGGCTGAATCCTCGTCCACGCACCGAACAAGTGTGCGGTTTGTCATCGCTGCGATCGCTGCTTTCTCCTTCCATGTGCAAAGGCCGATGATATTCAGGTCCTGATGAATCGAGCGACTCTGTCAGATCTTGACATGATGTTTGGTCTGAGCTTCCCGCCTGTAACTGCTCCACTTCTATAACCCTGTAAATTGAGATCAGAAAAGGATCAGAGGCAAACTGTTGTTTAATTTTCCCCTTTCTGACCCTAGGGGCAGTGAAGCTGATTTTCAGGCCCCAGTTGCTGCACAGGTTGTTTGAAAGGATCAGCAGTAATGGCGGCTGTAATACCCACAAGCCCCAATGCTCCAGAAAGCGCTCTGTTGACTCTGAGTCCTGCACATGTGCTCATGGCCCCCACGCTCTCCCTCCTGCTCCACAATCGCCCGTCCTGATCGGTCCGCAACGCGCATGCTCAGCACACAAAACCCCGCGGTTGGAGCATCGGGCGCGCATGAGGAGCCGCAACATCTGGTACGCATGAGCGGCTCAGGTGGGGGCGAGTCGGTGTTTTGCCTCAGCCGCCAGGGAGGTGCGCATGTGCAGGACGACCCAACATTCCTCCTGTCAGCAATCACTCCCTCGTTTCTTTAATAAAAACAGAAAATGCTGGAAATACTCAGCAGGTCAGGCAGCATCTGTGGAGAGAGAAACAGAGTTAACGTTTCAGGTTGATGACCTTTCGTCAGAACTGCTTGTTCTTTAGTGTCAGCCAGTGACTCAGTGGGTAGCTCTCTCGCCTCTGAGGCACAAAGTTGTGGGTTCAAGTCCCACTCCAGAAACTTGAACATTGAATGGCGGAGCAGGCTCGAGGGGCCAAATGGCCTACTCCTGCTCCTATTTTCTATGTTTCTATGTAAGTTTAGGGACCCTCCATGTTGACTTTGTCCGATCCAGTCACTTTTTTCCAAGTGCTCTGCTATTACATCCTTTATAATGGACTCTAGCATTTTCCCCACTACCGATGTCAGGCTTACCGGTCTGTAATTCCCTGTTTTCTCTCTACCACCTTTTTTGAATAGTGGGGTAACATTAGCTACCTGCCAATCCATGGGTACTGTTCTAGAGTCTATCGAATTTTGGAAGATGACCAGCAATGCATCTACTATTTCTAGGGCCACTTCCTTAAGTACCCTAGGATGTAGATTATCAGGCCCTGGGGATTTATCAGCCTTCAATCCCTTCAATTTCCCTAACACCATTTCCCTACAGATACTAATTTCATTCAGTTCCTCCCTTTCATCAGACCCTATGTTCCCCCGACATCTCTGGGAGGTTATTTGTGTCCTCCTTTGTGAAGACAGAACCAAAATATGTATTTAAGACCAGGACCAGTGCAAGATAGATTAAGGCGATACTTAGTACAACTAAATCAGGAGGTACAAGCACTAAATAAAGAAGTAAGGAACCAACAACAGATGAAAGATCTAGAAAGGCAGAATGCTGGACTTAAACCAGACGAGTTGCCCAGAATAGGTCAACAAGTAATGACGCAAGTTATCGGAAGAAAGGGAATGGGGCCCGTTGGATGGGGCCATGTACTGTATTAATGACAAGTGATACGTGTGTTTGTCTACAGGAACCGATGGGTATGTGATGGAAGCAATGGACCCAGGTGAAACCATTTAACACTAAAGACCCCCATCTACCCTCTCCTCTAGGGGAAAGAGCTCGGAAGACGACCAGACCTCTGTTTAAATTACAGATAAACATGGATCCAGTCGACCCTTTATATCAGAGGTTCCGTCTCGGGGAGAAGAAGCTCTCCCGGTTTACCCTCACGCCTGAGAACTCATTTTTAATGTGGAAGCAAGTCATCCTCGGTTCCGATGGACTGCCTAAGCAGAAAGAAGAAGATATAATTGGAGTAAGACTTCTTTACTCCTATACTCAAATCCTCTTGTAATGAAGGCCAGCATACCATTTGCCTTTTTAACTGCCTTTCACGACCACCGGACGTCCCAAAGCGCATTACAGCCAATGAAGTACTTTTGAAATGTATTCACTGTTGTAATGTGGGAAACGTGGCAGCCAATTTGCGCACAGCAAGCTCCCACAAAGAGCAATGTGATAATGACCAGATAATGCCTGAGCGGCTGCAGGGCATTCTGGAGGGGGAGGGTGAACAGCCAGAGGTCGTGGTCCACATTGGTACCAACGACATAGGTAAAAAGAGGGATGAGGTCCTGCAGCAAGAATTTAGGGAGCTAGGTGAAGGATTAAAGAGCAGGACCTCAAAGGTTGTAATCTCTGGATTACTCCCGGTGCCACGTGCTAGTGAGTATAGGAATAGGAAGATAGAACAGATGAATGCGTGGCTAAAGGGATGGTGCAGGAGGGAGGGCTTTAGTTTCCTGGATCACTGGGTCTGCTTCTGGGAAAGGTGGGACTTGTACAAGTCGGACGGTTTACACCTGAACCAGAGGGGAACCAATATCCTTGCGGGGAGGTTTGCTAGCACTGCTGGGGGGGTTTTAAACTAACTTGGCAGGGGGATGGGGTACAGAGTGGAGCTATAGTAGGGGGTGATTTACAGCCAAATACAGAGGAAAAAACAAGTCAGCTGGGAAGGCAGAGCAAATATGTGAAGGCAAAAGGGAATATGGCAGGGCTGGAAGGTATTTATTTTAATGCAAGGAGTCTTGCAAATAAGGTGGATGAACTGAAGTTGTTGTTGAACACATGGGAGTACGATATTGTTGCCATCACGGAGACATGGTTGAGGGAGGGTCAGGACTGGCAGCTCAATATTCCGGGGTATAGAATCTTCAGGCGAGACAGAGGGGGGTGTAAAAGGGGAGGGGGTGTTGCAATATTAATTAAAGAGTCAATTACTGCTGTAAGGAGGGATGATATATTAGCGGGTTCCTCAAATGAGGCCATATGGGTAGAACTTAAAAACAAAAAGGGGGCAAGCACTTTGCTGGGAGTGTACTATAGGCCCCCAAACAGTCAGGGGGAGATAGAGGAACAGATATGTTGGCAAATCTCAGAGAAGTGTGAAAATAATAGGGTAATAATAGTGGGGGATTTCAACTTCCCCAATATAAATTGGGATAGTCAGAGTGTGAAAGGCTTAGAGGGTGCAGAATTCTTAAAGTGCATCCAGGAGAGCTTTTTGAGCCAACATGTAGAAAGTCCTACAAGAGAGGGGGCGATACTGGACCTAATTCTGGGGAATGTAGCCGGGCAAGTGGTGGAAGTATCAGTAGGAGAGCATTTTGGCGACAGTGACCATAATTCGGTGAAATTTAAGGTGGTCATGGAAAAAGACAAAGACGGCCCGGAAATAAGGGTTCTAAATTGGGGGAAGGCCGATTTTAATATGATAAGGCAGGATCTGGCCAAAGTGGACTGGGAGCAGCTACTTATAGGAAAATCCACATCAAAACAGTGGGAGACTTTCAGAAGGGAAATAGAGAGAGTACAGCGCCAACATGTTCCTGTAAAGGTCAAGGGTGGGACCAACAAGCAAAGGGAACCTTGGATGACAAGGGAGATACAAAAATGCATTAGAAATAAAAGGGGGGCTTTTGGCAGTTACAAAAGACTAAAGACGGAAGAAGCCCTAAAGGAGTATAAAAAGTGCAGGGGCATACTTAAAAAAGAAATTAGGAAGGTGAGGAGGGGCCATGAAATAACACTGGCGAGCAAAATAAAGGAAAATCCTAAGATGTTTTATAAGTATATTAAGGGCAAGAGGATAACCAGGGAAAGGGTAGGGCCCATTAGGGACCAAAGTGGCAATCTGTGTGTAGAACCAGATGATGTAGGCGGGGTTTTAAATGAATTTTTTGCATCTGTGTTCACTATGGAGAAAGATGATGCAGACATAGAAATTGGGCAAGGGGATTGTGACATACTTGAACATATTAGCATCGAGAGGGAGGAGGTGCTAGCGGTTTTAGCAGGCCAAAAAGTGGATAAATCCCCAGGCCCGGACGAGATGTATCCCAGGCTGCTGTGGGAGGCAAAGGAGGAGATTGCAGGGGCTCTGACACAAATTTTCAGAACCTCTCTGGCCACAGGGGATGTACCAGAGGACTGGAGAACAGCTAACGTAGTACCATTATACAAGAAGGGTAGCAGGGATAAACCAGGGAATTACAGGCCAGTGAGCCTAACATCTGTGGTAGGGAAATTATTGGAAAAAATTCTGAGGGACAAAATTAGTCTCCACTTGGAGAGGCAAGGATTAATCGGGGATAGTCAGCATGGCTTTGTCAAGGGTAAATCATGTCTGACAAATCTGATTGAATTTTTCAAGGGGGTGACTAGGGAGGTGGATGAGGGAAATGCTGTGGATGTGGTTTACATGGACTTCAGTAAAGCTTTTGACAAAGTCCCGCATAGGAGACTGGTCAAGAAGGTAAGAGCCCATGGGATCCAGGGTGCCTTGGCGCGTTGGATCCTAAACTGGCTGAGTGGCAGGAGGCAGAGGGTGATGGTCGAAGGTTGCTTTTGTGACTGGAAGCCTGTGTCCAGTGGGGTACCTCAGGGATCGGTGCTGGGTCTCTTGTTGTTTGTGATCTACATAAATGATTTGGATGAGAATGTAAAAGGGATGATCAGTAAGTTTGCAGATGACACGAAAATTGGTGGGGTGGTAAATTGCAAGGAGGAAAACTTCAGGCTACAGGACGATATAGACGGGTTGGTCAGATGGGCGGAAAAGTGGCAAATGGAATTTAACCCTGAAAAGTGCGAGGTGATGCATTTTGGACGGACAAATAAGGCAAGGGAATACACAATGAGCGGTAGGACCCTAGGAAGTACAGAGGGTCAGAGGGACCTCGGTGTACATGTACATAGATCTCTGAAGGCAGCGGAACAAGTAGATAAGGTGGTTAAAAAGGCATATGGGATACTTGCCTTCATTAGCCGAGGCATAGAATATAAGAGCAGGGAGGTTATGATGGAGCTGTACAAAACGCTGGTGAGGCCACAGCTGGAGTACTGTGTGCAGTTCTGGTCGCCTCACTATAGGAAGGATGTGATTGCTTTGGAGAGGGTGCAGAGAAGATTCACCAGGATGTTACCTGGGATGGAGCGCCTCAGCTATGAAGAAAGACTAAACAGGCTGGGGTTGTTTTCCTTGGAGCAAAGAAGGCTGAGGGGGGACCTGATTGAGGTGTACAAAATGATGAGGGGCATAGATAGGGTAGACAAAGAGGAACTTTTCCCCTTATAAGGGGATCAATAACAAGGGGGCATAGATTCAGGGTAAGGGGCAGGAGATTTAGAGGGGATTTGAGGAGGAACTTTTTCACCCAGAGGGTGGTTGGAATGTGGAACTCAATGCCTAAAAGGGTGGTAGAGGCAGGAACCCTCACAACATTCAAGAAGCATTTGGATGAGCACTTGAAATGCCATTGCATACAAGGCTATGGACCAAATGCTGGAAAATGGGATTAGACTGGACAGGGATGGATGGGCGGCGCAGACACGATGGGCCGAAGGGCCTCTTTCTGTGCTGTAAAACTCTATGACTCTATGACTCTAATGTTTTTTCGTCATGTTGATTGAGGGATAAATATTGGGCTCAAAACACCGGGGATAACTTCTTCGAAATAGCACCATGGGATCTTTTACATCCACCTGAGGGAGCAGACAGGGGCCTCGGTTTAACGTCTCATCCGTAGGACGGCACCTCCAACACTGCAGCGCTCCTTCATTACTGCCCCTCCGACAATGCGGCTCTCCCGCAGCACTGTCCCTCCGACAGTGCGGCGCTCCCGCAGTACTGCCCCTCCGACAATGCGGCTCTCCCTCAGTACTGCCCCTCCGACAGTGCGGCGCTCCCTCAGTACTGCCCCTCCGACAGTGCGGCGTTCCCTCAGCACCGCACTGGAGTGTCAGCCTCGCTTTATATACTCAAGTCCCTGGAGCGGGATTTGAACCCACAACCTTCTGACTCTGCTATCCACTGAGCCACAGCTGACTCCAGTCTTTCACAGTTTCATCATAACTTCCTTGCTTTTGCACTCTACGCCTCTCCTAAAGCAGGGGAGTTATGATGAATTGTTAAACAGTTTTTTTTGCAGAGTGACCAAGGCTGTGTGTAGGAAACAATTGTGCATTTGAAAGAAGCTTGTATTGTGAAGCTTGTGCCCCTTTGCCAGGCCCGCTGCCTGCGGCCCCTCTCCCAGATTCCAGCCCCAGCTCTGTGCTGACTGAGCTGCTCTCACCTGGGGACAGCGCGTCACAATCGGCCCCAGCGCACCTGAGCTGGAGAGGAGGCCCCGCCCCCTTGCCGCGCCGCCATTGGTTGGAGGACCAGGCTGCCCAGTTCAGTCCTCCCACCTCAGCCCTCTTCCTATTGGTCAGTGCTCCCGTCAGTCAGAATCACATTGCTCCGGCTCACACCGCCACCCCGCGCGGATCAATCCGCTCCGTTCGGCGTCCGCGGAGGTCCCGCCCGCCCGACTCTCAGGTTTGGGTTTTCTCGTCTTTTACTTTATAATCTCGCTCTCCGCTCCCCCCTCACCTCGATTTAAATCGATTCCCCAACAGATGACTTTACCCCGGCCGCTGATTCCGTCTGCTCCCCGGAGGCCCCGCGCAGGCGCACTGGCAGCCTCGCACCGTTGAGAAGCTTTTCAAAAATGTTTTTTTCCAAAACAAATTGAAAACACTCATTAATTCCCCAACCTCCTCCCCTCTAAAGTGCGATTATTATTATTCTTGTTTTTCCTCATTTGTGTCGGGCGTCTTTTTTTTACCTTGCGGTGGCGTGCGCCGATCCAACCGACCCCTGGGAGTTGCGTGCTGGCGTCAGCGCGTAATCGGAGGGGGTGTGATTGACGCGAGGCGCCCGCCAATCAGGAGCACGGAAAACGCTGGGAGGACCGGGCGGGCTGACGGACCTCCAACCAATGGCGGCGCGGGAGAGGGGCGGGACCTCGGTGGGCTGCAGGCCGCTTTCCTGCTTTCATTGTCTGCAGGAGCTGTTAAAGGGAAGGGGAGGACGGGGTGGAAAAAACCCAGCTTGTGAGTGTTTATTCCTTTGCATTACCTTTATTGCAAGGCTATTCATCAAGTGCATTCAGTTAAAAACAAGTGAACCTTTTCTCTCTTTAATTTTTATCCAGAACAAAGAGCCCTGGTGCTGTGAACATTTTGGTGGGCAGCCACTTTTAAAGGGACAAAGACCAGCATTCTTCCTCCTCTCTCTCTCTCTTGTGAGTATTTGTGGTGGGTGACGGGGGGGTGAGTCAAAGGGGACTGCGGCCCCTTTTCAACAAAAACAATTGCTTGGCCATTTAAAGGGGAATGGTGGTATAGTGGTTAGCACTGTTGCCTCACAGCGCCAGAGACCCGGGTTCGAATCTGGCCTCAGGCGACTGTCTGTGTGGAGTTTGTACATTCTCCCCGTGTTTGCGTGGGTTTCCTCCGGGTGCTCCGGTTTCCTCCCACAGTCCAAAGATGTGCGGGTTAGGTTGATTGGCTATGATAAATTGACCCTTAGTGTTAGGGGGATTAAATACGTGGGGTTACAGGGATAGGGTGGGATATGTGTTGGTGTAGGGGTTACGGGGATCGGGTGGGATATGTGTCAGTGCAGGCTCGATGGGCCAAAATGGCCTCTATCTGCACTGTGGAGATTCTGTGGGTGCCCCCCAGGTATTTAAAGGGGCAGTGCCTCTCTCTGTATCATGTAAGAGCAGGGAGGTTCTGCTTGAACTGTACAAAACACCAGTTAGGCCACCGGCTAGTGCTGCGTGCAGTTCTGCTCGCCCCATTGCAGAAAAGATGTGACTGCTCGAGACGGGAGATTTATGAGGTTGTTGCCAGGACTAGAGAATTTCAGCTACAAGGAAAGATTGAATACATAGAAACATAGAAGATAATCTACATCCTAGGGTACTCGAGGAAGTGGCCCTAGAAATAGTAGATGCATTGCTGGTCATCTTCCAAAATTCGATAGACTCTGGAACAGTTCCCATGGATTGGCGGGTAGCTAATGTTACCCCACTGTTCAAAAAATGTGGTAGAGAGAAAACGGGGAATTACAGACTGGTAAGCCTGACATCGGTAGTGGGGAAAATGCTAGAGTCCATTATAAAAGACGTAATAGCAGAGCACTTGGAAAACAGTGATCGGGTCGGACAAAGTCAACATGGATTTACAAAAGGTAAATCATGCTTGACTAATCTACTGGAATTTTTTGAGGATGTAACTGGTAAAATAGATAAGGGAGAACCAGTGGATGTGGTGTATTTGGACTTTCAAAAGGCTTTCGATAAGGTCCCGCATAAGAGATAGAAACATAGACGATAGGAGCAGGAGTAGGTCATTTGGCGCCTCGAGCCTGCTCTGTCATTCAATGCGATCATGGCTGATCATCCAAGTTCAGTACCTGGTCCCTGCTTTCTCCCCATACCCCTTGATCTCTTTAGCCTTAAGAAATATATCCAACTCCTTCTTGAATATATTTAATGAATTGGCCTACACTGTCTTCTGTGGTAGAGAATTCCACAGGTTCACCACTCTCTGGGTGAAGAAATTCCTCCTCATTTCTGTCCTAAGAGGCCTACCCCTTATCCTTAGACTGTGACCCCTGGTTCTGGATTCCCCGACCATCAGGAACATCCTCCCTGCATCTAGTGTGTCCAGCCCTGCCAGAATTTTATAAGTTTCAATCAGATTCCGTCTCATTCTTCTAAACTCCAGCGAGTACAAGCCCAATCGACCCAATCTCTCCTCATACGTCATTCCTGCCATCCCAGGTATCAGCCTGGTGAATCTTGGCTGGACTCCTTCCATGGCAAGAACATCCTTCCTCAGATAAGGCGACCAAAACTACACACAATACTCAAGATGTGGTCTCACCAAGGCCCTGCACAACTGCAGCAAGACATCCTTGTTCCTGTACTCAAACCCTGTCGCTATGAAGGCCAACATACCATTTGCCTTCTTAACAGCCTGCTGCAGCTGCATGCTTACCTTCAGCGACTGGTGCACAAGGACACCCAGGTCTCGTTGCACTTCCCCTTCTCCCAATCTATTGCCATTCAGATAATAATCTGCCTTCCTGTTTTTGACACCAAAGTGAATAACCCTGCATTTATCCACATTATATTGCATCTGCCATGCTTCTGCCCAATCATCCAACCTGTCCAAATCATCCTGTAGTTTCTCGGCATCCTCCTCACAGCACACACGCCCACCCAGCTTTGGGTCGTCTGCAAATTTGGAGATATTACATCTAGTTCCCTTGTCTAGATCATTAATATATATTGTGAATAGCTGGGGTCCAAGGACCGATCCCTGTGGTACCCCACTAATCACTGCCTGCCACTCGGAAAAAGAGCCGTTTATTCCAACTATTTGCTTTCTATCTGCCAACCAGTTCTCTATCCAAGTCAATACCTTGCCCCCAATCCCATGTGCCTTAACTTTACACGCTAATCTCTTATGTGGGACCTTATCGAAAGCCTTCTGAAAGTCCAAATACACCACATCCACTGGTTCGCCCTTATCTATTTTACTAGTTACATCCTCAAAAAATTCCAGTAGATTAGTCAAGCACGATTTACCTTTTGTAAATCCATGTTGAATTTGTCTGATCCTGTCACTGTTTTCCAAGTGCTCTGCTATTACATCTTTTATAATGGACTCTAGCATTTCCCCACTACCGATGTCAGGCTTACCGGTCTGTAATTCCCCGTTTTCTCTCTACCACGTTTTTTGAATAGTGGGGTAACATTAGCTACCCTCCAATCCATGGGTACTGTTCCAGATTCCATCGAAAACCCAGCAGCTTCTCCTCCATCTCCACTCCAGCTCAAACTGCTGCAACAAAAAGACCTACACAGGAGGCAAGGGACCGACTTCCGTCACCTGCAATAAAACTCTTCCCGACAGCCACTGACTAATGGCGGCCGCAGCACTCACAATTCCCCGCGCCCCAGACACCGCTCTATCCAACGCGCTGATTTCCCCGCTGAGAGTGTGCATGCTCCCCGGGGCCGTGGGCCATTCTGGGAGCCTGGCTCCTGTCCTTTGTCCCGAGTCAGACTCGGTGGAACAGGCTGAAGAAACCGGGAAGCGGCGGCTCGGATGGGGGAGGCGCTGCACCCTGGGTTTTCTGGTGCCGGGGCTCTGGCCACACGTCCACCGGGCCCGGACGCTCTGATTCTGATTGAGGTTTTTGATGAGGTAACAGAGAGGGTTGATGAGGGCAATGAGGTTAACATGGTATTCGACAGTGTGTAAAGTTAAGGCACATGGGATTGGGGGCAAGGTATTGACTTGGATAGAGAACTGGTTGGCAGACAGAAAGCCAAGAGTTGGAATAAACAGGTCTTTTTCCGAGTGGCAGGCAGTGACTAGTGTGTTACCGCAGGGATCGGTCCTTGGACCCCAGCTGTTCACAATATATATTAATGATCTGGACGAGGGAACTAGATGTAATATCTCCAAGTTTGCAGACGACACAAAGCTGGGTGGGCATGTGTGCTGCGAGGAGGATGCCGAGAAACTCCAGTATGAATTGGATAGGTTAGGTGATTGGGCAGATGCATGGCAGATGCAATATAACGTGGATAAATGCGAGGTTATCCACTTTGGTGTCAAAAACAGGAAGGCAGATTATTATCTGAATGGCAATAGATTGGGAGAAGGGGAAGTGCAAAGAGACCTGGGTGTCCTTGTGCACCAGTCGCTGAAGGTAAGCATGCAGGTGCAGCAGGCGGTTCAGAAGGCAAATGGTATGTTGGCCTTCGTAGCGAGAGGGTTTGAGTACAGGAACAAGGATGTCTTGCTGCAGTTGTACAGGGCCTTGGTGAGACCACATCTTGAATATTGTGTGCAGTTTTGTTCGCCTTATCTGAGGAAGGATGTTCTTGCCATGAAAGGAGTGCAGCGAAGATTCACCAGGCTGATACTTGGGATGGCAGGAATGATGTATGAGGAGAGATTGGGTCGATTTGGCTTGTACTTGCTGGAGTTTAGAAGAATGAGAGGGGATCTCATTGAAACTTATAAAATTCTGACAGGACTGGACAGACTAGATGCAGGAAGGATGTTCCCGATGGTCGGGGAGTCCAGAACCAGGGGTCATAGTCTAAGGATAAGGGGTAAGCCATTTAGGACAGAGATGAGGAGGAATTTCTTCACCCAGAGAGTGGTGAACCTGTGGAATTCTCTACCACAGAAGGCAGTGGAGGCCAATTCATTAAATATATTCAAGAAGGAGTTGGATATATTTCTTAAGGCTGAAGGGATCAAGGGATATGGGGAGAAGGCAGGGACAGGGTACTGAATTTGGATGATCAGCCATGATTGCATTGAATGGTGGAGCAGGCTCGAGGGGCCGAATGACCTACTCCTGCTCCTATCTTCTATGTTTCTATGTTTCCCTCACTGATCGTGGCTCTTCACCAACACCGACTTTACAAAGAAAGCCCCGCGCGGCAGCCTGGAGCTCAGGGGCCCAGCGCACAGGCGCGGGGGAGGATGATTGACAGGGGCCCAGGGTGTGTGCTGAGCATGCGCGGTGCAGGCCGGGCGCCTGTGGAGCAGGGGAGGGCGGGGCCATGGGGCGCATGCGCGGGGTCAGCCACAACTCAGCGCGGCGGCCAGAGCGCTTTCTGGAGCGCGGGGGCTTGTGGGGATTGCAGCCGCCATTACTGTTGATCCTTTCAACCAACCTGTGCAGCAGCTGGGGCCTGAAAATCAGCTTCACTGCCCCTGGGCTGGGAAAGGGGGACATGAGACAACATTCTCCCTCTTACCCCTTTCTACACTCCCTTTACAGGGTTTTCGAAGTGGAGCATTTACAGACAGGAAGCTCAGACCAAACATCACGTCAGGATCTGACAGAGTCGCTGGATTCATCAGGACCTGAATATCATCGGCCTTTGCACATGGAAGGAGAGAGCAGCGATCGCAGCGCAGACAAACCGCACACGTGTTCCATGTGTGGACTCGGATTCAGCCGATCGCCTGACCTGGCGAGACACGTGCACCGTCACACCGGGGAGAAACCGGGTAAAGGTGGGGACAGCGGGAAGGGATTCAGTTCCCCGTCTACATCAGAAGTTCATCCGCACAGTCACCCTGGGGACAGTCCGTTCACCTGCTCCGTGTGTGGGAAGGGATTCACTTGCACATCCCACCTGCTGAGACACCAGCTTGTTCACACTGATGAGAGACGGTTTCAATGTTCCGACTGTGGGAAGAGCTTCAAATTCTCCAGGGATCTGAAGGAACACCAGCTTGTCCACACTGATGAAAGACCGTTTACATGTTCCAACTGTGGGAAGAGTTTTAAAAGCTCCAGGGTTCTGACCAGACACCAGCTTGTCCACACCTGGGAGAGGCCATTTCCCTGCTCTATGTGTGGGAAGGAATTCACTGATTCATCTACCCTGCTGATACACCAGCTTGTTCACACTGATGAGAGAGCCTTTAAATGTTCTGACTGTGGGAAGAGCTTTAAATGCCCCAGGGATCTGAAGGAACACCAGCTTGTCCACACTGATGAGAGACCGTTTACATGTTCTGACTGTGGGAAGAGTTTTAAAAGCTCCAGGGTTCTGACCAAACACCAGCAAGTTCACACCGGGGAGAGGCCATTTCCCTGCTCTGTGTGTGGGAAGGGATTCATTGATTCATCTAACTTGCTGATACACCAGCTTGTTCACACTGATGAGAGAGTGTTTACATGTTCTGACTGTGGGAAGAGCTTTAAAAGATCCGGGGCTCTGACCACACACCAGCTTGTTCACACTGGGGAGAGGCCATTTCCCTGCTCTGTGTGTGGGAAGCGATTCTCTAATTCATCCAACTTGCTGAGACACCAGCTTGTTCACACTGATGAGAGAGTGTTTACATGTTCTGACTGTGGGAAGAGCTTTAAAAGATCCAGGGCTCTGACCACACACCAGCTTGTTCACACTGGGGAGAAGCCATTTCCCTGCTCTGTGTGTGGGAAGGGATTCTTGCAGTCCACCAAACTGCTGGCACACCAGCTTGTTCACACTGATGAGAGAGCGTTTACATGTTCTGACTGTGGGAAGAGCTTTAAACGCGCCAATGACCTGCTGAGACACCAGCGAGTTCACACTGTTCTGTGGTGCAGGGCCATGTAGACAGCTGGGGTGACATGAACGTGTAATGGATGAATGTTTTATAAATTCTTGTACGATTGTTTAATCTTTCAATCTGCTGTGCTGATGATTCCCTTGATTTGACTGTTAATGTTATTTTTGTTTTTCTCCTTATCACAGGCAATTGCCTATTAAAAGTCAACCATCTCAACCAATAAAACCTGTAACATAACAAAAAAAAGTTTAAAGGAAACTTAAATGAAATTAAAATTCTATTTTCGGTGGTGATGATGCACGCCAGTCCCTCCGGTACCCACCGGTCGCGGAAGGCCTCGAGCGCGCCGGTGGACTGTTCATGTTATTACATTGAATGTACAGCACAGAAACAGGCCATTCGGCCCAACTGGTCCATGCCGGGGTTTATGCTCCACACGAGCCTCCTCCGACATATCCTCCTATGTTTATCTAGCTTCTCCTTAAATACATATATGTCGTTCACCTCAACTACTCCTTGTGGTAGTGAGTTCCACATTCTCATCACTCTCTGGGTAAAGAAGTTTCTCCTGAATTCCCTCCTGGATTTATTGGTGACTTTTATATTTATAGCCCCATAAATATGATGAGATTCTGTTAAGCTGACCAGTATGTTGTTGTACTTTGTCTTTTTCTGATGAATGAAACATTACTGAGCCCCTGTACCCGTGTTATGGGATGAAGTGCCAGACAAGTAAAGGCACAACGTCTGGGTGTGAATCGAATAATAACCTCGCGGACCGTATAGGTGTGATAACCGGACAGGCTTGTGGTTATAGTCTGGTCACAGATGGACTAAATTCCCTGAATTAGCAGGAGTTCAGGAGGCGGTCAACAGACGGGTCCAAACAATCCCATTTCCTGAGCGGTAACCAAGCTTGTGTATAAGAACAGGCCACTTAAGCCGTTGTCAGTTGGAACAGACTCGAGAAGATCGCGCGTGAATCCACTGTACTTCTATTCTCCAGATTGAGGGAATTATCACCCGATCTGTGTTAGGCAGCGCTCTTAATAAAGTCTGGAGAGACAATTTGTGTTCTTTTGAGCTTGATTATCTGGTATCCGAAACCCTGGGACTCCGGATCATTGAGTCAACCTCAGTGTGTGGAAAGGGATTCCCTGGTGTATCCCACCCGCTGTCACACCAGCGTGTCCACAGTGTGACTGCGGTGGGTCGATTCCACTGTTTCCGATGCCTTTAATCACATCCAGGGCTGAACCATGTTAATTCAGGCAATTGGGGCTTGTTAATGTTAAGAGCCCCCAATAACTAGGCTGGATTTAAAGATTATTCCCTGTTCTCCCAGTGCTAGTGAGCAGAGAGAAGCTGATGTTATAGAATCATAGGACCTGAATATCATCGACATATGTAAGCGGAAAGCAGCAATCAGAATGCGGGCAAACTGCACACGTGTCTTGTGTGTGGACGTGGATTCAACCAAAGGTGCAGCCTGGGGAGGCACAAGTGTAACCAAAGCGAGGAGAGTCTGTGCAAATGTCAGGAATGCGGGAAGGGATTCAGTTGCCTTTTGGAGCTGGAGACTCATCAACGCAGTCACTCCGTGAAATGGCCGTTCACCTGCTCCGTGTGTGGGAAGGGATTCACTCATTCAGGCTCCCTGCGGGCACACCAGCGAGTTCACACCGGGGAGAGGCCGTTCACCTGCTCCGTGTGTGGGAAGGGATTCAATCATTCATTCCATCTGCAGACACACCAGCAAGTTCACACCGGGGAGAGGCTGTTCACCTTCTCCGAGTGCGGGAAGGGATTCACTCAACAATCCGCCCTGCTGAGACACCGGCGAGTTGACACCGGGGATAAGCCGTTCGCCTGCTCTCACTGTGAGAAGAGGTTTAACCAGTCTTGCAACCTGTTGATACACGAGAGTATTCACACCGATGAGAGACCTTTTCAGTGCTCTGACTGCGAGAAGGGCTTCAGAAGATCCAGTGACCTGATACTGCACCAGCGAGTTCACACCGGGGAGAGGCCGTTCACCTGCTTCGTGTGTGGGAAGGGATTCACTCTCTCCTCTGCCCTGCTGATACACCAGCTGGTTCACACTGACGATATGCCGTTCACCTGCTCCGAGTGCGGGAAAGGATTCGCTCGTCCCTCCACTCTGCGGGAACACCAGCTGGGTCACACTGACGAGAAGCCATTCTCCTGCTCTGAGTGCGGGAAAAGATTCACTCGTCTCGCCTATCTGCGGGAACACCAGCTGGTTCACACTGACGAGAGGCCGTTTAAATGTTCCGACTGCGACAAGAGTTTCAAATGCTCCAAGGACCTGAAGAAGCATCAACGCATCCACACCGGGGAGAGGCCATTCAGCTGCTCTCACTGTGGGAAGAGGTTTACGCACTCACCCAGTCTTCGGAATCACCAGTTCACCCACACTGGGAAGAGGCCGTTCCCCTGCTCAGTGTGTGAAAAGGGATTCACCAGTTCATCTCACCTGCTGAGACACCAGCGAGTTCACACCTGAGCGCACTGGTTCCATTCTGCTGTTAATCACATGAAGGACTATTCTGTGTTAATAATGGCAATTACAGGGTCGGGGGCGGTGGGACCATTTGAAGATGCTGATAACCCCAGTAACTCGGCTGGAGTTTAAGAGGGGTCAGCCTCGGCTCAGTGGGTGACACTCTCACCTCTAGAGTCAGAAGGTCGTGGGTTTGAGTCCCACTCTGGAGACTTGAGCACATAATCTAGGCTGACACTCCAGGGCAGTACTGAGGGAGAGCTGCTCTGTCAGAGGTGCCACACTATTTGCCGCCTTAACCGCCTGCTGCACCTGCATGCTTACCTTCAGTGACTGGTGCACAAAGACACCCAGGTCTTGTTGCACTTCCCCATCTCCCAATCTATTGCCATTCAAATAATAATCTGTCTTCCTGTTTTTGCCACCAAAGTGGATAACCTCGCATTTATCCGCATTATACTGCAGCTGCCATGCATCTGCCCAATCACCCAACCTGTCCAAATCATACTGGAGTTTCTCTGAATCCTCCTCACAGCACACACGCCCACCCAGCTTTGTGTCATCTGCAAACTTGGAGATATTACATCTAGTTCACTCATCTAGATCATTTATATATATTGTGAATAGCTAGGGTCCTAGCACCGATTCCTGCAGTACCCCACTAGTCACTGCCTGCCATTCGGAAAACTACCCGTTTATTCCAACTCTTTGCTTCCTGTCTGCCAGCCAGTTCTCTATCCAAGACAGTACCTTACCCCCAATCCCGTGGGCTTTTACATTGCATGCTAATCTCTTATGCGGGACCTTATCGAACACCTTCTGAAAGTCCAAATACACCACATCCACTGGTTCTCCCTTATCTATTCTACCAGTTACATCCTCAAAAAATTCCAGTAGATTAGTCAAGCATGATTTACCTTTTGTAAATCCATGTTGACTTTGTCCGATCCTGTCACTGTTTTCCAAGTGCTCTGCTATTACATCTTTTATAATGGACTCTAGCATTTTCCCCACTACCGATGTCAGACTTACCGGTCTATAATTCCCCATTTTCTCTTTACCACCCTTTTTAAATAGTGGGGTAACATTAGCTACCCTCCAATCCATGGGAACTGTTCCAGAGTCTATAGAATTTTGGAAGATGATCAGCAATGCATCTACTATTTCTAGGGCCACTTCCTTCAGTACCCTAGGATGTAGATTATCAGGCCCTGGGGATTTATCGGCCTTCAGTGCCATCAATTTCGCTAATACCATTTCCCTACTAATACTGATTTCATTCAATTCCTCCCTCTCATTAGACCGTATGTTCCCCAACACCTCTGGGAGGTTATTTGTGTTGTCCTTTTTAAGACAGAACCAAAGTATGTATTTAATTGTTCTGCCATTTCTTTGTTCCCCATATTAAATTCCCCTGATTCTGACTGAAAGGGACCTACGCTTTACTTCACCAACCTTTTTCTCTTCTCATATCTATAGAAGCTTTTACAGTCAGTTTTTATGTTCCCTGCAAGCTTACTCTCAATCTATTTTCCTCCTCTTAATTAATCCCTTTGTCCTCCTTTGCTGAATCCTAAACGGCTCCCAATCCTCAGGTTTGCTGCTGTTTCTGGCTTAATTATATGTCCTCTCCTTGGATCTTATGCTATCCCTAATTTCCCTTGTTAGCCACGGTTGAGTCACCTTTTTTGTTTTATTTTTATCCCAAACAGTGATGAACAAATTCTGTAGATCATCCATGCGATCTTTAAATGTTTGTCATTGCCTATCCACCATCAACCCTTTAAGTAACATTCCACAATCCATCCTAGCCAACTCATGTCTCACACCATCGTAGTTTTGTGGTAAACCACTGTTTGTATTCCACTGTGTACATGTTTGTACATGCCTCGGCTGACACCTCCCACAAGTCCAGGTATAAAGGTGACTGCTCCACAGTCCCTCTGTATTCTGGACTGGTCGACCACTCGAGGCACGCCTTCATTCTCTTGTTAATAAAAGCCTGTTAGTTACTCGCTTAACCTCAGTCTCTTGAGTGATTGATAGCGCATCAATTTTATTAACAAGTTTTTTTTATAATGGAGAAGATCCTCACACCAGCATGCCTGGACTTAGACCATCGGGAGGCGGACGCATCCACCAAGTTTGCTCACTGGCTTAGGTGCTTTGAAAAATTCCTGATCGCCTCCGCTGCAACGGTTAAATCGGATGAGGACAAACTGGATGTCCTGACCTCCAAAGTGAACCACCGAGCGTACTCGGTCATCCAGGACGCGACCTCGTACACGGCTGCTATCAAGCTCCTCAAGGACCAGTACACGCGCCCAGTGAATGAGGTGTACGCCAGGCACCTCCTGGGGAGTCGTAAACAACAACCTGGGGAATCGACCGAGGAATACCTTCAGGCACTGTCTGTGCTTGGCCGGGCCTATGGTTGTAAGGATGTAAAGGCCGCCGTGTACACAGAGGAACTTATCCGGGACGCTTTTGTAGCGGGCCACAGGTCCAATTACACCCGACAGCGACTGTTGGAGCAGAGTGACCTCGACCTCAACAAGGCCTCTGAACTCGCACTATCATTGGACGCAGCCTACCGGGGCATGGATGCCTACTCCTCTGCACTGTGGACGCTGCGGGGAACGACAGCCTGGGACACGGTAGGACCATCTCATAGCGCCGTGCCACCCCAGCCACATCCCAGCAACAGCCCAACTACCGCAGCAGTGTCCCAAGGCCAGAAATGCTACTTCTGTGGCCAGGCCAAACACCGCAGAGCGCGCTGCCCGGCGAAAAATGCGATCTGCTCGGGCTGCGGGAAGAAGGGACACTACGCCAGCGTCTGCAGGGCCAAAGCCACCCTGAACCCCAGCAGCACCGCGTGCGGGCCGCCATCTTGGGCCTCCCCAGCCATGTGCGAACCACCGGAACAGCAGCCATTTTGGACGCCTCCAGCCACATGGGGATCATGGACGCCGCCATCTTGGACGCCAGCCGGGATGCAGCAGGCCCCCAACACCGCCTCATCTGATACCCACAACGACACACCGACCCCTACGTTGGCCTCCGTTACGCTGGACCAAGCGAGACCGCACCAACTGGCCCGGTCCGCAATGGACATTAAGGTAAATGGTCACGAAACAATCTGCCTTTTTGACTCTGGGAGCACGGAGAGCTTCATCCACCCCGACATGGTGCGGCGTTGCTCTCTCCTAGTCCTGCCTGCGCACCAGCGGATTTCTATGGCCTCCGAGTCCCAGTCGGCGGACATTGGCGGCTACTGCGTGGTGACACTCTTAGTAGATGGGACTGTGTACGATAATTTTAAACTTTTGTTCCTGCCCCACCTCTGTGCTGCCGTTCTACTGGGGTTAGATTTTCAGTGCCACCTTAAAAGTGTTACGATGGCGTACGGTGGACCCCTCCCCCCACTCACAGTCCGCAGCCAGCAGCTTCCAAATTGCCCGCCGCGCACCAGGTGCAACCTCTCCACACTCAGAGTCACCCCCCCCCCCCACTGTTTGCTAACCTCACCCCCGACTGTAAGCCCATCGCCACAAAGAGCAGGCGATACAGTGCCGGGGACAGGGTTTTCATTAAAACCGAAGTGGAGCGGCTCCTGAAGGAGGGGATTATTGAGGGCAGCACCAGCCCCTGGCGAGCCCAGGTTGTGGTCGTTAAGACTGCTGAGAAGCAGCGCCTGGTCATCGACTACAGCCAGACAATAAATCGCTACACCCTGCTGGACGCTTACCCACTCCCCCGCATAGCTGATATGGTCAACCAGATCGCGCAGTACCGCGTCTTCTCGACCATTGACCTGAAATCAGCGTACCACCAGCTCCCTATCCGCCCTGAGGACCACCAGTATACTGCCTTTGAGGCAAACGGCCGCCTCTATCACTTCCTTAGGGTTCCCTTTGGCGTCACCAACGGGGTTTCCGTCTTCCAAAGGGAGATGGACCGGATGGTCGATCAAAATGCGTTGCAGGCCACTTTCCCATATCTGGACAATGTGACCATCTGCGGCCATGACTTGCAGGACCATGACGCAAACCTCGAAAAATTCCGCTGCACCGCCCAACTCCTGAACCTGACGTATAACAAGGAGAAGTGCATATTCCGCACAACCCGCCTCGCCATCCTTGGCTGTGTTGTGGAACACAGAGTCATCGGTCCCGACCCCGACCGGATGTGTCCCCTTATGGAACTCCCACTGCCTCAAGGCCCTGAAGAGGTGCCTAGGATTTTTCTCCTATTACGCCCAGTGGGTCCCCTACTATGCGGACAAGGCCCGTCCGCTGATCAAGTCCACCTCTTTTCCCTTGACGGCAGAGGCCCGCTTAGCCTTCCACCGTATCAAGGAAGACATTGCCAAAGCCACCATGCACGCAGTGGACGAATCCATCCCCTTCCAGGTGGAAAGCGACGCGTCCGACTTTGCCCTGGCCGCTACCCTTAATCAGGCGGGGAGACCCGTGGCCTTCTTTTCACGAACCCTCCAGGGCCCGGAGACCAGACACTCCACTGTTGAGAAGGAGGCCCAGGCTATTGTGGAGGCTGTGCGTCATTGGAGGCACTACCTGGCCGGAAAACGATTTACCCTGCTCACTGACCAGCGTTCAGTTGCTTTTATGTTTAACAACAAGCAGAGGGGCAAAATCAAAAACGATAAGATCTTGAGGTGGAGAATCGAACTTTCCACCTACAATTACGAGATCTTGTACTGGCCCGGGAAGCTCAATGAACCCCCGGATGCTCTATCACGTGGCACCTGCGCCAGCACGCAGATCGATAGACTGCGGGCCCTCCACAATGACCTCTGCCACCCGGGGGTCACCAGGTTCTTCCACTTCATCAAGGCCCGCAACCTGCCTTACTCCATTGAGGAGGTCAGGACCATGACCAGGAACTGCCAAGTCTGCGCTGAGTGCAAACCGCACTTTTATAGACCAGACAGGGCTCACCTGATAAAAGCCACTTGCCCCTTCGAGCGCCTGAGCGTTGATTTTAAAGGGCCTCTTCCCTCCTCCGACCGCAATGTGTACTTCCTCAACATTATTGATGAGTACTCCCGTTTCCCGTTCGCCATCCCCTGCCCGGACATGACCAGTGCCACGGTCATTAAATGTCTGAACGACCTCTTCACCCTGTTCGGTTTCCCCAGCTATATCCATAGCGACCGGGGCTCATCGTTTATGAGCGACGAACTCCGCCAGTACCTGCTCGCTAGGGGTATTGCCACAAGCAGGACCACCAGTTACAACCCCCGGGGGAACGGACAGGTGGAAAGAGAGAATGCGACAGTTTGGAAGGCTGCCCTGCTAGCCTTAAAGTCTAGGGGCCTTCCAACCTCCCGCTGGCAGGATGTGCTCCCCGATGCGCTCCACTCTATTCGGTCACTGCTCTGCACTGCCACTAACACCACCCCTCATGAGAAAATGTTTGTCTTCCCAAGGAAGTCCACATCGGGGACATCGCTACCACCATGGCTGACGTCCCCAGGGCCGGTCCTACTGAGAAGACACGTGAGGACCCATAAAATGGACCCCCTGGTCGAGAGGGTCGACCTCCTCCACGCCAACCCCCAGTATGCTTACATTGCGTACCCGGATGGGCGGGAGGACACAGTCTCCATACGAGACCTCGCACCCTCGGGGGCCCCAGTAACCCACTACCCACTACCACTCCGCCCACGATCCAATATCCAACCCCAGCAGACGGCACGCCTGGGCCCCGCGACCCGCTCGACACCCACGAGGACTACACACCAGTGCCCCAGCCTACGCGGGACTCGACGCCGGAAGCTTCACTACCCCTGCCGTCGCCACGTCGATCACAGTGGCAGACAAAACCTCTGGAGAGACTCCAATACACAAACTTTTAATACACTTCACCCCGCCGGACTCATTTTTAAACAAGGGGTGAATGTGGTAAACCACTGTTTGTATTCCACTGTGTACATGTCTGTACATGCCTCGGCTGACTCCTCCCACAAGTCCAGGTATAAAGGTGACTGCTCCACAGTCCCTCTGTATTCTGGACTGGTCGACCACTCGAGGCACACCTTCATTCTCTTGTTAATAAAAGCCTGTTAGTTACTCGCTTAACCTCAGTCTTTTGAGTGATTGATAGCGCATCAAGTTTCCTTTATTTAAATTCAGGACCCTAGTCTCTGAGTCAATTACTTCACTCTCCATTTTAATGAAGAATTCTATCATATTATGATCGCTCCTCCCCAAGGGGCCTCACACAACAAGATTGCTAATTAATCCTTTCTCATTACATAATACCCAATCTAAGGTGGCCTGATCTCTAGTTGGTTCCTCGACATATTGGTCCAGGAAACCACCCCGTATACACTCTAGGAATTCCTCCTCCACAGTATTGTTACTGATTTGGTTAGCCCAAACTATATGTAGATTAAAGTCACCCATGATAACTGCTGTGCCCTTATTGCACGCATCTCTAATTTCCCGTTTAATACCATCCCCAACCTCAGCATTACTGTTTGGGGGTCTGTATACAACTCCCACTAACGTTTTCTGCCCCTTGGTATTTCTCAGCTCTACCCATGCAGATTCCACATCATCAGAGCTAATATCCTTCCTTACTATTGTGTTAATCTCTTTAACCAGCAACGCCTTCCTGATTATTGAATACCCCTGGATGTTGAATTCCCAGACTTGGTCATCCTGGAGCCATGTCTCCGTAATCCCAATTATATCATATCCGTTTACATCTATTTGCGCAGCTAATTCATCCACCTTATTACGAATGCTCCTCGCATTAAGACACAAAGCCTTCAGGCTTGATTTTTTTAACTCTTAGTCCTTTTAGAATTATTATTTACTGTGGCCCTGTTTGATTTACACCCTTGATTTCTCTGACTTCCACTTTTGCTTTTCTCCTTCCTGTCTTTTGCTTCTATCCTTGCTTCCCTTTCCTCTGTCTCCCTGCACAGGTTCCCAACTTCTTTCACCAAGCTTTTGGTCACCTGTCCTAATATCTCCTTATATGAGTCAGTGTTAAATTTGGTCTGATGGTGCTCCTGTGAACTGATTGGGACGTTTTTACTATGTTACATTGGATTACATAGGACATACGGCACAGAAACAGGCCATTCGGCCCAACCAGTCCAAGCTCCACTCGAGCCTCCTACCGTCATTCCTCATCTAAATCTATCAGCATAACCCTCTATTCCATTCTCCCTCATATGCTTGTCCAGCCTCCCCTTAAATTCAATAACAAAATACTGTGGATGCTGGAAATCTGAAATAACAACAGAAAATGCTGGAAATACTCAGCAGGCCAGGCAGCATCTGTGGAGAGAGAAACAGAGTTAACGTTTCAGGTCTGGGACCCTTCATTAGAACTGTGTGGTCTAACCAAGGTTCGATACAGGTTTAGCATAACTTCCCTACTTTTCAATTCTATCCCTCGAGAAATAAACCCTAGTGTTTGGTTTGCTTTTTTTATGGCCTTGCTAACCTGTGGCGCAACGTTTAGTAATTTGTGTATTTGTACTCCGAGATCCCTTTGTTCCTCTACCCCACCCAGACTCACACCCTCCCAGTGATAAGTGACCTCCGCATTCTTCCTACCAAAATGTAATACCTCACGTTTATCTGTGTTGAACTTCATTTGCCAATTATATACCCATTCTGCAAGTTTATTAATGTCCTCCTGTAATTTGTTACAGTCCTCATCAGTGTTGACTATTCCTCAAAGTTGGTGTCATTCGCAAATTTAGAAATGGTGTTTTTGATTCCAAAGTCTAAATCGTTAATATAAGTTGTGAACAACAGTGGACCCAGCACTGATCCTTGTGGAACACCACCACCCACCTTCTGCCACTGTCAACAGCTCCCTTTTACCATTGATTTGTGAAATAAAGTCTATCAATCAGACGTCTCAATGTTTCCTGTTCCACGAGCTTGTTTCGGGGGTCTGGCTCAGCGACTATCCTGTAATCACACCAACAAGTCCCACTGGGCTGAACAATGGAGGAGAGGCGTTGGAGGAGGATGGTGTGATCAACCGTGGGGAAGCTCGCAGGCAGGTCGAGAAGGATGAAGAGAGATAGTCCACTGGTTACAGCTGTGGAGGATGTAATTTGTGACTTTTGTTGAGGGCCGTTTCATAGAATCATAGAAACCTACAGCACGGAAGGAGGCCATTTCGGCCCATCGTGTCCGCGCCGGCCAACAAAGAGTGATCCAGCCTATTCCCACTTCCCAGCTCTTGGTCCGTAGCCCTGCAGGTTCCTGCATCCCAAGTGCACATCCAAGTACTTTTTAAATGTGGTTAGGGTTCCTGCCTCTACCACCCTTTCAGGCAGTGAGTTCCAGACCCCCACAACCCTCTGGGTGAAGACAATTCCCCTCAAATCCCCTCTAAACCTTCCCCCAATTACTTTAAATCTCTGCCCCCTGGTTTTTGACCCCTCTGCTAAGGAAAATAGGTCCTTTCTATCCACTTTATCTAGGCCCCTCATAAATTTATACACCTCAATAAGGTCTCCCCTCAGCCTCCTCTGTTCCAAGGAAAACAGACCCAGCCTATCCAGTCTTTCCTCAGGGCTAAGATTCTCTACTCCTGGCAACATCCTTGTAAATCTCCTCTGTACCCTCTCTAGTGCAATCACATCCTTCCTGTAATGTGGTGACCAGAACTGCACGCTGTTCTCCAGCTGAGGCCTAACTAGTGTTTTATACAGTTGAAGCATAACCCCCCCTGCTCTTGTAGTCTATGCCATGGCTAATAAAGGCAAGCATTCCGTAAGCCTTCTTAACCACCTTATGTGCCTGGCCTGCTCCCCTCAGAGATCTGTGGACATGCACTCCAAGGTCCTTTGCTTTTTGTGGTATAAATCAATGATTTTGACTTGAATGTAGGAAGTATGATTAACCTGATTGCATTTTTTGAGGAGGTAAGAAGGAGGGTCAATGAGGGTAGTGCGTTTGATGTAGTCGATCTGGATTTTAGCAAGGCTTTTCATAAGCTCCTACATGGCAGACTGGTCCCAATGCAAAGTGGCAAGTTGGATCCAAAATTGGCTCAGAGGCAGGAAACAAAGGGTAAAGGTCGAAGGGTGTTTGTGACTGGAAGGCTGTTCCCAGTGGGGTTCCGCAGGGCTCAGTACTGGGTCCTTTGCTTTTTGTGGTATAAATCAATGATTTGGACTTGAATGTAGGAAGTATGATTAAGAAGTTTGCAGATGATGCAAAAGTTGGCCGTGTGGTTGATAATGAAGAAGAAAGCTGCAGACTGCAGGAAGATATCAATGGACTGGTCAGGTGGGCAGAACAGTGGCAAATGGAATTCAATCTGGAGAAGTGTGAGGTGATGTATTTGGGGAGGGCTAACAAGGCAAGGGAATACACTATAAATGGTAGGACACTGAGAAGTGCAGAAGATCACAGGGACCTTGGAGTGCATGTCCACAGATCCCTGAAGGTAGCAGGACAGGTAGATAAGGTGGTTAAGACAGCACACGGGATACTTGCCTTTATTAGCCGAGGCATAGAATGTAAGAGCAGGGAGGTTATGCTTGAACTGTATAAAACACTAGTTAGGCCACAGCTAGAACACTGCGTGCAGTTCTGGTCACCACATTACAGGAAGGATGTGATTGTACTAGAGAGGGTGCAGAGGAGATTTACGAGGATGTTGCCTCGTATGGGGAATTTTAGCTATGAGGAAAGATTGGATCGGTTGGGGTTGTTTTCTTTGGAATGGAGGAGGCTGAGGGGAGACTTAACTGAGGTGTATAAAATTATGAGGGGCCTAGATCGAGTGGATAGGAAGGATCTATTTCCCTTAGCAGGGAGGTCAATAACCAGGGGGCACAGATTTAAAGTAATTGGTCGGAGGTTTAGAGGGGATTTGAGGAGAATTTGTTTCACCCAGAGGGTGGTGGGGGTCTGGAACTCACTGCCTGAAAGGGTGGTAGAGGCAGAGACCCTCATCACATTAAAAAGTACTTGGATATGTACTTGAAGTGCCGTAACCTACAAGGCTACGGACCAAGTGCTGGAAAGTGGGATTAGGGAGGATAGCTCTTTGTCGGCCGGCACGGACAAGATGGGCCGAATGGCCTTCTTCTGTGCTGTAAATTTCTGTGATTCTATGATTCATTGATCATCCCATTCCCCAGCTGACTCTGTGTTAACACCTCGGACGAGCTGTCCCACGTAGGGTGACTCCCTCAACCTGTTCGATAGCAAAATACTGCAGATGCTGGAAATCCGAAATAACAACAGAAAATGCTGGAAAAACTCAGCAGGCCAGGCAACATCCGTGGAGGGAAATGAGAGTCGATGTTTCGGGTCTAACCCTTTTTCAAAACTGGAAAGGAAATGAAATAGATCGAAAGGCAGGGCTGGGACAGAACAAAAGAAGTGAAGAGACATTAAGAGGTATTCAGAACGAGACGAGATGGTGATGGTGGAGACAAAAGACGGCTCAGATTAGGTGTGAAATGTTCTGGCAGAATGAGAGGCAGCTGCCATGTGGGAGAGAGAAAGGAAAGGAAAGGGGGGGAAGGGAGAAACCGCAAAGGGGTGGATAAAAAATATAAGTAAAAATGTAATAGGGGCCATGTGGTAAACCACTGTTATTGTTGTTCACTGTTGTTGTTGCACACTGTTGTACCTATGCATGCCTCAGCATGTCTCTGCTGGCTCCACCCACAGGCCCAGGTACAAAGGTGATTGCCCTGCAGCCCCCTGCTCTCTTGGAACCCAGTAAACCACGAGAGGCATGCTCTGTTCTTTGCTAATAAAAGCCTTTAGTAACTCTCCGTCTTTTATGAGTAATTGATAGCGCATCAGGCTGAGGTTATGATCTGAAATTGTTGAACTCGATATTGAGTCCGGAAGGCTGCAAAGTGCCTAATCGGAAGATGAGGTGCTGTTCCTCGAGTTTACGTTGAGCTTCCATGGGACAATGCAAGAGGCTAAGGACGGTGAAGTCCGAGTGGGAATGGGGCGGTGAATTAAAATGACAGGCGACCGGAAGCTCGGGGTCACCCTTACGGACTGAACGGAGGTATTCCGCAAAGCGGTCACCCAATCTGCGTTTGGTCTCCCCAATGTAGAGGAGACCACATCGTGAGCAGCGAATACAGTATACTAGATTGCAGGAAGTACAAGTAAATCGCTGTTTCACCTGGAAGGGGTGTTTGGGGCCCTGGACAGTGGGAAGGGGGGAGGTATAGGGGCAGGTGTTACATCTCCTGTGCTTACACGGGAAGGTGCCAGGGGAAGGGGAAGGGGTGCTGGGGGTGATAGAGGAGTGGACTAGGGTGTCTCGGAGGGAGCGGTCCCTACGGAATGCTGAAAGGGGAGGGGAAGATGCGTTTGGTGGTGGGATCACTTTGGAGGTAGCAGAAATGGCGGAGGATGATCCGTTGAATGTGGAGGCTGGTGGGGTGAAAGGTGAGGACAAGGGGAACCCTATCGTGGTCCCTCAACCTATTCTCCCAGTTACAGAACCGGTTTGTGTCTCTCAGGAATGCCTGAGGCTCTGTTGTCTGGGCACCAACTCACTCGTGACCTCACATGTTGCAACAAGTCTGCTGCCTGAGCAGTTTGCAGTGTTATTAGGTCTGTGGGTCTCTTAGCAACCACCTCCCTTATCTAGGCAAAGGGCCCAACTCCTGACTTTGGGTGTTATCATTCCAAACTTCAGCATTCTCTGTCTTTTAGCTTCAATCTGTCTGTGTCCACCCAGTGACAACACTGAGCTCCTCCCTCCAACCACTGACACTCGCCCTCTTGCTGAGAAAGAAAAACTTGCATTTATATAGCGCCTTTCACAACCTCAGGATGTCCCAGAGCGCTTTACAGCCAATGAAGAACTTCTGAAGTGTAGTCACTGTTGTAATGTAGGAAACACGGCAGCCAATTGGTGCACAGCAAGCTCCCACAAACAGCAATGTGACAATGACCAGATAATCTATTTCAGTGATGTTGATTGAGGGATAAATATTGGCCCCAGGACACCGGGGAGAACTCCCCTGCTCTTCTTCAATGTAGTGCCATGGGAGCTTTTACATCCACCTGAAAGAGCAGACGAGGGCCTCGGTTTAACATCTCATCCGAAAGACGGCGCCTCTGACAGTGCAGCACTCTCTCAGTACTGGAGTGTCAGCCTAGATTTTTATGCTCAAGTCTCTGGACTGGGACTTGAACCCACGACCTTCTGACTCAGAGGTGAGAGTGCTGCCCACTGAGCTAAAGTGCCTGGAGCTAAGCCAGCTGGGATACTTGACATAGGATTACATCAGATATACGGCACAGAAACAGGCCATTCGGCCCAACCAGTCCATGCCGGTGTTTATGCTCCACTCGAGCCTCCTCCCGTCTTTCCTCATCTAAATCTATCAGCATAACCCTCGATTCCCTTCTCCCTCATATGCCTGTCTAGCCTCCCCTTAAATGCATCGATACTATTCGCTTCAACCACTCCCTGTGGCAGCGAGTTCCACATTCTCACCACTCTCTGGGTAAAGAAGTTTCTTCTGAATTCCCTATTGGATTTCTTGGTGACTATCTTATATTGAGGCCTCTAGTTATGCTCTTCCCCACAAGTGGAAACATTCTCTCTGTATCCACTCTATCAACATTTTTCATAATTTTAAAGACCTCTATTAGGTCACCCCTCAGCCTTCTGTTTTCAAGAGAAAAGAGACCCAGCCAGTTCATCCTTTACTGATATGTACACCCTCGCATTTCTGGTATCACCCTTGTAAATCTTCTCTGCACCCTCTCCAGTGCCTCTATATCCTTTTTATAATATGGCGACCAGAACTGTACGCAGTACTCTAAGTGTGGTCTAACCAAGGTTCGATACAGGTTTAGCATAACTTCACTACTTTTCAATTCTATCCCTCTAGAAATAAACCCTAGTGTTTGGTTTGCTTTTTTTATGGCCTTGCTAACCTGTGTCGGAACTTTTGGTAATTTGTGTATTTGTACTCCGAGATCCCTTTGTTCCTCTACCCCACCTAGACTCGCACCCTCCAAGTGATAAGTGACCTCCCCATTCTTCCTACCAAAATGTAATACCTCACATTTATCTGTTCAGCCTTGGTCACTCTGCAAAAACTCTGAAATGTTTAATAATGAAATCAGGGAGTCAAAAAGCTGAGGTGAGGCAGTTTAAAAAGACAGTCCCTGACCAGAGATTGCTGGATGCTGACACTCGGCGCTCACGAGGATAGAATGTCCCATTCCCCAGGCACGGACATCCAGCACCTCGATCACAGCAACAATTCACAAAACGTTGGCAATGTAACTTGGAGCAGAGACGGTTAAGTGGAGCTGTGATCGAGGTGCTCAAAATTATGAGAGGTTTTGATCGAGCAAAGAAGGAGAAGCTGTTGTCACTGGCAGGAGGGTCGGTAACGAGAGGACACAGATTTCAGATCATTGGCAAAAGAATCGAGAAAGGAAATGAGGAGACTTTTTTTACACAGCGAATTGTGATGATCTGGAATGCACTGCCTGAATGGGAGGTGGAAGCAGATTCAATAGTAACTTTCAAAAGGGAATTGGATATATACTAAAAGCAGAAATTTGCAGGGCTGTGGGGAAAGAGCAGGGCAGTGGGACTAATTGCATCGCTCTTTCAGAGAGCTGGCACCAGCACGATGGGCCGAAAGGCATCCTACTGTGCTCTATGATTCTATAACATCAGCTTCTCTCTGCACGCTAGTACTGAGAGAACAGGGAATAATCTTTAAATCCAGCCCCGTTATTGGGGTTTTAACATTAACAAGCCCCAGTTGCCTGAATTAACATGGTTCAGTCCTGGATGTGATTAAAGGCATCGGAAACAGTGGAATCGACCCACCGCAGTCACACTGTGGACACTCTGGTGTGTCAGCGGGTGGGATACACCAGGGAATCCCTTTCCACACACTGAGGTTGACTCTAATGATCGGGAGTCCCAGGGTTTCGGATACCAGATAATCAAGCTCACAAAAACACAAATTGTCTCTCCAGCCTTTATTAAGAGCGCTGCATAACACAGATCGGGTGATAATTCCCTCAATCTGGAGAATAGAAGTACAGTGGATTGACGCGCAATCTTCTCGAGTCTGTTCCAACTGACAACGATTTAAGTGGCCTGTTCTTATACACAAGCTTGGTTACCGCTCAGGAAATGGGACTGTTTGGACCCGTCTGTTGGCCGCCTCCTGAACTCCTGCTAATTCAGGGAATTTAGTCCATCTGTGACCAGACTATAACCACAAGCCCGTCTGGTTATCACACCTATACGGTCCGTGAGGTTATCAGATTCACACCCAGACGTTGTGCCTTCACTTGTCTGGCACTTCATCCCATAACACGGGTACAGGGGCTCAGTAATGTTTCATTCATCAGAAAAAGACAAAGTACAACAACATACTGGGCCGCTTAACAGAATCTCATCATATTTATGGGGCCATAAATATAATAGTCACTGATAAATCCAGGAGGGAATTTAGGAGAAACTTCTTTACCCAGAGAGTGATGAGAATGGGGAACTCGCTCCCACAAGGAGTAGTTGAGACCAATGGTATAGATGTATTTAAGGAGAAGCCAGATAAACATAGGAGGATATGTCGGAGGAGGCTCGTGTGGAGCATAAACCCCGGCATGGACCAGTTGGGCTGAATGGCCTGTTTCTGTGCTGTACATTCAATGTAATAACATGAACAGTCCACCGGCGCGCTCGAGGCCTTCCGTGACTGGTGGGTACCGGAGGGACTGGCGTGCATCATCGCCACCGAAAATAGAATTTTAATTTAATTTAAGTTTCCTTTAAACTTTTTTTGTTATGTTGCAGGTTTTATTGGTTGAGATGGTTGACTTTTAATAGGCAATTGCCTGTGATAAGGAGAAAAACAAAAATAACATTAACAGTCAAATCAAGGGAATCATCAGCACAACAGATTGAAAGATTAAACAATAGTACAAGAATTTATAAAACATTCATCCATTCCACGTTCATGTCACCCCAGCTGTCTGCAGGGCCCTGCGCTACAGAACAGTCTGAACTCGCTGGTGTCTCAGCAGGTGATTGGAGCATTTAAAGCTCTTCCCACAGTCAGAACATGTAAACACTCTCTCATCAGTGTGAACAAGCTGGTGTCTCAGCAAGTTGGATGAATTAGAGAATCGCTTCCCACACACAGAGCAGGGAAATGGCCTCTCCCCGGTGTGAACTCGCTGGTGTCTGGTCAGAACCCCGGGGCTTTTAAAGCTCTCCCCACAGTCAGAACATTTAAATGGTTTCACATCAGTGTGAACAAGCTGGTGTCTGGTCAGAGCCCCGGAGCATTTAAAGCTCTTCCCACAGTCAGAACATTTAAATGGTTTCACATCATTGTGAACAAGATGGTGTCGCTTCAGGGCACTGGAGCTTTTGAAACTCTTTTCACACACAGAACATTTAAACACTCTCTCATCAGTGTGAACAAGCTGGTGTGTCAGCAGGGTAGATGAATCAGAGAATCCCTTCCCACACACAGAGCAGGGAAATGGCCTCTCCCCAGTGTGAACTCGCTGGTGTCTGGTCAGAACCCCGGAGCTTTTAAAACTCTTCCCACAGTCGGAACATGTAAACGGTTTCCCATCGGTGTGAACAAGCTGGTGATCCTTCAGATGCCCAGGGCATTTGAAGCTCTTCCCGCAGTCAGAACATGTAAACGGTCTCTCATCGGTGTGAACAAGCTGGTGTTGCTTCAGGACCCTGGAGTATTTGAAGCTCTTCCCGCAGTCAGAACATTTAAATGGTTTCTCATCAGAGTGAACAAGCTGGTGTGTCAGCAGGTGGGATGAATAAACAAATCCCTTCCCACACATGGAGCAGGTGAATGGACTGTCCCCAGTGTGATTGCGCCGATGAATTTCTGATGTAGACGGGGAACTGAATCTCTTCCCGCCGTCCCCACCTTTACCCGGTTTCTCCCCGGTGTGACGGTGCATGTGTCTCGCCAGGTCAGGCGATCGGCTGAAGGCGAGTCCACACACGGAACACGTGAGCGGTTTGTCAGTGCTGCGATCGCTGCTCTCTCCTTCCATGTGCAAAGGCCGATGATATTCAGGTCCTGATGAATCGAGCGACTCTGTCAAATCTTGTGATGTTTGGTTTGAGCTTCCTGTCTGTAAATGCTCCACTTCTAAAACCCAGTAAAAGGAGTGTAGAAAGGGGTAAGAGGGAGAATGTTGTCTCATGTCCCCCTTTCCCAGCCCAGGGACAGTGAAGCTGCATTTCAGGCCCCAGCTGCTGCACAGGTTGGTTGAAAGGATTAACAGTAATGGCGGCTGCAATCCCCACAAGCCCCCGCGCTCCAGAAAGCGCTCCGGCCGCCGCACTGAGTTGTGGCTGACCCCCCGCATGCACCCCATGGCCCCGCCCTCTCCTGCTCCACAGGCGCCCGGCCCACACCGCGCATGCTCAGCACACACCCTGGGCCCGTCAATCATCCTCCCCCGCGCCTGCGCGCTGGGCCCGAGCTCCAGGCTGCCGCACGGGGCTTTCTTTGTAAAGTCGGTGTTGGTGAAGAGCCACGATCAGTGAGGGAAACATAGAAGATAGGAGCAGGAGTAGGCCATTCGGCCCCTCGAGCCTGCTCCACCATTCAATGAGATCATGGCTGATCATCCAAATTCAGTACCCGGTCCCTGCCTTCTCCCCATATCCCTTGATCCCTTTAGCCTTAAGAAATATATCCAACTCCTTCTTGAATATATTTAATGAACTGTCCTCCACCGCCCTCTGTGGTAGAGAATTCCACAGGTTCACCACTCTCTGGGTGAAGAAATTCCTCCTCATCTCTGTCCTAAATGGCTTACCCCTTATCCTTAGACTGTGACCCCTGGTTCTGGAATCTACGGCCATCGGGAACGTCCTTCCCGCATCTAGTCTGTCTAGTCCTGTTAGAATTTTATAAGTTTCAATGAGTTCCCCTCTCATTCTTCTAAACTCCAGCGAGTACAAGCCCAATCGACCCAACCTCTCCTCATACGTCATTCCTGCCATCCAAGTATCAGTCTGGTGAATCTTCGCTGCACTCCCTCCATGGCAAGAACATCCTTCCTCAGATAAGGTGACCAAAACTGCACACAGTACTCAAGGTGTGGTCTCACCAAGGCCCTGTACAACTGCAGCAAGACATCCTTGTTCCTGTACTCGAACCCTCTCGCTACGAAGGCCAACATACCATTTGCCTTCTTAACCGCCTGCTGCACCTGCATGCTTACCTTCAGCAACTGGTGCACAAGGACACCCAGGTCTCGTTGCACTTCCCCTTCTCCCAATCTATTACCATTCAGATAATAATCTGCCTTCCTGTTTTTGACACCAAAGTGGATAACCTCACATTTATCCACGTTATATTGCATCTGCCATGCTTCTGCCCAATCACCCAACTTGTCCAAATCATACTGGAGTTTCTCGGCATCCTCCTCACAGCACACACGCCCACCCAGCTTTGTCTCATCTGCAAACTTGGAGATATCACATCTAGTTCCCTCGTCTAGATCATTAATATATATTGTGAATAGCTGGGGTCCAAGGACCGATCCCTGCGGTACCCCACTAGTCACTGCCTGCCACTCGGAAAAAGAGCCATTTATTCCAACTCTGCTTTCTGTCTGCCAACCAGTTCTCTATCCAATTCAATACCTTGCCCCCAATCCCATGTGCCTTAATTTAGCATGCTAATCTCTTGTGGGACCTTATCGAAAGCCTTCTGAAAGTCCAAATACACCACATCCACTGGTTCTCCCTGATCTATTTTAGCAGTTACATCCTCAAAAAATTCCAGTAGATTAGTCAAGCACGATTTACCTTTTGTAAATCTATGTTGACTTTGTCCAATCCTGTCACTGTTTTCCAAGTGCTCTATTACATCTTTTATAATGGATTCTAGCATTTTCCCCACTACCGATGTCAGGCTTACCGGTCTGTAATTCCCCGTTTTCTCTCTACCACCTTTTTTGAATAGTGGGGTAACATTAGCTACCCTCCAATCCATGGGTACTGTTCCAGAGTCTATCGAATGTTGGAAGATGATCAGCAATGCATCTACTATTTCTAGGGCCACTTCCCTGGTGATTGTAATTTTCTTGAGTTCCTCCCTCCCTTCCATTTCCTGATTTACAGTTATTTCTGGGATGTTACTTGAATCCTCTATAGTGAAGACCGATGCAAAATACCTGTTCAATTCAACTGCCATCTCCTTATTTTCCATTATTAATTCCCCAGACTCACTTTCTATAGGACCAATGCTCACTTTGTTAACGCTTTTCTTTTTTAAATATCTATAGGAACTCTTACTATCTTGTCCCATGAAGGCAGATACAAAATATTTGTTCAACGTCTCTGCCATTTCCTTGTTTCCCATTATTAATTCCCTAGTCTCACCCTCTAAGGGACCAACGTTTACTTTAGCTACTCTCTTCCTTTTTATATACTTGTAGAAGCTCTTACTGTCTGTTTTTATATTTCTTGCCAGTTTACTCTCATAATTCATCTTCTCGCTATTATTTTTTAGTCATCCTTTCCAAGTTTTTTTAAAATCTCCCAATCTTCTGGCCTACCACTAATCTTCACAACATTGTATGCCTTTTCCTTCAATTTGATAACCTCCTTAACTTCCTTAGTTCATCCTTCTCATTGGAATATATCTTTGCTGAGAGTTATGAAATATCTCCTTAAATGTCTGCCACTGCTTATCTACCGTCTTACCTTTTAATCTCCATGGCTGACGTGAGCAAGACCTTTAAGAGAGTGAACACCCACAAAGCACCCGGTCCAGATGGAATCCCTGGGCGTGTCCTTAGAGCATGCGCTGACCAGCTGGCAGCCGAGTTTATGGATATATTCAACCGTTCACTGTACCAGTCTGTAGTCCCCACCTGCTTCAAGATGACATCGGTTATTCCAGTCCCCAAAAAACAAGTTACCTGTTTAAACGACTACTGCCCCATAGCACTCACTTCTGTCATCATGAAGTGCTTTGAGAGGCTGGTCAAAACCCACATCAACTCGTTACTACCTGACACACTGGACCCACTCCAATTTGCCTACCGCCCAAACAGATCGAGGGATGATGCCATCGCCACTGTACTGCACACTGCCTTATCACACCTGGATAAGAGGAACACCTATGTGAGAATGTTGTTCATTGATTATAGTTCAGCATTCAATGCCATTATCCCCTCCAAGCTTGTCAACAAGCTCAGTGAGCTAGGACTTAACACCTCCCTATGCGACTGGATCCTGGACTTCCTGACGGGCAGACCCCAGGTGGTGAAAATAGGCAGAAACACCTCCTCAACACTGATCCTGAACACGGGAGCTCCCCAGGGTTGTGTGCTCAGCCCCCTTCTGTACTCCCTGTTTACTCACGATTGCGTGGCCATGCACAACTCCAACTCCATCATCAAGTTTGCTGATGACACTACTGTTGTAGGCCTGATCACAGATGGCGACAAGACAGGCTACAGGGAGGAGGTAAGAGCTCTAGCAGAATGGTGCAAGTACAACAACCTCTCCCTCAACATCAGCAAAACAAAGGAGATGATCGTGGACTACAGGAAGTGGCAGGGCGAGGGACACACCCCAATCTACATCGAAGGGGCTGAGGTGGAGAGGGTCAGCAGCTTCAAATTCCTGGGTGTATTCATTACGGAGGACTTAACGTGGTCCCATCACATCAACGTCATAACGAAGAAGGCATGCCAACGCCTGTTCTTCCTCAGGAGACTGAAGAAATTTGGAATGGCCCCCCAGATTCTCACCAACTTCTACCGGTGCACCATCGAGAGTATCCTGTCCGGCTGCATCACTACCTGGTATGGCAACTGCACCGCCACAGACCGCAAGGCTCTGCAGGTGGTGGTGAAAGCTGCACAACATACTATAGGAATTAAACTACCTGCTGTGCAGGACATCTACCCCGAGAGGTGCCGGGGGAAGGCCCTGAGAATCATCAAAGACGCGAGCCACCCCAGCCACAACCTCTTCGCCCTGCTCCCGTCCGGTAAGAGATACCGAAGCATACGGTCTCGTACCAACAGGTTTCGAAACAGCTTCTACCCCCAGGCCATAAGACTCATGAACGAATAATTTATTTTTATTTATTATTACTGTATTTCTATTAGTATTTTTATCATTGTTATGCCATATTTATTCCAATGTTGGGAGGACTCGTAAAAATCAACATTTCATTGTGCAGTACACACGTCTGCTGCATATATGACAAATAAAATTGAATTGAATTGAATTAATCTATTTTCCCAGTCCACTTTAGCCAACTCTGTCTTCATACCCTTGTAATGGCCTTTATTTAAGTTTAAGACACTAGTTTCAGACTCAAGTTTCTCACCCTCAAACTGATTGTGAAATTCGATCATGTAATGAGCAGGTTCCCGAGAGGATCCTTTACTGCGAGATCATTAATTAATCCTGTCTCATTACACATTACCAGATCTAAAATAGCCTGATCCCTGGTGGGTTCCACAACATATTGTTCCAAGAATTTGTCCTGAATACACTCTATGAACTCGTCCTCAAGGCTACCTTTGCCAATTTGATTCGAAGATTAAAATCACCCACGATTATTGCAGTACCTTTCTTACAAGCCCCCATTATTTCTTGATTTATACTCTGTCCCACAGTGTAGCTACTGTTAGGGGGGCCTATAGACCACTCCCACCAGTGACTTCTTTCCCTTATTATTTCTTATTATCTCCACCCAAACCGATTCTACATCTTGATCTTCCGAGCCAAGATCATTTCTCACCACTGTACTGATCTCATCCTTTATTAACAGAGCTACCCCACCTCCTTTTCCTTTCTGCCTATCCTTCCGAAATGTCAAATACTCCTGAATATTCAGTTCCCAGCCTTGGTCACCTTGTAACCACGTCTTTGTAATGGCGATCAGATCATAACCATTTATTTCTATTTGTGCCGTCAACTCATCTATCTTGTTACGAATGCTGCGTGCATTCAGATAAAGAGCCTTTAATTTTATCTTTTTACCATTTTTCCTGCTCTGATCTTATTTGCTGGTACACTCTTATGCTTGTACACTCTGTCCCTTCCTGTCACACTCTGGTTATCATTACCCCTATCGCTACCCTGCACTATTGCCTTGTCCTTTCTCTTTAAATTACTAGGTTCCCCCTCACCTGAACCCTCCCCCCCCCCACTATTTAGTTTAAAGCCCTATCTACAGCCCTAGTTATTCGATTCACCGGGACACTGGTCCCCGCACGCTTCAAGTGAAGCCCGTCCCAACGGAACAGCTCCCTCTTTCCCCAATACTGCTGCCAGTGCCCCATGAATCGAAACCCATTTGTCCCACACCAATCCCTGAGCCACGCATTCAACTCTCTCATCTTATTGACCCTATGCCAATTTGCTCGTGGCTCACTTTGTAATCCAGAGATTACTTTGTGGTTCTGCTTTTTAATTTAGCCCCGAGCTGCTCGTACTCCCTCAGTAGAACCTCTTTCTTAGCCCTACCTATGTCATTGGTACCTGTGTGGACCACAACAACTGGATCCTTCCCCTCCCACTCCAGGTTCCTCTCCAGCCCAGAGGAGATGTCCTTAACCCTGGCACCGGGCAGGCAACATAGCCTTCGGGACTCACGCTCTCGGCTACAGAGAACAGTATCTATCCCCCTAACTATACTGTCCCCTACCACTACTACATTCCTTTTTACTCCCGCAACTTGAATGGCCCCCTGTACCACGGTGCTGTGGTCAGTTTGCTCCTCCTCCCTGCAGTCCCTGCTCTCGTCCACACAGGCTGCAAGAACCTCGTACCTGTTGGACAAGTGCAAGGGCTGAGGCTCCTCCAATGCTACCTTCTGGATCCCCATTCCTGCTTCACTCATAGTCACACCCTCCTGGCCCTGACCACGGACCAAATCTGAAGGATTTAACCTAAGGGGTGTGACTGCCTCCTGGAACAAAGTGTCCAGGTAACTTTCTCCCTCCCTGATGTATCGCAGTGTCCGAAGCTCGGACTCCAGCTCATCAACTCTGAGCCGAAGTTCCTCGAGCTGCAGACACTTCTGGTCGCCACACTTTAGGAAGGATGTGAAGGCCCTTGAGAGGGTGCAGAGGAGATTTACCAGAATGGTTCCGGGGATGGGGGATCTTAGCCCCAAGGACAGGTTGGAGAAGCTGGATTTGTTTTCATTAGGGCGAAGGAGGTTGAGGGTTGATTTGACAGAGGTGTACAAGATTATGGCGGGTTTGGATAGGCTAGACGGGGAAAGGCTGTTCCCACTAGTTGATGGTACAAGGACTAGGGGACACAGAGTTAAGGTTTTGGGCAAGAGATACAGGGGGGATGTGAAGAAAAACTTTTTTACGCAGCGAGTGGTGAGGACCTGGAACTCGCTGCCGACGGAAGTGGTGGAAGCGGAGACACTCAATGTTTTCAAGGGGAGACTGGATAGGCACTTGAGGGAAATAAACTTGCAGGGCTACAGGGATAAGAGAGGAAATAGCAGAGGCTCTGACCATCATTTTCCAATCCTCTCTGGTTACAGGGTTGGTGCCGGAGGACTGCTAACGTGGTAATATTGATTAAAAAGGGAGAAAGGGATAGACGGAGTAATTACAGGCCAGTCAGCCTAACCTCAGTGGTGGGAAAATTATTGGAATTATAAGAAACAGGATAAATCTTCATTTAGATTAATCAGGGACAGACAGCATGGATTTGTTCAGGGAAGGTCGTGTGTGACTAACTTGGTTGCATTTTTTGAGGAGGTAAGAAGGAGGGTCGATGAGGGTAGTGCATTTGATGTAGTCTATATGGACTTTAGCAAGGCTTTTGATAAGGTCCCACATGGCAGACTGGTCACGACAGTAAAAGCCCATGGGATCCAAGGCAAAGTGGCAAGTTGAATCCAAACTTGGCTCAGAGGCAGGAAACAAAGGGTAAAGGTCGAAGGGGGTTTGTGACTGGAAGGCTGTTTCCAGTGGGGTTCCGCAGGGCTCAGTACTGGGTCCTTTGCTTTTTGTGGTATAAATCAATGATTTGGACTTGAATATAGGAAGAATGATTAAGAAGTTTGCAGATGATGCAAAAGTTGGCCGTGTGGTTGATAATGAAGAAGAAAGCTGCAGACTGCAGGAAAATATCAATGGACTGGTCAGGTGGGCAGAACAGTGGCAAATGGAATTCAATCTGGAGAAGTGTGAGGTGATGCATTTGGGGAGGGCTAACAAGGCAAGGGAATAGACTATAAATGGTAGGACACTGAGAAGTGTAGAGGATCAGAGGGACCTTGGAGTGCATGTCCACAGATTCCTGAAGGCAGCAGGACAGGTAGATAAGGTGGTTAAGAAGGCACACGGGATACTTGCCTTTATTAGCCGAGGCATAGAATATAAGAGCAGGGAGGTTATGCTTGAACTGTATAAAACACTAGTTAGGCCACAGCTAGAACACTGCGTGCAGTTCTGGTCACCACATTACAGGAAGGATGTGATTGCACTAGAGGGGGTGCAGAGGAGATTTATGAGGATGTTGCCTGGTCTGGGGAATTTTAGCTATGAGGAAAGATTGGATAGGCTGCGGTTGTTTTCTTTGGAACAGAGGAGGCTGAGGGGAGACCTAATTGAGGTGTTGATGCGCTATCAATTACTCATAAAAGACTGAGAGTTAGAAGAGTAACCAAAGGCTTTTATTAACAACAGAATGGAGGTCTGCCTCGAGTGGTCGACCGGTCCAGGATACCAAGGGCTGGGGAGCAGTCACCTTTATACTAGGACCTGTGGGAGGAGTCAGCCGAGGCATGTCCAGGCATGTACACAGTGGAATACAAACAGGACAAACAGGAATACAAACAGTGGTTTACCACAGGTGTATAAAATAATGAGGGGCCGAGATATAGTGGACAGGAAGGACCTATTTCCCTTAGCAGAAGGGTCAATAACCAGGGGGCACAGATTTAAAGTAATTGGTCAGAAGTTTAGAGGGGATTTGAGGAGAAATGTTTTCACCCAGAGGGTGGTGGGGGTCTGGAACTCACTGCCTGAAAGGGTGGTAGAGGCAGAGACCCTCATCACATTAAAAAGCACTTGGATATGCACTTGAAGTGCCGTAACCTACAAGGCTACGGACCAAGTGCTGGAAAGTGGGGTTAGGGTGGATAGCTCTTTGTCGGCCGGCACGGACAAGATGGGCCGAATGGCCTCCTTCTGTGCTGTAAATTTCTTTGATTCTATGATTCATTGATCATCCCATTCCCAAGCTGACTCTGTGTTAACACCTGAGACGAGCCGTCCCACGTAGAGTGACTCCCTCAACCTGTTCTCCCGGTTACAGAACCAGTTTGTCTCTCAGGAATGCGGAAGTCTCTGTTGTCTGTCCACCAACTCACTCGTGACCTCACATGTTGCAACAAGTCTGCTGCCTGAGCAGTTTGCAGTGTTATTAGCGCTGTAGGTCTCTTAGCAACCACCTCCCTTATCGAGGCAAACGGCTCATCTCATTCCAAACTTCAGCATTCTCTGTCTTTTAGCTTCAATCTGTCTGTGTCCACCCAGTGACAACACTGAGCCCCTCCCTCCAACCACTGACACTCGCCCTCTTGCTGAGAAAGAAAGACTTGCATTTATATAGCGCCTTTCACAACCTCAGGACGTCCCAGAGCGCTTTACAGCCAATGAAGAACTTCTGAAGTGTAGTCACTGTTGTAATATAGGAAACGCAGCAGCCAATTGGCGCACAGCAAGCTCCCACAAACAGACAATGTGACAATGACCAGATAATCTATTTCAGTGATGTTGATTGAGGGATAAATATTGGCCCCAGGACACTGGGGAGAACTCTCCTGCTCTTCTTCAATGTAGTGCCATGGGATCTTTTACATCCACCTGAAAGAGCAGACGGGGGCCTCGGTTTAACATCTCATCCGAAAGACGGCACCTCTGACAGTGCAGCACTCTCTCAGTACTGGAGTGTCAGCCTAGATTTTTATGCTCAAGTCTCTGGACTGGGACTTGAACCCACGACCTTCTGACTCAGAGGTGAGAGTGCTGCCCACTGAGCTAAAGTGCCTGGAGCTAAGCCAGCTGGGATACTTGACATAGGATGACATCGGATATACGGCACAGAAACAGGCCATTCGGCCCAACCAGTCCATGCCGGTGTTTATGCTCCACTCGAGCCTCCTCCCGTCTTTCCTCATCTAAATCTATCAGCATAACCCTCGATTCCCTTCTCCCCCATATGCTTGTCTAGCCTCCCCTTAAATGCATCGATACTATTCGCTTCAACCACTCCCTGTGGCAGCGAGTTCCACATTCTCACCACTCTCTGGGTAAAGAAGTTTCTTCTCAATTCCCTATTGGATTTCTTGGTGACTATCTTATATTGAGGCCTCTAGTTATGCTCTTCCCCACAAGTGGAAACATTCTCTCTGTATCCACTCTATCAACATTTTTCATAATTTTAAAGACCTCTATTAGGTCACCCCTCAGCCTTCTGTTTTCAAGAGAAAAGAGACCCAGCCTGTTCATCCTTTCCTGATATGTATACCCTCGCATTTCTGGTATCATCCTTGTAAATCTTCTCTGCACCCTCTCCAGTGCCTCTATATCCTTTTTATAATATGGTGACCAGAACTGTACGCAGCACTCTAAGTGTGGTCTAACCAAGGTTCGATACAGGTTTAGCATAACTTCACTACTTTTCAATTCTATCCCTCTAGAAATAAACCCAAGTGCTTGGTTTGCTTTTTTTATGGCCTTGCTAACCTGTGTCGCAACTTTTAGTGATTTGTGTATTTGTACTCCGAGATCCCTTTGTTCCTCTACCCCACCTAGACTCGCACCCTCCCAGTGATAAGTGACCTCCCCATTCTTCCGACCAAAATGTAATACCTCACAATTATCTGTTCAGCCTTGGTCACTCTGCAAAAACTCTGAAATGTTTAATAATGAAATCAGGGAGTCAAAAAGCTGAGGTGAGGCAGTTTAAAAAGACAGTCCCTGACCAGAGATTGCTGGATGCTGACACTCGGTGCTCATGAGAATAGAATGCCCCATTCCCCAGGCACGGACATCCAGCACCTCGATCACAGCAACAATTCACAAAACAATGGCAATATAACTTGGAGCAGAGACGGTTAAGTGGAGCGGTGATCGAGGTGCTCAAAATTAGGAGGGGTTTTGATCGAGCAAACAAGGAGAAGCTGTTGTCACTGGCAGGAGGGTCGGTAACGAGAGGACAGATTTCAGATCATTGGCAAAAGAATCGAGAGAGGAAATGAGGAGACTTTTTTTACACAGCGAATTGTGATGATCTGGAATGCACTGCCTGAATGGGAGGTGGAAGCAGATTCAATAGTAACTTTCAAAAGGGAATTGGATATATACTAAATGCAGAAATGAGCAGGGCTGTGGGGAAAGAGCAGGGCAGTGGGACTAATTGCATCGCTCTTTCAGAGAGCCGGCACCAGCACGATGGGCCGAAAGGCATCCTACTGTGCTCTATGATTCTATAACATCAGCTTCTCTCTGCTCACGAGTACTGAGAGAACAGGGAATAATCTTTAAATCCAGCCAAGTTATTGGGGGCTCTTAACATTAACAAGCCCCAGTTGCCTGAATTAACCTGGTTCAGTCCTGGATGTGATTAAAGGCATCGGAAACAGTGGAATCGACCCACTGCAGTCACACTGTAGACACGCTGGTGTGTCAGTGGGTGGGATACACCAGGGAATCCCTTTCCACACACTGAGGTTGACTCGAATGATCGGGAGTCCCAGGGTTTCAGATACCAGATAATCAAGCTCACAAGAACACAGATTGTCTCTCCAGACTTTATTAAGAGCGCTGCATAACACAGATCGGGTGATAATTCCCTCAATCTGGAGAATAGAAGTACAGTGGATTCATGCGCGATTTTCTCGAGTCTGTTCCAACTGACAACGGCTTAAGTGGCCTGTTCTTATACACAAGCTTGGTTACCGCTCAGGAAATGGGATTGTTTGGACCCGTCTGTTGACCGCCTCCTGAACTCCTGCTAATTCAGGGAATTTAGTCCATCTGCGACCAGACTATAACCACAAGCCCGTCTGGTTATCACACCTATGCGGTCCGTGAGGTTATTATCAGATTCACACCCAGACGTTGTGCCTTCACTTGTCTGGCACTTCATCCCATAACACGGGTACAGGGGCTCAGTAATGTTTCATTCATCAGAAAAAGACAAAGTACAACAACATACTGGTCAGCTTAACAGAATCTCATCATATTTATGTGGCTATAAATGTAAAAGTCACTAACAAATCCAGCAGGGAGTTCAGGAGAAACTTTTTTATCCAGAGAATGGTGAGAATGGGGAACTCGCTACCACAGGGAGTAGTTGAGGTGAACAGCACAGATGGATTTATGAGGAAGCCACACAAGGGAGAAAGGAATGGGAGGAGATGTTGATCGGGTTAATTGAAGTAGGGTGGGTGTGGGGCATAAACACTGGCATGGACCAGTTGGGCTGAATGGCCTGTTTCTGTGCTGTACATTCTATGGAACACCATGAACAGTCAAAAGAAGGGAATCATCAGCATAACAGACTTAAAGATTAAACAGCAGTACAAGAATTTATAAAACATTCATCCATTCCATGTTCATGTCACCCCAGCTGTCTCCGGGGCTCTGTGCTACAGAACAATGTGAGCTCGCTGGTGTCTCAGTAGGTGCGATGACCAAGTGAATCCTTTGCCACACACTGAGCAGGTGAACAGTCTCTTTCCTTCACTCTCCAGCTGGTGTCTCTTCAGACTCTTTGAACATATAAATGTCTTACCAGTCAGAACATTTAAATGGTTTCTCATCAGTGTGAACTCGCTGGTGTCTCACCAGGCTTGATGACCGAGTGAATCCCTTCCCACACACGGAGCAGGTGAACGGCCTCTCCCCAGTGTGAACTCGCTGGTGTCCCTTCAGATTCCCGGAGCTTTTAAAGCTCATCCCACAGACAGAACATGTAAAAGGTCTCTAATCGGAGTGAACTCGCTGGTGTGTCAGTAGGCTGGATGACTGAGTGAATCCCTTCCCACACACGGAGCAGGTGAACGGCCTCTCCCCAGTGTGAACTTGCTGGTGTCTGTTCAGATTGCTGGAGCTTTTAAAGCTCATCCCACAAACAGAACATGTAAACGGTCTCGCATCGGTGTGAACTTGCTGGTGTTTCTTCAGATCCCCAGAGGTTTTAAAGCTCATCCCACAGACAGAACATTTAAATGGTCTCTCATCAGTGTGATATTGCTGATGTCTCAACAGGTTGGATGAATCAGTGAATCCCTTCCCACACACAGAGCAGGTGAACGGGCTCTCTCCAGTGTGAACTCGCTGGTGTGTCAGTAGGTGGGATGACCGAGTTAATCCCTTCCCACACACGGAGCAGGTGAACGGTCTCTCCCCAGTGTGACCTTGCTGGTGTGTCAGTAGGTGGGATGACTGAGCGAATCCCTTCCCACACACGGAGCAGGTGAACGGTCTCTCCCCGGTGTGAACTCGCTGGTGAGTCAGCAGATTCGAAGACCGAGTGAATCTCTTCCCACAAACGGAGCAGGTGAATGGCCTCTTTCCTGTTCTCTCCAGCTGGAGTCCCTTCAGCTCCTGCGACCTTTGAAAGCTTTTTCCACTGTTGGAATGTTTCACCGACCTCTCCCCAGTGTGAACTCGCTGGTGTGCCAGTAGATTCGAGGACCGAGTGAATATGTTCACCTGCTCCGTGTGTGGGAAGATAATCTCTCCTGCTCTCTCCAGCTGGTGTCTCTTCAGATCCTGGGACCTGTAAGAACCGGGTTTTTCTGGTCCTCGTCTTGAGTTCCGTAGTACGAAGAATTCCAGGCTCGAGGGTTCGGAGAGTTAAAACAACATCATTTTATTCATTACTGTTCGGAGTGGTCATACAGCATATCGACAGTACATTTGTGTCCCGAGGGTCACACCGGGTTAGACACGTGGTGCCAGCATTTACGTCCCCGGGAGATGTCTGACCCTCTTGATGTTCCACACGCCTTCTGGCTAAGAGAGAGAATACCGGTGGGGAAGCCCCTATTATACCTTGGGACAAGGGTCACTACATCACTTTCCTGGCAACAAGTGTTTTGTTACATCACTTCCCTGGCAACAAGCGTTCTCCAATGGGAATCACTAAAGCCCTTTCAGTTTGACCATGATCTGGTCTTCAGTCTGGCAAGCAGGTCCTGACTTGTCTCACTGCTGTGGGCACCGAACAATGGCTAGTCAATCATTCTCTAGTCAGCAGTTAGGCCCTTTCAGTGACCCTGATCTGGTCGTTAGCACTTCGTTAATACTTGGCCTCAGGCTGGGGCAGGTATTTCTCTGTTCTGCTAGCTTTTGCACTCTGCAAAGCTGGGGCTGCTTTTTAATTTAATCTAGACTTTTCTTGTGTGAAGCCATTTTGTGAGCCAATTCATTGCCCATTTTTTTCCATTTCCAAATCCAAACCATTTTTGTAAGTCAATTCATTGTCCATTTTATTCACGTTTCCACATCCCTCCCTTTGATTCTTTATACAATCTACAAGAATCATTATATACAAGGTATACTCTTGATAGTGCACTTTATCAAAAACACACCCTGTGTCTCCGTTTTGTTTGTGTTCTGGCCATGAACACAACCAAAAGGGTTTTAATTTCGAATTTACAGATAACTGTGTAGGACCGAACAGGCTTCCTCTGGGGGTTTCCCCTGCTTTGCTGTGTCTACTTCTACCCTAATTCGGGAGAGGCGAGGGGGTATAGTAGTTCCTGCACGACTTATACAACATTTGATAATATTTACAAAAATAATAATTCCCAAAATTACACCACTTATAACAATCAAACCATACAGTAATTTCTGTCCCAATATTTTCAGCCATGTATGGGAATCATGGTACACAATAAGTCCAATTTATCCTTCTGTTGGGGCTCCTGTCGTATCTCTTTTCACGTGTGACGCGTGTATCCAAGCTTTCTTTCCTTGTACTTTCACGGCTGCTCCTGTGGTCAACAGGATGACATACGGACCTTCCCACTTGTCTTCCAGGGGGGCTGGCTTTATTTTCTTTACCCAAACTTGTAGCCCGGGGACTAAACTGTGTCCTCCCGGTGGGGGTTCTTGCCACGCTGCGCTGACCTGTTGGGAAGCAAAACTGACAGCATCTGTTAGATCTTTGCAATACTTTAGTACTGTGTCACTTAGAAGATGAATGTCAGCCCTACGTAGATCTATTGTTCCGGGTAGCGACATTGGTCTACCGGTAACGACCTCATAGGGGCTTAGTCCAGTGGTCCTATTCGGGGTGGCTCGAATACTACATAGGACAAGGGGTAGGGCCTGAGGCCATGGCACTCCTTCAGAGTGATACTTAGTGAGCCGTTGTTTAATTGTCCTGTTTGCTCTTTCCACTTGTCCCGATGATTGGGGGTGGTATGGGCAATGCAATGACCATTGTATTTGTAGTAGTCTACAAAGTTCTTTAATTATTTCCCCCGTAAAATGTGTGCCTTGGTCTGAGTCAATACATAAGGGCACGCCCCATCTAGGAATGTAATCTTTACACAAGACTTTCGCGGTTGCAGCAGCGGTGGCGCTTCGAACTGGGGTGGCTTCAATCCATTGTGAAAAGCGATCGACTATCACCAATACATCTGTATATCCCTGACATTTTGGCAAGGAAATATAGTCGACCTGTAAATGTTGGAAGGGCCCTGCCGGAGCAGGTGCTTTTAACATTGGTACTTCAATTTTTTGTCCGGGATTTACTTTCTGGCATGTCACACATTGCTCCACTATTCTTTGGGCTTGAGTTCGAAACCCTTTTGCCCACCAATTTCTCTGGAATCTGGCTGTCATTTGCTGTGTGGCTATGTGTCCACACGAGTGTATTTGTTGGGCCAAAAACGGCATCAGTTTCTTTGGGCATCCTACTGCTCCCGTTTTGAGATGTTGCCATATGCCATCTTTATTGGGTTGCAACCCATTTTCTAACCATGTCCATTGCTCCTCCCTTGGGGTCTCTCTTTGCATTAGTAGGATGTCCCCTTGGTCGTTGTTTGTCGTGATATATCGCACCTGAGGTGTTGGGGGGGTAATGGTACGGGCGGCGTATTTTGCTGCTTCGTCTGCCCTAGCGTTGCCCCTAGCTTCAGGGGTATCCTCTTTGATATGGCCCTTACATTTTAGTATGGCCACTTCTTCGGGTAACTGGATGGCCTCCATTAATGCTGTTACCTCTCTTCCATTTTTTATGGGTGTACCTGCAGCTGTCAGAAAACCTCTTTGTTTCCATAATTGTCCAAAGTCATGAGCGATGCCAAAGGCATATCTAGAATCAGTACATATATTGGCCGTCTTGTCTCGAGCATAGAGACAGGCTTGGGTGAGTGCGACTAGTTCTGCCTGTTGTGCTGAGGCCCCTCCTCCCATGCTTCCTGCTCGTACTACTGCAAATTCTGTTGTAACCGCCCACCCTGCCAATCGAGTTCCTTTTTCCACAAAGGATGACCCATCCGTGTAAAGGACCATTTCGGGATTGTGTAAGGGTAGTTCCTGTGTCTCAGCCCTTTGCTGCATGGCGTCTAACAGGTTTACACAGTCGTGATCACTTTCTAGTTCTCTGGGGTTTGTCAGGGGCATCATGCTTGCTGGATTGCCCGGCCCGGATTTAGTAATGGTCAAATTATCTGTTTCCATAATCGTGGTCGCCCAGATAGGATGGTCCTTCAGGCCCCACTCATCCTTACTATTCTCTTTCACAGCTCTTATCCTGCGGGGGCTGTTTTGGATCATCCAGCCTATGTCTCCGTTCCCAGTGAAGTGTAGGCTAAAGTCTAGCTTTGTCAATATGTCCAAGCCAATGATGGGGGCGATGACGGGCCCAATCCATATATGTTCCCTTGTTTCATAGGGGCCAAAACACAAGGTCATTTGGTGGGTTCTATGTGAGATGATGTCTTCTCCGCTGGCCCCTGAGGCTTTCTTAGTCTTTCCATCTAATGGGCAGTCTTGGGCATATTGTGTGGGGAAGACCGTTAATTCTGCTCCTGTATCCAATAGGCAGTCTACTTCCAGTGGGGGTGAGTTATCTGTTTTTCCCACCAACAAAGTCATATAGAGGCCGTCCCTGGCTTGGGTGATTAAAGCTCTCAGTTGCCAAGGTACCTCTACCTTTGGGGGTTCGTTGGTGGGGTCTATTGGTTTTTTGAATGCTGTCGGGCCATGCTGTTGAAGGTTTCCCTTCCGGTGGAGTTTGAGTTCCGGTACATTTCTACCATCGCCATCTCTCCAGGGCTAAGGGTCGGTGGGGAGGGGGTAATTGCCTGGGTGTCATCCAGGCCGGCGGCGCCCAGGGTCTGCCACGGATTTGTGCCGGGTTGATTATCTGGGACTGCCTGTCCTTGCCATTGTCCTCCCCCACCTCTTCCTCTACCCCTGTTGCCCACTCGGCATGTTCTAGCCCAGTGTCCCTCTTTCCCACATTTGTGGCAATTGCCTGGTTTCTTACCTGGGTTTTCCCAGGGGGGTGCAGAGTTTACTCGCTCCGGGGGGGTTTAGTTTCATGGCTCGGAGCTTGGCACAGTGTTCTCTATCCTGGGTTACGGCTTGTTGGGTCAGGTCCGCAAAAGAAACTGCGTTTGTTTTCCAGTTTGCCATTGTTAATTTTACCAATTTTGCCAGGTCAGGTCTCAAACCATTCATAAAGGCGTTTTTCAATGGTTCATGGGTGCAGGCATCCACCTCTGCTTCAGTATTCTGTCCCATGCCAGAGTACTCTAACCACTGGTTGGCGAAACGACCGGCGAAGTCATTGGGGTCTTCTTTTTCTTTTTGGACACAGGAGGCTATTTTGGACCAGTCTGGATTGCTCGGGCCCCTTTCCTGTAGCCAATTTCTAATGGCCGTCCACCCTTCTGTCCTATCGGCTTCTGATTCTATCAGAGCTAGGTCAGGGGGGACTATTAGGACTGGTGGTGCTGGAGGTGGTACGGCGGGGGGTTGGGCTCCGACAGCTGGAGGTGGGTTGGCTGCTTGGTGCGCCGCTAAGGCCACTTGGTGTGCTTGTCTGGCTGCGTTAAGTAGGGCGTTTGCTCGTCTGGTGACGGCCATATTTACTATTGCCGTCAGGGCGGCCGACTCTCTTGCGCTAACTACTACTGCTATAACCTGGCATCCATCAAATGGGTGCAGGTTATAGTTTGTCCTTTTTCTTTCCAGGAACTGCCAGGCTTTTACTCCGCTTTTCTTTGGGTGCGGCATATCAGTTGCCCATTGATCTATATCTTTTGGGTTGGCCGGGTAGTAGGTATAAATTCGGAGATTTCGGCCGCCTACTTCATGTTTTTGTAACCTGATGGGGGCAAGGCATGGGGGTGGTTTCTTGGTTATATCTTCTTCACCTGATGAGTCCGTAAGAGGGGTATTTATTATAGCAATATGGGCTTCGTTTGATCGGGGTTGGAGCGTGGGCTGTTCATATGCCGGAGGGGCTGTAGGGGGCGCTGCAGGATAGGTAGGATACAAGAGTGTTGGAGTAGTCATCACCACTCCGGGATTTTCCCTATTTTCCCTGTGTATCTCCCTTTCTTGGTTTTTGCCTTCCACTTTTCTGCTCTTTCGTTTGCTTTTTCAAGGCATTTTTGGTGTTTCTCTAACTCGGTTTTGTATTTTGTTATCTGTTCGTGGAGAGCTGTTTTTTGTTCTTTCTCTTTGGCCTCTGCCGCCTTCCGAGTTATTTCCCCTCTCTGCCTACACTGTTTCAAGGTGGCCAATACCCAGCCCGTTTTTCTTTTCCCTCCTTTCATACGGGTGGTCTTGCCCCATGCTCTTTTTATATCATCAAGGGACCATTGTCCTTTTGAGGCACCAAATTTTGATTCGATATTATATTCATGTTGTGGGACATCGAATGTACTTTCTATATACTGTTTGAGTTGGATTATTATTTCCTCTAACGTGGTCTCAGGAGGGGCTCTGCCTCCTTTTTCCGTCGTTGGTTTTCTACTTGGTTCCGTCATGTTGCCACAGGTCGTAGACTTAACGAATAAGTTTGAAATAGACTAGAGTCGTCCCGGACTCCGCCGCGTGCTAGCTAGCAATGGGACCTGTGCTCCGTTAACCACCAGCCAGAGGGTACGCTACCCGGTTGGTTCATTCAATAAAGATCGCAGAGACAGGGTGCAAAAAGGGCACAATAAATTCCAGTGCTTACCTTTTTCCCCTTTCTTGATGTCTTGCGATCCTGCCGACTACGCCAAGTTGTAAGAACCGGGTTTTTCTGGTCCTCGTCTTGAGTTCCGTAGTACGAAGAATTCCAGGCTCGAGGGTTCAGAGAGTTAAAACAACATCATTTTATTCATTACTGTTCGGAGTGGTCATACAGCATATCGACAGTACATTTGTGTCCCGAGGGTCACACCGGGTTAGACACGTGGTGCCAGCATTTACGTCCCCGGGAGATGTCTGACCCTCTTGATGTTCCACACGCCTTCTGGCTAAGAGAGAGAATACCGGTGGGGAAGCCCCTATTATACCGTGGGACAAGGGTCACTACATCACTTCCCTGGCAACAAGTGTTTTGTTACATCACTTCCCTGGCAACAAGCGTTCTCCAATGGGAATCACTAAAGCCCTTTCAGTTTGACCATGATCTGGTCTTCAGTCTGGCAAGCAGGTCCTGACTTGTCTCACTGCTGTGGGCACCGAACAATGGCTAGTCAATCATTCTCTAGTCAGCAGTTAGGCCCTTTCAGTGACCCTGATCTGGTCGTTAACACTTTGTTAATACTTGGCCTCAGGCTGGGGCAGGTATTTCTCTGTTCTGCTAGCTTTTGCACTCTGCAAAGCTGGGGCTGCTTTTTAATCTAATCTAGACTTGTCTTGTGTGAAGCCATTTTGTGAGCCAATTCATTGCCCATTTTATTCCCATTTCCAAATCCAAACCATTTTTGTAAGCCAATTCATTGTCCATTTTATTCACGTTTCCACAGACCTTTTAAATCTCTTCCCACAGTCAGAACATTTAATCGATCTCTCATCACTGTGAACAAGCTGGTGTCTCAGGAGGGTGGCAGAATGAGAGAATCGCTTCAAAAACACGGAGCATGTCAATGGTCTCTCATCGGTGTGGACAAGCTGGTGTCTCAGCAGCACGGAGGGTGCAATTAATCCCTGCCCACACACGGAGTGGGTTAAAGGTCTCTCCCTAGTGTGAACTTGCTGGTGTATCATTGGAACGGATGGCTGAGTGAATCCCTTCCCACACATGCGGCCTGGGTTTCCCCCAGTGTGTGGCCACTGGTGTCGCTTCAGGTATTTGTAGATTTTGAAGCTCTTTCAGAACATTTAAAAGTTCTCTCCCCAGTGTGAACTCACGGGTGTGCCAGCAGATTGGAGGAGCGACTGAATCAGGTCCTGAGGAATCGCGTAAATCTGTCAGAATTTGAGGTGATGTTTGGTTTAAGTTTCCTGTCTGTAAATGCTCCACTTCTAAAACCCTGTAAAAGGAGTGTAGAAAGGGTAAGGGGGGAGCAGGAACTTTTTTGACTAATTTTGCCTCAAAGAACAAACAGGGCAGAGCCGGTCCCACTGGTGTCCAGCCATGCCCACAATAACCAGCAGGCCAGAATCAGCCCAATCCACCTCACTGACTTGGCCCTGAAGTCAAATCAAGTCTCATCAAAGTCTCATCAAATGACATCCTTTGTGACTGTGACAAAGGTAAACTATCTCTCCTCATCCTTCTTGACTTGTCTGCAGCCTTTGACATGGTTGACCACTCCATCCTTCTCCCAACACCTCTCCACCGTCGTCCAGCTGGGTGGGACTGCACTCGCCTGGTTCCATTCTTATCTATCTAATCGTAGCCACAGAATCGCCTGCAATGGTTTCTCTTCCCGCTCCCGCATCGTTACCTCTGGTGTCCCCCAAGGATCTATCCTTAAGCCCCTCCTATTTCTCATCTAAATGCTGCCCCTTGGTGACATCTGAAAACACAGCGTCAGTTTCCACATGTACGCTGACGACACCCATGTCGACCTCACCATCACTTCTCTCGACCCCGCCACGATCTCTAATCCGGTTCTGGGTGAGCAGAAATTTTCTCCAATTAAATATTGGGAAGACCGAAGCCATTGTTTTCAGTCCCTGCCACAAACTCTGTTCCCTAGCCACTGACTCCATCTCTCTCCCTAACATCTCCCCGAGGCTGAACCACACTGTTCACAACCTTGGTGTCATATTTGACCCTGAAATGAGCTTCCGAACATATATCCGCAGCATAACTAAGACCGCCTATTTCCACCTCAGTAACATCGCCCGTCTCCGCCCCGCCTCAGCTCATCGTCTGCTGAAACCCTCACCTGGGCCTTTGTTACCTCGAGACTCAACTATTCCAACGCACTCCTGGCTGGCCTCCCACATTCCACCCCACGTAAACTTGAGGTGATCCAAAACTACCCGTGTCGTAACTCAACACCAAGTCCCATTCACCCATCACCCCTGTACTCACTGACCTACATTGGCTCCCGTTTAGCAATGTTTCGATTTCAAAATTCTCATCCTTGTTTTCAAATCCCTCCATGGCCTCGCTCCTCCCTATCTTAGTTATTCCCTTCAGCCTCACAACCACCCGCCCCCCACGATAGAATCACAGAAAAATTAAGGCACAGAAGGAGGCCATTCGGCCCATCTTGTCCGTGCCGGCCGATTAAGTGCTATCCACACTAATCCCACTTTCCAGCACTTGGTCCGTGGCCTTGTAGGTTACGGCACTTCAAATGCATATCCAAGTACTTTTTTAAATGTGATGAGAGTTTCTGCCTCTACCACCCTGTCAGGCAGTGAGTTCCAGACCCCCACCACCCACTGGGTGAAAACATTTCTCCTCAACTCCCCTCTAAAGCTCCAACCAATTACTTTAAATCTATGCCCCCTGGTTGTGGACCCCTCTGCCAAGGGAAATAGGTCCTTCCTATCTCGGCCCCTCAGAATTTTATACACCTCAATCAGGTCTCCCCTCAGCCTCCTCGGTTCCAAAGTAAACAACCTCCTCCCCCCCGCCCCGAGATATCTGTGTTCCTCCAATTCTGCCCTCTTGAGCATCCCTGATTATAATCGCTGCACCATCAGTGGCCGTGTCTTCTGTTGCCTCGGCCCTAAGCTCTGGAATTCCCTCCCTGAACCTCTCCACCTCTCTTTCATAGAAAATAGGAGCAGGAGTCGGCCATTCGGCCCCTCGAGCCTGCTCCGCCATTCAATGAGATCATGGCTGATCAAAACCCACTTCTGTGACCAAGCTTTTGACCATCTGCCCGAATTTCTCCTTCTGTGGCTCGGGGTCACATTTTTCAATGTCTTACAATCCTCCTGTGCAGTGCCTTGGGACGATTTCCAACGTTAAAGGCGCTATAGAAATACAAGTTGTTGTTGTTCTCATTGTTGGAGGTGATCTCTGAACAGGCCCCGCCCCCTCCCCCTACTCCGCATGCTCCGCTCCAAGGTGAGCGCGGGCTCTAAACAGGCCCCGCCCCCTCCCCCTACTCCGCATGTGCCGCTCCAAGGTGAGCGCGAGCTCTGAACAGGCCCCGCCCCCTCCCCCTACTCCGCTCCAAGGTGAGCGCGGGCTCTGAACAGGCCCCGCCCCCTCCCCCTACTCCGCATGGCCGCTCCAAGGTGAGCGCGGGCTCTGAACAGGCTCCGGCCTCTCCCCCTACTCCACATGCACTGCTCCAAGGTGAGCGCGAGCTCTGAACAGGCCCCGCCCCCTCCCCCTACTCCGCATGCGCCGCTCCAAGGTGAGCGCGGGCTCTGAACAGGCCCCGCCCCCTCCCCCTACTCCGCATGGCCGCTCCAAGGTGAGCGCGGGCTCTGAACAGGCTCCGGCCTCTCCCCCTACTCCACATGTACTGCTCCAAGGTGAGCGCGAGATCTGAACAGGCCCCGCCCCCTCCCCCTACTCCGCATGCGCCGCTCCAAGGTGAGCGCGGGCTCTGAACAGGACCCGCCCCCTCCCCCTACTCCGCACGCGCCGCTCCAAGGTGAGCGCGGGCTCTGAACAGGCCCCACCCCCTCCCCCCACTCCACATGCGCCGCTACAAGGTGAGCGCGGGCTCTGAACAGGCCCCGCCCCCTCCCCCTACTCCGCATGCGCTGCTCCAAGGTGAGCGCAGGCTCTGAACAGGCCCCGCCCGCTCCCTCTACTCCACATGCACCGCTCCAAGGTGAGCGCGGGCTCTGAACAGGCCCGCCCCCGCCCCCTACTCCGCATGCGCTGCTCCAAGGTGAGCGTGGGATCTGAACAGGCCCCGCCCCCTCCCCCTACTCCGCATGCGCCGCTCCAAGGTGAGCGCGGGCTCTGAACAGGCTCCGGCCTCTCCCCCTACTCCACATGCACCGCTCCAAGGTGAGCATGGGCTCTGAACAGGCCCCGCCCCCTCCCCCTACTCCGCATGCGACGCTCCAAGGTGAGCGCGGGCTCTGAACAGGCCCCGCCCCCTCCCCCTACTCCGCATGCGCTGCTCCAAGGTGAGCACGAGCTCTGAACAGGCCCCGCCCCCTCCCCTACTCCGCATGCGCTGCTCCAAGGTGAGCGCGAGCTCTGAACAGGCCCCGCCCCCTCCCCCTACTCCGCATGCGCCGCTCCAAGGTGAGCGCAGGCTCTAAACAGGCCCCGCCCCCTCCCCCTACTCCGCATGCGCCGCTGCAAGGTGAGCGCGGGCTCCTAACAGGCCCCGCCCCCTCCCCCTACTCCGCATGCGCCGCTGCAAGGTGAGCGCAGGCTCCTAACAGGCTCCGCCCCCTCCCCCAACTCCGCATGCGCCGCTCCAAGGTGAGCGCGGGCTCTGAACAGGCCCCGACCCCGCCCCCTCCTCCGCATGCATCGCTCCAAGGTGAGCGCGGGCTCCTAACAGGCCCCGCCCCCTCCCCCTACTCCGCATGCGCCGCTGCAAGGTGAGCGCGGGCTCTGAACAGGCCCCGACCCCGCCCCCTCCTCCGCATGCGCCGCTCCAAGGTGAGCGCGGGCTCTGAACAGGCCCCGCCCCCTCCCCCTACTCCACATGCGCCGCTCCAAGGTGAGCGCGGGCTCTGAAAAGGTCCCGCCCCCTCCCCCTACTCCGCATGCACCGCTCCAAGGTGAGCACGGGCTCTGAACAGGCCCCGCCCCCTCCCCCTCCTCCGCATGCGCCGCTCCAAGGTGAGCGCTGGCTCTGAACAGGCCCCGCCCCTCCGCCTACTCCGCATGCGCTGCCGGGCCCCGCTCCCGAGGATGAGTCGCTACCGCGCCTGCGCAGGGCCTCGCATTCTGGGTCGGCCCGGGCAACCGCGAGAGTCCGGATCACCGGCGGAAAGTGAGTTTTATGAGGTATTTTTATATATAGCGGAGAGAAGCGCGGGCGGGGAGATAAATAAAAAGAAAATACAAACCGCACCGTCCCAGCGCCCTCCCGGCACCGAGCAGAGCGGATTGAGCGGCCGCAGCCCCTTGTCTTCTGCAGGGAGCCGGACTGGGGCACGTCATCAACTCCGCGGCGGTGACTGACGGGAGCTCCGACCAATAGGGAGAGAGCAGGCGCAGCTCGAAGGACTGAGGTGGCAGCGGGTCCTCCAACCAATCGGGGTGTCCGAGGGGCGGGACTTCCGCTGCCTGCTTCTCCCGCTGCTGAGACAAGTGGAATGCAGCAGAGGGCGCTCTTCTGAGTTTGGGGCTCAGGCCTGTTAGTGGAGCAGTGCAGAGGGAACTTTACTCTGCACTGGGCTTTACTCCCTCAGCACTGCACTGGAGGGGCAGCACAGAGTTTTAGACTCGAGTCTCTGGAGTGGGACTTCAACCCACAACCTTCTGACTCAGAGGAGAGAGTGCTGCCGCCTGAGCCACGGCTGACACTCGGTATCTAACCCGTGCTGTACCTGCCCTGGGAGTGTTTGACGGGACAGTGTAGAGGGAGCTTTACGCTGTATCTAACCCGTGCTGTACCTGCCCTGGGAGTGTTTGACGGGACAGTGTAGAGGGAGCTTTACTCTGTATCTAACCCGTGCTGTACCTGCTCTGGGAGTGTTTGATGGGACAGTGTAGAGGGAGCTTTACTCTGTATCTAACCTGTGCTGTACCTGCCCTGGGAGTATTTGATGGGATAGTGTAGAGGGAGCTATACTCTGTATCTAACCCGTGATGTACCTGCCCTGAGAGTGTTTGATGGGACAGTGTAGAGGGAGCTTTACTCTGTATCTAACCCTTGCTGTACCTGCCCTCACGAGCAAATTTGGCTAGGGTAAATAAAATCAGAGAGTTAAATGTGTGGCTCAAAGACTGGTGTGGGAGAAATGGGTTTTGCTTCTTGGGACACTGGCACCAGTACTGGGACAGGAGAGAGCTGTTCCGTTGGGACAGACTTCACTTGGCCAGTGCTGGGACTAGAATCTTGGTGAATCGAATAACTAGGGCTGTAGAGAGGGCTTCAAACTAATTAGTGGGGGGGAGGTTTCAAGAGAGCGAAAAATAAAAATGTCAGCAGAGAAGGCAATAGAGCAAGGTAGCAGTGGGGGAATTAAAAACCAGAGCGTGCCAGGAAGGGACAGAATATATAAAGATAAAGGTAAAGTAGTAAAAGGGGTAAAAGCAGGAATAAATTGTCACAAAACATATTTAAAAGTTCTTTATCTGAATGCACGCAGCATTCGTAACAAAATAGATGAGTTGATGGTACAAATAACTACACATGGGTATGATCTGGTGGCCATTACGGAGACATGGCTGCAGGGTGACCATGACTGGGAACTAAACATCCAGGGGTATTTGACTATTAGGAAGGGCAGACAGGAAGGAAAAGGAGGTGGGGTGGCTGTGTTAATAAAGGATGGAATCACTGCAATAGTGAGAAATTATATTGGGTCAAAGGATCAGGATTGTGAAACGGTTTGGGTGGAAATAAGGAATAATAAGGGGAAAAAGTCACTAGTGGGCGTAGTCTATCGGCCTCCTAACAGTTGCAACTCCAATGGTCGGAGTATAAATCAGGAAATAGTTGGGGTTGTAATAAGGGAACAGCTATAATCATGGGAGATTTTAACTTTCATATTGACTGGACAAATCAAATTGTGCAGGGCAGCCTTGAGAAAGAGTTCATAGAGTGCATTAGGGATGGGTTCCTTGAGCAGTATGTTACTGAACCAACCAGGGGGCAGGCAATCTTAGATCTGGTCCGGTGTAATGAGACAGGATTAATAAAAAATGTCCTAGTAAAGGATCCCCTTGGAATGAGTGACCATAACATGGTTGAATTCCAAATTCAGTTGGAGGGTGAGAAAGTTGGATCTCAAACCAGCGTACTAAGCTTAAATAAAAGGAGACTATGAAGGTATGAGAGCAGAGTTGACTAAAGTGGACTGGGAAAATAGATTAAGGTGTAAAACGGTACAGGAGCAGTGGTGTACATTCAAGGAGATATTTCACAACTTTCAAGGAAAATATGTTCCACTGAGGAAAAAGTGGCATAAAAGAAAAGACAGCCATCTGTGGCTAAGTAAAGTAAGAAAGGATAGTATCTGACTGAAAACAAGGGCATACAAAGTAGCCAAATCTAGTGGGAGGATAGAAGAGTGGGAAGCATTTAAAGCCAGCAAAGAATAACTAAAAGATTAATTAAGAAAGGGAAGATAGATTATGAAAGTAAACTAGCAAAAAATATAAAAACAGATAGCAAGAGTTTCTACAGTTGTATAAAAAGAAAAAGGGTGGCTAAAGTGAATGTTGGTCCCTTAGAGGACGAGACTGGGAAATTAGTAGTGGGGAACATGGAGATGGCAAATACGCTGAACAAATATTTTGTATCAGTCTTTACAGTAGAGGACACTAAAAATATCCCAATACTGGACAAACAGGGGGCTATGGGGGGGGCGGGGGAGGAGCTAAACACGAATAAAATCACTAAGGAGGTGGTACTCGGTAAGATCATGGGACTTAAGGCAGATAAGTCCCCTGGACCTGATGGCTTACAGCCTAGGGTCTTGAGAGAAGTAGTGGTAGGGATTGCGGATGCATTGGTTGTAATTTTCCAAAACTCCCTGGATTCAGGAAAGGTCCCAGCAGATTGGAAAACTGCTAATGTAATGCCCTTATTTAAAAAGGGAGGTAGACAAAAGGCTGGAAAGTATTGACCAGTTAGCCTAACATCTGTGGTTGGTAAAATGTTGGAGTCCATTATTAAGGAAGCAGTAACAGGATATTTGGATAAGCATAATTTAATCTGACAGTCAGCATGGTTTTATGAAGGGGAAATCATGTTTGACAAATTTGCTCGTATTCTTTGAGGACGTAACAAACAGGGTGGATAAAGGGGAACCAGTGGATGTGGTATATTTGGACTTCAAAAAGGCATTTGACAAGGTGCCACACAAGATTACTGATCAAGATAAAAAATCACAGGATTGGGGGTAATATACTGGCATGGGTGGAAGATTGGCTATCTAACAGAAAACAGAGAGTTGGGATAAATGGTTCATTCTCGGGTTGGCAATCAGTAACTGGTGGTGTTCTGCAGGGGTCAGTGCTGGGACCCCAACTCTTTACAATCTATATTAACGATTTGGAGGAGGGGACCGAGTGCAACGTATCCAAATTTGCCAACAATACAAAGATGGGAGGGAAAGCAGTGAGTGAGGAGGACATAAAAAACCTGCAAAAGGACATAGACAGGCGAAGTGAGTGGGCAGAAATTTGGCAGATGGAGTATAATGTTGGAAAGTGTGAGGTTATGCACTTTGGCAGAAAAAATCAAAGAGCAAGTTATTATCTAAATGGAAAGAAACTGCAAAGTGCTACAGTACAAAGGGATCTGGGGGTCCTGGTGCATGAAACACAGAAGGTTAGTATGCAGGTACAGCAGGTGATCAGGAAGGCCAATGGAATCTTGGCTTTTATTGCAAGGGGGATGGAGTATAAAAGCAGGGAAGTCTTGCTTCAGTTATACAGGGTACTGGTGAGGCCACACCTGGAATACTGCGTACGGTTTTGCTTTCCATATTTAAGAAAACATATGCTTGCTCTCACAGTAGTTCAGAGAAGGGTCACTTGGTTGATTCCGGAGATGAGGGGGTTAACTTATGAGGAAAGGTTGAGTAGGTTGGGCCTCTACTCATTGGAATTCAGAAGAATGAGAGGCGATCTTATCGAAACATATAAGATTGTGAGGGGGCTTGATCGGGTGGATGCGGTGAGGATGTTTCCACTGAGGGGTGAGACTCAAACTAGGGGGCATAATCTTAGAATAAGGGGCTGCCCTTTCAAAACTGAGATGAGGAGAAACTTCTTCACTCGGAGGGTAGTAAATCTATGGAATTTGCTACCTCAGATAGTTGTGGAAGCTGCAACATTAAATAAATTTAAAACGGAGATAGACAGTTTCCTAACTGATAAGGGAGTTAGGGGTTACGGGGAGCGGGCAGGGAAGTGGACGTGAGTCTAGGTTCGGATCAGCCATGATCCTATTGAATGGCGGAGCAGGCCCAAGGGGCCGTATGGCCTACTCCTGCTCCTACTTCTTATGTTCTTATGTTTGGACCCGTCTGTTGACCGCCTCCTGAACTCTTGCTAATTCAGGGAATTTAGTCCATCTGTGACCAGACTATAACATCAAGCCCATCTGGCTATCACACCTATATGGTCCGTGAGGTTATTATTAGATTCACACCCAGACGTTGTGCCTTCACTTGTCTGGCACTTCATCCCATAACACGGGTACAGGGGCTCAGTAATGTTTCATTCATCAGAAAAAGACAAAGTACAACAACATACTGGTCAGATTAACAGAATCTCATCATAGTTATGGGGCCATCAATATAACAGTCATTAATAAATCCAGGAGGGAATTCAGGAGAAAGTTCTTTACCCAGAGAGTGATGAGAATGTGGAACTCGCTCCCACAAGGAGTAGTTGAGGCTAATGGCATAGATGTATTTAAGACGAAGCCAGATAAACATAGGAGGATATGTCGGAGGAGGCTCGCGTGGATCATAAACCCCGGCATGGACCAGTTGGGCTGAATGGCCTGTTTCTGTGCTGTACATTCGATGTAATAACATGAACAGTCCACCGGCGTGCTCGAGGCCTTCCGTGACCAGTGGGTACCGGAGGGACTGGCGTGCATCATCACCACCGAAAATAGAATTTTAATTTCATTTAAGTTTCCTTTAAACTTTTTTTTTGTTATGTTACAGGTTTTATTGGTTGTGATGGTTGACTTTTAATAGGCAATTGCCTGTGATAAGGAGAAAAACAAAAATAACATTAACAGTCAAATCAAGGGGATCATCAGCACAACAGATTGAAAGATTAAACAGCAGTACAAGAATTTATAAAACATTCATCCATTCCACGTTCATGTCACCCCAGCTGTCTACAGGGCCCTGCGCTACAGAACAGTGTGAACTCGCTGGTGTCTCAGCAGGTCATTGGAGCTTTTAAAGCTCTTCCCACAGTCAGAACATATAAACGGCCTCTCATCAGTGTGAACAAGCTGGTGTGCCAGCAGGTTGTTGGACTGCAAGAATCCCTTCCCACACACAGAGCAGGGCCTGGACAGAGTAGATGCAGGAAGGATGTTTCTGATGGCTGGGGAGTCCAGAACCAGGGGTCATAGTCTAAGGATAAGGGGTAAGCCATTTAGGACTGAAATTAGGAGGAATTTCTTCACCCAGAGAGTGGTGAACCTGTGGAATTCTCTGCCACAGAGGGCGGTGGAGGCCAGTTCATTAAATATATTCAAGAAAGAGTTGGATATATTTCTTAAGGCTAAAGAGATCAAGGGATATGGGGAGAAGGCAGGAACAGGGTACTGAATTTGAATGATCAGCCATGATCTCATTGAATGGCGGAGCAGGCTCGAAGGGCCGAATGGCCGACTCCTGCTCCTATCTTCTATGTTTCTATGTTTTCTATGTTACCAAACAATTGCATTGTGTTTGTATTGAACTTGGAGAATAAGGGGAGTCAAAATGTCTGCTAAGAACCAGTAAAGCCAATATTAAGAATTGAATGAAGAATCTTCGGTAAGAATGACATCAAATGGAAACCATTGCTGTCATTGCTTTTACGATGGTTTTTGGAACACTTAAAGGTAGAGAAATAATTATGCATGCAATAGTTGAATTGACAATAAAATAGAAAGCATTCGAAAGCGGTATCAATAAAGACAATTAGCTGACATCAGCAGAGAACATCAAAGAAGAAACCACTGCCAAAAGGGTATAAAAATAAGACCTTTTTAACAGAAAGTCAGAACACGTTGAACGGGCAAAGCATTTCTCAACTTTCCAGAGGCATCTCTAAGTCTTTAACTGAGTCTCGGGAAGTCAGATTGATTTTGGTGGATGTTCTGGATTTAGAAATAAGAAATAAGAAATGTAACGAAGTAAAGATTTGAAAATAAGGATCTCTGAGAAATAAGGAATGTAAGCTAATTGTATTTTGATTTGTTAATGTTGCGACTGATTCAACAGATGTTAACTGAATGTCAGCTCTTAAATAAAACTATATACTTTTAGAATAGTCTCAAAGAGTAATTCTGTATAGACTCGTGAACCCACAAAATCTGTACACAATTTTGTAAGGAGTTGCAGAATTCTGGGGGGTATTCCAGACCCTCATAATATCCAGAAGGTTACATAAGAACATAAGAAATAGGAGCAGGAGTAGGCCAATTGGCCCCTCGAGCCTGCTCCGCCATTCAATAAGATCATGGCTGATCTGATCCTAACCGCCAATCCACTATCACAGAACCATCTCCTGAATCTAACAGAATTAGACACACGAAATAGGAGCAGGATCAGGCTACAGTCTAGTTCAACATATTAAAAGTACTATCCGGAGGATGGTAACATCTTTAGTCATTCCATTCCTTTAGGGAGAGATAGTCTGAACCTTTAGACCCATTTAAGCATCTTATGTAATTCGGCTATCTCGAAGTTAAATTGAGAGTGAACGTCTGGGGAATACGCCTGATCTAGGACAGCCCAAAAGGGCTAGGACTGTAATTATCCCTTCAGACGGGGCCTCAGTTTAACGTCGCATCTGAAAGATGGCACCTCTGACAGAGCAGCTCTCCCTCAATACTGCCCTGGAATGTGAGCCTAGATTAAGTGCTCAAGTTTCCAGAGTGGGACTCAAACCCACGACCTTCTGACTCTAGAGGTGAGTGTGTCACCCACTGAGACGAGGCTGACCCCTCTTAAACTCCAGCCTAGTTACTGGGGTTATCAGCATCTTCAAACCGCCCCCGCCCCCCCAACCCCATAATTGCCATTATTAACACAGAATAGTCCTTCATGTGATTAACAGCAGAATGGGACCAGTGCACTCAGGTGTGAACTCGCTGGTGTCTCAGCAGGTCAGATGAACTGGTGAATCTCTTTTCACACACTGAGCAGGGGAATGGCCTCTTCCCAGTGTGGGTGAACTGGTGTTTCCGAAGATCAGATGAGTGCGTAAATCGCTTCCCGCAGTGAGAGCAGCTGAACGGCCTCTCCCCGGTGTGGATGCGTCAATGCATCTTCAGGCCCTTGGAGCATTTGAAACTCTTGTCGCAGTCGGAACATTTAAATGGCCTCTCGTCAGTGTGAACCCGCTGGTGTTCCCGCAGAGAGGTGAGACGAGTGAATCCTTTCCCGCACTCGGAGCAGGTGATTGGCCTCTCGTCAGTGTGAACCAGCTGGTGTCTCAGCAGGGTGGAGGAGAGAGTGAATCCCTTCCCACACACAGAGCAGGTGAACTCCCTCTCCCCAGTGTGAACTCGCTGGTGTTTGGTCAGAGCCCCGGAGATTTTAAAACTCTTCCCACAGTCAGAACATGTAAACGGTCTCTCATCAGTGTGAACAAGCTGGTGTCGCTTCAGGTCTGTGGAGCTTTTAAAGCTCTTCTGACAGACAGAACATTTAAAGGCTCTCTCATCAGTGTGAACAAGCTGGTGTCGCTTCAGGTCTGTGGAGCTTTTAAAGCTCTTCTGACAGACAGAACATTTAAAGGCTCTCTCATCAGTGTGAACAAGCTGGTGTCTCAGCAATTTGGATGAAACAGAGAATCCCTTCCCACACACAGAGCAGGGAAATGGCCTCTCCCCAGTGTGAACTTGCTGGTGTTCCTTCAGAACCCCAGAGCTTTTAAAACTCTTCCCACAGTCAGAACATTTAAACGCTCTCTCATCAGAGTGAGCTTGCTGGTGTCTCAGCAGGTGGGATGGATGAACAAATCCCTTCCCACACACTGAGCAGGTGAACGGACTGTCCCCGGTGTGACTGCGCCGATGAACATCTGACGCAGATGGGGAACTGAATCTCTTCCCGCTGTCCCCACCTTTACCCGGTTTCTCCCCGGTGTGACGGTGCACGTGTCTCGCCAAGGCAGGCAATCGGCTGAAGGCGAGTCCACACACGGAACACGTGTGCAGTTTGTCTGCGCTGCGATCGCTGCTCTCTCCTTCCATGTGCAAAGGCCGATGATATTAAGGTCCTGATGAATCGACTCTGTCAGATCTTGACGTGATGTTTGGTCTGAGCTTCCTGTCTGTAAATGCTCCATTTCTAAAACCCTGTAAAAGGAGTGTAGAAAGTAGTAAGAGGGAGAATGTTGTTTCATGTCGCTCTTTCCCAGCCCAGGGGCAGTGAAGCTGATTTTCAGGCTCCAGTTGCTGTCCCCAGGTGAGAGCAGCTCAGTCAGCACAGAGCTGGGGCTGGAATCTGGGAGAGGGGCCGCAGGCAGCACAGAGCTGGAGCTGGAATCTGGGAGAGGGGCCGCAGGCAGCACAGAGCTGGGGCTGGAATCTGGGAGAGGGGCCACAGGCAGCGGGCCTGGCAAAGGGGCAATCACTGATTGAATAATAAACAGGGGGAAGGGGACACTAACCTCACATCAGATATATCTATAGCTTAAGTAGACAGATTTTAAACCAAACGATGGGACCGATGGCTGCAATTCCTGTGCCATGTGGGAACTCCAGGATGCTTCACGTGTCCTGGTGAACCGCGTGTGCAGGAAGCGCCTCCCGTGGCTGGAACTCGAGCTCAGGGTCTCTGAGCTTGGGGAGCGGCTGGAGTCACTGCCGGGCAGACGGGAGGCTGAGAGTTTCCTGGAGCACACGTTCCAGGAGGTGGTCACCCCACAGCCACAGAGAGTTCGTGGGAATTGTAACTGGGTGGCCGCCCAGCAGGGTTTGAGGAGGCAAGGCAGTGCAGGAATCCCCCGGGAGTGCGGCACTCTCAAACCGGTTTTCAGTGCTGAATCCCGGTGAGGGTGATGACACCTCGGGGGAGAGTGCAGTCTAGAGCGCATCCACTGCACTGTGGGGCAAGGCCAATTTCAGTGGGATGAGAATGGATCTGGCCCGGGTAAATTGGAATCAAAGATTGGCAGGAAAAACTGTAGAGGAACAATGGGCTGCCTTTAAAGAGGAAATAATTCGGGTACAGTCGAGGTACATTCCCACTAAGGGGAAATGTAGGGCAACTAAAGTCAGAGCTCCCTGGATGACGAAAGAGATAGAGAGTAAGATGAAGCAGAAAAAGAGCATGTATGACAGATGTCAGGTCGAGAATACATCTGAGAATCAGGCTAAATATAGAAAGTTCAGAGGAGAAGTGAAAAAGAAAATACGAGGGGCAAAGAGAGAGCATGAGAATAGAATGGCAGCTAACATAAAAGGTAATCCAAAAGTCTTCTATAGGCAGATAAATAGTAAACGGGTAGTAAGAGGAGGGGTGGGGCCGATTAGGGACCAAAAAGGAGACCTACGCACGGAGGCAGAGGGTAAGGCTGAGGTACTAAATCAGTACTTTGCATCTGTCTTCACCAAGGAAGAAGATGCTGCCATAGACATAGTGAAGGAGGAGGTAGAGGAGATACTGGATGGAAGAAAAATTGATAAAGACAAGGTACTAGAAAGGCTGGCTGTACTTAAAGTAAATAAGTCACCAGGACTGGATGGGAAGCATCCTAGTACGCTGAGGGACGTGAAGGAAGAAATTGCGGAGGTACTGGCCATAACCTTCCAAATCCTCATTAGAAACTGGGGTGGTGCCAGAGGACTGGAGAATTGCAAATGTCACACCCTTGTTCAAAAAAGGGTGTAAGGACAAACCCAGCAACCACGGGCCAGTCAGATTTACCTCAGTAGTGGGGAAGCTTTTAGAAACAAAAATCAGGGACAAAATTAACAGTGTGGATTAATTAAGGAAAGCCAGCACAGATTTGTTAAAGGCAAATCGTGTTTAACCAACTTGATGGAGTTTTTTGATGAGGTAACAGAGAGGGTTGATGAGGGCAATGCGGTTGACGTGGTGTGCATGGATTTCCAAAAGGCGTTCGACAAAGTGCCACATAATAGGCTTACCAGCAAAGTTGAAGCTCATGGAGTAAAAGGGACAGTGGCTGCATGGATAGGGAATTGACTAAGTGACAGGAAACAGTGAGTAGTGGTGAACGGTTGTTTTTCAGACTGGAGGAAGGTACACAGTGGTGTTTCCCAGGGGTCGGTTCTAGGACCACTGCTTTTCTTGATCTATATTAAAGACTTGGATGTGGGTGTACAAGGCACAATTTCAAAATTTGCAGATGACACAGAACTTGGAAGTATAGTGAACAGTGAGGAGGATAGTGATAGACTTCAAGTGGACATAGACAGGCTGGTGGAATGGGCGGACACGTGGCAGATTAAATTTAATGCAGAAAAATGTGAAGTGATACATTTTGGTAGAAAGAATGAGGAGAGGAAATATAAACTAAAGGGTACAATCCTAAAGTGGGTGCACGAACAGAGAGAGCTGGGGGTATATGTGCACAAATCATTGAAGGTGGCAGGGCAGGTTGAGAAAGCAGTTAAAAATCTTACGGGAACCTGGGCTTCATGAATAGAGGTATAGAGTACAAAAGTGTGGAAATTATGATGAACCTTTATAAAACACTAGTTCGGCCTCAACTGGAGTATTGTGTCCAATCCTGGGCACCGCACTTTAGGAAGGATGTGAAGGCCTTAGAGAGGGTGCAGAAAAGATTTACGAGAATGGTTCCAGGGATGAGGGACTTCAGTTACATTGATAGACTGGAGAAGCTGGGGTTGTTCTCCTTGGAGCAGAGAAGACTGAGAGGAGATTTGATAGAGGTGTTCAAGATCAAGAGGGGTCTGGACAGAGTAGATAGAGAGAAACTCTTCCAATTGGCAGAGGGGTCGAGAACCAGAGGACACAGATTTAAGCTGATTGACAAAAGAACCAAAGGCGACATGAGGAAAAACTTTTTGACGCAGCGAGTGGTTAGGATCTGGAATGCACTGCCTGAAAGGGTGGTGGAGGCAGATTCAATCACCGCTTTCAAAAGGGAATTGGATAAGTACCTGAAAGAGAAATATTGCAGGACTTCAGATTCCTGGGGCAGGAGGGACCAGTTCTGGGGCAGGAGGGACCTGTCCAAGGTGGACAGGTTGCACCTCAACAGAGCTGGGACCAATGTCCTCATGGGACGGTTAACTAGTGCTGTGGGGGAGGGTTTAAATTAATTAGACAGGGGGATGGGCACCAGGATGAAACATTAGAGAGGAGAAACAAGGTGAAGAGAGGACTGGGAGAGACAAGTAGCACTAGAGGGACAGAACTGCTGGTCATCTTCCAAAATTCGATAGACTCTGGAACAGTTCCCATGGATTGGAGGGTAGCTAATGTTACCCCACTGTTCAAAAAACGTGGTAGAGAGAAAACGGGAAATTATAGACCGGTAAGCCTGACATCGGTAGTGGGGAAAATGCTAGAGTCCATTATAAAAGAGGTAATAGTAGAGCACTTGGAAAACAGTGACAGGATCGGACAAAGTCAACATGGATTTACAGAAGGTAAATCGTGCTTGACTAATCTACTGGAATTTTTTGAGGATGTAACTGGTAGAATAGATAAGGGAGAACCAGTGGATGTGGTGTATTTGGAATTTCAGAAGGCTTTCAATAAGGTCACGCAGAAGAGATTAGCGTGTAAAGTTAAGGCACATGGGATTGGGGGCAAAGTACTGACTTGGATAGAGAACTGGTTGGCAGACAGGAAGCAAAGAGTTGGAATAAACGGCTCTTTTTCCGAGCGGCAGGCAGTGACTAGTGGGGTACCACAGGGATCGGTCCTAGGACCCCAGCTATTCACAATATATATAAATGATCTAGACGAGGGAACTAGATGTAATATCTCCAAGTTTGCAGACGACACAAAGCTGGGTGGGCGTGTGTGCTGTGAGGAGGATGCCGAGAAACTCGAGTATGATTTGGACAGGTTGGGTGATTGGGCAGAAGCATGGCAGATGCAGTATAATGTGGATAAATGCGAGGTTATCCACTTTGGTGGCAAAAACAAGAAGGCAGATTATTACCTGAACGGCAATAGATTGGGAGAAGGGGAAGTGCAACGAGACCGGAGTGTCCTTGTGCACCAGTCGCTGAAGGCAAGCATGCAGGTGCAGCAGGTGGTTGAGAAGGCAAATGGTATGTTGGCCTTCATAGCAAGAGGATTCGAGTACAGGAACAAGGATGTCTTGCTGCAGTTGTACAGGGCCTTGGTGAGACCACACCTTGAGTATTGAATATTGAAACTTATAAAATTCTGACAAGACTGGATAGACTAGATGCAGGAAGGATGTTCCCGATGTTCGGGGAGTCCAGGACCAGGGGTCACAGTCTAAGGATAAGAGGTAGGCCATTTAGGAGAGAAATGAGGAGGAATTTCTTCACCCAGAGAGTGGTGAACCTGTGGCATTCTCTACAACAGAAGGCAGTAGAGGCCAATACATTAAATATATTCAAGAAGGAGTTGGATATATTTCTTAAGGCTAAAGGTATCAAGGGATATGGGGAGAAGGCAGGGACCGGGTCCTGAATTTGGATGATGAGCCATGATCGCATTGAATGGCGGAGCAGGCTCGAGGGGCCGAATGGCCGACTCCTGCTCCTATCTTCTATGTTTCTATGAATCCCAGGACCAGGCCCCTATGGGGAATAGGTATGCAGATCTAGGCGCAAAACTAGCTGCGGAAGAAATGCAACCAGAGGACGCGTTCAAAAATGAAATAAATATGGTCATGATAGTCAGTGGGGTACAGGAAGTGAATATAATGGAGCTACAAGAAAATACTGGTAAACAGCAAAAGGAGAAATGGAGACAAGCTGGCGCGCAATTACAAGATGGAATTTGGAAATGGGCCTCACGTAACCAGGTGGTGGCACCGGAATGTTGTAGACAACAACTGATGGTGCTATGCCATGGTGTAACACATGGTCCACCCCAGGACGAACGACCGGACTGACCCCCTATGAACTAATGACAGGACGAGCTATGAGACTACCAGAGGATTTGGCTGGAGGGGTGGGAGAACCAGGACCAGTGCAAGATAGATTAAGGAGATACTTAGTACAACTAAATCAGGAGGTACAAGCACTAAATAAAGAAGTAAGGAACCAACAACAGATTAAAGATCTAGAAAGGCAGAATGCTGGACTTAAACCAGACGAGTTGCCCAGAATAGGTCAACAAGTAATGACGCAAGTTATCGGAAGGGAATGGGGCCCGTTGGATGGGGCCATGTACTGTATTAATGACAAGTGATACGTGTGTTTGTCTACAGGAACCGATGGGTATGCGATGGAAGCAATGGACCCAGGTGAAACCATTTAACACTAAAGACCCCCATTCTACCCTCTCCTCTAGGGGAAAGAGCTCGGAACACAACCAGACCTCTGTTTAAATTACAGATAAACATGGATCCAGTCGACCCTTTATATCAGAGGGTCCGTCTCGGGGAGAAGCTCTCCTGGTTTACCCTTACACCTGAGAACTCATTTTTAATGTGGAAGCAAGTCATCCTCGGTTCCGAGGGACTGCCTAAGAAGAAGAAGATATAATTGGAGTAAGACTTCTTTACTCCTGTATTCAAATCCTCTTGTAATGAAGGCCAGCATACCATTTGCCTTCTTAACTACCTTTCATGACCACCGGACGTCCCAAAGCACTTTACAGCCAATGAAGTATTTTTGAAATGTAATCACTGTTGTAATGTGGGAAACGCGGCAGCCAATTTGTGCACAGCAAGCTCCCACAAACAGCAATGTGATAATGACCAGATAATCTGTTTTTTCGTCATGTTGATTGAGGGATAAATATTGGGCTCAAAACACCGGGGATAACTTCTTCGAAATAGCACCACGGGATCTTTTACGTCCACCTGAAGGGGCAGACGGGGGCCTCGGTTTAACGTCTCATCCGTAGGACGGCACCTCCGACACTGCAGCGCTCCCTCAGTACTGCCCCTCCGACATTGCGGCTCTCCCACAACATTGCTTCCCCTGACAGTGCGGCGCTTCCACAGTACTGCCCCTCCGATGGAGCAGCGCTCCCTCAGTACTGCCCCTCCGACAGTGCGGCGCTCCCTCAGCACTGCCCCGCACTGGAGTGTCAGCCTCGCTTTATATGCTCAAGTCCCTGGAGCAGGATTTGAACCCACAACCTTCTGACTCTGCTAGCCACTGAGCCACAGCTGCCTCCAGTCTTTTACACAGTTTCATCATAACTTCCTTGCTTTTGCACTCTCCGCCTCTCCTAAAGCAGGGGAGTTATGATGAATTGTTAAACAGTTTTTTTTGCAGAGTGACCAAGGCTGTCTGTATTGTGCATTTGAAAGCAGCTTGTATTGTGAAGCTTGTGCCCCTCTCCCAGATTCCAGCCCCAGCTCTGTGCTGACTGAGCTGCTCTCACCTGGGGACAGCGCGTCACAATCGGCCCCAGCGCGCCGGAGCTTGAGAGGAGGCCCCGCCCCCTTGCCGCGCCGCCATTGGTTGGAGGACCAGGCCGCCCAGTTCAGTCCTCCCACCTCAGCCCTCTTCCTATTGGTCAGAGGTCCCGTCAGTCACAAGCCCGGGTCGGGCCTCAATCGACCTGATTAGGCCTCTTCCTGTGATGACGTCACAATCGGGCCCCAGCCTCAGCGCCGGGGAGGAAGGTCCCGCCCCCTTGCCGCGCCGCCATTGGTTGGAGGACCAGGCCGCCCAGTTCAGTCCTCCCAGCTCAGCCCTCTTCCTATTGGTCAGCGCTCCCGTCAGTCAGAATCACATTGCTCCGGTTCACTCCGCCAGCCCGCGCGGGTCAATCCGCTCCTTTCGGCGTCCGCGGAAGTACCGCCCGCCCGACTCTCAGGTTTGATTTTTCTCGTATTTTTTACTTTATAACCTCGCTCTCCGCTTCCCCCGGTCACCTCGATTTAAATCGATTCCCCAACACTTGACTTTACCCCGGCCGCTGATTCCGCCTCTTTCCCGGGCCCGGCCTTCCGTCTTCGCTGCACAGGCGCACTGGCAGCCTCGTTTTGTGGTGGGGCCGAATGAGTATGCGTGGCCCCGCCTCTCCACATTTAAAGGGTCACCCACCCCCTGCACATTTAAAGGGACACCCACCCTCTCCACATTTAAAGGGACACCAGCCCCCTCCACATTTAAAGGGACACCCGCCCCCTGCACATTTAAAGGGACACCCACCCCCTCCACATTTAAAGGGACATGCACCCCCTCCACATTTAAAGCGACACCCACCCCCTCCACATTTAAAGGGACACCCACCCCCTCCACATTTAAAGGGACACCCACCCCCTCCACATTTAAAGGGGCACCCACCCCCGCCACATTTAAAGGGACACCTACCTCCTCCACATTTAAAGGAACTCCCTCCCCCCGTCTCATGTCCTCTGCTGTGGAGCAGGAATTCCTGGTGTGTTTACGGGATGGTTTCCTGGACCAATATGTTGAGGAACCAACCAGAGATCAGGCCATCTTAGACTGGGTATTATGTAACGAGAAAGGATTAATTAGCAATCTTGTTGTACGAGGCCCCTTAGGTCAGAGTGATCATAATATGATCGAATTCTTCATTAAGATGGAAAATGAAGTTGTTGACTCAGAGACTAGGGTCCTAAATTTAAATAAAGGGAACTACGATGGTCTGAGGAGCGAGTTGTGTAGGATTGATTGGGGAATGTCACTCAAAGGGTTGACGGTGGATAGGCAATGGCAAACATTCAAAGACCGCATGGATGAACTACAGAATTTGTTCATCCCAGTTTGGCATAATAATAAAACAAAAAAGGTGACTCAACCGTGGCTAACAAGGCAAATTAGGGATAGCATCAGATCCAAGGAGAGGACATATAAATTGGCCAGAAAAAGCAGTAAACCTGAGGATTGGGAGCAGTTTAGGATTCAACAAAGGAGGACAAAGGGATTAATTAAGAAGGGGAAAATAGAATATGAGAGTACGCTTGCAGGGAACATAAAAACTGACTGTAAAAGCTTTTATAGATATGTGAAGAGAAAAAGCACATAAGAACATAATAAGTTGGAGCAGAAGTAGGCCATATGGCCCCTCGGGCCTGCTCCGCCATTCAATAGGATCATGGCTGATCCGAACCTAGACTCACGTCCACTTCCCTGCCAGCTCCCCATAACCCTTAATTCCCTTATCAGTTAGGAAACTGTCTAACTCCATTTTAAATTTATTTAATGTCGCAGCTTCCACAGCTATCTGAGGTAGCAAATTCCATGGATTTACCACCCTCTGAATGAAGAAGTTTCTCCTCATCTCAGTTTTGAAACGGCAGCCCCTTATTCTAAGATTATGCCCCCTAGTTCTAGTCTCACCCATCAGTGGAAACATTCTCCCCGCATCCACCGGATCAAGCCCCCTCACAATCTTATATGTTTCGATAAGATCGCCTCTCATTCTTCTGAATTCCAATGAGTAGAGGCCCAACCTACTCAACCTTTCCTCATAAGTCAACCCCCTCATCTCCGGAATCAACCGAGTGAACCTTCTCTGAACCGCCTCGAGAGCAAGTATATCTTTTCTTAAATATGGAAGCCAAAACTGCACGCAATATTCCAGGTGTGGCCTCACCAGTACCCTGTATAACTGAAGCAAGACTTCCCTGCTTTTATACTCCATCCCCCTTGCAATAAAAGCCAAGATTCCATTGGCCTTCCTGATCATCTGCTGTACCTGCATACTAACCTTCTGCGTTTTATGCACCAGGACCCCCAGATCCCTTTGTACTGTAGCACTTTGCAGTTTCTCTCCATTTAGATAATAACTTGCTCTTTGATTTTTTCTGCCAAAGTGCATAACCTCACACTTTCCAATATTATATTCCATCTGCCAAATTTCTGCCCACTCACTTAGCCTGTCTATGTCCTTTTGCAGGTTTTTTATGTCCTCCTCACTCACTGCTTTCCCTCCCATCTTTGTATCATCGGCAAACTTGGATATGTTGCACTCGGTCCCCTCCTCCAAATCGTTAATATAGATTGTAAAGAGTTGGGGTCCCAGCACTGACCCCTGCGGAACACCACTAGTTACTGATTGCCAACCCGTGAATGAACCATTTATCCCAACTCTCTGTTTTCTGTTAGATAGCCAGTCTTCCACCCATGCCAGTATATTACCCCCAATCCCGTGATTTTTTATCTTGTGCAATAATCTTTTGTGTGGCACCTTGTCAAATGCCTTTTGGAAGTCCAAATACACCACATCCACTGGTTCCCCTTTATCCACCCTGTTTGTTACAACCTCATACAATTCGAGCAATTTGTCAAACATAACTTCCCCTTTATAAAACCATGCTGACTCTGTCCGATTAAATTATGCTTATCCAAATGTCCTGTTACTGCTTCCTTAATAATGGACTCCAACATTTTACCAACCACAGATGTTAGGCGAACTGGTCTGTAGTTTCCAGCCTTTTGTCTACCTCCCTTTTTAAATAAGGGCGTTACATTAGCAGTTTTCCAATCTGCTGGGACCTTGCCTGAATCCAGGGAGTTTTGGATAATTACCACCAATGCATCCGCAATCCCCACCGCTACCTCTCTCAAGATCCTAGGATGTAAGCCATCAGGACCAGGGGATTTATCCGCCTCAAGTCCCATTATCTTACCGAGTATCATCTCCTTAGTGATTTTAATCGTGTTTAGCTCCTCCCCCCTATAGCCCCCTGTTTGTCCAGTGTTGGGATATTTTTAGTGTCCTCTACTGTAAAGACTGATACAAAATATTTGTTCAGCGTTTTTGCCATCTCCATGTTCCCCACTACTAATTTCCCAGTCTCGTCCTCTAAGGGACCAACATTCACTTTAGCCACCCTTTTTCTTTTTATATAACTGTAGAAACTCTTGCTGTCTGTTTTTATGTTTTTTGCTAGTTTACTTTCATAATCTATCTTCCCTTTCTTAATTAATCTTTTAGTTATTCTTTGCTGGCTGTTAAATGTTTCCCAATCTTCTATCCTCCCACTAGATTTGGCTACTTTATATGCCCTTGTTTTCAGTCGGATACTATCCTTTATTACTTTACTTAGCCACGGATGGCTGTCTTTTCTTTTACGCCCCTTTTTCCTCCGTGGAATATATTTTTCTTGAAAGTTGTGAAATATCTCCTTGAATGTACACCACTGCTCATGTACCGTCTTACACCTTAATCTATTTTCCCAGTCCACTTTAGTCAACTCTGCTCTCATACCTCCATAGTCTCCTTTATTTAAGCTTAGTACACTGGTTTGCGATCCAACTCTCTCACCCGCCAACTGAATTTGGAATTCAACCATGTTATGTGTTAGATCCGTGTGTTAATGGAGACACGGAATGCAGGAGTTGATTTAACAAGTGTTTACTGAACAAAGTCTGGAGGTGAACTAACTACACAAGACGCTATACAGGCTTATATACCCGAGTGGTCACTACTGGTACTACAGTACACAAGGGCTTCAAAAACATAGTTCCTCTTTAAGGTACATACACTACAATTCCTCCTCTTTTAGATAATTAGTACATAACATTTTAAGTAATCATTAAATAACATTATTACAAGAACAATAATCTACACATTTGCTGAAGTTACTCAATTACAAATTCAGTCTCTCTGAAGGCTTCCTGACTCGGTCCGGATAACGCCTCGGTGGTGTAGTAGGTTTCGGTGGTGTAGTAGGTTCTTTTGGCAAGGTCAATTCGGATTCAATGCCAGTGTCAGGTTCATCTGGTTCCAGTATCACCGGATCGGAGGTAGATACTATGGGTATCTCTGCTTCATCACTAGGTGTATAGAGTTGTGGTGTAGGTTGTCCTTTTTCGGATGACTCTATGATCTGGTCAGCATGGCGCCTTATTATGCTTTCTCCAATGTCCACGGTATACATCAGCGGTCCTAGTCGTGTGCAAATAGTTCCAGACTGCCATTCCTCGGTACGGTAGTCCCGGGCCAAAACTGGTTGACCTATCTGGAAGGTTCTAGTTGGCCTTTCATTCATGCTTTGAAATTGCCGGTTCTCTACGTCCCTTCTGACGTTTGGCTTGACCAAATCCAGCCGGCATCTTAGTCTTCTATTGAAAAACATCATGGCGGGGGTTTGGTTTGTAACCACATGTGTTGCATTCCTGTACGCAAACAAGAAGTTATCTACCTTATGTTGTAGATTTATGTCTTCATTACCCATGGCCTTTATGGCCTTCTTGAAGGTCTGGACAAACCTTTCAGCTAATCCATTGGTGGCGGGATGGTATGGGGCGGACGTGTAGTGCTTAACCCCATTGTTTTTCAAGAACTTCCTGAATTCTTCGGATACAAATTGCGGTCCATTATCAGAACAGATCTGTTCAGGCAGCCCATTCCTGGTGAATATGGTCCTTAATACTGTGATGGTTTTTTCCGTGGTGGTGGAGGACATCTTTATTACCTCCGGCCACTTGGAGTGTGCATCCACCGCGATTAAGAACATTGAGTCCATAAATGGACCAGCAAAGTCGATATGTACCCTTTGCCATGGAGATGAGGGCCACTCCCATGGATGTAGAGGGGCTTGTGGTGGGGCGTTTTGGACCTTCTGGCATCCTAGACAGCTCTTGGTCATTTCTTCGATGTCTCCATCGATACCTGGCCACCACACAAACGCTCTGGCTAAGTTCTTCATTTTCACTCCACCCAGATGCCCCTCGTGAAGCTCCTTTAGCACTTTATCCTTGAGTTTGGGTGGAATCACCACTCTGGATCCACACATCAAGGTTCCTCGGCACACTGACAGCTGTTCCCTTTGCGAGAATGCTGGCAACGGTGGTTCGCCATGTGCTGGACATCCCTTCACCATTAAATCGTAGACTCGTGAGAGAGTCGGGTCATTTCTCGTTTCCTTTTCAATGGTAGAATTTGTCACCGGTAGACATTCCACTATGGTCGAGTGGAACATCTCCACTGGGTCCACTGTAGGCGCCTCTTCTACCGTTGGCAATGGTAGGCGCGATAACCCATCAGCATTCCCATGCTGTTTTGTTCCTTTGTATTCTATGTCATATTGGTGTGCCCCTAGGAAAAGGGACCACCTCTGTAGCCTTTGCGCTGTCATAATTGGAACGCCCTTTTTAGGGTTGAATATGGAGACGAGGGGTTGATGGTCAGTCAACAAGGTAAATTTTTGTCCGTGTAGGTAATGGTTGAATTTCTTCACCCCCCCCACACCAGGCTGAGTGCTTCCCTGTCGATCTGGGCATAGTTACGCTCAGCTGAGTTCAATGAGCGTGACGCAAAAGCTATCGGCCGCTCCGAGCCATCAGGGAATCTGCGATAATACCGCTACTACGCCAGTCTGATTGGCAGTGATGGGTTGTAATGAGCCAAAACTTCCTTGGACGTGATCAAGTCTTTACATTTATGGAAGGCACGTTTACAGTCCTCGCTCCATTCCCAAATTACTCCAGTTTGTAGCAGTTTGTTAAGAGGGTGCAGAACAGTTGACAAGTTTGGTAAAAATTTATGATAGTAATTTATCAATCCCAGGAACGACCTTAATTGTGAGACATTTTCAGGTGCTGGGGCTTTTATGACTGCTTCAATTTTTTCTGGGGACTTATGCAACCCTTCTTCGTTAATTATGTGGCCACAATATGATATTTGTTTCTGGAAAAATTCACACTTGGGGCGGTTTGCTCGTAGGCCCCGTTCTCTCAGTCTAGTGAGCACCTGCTCCAAATTGGCAAGGTGCTCGTTGTCGTTTTCTCCTGTTACAAGGATGTCGTCTAGGTAGCATTGAGTCCCAGGAATCCCTTGCAGGACTTGTTCCATAGCCCTTTGCCAGATAGCTGGAGCGGATGCTACTCCGAAAACCAGTCGATTTTACTGGTACAGGCCTTTGTGTGTGTTTATTGTGAGATACTTTTTAGAGGCCTCCTCAACCTCCATCTGTAGATATACCTGTGCCAAATCAATTTTGGTGAAATGTTTCCCTCCGGATAGTGAGGCGAAAATATCTTCTATCCTCGGAAGAGGATACTGTACCGTGTGAAGGACTGGGTTTACAGTCACCTTGAAGTCCCCACAGATGCGAATTTTTCTCTGTTCTTCAGATTTATCATTATTCAGAGTTTTCTTCATGACCGGGATGATGGGTGTTGCCCACTCGCTCTAATCTATCTTGGATAACACGCCTGTCCTTTCCAAACTCTCCAGCTCTGCCTCGACTGCTGGACGAATTGCGTATGGCACCGGCCTTGCCTTAAAATACTTGTGAATTGCCGCATCTTCCACCTTTATTGAGGCGGTGATGCCTTTCAAGGTTCCTAGTTCCTGTGGAGCACTTCTTTGGCGTTGGCCAAGATGTCTTTCAATCGTTCAGGTATGACGTCATCATTTCTTTTTCTTACTGGTCACCGTCAGTGCCTGAATGGAGTGCCAGTCTAAACGTATCTTTCTGATCCATTCACGTCCCAACAGCGGTGGACCACCATGTTGCAGAACGTATAAATACAACTTCTGTATTTCCTTGCCATTGTATACAACAGGCACCCTTATTTTCCCTCGGGTATACTTTCTGCCCCGTATATGTTTTTAAGATCATGGATGTGTCTTTCAAGGGTATATGCGGAAATAGCCGCTCGTAATCCTGTCGACTTATGACGGTCAGAGCTGATCCTGTATCTAGCTCCACTTTAACTGGGGACCCTGCTATCGTGAGGGTAACCCAAATGGTCTGGTAATCTTCTTTGGCAATTACATTATGTAATTTGAGACAGCTTAGTCTCTTGTTTCCGGAGTCGCTATTGCTCTTCTGGTCTTCGGAGCTACTGTCCGTCATCATTTGTACCTTTTTGTACTTTATTGATTTTTTTTTTGTCAGTGGATTTTTTGTTTCCAGATCGGCATACACGTGCAATGTGTCCCATCTTTCCGCATTGCCTGCATGCTTTGTCCTTGTACCAGCAGTCCCTCTGGTCATGGGTGGATCTGCCACACCGATAACATCTCTTGAAACCCTGTGTCATTTCATGGGTACCGAAATCCTGTGGCTTGTGCTGTATCTCTGCAGCTCCTCTCGCTGCTGCTTCGTATGATACAGCCATACTGAAAGCCTTGTCCAGTGTTAAATCTTTCTCAGAAAGTAGCCTTTTCTGTGTTCCTTCACTTAGGAGACCGCAGACGAATTTGTCTCGAAGAGAATCTGCCAGTCCTGCCCCGAATTGGCAGTGCTTTGATAGCTTCCTTAATTCGGTGAGGTAATCAGCGTTACTTTCATTCTTGTGCTGATTCCTCCTGAAGAATTTGAACCGTTCCGCTATCAGCAGCGGTGTTGGGTTTAAGTGCTCCTGTAGGGTATCAACAATTTCCTTAAAATTCTTGTCCATCGGTTTGGCTGGAGTGATTAAGTTTCGTAATAGCCCGTATGTCTTTGCGCCCATTAGATTTAGGAGTATCGATGCTTTTTTATCATCCTCTATTTCATTTGCTGTGCAATATACCTCTACTCTTTCTACATATGTGGTCCAATCCTCTACATCACCATCGAAAGCAGTAATATTGCCAGTCTTAGGCATCCTGAAAAAAAAATGGCGCCTCCCGCGCTTTCCTTTCTTCCTCGCTGAAAAAAAATGGCGCCTCCCGCACTTTCCCGCTGCTGTTGCTGTTGACAACGCTGTTCTCCGCGGTTTTTAATTATACAAATATTTTTAATAGTCGGAGACTTATTCCCGCCGGACTCTCTGGGACTTCCCCCTCCCTCTGCGTGGTCCGAACGCCGACCTGTTTTGCAGAGCTGGACGTCTCCCGAGTGCTCCACCCTTCGTCTCTGTTTGCCTGCGCCTTCACTGCTTGGCCCCACTGTAGAGCCAGCCGATCGAGCCCCAGCCCGCCGCCTAGGAAGGATTATTGCAGTACCTGCCACCAGCCTGGCTACCTGGTGAAACCACAGTTTTTTCTTTTTTTGTTTTTTTTTCTTCTTTCTTCTTCCTTCGTCTGAGGAATCGATCTCCTTGAGGTGCTGCCGAATTGCAGGTAAGTCCGTTTCCAATTCGTCGCCACTGTTGTATCCGTGTGTTAATGAAGTCACGGAATGCAGGAATTGGTTTACAGGTGTTTACTGGACAAAGTCTGGAGGTGAACTAACAGATACAAGACATTATACATAGATACATAGAGATAGGAACAGGAGTAGGCCATTCGGCCCTTCGAGCCTGCTCCGCCATTCAATGAGATCATGGCTGATCTTCGTCTGAGATCATAGCTGATCTTACCAGTTCAGTACCCCGTCCCCGCCTTTTCTCCGTAACCCTTAATCCCCTTAGCCTTCAGAAATATATCCAATTCTCTCTTGAAAATATTTATTGAATTAGCCTTCACAGCCCTCTGTGGCAGGGAATTCCACAGGCTCACCACTCTTTGAGTGAAGAAATTCTTCCTCATCTCTGTTTTAAATGATTTGCCCGCTATTTTTAGACTGTGGCCCCTGGTTCTGTGCTCCCCGGCCATTGGAAACATTCTCTCTGAATTCAGCCTGTCCAGGCCTGCCATAATTTTATATGTTTCGATGAGATCCCCTCTCAATCTTCTAAACTCCAGAGAGTACAAGCCCAAACTATTTAATCTCTCTTCGTAGGTCATTCCCGCCATTCCAGGTATCAGCCTGGTGAATCGCCGTTGCACTCTTTCCATGGCAAGAACATCCTTCCGCAGATGGGGCGACCAAAACTGTACACAATACTCCAGATGCGGTCTCACCAGCACCTTGTACAGCTGTAGTAAGGTATCCCTATTCCTATACTCGAACCCCCTTGATATGAAGGCCAACATACCATTTGCCTTCTTAATCGCCTGTTGCACCTGCATGCTCTCCTTCAGTGACTGGTGCACAAGAACACCCAGGTCCCTCTGCACTTCCCCATCTCCCAATCTATTGCCATTTAGATAATAATCTACCCTCCTGTTTTTACCCCCAAAGTGGATAACCTCGCATTTATCCACATTATAGTGCATCTGCCACGTATCCGCCCATTCCCCCAACCTGTCCAAATCACACTGTAGCCTCCTGACATCCTCATCAGAGCCCACCCCTCCTCCTAGTTTAGTGTCGTCAGCGAATTTGGAAATATTGCATCCAATTCCCTGATCCAGATCATTTATATATATTGTGAACAGCTGGGGTCCCAGGACAGATCCTTGCGGCACCCCGCTGGTCACTGCCTGCCACTCCGAAAACGAGCCGTTTATTCCAACTCTCTGTTTTCTATCCGCCAGCCAGTTCTCTATCCACGTTAATACTTTGCCCCCAATCCCATGAGCCTTAATTTTGCATGATAATCTTTTGTGTGGAACCTTATCGAAGGCTTTCTGGAAGTCAAGGTACACCACATCCACTGGCTCTCCCCCATCTATTCTACCAGTTACCTCCTCAAAAAATTCCAGCAGATTAGTCAAACACGATTTACCCTTTGTAAATCCATGTTGACTCTGTCCGATCCTTTCCCCATTTGTCAAGTGCTCCGCTATTTTATCCTTAATAATGGACTCTAGCATTTTGCCCACAACCGATGTAAGGCTTACTGGTCTATAATTCCCTGCTTTCTCTCTACCCCCCTTTTTAAATATTGGGGTAACATTAGCTACCCTCCAATCCACGGGTACTGTTCCCGAGTCAATGGAGTTCCGGAAGATGATCCTTAGAGCATCTGCTATCTCCAGGGCCACCTCCTTAAGTACCCTAGGATGTAGTTTATCAGGCCCTGGGGATTTGTCGGCCTTCAGTCCCCTCAACTTACCCAACACCATATCCCTAGAGATACTAATTTCTGTCAGCTCCTCCCTCTCATTAGTCCCTATGTTTGCTGATATTCCTGGGAGGTTATTTGTGTCCTCCTTTGTGAATACAGAACCAAAGTATGAGTTTAATTGGTCTGCCATTTCCTTATTCTCCATTATATATTCTCCCGAATCGGACTGCAAGGGACCGACTTGGGATTTTACCAGTCTTTTCCTCCTGATATACCGATAAAAGCTTTTGCAGTCTGTCTTTATGTTTGCTGCAAGTTTACTTTCGTATTCTATTTTCCCCTTCCTGATTAATCCCTTTGTCCTCTTTTGCTGTATCCTGTACTGCCCCCAATCTTCCGGTCTGGTGCTTTTTTTTGCCAGTTGATATGCCAGTATTATACAGGCTTATATAGCCTGAGTGGCCACTACCGGCATTACAGTACACAGGGGCTCTTAAAGGCACATACACCACAGTGAACCTGTGGAATTCTCTGCCACAGAGGGCGGTGGAGGCCAGTTCATTAAATATATTCAAGAAAGAGTTGGATATATTTCTTAAGGCTAAAGGGATATGGGGAGAAGGCAGGGACAGGGTACTGAATTTGGATGATCAGCCATGACCTCATTGAATGGCGGAGCAGGCTCGAAGGGCCGAATGGCCTACTCCTATCTTCTATGTTTCTATGTAACAAAGGTTTGGATGAGGGTTTCAGGCACCAAACGTGGCAGTGAATTCACTCTCACCAAGTTCGCACAGATAGCAGTGTGATAATGACCAGATAATCTGTATTGGTGATGTTGGGTGAGCGATAAATATTGGTCCCAGGACACAGGGTGAACTCCCCCTGCCCTTTTTAGGTTTTTAAACTGTCATTCGAGTTTCTCTCCCTCTATTGTGAAGGGCGGGTACAGTCCCACAGTCACTGGTTGCCTTCTAGTGCTCCTCCGAGTGGCCAATGTGTGAGGGTGTGCAGGGATTGTTGGCAGCCTATTCAACCTTGGGGGCATCACAGACAAAATCAAACCCCCTTTGCAGACTCGGCCTTTGCTGCTGGGGGGTGACTGGACAGTGATCAGTAGCAGGAGCCCAGGGAACTGAGGCTAACTGCAGTCTCCCCAACTGCATCCCAGGCCGGGATCAGCTGAGCTCCCACACAGTGTGCAGCTGGAATGTGCAACCTATCCTGGGGAGTGGGGGAAAGGGAGGTCAAGGGTCAGCACCGAATGTCAGTCAACCTTGACCCCCAGACTCCCTCACTGATAGAATCATAGACATTTACAGCACAGGAGGAGGCCATTGGCCCATCTTGTCCGTGCCGGCCGACAAAGAGCTATCCACCCTAATCCCACTTTCCAGCACTTGGTCCGTAGTCTTGTAGGTTACGGCACTTCAAGTGCATATCCAAGTACTTTTTAAATGTGATGAGGGTCTCTGCCTCTACCACCCTGTCAGGCAGTGAGTTCCAGACCCCCACCACCCTCTGGGTGAAAACATTTCCCCTCAAATCCCCTCTAAACTTCCGACCAATTACTTTAAATCTGTGCCCCCTGGTTATTGACCCTTCTGCTAAGGGAAATAGGTCCTTCCTATCCACTCTATCTAGGCCCCTCATAATTTTATACACCTTAATTAGGTCTCCCCTCAGCCCCCTCTGTTGCAAAGAAAACAACCCCAGCCTATCCAATCTTTCCTCATAGCTAAAATTCCCCAGCCTAGGCAACATCCTGCTAAATCTCCTTTGCACCCCCTCTAGTACAATCACATCCTTCCTGTAATGTGGTGACCAGAACTGCACGCAGTGTTCTAGCTGTGGCCTAACTAGTGTTTTATACAGTTCAAGCATAACCTCCCTGCTCTTATATTCTATGCCTCGGCTAATAAAGGCAAGTATCCCGTGTGCCTTCTTAACCACCTTATCTACCTGTCCTGCTACCTTCAGGGATCTGTGGACATGCACTCCAAGGTCCCTCTGATCCTCTACACTTCTCAGTGTCCTACCATTTATAGTGTATTCCCTTGCCTTGTTAGCCCTCCCCAAATGCATTACCTCACACTTCTCCAGATTGAATTCCATTTGCCACTGTTCTGCCCACCTGACCAGTCCATTGATATCTTCCTGCAGTCTGCAGCTTTCTTCTTCATTATCAACCACACGGCCAATTTTTGCATCATCTGCAAACTTCTTAATCATACTTCCTACATTCAAGACCAACTCATTGATATGGACCAATCAGCAGAACACGTTCTATTGACGTCATGACGTCTGCACCTTTTATGACGTCAAGACGTCCCAGAGCGCGTCACCCGCCGCCCGCCCATTGATCCCAGGATCTGTCTCCCTAATGGTCGGCGGACACGTCAATCACGCCCGCTGCCCGCTGTCACGTGACCCTGAGGCGTTCTCCGGCTCCGCCCGAGTGAAGTCGCTCCATTCGGTGCCTGCGGAGCCCTCGGACTCTCAGGCTTGGATTCCCCTTTATTCTCTCCCCTCCTCTGATCTCAATCGGATCTGGGGGAAAACTCACTTTCCCTCACTGATTGCGGCTCTTCACCAACACCGACTTTACAAAGAAAGCCCCGCGCGGCAGCCTGGAGCTCGGGCCCAGCGCACAGGGGAGGATGATTGACAGGGGCCCCGGGTGTGTGCTGAGCATGCGCGGTGCGGGCTGGGCGCCTGTGGAGCAGGAGAGGGCTGGGCCATGTGGCGCATGCACGGGGTCAGCCACAACTCAGCGCGGCGGCCAGGACGCTTTCTGGAGCGCGGGGTATTGTAGGTATTGTAGCCGCCATTACTGTTGATCCTTTCAACCAACCTGTGCAGCAGCTGGGGCCTGAAAATCAGCTTCACTGCCCCTGGGCTGGGAAAAGGGGGACATGAGTACAGGTACCGTACCATAGTGGTTATGTTACTGGACTAGTTATCCAGAGGCCTGGACTAGTGATCTGGAGAAGTGAGTTCAAGTGAGAACTATATCTAACTCCTTCTTGAATATATTTAACAATTCATTAAATATATTCAAGAAGGAGTTAGCTATATTTTTTAAGGCTAAAGGGATCAAGGGATATGGGGAGAAAGCAGGGACAGGGTACTGAATTTGGATGATCAGCCATGATCTCATTGAATGGCAGAGCAGGCTCGAGGGGCCAAATGGCCTACTCCAACTCCTATCTTCTATGTTTCTATGTAATCCCAGCACAGCAGCTGCAGAACTTAAATTCAGTTAATTAAATAAATCTGGAATTAAAAGGCTCGTAATGGTGACCATGAAACCGTCATTAAAAACCCATCTGGTTCACTAATCTGACTGGCTTAGATGTGACTTCACACTCACAGCAATGTGGTTGTCCCTTAACTGCCCTCTGAAGTGGCCTAGCAAGCCCCTCAGTTGTACCAAACCACTGTAAAGAAGTGTAACCGCACTGTGGGAGCACCTTCACCACACGGACTGCAGTGGTTCAAGGCAGCGGCTCGTCACCACCTTCTCAAGGGCATCTAGAGATGGGCAATAAATGCTGGTGTTGCCAGCGACGCCCACATCCCGTGAAGGCTAAAGGGATCAATTGAATGGCGGAGCAGGCTCGAGGGGCAGAATGGCCGACTCCTGCTCCTATCTTCTATGTTTCTATGAATGATTACATAAAAAAAATGGAGACCACGTTCTCCCTCTTACCCCTTTCTACACTCCTTTCACAGGGTTTTAGAAGTGGAGCCTTTAAGGACAGGAGGCTGAGACCAAACATCACATCAAGATCTGACAGAGTTACAGGATTCCTCAGGACCTGATGCAATCGGTCCTCCAATCTGCTGGCACATCAGTGAACCAGCGAGTTCACACTGATGAGAGACCTTTTAAATGTTCTGAGTGTGGGAAGAGCTTCAAGAACTACAAGCACCTGAAGCGACACCAGTGGCTACACATTGGGGAGAGCCCGTTCACCAGCCCCATGTTCCAGAAGGGATTCACTCAGCCATCCGCGCCGATGATACACCAGCAAGATCACACGAGGGAGAGACCTTTAACTCGCTCCGTGTGTGGGATGGGATTAATTGCACCCTCCGTGCTGCTGAGACACCAGCTTGTCCACACCGATGTGAGACCATTGACCTGCTCCGTGTTTTTGAATCGATTCTCTCATTCTGCCACCCTCCTGAGACACCAGCTTGTTCACGGTGATGAGAGACCGATTAAATGTTCTGACTGTGGGAAGAGATTTAAAAGGTCCCAGGATTTGAAGAGACACCAGCTGGAGAGAGCAGGAGAGACTCTGTTCACCTGCCCCGTGTGTGGGAAGAGATTCATTCGGTCCTCGAATCTGCTGGCTCACCAGTGAGTTCACACTGGGGAGAGACCGGTGAAACAGTCCGACTGTGGGAAAAGCTTTAAAAGGTCCCAGGTGCTGAAGGGACACCAGCTGGAGAGAGCAGGAAAGAGGCTGTTCACCTGCTCCGTGTGTGGGAAGGGATTCACTCAGTCATCCCACCTACTGACACACCAGCAAGTTCACACTGATGAGAGACCGTTTAAATGTTCTGTCTGTGGGAAGAGCTTTAAAAGCTCCGTGGAACTGAAGTTACACCAGCGAGTTCACACTGATGAGAGACCATTTACATGTCCTGTCTGTGGGAAGAGCTTTAATAGCTCCACGGAACTGAAGGTACACCAGCGAGTTCACACTGATGAGAGACCATTTACATGTCCTGTCTGTGGGAAGAGCTTTAAAAGCTCCACGGAACTGAAGTTACACCAGCGAGTTCACACTGATGAGAGACCATTTACATGTTCTGCCTGTGGGAAGAGCTTTAAAACCTCTGGGGATCTGAAGCAACACCAGCAAGTTCACTCCGATCAGAGACCATTTACATGTTCTGTCTGTGGGATGAGCTTTACAAGCTCCAGGAATCTGAACGGACACCAGCGAGTTCACACTGGGAAGAGGCCATTCACCTGCTCCGTGTGTGGGAAGGGATTCACTCAGTCAGCCCACCTGTTGACACACCAGCGAATTCACACTGATGAGAGACCGTTCACCTGCTCCGTGTGTGGGAAGGGATTCACTCAGTCATCCCACCTGGTGAGACACCAGCGAGTTCACACTGATGAGAGACCATTTACATGTTCTGCCTGTGGGAAGAGCTTTAAAACCTCTCGGGAACTGAAGCAACACCAGCTTGTTCACACTGATGCGAGACCATTTAAATGTTCTGCCTGTGGGAAGAGCTTTAAAACCTCTGGGGATCTGAAGCAACACCAGCGAGTTCACTCCGATCAGAGACCTTTTACATGTTCTGTCTGTGGGATGAGCTTTAAAAGCTCCAGGAATCTGAACGGACACCAGCGAGTTCACACTGGGAAGAGGCCATTCACCTGCTCCGTGTGTGGGAAGGGATTCACTCGGTCCTCGAATCTGCTGAAACACCAGCGAGTTCACACTGATCTGTAGTGCAGGGCCCTGGAGAAAGCTGGGGTGACATGAACATGGAATGGATGAATGTTTTATAAATCTTGTACTGCTGTTTAATCTTTAAGACTGTTGTGCTGATGATTCCCTTTGATTGACTGTTCATGGTGTTCCATAGAATGTACAGCACAGAAACAGGCCATTCGGCCCAACTGGTCCATGCCGGTGTTTGTGCCTCACACCCACCCTACTTCAATTAACCCGATCAACATCTCCTCCCATTCCTTTCTCCCTCATGTGGCTTCCTCATAAATACATCTGTGCTGTTCACCTCAACCACTCCTTGTGGTAACGAGTTCCCCATTCTACCACTCTCTGGGTAAAGATATTTCTCCTGAATTCACTGCTGGATTTCTTAGTGCCTTTTATATTTATAGCCACATAAATATGATGAGATTTTGTTAAGCTGCCCAGTATGTTGTTGTACTTTGTCTTTTTCTGATGAATGAAACATTACTGAGCCCCTGTACCCGTGTTATGGGATGAAGTGCCAGACAAGTAAAGACACAACGTCTGGGTGTGAATCGAATAATAACCTCACGGACCGTATACGTGTGATAACCAGATGGGCTTGTGGTTATAGTCTGGTCACAGATGGATTAAATTCCCTGAAATAGCAGGAGTTCAGGAGGCGGTCAACAGAAACAATCCCATTTCCTGAGCGGTAACCAAGCTTGTGTATAAGAACAGGCCACTTAAGCCGTTGTCAGTTGGAACAGACTCGAAGGTCGCACGCGAATCCACTGTACTTCCATTCTCCAGATTGAGGGAATTATCACCCGATCTGTGTTATGCAGCGCTCTTAATAAAGTCTGGAGAGACAATTTGTGTTCTTGTGAGCTTGATTATCTGGTATCCGAAACCCTGGGACTCCCGATCATTAGAGTCAACCTCAGTGTGTGGAAAGGGATTCCCTGGTGTATCCCACCCGCTGACACACCAGAGTGTCCACAGTGTGACTGCGGTGGGTCGATTCCACTGTTTCCGATGCCTTCAATCACAGGCATGTGCGGCGCAGTTAAAGGGACATCGACCGTCACATCCTCTTCCCTCGGAGTATTGGTGTCAGTTAAAGAGTCTGCGATCTTTTTTTCTTCTCCTTTGTAACTAAAGGGACAATGTGTCTCCTTACCTCAGCGTAACACCTCGATATTTAAAGGGACATTGTCTCTCTGTATTCATAGAATCACAGAATAGCACAGAAGGAGGCCATTCGACCCATCGAGTCTGCGCCGGCTCTTTCGAAGAGCAATCCAGTTAGTCCCACTCCTCCGCTCTTTCCCCATATTCCTGCAATTTATTTCAGTTCAAGTATTTATCCCGTCCCCTTTTGAAGGCTCCTGTTGAATCTGCTTCCACCGCCCTATCAGGCAGCGTGTTCCCCATCACAACAACTCGCTGTGGAAAAAATGTTTCCTCATGTCACCTCTGGTTCTTTTGCCAATCACCTTAAATCTGTGTCCTCTGGTTAACGACCCTTCCTCCACTGGAAACAGTTTCTCCTTATTTACTCTATCCAAACCCTTCATGATTTTTAACACCTCTATCAAATCTCCCCTTAACCTTCTCTGCTCCAAGGAGAACAATCCCAGCTTCTCCAGTCTCTCCACATAACTGAAGTCCCTCATCCCCGGTACCATTCTCGTAAATCTCCCCTTAGCCTTCTCTGCTCCAAGGAGAACAACCCCAGCTTCTCCCGTCTCTCCACATAACTGAAGTCCCTCATCCCCAGTACCATTCTCGTAAATCTCCCCTTAACCTTCTCTGCTCCAAGGAGAACAACCCCAGCTTCTCCCGTCTCTCCGCATAACAAGTCCCTCATCCCTGGTACCATTCTAGTAAATCGCCCCTTAACCTTCTCTGCTCCAAGGAGAACAACCCCAGCTTCTCCCGTCTCTCCACATAACTGAAGTCCCTCATCCCTGGTACCATTCTAGTTAATCTCCCCTTAACCTTCTCTGCTCCAAGGAGAACAACCCCAGCTTCTCCAGTCTCTCCACATAACTGAAGTCCCTCATTCCTGGTACCATTCTGGTCAATCTCCCCTTAACCTTCTCTGCTCCAAGGAGAACAATCCCAGCTTCTCCAGTCTCTACACATAACTGAAGTCCCTCATCCCTGGTACCATTCTGGTCAATCTCCCCTTAACCTTCTCTGCTCTAAGGAGAACAATCCCAGCTTCTCCAGTCTCTACACATCACTGAAGTCCCTCATCCCCGGTACCATTCTCGTAAATCTCCCCTTAACCTTCTCTGCTCCAAGGAGAACAATCCCAGCTTCTCCAGTCTCTCCACATAACTGAAGTCCCTCATCCCCGGTACCATTCTCGTAAATCTCCCCTTAACCTTCTCTGCTCCAAGGAGAACAATCCCAGCTTCTCCAGTCTCTCCACATAACTGAAGTCTCTCATCCCTGGTACCATTCTAGTAAATCTCTTCTGCACCCTCTCCAAGGCCTTGACATCCTTCCTCTAGGAAAGAGTGGTCATAGCATGGCTGAATTTAACATTCAGTTGGAGGGTGAGGAAGTTGTATCTCAAACCAGTATCCTGATCTTAAACAAAGGCAATTACACTGGCTAAAGTGGACTGGAAAAACAAATTAAAGGTTAAGATAGTTGACATGCAGTGGCGGACATTCAAGGAGATATTTCATAACTCTCCAAAAAATATATTCCAGTGAAAAAGAAAGATTTTAAGAGAAGGGAGCACCATCCGTTGCTAACTAAGGAAGTAAAGTTCGAAACCCTACTCCTTCTGGCCCAGCGGCGGGGATGCTTACCGCTACGCAAAAGGCCCACTCCGCGCAAAAGGTGACACCCATACGTTTCCTGCGCCTTTTCCCTCCCCGTGACTGGAGCCCTATGCTGCCACTTGAAAGACCAAGCTATCATCTGTCCTTTTTGCGGCGCCTTTGACTTCTCATTACCAATGATGAGCAGGCGCTGCGCCTCCACCTCGTTGAGGAGATTGCTGAGGTCATCATCAGTTCAATTGTGTGTTCTTTTAATGCCGTGAATTGTGCTCATTCCAGCCATTTCATGTTGCTAATCAGAGTGGGCCTTTGGCGTAGTGGTAGGATCCCCGCCGCTGGGCGAGACGGGGTAGGGTTTCGAACCCCGCTCCAGACAGTCCCGGCAAGTGGAGTCGGAGCTCCGGCTCTAAATTCTGGGTTGACATCCAGTGGGATATTTGCATCCGTGGGTGTGGGTGGCCCCCCCTCCTCGTATAGCTTGTGGGAGCCCGTAAAACCCTCCCACCATAGGACTAACCACCCTAATGGCTGGTTCAAAGATGGTTACGGTCACGGAATGAGTGTTAATCACGGCCATAAATCCTTCCACCACTTCATACAGTTCCCCAAAGGGAACAGTGTGAAGACACGTATGACGACATTGCTAAATAAATAAATGGAATGAAAAAAATTATTTCAGGGCTTTTAAAAGTCTTTAAATTGCTTTAATTCTGTTTAAAACTACTTCAGATTCTTCAAAATAATGTAAACGTTTTTAAAAGTTTATAAAAGTTACCAAAAGCTTCATAAAAATACCAAAAACCTATTTGAAATGCTGCTCTCCATGTAAAAATACTTTGCAGCTTGTGAGAAACATTGGGGGCGTGTCCTATTAAACTGAGACCTCAAGGGGCGTGTCCTATTAAACTGAGACCTCAAGGGGCGTGTCTCAGTTGCACTGCGCGCTACAGGCTTCGCGCTGGCTGCACTCCTGGGCGGCGTGACGTCAGACGCTGCCCGGGATTCTTCTGTTTCAAAAAGGAATTCCAGGCGTCCCTGGAGGTGAATGGCAGGTGCGTCGGGTAAGTGCAGATCGGGGGCTTGCACGCGCGGCAAGCACCCGACCCGAATTTCTGCCCCAATGTTGCCAAGATTGGTGGGAGACCAGAGGATTGGGGAATTTTTAAAAACCAGCAAAGGATGACTAAAAAAATAATAAAGAGAGAGAAGATGAATTATGAGAGTAAACTGGCAAGAAACATTAAAACAGATAGTAAGAGCTTCTACAGGTATATAAAAAGGAAGAGGGTAGCTAAAGTAAATGTTGGTCCCTTAGAGGATGAGACTGGGGAATTAATAATGGGGAACGGAGAAATGGCAGAGACTCTGAACAAATATTTTGTATCTGGCTTCACGGTAGAAGATACTAACAACATCCCAATAATGGATATACAAGGGGCCACAGGGAGGGGGGAACTAAACACAATCACTATCACTAAGAAACATAGAAGATAGGAGCAGGAATAGGCCATTCGACCCCTCGAGCCTGCTCCGCCATTCAATGAGATCATGGCTGATCATCCAAATTCAGTACCCTGTCCCTGCCTTCTCCCCATATCCCTTGATCCCTTTAGCCTTAAGAAATATATCTAACTCCTTCTTGAATATATTTAATGAATTGGCCTCAACTGCCTTCTGTGGTAGAGAATTCCACAGGTTCACCACTCTCTGGGTGAAGAAATTCCTCCTCATCTCTGTCCTAAATGGCTTACCCCTTATCTTTAGACTGTGACCCCTGGTTCTGGACTCCCCAGCCATCGGGAACATCCTTCCTGCATCTAATCTGTCTGGTGCTGTTCGAATTTTATAAGTTTCAATGGCCAATTATATGTCCTCTCCTTGGATCTTATGCTATCCCTAATTTCCCTTGTTAGCCACGGTTGAGTCACCTTTATTGTTTTATTTTTATGCCAAACTGGGATGAACAAATTCTGTAGTTCATCCATGCGGTCTTTGAATGTTTGCCATTGCCTATCCACCATCAACCCTTTGTGTGACATTCCCCAATCAATCCTACCCAATTCGCGCCTCAGACCATCGTAGTTTCCTTTATTTAATCCTTTCTTGCATTCTCTCTTTGTCCTTCTTATATCCTGTTTCAATTTCCCCACACTCTCTCTATTCTGCCTGTTCTTTGACTGTATTCTGTACCTGACATTTGTCGTAAAGCTCCTTTTTCTGTCTTATTTTTACCTCTATATCCTTTCTAATCCAGGGAGCTCCAGTGTTGGATACCCCATCTTTTCTCCTTATATGGGAATATGCTCGGTTTGTACCTGAACTATCTCAGCCTTGAAGGCCTGCCATTGCTCATTCACTGTTTTCCTTTCCATAACTACTTTAAACCTAATGATATTGTGACCACTGTTAACCAGATCCCTCCTGCCCCAGAACCAATGAGAGACCCTTTAAATGTTTTGACTGTGCGATGAGGTTTCAGAGCTCATCCCATCTGCTGAGTCACCAGCCTGTTCACACACATCCTCAAAAAAGGAAATTGCTGGCGGCACTAAAGATTCCTCACCATCTCAGAGTACTGACCCTTTAATTACAATCTCGCAGAACAAGGAGAATCACTTCTGTTAACTACCACAAATCCCTGTGTGGAGGAGAGGGGAGATACAGTCTGTCCCAGTAACTGTCGCACAACAGAATTAGTGACCCTGTCCCATAAAGGCTTGACGCTCCCCCACTCCCTGCTTTTCCTCAAGTGTCTCATCCTTAAAATTCTCATCCTTGTTTTCAAATCCCTCCGTGGCCCCGCCCCTCCCTATCTCTGGAATCTCTTCCAGCCCCTACAACCTTCCGAGATATCTGCGCTTCTCTAATGCCTCTTGAGCATCCCCGATTTTAATCACTCCACCATTGGCGGCCGTGTCTTCAGCTGCCTGGGCCCTAAGCTCTGGAATTCCTTCCCTAAACCTCTCCATCTCTCTACCTCTCTCTCCTTCTTTAAGATGCTCCTTAAAACCTACTTCTTTGACCAAGCTTTTGGTCATCTGCCCGAATATCTCCTTATGTGGCTCGGTGTCAAATTTTGTTTTCTAACGCTCCTGTGACGAACCTTGGGACGTTTTACTACATTAAAGGTGCTTTATAAATACAAGTGGTTGTTGTTGTTTCCTGAAACTAATAACAAATTCCCCAGAGGGGAAAAAACTTGTACTTTTACTCCCAAATGTTAGAAAGTTTGTGCCACAGAAGCACGGGGTTTATCTGCTTTTATTCGTGAATTTAAAAAGTCTGTATTGCAATCTGAGCCGGTGTGTTGTGAGCCAAAGAGCCTTGTGTCCAATGAGGGGAATAAAGGCCCACAGCCTCCCCTGGCCCCGGGCCCTGAACAAGGGACTGGAGAAACTCGCTGCCCTGCGGATCAGACAATCAGCCAGCGCTAGTCCCGCCCCTCGGGCTCCCCGATTGGTTGGAGGACCCGCTGCCGGCTCGCTCCTCCAGCCGCGCCCGCTCCCTATTGGTCGGAAGCTCCCGTCAATCAGGCCGCGGGCCCGGGTCACGTGTCCCTCACCGACTTTACAAAGAAAGCCCCGCGCGGTCGCCGGGCGGAGCTGCTGGTCGGCGGGAGCGGGGTCGGGAGATTAATAAACTGCAGGTAGGCCCCGGGCCCCATTATTAAAACACTCAACATTATCCGCTTCAAAAACGCCCGGTGTGGGCCTCAGGCCCCGAACAAGAGCCTCCGGGCCGGGCATTTGCCCTGCGCGGGGTGGCAGCTGCGGGGCTTTAGAAACATAGAAACATAGAAGATAGGAGCAGGAGTAGGCCATTCAGCCCTTCGAGCCTGCTCCGCCATTCAATGAGATCATGGCTGATCAACCAAATTCAGTACCCTGTCCCTGCCTTCTGCCCATATCCCTTAATCCCTTTAGCCTTAAGAAATATATCCAACTCTTTTTTGAATATATTTAATGAACTGGCCTCCACCGCCCTCTGTGGCAGAGAATTCCACAGGTTCACCACTCTCTGGGTGAAGAAATTCCTCCTCATTTCAGTCCTAAATGGCCTACTCCTTATCCTTAGACTGTGACCGCTGGTTCTGGACTCCCCGGCCATCAGGAACATCCTTCCTGCATCTAGTCTGTCCAGTCCTGACAGAATTTTATAAGTTTCGATAAGATCCCCTCTCAATCTTGTAAACTCCAGTGAGTATAAGCCCAATCGACACAATCTCTCCTCATACGTCATTCCTGCCATCCCAGGTATCAGCCTGGTGAATCTTCGCTGCACTCCTTCCATGGCAAGAACGTCCTTCCTCAGGTAAGGCGACCAAAACTGCACACAATACTCAAGGTGCGGTCTCACCAAGGCCCTGTACAACTGTAGCAAGACATCCTTGTCCCTGTACTCGAACCCTCTTGCTACGAAGGCCAACATACCATTTGCCTTCTTAACTGCCTGCTGCACCTGCATGCTTACCTTCAGCGATTGGTGCACAAGAACACCCAGGTCTCTTTGCACTTCCCCTTCTCCCAATCTATTGCCATTCAAATAATAATCTGCCTTCCTGTTTTTGCCACCAAAGTGGATAACCTCGCATTTATCCACATTATAGTGCATTTGCCATGTTTCTGCCCAATCACCCAATCTGTCCAAATCGTACTGGAGTTTCACGACATCCTCCTCACAGCTTACCCTCCCACCCAGCTTTGTGTCGTCTGCAAATTTGGAGAGATTACATCCAATTCCCTCGTCCAGATCATTAATATATATTGTGAACAGCTGGGGACTTAGGACCGATCCTTGCGGTACCCCACTAGTCACTGCCTGCCACTTGGAAAATGACCCGTTTATTCCAACTCTTTGCTTTCTGTCCGCCAACCAACTTTGCTTTCTCCCGGTGACAGGCCCGGGGTAACGGCTGCCATCTTGAGAGGCTCAGGGGGCAGCAGGGCGAATGCGCGGCCCCCTTGGCCAGGAACCAGGAGGAGAGAAACTTGTCAATTTCTATCCTGGACTCACAGTGATGGCTTTTGTAAACTCCTTTTACAGGCTGTGAGAAGGGCAGCATTTACACACCGCAAACTCAGACCAACAACTACTTACCTTTATATGGCACCTTTAAAATGTCACACTAGTGCAGTCAGACAATAATTGACACACATACTATGTTTGTGGTCCAGTTCCTTCACAACTGTAACAATTTTATTCCGGTTGCTGTGAAGGCTGCGCTCATTCTGCTCGTACACCTGGTCTCCAAAGGAGGCAAAACAGGACTAATGCTGCCGAGCTCAGCTCTCCATGTCTCTCCAGTGGCTGAAGGGTCTGTGATGGGCCTTCAATAACCACAAAACTAGAAGTTATAGACTTAAACAAGTTGGCTTTTAATCACTAAGATCAGAGCTAACATCTCAACACGCCGACTGGTTCACAGGAATGAGTCATACAGATCCTGGGATCTTTATGTAAGAGAAGTCAGGGGCGGAGCCAAGAGCCAAGACCTGGAACCTCCCAGGTTAGTCGGGAAAGAGGAAGTGAAACTATACACAGTGGGGGAGGGTAATATACATGAGTGCAAAACGAATACTGGATCAAGACAAACAGATTTCATTACATTCACCCCTTCTATAGATTTAGTCCATCGGGGTGATGTTTCTTAAAAGTTGGTATAAGTGAGTCTGTCAGGAGGTTTTGCAGTTCTCAGTGATCGGCGCAAAGCTGGTTGGGGTGCCTCTAGGGGAGTGGATTCTGGTTCCTCCGCTGTCCGTGCCTCCGCAGTGTCTTTCAGGTTATCTGCAGTGTCCTCCAGGTTAAAGTTGGGTATTGATACCTCTGGGCGTCCTGTCTCTTTGTAGTGTAGGTCTTCATCGGGTAGTCTCCCATCGTTCTCTCCGCTCCCCAAGGGAGCGAGGTCTTTTATGGAAACAGTGTCCTCTCGCCCGTCAGAGTATTTGATATAGGCGTACTGAGGGTTTGCATGGAGGAGCTGTACCTTTTCCACAAGGGGGTCCATTTTATGGCCTCTCACGTGCTTCCGCAATAGTACTGTCCCCGGAGACGTCAGCCACGTGGGTAGAGATATGCCTGAGGTGGATTTCCGGGGGAAAACGAACATCTTTTCGTGAGGGGTAGCGTTAATGGCAGTATATAACAGAGACCTTATGCAGTGGAGCACGTCTGGGAGGACTTCCTGCCAGCGGGAGGTCGGAAGGCCTTTTGACTTTAAGGCTAACGTGACAGCCTTCCAAACAGTAGCATTCTCCCTTTCCACTTGCCCATTACCCCGGGGGTTGTAGCTAGTGGTTCTGCTAGTGGCTATCCCCTTCGAGAGCAAGAACTGGCGCAGCTCGTCACTCATGAATGATGTCCCACTATCACTGTGTATGTAGTTCGGCATGCCAAACATGCAGAATAGATTACAGAGACACTTGATGACCGTGGCACTGTTCATGTCTGGGCAGGGAATGGCGAAGGGGAAGTGGGAATAATCATCAATGATATTGAGGAAGTATACGTTACGGTCGGCAGAGGGAAGGGGTCCCTTGAAGTCCAGACTTAGGCGCTCGAATGGCCGTGTGGCTTTGATAAGGTGTGCACGGTCAGGCCTGTAGAAATGAGGCTTGCATTCCGCACAGATGCGGCAGGCTCTGGTCATTGCCCTGACCTCCTCGATGGAGTGGGGCAGATTGCGGGACTTTATAAAATGGTATAGTTGGGTGACCCCTGGGTGACAGAGGTCGTTGTGGAGACCCTGTAATTTGTCCGTATGAATGCTGGCACACATTCCCCACGATAGGGCATCTGGGGGTTCATTAAGGGCTCCTGGCCTGTACATAATATTATAGTCGAACGTGGATAGTTCGATCCTCCACCTGAGTATTTTGTCATTCTTGATTTTCCCCCTTTGTTTGTTATTAAGCATGAAAGCCACCGACCGCTGGTCGGTGAGCAGGGTGAAACGTTTGCCGGCTAGGTAGTGTCTCCAGTGCCGCACTGCCTCCACTATAGCCTGTGCCTCCTTCTCGACAGAAGAGTGCCTGATTTCAGGTCCCTGAAGGGTTCAGGAGAAGAAGGCCACAGGTCTCCCAGCCTGATTGAGGGTCGCAGCTAAGGCAAAGTCTGACGCATCACTTTCTACTTGAAAGGGAATGCATTCGTCCACTGCACACACTGCAGCCCTTTCAATGTCCTGTTTAATACTGGTGAAAGCCTCCCGAGCTTCAGCTGATAGTGGGAAGGACGTCGATTTAATGAGGGGTCGGGCCTTATCAGAGTAATTGGGCACCCATTGGGCATAATACGAAAAAAATCCCAGGCACCTTTTTAAAGCTTTGGGATTGTGTGGCAGGGGCAGTTCCTTTAGGGGGCGTAATCAGTCAGGGTCTGGTCCAATTACCCCATCTTCCACCACACAGCCGAGGATACAGAGACGGGTTGTGTTGAAGACACATTTGTCTTCGTTGTAGGTTAGATTCAGCTTTAGGGCAGTTTTTAAAAATCTCGCAAGATTTAGGTCGTGGTCTTGCTGGTTGTGCCCGCAGATAGTGACATTGTCCAGATAGGGGTAGGTAGCTTGTAGTTTATTCTCGTCAACCATGTGGCCCATCTCACGTTGGAAGACCGAGACCCCATTTGTTACCCCGAAGGGCACTCTGAGAAAATGGTAGAGGCGCCCGTTCACCTCGAAGGCGGTGTATGGGCGGTCCTCCGTTCTAATGGGGAGCTGGTGATACGCGGATTTGAGGTCGATAGTCGAGAAGACTCGGTATTGCGCAATCTGGTTGACCATTTCTGATATGCGGGGTAAAGGGTAGGCGTCCAGCTGGGTATAAATATTAACAGTCTGGCTGTAGTCAATTACCATCCGTTTCTTTTCGCTATTTTTAACTATGACTACTTGGGCACGCCACGGGCTGGTACTGCATTCAATAATGCCTTCCCGCAGGAGTCTGTCCACTTCCGCCTTGATAAAGTGTCTGTCTTCCAGACTGTACCGTCTACTTTTGGTCGCTATGGGCCTACAGTTCGGAGCGAGATTAGCGAATAAAGAGGGCGGGCTGATTTTTAAGGTTGATAGGCCACAGACTGTGAGTGGCGGCTGGGACCCGCCATATGCTAGCGTGACACTTTTGTGGTGGCACTGGAAGTCCAGGCCCAAGATTACATTAACACAGAGTTCTGGCATCACAAGGAGTTTAAAATCCTTGTAGTCCGTGCCTTTTACAGTCAGTGTTACCACACAGTAGCCCAAAATGTCCGAAGTGTGGGGCTTAGCAGCCATAGCAATTCTGCTCCGTGTAGGGGTTACCGTTAATGAGTGCCGCCGTACCAGGCTTGGGTGGATAAAACTCTCGGTACTCCCACAGTCAATTAAACATTTCGTTAAATTCCCGTTTACCTGTATGTCCATCATGGATTTTGTCAACGGGTGTGGCCTGGATTGATCCACCGTGATCGAAGCCACTGTTGGGCCCTGGACGGCCGTTGAGTCGGGAAAAGATGGCAGATCCCAAGATGGCGGCCCGCACGGCACGCACGAGGCGGTGACAGAGTTGGAAATCGGATTCCCCCTGCAGACTTTGCTAAAATGCCCCTTTTTCTTACATTTGAAGCATGTAGCGTCCTTCGCTGGGCATCGTTGTCTGGGGTGCTTGGCCTGGCCGCAGAAGTAGCATTTCAGGCCTCGAGACATTGCCGCTGTAGTAGGACTCATGGGTGAACTTCTGTGTGGGGACTCCGGCGGCGTAGAGCTGGTCTGAGACCTGGATGGGGAAGATGGCTGATTCCAAGAAGGCGACCCCCTCGGCGCGCACGAGGCAGTGAGGGCCGCATGGCCGGAAGAATAAGAGTCAGAGTTTTTCTGGGCCACGTCCAGCGATCGCGCAGTGGCCACTGCCTTTTTTAAGTCCAGGACCTCCTTCTCCAGCAGTCTCTGCCAGATATAATTCGATTTGAGGCGCGTGATGAAGGAATCGCGGACCAATTCGTCAGAGTACGCGTTGGCCGTCATGGCCTTGCAGTTACAGTCCCGGACCAGGTCCTTTAGGCCCTGTAAGAAATCGTCCATTGATTCCTCTGGTCGCTGCCTGCGTGTAGCCAGCAGATGTCTGGCGTACACTTCGTTTACCGGCCTCTGGTATTGGGCCTTCAGGATAGTGATGGCCTCCGTGTAAGAGGTGGCGTCCCGGATGAACGAATAAATCCGATGACTTACGCGAGTAGTCAGCAGACTCAGTTTATCTACCTTGCTAGCGGATGAGGCCCCCGCAAAGAGTTCAAAGCATTTGAGCCAGTGTCCAAATTGATTTGATGCTTCAGCAGAATGTGGATCCAAGTCCAGACGCTCTGGTTTTAGGAGTCGATCCATCCCAGTATTCTTTAGTGATTAAAATTGATGGGCCTTCAATAACCACAAAACTAGAAGTTATAGACTTAAACAAGTTGGCTTTTAATCACTAAGATCAGAGCTAACATCTCAACACGCCGACTGTTCACAGGAATGAGTCATACAGATCCTGGGATCTTTATGTAAGAGAAGTCGGGGCGGAGCCAAGAGCCAAGACCTGGAACCTCCCAGGTTAGTCGGGAAAGAGGAAGTGAAACTATACACAGTGGGGGAGGGTAATATACATGAGTGCAAAACGAATACAGGATCAAGACAAACAGATTTCATTACAGTCTGTAACCCTGTCAGGGACACCCCTGCCACAGGACTCAATATCCACCCCCTCCACCACTGGTGCAGTGTGTTTGCAGTATGTACGGTCCACAAGATGACCACAGTCAGGCCGTGTGGAGTCAAGGGCCAGGCAGCAGAATGGATGGAAAGATCGCAACAAACTTCCCTTAACTCCAACCCTCTGATTTCTATTTTGTAGCCAGCTTTCCATCCATTCTGCTGCCTGGCCCTTCACTCCCCACGGCCTGACCTGGGTCATCTTGTCGATCTTACAAACTGTTTATTGATATAGCAAGCTGGTCAGAAAACAGAGAGATGGGGTTGGGAGCAGCTACTCAGACTGGCAAAAGGTGGGAAGTGGTGTTCCACAGGGATCGGTGCTGGGATCACTGTTGTTCATAAACGATTTGGACTCGGGAATCAGAAGAACAATTTCAAAGTTTGTCGATGACACCAAATTGGGAGGTAGAGTTAATACTGAGGAAGACAAAATGCAAGAAGATATTAATAAATTTCAGAATGGGCGTGTAATTGGCAAATGAATTTCACTATAGGTCAGTGTGAGGTGGTGTGTTAATGAATTTCACTATAGATCAGTGTGAGGTGGTGTGTTTTGGTGGGAAGAATAAGGAGGCCACACACTACTTGGACAAGGGGGAGAAATTGGGTTGCTTTGCGCCTCCCGTGATATTCAGCGGGAGGTTAGCGCCGGCAATGACGTCATCGCCTTGGGTTGCGACCCCATACCTATTGCCGGGCGATATGTCTGACAGGGTCAAGGGTCGTTCTTGCAGCCGCCGCGGCGCCACTTTAAAGGGCAGGTGTCGGCGGCAACTTTTTATTTTGGCCGACTGCCAGCACCTGCCCCCTTCTCCTTTCTTCTTCGGGGTGTCAGCCGTGATCGCACAGCCCGGCGCTCCTCTTGATCCGACACCCCGCTCCCTGGTGGTCCAGCAGGGCCCTGGTGTGCGCAGTGCTAGGCTCCTCCCCTTTAATCAGGGAGGGAGGTCTGCTATGACACGGTGCTATGTGCCGACGGGCGTGGCGCTGTTACATGAAGCACCGTGAAATTCACTGGTCGCGCCTCAAGAGGGTGGGGAGTGCTTCCAGTAGCACCCTGCCTGGGGCGTTACCACTAAATTTAATGCGCAGGGGCGCTAACTTTTTCAGGGCACTAAAATTAACCCCGGTGACATTAGCAACCCATAGGGGGCGCCACCGAATTTCCCCCTAAGAGTCTAAATGGGCTGGAGGAGCAGAGGGATCCAGGGATACAGATACACAAATCACTAAAAGTAGCGACACACGTTAATAAGGCCATTAAAAAAAAAGCACTGGGGTACATTCCTAAAGGAGCCTCCTGTTCCGTGCCTAGGAGCTCTGAACCATGGCAGAGAGCGGCTGGGACATGTTTCTCACCCGCCTCGAGATTAACCCGCACGGCAACTTTGCTGTCAGTGAAGAGAGACAAGAAAGACTAAAGTGCCGTTTGCCCCTCTCAGTGTGGCCCTGAAGGACTGTGTCCAGGCTGGAGTTCTGTTCCTGCTGTACAATCCTCCCCCAGATTGTCCTTTCTGAGCTCCAGCCAGGTGATGCTAAACACTCAGGTGGGAAAGAAGGAAATCTACAATAATGTGTTTAAAACAAAGCTCGTTTATTTGATATCTATCCAGAATATTAAACTCCAGCCCAGTTATAGGGGTTATTAACATCAGCAGAAACAAACCCCAACTGTCAGAATTAATATGGTTCAGTCCTGAATGTGATTAACAGCAGCAATAACAGCAGAATCCAACCCCTGCAGTCACTTGTGAACTCGCTGGTGTGTCAGCAGGTTGGATGACTCAGTGAATCCCTTCCCACACTCAGAGCAGGTGAACGGCCTCTCCCCAGTGTGAACTCGCTGGTGTCTCAGCAGGTCGGATGACTGAGTGAATCCCTTCCCACACATGGAGCAGGAGAACGGCCTCTCCCCAGTGTGAACTCGCTGGTGTTTCAGCAGTTTGGATGCCAGAGTGAATCCCTTCCCACACTCAGAGCAGGTGAACGGCCTCTCCACAGTGTGAACTTGTTGATGTGTCAGCAGTTTGGATGCCAGAGTGAATCCCTTCCCTCACACGGAGCAGGTGAACGGTCTCTCCCCAGTGTGAACTCGCTGGTGATTCAGCAGCTTGGATGAATTAGTGAATCCCTTCCCACACTCTGAGCAGGTAAACGCCCTCTCCCCAGTGTGAACTCGCTGGTGTGTCAGCAGCTTGGATGAATTAGTGAATCCCTTCCCACACTCAGAGCAGGTGAACGGCCTCTCCCCAGTGTGAACTCGCTGGTGATTCAGCAGGTTGGATGAATTAATGAATCCCTTCCCACACTCAGAGCAGGTGAACGGCCTCTCCCCAGTGTGAACTCACTGGTGTGTCAGCAGGTGGGATGAATTAGTGAATCCCTTCCCACACTCAGAGCAGGTGAACGGCCTCTCCCCAGTGTGAACTCGCTGGTGATTCAGCAGGTTGGATGAATTAATGAATCCCTTCCCACACTCAGAGCAGGTGAACGGCCTCTCCCCAGTGTGAACTCACTGGTGTGTCAGCAGGTGGGATGAATTAGTGAATCCCTTCCCACACTCAGAGCAGGTGAACAGCCTCTCCCCAGTGTGAACTCGCTGGTGTATCAGCAGATTGGATGAATTAGTGAATCTCTTCCCACACTCAGAGCAGGTGAACGGTCTCGCTCCAGTGTGAACTCGCTGGTGTGTCTGAAGTTCAGATGACTGAGTGAATCCCTTCCCACACTCAGAGCAGGTGAACGGCCTCTCCCCGGTGTGAACTCGCTGGTGTGTCAGTAGGTGGGATGACTGAGTGAATCCCTTCCCACACTCAGAGCAGGTGAACGGCCTCTCCCCGGTGTGACTGTGCTTGTGTCTCGATAGGCCAGAGGATCGGCTGAAGCCTCGTCCACACACAGAACATGTGTACGGTTTCTCCCCACTGTGAACGGTGCTTTTTGCTTCCATGTTCAGAGGCCGATGATATTCAGATCCGATGAGTCGAGTGACTCTGTCAGATCTTGAAGTGATGTTTGGTTTGAGCTTACCGTCTGTAAATCCTCCCCTTCCAGTGCCTTGTAAAATGAATTTAAAACAGGGAGTGAGAGAGACAACCCACAAGAAATCAAAGGCAGGTTGTGAAACTGAGCTCAATGAATCTGGTCAATTGTGGGGCCGGCACTAGAAAAAAGTGACCATGAAAGCTGCCAGATTGTCATAAAAACCCAACTGGTTCACTGATGTCCCTCAGGGAAGGGAATCCGCCACCTGGTCTGGGCCTACACAAGACTCTGGCCTCTATGGGAGGAGAGAGAGAGGTGGGAGGGGGAGGGGGCAAAGGAAAGGAACTTTATACATCTGCAACTCGACCAGAACTTTGACAGAACCTCCAAACCCACAACCTCCACAACCGAGAAGGACAAGGGCAGCTGTTGTATGGGAGCACCATCACATCCAAGTTCCCCGCCAAGTCACACATCATCCTGACTCAGATATATTCATCGTTGCTGGGTCATAATCCTGGAACTCCTTACCGAACAACATTGTGGGAATACCTTCACCACACGGACTGCAGTAGTTCAAGAAGGTGACTCACCACCCCCTTCTCAACGGGAAACTGGGGATTGGCAATATTTGCTGCTCTTGCGAGCGACTCCCACATCCCAAGAATGAATTAAAATAAATCTGTAGATGTAAACTGGATTAGAAGCCTGTACAGAAATATTGTTCCTAAAACAATACTCTTTTACATTGTATGGACAGTGTCTGTGTAACAACCTGATCTCCCCTAGAATCCACCTCCTTTGACAGTCTCACATTGGAAATTGTTGGGTCCTCCTGGGCTCAGAAGTACTGGGGGTTAAACCCAGCAGCTTCTCCTCCATCTCCACTCCAGCTCAAACTGAAGCATAGAAACACAGAAGATAGGAGCAGGAGTAGGCCATTCGGCCCCTTGAGCCTGCTCCGCCATTCAATGCGATCATGGCTGATCATCCAAGTTCAGTACCCGGTACCTGCTTTCTCCCCATACCCCTTGATCCCTTTAGCCTTAAGAAATATATCCAACTCCTTCTTGACTATATTTAATGTATTGGCCTCTACTGCCTTCTGTGGTAGAGAATTCCACAGGTTCACCACTCTCTGGGTGAAGAAATTCCTCCTCATTTCTGTCCTAAATGGCCTACCCCTTATCCTTAGACTGTGACCCCTGGTTCTGGACTCCCCGACCATCGGGAACATCCTTCCTGCATCTAGTCTGTCCAGTCCTGTCAGAATTTTATAAGTTTCAATGAGATCCCCTCTCATTCTTCTAAACTCCAGCGAGTACAAGCCCAATCATCCCAATCTCTCCTCATACGTCATTCCTGCCATCCCAGGTATCAGCCTGGTGAATCTTCACTGAACTCCTTCCACGGGAGGAACATCCTTCCTCAGATAAGGCGACCAAAACTCCACACAATACTCAAGATGTGGTCTCACCAAGGCCCTGTACAATTGCAGCAAGACATCCTTGTTCCTGTACTCAAACCCTCTCGCTATGAAGGCCAACATACCATTTGCCTTCTTAACCGCCGACTGCACCTGCATGCTTACCTTCAGTGACTGGTGCACAAGGACACCCAGGTCTCGTTGCACTTCCCCTTCTCCCAATCTATTGCCATTCAGATGATAATCTGCCTTTCTGTTTTGGCCACCAAAGTGGATAACCTCACATTTATCCACGTTATATTGCATCTGCCATGCTTCTGCCCAATCACCCAACCTGTCCAAATCATACTGGAGTTTCTCAGCATCCTCCTCACAGCACACACGCCCACCCAGCTTTGTGTCGTCTGCAAATTTGGAGATATTACATCTAGTTCCCTTGTCTAGATCATTAATATATATATTGTGAATAGCTGGGGTCCAAGGACCGATCCCTGCGGTACCCCACTAGTCACTGCCTGCCGCTCGGAAAAAGACCCGTTTATTCCAACTCTTTGCTTTCTGTCTGCCAACCAGTTCTCTATCCAAGTCAATACCTTGCCCCCAATCCCATGTGCCTTAACTTTACACGCTAATCTCTTATGCGGGACCTTATCGAAAGCCTTCTGAAAGTCCAAATACACCACATCCACTGGTTCTCCCTTATCTATTTTCCCAGTTACATCCTCAACAATGAAGCAACAAAAAGACCTCCACAGGCGGCCAGGGACCTACCTTCCGTCAGCCTGAAATAAAACCCTTCCCGACAGCCGCTGACTAATGGCGGCCGCAGCACCCACAATCCCCCGTGCCCCAGAAACCGCTCTATCCAATGCGCTGATTTCCCCGCTGAGAGTGCGCATGCCCCCCGGGGCCGTGGGCCATTCTGGGAGCCTGGCTCCTGTCCTTTGGCCCGAGTCGGACTTGGTGGAACCGGCTGAAGAAACCGGGAAGCGGCGGCTCGGATGGGGGAGGCGCTGCACTCTGGGTTTCCTGGTGCCGGGGCTCTGGCCGCACGTCCGCCGGGCCCGGCCGCTCTGATTCTGATTGAGGTTTTTGATGAGGTAACAGAGAGGGTTGATGAGGGCAATGCGGTTAACGTGGTGCACATGGATTTCCAAAAGGCGTTCAACAAGTGCCACATGATAGGCTTGCCAGCAAAGTTGAAGCCCATGGAATAAAAGGGACAGTGGCAACATGGATACAAAATTGGCAAAGTGACAGGAAACAGAGAGTAGTGGTGAATGGTTGTTTTTCGGACTGGAGGAAGGTATACAGTGGTGTTCCCCAGGGATCGGTACTAGGACCACTGCTTTACTTGATATATATTAATGACTTAGACTTGGGGTACAGGGCACAATTTCAAAATTTGCAGATGACAGAAAACTTGGAAGTGCAGTGAACAGTGAGGAGGATAGTGATAGATTTCAAGAAGACATAGACAGGTTGGTGGAATGGGCGGACACATGGGAGCTGAAATTTAATGCAGAAAAGTGCAAAGTGATACATTTTGGTAGGAAGAACCAAGTGAGGCAATATAAACTAAAGGGTACAATTCTAAAGTGGGTGCATGAACAGAGAGACCTGGGGGTATGTGTGCACAAATCGTTGAAGGTGGCAGGGCAGGTTGAGAAAGCAGTTAAAAAAGCATATGGGATCCTGGACTTTATAAATAGAGGCAGAGTCCAAAGGCAAGGAAGTTATGATGAACCTTTATAAAACACTTGTTCGGTCTCATCTGGAGTATTGTGTTCAATTCTGGGCACCGCACTTTAGGAAGGATGTGAAGGCCTCAGAGAGGGTGCAGAAAAGATTTACAAGAGTGGTTCCAGGGATAAGGGATGAGGGACTTCAGTTATGTGGATAGACTCGAGAAGCTGGGGTGGTTCTCCTTACAGCAGAGAAGGTAGAGAGGAGATTTGATAGAGGTGTTCAAAATCATGATGGGTCCGGACAGAGTAGAAACTGTTCCCATTGGCGGTAGGGTCGCGAACCAGAGGACACAGATTTAAGGTGATTGGCAGAAGAACGAAAGAACGAAGTTGCGAGGTGAGGCCCGATCAGAGCATCGGACCTGTGAAGGGGCAGTGACCGGCGGCAGTTAAAAGCGGCGGCAGTGCGAGGTGAGGCCCGACCAAATCAACAGCAGAGGAGAAAGGTAAAAAGTAATCAGAGTGTGACGTCACCAGGGAGCAGGTAAGTGATTGGTTGGTGAGTATTTCTCTTTTTAAACTTTAACTCTGTAGTTTATAGTTACTAGGGTCTTTTCTGGTGTAGCAGGGACTGTTGGTAGACTATACAAGCGCCTTAGAGATATTTTTAATTGGTGGTAGTAAATTAATTTAAATTAAGTAAAAGGAAGGTCATGCCAGGTGAGCCCAGCCCCGTGATATGCTCCTCTTGCTCTATGTGGGAATTCAGGGACCCCGGTGCCCCTGATGACCACGTGTGCCAGAGATGCATCCATCTGCAGCTACTAGCAGACTGCATTGAGGCGCTGGAGCTGCGGGTGGATGGGTTGTTGAGCATTCACGATGCTGAGAGGGTCGTGGATAGCACGTTTAGTGAGTTGGTCACACCGCAGGGAAGGGCTGCACAGGAAGACAGGAAATGGGTGACCACCAGGCGGAGCAATAGAAGCAGGCAGGTAGTGCAGGAGACCCCTGTGACCATTCCCCTCTCAAACAAGTATACCGCTTTGGATACTGTTGGGGGGGATGACTCACCAGGGGAAGGCAGCAGCAGCCAACTTGCTGGCACTGGGGGTGCTCCTGCTGCCCAGGAAGGGGGGAAAAAGAGTGGGAGAGCAATAGTGGTAGGGGATTCTATAGTAAGGGGAACAGATAGGCGTTTCTGTGGCCGTAGACGTGAATCCAGGATGGTTTGTTGCCTCCCTGGTGCCAGGGTCAAGGATATCACTGAGCGGCTGCAGGGCATTCTGGAGGGGGAGGGTGAACAGCCAGAGGTCGTGGTCCACATTGGTACCAACGACATAGGTAAAAAGAGGGATGAGGTCCTGCAGCAAGAATTTAAGGAGCTAGGTGAAGGATTAAAGAGCAGGACCTCAAAGGTTGTAATCTCTGGATTACTCCCCGTGCCACGTGCTAGTGGGTATAGGAATAGGAAGATAGAACAGATGAATGCGTGGCTAAAGGGATGGTGCAGGGGGGACGGCTTTAGTTTCCTGGATCACTGGGTCTGCTTCTGGGAAAGGTGGGACTTGTACAAGTCGGACGGTTTACACCTGAACCAGAGGGGAACCAATATCCTTGCGGGGAGGTTTGCTAGCACTGCTGGGGGGGGTTTAAACTAACTTGGCAGGGGGATGGGGTACAGAGTGGAGCTATAGTAGGGGGTGATTTACAGCCAAATACAGAGGAAAAAACAAGTCAGCTGGGAAGGCAGAGCAAATATGTGAAGGCAAAAGGGAATATGGCAGGGCTGGAAGGCATTTATTTTAATGCAAGGAGTCTTGCAAATAAGGTGGATGAACTGAAGTTGTTGTTGAACACATGGGAGTACGATATTGTTGCTATCACGGAGACATGGTTGAGGGAGGGTCAGGACTGGCAGCTCAATATTCCGGGGTATAGAATCTTCAGGCGAGACAGAGGGGGGTGTAAAAGGGGAGGGGGTGTTGCAATATTAATTAAGGAGTCAATTACTGCTGTAAGGAGGGACGATATATTAGCGGGTTCCTCTAATGAGGCCATATGGGTAGAAACAAAAAGGGGGCAAGCACTTTGCTGGGAGTGTACTATAGGCCCCCAAACAGTCAGGGGGAGATAGAGGAACAGATATGTAGGCAAATCTCAGAGAAGTGCGAAAATAATAGGGTAATAATAGTGGGGGATTTCAACTTCCCCAATATAAATTGGGATAGTCAGAGTGTGAAAGGCTTACAGGGTGCAGAATTCTTAAAGTGCATCCAGGAGAGCTTTTTGAGCCAACATGTAGAAAGTCCTACAAGAGAGGGGGCGATACTGGACCTAATTCTGGGGAATGTAGCCGGGCAAGTGGTGGAAGTATCAGTAGGAGAGCATTTTGGCGACAGTGACCATAATTCGGTGAGATTTAAGGTGGTCATGGAAAAAGACAAAGACGGCCCGGAAATAAGGGTTCTAAATTGGGGGAAGGCCGATTTTAATATGATAAGGCAGGATCTGGCCAAAGTGGACTGGGAGCAGCTACTTATAGGAAAATCCACATCAAAACAGTGGGAGACTTTCAGAAGGGAAATAGAGAGAGTACAGCGCCAACATGTTCCTGTAAAGGTCAAGGGTGGGACCAACAAGCAAAGGGAACCTTGGATGACAAGGGATATACAAAAATGCATTAGAAATAAAAGGGGGGCTTTTGGCAGTTACAAAAGACTAAAGACGGAAGAAGCCCTAGAGGAGTATAAAAAGTGCAGGGGCATACTTAAAAAAGAAATTAGGAGGGCGAGGAGGGGCCATGAAATAACACTGGCGAGCAAAATAAAGGAAAATCCTAAGATGTTTTATAAGTATATTAAGGGCAAGAGGATAACCAGGGAAAGGGTAGGGCCCATTAGGGACCAAAGTGGCAATCTGTGTGTAGAGCCAGATGATGTAGGCAGGGTTTTAAATAAATTTTTTGCATCTGTGTTCACTATGGAGAAAGACGATGCAGACATAGAAATCGGGCAAGGGGACTGTGACATACTTGAACATATTAGCATCGAGAGGGAGGAGGTGCTAGCGGTTTTAGCAGGCAAAAAAGTGGATAAATCCCCAGGCCCGGATGAGATGTATCCCAGGCTGCTGTGGGAGGCAAAGGAGGAGATTGCAGGGGCTCTGACACAAATTTTCAGAACCTCTCTGGCCACAGGGGGTGTACCAGAGGACTGGAGAACAGCTAATGTAGTACCATTATACAAGAAGGGTAGCAGGGATAAACCAGGGAATTACAGGCCAGTGAGCCTAACATCTGTGGTAGGGAAATTATTGGAAAAAATTCTGAGGGACAAAATTAGTCTCCACTTGGAGAGGCAAGGATTAATCGGGGATAGTCAGCATGGCTTTGTCAAGGGTAAATCATGTCTGACAAATCTGATTGAATTTTTCGAGGGGGTGACTAGGGGGGTGGATGAGGGAAATGCTGTGGATGTGGTTTACATGGACTTCAGTAAAGCCTTTGACAAAGTCCCGCATAGGAGGCTGGTCAAGAAGGTAAGAGCCCATGGGATCCAGGGTGCCTTGGCGCGTTGGATCCTAAACTGGCTGAGTGGCAGGAGGCAGAGGGTGATGGTCGAAGGTTGCTTTTGTGACTGGAAGCCTGTGTCCAGTGGGGTACCTCAGGGATCGGTGCTGGGTCCCTTGTTGTTTGTGATCTACATAGATGATTTGGATGAGAATGTAAAAGGTATGATCAGCAAGTTCGCAGATGACACGAAAATTGGTGGGGTGGTCAATTGCGAGGAGGAAAGCCTCAGGCTACAGGACGATATAAACGGGTTGGTTAGATGGGCGGAAAAGTGGCAAATGGAATTTAACCCTGAAAAGTGCGAGGTGATGCATTTTGGATGGACAAATAAGGCAAGGGAATACACAATGAGTGGTAGGACCCTAGGAAGTACAGAGGGTCAGAGGGACCTTGGTGTACATGTACATAGATCCCTGAAGGCAGCGGAACAGGTAGATAAGGTGGTTAAAAAGGCATATGGGATACTTGCCTTCATTAGCCGAGGCATAGAATATAAGAGCAGGGGGGTTATGATGGAGCTGTACAAAACGCTGGTGAGGCCACAGCTGGAGTACTGTGTGCAGTTCTGGTCGCCTCACTATAGGAAGGATGTGATCGCTTTGGAGAGGGTGCAGAGAAGATTCACCAGGATGTTACCTGGGATGGAGCGCCTCAGCTATGAAGAAAGACTAAACAGGCTGGGGTTGTTTTCCTTGGAGCAAAGAAGGCTGAGGGGGGACCTGATTGAGGTGTACAAAATGATGAGGGGCATAGATAGGGTAGACAAAGAGGAACTTTTCCCCTTAGTAGGGGGGTCAATAACAAGGGGGCATAGATTCAGGGTAAGGGGCAGGAGATTTAGAGGGGATTTGAGGAGGAACTTTGTCACCCAGAGGGTGGTTGGAAGCTGGAACTCACTGCCTGAAAGGGTGGTAGAGGCAGGAACCCTCACAACATTCAAGAAGCATTTGGATGAGCACTTGGAATGCCAATGCATACAAGGCTATGGACCAAATGCTGGAAAATGGGATTAGACTGGACAGGGATGGATGGGCGGTGCAGGCACGATGGGCCGAAGGGCCTCTTTCTGTGCTGTAAAACTCTATGACTCTATGAGGAAAAAAAAATTTATGCAGCGAGTGGTTAGGATCTGGAATGCACTGCCTGAAAGGGTGGTGGAGGCAGATTCAATCACCGCTTTCAAAAGGGAATTGGATAAGTACCTGAATGAAAAAGAATTGCAGGGTTACGGGGAAAGGGCGGGGAGTGGGACTAGCTGAAGTGGTCTTGCAGAGAGCCGGCACGGGCTCGACGGGCCGAATGGCCTCCTTCTGTGCTGTAACCATTTTATGATTCTATAAAATATTAGAAAGTTTGTTCCACAGAAGCACGAGGTTTATCTGCTTTTATTGATGAATTTAAAAAGTCTCTATTAAAACCTGAGCCCGTGTGTTGTGAGCCAAAGAGCCTTGTGTCCAATGAGGGGAATAAAGGCCCACAGCCTCCCCTGGCCCCGGGCCCTGAACAAGGGACTGGAGAAACTCGCTGCCCTGCGGATCAGACAATCAGCCGCCGCTAGTGCCGCCCCTCGGGCTACCCGATTGGTTGGAGGGCCCGCCGCCGGCTCGCTCCTCCAGCCCGTCTGTCAATCAACCATCAGCCAGAAGAGGTCGCTGGTGAGACCAGTGAAGAAAGAAAGACTTGCATTTCTATAGCGCCTTGCACCACCACCGGACGACCCAAAGTGCTTTACAGCCAATGAAGTACTTTTGAAGTGTAGTCACTGTTGTAATGTAAGAAATGCAGCAGTCAAATAGCGCACAGCAAGCTCCCACAAACAGCAATGTGATAATGACCAGATAATCTATCTTTTTGTTAACTCTGTTTCTCTCTCTACGGATGTTGCCTGGCCTGCTGAGTGTTTCCAGCATTTCCTGTTGTTATTTCAGACTTCCAGCATCCGCAGTATTTTGCTATTATCCTTTTGTTACATTGATTGAGAGATAAACATTGGCTCGGACACCGGGGATATTTCCCCTGCTCTTTCCCACATTACAACAGTGACTACACCTCAAAAGTACTTAATTGGCTGTAAAGCACTTCAAGACGTCTGCTGGTCATGAAAGCACTATATAAATGCAAGTCTTTCTTTCTCAAAATAGTGTCATGGGATCTTTTACATCCACCTGAGAGAGCAGACAGGGCCTCAGTTTAATGTCTCATCCGAAAGACGCCACCTCTGACAGTGCCTCAGCACTGCACTGGAGTGTCAGCCTGGATTTTTGTGCTCAAGTCTCTGGAGTGGGACTTGAACCCACAACCTTACGCCTCAGAGGCAAGAGTGCTACCATAGAGTCATTGATTTATACAGCACAGAAAGGGGCCCTTCGGCCCATCGTGTCTGCGCCGGCCACCAAGCCCTGTCTATTCTAATCCCATTTTCCAGCACTTGGTCCGTAGCCTTGTATGCTATGGCGTTTCAAGTGCTCATCTAAATGCTTCTTGAATGTTGTGAGGGTTCCTGCCTCTACCACCCTTTCAGGCAGTGAGTTCCAGATTCCAACCACCCTCTGGGTGAAAAAGCTTTTCCTCAAATCCACTCTAAACCTCCTGCCCCTTACCTTGAATCTATGCCCCCTGGCTATTGACCCCTCTACTAAGGGGAAATGTTCTTTTCTATCTACCCTATCTATTCCCCTCATAATTTTGTACACCTCAATCAGGTCCCCCTCAGCCTTCTCTGCTCTAAGGAAAACAACCCCAGTCTCTCTTCATAGCTGAAGCGCTCCAGCCCAGGTAACATCCTGGTGAATCTCCTCTGCACCCTCTCCAATGCAATCACATCCTTCCTATAGTGTGGCGAGCAGAACCGCACACAGTATTCAAGCTGTGGCCTAACTAGCATTTTGTACAGCTCCATCATAACCCCCCTGCTCTTATATTCTATGCCTCGGCTAATTAAGGCAAGTATCCCATATGCCTTCTCGCTGTCCTGCTGCCCTCAAGGATCTATGTACATGCACACCAAGGTCCCTCTGATCCTCTGTCCTTCCTAGGGTTCTACCATTCATTGTGTATTCCCTTGTTAGTCCTCCCAAAATGCATCACCTCACACTTTTCAGGGTTAAATTCCATTTGCCACTGTGCTGCCCATCCAACCAACCCATCTATATTCTCCTGTAGCCTGAGGCTTCCCTCCTCGCTATTTACCACTCCACCAATTTTCATGTCATCTGCGAACTTACTGATCATACCTCCTACATTCATATCTAAATCCTTAATGTACACTACAAACAGCAAGGGACCCAGCACCGATCCCTGCGTTACACCAGTGGACACAGGCTTCCAGTCACAAAAACAACCTTCGACCATCACCCTCTGCCTCCTGCCACTAAGCCAATTTTGGATCCAATGTGCCAAATTGCCCTGGATCCCATGGGCTCTTACCTTCTTGACCAGTCTCCCATGTGGGACTTTGTCAAAAGCCTGACTGAAGTCCATGTAGACTACATCAACTGGACTGCCCTCATCCACACACCTAGTCACCCCCATTGAAAAATTCAGTCAAATTGGTTAGACATGATCTCCCCCTGACAAAGCTATGCTGACTATCCTTGATTAATCCTTGCCTCTCCAAGTGGAGACTAATTCTGTCCCTCAGAATTTTTTCCAATAATTTCCCTACCACTGATGTTCGGCTCACTGGCCTGTAATTCCCTGGTTTATCCCTACTACTACCCTTCTTGAATAATGGTACTACGTTAGCTGTTCTCCAGTCCTCTGGCACCTCCCCTGTGGTCAGAGAGGTTCTGAAAATTTGTGTCAGAGCCCCTGCAATCTCCTCCCTTGCCTCACACAGCAGGCTGGGATACATCTCGTCTGGGCCTGGGGGTTTATCCACTTTTAAGCCTGCTAAAACCACTAGTACCTCCTCCCTCTCAATACGAATTTGTTCAAATATATCACAATCCCCCCTGCCTGATTTCTATGCCTGCATCGTCCTTCTCCATAGTGAACACAGATGCAAAATATTAATTTAAAACCTCACCTTCATCTTCTGGCTCTACACACAGATTGCCACTTTGGTCCCTAATGGGCCCTACTCTTTCCCTGGTTATCCTCTTGCCCTTAATATACTAATAAAACACCTTGGGATTTTCCTTTATTTTGCCTGCCAGTGTTTTTTCATGACCCCTCTTCGTTCTCCTAATTTCTTTTTTAAGTACCCCCCTGCACTTTCTATTCTCCTCTAGGGCTTCTAGTGTTTTTAGTCCTTTGTATCTGCCAAAAGCCTCCCTTTTTTTCCTAATCCATTCTTGTATGTCCCTTGACATCCAGGGCTCCCTGAGCTTGTTGGTCCCACCCTTGACCTTTACAGGAACATACTGGCGTTGTACTCTCTCTATTTCCTTTCTGAAAGACGCCCACTGCTCTGATGTGGATTTTCCTACAAGTAGTTGATCCCAGTCCACTTTGGCCAGATCCTGCCTTATCATATTAAAATTGGCCTTCCCCCAATTTCGATCCTTTATTTCCGGTCCATCTTTGTCCTTTTCCATAACTACTTTAAATCTCACCGAATTATGGTCACTGTCACCAAAATGCTCTCCTACTAACCCTTCTACCACGTGCCCTGCTACATTCCCTCGAATTAGGTCCAGTACCGCCCCTCTCTTGTAGGACTTTCTACATGTTGGCTGAAAAAGCTCTCCTGGATGCACTTTAAGAATTCCACACCCTCTAAGCCTTTCACACTCTGACTATCCCAGTTAATATTGGGGAAGTTGAAATCCCCAACAATTACTACCCTATTATTTCTACACCTCTGAGATTTGCCGACATATCTGTTCCTCTATCTCCCCCTTACTGTATGGGGGCCTATAGTACACTCCCAGCAAAGTGCTTGCCCCCTTTTTGTTTTTAAGTTCTACCCATATGGCCTCATTAGAGGAACCTGCTAAGGTATCATCCCTCCTTATAACAGAAATTGACTCCTTGATTAATATTACTAACCTGATTTTTGGTCAACTCTTGGCGTATTCACGTTTAATAAGTCTCCGGGAGAAGGAGTCGCTTCACTTGTACTGGTTCCTGGGGCCTGATCACCTTCCCCAGGAGCAGGGCCTTGACCCTGACTTTATTCACTTGTACTGGTTCCTGGGGCCTGATCACCTTCCCCAGGAGCAGGGCCTTGATTCTGGGGGTGTTTTATTGCACCGCATGGTGTACTTGAGAAGAGCCCCATCAGGGCGAGTGCAGGAGGGTCAGGGGGCGAGTGCGGGAGGGTCAGGGGGCGAGTGCGGGAGGGTCAGGGGGCGAGTGCGGGAGGGTCAGGGGGCGAGTGCGGGAGCGTCCATCTCCAGGACCAGTGTGTATCTGAGTCAATGGGACTCTCTCTGACCTTTCTCCCAAGTCCATCTCCAGGACCAGTGTGTATCTGAGTCAATGGGACTCTCTCTGACCTTTCTCCCCAGTCCATCTCCAGGACCAGTGTGTATCTGAGTCAATGGGACCCTCTGACCTTTCTCCCCAGTCCATCTCCAGGACCAGTGTGTATCTGAGTCAATGGGAGTCTCTCTGACCTATCTCCCCAATCCATCCCCAGGACCAGTGTGTATCTGAGTCAATGGGACTCTCTCTGACCTTTCTCCCCAGTCCATCTCCAGGACCAGTGTGTGTCTGAGTCAATGGGACTCTCTCTGACCTTTCTCCCCAGTCCATCGCAAGGACCAGTGTGTATCTGAGTCAATGGGACTCTCTCTGACCTTTCTCCCCAGTCCATCGCAAGGACCAGTGTGTATCTGAGTCAATGGGACTCTCTCTGACCTTTCTCCCCAGTCCATCTCCAGGACCAGTATGTATCTGAGTCAATGGGACTCTCTCTGACCTTTCTCCCCAGTCCATCTCCAGGACCAGTGTGTATCTGAGTCAATGGGACTCTTTCTGACCTTTCACCCCAGTCCATCTCCAGGACCAGTGTGTATCTGAGTCAATGGGACTCTCTCTGACCTTTCTCCCCAGTCCGTCTCCAGGACCAGTGTGTATCTGAGTCAATGGGACTCTCTCTGACCTTTCTCCCCAGTCCATCTCCAGGACCAGTGTGTATCAGTGTCAATGGGACTCCCTCTGACCTTTCTCCCCAGTCCCTCTCCAGGACCAGTGTGTATTGGAGTCAATGGAACTCTCTCTGACTATTCTCCCCAGTCCATCTCCAGGATCAGTGTGTATCTGAGTCAATGGGACTCTCTCTGACCATTCTCCCCAGTCCATCTCCAGGACCAGTGTGTATCTGAGTCAATGGGACTCTCTCTGACCTTTCTCCCCAGTCCATCTCCAGGACCAGTGTGTATCTGAGTCAATGGGACTCTCTCTGACCTTTCTCCCCAGTCCATCTCCAGGACCAGTGTGTATCTGAGTCAATGGGACTCTCTCTGACCTTTCTCCCCAGTCCATCTCCAGGACCAGTGTGTATCTGAGTCAATGGGACTCTCTCTGACCTTTCTCCCCAGTCCATCTCCAGGACCAGTGTGTATCTGAGTCAATGGGACTCTCTCTGACCTTTCTCCCCAGTCCATCTCCAGGACCAGTGTGTATCTCAGTCAATGGGACTCTCTCTGACCTTTCTCCCCAGTCCATCTCCAGGACGAGTGTGTATCTGAGTCAATAGGACTCTCTCTGACCTTTCTCCCAGTACATCTCCAGGACCAGTGTGTATCTGAGTCAATGGGACTCTCTCTGACCTTTCTCCCCAGTCCATCTCTCGGACCAATGTGTATCTGAGTCAATGGGAATCTCTGACCTTTCTCCCCAGTCCATCTCCAGGACCAGTGTGTATCTGAGTCAATGGGACTCTCTCTGACCTTTCTCCCAGTACATCTCCAGGACCAGTGCGTATCTGAGTCAATGGGACTCTCTCTGACCTTTCTCCCAATTCCATCTCCAGGACCAGTGTGTATCTGAGTCAATGGGAATCTCTGACCTTTCTCCCCAGTCCATCTCCAGGACCAGTGTGTATCTGAGTCAATGGGACTCTCTCTGACCTTTCTCCCCAGTCCATCACCAGGACCAGTGTGTATCTGAGTCAATGGGACTTTCTCTTACCTTGTTCCACAGTCGATCTCTGGAAGCTCTTTGAATCGGAAGGGTTCTCTCCGGTTGGTGCTCTCACAATCCTGTGCTGGTTCACCTGCTGTCGTTCCTCAGTCTACAATCCCTGTTTACTTCGAGCTGAGCACCTTCCTCAATCACACCATCTCTCACCGGGACATCTAATTGTGGCAAAGCAGAAAATAAGAACAATATTGAAAGCGTGAAATAATATAATGTAGACTTTCAATCTGCTTACTAATAATTCAATTTCAAGGCCGAGTATTTGTTTGATTTTGTGCCTTTCCTCAGATCCCCAGTTGCGGGGCTGTGTGTTCAGTTTGGAGATTTTGCTCAGATCCCCAGTTGCCGGGCTGTGTGTTTAGTTTGGAGATTTTCCTCAGATCCCCAGTTGCGGGGCTGTGTGTTTAGTTTGGAGATTTTCCTCAGATCCCCAGTTGCGGGGTTGTGTGTTTAGTTTGGAGATTTTCCTCAGATCCCCAGTTGCGGGGCTGTGTGTTTAGTTTGGAGATTTTGCTCAGATCCCCAGTTGCGGGGCTGTGTGTTTAGTTTGGAGATTTTCCTCAGATCCCCAGTTGCGGGGCTGTGTGTTTAGTTTGGAGATTTTCCTCAGATCCCCAGTTGCGGGGCTGTGTTTAGTTTGGGGATTTTCCTCAGATCCCCAGTTGCAGGGCTGTGTGTTTAGTTTGGAGATTTTCCTCAGATCCCCAGTTGCGGGGCTGTGTGTTTAGTTTGGAGATTTTCCTCAGATCCCCAGTTGCGGGGCTGTGTGTTTAGTTTGGAGATTTTACTCACTGTGAATTTCCGGCCTCCTGAGACTCCCCCATTCTCACTGCTCTGGGCGGAAATGCGCCATTTTCTGTGCGGAGTTACTAACCGGAGCGGTGACCCTGTGAGCCTCCCTCGCTGTGATCTAAACTCGGGGCTGAGCAGCCTCGGGCCGAGTTCCCTCAGTCACAGAGCGGGCCCTGTAATCCGGGCAACCAGCCTGTTTCTGAGCGGCCGGCGCCGCCCGGCCCAGCACACAGCAAACCCAGGATCAGCAGTGGAGCGGCACTGCGCCTGCTCGGGAGAGAGAGAGAGAGAGAGAGCAAAATTGAGATTAGTCCTAGGAGAAGGAGACAGACCATACCTTGGGGCCAAATATGTAACAACATGTCACAACCTGAGGACTGTTTAAAATTAATATTGAACGTACCAAATGAAGTACAAAGACTGTTTAAAATTAATATTGTTTAAAAGTAATATTGTATGTACCCAACAAATGTCAAATCGATTGACACCTACAGAATGTTGGAAAACTGTACCTTTTTGCTATGTAAGCTTTGGCAATATGGTTCTCTGTAAACTTTCATGCCAATAAAGCATTTTAATTGGAATTGGAATTGGAGAGGGAGAAAGGGAGCGGCACTGCGCCTGCTCGGGAGGGAGAGAGAAAGGGAGCGGCACTGCGCCTGCGCCGGAGGGAGCGAGAAAGGGAGCGGCACTGCGCCTGCGTGGGAGGGCAAGGAGCGGCACTGCGCCTGCGTGGGAGCGCAAGGAGCGGCACTGCGCCTGCGTGAGAAGGCAAGGAGCGGCACTTGCGCCTGCGCCGGAGTGAAAGCAAGGGAGCGTCACTGCGACTGTGCGGGAGAGAGAGAGAGAGAGAGAGAACGGGAGCGGCGCTGCGCCTGCGCCTGCGCCGGAGGGAGCGAGAAAGGTAGCGGCACTGCGCCTGCGCGGGAGGGCAAGGGAGCGGCACTGCGCCTGCGCGGGAGAAAGAGGCAAGGGGCGGCACTGCGCCTGCGTGAGAGCAAGGGAGCGTCACTGCGACTGTGCGGGAGAGAGAGAATTGATCCAACTCCACATACCGGGATCGATCCGAGAGAGAGAACGAGGTGCCTGAAGTCTGATACTCACCTTTAAAACCAGCTCTTAATGCAGGGACAGGTGGGAACTTCAGTTACTATTTGAAATATTTAAAAATTAACCAGAGCTGCAATTCTGGTTAGATCCTGTCTCCCAAATAAAAAGGGAATGTTTGTATGGGTCAGGGTGTATATCGTTCTCCCTATGGAATTATTGTCCCAATAAGGAATGGTAGCCGCTCACTCACTTTATACTCGGTTCTTAACATCCGTTCATATTCGGCTCTCCTAACAACGCGTTAATTGAGTGCTGCGCTCACGTTAGGGTTCCGTGTGTTTTGTTTTTCTCTGAAGCCAGTCCTCATCTATATTGAATCACTGATCTGAATATTCGCTCACAGCAAGCCCGCTGCAGTGTTTCTGGATCTGGATTTCTACATGTTGGACAGACAGTTTACCGAAAATGGCTAAATAGTAAGCAGCCCTTTCACAGATACAGTGGGTGGCTCTGAAAAGAGCCTTTGGGTTATTAGATTGAATCTTGTCCACTTTACTTGCTCTTGGAGCTGGCAGTGCTGGTTTTCTTGGGAAGCAGCACCGCCTGGATATTAGGCAGTACCCCGCCCTGAGCGATGGTCACCTTTCCCAGCAGCTTGTTGAGCTCCTTGTCATTGCGGATGGCCAGCTGCAGGTGTCTGGGGATGATGCGGGTCTTCTTGTTGTCGCGGGCCGCGTTGCCGGCCAGCTCCAGGATTTCAGCGGTCAGATACTCGAGCACAGCAGCCATGTAGACCAGAGCTCCGGCACCCACACGTTCAGCGTAGTTGCCCTTTCGCAGGAGCCTGTGAACACGGCCCACAGGGAACTGCAGTCCGGCCCGGGATGAGCGGGATTTGGTCTTGGCCCGAGCTTTACCGCTGGTTTTTCCTCTTCCAGACATTTCCAAAATCCACTCGTTGAAAGAAATAATGATAAACTCCGCCCACATCTGCCGCCCTTCTACCTTCTGGAGGAATGCAGACAGCAAACTTGTGATTGGTCGCTCTGTGGTGAATTCCATTGGTGTTCTCCAGTGACCAATCACAGTCTGTTTTTCCGCCAATGGCAAGTGTGTGGAAATAACTGTCCTCAACAGTCAGACCGCCAACGATTTTTAATTTCAAAAAGCTCGCCAATATTTTCCTAACCCAGCGAATTAAGTTAATAAATTAACTATTAGCCAAAGATTTCCAGACAGTTTTTTATTCCTTTTGTCTTCTTCCATCTCTCCCTTGCAAATTCCAGGCTGTTACAATCAGGATTAATTCCGGGTTCAATAGCGAACTTTAACGGGTGGGATTAAATCCCCATTGATTCTGTAACGGGACACATTCCAGCTCAATCTCTGTAAAAGTGAGGATTCAGATTATCGAGTGATCCTTTGCACAGGCGCTGCTGCGGAAGTGAAACCAAATCTGGGAGTCCTTCTGTGAGAGGAGAAGAGGGACAGAGCGTTCAAACTGACCGCGTTCTGGTCTCTAAGAAACCCCATTCTGGGTTGTTACACTGCAGGAATTCTCTGGTTAACAAAAGGATTGACTCCCAACTGGCATTGAAAAAAATGAAAATGTTTTTGCAGAGATTGAGGTGACTGAAATCAGAGTCTCATCTCGAAAACAAGCTTTTAATTTGTCGGAAGGCGCTGCAAGTGAATGGGTCTGAGATCAAAGGGAAAGAGCGATCAGGGACCGTGTTTGTACTTTACTGGACGGGAAATACAACAGCGACGCTAAGGTTGATCCGGGCAGTGAAAGTGCTTATCTGAGAATTCAAAACTAAATCTACGGCTGGAACTTCAAACGTTCTCAAAACACACTTGTTACGGAAATAATTACAGTAAATTGTGTCTAAAGAGAGATGAGTTTGTGTAGCTCTTTCAGAGAGATTGTGGGTAGCTCTTAAAAGAGCCGTTGTGTTTTGGGTTTGTTCTTTCAGGACAGCGTGGAGTTTTACTTGGAGCTGGTGTATTTGGTCACCGCCTTTGTCCCTTCCGACACAGCGTGCTTGGCCAGCTCCCCGGGCAGCAGCAGGCGCACGGCGGTCTGGATCTCCCGGGAGCTGATGGTGTGCCGCTTGTTGTAATGGGCCAGGCGGGAAACCTCACCCGCGATGCGCTCAAAAATCTCATTCACAAACGAGTTCATGATGCCCATGGCCTTGGAGGAGATGCCGGTGTCGGGGTGAACCTGCTTCATCACTTTGTAGATGTAGATGGAGTAACTCTCCTTCCTCGACTTTCTGCGCTTCTTGCCGCCCTTCGCTGCCGGTTTACTGACGGTTTTCTTGGCGCCCTTCTTGGCAACTGGTTTCTTTTCATCAACCATTCTCAAACTCGATTTCAAACACAAAACGACGCAAACCCGCGCCGGGCTCGGAATATATAGGCAGCCCCACAGTCCTATGCTAATGAGGGATGGGTGAAGGCAATGGTTGTGATTGGCTGCTGAAGAGTGATGTCAAATTCCATTGTTCTGCATCTCTATGATTGGCTTCTTTATGTATCCAATCAGATTGAGATTTTGTCACCAGCACGCCCCCTGTAGTCAGAAAGGTAATTGCAAGAGCATATATCCATTCACCAATTCCCAGACCATTATCTGGGGTCCCAAGCACTTCTTCCGGACGAGACAGCAATTTAGATGTACTTCCTCCAACCAGTGCACTATATTCATGTCTTGCAGTGTGGTCTCCACCACTTTAGTTCAGTATCTGCCCGTCTCTAGTACTGTGAGTGTGTGTATTGGAATAGTTCTGTATTATTCAGTCTCTGGTGATTTATGTAAGTGTTGGAATCATTACCAATCTCAGTCTCTGTTACAGTATGTGCGTGTGGGATCCATTCATTTCCTGTCCGTCACTGATACCATGTGTCAGGGTGGGACTCCATCTGTATCCGTCAGACTCTGGTACCGTGTGTCAGTGTTGGGATTCATTCAGAATCTGTCATTCTCTGGTAGTGTATGTGTGTGTGACATTAATTTTGTATCTGTCTGTCACTGGGATGTGCGAGTTTGAGATTCATTCTGTATCTGTCATTCACTGGGATGGTGTGCATGTCTAAGATTAATTCTGGATCTGTCAGTCTCTGGTACTGAGTGTAGTGTGGGATTCATTCCGTATCTGTCATTCACTGGGATGTTGTGCAAGTCTAAGTCTAAGATGTCAGTCCCTGGTACTGAGTGTGAGTTTCATTCTGTATTTGTCAGTCTCTGGGACTGCATGTTAGTGTCATATTAGTGCTGAATCTGTCAGTCTCTCGTATTGTCTTTCACCGAAGAATTCCGCATGTATCTGCTACTTACTCGGTTTATGAAAGTGGGATTCTTACTGCATCTATCAGACTCTGGCACTTGATGTTAGTTTGAAATTAATTCCATTTCTGCTAGTATCTGCTACTGTATCAGAGTGTGGGACTGAATCTATTTGTAAATCAATTATCCACCTCCAGCTATCTGCAACCGCCAATTTCAAACCGTTTATTGACAGTAGAACCGAAACACAGCGCTCCGCACAAACCCTTACAGACTCGGGCTTCATATTCAAGGGTTCCCTGAAACCAGGATATTTTAAGTAAGATCCTGTTACAATTAACAATCGGTAATATTCCCGCCTATATACAGTCCCTTCGATCACAAGTCGACCCGTCTCCTTCCATGTCAATCTCTGGCCTTATTCTATCTCCCCACACTTCCCCTCACAGACGGGTTCAGCAGTTTACAAACACCTTATTCCAGTTGATTTGGAGAATCTCATGTGTTGGGGTTCGAGTTGTGATGTGGGGTATCTCCGCCAGTGTCAGCGTCTCACAGAGACTTTCACCCTGAACCTGTGAACTGAAAATGACCATGAACTGAGACTGGAGTCGAACACCCCCCCAGTTAGAGTGAGGCCCGGACATCCCATTCTCTCTCTGTTTTATTGCAGACACTGGGGGAGGGGTGGGTGCAGCGAAAATCAGCGAGTCACCAGGGAGCCGGGGTTCATTTGAAATGATTTCAATCTGGAATCTGAGCCCGGCCCCGGGACATGGATCATATGATTCCGCAATCACCTCTTTTTGGAAAGACATGGGTGGCTCTGAGAAGAGCCTTTGGGTTCAGATGTTTACAAGTTGTTGTTAGATCCATGTGTTAATGGAGACACGGAATGCAGGAGTTGATTTAACAAGTGTTTACTGAACAAAGTCTGGAGGTGAACTAACTACACAAGACGCTATACAGGCTTATATACCCGAGTGGTTACTACTGGTACTACAGTATACAGGGGCTTCAAAAACATAGTTCCTCTTAAAGGTACATACACTACAGTTGTCCTTTTTATTTTCTTTTGCTCGCTGCTTTCTGAGACTTTGCTGATTTGGGCTTGGCCTTGGGTTTTTCCACCTTCTTGGCCGCCTTCACCTTTCTGCCTGTGGCCTTCTTGGGGCTCTTGGGCTTCTTCACCACCACCTTCTTCCCAGCCGCCGCTTTCGCTGTCTTTTTAGACGTTGCTGCCTTCTTGGTGATTGTTTTCTTGGCTGCTGGTTTCTTGGCTGGAGATTTCTTGGCTGCTGGTTTCTTGGCTGGAGATTTCTTGGCTGCTGGTTTCTTGGCTGGAGATTTCTTGGCTGCCGGTTTCTTTACTGCAGATTTCTTGGCTGCTGGTTTCTTCACCTTCTTTCCCTCTTTCCGCTGGGATTCCTTCTTAGCAAGCCTGAAGGAACCCGTGGCGCCCGTGCCCTTGTTCTGCTCCAGGGAGCCGTTTCCCACTTTCATCTTGATACTTAACCTGATCTGGGACCGGAGCTTCAGCACATCGACGCCGTTGGCAGCCAGAGCCTTCTTTATCGCAACCAGGGACATCCCCTTGCGATCGCTGCCACTCGCCACAACCTTGAGTTTCTGTTCGCCCAACGTGGGACCGGCTGGCTTGGAGTGGGGAGCCGCCGCCGCCTTCTTCTTCTTGCTGGGAGCCTTGGTTTGAGCGGCGGCAGCAGGAGGAGCCATTTTGGCGGCTGCAGTCTCGGTCATGTCGGCGACTCTGTAGAAAATCTCTCTGACAGTCAGAGCTGGGTCAGAAATGAAACGAGAGGCGGCGGCACAGAGCAACTTAAAGGCAGCGAGCGGACGGGGCGGAGACACCCTGCTGTCAGCTCCCGGCCCCTCCAGCCTCTCTCTGTTTCTCTCTCCTCATTAACTCTCCGATTACAATTAAACTCGGGCACTCCACATTCCCAGATTGGTCTCTTTCTGTCTCGAAGACCGGGATGTTTGCTGTCGAGAAAGTTTCATCAGAATTCAAGACAGCAATTTCGATTTAAAACCGTTTCTTTGCTGCACTGATCGCGCTCTCTCACCCGATCGCGGACATGTTCACTGTTTTTCGACTGAAATTTGAAATCAACTAAAACTTCACATTTAATTCCCACATCAGGGGGGAGCAGGGCGATCCTATGACAGGGAAATCTTTGAATTTTACACAAGAGGGTCTCTGAAATCCGGCGATGAGAGCGGGCACACAAACACAGTGACATTAGTCTAACCCGCCCGCCCCTTTAACACACTCTCGCTGACATAATGTTCACTCTGCTCATTCACAGCACAATCTGTTCCCAGATTTACAGTTCACAGGACAGGTTTTCCTCTCCGCTCGGCCTGTGCTGCCGATTCTCGGGGTTAGTTGGAGTTTCCCAGCTCAGTCAGTGTTAAACACTCTTGAGGCCGGCGCTCCTCACAGTGTCTGTTCCCCAGATTCAGGGGCAGGAGCCAATCACAGCTCTGGCTGTGTTCACCCATATCTGGTTTGAAGGTATTATATTGTTCGCAGGCAGGAATAAGTTTGATTTATATGAAAATAGAAATGATGATCTCACCGCCTCTCTCTGTCTATCTCTCCCCAAAACTGAGGAACAGAACAGAGCAACTGGTGTCCTGTGCATTCCATTCTCAACACCCAGAGACAGCAACCAGAGAGAGAGAGACAGAGAGACTGTATCAGTCTGAATGGTCGTACTCTGAGCCAAGCGGTCCACGCAGTCTGTTACCGAGATTTAGAGGCAGGAACATGTCACAGTTTGGCTGTGTGGATCCTAGCCTGCTTTTAGATGATAGTATTATTCACAGAAATAGTGAGACATTCTGTTCACCACACATGCCTTGAACTTGGTTTCAATAGACCGAAAACTGAGAGGTTCAGCGTCGATCCAGATATAACAGGCAGGGCTGGGGGATAGAGGGACTGGGGATTGATCCTGTACACAAGGCACAGAGAAAGACACAGGGGGTGACAGTCACACAGGCCCGGGAACTTGTCTGGTATCTGTCGCCTACTCACCCACCGGAGACAGGCAGAGACTGATTAAACTCCCCGCTCAGCAGCAGTTCAGTGTCAGAGATTGACAGAACCTGTTCCTCTCCATCCTTCCATACAGTATGGGGAAACAAATCGCTCTGAGGGACAGGATTCGCATCACTCTCACACTCACCGGCAGCAACTGACGTGTGTCCAGGGTTGCTTTCCCCTCTCCTAATATCTCCTTATCTGTCTCGGTGACAATGTTTCTTTGATAACGCTCCTTTCAAGCTCATTGGGATGATTTATTCATTTAAATGTGCTATATAAGTTCAAAGTGTTTTTTTTGCTGTTGCTTCTTTTAATTTGCGTCAGGAGAGAGGTCTGAGCATGCGTGATAAACACTTGCCTGCTCCTCCCCCTCTCTCCACACTGTTTAAAGCGACAGGAAGGATCCTGCAAGCTCCCCTCCCCAAGCTCTGCCAGCGGGGGCCGTTTCCTCTGTGCTCGGCTGAAGATCGCTGACCACATCAGGGAGTGGAGATAGCACGGGCCCGAGTAAGGGAACAAACAGCAGCCTCCTCACAGCAGCACATCGCACTAGGACTGTGTCCGCAGATGGGCTTTGTGTCGGGTAAGTTCAGCGGCAGTCGGGGCTGTTTGTACGAGACAGATTGAAGCAGGAAATATTTCCGGAACATGGAGTGAGTGGGGGAAGGGAGAGGCCATTCTCGGGCTGTGTGTGTACAGTGTAAGGTAACATAGGAAGTAAATCACCTCGCTGCAGTCATCAGCGAACATCCCCATTTCTGACCTCTTGTTGGAGGGAAGGTCGTTGATGAAGCAGCTGAAGATGGTTGGGCCTAGGACACTGCCCTGAGGAACTCCTGCAGCGATGTCTTGGGGCTGAGATGATTGACCTTCAATCACCACAGCCAATCTTCCTTTGTGCTAGGTATGACTCCAGCCAGTGGAGGTTCCTCCCCGCCCCCCCCCAACCGATTCCCATTGACTTCAGTTTTACTAGGGCTCCTTGATGCCACAGTTGGTCAAATGCAGCCTTGATGCCGAGGGCAGTCACTCTCACCTCCCCTTCACCTGACGAAGGAGCAGCGCTCCGAAAGCTTGTGATTTCAAATAAAACTGTTGGACTATAACCTGGTGTTGTGTGACTTCTTACATTTGCCCCTCACCTCTGGTATTCAGCTCCTTTGTCCATGTTTGGACCAAGGCTGTAATGAGGTTGGGAGCCAAACTGTCTTGGCGGAACCCAAACTGGGCATCATTGAGCAGGTTATTGGTGAGTAAGTGCTGCTTGACAGCACTGTCGATGAGACCTTCTATCACTTTGCTGATCATTGAGGGTAGACTGATGGGGCGGTAATTGGCCAGGTTAGATTTGTCCTGCTTTTTGTGGACAGGACATACCTGGGCAGTTTTCCACATTGTCGGATAGATGCCAGCGTTGTAGCTGTACTGGAACAGCTTGGCTAGAGGCGCGGCTAGTTGTCAGGTGTTTGCTGTATCCAGTATGCTCAGCCCTTTCTTGAAATCAGGTGGAGTGAATGGAATGGGCTGGTGGAACAGGCTGGAGGGGCTGAATGGCCTCCTCCTGACAATATGTTCCGATGTAGTCCTCCCACCACTGGGAGCGATAGTGATGCGTTCGTGCGACATCGCTCTCCCGCGCAGGTGCAGTACCACTCCCTTTCTCTCTCCCGCGCAGGCGCTGTGATGCAGACTTGCACTCCGGCGCAGGCGCAGTGCCGCTCCCTTTCTCTCTTCCATGCAGGCGCAGTGCCGCTCCTTGCACTCCGGCGCAGGCACAGTTCCACTCCCTTACGCACTCCCGCGCAGGCGCAGTGCCGCGCCCTTCCGCGCAGGCGCAGTGCCGCTCCCTTTTTCTTTCTCTCTCTCTCTCTCTCTCGCAGGCGCAGTGCCGCTCCCCTGCCCTCCCGTGCAGGCGCAGTGCCGCTCCCTTTCTCGCCCTCCGGCACAGGCGCAGTGCCGTCCCTTTCTCTCTCTCTCTCTCTCTCTCTCTCCCGCGCAGGCGCAGTGCTGCTCCCCTGCTGATCATGGGTTTGCTGTGTGCTGGGCCGGTCAGAAACAGGCTTGTTGCCCGGGTTACAGGGCCTGTTCTGTGACTGAGGGAACTCGGCTCCATTCAGCACCCGGCCCGACAACGGCTGCTCAGCCCTGAGTTTAGATCACAGCGAGGGAGGGTCACAGGGTCACCGCTCCGGTCAGTAACTCCGCACAGAAAATGGCGCATTTCTGCCCAGAGCAGTGAGAATGGGGGAGTCTCAGGAGGCCGGAAATTTAGTGAGGAAAATCTCCAAACTAAGCACACAGCCCCGCAACTGGGGATCTGAGGAAAATCTCCAAACTAAACACACAGCCCCGCAACTGGGGATCTGAGGAAAATCTCCAAACTAAACACACAGCCCCGCAACTGGGGATCTGAGGAAAATCTCCAAACTAAACAAACAGCCCCGCAACTGGGGATCTGAGGAAAATCTCCAAACTACACACACAGCCCCGCAACTGGGGATCTAAGGAAAATCTCCAAACTAAACACACAGCCCCGCAACTGGGGATCTGAGGAAAATCTCCAAACTACACACACAGCCCCGCAACTGGGGATCTGAGGAAAATCTCCAAACTAAACACACAGCCCCGCAACTGGGGATCTGAGGAAAATCTCCAAACTAAACACACAGCCCCGCAACTGGGGATCTGAGGAAAATCTCCAAACTAAACACACAGCCCCGCAACTGGGGATCTGAGGAAAATCTCCAAACTAAACACACAGCCCCGCAACTGGGGATCTGAGGAAAATCTCCAAACTAAACACACAGCCCCGCAACTGGGGATCTGAGGAAAATCTCCAAACTAAACACACAGCCCCGCAACTGGGGATCTGAGGAAAATCTCCAAACTAAACACACAGCCCCGCAACTGGGGATCTGAGGAAAATCTCCAAACTAAACACACAGCCCCGCAACTGGGGATCTGAGGAAAATCTCCAAACTAAACACACAGCCCCGCAACTGGGGATCTGAGGAAAATCTCCAAACTAAACACACAGCCCCGCAACTGGGGATCTGAGGAAAATCTCCAAACTAAACACACAGCCCCGCAACTGGGGATCTGAGGAAAATCTCCAAACTAAACACACAGCCCCGCAACTGGGGATCTGAGGAAAATCTCCAAACTAAACACACAGCCCCGCAACTGGGGATCTGAGGAAAATCTCCAAACTAAACACACAGCCCCGCAACTGGGGATCTGAGGAAAATCTCCAAACTAAACAAACAGCCCCGCAACTGGGGATCTGAGGAAAGGCACAAAATCAAACAAATACTCGGCCTTGAAATTGAATTATTAGTAAGCTGATTAAAAGTCTACATTATATTATTTCACGTTTTCAATATTGTTCTTATTTTCTGCTTTGCCACAATTAGATGTCCCGGTGAGAGATGGTGTGATTGAGGAAGGTGCTCAGCTCGAAGTAAACAGGGATTGTAGACTGAGGAACAACAGCAGGGAGAGCAGGAGGCCAGTAACTGGTGAGTTTAAAAGCTCACCTTTCGGGGGCTTTTTCTTTCACAGCTGGGGCAGTCGGGAGAGCAGGAGGCCAGTAACTGGTGAGTTTAAAAGCTCACCTTTCGCGGGCTTTTTCTTTCACAGCTGGGGCAGTCGGGAGAGCAGGAGGCCAGTAACTGGTGAGTTTAAAAGCTCACCTTTCGCGGGCTTTTTCTTTCACAGCTGGTGCAGTCGGGAGAGCAGGAGGCCAGTAACTGGTGAGTTTAAAAGCTCACCTTTCGGGGGCTTTTTCTTTCACAGCTGGGGCAGTCGGGAGAGCAGGAGGCCAGTAACTGGTGAGTTTAAAAGCTCACCTTTCGCGGGCTTTTTCTTTCACAGCTGGTGCAGTCGGGAGAGCAGGAGGCCAGTAACTCTTATATAGGTGGAGCTGTTGCTAAACCCGAAACACTACAGTGTAGTGTCTCCCACCCTTCCACCTCCTCTAACCTTTTAGGGGTTAGGGGAAGTTGAAAAGGTAGGTTCAATTTATTTTATTTCAGGAGCCTAACCTAGGTGGAAAAGGTTCCAGGACAAGAGGCGGCAGTGAAAATACAACACCAGAAAACAGGTAGGTGACTGGTTGGTGAGTACTTTCACAAACTTATTCTAAGTAGAATTCAATAATTAAGCTAAATCGTAGTAAATAAAAGGGTATTGTAAGGGTTAAGTCATGGAAGGGCAGCTCGGACCCGTGTCATGCTCCTCCTGTGCCATGTGGGAAATCAGGGACACTGTCCCTGACAACTATGTGTGCAGGAAGTGTGTCCAGCTGCAGCTCCTAGCGGACCGCATGGCGGCGCTGGAGCTGCGAATGGACTCACTCTGGAGCATACGCGATGCTGAGGATGTTGTGGATAGCACATTCAGTGAGTTGGTCACACCGCAGGTAAAGGCTAGCTCAGACAGTAAATGGGTGACCAAAAGGCAGGGTAAAGGCAGGAAGGTAGTGCAGGAGTCACCTGCGGTCATCTCCCTCCAAAACAGGTTTACCGTTTTGGGTACTGTTGGGGGAGATGACTTATCAGGGGAAGGCACCAGCAGCCAGGTTCAGGGCACCATGACTGGCTCTGCTGCACAGAAGGGCGGGAAAAAGAGGGATAGGGCTATAGTGATAGGGGATTCAATTGTAAGGGGGATAGATAGGAGTTTCTGTGGCCGAGACCGAGACTCCAAGATGGTATGTTGCCTCCCTGGTGCAAGGGTCAAGGATGTCTCGGAGCGGGTGCAGAGCATTCTGAAGGGGGAGGGGGATCAGCCAGTTGTCGTGGTACATGTAGGTACCAACGATGTAGGTAAAAAGAGGGAGGAGGTCCTACAAGCTGAATTTAGGGAGTTAGGAGCTAAATTGAAAAGTAGGACCTCAAAGGTAGTAATCTCTGGATTGCTACCAGTGCCACGAGCTAATAAGTTTAGAGAGAGTAAGATAGATAAGCTAAATACGTGGCTTGAGCAGTGGTGCAAGGGAGAGGGATTTAAATTCTTGAGGCATTGGAACCAGTTCTTGGGGAGGAGTGACCTGTACCAAGGGGACGGTCTACACCTGAACTGTGAGGGAGCCGATGTCCTCGGGGTAATATTTTCTAGGGCGGTTCGGGAGGATTTAAACTAATTTGGCAGGGGGATGGGAACCTAGGTAGTGGAAAAGAGGGAAGTCATATGAAGTCAGAAATAGATGGTAGAAAGGTGAGAAGCAATAAGCAAAGGAGAGAAACACAAAGGGCCAAACTAATTCATAATGAGAGTGTGAAAAAAGCAAGCCTTTGTATCTTAATGCTAGAAGCATTAGGAACAAGGTGGATGAATTAGTTGTGGAAATAGAGGTAAACAAGTATGATTTGATTGGGATTACAGAAACGTGGCTGCAGGGTGGGCAAGGCTGGGAACTTAACATCCAGGGATATACAATATTTAGGAAGGATCGGCAAAAAGGTAGGGGAGGTGGGGTAGCATTGCTGGTAAAGGAGGGGATTAATGCAATGGAAAGGAAGGATATTAACTCGGATGAAACGGAATCTGTATGGGTAGAAATGAGAAATAGCAAGGGGAGGAAAACGTTAGTGGGTGTGATATATAGGCCTCCAAATAGTAATATGGAGGTGAGGGAAGGCATAAAAAGGGAAATTAGAGAAGCGTGCGATAAGAGCACAGCTGTCATCATGGGTGACTTTAATTTACATATTGATTGGACTACCCAAATTAGTAAAAATTCTGAGGAGGAGGAATTCCTGGAATGTTTTCGGGACGGTTATCTGGACCAATATGTCGAGGAGCCGACTCGAGATCAGGCCATTTTAGACTGGGTATTGTGCAATGAGAAGGGACTTATCAGCAATCTTCTTGTACGAGGCCCCTTGGGTCAGAGCGATCATAATATGATCGAGCTCTCAGTCGAGATGGAGAGTGAGGAAATTGAATCAGAGACTAAGGTCCAGAACTTAAATAAAGGGAATTACGAGGGTATGAGACGGGAATTGGGTAAGATTGATTGGGTGGTGTTTCTGGGGGGATTGACAGTGGATAGACAATGGCAAGCATTCAAAGATGGAATGGAAGAATTCCAGAACATGTTTATACCGGTTTGGCATAAAAATAAACCTAAAAAGGTGACTCAACCGTGGATAACGAGGGAAATTAGGGACAGCATAAAATTAAAAAAAAGGGCATATCAACTGGCAAAAAAAAGCACCAGACCGGAAGATTGGGGGCAGTACAGGATACAGCAAAAGAGGACAAAGGGATTAATCAGGAAGGGAAAAATAGAATACGAAAGTAAACTTGCAGCAAACATAAAGACAGACTGCAAAAGCTTTTATCGGTATATCAGGAGGAAAAGACTGGTAAAATCCCAAGTCGGTCCCTTGCAGTCCGATTCGGGAGAATATATAATGGAGAATAAGGAAATGGCAGACCAATTAAACTCATACTTTGGTTCTGTATTCACAAAGGAGGACACAAATAACCTCCCAGGAATATCGGCAAACATAGGGACTAATGAGAGGGAGGAGCTGACAGAAATTAGTATCTCTAGGGATATGGTGTTGGGTAAGTTGAGGGGACTGAAGGCCGACAAATCCCCGGGGCCTGATAAACTACATCCTAGGGTACTTAAGGAGGTGGCCCTGGAGATAGCAGATGCTCTAAGGATCATCTTCCGGAACTCCATTGACTCGGGAACAGTACCCATGGATTGGAGGGTAGCTAATGTTACCCCAATATTTAAAAAGGGGGGTAGAGAGAAAGCAGGGAATTATAGACCAGTAAGCCTTACATCGGTTGTGGGCAAAATGCTAGAGTCCATTATTAAGGATAAAATAGCGGAGCACTTGACAAATGGGGAAAGGATCGGACAGAGTCAACATGGATTTACAAAGGGTAAATCGTGTTTGACTAATCTGCTGGAATTTTTTGAGGAAGTAACTGGTAAAATAGATGGGGGAGAGCCAGTGGATGTGGTGTACCTTGACTTCCAGAAAGCCTTCAATAAGGTTCCACACAAAAGATTATCATGCAAAATTAAGGCTCATGGGATTGGGGGCAAAGTATTAACGTGGATAGAGAACTGGCTGGCGGATAGAAAACAGGGAGTTGGAATAAACGGCTCGTTTTCGGAGTGGCAGGCAGTGACCAGCGGGGTGCCGCAAGGATCTGTCCTGGGACCCCAGCTGTTCACAATATATATAAATGATCTGGATCAGGGAATTGGATGCAATATTTTCAAATTCGCTGACGACACTAAACTAGGAGGAGGGGTGGGCTCTGATGAGGATGTCAGGAGGCTACAGTGCGATTTGGACAGGTTGGGGGAATGGGCGGATACGTGGCAGATGCACTATAATGTGGATAAATGCGAGGTTATCCACTTTGGGGGTAAAAACAGGAGGGTAGATTATTATCTAAATGGCAATAGATTGGGAGATGGGGAAGTGCAGAGGGACCTGGGTGTTCTTGTGCACCAGTCACTGAAGGAGAGCATGCAGGTGCAACAGGCGATTAAGAAGGCAAATGGTATGTTGGCCTTCATATCAAGGGGGTTCGAGTATAGGAATAGGGATACCTTACTACAGCTGTACAAGGTGCTGGTGAGACCGCATCTGGAGTATTGTGTACAGTTTTGGTCGCCCCATCTGCGGAAGGATGTTCTTGCCATGGAAAGAGTGCAACGGCGATTCACCAGGCTGATACCTGGAATGGCGGGAATGACCTACGAAGAGAGATTAAATAGTTTGGGCTTGTACTCACTGGAGTTTAGAAGATTGAGAGGGGATCTCATCGAAACATATAAAATTATGGCAGGCCTGGACAGGCTGAATTCAGAGAGAATGTTTCCAATGGCCGGGGAGCACAGAACCAGGGGCCACAGTCTAAAAATAGCGGGCAAATCATTTAAAACAGAGATGAGGAAGAATTTCTTCACTCAAAGAGTGGTGAGCCTGTGGAATTCCCTGCCACAGAGGGCTGTGAAGGCTAATTCAATAAATATTTTCAAGAGAGAATTGGATATATTTCTGAAGGCTAAGGGGATTAAGGGTTACGGAGAAAAGGCGGGGACGGGGTACTGAACTGGTAAGATCAGCTATGATCTCAGACGAAGATCAGCCATGATCTCATTGAATGGCGGAGCAGGCTCGAAGGGCCGAATGGCCTACTCCTGTTCCTATCTCTATGTTTCTATGAACCAGCACAGGATTGTGAGAGCACCAACCGGAGAGAACCCTTCCGATTCAAAGAGCTTCCAGAGATCGACTGTGGAACAAGGTCAAAGAGAATGTCCCATTGACTCAGATACACACTGGTCCTGGTGATGGACTGGGGAGAAAGGTCAGAGAGAGTCCCATTGACTCAGATACACACTGGTCCTGGAGATGGACTGGGGAGAAAGGTCAGAGAGAGTCCCATTGACTCAGATACACACTGGTCCTGGAGATGGACTGGGGAGAAAGGTCAGAGATTCCCATTGACTCAGATACACACTGGTCCTGGGGATGGACTGGGGAGAAAGGTCAGAGAGAGTCCCATTGACTCAGATACACACTGGTCCTGGAGATGGACTGGGGTGAAAGGTCAGAGAGAGTCCCATTGACTCAGATACAAACTGGTCCTGGAGATGGACTGGGGAAATAGGTCAGAGAGAGTCCCAATGACTCAGATACACACTGGTCCTGGAGATGGACTGGGGAAATAGGTCAGAGAGAGTCCCATTGACTCAGATACACACTGGTCCTGGAGATGGACTGGGGAGAAAGGTCAGAGAGAGTCCCATTGACTCAGATACACACTGGTACTGGAGATGGACTGGGGAGAAAGGTCAGAGAGAGTCCCATTGACCCAGATACACACTGGTCCTGGAGATGGACCGGGGAGAAAGGTCAGAGGGAGTCCCATTGACTCAGATACACACTGGTCCTGGAGATGGACTGGGGAGAAAGGTCAGAGAGAGTCCCATTGCAATACAATACAATACAAATCGCTTTATTGGCATGATAAGGTACATCTTATGTTGCCAAAGCATCAAAATACATTTATGGTTGAACACATAAACGCGGTTCCATTCATACAGTGTATAAACAGGTATATCCCTGAGTTTATAAATATATTTTCGCCTTGTTTATATATACTCTTGTCTTAGTTTACTGGTTATCCCTCTGTTCATGGCAAGCTGTAACATAGTGTGCCGCCAGTGTTACACAGCTTCTCTCCTCCCCCAGTAGGAATGGGAGTTTTTGGTTGTCAGTCAGATTTCTGAATTCAGGGCATATTTGTGAGAATTTTTGATAGAAATTCTCTCTGATGCCCTGATATTTTCCACAGGCTGTGAGGAAGTGCATCTCTGTCTCAACTACTCCCTGACTGCAGTGAGAGCATATCCTGTCTTCTCTTGGCAGCCTGGTCTGCCTTTTTCGATCGCTAGGCTATGTTCGCTAAGTCTGTACCTTGTCAAGGTTCTTCTCAGTTTGTTATCCTTTACCATGGTCAGGTAATCAGCTATGTTGTATTGTCTGTTTAGGGCCAAGTAGCAATTGAGTTTGCTTTGGGTTTTTGTTGTTTCTGCCCAATATGACAGATATTTTTCCTTTTGCTTAGCGACGATTGTGTTGGGTCGAATTCTTTGTGTTACCCTGTCACTGTCCTGGGGCTGGTTATTGTTAGTATTGTTATTAGTTACTTTATTGAGTCCCAGGACTAGTTGACTGAGGGTATTCTTCTTTATGGTCAGCTCTTGGCATTTCAGGGCGTCGTAGTGATAGCATTGGGGGTTGCTCATTTGTAGGTGATTCCAAAATTTGGTGGCTCTTTTTTGGATAGTGATTATTAATGGGTATTGGCCTAATTCCGCCCTGCATGCGTTGTTTACTGTTTTCCTTTGAGTCCGGAGGATACTTTTACAGAATTCCGCATGTAGGATCTCAATTGGGTGTTTGTCCCATTTTGCAAAATCTTGTTGTGTTAGTGGTCCCCAGACCTCACTGCCATAGAGTGCAATTGGTTCAATTACTGATTTGAAAATTTTGAGCCAAATGCTAATTGGGATTTCTATTTGGATTGATTTTTTGATGGCATAGAAAGCCCTTCTTGCTTTCTCTTTCAGTTCATTCACAGCCAGTTTGAAGTTTCCCGTAGAACTGATTTTTAAGCCCAAGTATGTGTAGTGAGTGGTTTGTTCAATTTTGGTTGTTCCTACTGTGAAATTTATTGTGGGTCCATGTTGTTTGGATCTTTGCTGGAACACAAGGACTTTGGTTTTTTGGGGATTTATTGTCAGGGCCCAAGTCTGGCAGTACGACTCCAGCAGGTCCAGGTTCTGCTGTAGACCCTCCTTAGTTGGTGACAGCAGAACCAGGTCGTCGGCATAGAGGAGGAATTTAACCTTGGATTCATATAGGGTGAGGCCGGGTGCTGTAGATTGTTCAAGTAGTTTTGCCAATCCATTAATGTAAATATTAAAGAGTGTCGGTGAGATTGGCGATCCCTGCGTCACCCCCCGCCCCTGTGGGAAGTATTTTGTTTGTTTGTCTCCAATTTTAACTGCACATTTATTGTTTGTATACATTGATTTAATTACATCATATGTTTTACCTCCTACCCCGCTTTCGATAAGTTTCAGGAATAAACCGTCATGCCAGATGGAGTCGAAAGCCTTCTGGAAATCTACAAAGCATGCGTAGATTTTGCTTTTGTTATGGTGAACGTGTTTGTCAATTAGGGTCTGTAGGGTGAAGATATGATCGGATGTTCTATAGTTTGGCAGGAATCCAATTTGGCTTTTACTCAAGACATTGTGCTCTTCAAGGAAGTTTATAAGTCTTTTGTTTATGATGTTACAGAATACCTTCCCCAGGTTACTGTTTACACAGATGCCTCGATAGTTGTTTGGGTCGATTTTGTCCCCACTTTTGTATATGGGTGTTATGAGTCCTTTGTTCCAGATGTCAGGGAAATAACCGACACTCAGAACCAAGTTGAAGAGTTTTAGGATAGCCAGTTTCAGTTTGTCGTCTGCGTGTTTAATCATCTCGTTTAGTATGCCGTCTGTCCCGCAAGCTTTTCCTGGTCGCAGGTCCTTGAGTTTTTCAAGAAGTTCTTTTTCTGTTATTATGGCGTCTAGCGGGTTTTGGTTATCTTTTATGGCCATTTCAAGCTTTTCAAGTTTTTTGCGTATTTGGTGTTGCTCTGGTCCTAGTGTGTTTTTCTGGTATAATTTTTCAAAGTGGTTTACCCATGTGTCCCCATTTTGAATGGACAAATCGTCGTGTTGTTTTTTGTGTAGTGTTTTCAAGTTGTCCCAGAAACAATTCGACTCAATGGATTCCTCCATGGAGCTGAGTGTATTCTTAATAAATTGCTCTTTTTTGGTCCTGAGTGTGTTTCTGTATTGTGTTAGCGTCTGACAATAAGTAAGGCGTAATTCCTCGTTTTCTGGATGTCTGTGTTTTTGGTTTGATAGTTTTCTAAGTTTTTTCCTCATGTTATGGCAATCATGGTCAAACCATTTTTCATAGTTTTTTGTTTTGGCTTTGTTCTTGCGAGCTTTCAAGTTTGCATTTGTTGCCAAATTATCAAAAATATTGTTTAGTTTACTAACTGCCCGGTTTACGCCTTCTTTATTGTGAGTGTATATGTTATCCAGAAAGGTGTCTAAGAGAGCTTGAGTTGATGCATTGCTAATTGTTTTCTGGTATTTTTCCGTGTCGTTTTTGGCCCATCTGTACAATTTTTTGGTGTTGTACAGTTTACTGGGTTGTGTTTCTATGTTGTTTGTTTCTGTCTTTTTGAGAAACATAGTAATTTGACTGTGATCTGACAGTGTTGTTTGTGGTTTGACTGTGAATGCTCTGAAAGAGGATGGGTCCAAGTCTGTAATCATATAGTCTACTGTGCTGCAGCCAAGAGGTGAGCAGTAGGTCGATCTTCCTAGGAGGTCTCCTATGAACCTACCATTGACAATGTACAGACCCAGGTTTCGACAGAGCTGTAGTAGCTGTTTACCGTTGGTATTTGACTGCTTGTCGCAGTTATGCCTGTATGGAAGGGAAGGGATGTCAAAGTGGTTATTCCCGAATACGTAATTGTTTCCCTGATTATTGGTGAAGTCTGGTTCTTCGCCCGTTCTTGAATTGAGGTCCCCACAGATACACACTGGTCCTGGAGATGGACTGGGGTGAAAGGTCAGAGAGAGTCCCATTGACTCAGATACACACTGGTCCTGGAGATGGACTGGGGAGAAAGGTCAGAGAGAGTCCCAATGACTCAGATACACACTGGTCCTGGAGATGGACCGGGGAGAAAGGTCAGAGAGAGTCCCATTGACTCAGACACACACGTCCTGGAGATGGACGCTCCCGCACTCGCCCCCTGACCCTCCCGCACTCGCCCCCTGACCCTCCCGCACTCGCCCCCTGACCCTCCCGCACTCGCCACCTGACCCTCCCGCACTCGCCCCCTGACCCTCCCGCACTCGCCCCCTGACCCTCCCGCACTCGCCCCCTGACCCTCCCGCACTCGCCCCCTGACCCTCCCGCACTCGCCCCCTGACCCTCCCGCACTCGCCCCCTGACCCTCCCGCACTCGCCCCCTGACCCTCCCGCACTCGCCCCCTGACCCTCCCGCACTCGCCCCCTGACCCTCCCGCACTCGCCCCCTGACCCTCCCGCACTCGCCCCCTGACCCTCCCGCACTCGCCCCCTGACCCTCCCGCACTCGCCCCTGACCCTCCCGCACTCGCCCCCTGACCCTCCCGCACTCGCCCCCTGACCCTCCCGCACTCGCCCCCTGACCCTCCCGCACTCGCCCCCTGACCCTCCCGCACTCGCCCCCTGACCCTCCCGCACTCGCCCCCTGACCCTCCCGCACTCGCCCCCTGACCCTCCCGCACTCGCCCCCTGACCCTCCCGCACTCGCCCCCTGACCCTCCCGCACTCGCCCCCTGACCCTCCCGCACTCGCCCCCTGACCCTCCCGCACTCGCCCCCTGACCCTCCCGCACTCGCCCCCTGACCCTCCCGCACGCGCCCCCTGACCCTCCCGCACGCGCCCCCTGACCCTCCCGCACTCGCCCCCTGACCCTCCCGCACTCGCCCCCTGACCCTCCCGCACTCGCCCCCTGACCCTCCCGCACTCGCCCCCTGACCCTCCCGCACTCGCCCCTGACCCTCCCGCACTCGCCCCCTGACCCTCCCGCACTCGCCCCCTGACCCTCCCGCACTCGCCCCCTGACCCTCCCGCACTCGCCCCCTGACCCTCCCGCACTCGCCCCCTGACCCTCCCGCACTCGCCCCGACCCTCCCGCACTCGCCCCCTGACCCTCCCGCACTCGCCCCCTGACCCTCCCGCACTCGCCCCCTGACCCTCCCGCACTCGCCCCCTGACCCTCCCGCACTCGCCCCCTGACCCTCCCGCACTCGCCCCCTGACCCTCCCGCACTCGCCCCCTGACCCTCCCGCACTCGCCCCCTGACCCTCCCGCACTCGCCCCCTGACCCTCCCGCACTCGCCCCCTGACCCTCCCGCACTCGCCCCCTGACCCTCCCGCACTCGCCCCCTGACCCTCCCGCACGCGCCCCCTGACCCTCCCGCACGCGCCCCCTGACCCTCCCGCACGCGCCCCCTGACCCTCCCGCACGCGCCCCCTGACCCTCCCGCACGCGCCCCCTGACCCTCCCGCACGCGCCCCGACCCTCCCGCACGCGCCCCCTGACCCTCCCGCACGCGCCCCCTGACCCTCCCGCACGCGCCCCCTGACCCTCCCGCACGCGCCCCCTGACCCTCCCGCACGCGCCCCCTGACCCCCCCGCACGCGCCCCCTGACCCCCCCCCGCACGCGCCCCCTGACCCCCCCGCACGCGCCCCCTGACCCCCCCGCACGCGCCCCCTGACCCCCCCGCACGCGCCCCTGACCCTCCCGCACTCGCCCTGATGGGGCTCTTCTCAAGTACACCATGCGGTGCAATAAAACACCCCCAGAATCAAGGCCCTGCTCCTGGGGAAGGTGATCAGGCCCCAGGAACCAGTACAAGTGAATAAAGTCAGGGTCAAGGCCCTGCTCCTGGGGAAGGTGATCAGGCCCCAGGAACCAGTACAAGTGAAGCGACTCCTTCTCCCGGAGACTTATTAAACGTGAATACGCCAAGAGTTGACCAAAAATCAGGTTAGTAATATTAATCAAGGAGTCAATTTCTGCTATAAGGAGGGATGATACCTTAGCAGGTTCCTCTAATGAGGCCATATGGGTAGAACTTAAAAACAAAAAGGGGGCAAGCACTTTGCTGTGAGTGTACTATAGGCCCCCATACAGTAAGGGGGAGATAGAGGAACAGATATGTCGGCAAATCTCAGAGAAGTGTAGAAATAATAGGGTAATAATTGTTGGGGATTTCAACTTCCCCAATATTAACTGGAATAGTCAGAGTGTGAAAGGCTTAGAGGGTGTGGAATTCTTAAAGTGCATCCAGGAGAGCTTTTTCAGCCAACATGTAGAAAGTCCTACAAGAGAGGGGCGGTACTGGACCTAATTCGAGGGAATGTAGCAGGGCACGTGGTAGAAGGGTTAGTAGGAGAGCATTTTGGTGACAGTGACCATAATTCGGTGAGATTTAAAGTAGTTATGGAAAAGGACAAAGATGGACTGGAAATAAAGGATCTAAATTGGGGGAAGGCCAATTTTAATATGATAAGGCAGGATCTGGCCAAAGTGGACTGGGATCAACTACTTGTAGGAAAATCCACATCAGAGCAGTGGGCGTCTTTCAGAAAGGAAATAGAGAGAGTACAACGCCAACATGTTCCTGTAAAGGTCAAGGGTGGGACCAACAAGCCCAGGGAACCCTGGATGTCAAGGGACATACAAGAATGGATTAGGAAAAAAAGGGGGGCTTTTGGCAGATACAAAGGACTAAAAACACTGGAAGCCCTAGAGGAGTATAGAAAGTGCAGGGGGGTACTTAAAAAAGAAATTAGGAGAACGAAGAGGGGGTCATGAAAAAACACTGGCAGGCAAAATAAAGGAAAATCCCAAGGTGTTTTATTAGTATATTAAGGGCAAGAGGATAAGCAGGGAAAGAGTAGAGCCCATTAGGGACCAAAGTGGCAATCTGTGTGTAGAGCCAGAAGATGAAGGTGAGGTTTTAAATTAATATTTTGCATCTGTGTTCACTATGGAGAAGGACGATGCAGGCATAGAAATCAGGCAGGGGGGATTGTGATATACTTGTACAAATTAGTATTGAGAGGGAGGAGGTACTAGTGGTTTTAGCAGGCTTAAAAGTGGATAAACCCCCAGGCCCAGACGAGATGTATCCCAGGCTGCTGTGTGAGGCAAGGGAGGAGATTGCAGGGGCTCTGACACAAATTTTCAGAACCTCTCTGGCCACAGTGGAGGTGCCGGAGGACTGGAGGACAGCTAACGTAGTACCATTATTCAACAAGGGTAGTAGGGATAAACCAGGGAATTACAGGCCAGTGAGCCTAACATCAGTGGTAGGGAAATTATTGGAAAAAATTCTGAGGGACAGAATTAGTCTCCACTTAGAGAGGCAAGGATTAATCAAGGATAGTCAGCATGGCCTTGTCAGGGGGAGATCATGTCTAACCAATTTGATTGAATTTTGAGAGGGGGTGACTAGGTGTGTGGATGAGGGTAGTGCAGTTGATGTAGTCTACATGGACTTTAGTAAGGCTTTTGACAAAGTCCCACATGGGAGATTGGTCAAGAAGGTAAGAACCCATGGGATCCAGGGCAATTTGGCACATTGGATCCAAAATTGGCTTAGTGGCAGGAGGTAGAGGGTGATGGTTGAAGGTTGTTTTTGTGACTGGAAGCCTGTGTCCAGTGGTGTACCGCAGGGATCGGTGCTGGGTCCTTTGCTGTTTGTCGTGTACATTAATGATTTAGATATGAATGTAGGAGGTATGATCAGTAAGTTCGCAGATGACACAAAAATTGGTGGAGTGGTAAATAGCAAGGAGAGAAGCCTCAGGCTACAGGACGATATAGACGGGTTGGTCAGATGGGCAGAACAGTGGCAAATGGAATTTAACCCTGAAAAGTGTGAGGTGATGCATTTTGGGAGGACTAACAAGGCAAGGGAATACACAATGAATGGTAGGACCCTAGGAAGGACAGAGGATCAGAGGGACCTTGGTGTGCATGTACATAGATCCCTGAAGGCAGCAGGACAGGTGGATAAGGTGGTTAAAAAGGCATATGGGATACTTGGTTTCAATAGCCGAGGCATAGAATATAAGAGCAGGGAGGTTATGATGGAGCTGTACAAAATGCTAGTTAGGCCACAGCTGGAGTACTGTGTGCAGTTCTGGTAGCCACAATATAGGAAGGATGCGATTGCATTGGAGAGGGTGCAGAGGAGATTCACCAGGATGTTTCCTGGGCTGGAGCGCTTCAGCTATGAAGAGAGACTGGACAGGCTGGGGTTGTTTTCGTTAGAGCAGAGAAGGCTGAGGGGGGACCTGATTGAGGTGTACAAAATTATGAGGGGCATAGATAGGGTAGATAGAAAGGAACTTTTCCCTTAGCAGAGGGGTCAATAACCAGGGGCATAGTTTCAAGGTAAGGGGCAGGAGGCTTAGAGGGGATTTGAGGAGAAACTTTTTCACCCAGAGGGTGGTTGGAATCTGGAACTCACTGCCTGAAAGGGTGGTAGAGGCAGGAACCCTCACAACATTCAAGAAGCATTTAGATGAGCACTTGAAACACCATAGCATACAAGGCTATGGACCAAGTGCTGGAAAATGGGATTAGAATAGTCAGGGCTTGATGGACGGCGTGGACACGATGGGCCGAAGGGCCTCTTTCTGTGCTGCATAACTCTATCGGCTGAAAATTCAGCAGCCTTAGCGCCTCATTTGAGGCGCTAGAGGGCCTTGCGCCGGAGTTATGGCCAGTAGTGAAATTCCCTGGGGCCCTAAATCGGCGTTGCTCCGGTAGCGCTGCGCCGGCACCGATGACGTCATCGGTGTGCGCAGCGTCCCGGTTGCCGTGGTAACCCGCCCGAACTCCGAAATTGAGTTGCGGCCGCCTCGCCCGTGGCAGCCGCAACCAGCGTTTTGTCAGAGGTGCCTTACTGCAGTTAGCGCCGGCGCATTAAAGGCCCCGCGGCGGCCGGCCGCTTTCCCGCCGGCCGCCTGCCCGCAGCTCCCTCCCCGGACTTCTCTCCCACCCCCCCCCGGAACAGATGCAAGCCCGGCACTTGTCCGAGGTGCCGGGCTCATTTTTAAGCAGATTTGCGCGGGCCGCGGCCGGGTGCAGGCAGCTCCTCCTTAACGGAAGGAGGAGGCCTGCACTTCCCCAGCCTGCCGCACCGCATCGGGTGCCGCAGCGCCGGAATTCCGGCGCGAAACGGCAGTTAGCGCCCTTTTCCAGGCGCTAAGACCCTTCAGTAGCGCCGGCAGCCGTTTGGGCGCGGCGCCACTGAATTTTTGGCGCGCGCAGGGGACTTAGCGCCTGCACTAATTTCCGGCGCTAAAGCCCTGGCTAAGCCAAAACCCAATTTTTAGCCCTATGACTCTAACTCTGAGCCGAAGTTCCTCGAGCTGCAGACACTTCTGGTCACCACACTTTAGGAAGGATGTGAAGGCCCTTGAGAGGGTGCAGAGGAGATTTACCAGAATGGTTCCGGGGATGGGGGATCTTAGCTCCAAGGACAGGTTGGAGAAGCTGGATTTGTTTTCATTAGGGCAAAGGAGGTTGTGGTGTGATTTGACAGAGGTGTACAAGATTATGATGGGTTTGGATAGGCTAGACGGTGAAAGGCTGTTCCCACTAGTTGATGGTACAAGGACTAGGGGACACAGAATTAAGCTTTTGGTCAAGAGATACAGGGGGGATGTGAGGAAAAACTTTTTTACGCAGCGAGTGATGAGGACCTGGAACTCGCTGCCGACGGAAGTGGTGGAAGCGGAGACACTCAATGTTTTCAAGGGGAGACTGGATCAGCACTTGAGGGAAATAAACTTGCAGGGCTACGGGGATAGAGCGGGGGAGTGGGACTGACTGGATTGTATACAGAGAGCTGGCACGGACTCGATGGGCCGAATGGCCTCCTTCTGTGCCTCTATGACTCTATGTGGTTGCTGTGGATCACACTGGGGTCCACCAGCTCCCACATGCTACAGCTGCAACACATCACCTGCCCGGCCATCTCTATTGTATTTTATTTAACTAATTAGGTTTTCAAGTTTTGAAATACCCAATTGTCTATTAATAGTTTTTAATCTAGGTAATAATCTTGTTTAATTTATAACATTTAGCTATATGCTTTAGGTCTTTACTGTAACTTAGCCCACAGTCCTAATTAAACCCGAGTTGTTTATATTTTTTCACGTATCAAGCAGCACCTCTTACCCCCACCTCATCGAATTCCCTCACTCACCCAATTCCCGAGTTAAGTACTCTGTAGAAGCAGTACTCCGTAGAACTGGACTCCGTGCTACTTACCTCCCAAACATTTCTCCTTCCACACTCAAAAGGCCGATGAATTTCAGGTCCTGACGAATGGAGTGACTCTCTGAGATCTCGATGTGAAGTTTGGTTTGAGTTTCCCCATCTGTCAATCCTGCCCTTCTCACAGACGGTGAAAGGAGTTTCCAAAAGCCATCACTGAGAGTCCAGGACAGAAATTGACAACATTCTCCCCCAGCAACAATTCTCTTGTCCTCACCCAATCACGTTCCCTTAGCAACAAGGTATTGAAACTTCTTTTATACATTCTCGCAAAATATTACACACAGGTGTCTTCAACCAATCTCGCTCCCCCAGCAACAACTCCCCGGTCCTCACAGGATACTAGTTTGGCAACATAAAATGATATGGAACCTTCCAGAACTTTGGGCACTTTTTAACGGTTAATTACAAAATGGGCAGTTTTGCAGCTACCAATTACTGTAACTCATCAATACACACAATTCTGATTCATCGACTTTGCATTATAGAATAGTAGAATTACATTAATACATCCAAAGGGCTTCCAGCAAATAGTTTGCAGAAGGCTGCACCACTGAATAAATATGAAATATTTAGTGTTTCCCACATTCAATAACTGTTCATTTTATTTTGCCTCATTTGAACACATTAATCTGACTGGCTGAAGGGCACTGATGTAATTTGATTGGAGGCCTTCTATCAATTATCTTGCCTACCCTCAATCTGGCAAGAAACTACTTAAAAATGTCGACTATTCCTCAATTCAATTAATGTCAAGCACAATGGTTTTAATGGGAACAGACACAAACAGTTAATTCCTGCCCCTTGCCCACCACAACAGCACTTAGACACACTATGGGGAATCCTCATGGGACAAAGATGGAAGCTTTGTGAATTTAACACAAAATGAGGGCAGCGAATGTTGTAAAGCCTAAGGGGGAATTACAGGTTGTGTCCCGAGCTGAGCCGCCCCCTCTTAAGCTGAGTTTGTTTGTCTTGTTTCTTATTTACAAGTTCACTTCTTACAATACATTCTTTAATTCTTTATGTTGCTGCTTTAAGCTGTATAATTTTCACCCTAACAGATATGTACTTGAAGTGCCGTAACCTACAAGGCTGCGGACCAAGTGCTGGAAAGGGGGATTAGGGAGGATAGCTCTTTGTCGGCCGGCACGGACAAGATGGGCCGAATGGCCTCCTTCTGTGCTGTAAATTTCTATGATTCTATGATTCATTGATCATCCCATTCCCAAGCTGCCTCTGTGTTAACACCTCAGACGAGCCGTCCCACGTAGAGTGACTCCCTCAACCTGTTCTCCCGGTTACAGAACCAGTTTGTCTCTCTCAGGAATGCCCAAGGCTCTGTTGTCTGGGCACCAACTCACTCGTGACCTCACATGTTGCCAACAAGTCTGCTGCCTGAGCAGTTTGCAGTGTTATTAGGTCTGTGGGTCTCTTAGCAACCACCTCCCTTATCTAGGCAAAGGGCCCAACTCCTGACTTTGGGTGTTATCATTCCAAACTTCAGCATTCTCTGTCTTTTAGCTTCAATCTGTCTGTGTCCACCCAGTGACAACACTGAGCCCCTCCCTCCAACCACTGACACTCGCCCTCTTGCTGAGAAAGAAAGACTTGCATTTATATAGCGCCTTTCACAACATCAGGATGTTCCAGAGCGCTTTACAGCCAATGAAGATCTTCTGAAGTATAGTCACTGTTGTAATGTAGGAAACGCGGCAGCCAATTGGCGCACAGCAAGCTCCCACAAACAGCAATGTGACAATGACCAGATAATCTATTTCAGTGATGTTGATTGAGGGATAAATATTGGCCCCAGGACACCGGGGAGAACTCCCCTGCTCTTCTTCAATGTAGCGCCATGGGATCTTTTACATCCACCTGAAAGAGCAGACGGGGGCCTCGGTTTAACATCTCATCCGAAAGACGGCACCTCTGACAGCGCAGCACTCTCTCAGTACTGGAGTGTCAGCCTAGATTTTTATGCTCAAGTCTCTGGACTGGGACTTGAACCCACGACCTTCTGACTCAGAGGTGAGAGTGCTGCCCACTGAGCTAAAGTGCCTGGAGCTAAGCCAGCTGGGATACTTGACATAGGATTACATCGGATATACGGCACAGAAACAGGCCATTCGGCCCAGCCAGTCCATGCCGGTGTTTATGCTCCACTCGAGCCTCCTCCCGTCTTTCCTCATCTAAATCTATCAGCATAACCCTCGATTCCCTTCTCCCTCATATGCTTGTCTAGCCTCCCCTTAAATGCATCGATACTATTCGCTTCAACCACTCCCTGTGGCAGCGAGTTCCACATTCTCACCACTCTCTGGGTAAAGAAGTTTCTTCTGAATTCCCTATTGGATTTCTTGGTGACTATCTTATATTGATGGTCTCTAGTTATGCTCTTCCCCACAAGTGGAAACATTCTCTCTGTATCCACTCTATCAACATTTTCCATAATTCTAAAGACCTCTATTAGGTCACCCCTCAGCCTTCTGTTTTCAAGAGAAAAGAGACCCAGCCTGTTCATCCTTTCCTGATATGTATACCCTCGCATTTCTGTCATCATCCTTGTAAATCTTCTCTGCACCCTCTCCAGTGCCTCTATATCCTTTTTATAATATGGCGACCAGAACTGTACGCAGTACTCTAAGTGTGGTCTAACCAAGGTTCGATACAGGTTTAGCATAACTTCACTACTTTTCAATTCTATCCCTCTAGAAATAAACCCTAGTGCTTGGTTTGCTTTTTTTATGGCCTTGCTAACCTGTGTCCCAACTTTTAGTAATTTGTGTATTTGTACTCCGAGATCCCTTTGTTCCTCTACCCCACCTAGACTCGCACCCTCCAAGTGATAAGTGACCTCCCCATTCTTCCTACCAAAATGTAATACCTCACATTTATCTGTTCAGCCTTGGTCACTCTGCAAAAACTCGGCAATGTTTAATAATGAAATCAGGGAGTCAAAAAGCTCAGGTGAGGCAGTTTAAAAAGACAGTCCCTGACCAGTGACTGTTGGATGCTGACACTCGGTGCTCACGAGGATAGAATGTCCCATTCCCCAGGCACGGACATCCAGCACCTCGATCACAGCAACAATTCACAAAACAATGGCAATATAACTTGGAGCAGAGACGGTTAAGTGGAGCTGTGATCAAGGTGCTCAAAATTGAGGGGTTTTGATCGAGCAAACAAGGAGAAGCTGTTGTCACTGGCAGGAGGGTCGGTAACAAGAGGACACAGATTTCAGATCATTGGCAAAAGAATCGAGAGAGGAAATGAGGAGACTTTTTTTACACAGCGAATTGTGATGATCTGGAATGCACTGCCTGAATGGGAGGCGGAAGCAGATTCAATACTAACTTTCAAAAAGGGAATTGGATATATACTAAAGGCAGAAATTTGCAGGACTGTGGGGAAAGAGCAGGGCAGTGGGATTAATTGCATCGCTCTTTCAGAGAGCCGGCACCAGCACGATGGGCCGAAAGGCATCCTACTGTGCTCTATGATTCTATAACATCAGCTTCTCTCTGCTCACTAGTACTGAGAGAACAGAGAATAATCTTTAAATCCAGCCCAGTTATTGGGGGCTTTTAACATTAACAAGCCCCAGTTGCCTGAATTAACATGGTTCAGTCCTGGATGTGATTAAAGGCATCGGAAACAGTGGAATCGACCCACCGCAGTCACACTGTGGACACTCTGGTGTGTCAGCGGGTGGGATACACCAGGGAATCCCTTTCCACACACTGAGGTTGACTCTAATGATCGGGAGTCCCAGGGTTTCGGATACCAGATAATCAAGCTCACAAGAACACAAATTGTCTCTCCAGGCTTTATTAAGAGCGCTGCATAACACAGATCGGGTGATAATTCCCTCAATCTGGAGAATAGAAGTACAGTGGATTCGCGCGTGATCTTCTCGAGTCTGTTCCAACTGACAACGGCTTAAGTGGCCTGTTCTTATACACAAGCTTGGTTACCACTCAGGAAAAGGGATTGTTTGGACCCGTCTGTTGACCGCCTCCTGAACTCCTGCTAATTCAGGGAATTTAGTCCATCTGTGACCAGACTATAACCACAAGCCCGTCTGGTTATCACACCTATACGGTCCGTGAGGTTATTATTAGATTCACACCCAGACGTTGTGCCTTCACTTGTCTGGCACTTCATCCCATAACACGGGTACAGGGGCTCAGTAATGTTTCATTCATCAGAAAAAGACAAAGTACAACAACAAACTGGGCAGCTTAACAAAATCTCATCATATTTATGTGGCTATAAATATAAAAGTCACTAATAAATCCAGGAGGGAATTCAGAATAAATTTTTTTACCCAGAGAATGGGGAACTCGCTACCACAGGGAGTAGTTGAGGTGAACAGCACAGATGGATTTATGGGGAAGCCACACAAGGGAGAAAGGAATGGGAGGAGATGTTGATCGGGTTAATTGAAGTAGGGTGGGTGTGGAGCATAAACACTGGCATGGACCAGTTGGGCCGAATGGCCTGTTTCTGTGCTGTACATTCTATGTAACACCATCTAAGGATAAGGGGTAAGCCATTTAGGACAGAGATGAGGAGGAATTTCTTCACCCAGAGAGTGGTGAAACTGTGGAATTCTCTACCACAGAAGGCAGTAGAGGCCAATTCATTAAATATATTCAAGAAGGAGTTGGATATATTTCTTAAGGCTAAAGGGATATGGGGAGAAGGCAGGGACAGGGTACTGAATTTGGATGATCAGCCATGATCTCATTGAATGGCAGAGCAGGCTCGAGGGGCCGAATGGCCTACTCCAGCTCCTATCTTCTATGTTTCTATGAACAGTGAAACAAAGGGAATCATCAGCACAACAATCTTAAAGATTAAACAGCAGTACAAGAATTTATAAAACATTCATCCATTCCATGTTCATGTCACCCCAGCTGTCTCTACAGGGCCCTGTGCTACGGAGCAGTGTGAACTCGCTGGTGTGTCAGCAGGTGGGATGACCGAGTGAATCCTTTGCCACACACAGAGCAGGTGAACAGTCTCTTTCCTTCTCTCTCCCGCTGGTGTCTCTTCAGGCCCTTCGAACATTTAAATGTCTTCCCACAGTCAGAACATTTAAATGGTCTCTCATCAGTGTGAACTTGCTGGTGTGTCAGCAGGTTGGACGACTGAGTGAATCCCTTCCCACACACGGAGCAGGTGAATGGTCTTGCCCCAGTGTGAACTCGCTGGTGTCCGTTCAGATTCCTGGAGCTTTTAAAGCTCATCCCACAGACAGAACATGTAAATGGTCTCTGATCAGTGTGAACTCGCTGGTGTTCTTTCAGCTCCCCAGAGCTTTTAAAGCTCTTTCCACAGTCAGAACACTTAAATGGTCTCTCATCAGTGTGAACTTGCTGGTGTCTCACCAGGTTGGATGATTGAGTGAATCCCTTCCTGCACACGGAGCAGGTGAACACCTTCTCCCCAGTGTGAACTCGCTGGTGTACCTTCAGATCTCCGGACCTTTTAAACCTTTTCCCACAGTCAGAACATTTAAATGGTCTCTCATCAGTGTGAACTCGCTGGTGTATCAGTAGGTTGGACGACTGAGTGAATCCCTTCCCACACACGGAGCAGGTGAACGGCCTCTCCCCAGTGTGAACTCGCTGATGTCTCAGTAGGTGGAATGACCGAGTGAATCCCTTCCCACACACGGAGCAGGTGAATGGCCTCTTTCCTGCTCTCTCCAGCTGGTGTCCCTTCAGCTCCTGGGACATTTGAAAGCTTTTTCCACAGTCGGAATGTTTCCCCGGCCTCTCCCCAGTGTGAACGCGCTGGTGTGCCAGCAGATTTGAGGACCGAGTGAATCCCTTCCCACACACTGAGCAGGTGAACAGAATCTCTCCTGCTCTCTCCAGCTGGTGTCTCTTCAGATCCTGGGACCTTTTAAATCTCTTTCCACAGTCAGAACATCTAATTGGTCTCTCATCACTGTGAACAAACTCTTGTCTCAGGAGGGTGGCAGAATGAGAGAATCGCTTCAAAAACACGGAGCAGGTCAACGGTCTCACATCGGTGTGGACAAGCTGGTGTCTCAGCAGCACGGAGGGTGCAATTAATCCCTGCCCACACATGGAGTGGGTTAAAGGTCTCACCCTAGTGTGAATTTGCTGGTGTATCATGGGAGCAGATGACTGAGTGAATCCCTTCTGGAACACGGGGCCGGTGAACGGGCTCTCCCCAGTGTGTAGCCACTGGTGTCTCTTTGGGTACTTGTAGATTTTGAAGCTCTTCCCACACTCAGAACATTTAAAATGTCTCTCATTAGTGTGAACTCTCTGAGGTGCCAGCAGATTGGAGGAGCGATTGAATCAGGTCCTGATGAATCGAGCGAGTCTGTCTGTTCTTGACGTGATGTTTGGTCTGAGCTTCCTGTCTGTAAATGCTCCACTTCTAAAACCCTGTAAAAGGAGTGTAGAGAGGGGTAAGAGGGAGAATGTTGCCTCATGTTTCCCTTTCCCAGCCCAGGGGCAGTGAAGCTGATTTTCAGACCCCAGCTGCTGCTGAACCAAAGGCGACATGAGGAAAAACTTCTTTACGCAGCGAGTGGTTAGGATCTGGAATGCACTGCCTGAAAGGGTGGTGGAGGCAGATTCAATCACCGCTTTCAAAAGGGAATTGGATAAGTACCTGAAAGAGAAATATTGCAGGACTTCAGATTCCTGGGGCAGGAGGGACCAGTTCTGGGGCAGGAGGGACCTGTCCAAGGTGGACAGGTTGCACCTCAACAGAGCTGGAACCAATGTCCTCATGGGGTGGTTAAGTAGTGCTGTGGGGGAGGGTTTAAATTAATTTGACAGGGGGATGGGCACCAGGATGAAACATTAGAGAGGAGAAACAAGGTGAAGAGAGGACTGGGAGAGACAAGTAGCACTAGAGGGACAGAATTGCTGGTCATCTTCCAAAATTCGATAGACTCTGGAACAGTTCCCATGGATTGGAGGGTAGCTAATGTTACCCCACTATTCAAAAAAGGTGGTAGGGAGAAAACAGGGAATTACAGACCGGTAAGCCTGACATCGGTTGTGGGGAAAATGCTAGAGTCCATTATAAAAGAAGTAATAGCAGAGCACTTGGAAAACAGTGACAGGATAGGACAAAGTCAACATGGATTTACAAAAGGTAAATCGTGCTTGACTAATCTACTGGAATTTTTTGAGGATATAACTGGTAGAATAGATAAGGGAGAACCAGTGGATGTGGTGTATTTGGACTTTCAGAAGGCTTTTGATAAGGTGCCGCATAAGAGAACAGCATGTAAAGTTAAGGCACATGGGATTGGGGACAAGGTACTGACTTGGATAAAGAACTGGTTGGCAGACAGGAAGCAAAGAGTTGGAATAAACGTGTCTTTTTCCGAGTGGCAGGCAGTGACTAGTGGGGTACTGCAGGGATCGGTCCTAGGACCCCAGCTATTCACAATATATATATAAATGATCTAGACGAGGGAACGAGATGTAATATCTCCAAGTTTGCAGATGACACAAAGCTGGGTGGGCGTGTGTGCTGTGAGGAGGATGCCGAGAAACTCCAGTATGATTTGGACAGGTTGGGTGATTAGGCAGAAGCATGGCAGATGCAGTATAATGTGGATAAATGCGAGGTTATCCACTTTGGTGGCAAAAACAGGAAGGCAGATTATTACCTGAATGGCAATAGATTGGGAGAAGGGGAAGTACAACGAGACCTGGGTGTCCTTGTGCACCAGTTGCTGAAGGTAAGCATGCAGGTGCAGCAGGCGGCTAAGAAGGCAAATGGTATGTTGGCCTTCATAGCAAGAGGGTTTGAGTACAAGAACAAGGATGTCTTGCTGCAGTTGTACAGGGCCTTGGTGAGACCACACCTTGAGTATTGTGTGCAGTTTTGGTCACCTTATGTGAGGAAGGATGTTCTTGCCATGGAGGGAGTGCAGCGAATATTCACCAGACTGATACCTGGGATGGCAGGAATGACATATGAGGAGAGATTGGGTCGATTGGGCTTATACTCGCTGGAGTTCGAAGAATGAGAGGGGATCTCATTCAAACTTATAAAATTCTAACAGGAATAGACAGACTAGATGCAGGAAGGATGTTCCCGATGGCCGGGGAGTCCAGAACCAGGGGTCACAGTCTAAGGATAAGGGGTAAGCTATTTAGGACAGAGATGAGGAGGAATTACTTCAGCCAGAGAGTGGTGAACCTGTGGAATTCTCTACCACAGAAGGCAGTGGAGGCCAATTCATTAAATATATTCAAGAAGGAGTTAGATATATTTCTTAAGGCTAAAGGGATCAAGGGATATGGGGAGAAGGCAGGGACAGGGTACCAGGTTTGGATGATCAGCCATGATCACATTGAATGGCAGAGCAGGCTCGAGGGGCTGAATGGCCTACTCCTGCTCCTATCTTCTATGTTTCTATGTAACAGATTTTAAGCAAGTGCAGTAGGCCATTCGGCCCCTCGAGTCTGCTCCGCCATTTAATGAGATCGTGGCTGATCATCCAAATTCAGTACCCTGTCCCTGCCTTCTCTCCATATCCCTTGATCCCTTTAGCCTTAAGAAATATATCTAACTCCTTCTTCAATATATTTAATGAATTGGCCTCTACTGCCTTCTGTGGTAGAGAATTCCACAGGTTCACCAGTCTCTGGGTGAAGAAATTCCTCATCTCTGTCCTAAATGGCTTACCCCTTATCCTTAGACTGTGACCCCTGGTTCTAGACTCCCTGACCATTGGGAACATCCTTTCTGCATCTAGTCTATGTAGTCCTGTTAGAATTTTATAAGTTTCAATGAGATCCCCTCTCATTCTTCTAAACTCCAGCAAGTACAAGCCCAATCGACCCAATCTCTCCTCATACATCATTCCTGCCATCCCAGGTATCAGCCTGGTGAATCTTCGCTGCACTCCTTCCATGGCAAGAACATCCTTCCTCAGATAAGGCGACCAAAACTGCACACAATACTCAAGATGTGGTCTCACCAAGGCCCTGTACAACTGCAGCAAGACATCCTTGTTCCTGTATTCAAACCCTCTCGCTACGAAAGCCAACATACCATTTGCCTTCTTAACTGCCTGCTGCACCTGCATGCTTACCTTCAGCGACTGGTGCACAAGGACACCCAGGTCTCATTGCACTTCCCCTTCTCCCAATCTATTGCCATGCAGATAATAATCTGCCTTCCTGTTTTTGACACCAAAGTGGATAACCTCGCATTTGTCCACGTTATATTGCATCTGCCATGCTTCTGTCCAATCACCCAACCTGTCCAAATCATACAGGAGTTTCTCAGCATCCTCCTCACAGCACACACGCCCACGCAGCTTTGTGTCATCTGCAAACTTGGAGATATTACATCTAGTTCCCTCGTCCAGATCATTAATATATATTGTGAATAGCTGGGGTCCAAGGACCGATCCCTGCGGTACCCCACTAGTCACTGCTTGCCACTCGGAAAAGGACCCGTTTATTCCAACTCTTGGCTTTCTGTCTGCCAACCAGTTCTCTATCGAAGTCAATACCTTGCCTCCAATCCCATGTGCCTTAACTTTACACGCTGTCGAACGCCTTTTGGAAATCCATTTACACCACGTTAACCACATTGCCCTCATCAACCCTCTCTGTTACCTCATCAAAAACCTCAACCAGAATCAGAGCAGCCGGGCCTGGCGGATGTGCGGCCAGAGCCCCGGCACCAGGAAACCCAGCGTGCAGCGCCTCCCCAATCCGAGCTGCTGCTTCCCGGTTTCTTCAGCCGGTTCCACCAAGTCCGACTCGGGACAAAGGACAGGAGCCAGGCTCCCAGAATGGCCCACGGCCCCGGGGAGCATGCGCACTCTCAGCGGGGAAATCAGCTTGTTGGATAGAACGGTTTCTGGGGCGCGGGGAATTGTGGGTGCTGCGGCCACCATTAGTCAGCGGCTGTCGGGAAGAGTTTTATTGCAGGTGACGGAAGTCGGTCCCTGGCCGCCTGTGTAGGTCTTTTTGTTGCAGCACTTTGAGCTGGAGTGGAGATGGAGGAGAAGCTGCTGGGTTTTCGATGGAATCTGGAACAGTACCCATTGGAGGGTAGCTAATGTTACCCCATTGTTCAAAAAAGGTGGTAGAGAGAAAACGGGGAATTACAGACCGGTAAGCCTGACATCGGTAGTGGGGAAAATGCTAGAGTCCATTATAAAAGATGTAATAGCAGAGCACTTGGAAAAAAGTGACAAGATCGGACAAAGTCAACATGGATTTACAAAAGGTAAATCGTGCTTGACTAATCTACTGGAATTTTTTGAGGATGTAACAAGTAAAATAGATAAGGGCGAACCAGTGGATGTGGTGTATTTGGACTTTCAGAAGGCTTTCGATAAAGTCCCACATAAGAGATTAGCATGTAAAGTTAAGGCACATGGGACTGGGGGGCAAGTTATTGACTTGGATAGAGAACTGGTTGGCAGACAGGAAGCAAAGACTTGGAATAAACGGGTCTTTTTCCGAGTGGCAGGCAGTGACTAGTGGGGTACCGCAGGGATCGGTCCTTGGGCCCCAGCTGTTCACAATATATATTAATGATCTAGACAAGGGAACTAGATGTAATATCTCCAAATTTGCAGATGACACAAAGCTGGGTGGGCGTGTGTGCTGTGAGGAGGATGCCGAGAAACTACAGGATGATTTGGACAGGTTGGGTGATTGGGCAGAAGCATGGCAGATGCAATATAATGTGGATAAATGTGAGGTTATCCACTTTGGTGCCAAAAACAGGAAGGCAGATTATTATCTGAATGGCAATAGATTAGGAGAAGGGGAAGTGCAACGAGACCTGGGTGTCCTTGTGTGCACAAGTCGTTGAAGGTAAGCATGCAGGTGCAGCAGGCGGTTAAGACGGCAAATGGTATGTTGGCCTTCATAGCGAGACGGTTTGAGTACAGGAGCAAGGATGTCTTGCTGCAGTTATACAGGGGCTTGGTGAGACCACACCTTGAGTATTGTGTGCAGTTTTGGTCGCCTTATCTGAGGAAGGATGTTCTTGCCATGGAAGGTGTCCAGCGAAGATTCACCAGGCTGATACCTGGGATGGCAGGAATGACGTATGAGGAGAGATTGGGTCGATTTGACTTGTTCTCGCTGGAGTTTAGAAGAATGAGAGGGGATCTCATTGAAACTTATAAAATTCTGGCAGGACTGGACACACTAGATGCAGGGAGGATGTTCCCGATGGTCAGGGAATCCAGAACCAGGGGTCACAGTCTAAGGATAAGGGGTAGGCCTTTTAGGACAGAAATGAGGAGGAATTTCTTCACCCAGAGAGTGGTGAACCTGTGGAATTCTCTACCACAGAAGGCAGTAGAGGCCAATTCATTAAATATATTCAAGAAGGAGTTGGATATATTTCTTAAGGCTAAAGAGATCAAGGGGTATGGGGAGCAAGCAGGGACCGGGTACTGAACTTGGATGATCAGCCATGATTGCACTGAATGGCGGAGCAGTCTCGAGGGGCCGAATGGCCTACTCCTGCTCCTATCTTCTATGTTTCTATCTCTTATGCGGGACCTTATCGAAAGCCTTTTGAAAGTCCAAATACACCACATCCACTGGTTCTCCCTTATCTATTTTACCAGTTACATCCTCAAAAAATTCCAGTAGATTAGTCAAGCACGATTTACATTTTGTAAATCCATGTCGACTTTGTCCGATCCGGTCACTGTTTTCCAAGTGCTCTGCTATTACATCTTTTATAATGGACTCTAGCATTTTCCCCACAACCGATGTCAGGCTTACCGGTCTGTAATTCCCCGTTTTCTCTCTACCACCTTTTTTGAACAGTGGGGTAACATTAGCTACCCTCCAATCCATGGGTACTGTTCCAGAGTCTATCGAATTTTGGAAGATGACGAGCAATGCATCTACTAATTCTAGTGCCACTTCCTTAAGTACCATAAGGATGTAGATTATCTTCTATGTTTCTATGTATTCAATCTTTCCTTGTAGCTGAAATTCTCTAGTCCTGGCAACATCTTTGTAAATCTCCCGTCTCGAGCAGTCACATCTTTCCTGCAATGGGGCGACCAGAACTGCACACAGCACTCTAGCCGGTGGCCTAACTGGTGGTTTTGTACAGTTCAAGCAGAACCTCCCTGCTCTTACATGATACAGAGAGAGGCACTATCCCTTTAAATACCTGGGGGGCACCCATTCCCCTTTAAATGGCCAAGCAATTGTTTTTGTTGAAAAGGGGCCGCAGTCCCCTTTGACCCCCCCCCTCTCACCCACCACAAATACTCACAAGAGAGAGAGAGGAGGAAGAATGCTGGCCTTTGTCCCTTTAAAAGTGGCTGCCCACCAAAATGTTCACAGCACCAGGGCTCTTTGTTCTGGATAAAAGTCGAAAAGAGAAAAGGTTCACTTATTTTTAAATGTATGCAGTTGATGAACAGCCTTGCAATAAAGGTAATGCAAAGGAATAAACACTCACAAGCTGGGTTTTTTTCCACCCCCTCCTCCCCTTCCCTTTAACAGCTCCTGCAGACAATGAAAGCAGGAAAGCGGCCTGCAGCCCACCGAGGTCCCGCCCCCCTCCCTCCCGCGCCGCCATTGGTTGGAGGACCGTCAGCCCGCCCGGTCCTCCCAGCGTTTTCCGCGCTCCTGATTGGCGGGTGCCTCGCGTCAATCAACCCCCCCTCCGATTACGCGCTGACGCCAGCACGCAACGGCCAGGGGTCGGTTGGATCGGCGCACGCCACCGCAAGGTAAAAAAAGACACCCCACACAAATGAGGAAAAACAAAAATAATAATAATCGCACTTGAGAGGGGAGGAGGTTGGGGTAATTAATGAGTGTTTTCAATTTGTTTCGGAAATAAAGAAATTTGGAAAAGCTTCCCAACGGTGCGATGCGGGTTGCGCATGCGCTCCAGCCAGCCTTTGACTCCCCCACGTGGGCCCGGGGGCCGGACACGCCCACTTGCCTTCCCCTGCACCAATCACAGCGCGGGCCGGCGTTTCTATCAATCGTCACCTGTCAATCACCCTCCCTTCCCCCTCGTGGTGTCGATTGACAGCGGTGCCAGCCAATGAGGTGCAGGAAGGGGCGGGACCAGGGCTAGGACTGACAGCAAGCCTGAACTAACTCAATTAAATATCTGCATGCAGCCAAAAAAAAACTTTTATTTAGTCAGCCAAAAAACAGCAAAGCAAATAAGGTTTGCAGAGTCAGCAAAGCCTATTTTAAAGAATTATAGAGCAATATCGCAGGGATCGGTCCTAGGACCCCAGCTATTCACAATATATATTAATGATCTAGACAAGGGAACTAGATGTAATATTCCAAGTTTGCAGATGACACAAAGCTGGGTGGGCGTGTGTGCTGTGAGGAGGATGCAGAGAAACTCCAGGATGATTTGGACAGGTTGGGTGATTGGGCAGAAGCATGGCAGATGCAATATAACGTGGATAAATGCGAGGTTATCCACTTTGGTGTCAAAAACAGGAAGGCAGATTATTATCTGAACGGCAATAGATTGGGAGAAGGGGAAGTGCAACGAGACCTGGGCGTCCTTGTGCACCAGTCGCTGAAGGTAAGCATGCAGGTGCAGCAGGCGGTTAAGAAGGCAAATGGTATGTTGGCCTTCGTAGCGAGAGGGTTTGAGTACAGGAACAAGGATGTCTTGCTGCAGTTGTACAGGGCCTTGGTGAGACCACATCTTGAGTATTGTGTGCAGCTTTGGTCGCCTTATCTGAGGAAGCATGTTTTTGCCATGGAAGGAGTGCAGCGAAGATTCACCAGGCTGATACCTGGGATGGCAGGTATGACGTATGAGGAGAGATTGGGTCGATTGGGCTTGTACTCGCTGGAGTTTAGAAGAATGAGAGGGGATCTCATTGAAACGTATAAAATTCTAACAGGACTACGCAGACTAGATGCAGGAAGCATGTTCCCGATGGTCATGGAGTCCAGAACCAGGGGTCGCATAGAAACATTGAAGATAGGAGCAGGAGTAGGCCATTCGGCCCCTCGAGCCTGCTCCGCCATTCAATGAGATCATGGCTGATCATCCAAATTCAGTACCCTGTCCCTGCCTTCTCCCCATATCCCTTGATCCCTTTGGACTTAACAAATATATCTAACTCCTTCTTAAATACATTTAATGAATTGGCCTCAACTGCCTTGTGTGGTAGAGAATTCCACAGGTTCACCACTCTCTGTGTGAAGAAATTCCTCCTCATCTCTAAGTCTAAGGGTAAGGAGTAAGTCATTTAGGACAGAGGCCGTAGGCAGTAGGCCAATTCATTAAATATATTCAAGAAGGAGTTAGATAGGCTAAAGGGATCAAGGGTTATGGGGAAAAAGCAGGGACAGAGTACTGAATTTGGATGATCAGCCATGATCTCATTGAATGGCGGAGCAGGCTTGAGGGGCCGAATGGCCGACTCCTGTTCCTATCTTCTATGTTTCTTCTTTGTTTAATCTGAAGAACACGAGAGGGGGGAGGGAGTCCCTTTAAATGTGGAGGGGGTGGGTGTCCCTTTAAATGTGGAGGGGGTGGGTGTCCCTTTAAATGTGGAGGGGGTGGGTGTCCCTTTAAATGTGGAGGGGGTGGGTGTCCCTTTAAATGTGGAGAGGTGGGGCCGCGCATGCTCATTCGGCCCCCTCACCACAACACGAGGCTGCCAGTGCGCCTGCGCGGGGGCTCCGGGCAGCATACGGAAGGCCGGGCCCGGTGAAGAGGCGGAATCAGCGGCCGGGGTAAAGTCAAGTGTTGGGGAATCGATTTAAATCGAGGTGAGGGGGGGGAGCGGAGAGCGAGATTATAAAGTAAAATACGAGAAAAACCAAACCTGAGAGTCGGGTGGGCGGGACCTCCGCGGACGCTGAACGGAGCGGATTGAGCTGCGCGGGGTGGCGGAGTGAGCCGGAGCAATGTGATTCTGACTGACGGGAGCGATGACCAATAGGAAGAGGGCTGAGCTGGGCGGCCTGGTCCTCCAACCAATGGTAGCGCGGGTAGGGGGCGGGACCCCCCTCCCCAGCGCTGAGGCTGGGGCCCGTTTGTGACGTCATCAGAGGAAGAGGCCAGTCAGGTGGATGGAGGCCGGTAGCAAAATACTGCAGAAGCCTGACTTGCTGAGTTTTTCCAGCATTTTCTGTTAATAAAATTGCCTGACTTGCTGAGTTTTTCCAGCATTTTCTGTTAATAAAGAGCTTCCGGTCGCCTGTCATTTCAATTCACCGCTCCATTCCCACTCGGACCTCACCGTCCTTGGCCTCTTGTACTGTTCCACGGAAGCTCAACGTAAACTCGAGGAACAGCACCTCATCTTCCGATTAGGCAGTCTGCAGCCTTCCGGACTCAATATCGAGTTCAACAATTTCAGATCATAACCTCGGCCCCCATTTCATTTTCACTTATATTTTTCCACTCCTTTCCTTTCCCCCCCCCCTTTCCTTTTGTTTCTCTCTCACACCTGGCAGCTATCTTTTGCCCTGCCAGTACACTTTACACCTAATCACAGCCTATTACCATCTCGTCTAGCTTCTAATCTCTTTTACTTCTTTTGGTTCTTTTATTCTTTTGTCCGATCGCAGCCCTGCCTTCGATCTAGTTCCTTTTCTCTCCAGTTTTGAAGAAGGGTCAAACCCGAAACGTCAACTCAAATTTTTCTCCACGGATGTTGCCTGACTTGCTGAGTTTTTCCAGCATTTTCTGTTGTTATTTTGGATGGAGGCCGGCCCGGCTCGGGCCTGTGACTGACGGGAGCTCTGACCAATAGGACGCGGGCTGCGGTGGGAGGACTGAACTGGGCGGCCTGGTCCTCCAACCAATGGCGGCGCGGCAAGGGGGCGGGGCCTCCTCTCCAGCTCAGGTGCGCTGGGGCCGATTGTGACGCGCTGTCCCCAGGTGAGAGCAGCTCAGTCAGCACAGAGTTGGGGCTGGAATCTGGGAGAGGGGCTACAGGCAGCGGGCCTGGCAAAGGGGCACAAGCTTCACAATACAAGCTGCTTTCAAATGCAAAATTGTTTCCTACGGACAGCCTTGGTCACTCTGCAAAAAAAAACTGTTTAACAATTCATCATAACTCCCCTGCTTTAGGAGAGGCATAGAGTGCGAAAGCAAGGAAGTTATGATGAAACTGTGTAAAAGACTGGAGTCAGCTGTGGCTCAGTGGATAGCAGAGTCAGAAGGTTGTAGGTTTAAATCCCGCTCCAGGGACTTGAGCATATAAAGTGAGGCTGACACTCCAGTGCGGTGCTGAGGGAGCGCCGCACTGTCGGAGGGGCAGTACTGAGGGAGTACCGCACTGTCGGAGGGGCAGTACTGAGGGAGCGCCGCACTGTCGGAGGGGCAGTGGTGCAGGAGTGCTGCACTGTTGGAGAGGCAGTACTGAGGGAGTGCTGTACTGTCAGAGGGGCAGTACTGAGGGAGCACCGCACAGTCGGAGGGGCAGTACTGAGGGAGCGCTGCGCTGTTGGAGGGGCAGTACTGAGGGAGCACTGCACTGTCGGGGGGCAGTACTGAGGGAGCGCCGCACTGTCGGAGAGGTAGTACTGAGGGAGTGCCGTATTGTCAGAGGGGCAGTACTGAGGGAGCGCCGCACTGTCAGAGGCGCAGTAATGAAGGAGCACCGCATTTTCGGAGGTGCAGTACTGAGGGAGGGGCAGTACTGAGGGAGTGCTGCACTGTCGGAGGGGCAGTGCTGCGGGAGAGCCACATTGTCGGAGGGGCAGTAATGAAGGAGCGCTGCAGTGTCGGAGGTGCCGTCCTATGGATGAGACGTTAAACCGAGGCCCCATCTGCCCCCTCAGTTGGATGTAAAAGATCCCGTGGTGCTATTTTGAAGAAGTTATCCCTGGTGTTTTGAGCCCAATATTTATCCCTCAATCAACATGACAAAAAAACACGATCTGGTCATTATCACATTGCTGTTTGTGGGAGCTTGCTGTGCGCAAATTGGCTGCCACGTTTCCCACATTACAACAGTGACTACATTTCAAAAGTACTTCATTGGCTGTAAAGCGCTTTGGGATGTCCGGTGGTCGTGAAAGGCAGTTAAGAAGGCAAATGGTATGCTGGCCTTCATTACAAGAGGATTTGAATACAGGAGTAAAGAAGTCTTACTCCAATTATATCTTCTTTCTTCTTAGGCAGTCCCTCGGAACTGAGGATGACTTGCTTCCACATTAAAAATGAGTTCTCAGGTGTAAGGGTAAACCGGGAGAGCTTCTTCTCCCCGAGACGGACCCTCTGATATAAAGGGTCGACTGGATCCATGTTTATCTGTAATTTAAACAGAGGTCAGGTCGTCTTCCGAGCTCTTTCCCCTAGAGGAGCGGGTAGAATGGGGGTCTTTAGTGTTAAATGGTTTCACCTGGGTCCATTGCTTCCATCGCATACCCATCGGTTCCTGTAGACAAACACACGTATCACTTGTCATTAATACAGTACATGGCCCCATCCAACGGGCCCCATTCCCTTTCTTCCGATAACTTGCGTCATTACTTGTTGACCTATTCTGGGCAACTCGTCTGGTTTAAGTCCAGCATTCTGCCTTTCTAGATCTTTAATCTGTTGTTGGTTCCTTCTTTATTTAGTGCTTGTACCTCCTGATTTAGTTGTACTAAGTATTGCCTTAATCTGTCTTGCACTGGTCCTGGTCTTAAATACATACTTTAGTTCTGTCTTCACAAAGGAGGACACAAGTAACCTCCCAGAGATGTCGGGGAACATAGGGTCTAATGAAAGGGAGGAACTGAATGAAATCAGTATTGGTAGGGAAATGGTGTTAGGGAAATTGATGGGATTGAAGGCCGATAAATCCCCAGGGACTGATAATCTACATCCTAGGGTACTTAAGGAAGTGGCCCAAGAACTAGTCGATGCATTGCTGGTCATCTTCCAAAATTCGATAGACTCAGTTCTCTATCCAAGTCAGTACCTTGCCCCCAATTCCATATGCCTTAACTTTACACCCTAATCTCTTATGCGGGACCTTATCAAAAGCTTTCTCAAAGTCCAAATACACCACATCCACTGGTTCTCCCTTATCTATTTTACCAGTTACATCCTCAAAAAATTGCAGTAGATTAGTCAAGCACAATCCCCAGGCCCGGATGAAATGTATCCCAGACTGTTAAGAGAAGCAAGAGAGGAAATAGCAGAGGCTCTGACCATCATTTTCCAATCCTCTCTGGCTACAGGGGTGGTGCCGGAGGACTGGAGGACTGCTAACGTGGTACCGTTGATTAAAAAGGGAGAAAGGGATAGACCGAGTAATTACACGCCAGTCAGCCTAACCTCGGTGGTGGGAAAATTATTGGAAAAGATTCTGAGGGACAGGATAAATCTTCATTTAGAAAAATGCAGATTAATCAGGGACAGTCAGCGTGGATTTGTTAAGGGAAGGTCGTGTCTGACTAACTTGGTTGCATTTTTGAGGAGGTAAGAAGGAGGGTTGATGAGGGTAGTGTGTTTGATGTAGTCTATATGGATTTTAGCAAGGCTTTTGATAAGGTCCTGCATGGTAGACTGGTTATGAAAGTAAAAGCCCATTGGATCCAAGGCAAAGTGGCAAGTTGGATCCAAAATTGGATCAGAGGCAGGAAACAAAGGGTAAAGGTCGAAGGGTGTTTTTGTGACTGGAAGGCTGTTTCCAGTGGGGTTCCACAGGGCTCAGTACTGGGCCCTTTGCTTTTTGTGGTATATATCAATGATTTGGACTTGAATGTAGGAAGTATGATTAAGAAGTTTGCAGATGATGCAAAAGTTGGCCGTGTGGTTGATAATGAAGAAGAAAGCTGCAGACTGCAGGAAGATATCAATGGACTGGTCAGGTGGGCAGAACAGTGGCAAATGGAATTGAATCTGGAGAAGTGTGAGGTGATGCATTTGGGGAGGGCTAACAAGGCAAGGGAATACACTTTAAATGGTAGGACACTGAGAAGTGCAGAGGATCAGAGGGACCTTGGAGTGCATGTCCACAGATCCCTGAAGGTAGCAGGACAGGTAGATAAGGTGGTTAAGAAGGCACACGGGATACTTGCCTTTATTAGCCGAGGCACAGAATATAAGAGCAGGGAGGTTATGCTTGAACTGTATAAAACACTAGTTAGGCCGCAGCTAGAACACTGCGTGCAGTTCTGGTCACCACATTACAGGAAGGATGTGATTGCACTAGAGGGGGTGCAGAGGAGATTTACGAGGATGTGGCCTGGGCTGGGGAATTTTAGCTATGAGGAAAGATTGGATAGGCTGGGGTTGTTTTCTTTGGAACAGAGGAGGCTGAGGGGAGACCTAATTGAGGTGTATAAAATTATGTGGGGCCGAGATCGAGTGGATAGGAAGGACCTATTTCCCTTAGCAGAAGGGTCAATAACCAGGGGGCACAGATTTAAAGTAATTGGTCGGAGGTTTAGAGGGGAATTGAGGAGAAATTCTTTCACCCAGAGGGTGGTGGGGGTCTGGAACTCACTGCCTGAAAGGGTGGTAGAGCCAGAAACTCTCATCACATTTAAAAAGTACTTGGCTATGCACTTGAAGTGCCGTAACCTACAAGGCTACGGGCCAAGTGCTGGAAAGTGGGATTAGGGTGGATAGCTCTTTGTCGGCCGGCACGGACAAGATGGGCCGAATGGCCTCCTTCTGTGCTGTTCATTTCTATGATTCTATGCTTCATTGATCATCCCATTCCCAAGCTGACTCTGTGTTAACACCTCAGACGAGCCGTCCCACGTAGGGTGACTCCCTCAACCTGTTCTCCCGGTTACAGAACCAGTTTGTCTCTCTCAGGAATGCCCAAGGCTCTGTTGTCTGGGCACCAACTCACTCGTGACCTCACATGTTGCAACAAGTCTGCTGCCTGAGCAGTTTGCAGTGTTATTAGGTCTGTAGGTCTCTTAGCAACCACCTCCCTTATCAAGGCAAAGGGCTCATCTCCTGACTTTGGGTGTTATCATTCCAAACTTCAGCATTCTCTGTCTTTTAGCTTCAATCTGTCTGTGTCCACCCAGTGACAACACTGAGCTCCTCCCTCCAACCACTGACACTCGCCCTCTTGCTGAGAAAGAAAGACTTGCATTTATATAGCGCCTTTCACAACCTCAGGATGTCCCAGAGCGCTTTACAGCCAACGAAGAACTTCTGAAGTGTAGTCACTGTTGTAATGTAGGAAATGCAGCAGCCAATTGGTGCACAGCAAGCTCCCACAAACAGCAATGTGACAATGACCAGATAATCTATTTCAGTGATGTTGATTGAGGGATAAATATTGGCCCCAGAACTCCCCTGCTCTTCTTCAATGTAGTGCCATGGGATCTTTTACATCCACCTGAAAGAGCAGACGGGGGCCTCGGTTTAACATCTCATCCGAAAGACGGCACCTCTGACAGCGCAGCACTCTCTCAGTACTGGAGTGTCAGCCTAGATTTTTTTGCTCAAGTCTCTGGACTGGGACTTGAACCCACGACCTTCTGACTCAGAGGTGAGAGTGCTGCCCACTGAGCTAAAGTGCCTGGAGCTAAGCCAGCTGGGATACTTGACATAGGATTACATCGGATATACGGCACAGAAACAGGCCATTCGGCCCAACCAGTCCATGCCGGTGTTTATGCTCCACTCGAGCCTCCTCCCGTCTTTCCTCATCTAAATCTATCAGCATAACCCTCGATTCCCTTCTCCCTCATATGCTTGTCTAGCCTCCCCTTAAATGCATCGATACTATTCGCTTCAACCACTCCCTGTGGCAGCGAGTTCCACATTCTCACCCCTCTCTGGGTAAAGAAGTTTCTTCTGAATTCCCTATTGGATTTCTTGGTGACTATCTTATATTGAGGCCTCTAGTTATGCTCTTCCCCACAAGTGGAAACATTCTCTCTGTATCCACTCGATCAACATTTTTCATAATTTTAAAGACCTCTATTAGGTCACCCCTCAGCCTTCTGTTTTCAAGAGAAAAGAGACCCAGCCTGTTCATCCTTTCCTGATATGTATACCCTCGCATTTCTGGTATCATCCTTGTAAATCTTCTCTGCACCCTCTCCAGTGCCTCTATATCCTTTTTATAATATGGCGACCAGAACTGTACACAGTACTCTAAGTGTGGTCTAACCTAGGTTCCATACAGGTTTAGCATAACTTCACTACTTTTCAATTCTATCCCTCTAGAAATAAACCCTAGTGCTTGGTTTGCTTTTTTTATGGCCTTGCTAACCTGTGTCGCAACTTTTAGTGATTTGTGTATTTGTACTCCGAGATCCCTTTGTTCCTCTACCCCACCTAGACTCGCACCCTCCAAGTGATAAGTGACCTTCCCATTCTTCCTACCAAAATGTAATATCTCACATTTATCTGTTCAGCCTTGGTCAGTCTGCAAAAACTCTGAAATGTTTAATAATGAAATCAGGGAGTCAAAAAGCTCAGGTGAGGCAGTTTAAAAAGACAGTCCCTGACCAGAGATTGCTGGATGCTGACACTTGGTGCTCACGAGGACAGAATGTCCCATTCCCCAGGCATGGACATCCAGCACCTCGATCACAGCAACAATTCACAAAACAATGGCAATATAACTTGGAGCAGAGACGGTTAAGTGGAGCTGTGATCAAGGTGCTCAAAATTATGAGGGGTTTTGATCGAGCAAACAAGGAGAAGCTGTTGTCACTGGCAGGAGGGTCGGTAACGAGAGGACACAGATTTCAGATCATTGGCAAAAGAATCTAGAGAGGAAATGAGGAGACTTTTTTTACACAGCGAATTGTGATGATCTGGAATGCACTGCCTGAATGGGAGGTGGAAGCAGATTCAATAGTAACTTTCAAAAGGGAATTGGATATATACTAAAGGCAGAAATTTGCAGGGCTGTGGAGAAAGAGCAGGGCAGTGCGACTAATTGCATCGCTCTTTCAGAGAGCCAGCACCAGCACGATGGGCTGAAAGGCATCCTACTGTGCTCTATGATTCTATAACATCAGCTTCTCTCTGCTCACTAGTACTGAGAGAACAGGGAATAATCTTTAAATCCAGCCCAGTTATTGGGGGCTCTTAACATTAACAAGCCCCAGTTGTCTGAATTAACATGGTTCAGTCCTGAATGTGATTAAAGGCATCGGAAACAGTGGAATCGACCCACCGCAGTCACAATGTGGACACTCTGCTGTGTCAGCGGGTGGGATACACCAGGGAATCCCTTTCCACGCACTGAGGTTGACTCTAATGATTGGGAGTCCCAGGGTTTCAGATACCAGATAATCAAGCTCACAAGAACACAGATTGTCTCTCCAGGCTTTATTAAGAGCGCTGCATAACACAGATCGGGTGATAATTCCCTCAATCTGGAGAATAGAAGTACAGTAGATTCACGCGCGATCTTCTCGAGTCTGTTCCAACTGACAACGGCTTAAGTGGCCTGTTCTTATGCACAAGCTTGGTTACCGCTCAGGAAATGGGATTGTTTGGACCCGTCTGTTGACCGCCTCCTGAACTCCTGCTAATTCAGGGAATTTAGTCCATCTGTGACCAGACTATAACCACAAGCCCGTCTGGTTATCACACCTATACGGTCCGTGAGGTTATTATCAGATTCACACCCAGACGTTGTGCCTTCACTTGTCTGGCACTTCATCCCATAACACGGGTACAGGGGCTCAGTAATGTTTCATCCATCAGAAAAAGACAAAGTACAACAACATACTGGTCAGCTTAACAGAATCTCATCATATTTATGTGGCTATAAATATAAAAGTCACTAATAAATCCAGGAGGGAATTCAGGAGAAACTTCTTTACCCAGAGAATGGTGAGAATGGGGAACTCGCTACCACAGGGAGTAGTTGAGGTGAACAGCACAGATGGATTTATGAGGAAGCCACACAAGGGAGAAAGGAATGGGAGGAGATGTTGATCGGGTTAATTGAAGTAGGGTGGGTGTGGGGCATAAACACTGGCATGGACCAGTTGGGCTGAATGGCCTGTTTCTGTGCTGTACATTCTATGTAACACCATGAACTGTCAAAAGAAGGGAATCATCAGCACAACAGTCTTAAAGATTAAACAGCAGTACAAGATTTATAAAACATTCATCCATTCCATGTTCATGTCACCCCAGCTGTCTAAAGGGCCCTGCACTACAGAACAATGTGAACTCGCTGGTGTCTCTGTAGGTGGGATGACCGAGTGAATCCCTTCCCACACATGGAGCAGGTGAATGGTCTCTCCCCAGTGTGAATTTGCTGGTGTGTCAGTAGGCTGGATGACCGAGTGAATCCCTTCCCACACACGGAGCAGGTGAATGGTCTCTTTCCTTCTTTCTCCAGCTGGTGTCTCTTCAGGCCCTTCGAACATTTAAAGGTCTTCCCACAGTCAGAACATTTAAATGGTCGCTCCTCAGTGTGAACTTGCTGGTGTACGCTCAGATTCCTGGAGCTTTTAAAGCTCATCCCACAGACAGAACATGTAAATGGTCTCTGATCGGAGTGAACTCGCTGGTGTTCCTTCAGATCCCCAGAGGTTTTAAAGCTCTTCCCACAGTCAGAACATTTAAATGGTCTCTCATCAGTGTGAACTCGCTGGTGTCTCAACAGGTTGGATGACTGAGTGAATCCCTCCTGACACATGGAGCAGGTGAATGCTGTCTCCCCAGTGTGAACTCGCTGGTGTCTCAACAGGTGGGAGGGCCGAGTGAATCTCTTCCCACACACGGAGCAGGTGAATGGCCTCTTTCCTGCTCTCTCCAGCTGGTGTCCCTTCAGCTCCTGGGACATTTGAAAGCTTTTCCCACAGTCGGAATGTTTCACTGGCCTCTCCCAAGTGTGAACTCGCTGGTGTCTCAACAGGTGGGAGGGCTGAGTGAATCTCTTCCCACACACGGAGCAGGTGAATGGCCTCTTTCCTGCTCTCTCCAGCTGGTGTCCCTTCAGCTCCTGGGACATTTGAAAACTTTTCCCGGAGTCGGAATGTTTCACCGGCCTCTCCCCAGTGTGAACTCGCTGGTGTGCCAGCAGATTCGAGGACCGAGTTAATCTCTTCCCACACACGGAGCAGGTGAACAGAATCTCTCCTGCTCTCTCCAGCTGGTGTCTCTTCAGATCCTGGGACCTTTTAATTTTCTTCCCACAGTCAGAACATTTAATTGGTCTCTCATCACTGTGAACAAACTGGTGTCTCAGGAGGGTGGCAGAATGAGAGAATCGCTTCAAAATAACGGAGCAGGTCAACGGTCTCTAATCCGTGTGGACAAGCTGGTGTCTCAGCAGCACGGAGGGTGCAATTAATCCCTGCCCACACACGGAGCGGGTTAAAGGTCTCTCCCTAGTGTGCACTTGCTGGTGTATCATTGGAGCGGATGGCTGAGTGAATCCCTTCCCACACACGGGGCCTGGGTTTCCCCCAGTGTGTGGCCACTGGTGTCGCTTCAGGTATTTGTAGATTTTGAAGCTCTTTCAGAACATTTAAAAGTTCTCTCCCCTATGTGAACTCACGGGGGTGCCAACAGATTGGAGGAGCGACTGAATCAGTTCCTGATGAATCGCGTAACTCTGTCAGAATTTGAGGTGATGTTTGGTTTGAGCTTCCTGTCTGTAAATGCTCCACTTCTAAAACCCTGTAAAAGGAGTGTAGAAAGGGTAAGTGGGGAAGCAGGAATTTTTTTTGGCTTATTTTGCCTCAAAGAACAAACAGGGTCGAGCCGGTCCCACTGGTGTCCAGCCATGCCCACAATAACCAGCAGGCCAGAAACAGCCCAATCCACCTCACTGACTTGGCCCTGAAGTCAAATCAAGTCTCATCAACGTCTCATCAAATGACATCCTTTGTGACTGTGACAAAGGTAAACTATCTCTACTCGTCCTTCTTGACTTGTCTGCAGCCTTTGACACGGTTGACCACTCCATCCTTCTCCCAACGCCTCTCCACCGTCGTCCAGCTGGGCGGGACTGCACTCGCCTGGTTCCATTCTTATCTATCTAATCGTAGCCACAGAATCACCTGCAACGGCTTCTCTTCCCGCTCCCGCATCGTTACCTCTGGTGTCCCCCAAGGATCGATCCTTGGGCCCCTCCTATTTAGAGTCATAGAGTTATACAGCACAGAAAGAGGCCCCTCGGCCCATCGTGTCTGCACCGGCCATCAAGCCCTGTCTATTCTAATCCCATTTTCCAGCACTGGGTCCATAGCCTTGTATGCTATGGCGTTTCACGTGCTCATCTAAATGCTTCTTGAATGTTGTGAGGGTTCCTGCCTCTACCACCCTTTCAGGCAGTGAGTTCCAGATTCCAACCACCCTCTGGGTGAAAAAGTTTTTCCTCAAATCCCCTCTTAACCTCCTGCCCCTTACCCTGAAACTATGTCCCCTGGTTATTGACCCCTCTACTAAGGGAAAAAGTTCCTTTCTATCTATCCCCCTCATAATTTTGTACACCTCAATCAGGTCCCCCCTCATCCTTCTCTGCTCTAAGGAAAACAACCCCAGCCTGTCCAGTCTCTCTTCATAGCTGAAGCACTCCAGCCCAGGTAACATCCTGGTGAATCTCCTCTGCACCCTCTCCAATGCAATCACATCCTTCCTATAGTGTGGCGACCAGAACTGCACACTGTATTCCAGCTGTGGCCTAACTAGCATTTTGTACAGCTCCATCATAACCTCCCTGCTCTTATATTCTATGCCTCGGCTAATGAAGGCAAGTATCCCATATGCATTTTTAACCACCTTATCGACCTGTCCTGCTGCGTTCAGGGATCTATGTACATGCACACCAAGGTCCCAGTGGATGTGGTGTATTTGGACTTCCAAAAGGCATTTGACAAGGTGCCACACAAAAGATTACTGCACAAGATAAAAAATCACGGGATTGGGGGTAATATAGTGGCATGGGTGGAAGATTGGCTATCTAACAGAAAATAGAGAGTGGGGATAAATGGTTCATTCTCGGGTTGGCAATCAGTAACTAGTGCTGTTCCGCAGGGGTTAGTGCTGGGACCCCAACTTTTTACAATCTATATGAATGATTTGGAGGAGGGGACCAAGTGCAACATATCCAAGTTTGCCGACGATACAAAGATGGGAGGGAAAGCAGTGAGTGAGGAGGACATAAAAAATCTGCAAAAGGACATAGACAGGCTAAGTGAGTGGGCAGAAATTTGGCAGATGGAATATAATGTTGGAAAGTGTGAGGCTATGCACTTTGGCAGAAAAAATCAAAGAGCAACGTATTATCTAAATGGAAAGAAACTGCCAAGTGCTACAGTACAAAGGGATCTGGGGGTCCTGGTGCATGAAACACAGAAGGTTAGTATGCAGGTAATCAGGAAGGCCAATGGAATCTTGGCTTTTATTGCAAGGGGGGTGGACTATAATAGCAGGGAAGTCTTGCTGCAGTTATACAGGGTATTGGTGAGGCCACACCTGGAATATTGCGTACAGTTTTGGTTTCCATATTTAAGAAATGATATACTTGCTCTCGAGGCAGTTCAGAGAAGGTTCACTCGGTTGATTCCAGAGATGAGGGGGTTGACTTATGAGGAAAGGTTGAGTAGGTTGGGCCTCTACTCATTGGAGTTCAGAAGAATGAGAGGCGATCTTATCGAAACATATTAGATTGTGAGGGGGCTTGATCGGGTGGATGCGGGGAGGATGTTTCCACTGATGGGTGAGAGTAGAACTCGGGGGCATAATCTTAGAATAAGGGGCTGCGCTTTCAAAACTGAGATGAGGAGAAACTTCTTCACTCAGAGGGTGGTAAATCTATGGAATTTGCTACCCCAGAGAGCTGTGGAAGCTGCGACATTAAATAAATTTAAAACAGAGATAGACAGTTTCCTAACTGATAAGGGAATTAGGGGTTACGGGGAGCGGGCAGGGAAGTGGACGTGAGTCTAGGTTCGGATCAGCCATGATCCTATTGAATGGCGGAGCAGGCTCGAGGGGCCGTATGGCCTACTCCTGCTTCTTATGTTCTTTTATAAGAATTATTATGTCCCTCTGATCCTCTGTCCTTCCTGGGGTCCTACCATTCATTGTGTATTCCCTTGCCTTGTTTGTCCTCCCAAAATGCATCACCTCACACTTTTCAGGGTTAAATTCCATTTGCCACTGTTCTGCCCATCTGACTAATCCGTCTATATCGTCCTGTAGCCTGAGGCTTCCCTCCTCACTATTTACCACTCCACCAATTTTCGTGTCATCAGCGAACTTACTGATCATACCTCCTACATTGATATCTCAATCATTAATGTACACTACAAACAGCAAAGGACCCAGCACTGATCCCTGCGGTACACCACTGGACACAGGCTTCCAGTCACAAAAACAACCTTCGACTATCACCCTCTGCCTCCTGCCACTAAGCCAATTTTGGATCCAATGTGCCAAATTGCCCTGGATCCCATGGGCTCTTACCTGCTCATCTAAATGCTGCCCCTTGGCGACATCATCCGAAAACACAGCGTCAGTTTCCACATGTACGCTGATGACACCCAGCTCTACCTCACCACCACTTCTCTCGACCCCCCCACGATCTCAAATCCGGTTCTGGGTGAGCAGAAATTTTCTCCAATTAAATATTGGGAAGACTAAAGCAATTGTTTTCAGTCCCTGCCACAAACTCTGTTCCCTAGCCACTGACTCCATCCCTCTCCCTAACATCTGTCTGAGGCTGAACCACACTGTTCACAACCTCGGTGTCATATCTGACCCTGAAATGAGCTTCCGAACACATATCCGCAGCATAACAAAGACCGCCTATTTCCACCTCGGTAACATGGCCCGTCTCCAGCCCTGCCTAACTCATCCGCTGCTGAAACCCTCACCCGGGCCTTTGTTACCTCAAGACTCGACTATTCAGGAGAGCTTTTTGAGCCAACATGTAGAAAGTCCTACAAGAGAGGGGGCGGTACTGGACCTAATTCTGGGGAATGTAGCCGGGCAAGTGGTGGAAGTGTCAGTAGGAGAGCATTTTGGCGACAGTGACCACAATTCGGTGAGATTTAAGGTGGTCATGGAAAAAGACAAAGACGGCCCGGAAATAAGGGTTCTAAATTGGGGGAAGGCCGATTTTAATATGATAAGGCAGGATCTGGCCAAATTGGACTGGGAGCAGCTACTTATAGGAAAATCCGCATCAAAACAGTGGGAGACTTTCAGAAGGGAAATAGAGAGAGTACAACGCCAACATGTTCCTGTAAAGGTCAAGGGTGGGACCAACAAGCAAAGGGAACCTTGGATGACAAGGGATATACAAAAATGCATTAGAAATAAAAGGGGGGCTTTTGGCAGTTACAAAAGACTAAAGACGGAAGAAGCCCTAGAGGAGTATAAAAAATGCAGGGGCATACTTAAAAAAGAAATTAGGAGGGCGAGGAGGGGCCATGAAATAACACTGGCGAGCAAAATAAAGGAAAATCCTAAGATGTTTTATAAGTATATTAAGGGCAAGAGGATAACCAGGGAAAGGGTAGGGCCCATTAGGGACCAAAGTGGCAATCTGTGTGTAGAGCCAGATGATGTAGGCGGGGTTTTAAATGAATTTTTTGCATCTGTGTTCACTATGGAGAAAGACGATGCAGACATAGAAATCGGGCAAGGGGGCTGTGACATACTTGAACATATTAGCATCGAGAGGGAGGAGGTGCTAGCGGTTTTAGCAGGCCAAAAAGTGGATAAATCCCCAGGCCCAGACGAGATGTATCCCAGGCTGCTGTGGGAGGCAAAGGAGGAGATTGCAGGGGCTCTGACACAAATTTTCAGAACCTCTCTGGCCACAGGGGATGTACCAGAGGACTGGAGAACAGCTAATGTAGTACCATTATTCAAGAAGGGTAGCAGGGATAAACCAGGGAATTACAGGCCAGTGAGCCTAACATCTGTGGTAGGGAAATTATTGGAAAAAATTCTGAGGGACAAAATTAGTCTCCACTTGGAGAGGCAAGGATTAATCGGGGATAGTCAGCATGGCTTTGTCAAGGGTAAATCATGTCTGACAAATCTGATTGAATTTTTCGAGGGGGTGACTAGGGGGGTGGATGAGGGAAATGCTGTGGATGTGGTTTACATGGACTTCAGTAAAGCTTTTGACAAAGTCCCGCATAGGAGACTGGTCAAGAAGGTAAGAGCCCATGGGATCCAGGGTGCCTTGGCGCGTTGGATCCTAAACTGGCTGAGTGGCAGGAGGCAGAGGGTGATGGTCGAAGGTTGCTTTTGTGACTGGAAGCCTGTGTCCAGTGGGGTACCTCAGGGATCGGTGCTGGGTCCCTTGTTGTTTGTGATCTACATAAATGATTTGGATGAGAATGTAAAAGGTATGATCAGTAAGTTCGCAGATGACACGAAAATTGGTGGGGTGGTAAATTGTGAGGAGGAAAGCCTCAGGCTACAGGACGATATAAACGGGTTGGTCAGATGGGCGGAAAAGTGGCAAATGGAATTTAACCCTGAAAAGTGCGAGGTGATGCATTTTGGACGGACAAATAAGGCAAGGGAATACACAATGAGTGGTAGGACCCTAGGAAGTACAGAGTGTCAGAGGGACCTTGGTGTACATGTACATAGATCCCTGAAGGCAGCGGAACAGGTAGATAAGGTGGTTAAAAAGGCATATGGGATACTTGCCTTCATTAGCCGAGGCATAGAATATAAGAGCAGGGAGGTTATGATGGAACTGTACAAAACGCTGGTGAGGCCACAGCTGGAGTACTGTGTGCAGTTCTGGTCGCCTCACTATAGGAAGGATGTGATTGCTTTGGAGAGGGTGCAGAGAAGATTCACCAGGATGTTACCTGGGATGGAGCGCCTCAGCTATGAAGAGAGGCTGGACAGGCTGGGGTTGTTTTCCTTGGAGCAAAGAAGGCTGAGGGGGGACCTGATTGAGGTGTACAAAATGATGAGGGGCATAGATAGGGTAGACAAAGAGGAACTTTTCCCCTTAGTAGGGGGGTCAATAACAAGGGGGCATAGATTCAGGGTAAGGGGCAGGAGATTTAGAGGGGATTTGAGGAGGAACTTTTTCACCCAGAGGGTGGTTGGAATGTGGAACTCAATGCCTGAAAGGGTGGTAGAGGCAGGAACCCTCACAACATTCAAGAAGCATTTGGATGAGCACTTGAAATGCCATTGCATACAAGGCTATGGACCAAATGCTGGAAAATGGGATTAGACTGGACAGGGATGGATGGGCGGCGCAGACACGATGGGCCGAAGGGCCTCTTTCTGTGCTGTAAAACTCTATGACTCTATGACTCTATTCCAACGCACTCCTGGCTGGCCTCCCACATTCTACCCCACGTAAACTTGAGGTGATCCAAAACTACCCGTGTCGTAACTCAACGCCAAGTCCCATTCACCCATCACCCCTGTGCTCACTGACCTACATTGGCTCCCGGTTAAGCAATGCTTCGATTTCAAAATTCTCATCCTTGTTTTCAAATCCCTCCATGGCCTCGCCCCTCCCTATCTTAGTTATTCCCTTCAGCCTCACAACCACCCGCCCCCCGCGATAGAATCACAGAAAAATTACAGCACAGAAGGAGGCCATTCAGCCCACCTTGTCCGTGCCGGCCGATTATGTGCTATCCACACTAATCCCACTTTCCAGCACTTGGTCCGTAGCCTTGTAGGTTACGGCACTTCAAGTGCATATCCAAGTACTTTTTAAAATGTGATGAGAGGTTCTGCCTCTACCACCCTGTCAGGCAGTGAGTTCCAGATCCCCACCACCCACTGGGTGAAAACATTTCTCCTCAACTCCCCTCTAAACCTCCGACCAATTACTTTAAATCTATGCCCCCTGGCTGTGGACCCCTCTGCCAAGGGAAATAGGTCCTTCCTATCTCGGCACCTCAGAATTTTATACACCTCAATCAGGTCTCCCCTCAGCCTCCTCGGTTCCAAAGAAAACAACCTCCTCCCCCCCCCCGCGAGACATCTGCGTTCCTCCAATTCTGCCGTCTTGAGCATCCCTGATTATAATCGCTGCACCATCAGTGGCCGTGTCTTCTGTTGCCTCGGCCCTAAGCTCTGGAATTCCCTCCCTGAACCTCTCCACCTCTCTTTCATAGAAAATAGGAGCAGGAGTCGGCCATTCGGCCCCTCGAGCCTGCTCCGCCATTCAATGAGATCATGGCTGATCAAAACCCACCTCTGTGACCAAGCTTTTGGCCATCTGCCCTAATTTCTCCTTGTGTGTCTCAGGGTCACATTTTTCAATGTCTTACAATACTCCTGTGCAGCGCCGTGGGACGTTTTCCTACGTTAAAGGCGCTATAGAAATACAAGTTGTTGTTGTTCTCATTGTTGGAGCTGAGCTCTGAACAGGCCCTGCCCCCTCCCCCGCTCCCGAGGATGAGCAGCTACCGCGCCGACGCAGGGCCCCTCATTCTCAGTCGGCCCGGGCAACCGCGAGAGTCCGGATCACCGGTGGAAAGTGAGTTTTTTCAGGGTTTTTTTTATATATAGCGGAGAGAAGCGCGGGCGGGGAGATAAATAAAAAGAAAATACAAACCGGACCGTCCCAGCGCCCTCCCGGCACCGAGCGGAGCGGATTGAGCGGCCGCAGCCCCCTGTCTTCTGCAGGGAGCCGGACTGGGGCACGTCATCAACTCCACGGCGGTGACTGACGGGAGCTCCAACCAATAGGGAGAGAGCGGGCGGAGCTTGGAGGGCTGAGGTGGCGGCGGGTCCTCCAACCAATCGGGGTGTCCGAGGGGCGGGACTTCCGCCGCCTGCTTCTCCCGCTGCTGAGACAAGTGGAATGCAGCAGAGGGCGCTCTTCTGAGTTTGGGGCTCAGGCCTGTTAGTGGAGCAGTGCAGAGGGAACTTTACTCTGCACTGGGCTTTACTCCCTCAGCACTGCACTGGAGGGGCAGCACAGAGTCTTAGACTCGAGTCTCGGGAGTGGGACTTCAACCCACAACCTTCTGACTCAGAGGAGAGAGTGCTGCCGCCTGAGCCACGGCTGACACTCTGTATCTAACCCGTGCTGTACCTGCCCTGGGAGTGTTTGATGGGACAGTGCAGAGTGAGCTTCACTCTGTATCTAACCCGTGCTGTACCTGCCCTGGGGGTGTTTGATGGGACAGTGCAGAGTGAGCTTCACTCTGTATCTAACCCGTGCTGTACCTGCCCTGGGAGTGTTTGATGGGACAGTGCAGAGTGAGCTTCACTCTGTATCTAACCCGTGCTGTACCTGCCCTGGGAGTGTTTGATGGGACAGTGCAGAGTGAGCTTCACTCTGTATCTAACCCGTGCTGTACCTGCCCTGGGAGTGTTTGATGGGACAGTGCAGAGTGAGCTTCACTCTGTATCTAACCCGTGCTGTACCTGCCCTGGGAGTGTTTGATGGGACAGTATAGAGGGAGCTTTACTCTGTATCTAACCCGTGCTGTACCTGCCCTGGGAGTGTTTGATGGGACAGTGTAGAGGGAGCTTTACTCTGTATCTAACCCGTGCTGTACCTGCCCTGGGAGTGTTTGATGGGACAGTGTAGAGGGAGATTTATTGTGTATATAAACCGTGCTGTACCAGCCCTGGGAGTGTTTGATGGGACAGTGTAGAGGGAGCTTTACTCTGTATCTAACCTGTGCTGTACCTGACCTGGGAGTGTTTGATGGGACAGTGTAGAGGGAGCATTGCTCTGTATCTAACCCGTGCTGTACCTGCCGTGGGAGTGTTTGATGGGACAGTGTAGAGGGAGCATTGCTCTGTATCTAACCCGTGCTGTACCTGCCCTGGGAGTATTTCATGGGACAGTGTAGAGGGGGCTTTACTCTGTATCTAACCCGTGACGTGCATGCCCTGGGAGTGTATGATGGGACAGTGTCGAGGGAGCTTTACTGTGTATCTAATCTGTGCTGTACCTGCCCTGGGAGTGTTTGATGGGACAGTGTAGAGGGAGCTTTAGTCTGAATCTAACCCCTGCTGTACCTGCCCTGTGAGTGTTTGAAGGGACAGTGTAGAAAGAGCTTTACTCTGTATCTAACCCATGCTGTACCTGCCCTGGGAGTGTTTGATGAGACAGTGTAGAATGAGCTTTACTCTGTATCTAAACCGTGCTGTCCCAGCCCTGGGAGTGTTTGATGGGACAGTGTAGAGGGAGCTTTACTCTGCATCTAAACCGTACTGTCCCAGCCCTGGGAGTGTCTGATGGGACAGTGTAGAGGGAGCTTTACTCTGTATCTAACCCGTGCTGTACCTGCCCTGGGAGTGTTTGATGGGACAGTGCAGAGGGAGCTTTACTCTGTATCTAAACCATGATGTGCATGCCCTGGGAGTGTATGATGGGACAACGTAGAGGGAGCTTGACTCTGTATCTAACCTGTGCTGTACCTGCCCTGGGAGTGTTTCATGGGACAGTGTAGAGGGAGCTTTACTCTGTATCTAACCTGTGCTGTACCTGCACTGGGAGTGTATGATGGGACAGCGTAGAGGGAGCTTTAGTCTGTATCTAACCCGTGCTGTATCTGCCCTGGGAATGTTTGATAGGGCAGTGCAGAGGGAGCTTTTCTCTTTATCTAACCCGTGCTATACCTGCCCTGGGAGCGTAGCGGGAGCTTTAGTCAGTATCTAATCCGTGCTGCACCTGCCCTGGGAGTGTGTGATGGGACAGTGTAGAGGGAGCATTAATCTGAATCTAACCCGTGCTGCACCTGCCCTGGGAGTGTTTGATGGGACAGTGTAGAGGGAGCTTTACTCTGTATCTAACCCGTGCTGTACTTGCCCTGGGAGTGTTTGATGGGACAGTGTAGAGGGAGATTTACTCTGTATCTAACGCGTGCTGTACCTGCCCTGGGAGTGTTTGATGGGACAGTGTATAGGGAGCTTTATTCTGTATCTAACCCGTGCTGTACCTGCCCTGGGAGTGTTTGATGGGACAATGTAGAGGGAATTTGGTCTGAATCTAACCCCTGCTGTACCTGCCGTGGGAGTGTTTGATGGGACAGTGTAAAGGGAGCTTTACTCTGTATCCAATCCGTGCTGTACCTGCCCTGGGAGTATTTCATGGGACAGTGTAGAGGGGGCTTTACTCTGTATTTAACCTGTGCTGTACCTGCCCTGCGAGTCTTTGATGGGACAATGCAGAGGGTGCTTTACTCTGTATCTACCTGTGCTGTGCCTGCCCTAGGAGTGTTTGATGGGACAGTGTAGAGGCAGCATTACTCTGTATCTAAACCGTACTGTACCTGCCCTGGGAGTGTTTGGTGGGACCGTGTTGAGGGAGCTTTCCTCTATCTAACCCGTGCTGTACCTGCCCTGGGAGTGTTTGATGGGACAGTGTAGAGGGAGCTTTACTCTGTATCTAAACCGTGCTGTACCAGCCCTGGGAGTGTCTGATGGGACAGTGTAAAGGGAGCTTTACTCTGTATCCAATCCGTCCTGTACCTGCCCTGGGAGTATTTCATGGGACAGTGTAGAGGGGGCTTTACTCTGTATCTAACCCGTGCTGTACCTGCCCTGGGATTGTTTGATGGGACAATGTAGAGGGAGCTTTACTCTGTATCTAACCTGTGCTGTCCCTGCCCTGTGAGTCTTTGATGGGACAATGCAGAGGGTGCTTTACTCTGTATCTACCTGTGCTGTGCCTGCCCTAGGAGTGTTTGATGGGACAGTGTAGAGGCAGCATTACTCTGTATCTAAACCGTACTGTACCTGCCCTGGGAGTGTTTGGTGGGACCGTGTTGAGGGAGCTTTACTCTATCTAACCCGTGCTGTACCTGCCCTGGGAGTGTTTCATGGGACAGTGTAGAGGGAGCTTTACTCTGTATGTAACCCATGACGTGCATGCCCTGGGAATGTATGATGGGACAGCGCAGAGGGAGCTTTACTCTGTATCTAACCTGTGCTGTACCTGCCCTGGGAGTGTTTGATGGGACAGTGTAGAAAGAGCTTTACTCTGTATCTAACCCGTGCTGTACCTGCCCTGGGAGTGTTTGACGAGACAGTGTAGAATGAGCTTTACTCTGCATCTAAACCGTGCTGTCACAGCCCTGGGAGTGTCTGATGGGACAACGTAGAGGGAGCTTTACTCTGTATCTAACCTGTGCTGTACCTGCCCTGGGAGTGTTTGATGGGACAGTGTAGAGGGAGCTTTACTCTGTATCTAACCCGTGCTGTACCTGCCCTGGGAGTGTTTGATGGGATAGCGTAGAGGGAGCTTTACTCTGTATCTAACCTGTGCTGTACCTGCACTGGGAGTGTATGATGGGACAGCGTAGAGGGAGCTTTTCTCTTTATCTAACCCGTGCTATACCTGCCCTGGGAGCATAGCGGGAGCTTTAGTCAGTATCTAATCCGTGCTGCACCTGCCCTGGGAGTGTTTGATGGGACAGTGTAGAGGGAGATTTACTCTGTATCTAACGCGTGCTGTACCTGCCCTGGGAGTGTTTGATGGGACAATGTAGAGGGAGGTTTAGTCTGAATCTAACCCCTGCTGTACCTGCCGTGGGAGTGTTTGATGGGACAGTGTAGAGGGAGCTTTACTCTGTATCTAACCCGTGCTGTACCTGCCCAGGGAGTGTTTGATGGGACAGTGCAGAGGGAGCTATTCTCTGTATCTAACCCATGACGTACCTGCGCTGGCAGTGTTTGATGGAACAGTGTAGAGGGAGCTTTACTCTGTATCTAACCCGTGCTGTACCTGCCTAGGGACTGTTTGATGGGACAGTGTAGAGGGAGCTTTACTCTGTATCTAAACCGTGCTGTACCAGCCCTGGGAGTGTCTGATGGGACAGTGTAAAGGGAGCTTTACTCTGTATCCAATCCGTGCTGTACCTGCCCTGGGAGTATTTCATGGGACAGTGTAGAGGGAGCTTTACTCTGTATCCAATCCGTGCTGTACCTGCCCTGGGAGTATTTCATGGGACAATGTAGAGGGTGCTTTAGTCTGAATCTAACCCCTGCTGTACCTGTCGTGGGAGTGTTTGATGGGACAGTGTAGAGGGAGCTTTACTGTGTATCTAAACCGTGCTGTACCAGCCCTGGGAGTGTTTGATGGGGCAGTGTAGATGGAGCTTTAGTCTGCATCTAACCCATGCTGTACTTGACCTGGGAGTGTTTGATGGGACAGTGTGGAGGGAGCTTTACTCTGTATCTAACCCGTGATGTACCTGCCCTGTGAGTGTTTGATGGGACAGCATAGAGGGAGCTTTACTCTGTAACTAACCTGTGCTGTACCTGCACTGGGAGTGTATGATGGGACAGCGTATAGGGAGCTTTACTCTGTATCTAACCCGTGCTGTACTTGCCCTCGGAGTGTTTGATGGGACAGTGTAGAGGGAGATTTACTCTGTATCTAACGCGTGCTGTACCTGCCCTGGGAGTGTTTGATGGGACAGTGTATAGGGAGCATTACTCTGTATCTAACCCGTGCTGTACCTGCCCTGGGAGTGTTTGATGGGACAGTGTAGAGGGAGCTTTACTCTGTATCTAACCCGTGCTGTACCTGCCCTGGGAGTGTTTGATGGGATAGTGTAGAGGGAGCTTTACTCTGTATCTAACCCGTGCTGTACCTGCCCAGGGAGTGTTTGATGGGACAGTGCAGAGGGAGCTATACTCTGTATCTAACCCATGACGTACCTGCGCTGGCAGTGTTTGATGGAACAGTGTAGAGGCAGCATTACTCTGCATCTAAACCGTACTGTACCTGCCCTGGGAGTGTTTGGTGGGACCGTGTTGAGGGAGCTTTACTCTGTATCTAAACCGTGCTGTACCAGCCCTGGGAGTGTCTGATGGGACAGTGTAAAGGGAGCTTTACTCTGTATCCAATCCGTGCTGTACCTGCCCTGGGAGTATTTCATGGGACAGTGTAGAGGGGGCTTTACTCTGTATCTAACCCGTGCTGTACCTGCCCTGGGATTGTTTGATGGGACAATGTAGAGGGAGCTTTACTCTGTATCTAACCTGTGCTGTACCTGCCCTGCGAGTCTTTGATGGGACAATGCAGAGGGTGCTTTACTCTGTATCTACCTGTGCTGTGCCTGCCCTAGGAGTGTTTGATGGGACAGTGTAGAGGCAGCATTACTCTGTATCTAAACCGTACTGTACCTGCCCTGGGAGTGTTTGGTGGGACCGTGTTGAGGGAGCTTTACTCTATCTAACCCATGCTGTACCTGCCCTGGGAGTGTTTGATGGGACAGTGTAGAGGGAGCTTTACTCTGTATCTAACCCATGACGTGCATGCCCTGGGAATGTATGATGGGACAGCGCAGAGGGAGCTTTAGTCTGTATCTAACCTGTGCTGTACCTGCCCTGGGAGTGTTTGATGGGACAGTGTAGAGGGAGCTTTACTCTGTATCTAACCCATACTGTACCTGCCCTGTGAGTGTTTGAAGGGACAGTGTAGAAAGAGCTTTACTCTGTATCTAACCCGTGCTGTACCTGCCCTGGGAGTGTTTGACGAGACAGTGTAGAATGAGCTTTACTTTGCATCTAAACCGTGCTGTCACAGCCCTGGGAGTGTCTGATGGGACAACGTAGAGGGAGCTTTACTCTGTATCTAACCCGTGCTGTACCTGCCCTGGGAGTGTATGATGGGACAGCGTAGAGGGAGCTTTTCTCTTTATCTAACCCGTGCTATACCTGCCCTGGGAGCGTAGCGGGAGCTTTAGTCAGTATCTAATCCGTGCTGCACCTGCCCTGGGAGTGTTTGATGGGACAGTGTAGAGGGAGATTTACTCTGTATCTAACGCGTGCTGTACCTGCCCTGGGAGTGTTTGATGGGACAGTGTATAGGGAGCTTTACTCTGTATCTAACCCGTGCTGTACCTGCCCTGGGAGTGTTTGATGGGACAATGTAGAGGGAGGTTTAGTCTGAATCTAACCCCTGCTGTACCTGCCGTGGGAGTCTTTGATGGGACAATGTAGCGGGAGCTTTAGTCAGTATCTAACCCGTGCTGTACCTGCCCTGGGAGTGTTTGATGGGACAGTGTAGAGGGAGCATTACTCTGTATCTAACCCGTACTGTACCTGCCCTGGGAGTGTTTGATGGGACAATGTAGAGGGAGCTTTACTCTGTATCTAACCTGTGCTGTACCTGACCTGGGAGTGTTTGATGGGACAGTGTAGAGAGAGCTTTACTCTGTATCTAATCCGTGCTGTGCCTGCCGTGGGAGTGTTTGATGGGACAATGTAGAGGGTGCTTTACTCTGTATCTACCTGTGCTGTACCTGCCCTGGGACTGTTTGATGGGACAGTGTAGAGGGAGCTTTAGTCTGAATCTAATATGATATGATAAGGCAGGATCTGGCCGATTTTAATATGATAAGGCAGGATCTGGCCAAAGTGGACTGGGAGCAGCTACTTATAGGAAAATCCACATCAAAACAGTGGGAGACTTTCAGAAGGGAAATAGAGAGAGTACAACGCCAACATGTTCCTGTAAAGGTCAAGGGGGGGACCAACAAGCAAAGGGAACCTTGGATGACAAGGGATATACAAAAATGCATTAGAAATAAAAGGGGGGCTTTTGGCAGTTACGAAAGACTAAAGACGGAAGAAGCCCTAGAGGAGTATAAAAAGTGCAGGGGCATACTTAAAAAAGAAATTAGGAGGGAGAGGAGGGGCCATGAAATAACACTGGCGAGCAAAATAAAGGAAAATCCTAAGATGTTTTATAAGTATATTAAGGGCAAGAGGATAACCAGGGAAAGGGTAGGGCCCATTAGGGACCAAAGTGGCAATCTGTGTGTAGAGCCAGATGATGTAGGCGGGGTTTTAAATGAATTTTTTGCATCTGTGTTCACTATGGAGAAAGACGATGCAGACATAGAAATCGGGCAAGGGGACTGTGACATACTTGAACATATTAGCATCGAGAGGGAGGAGGTGCTAGCGGTTTTAGCAGGCCAAAAAGTGGATAAATCCCCAGGCCCGGACGAGATGTATCCCAGGCTGCTGTGGGAGGCAAAGGAGGAGATTGCAGGGGCTCTGACACAAATTTTCAGAACCTCTCTGGCCACAGGGGATGTACCAGAGGACTGGAGAACAGCTAATGTAGTACCATTATACAAGAAGGGTAGCAGGGATAAACCAGGGAATTACAGGCCAGTGAGCCTAACATCTGTGGTAGGGAAATTATTGGAAAAAATTCTGAGGGACAAAATTAGTCTCCACTTGGAGAGGCAAGGATTAATCGGGGATAGTCAGCATGGCTTTGTCAAGGGTAAATCATGTCTGACAAATCTGATTGAATTTTTCGAGGGGGTGGATGAGGGAAATGCTGTGGATGTGGTTTACATGGACTTCAGTAAAGCTTTTGACAAAGTCCCGCATAGGAGACTGGTCAAGAAGGTAAGAGCCCATGGGATCCAGGGTGCCTTGGCACGTTGGATCCTAAACTGGCTGAGTGGCAGGAGGCAGAGGGTGATGGTCGAAGGTTGCTTTTGTGACTGGAAGCCTGTGTCCAGTGGGGTACCTCAGGGATCGGTGCTGGGTCCCTTGTTGTTTGTGATCTACATAAATGATTTGGATGAGAATGTAAAAGGTATGATCAGTAAGTTCGCAGATGACACGAAAATTGGTGGGGTGGTAAATTGCGAGGAGGAAAGCCTCAGGCTACAGGACGATATAAACGGGTTGGTCAGATGGGCGGAAAAGTGGCAAATGGAATTTAACCCTGAAAAGTGCGAGGTGATGCATTTTGGACAGACAAATAAGGCAAGGGAATACACAATGAGTGGTAGGACCCTAGGAAGTACAGAGGGTCAGAGGGACCTTGGTGTACATGTACATAGATCCCTGAAGGCAGCGGAACAGGTAGATAAGGTGGTTAAAAAGGCATATGGGATACTTGTCTTCATTAGCCGAGGCATAGAATATGAGAGCAGGGAGGTTATGATGGAGCTGTACAAAACGCTGGTGAGGCCACAGCTGGAGTACTGTGTGCAGTTCTGGTCGCCTCACTATAGGAAGGATGTGATTGCTTTGGAGAGGGTGCAGAGAAGATTCACCAGGATGTTACCTGGGATGGAGCGCCTCAGCTATGAAGAAAGACTAAACAGGCTGGGGTTGTTTTCCTTGGAGCAAAGAAGGCTGAGGGGGGACCTGATTGAGGTGTACAAAATGATGAGGGGCATAGATAAGGTAGATAAAGAGGAACTTTTCCCCTTAGTAGGGGGGTCAATAACAAGGGGGCATAGATTCAGGGTAAGGGGCAGGAGGTTTAGAGGGGATTTGAGGAGGAACTTTTTCACCCAGAGGGTGGTTGGAATCTGGAACTCACTGCCTGAAAGGGTGGTAGAGGCAGGAACCCTCACAACATTCAAGAAGCATTTGGATGAGCACTTGAAATGCCATTGCATACAAGGCTATGGACCAAATGCTGGAAAATGGGATTAGACTGGACAGGGATGGATGGGTGGCGCAGACACGATGGGCCGAAGGGCCTCTTTCTGTGCTGTAAAACTCTATGACTCTATGACTCTAACCCCTGTTGTACCTGCCGTGGGAGTTTTTGATGGGACAGTGTAGAGGGAGCTTTACTGTGTATCTAAACCGTGCTGTACCAGCCCTGGGAGTGTTTGATGGGACATTGTAGAGGGAGCTTTACTCTGTATCTAACCCGTGCTGTACCTGCCCTGGGAGTGTTTGATGGGACAGTGCAGAGGGAGCTTTACGCTGTATCTAACCCGTGCTGTACCTGCCCTGGGAGTGTTTGATGGGACAGTGTAGATGGAGCTTTAGTCTGCATCTAACCCATGCTGTACTTGACCTGGGAGTGTTTGATGGGACAGTGTAGAGGGAGCTTTACGCTGTATCTAACCCGTGCTGTACCTGCCCTGGGAGTGTTTGATGGGACAGTGTAGAGGGAGCTTTACTCTGTATATTGCTTTACAATATGTCCAGGAACCAAATAGAGAACAGGCCAACTTAGACTGGGTATTATGTAATGAGAAAGGATTAATTAGCAATCTTGTTGTGCGAGGCCACTTGGGTTGGAGCGTTCATAATATGATAGAATTCTTCATTCAGATGGAGAGTGAAATAGTTGACTCAGAGACTAGGGTACTGAAGTTAAATAAAGGAGACTACGATGGTATGAGGTGCGAGTTGGGTAGGATTGATTGGGGAATGTCGCTCAAAGGGTTGACGGTGGATGGGCATTGGCAAACCTTCAAAGATCGCATGGATGAACTACAGAATTTGTTCATCCCAGTTTGGCATAAAAATAAAACAAAAAAGGTGACTCAACCGTGGCTAACAAGGGAAATTAGGGATAGCATAAGATCCAAGGAAAGGACATATAAATTGGCCAGAAAAAGCAGTAAACCTGAGGATTGGGAGCAGTTTAGGATCCAACAAAGGAGGACAAAGGGATTAATTAAGAGGGGGAAAATAGAGTATGAGAGTAAGCTTGCAGGGAACATAAAAACTGACTGTAAAAGCTTTTATAGATATGTGAAGAGAAAAAGATTGGTGAAGTCAAGCGTAGGTCCCTTGCAGTCAGAATCAGGGGAATTTATAATGGGAAACAAAGAAATGGCAGACCAATTAAATACATACTTTGGTTCTGTCTTCACAAAGGAGGACACAAATAACCTCCCAGAGATGTCGGGGAACATAGGGTCTGATGAAAGGGAGGAACTGATAGAAATCAGTATTTGTAGGGAAATAGTGTTCTGGAACTTGATGGGATTGAGGGCCGATAAATCCCCAGGGCCTGATAATCTACATCCTAGGGTACTTAAGGACGTGGCCCTAGAAATAGTAGATGCATTGGTGGTCATCTTCCAAAATTCGATAGACTCTGGAACAGTACCCATGGATTGGCGGGTAGCTAATGTTACCCCACTGTTCAAAAAGGGTGGTAGAGAGAAAAGGGGAATTACAGACCGGTAAGCCTGACATCGGTAGTGGGGAAAATGCTAGAGTCCAGTATAAAGGATGTAATAGCAGAGCACTTGGAAAAAAGCGACCGGATCGGACAAAGTCAACATGGCTTTACGAAAGATAAATCGTGTTTGACTAATCTACTGGAATTTTTTGAGGATGTAACTGGTTAATAGATAAGGGAGAACCAGTAGATGTGGTGTATTTGGACTTTCAAAAGGCTTTCGATAAGGTCCCGCATAAGGCAGAAACTCTCATCACATTTAAAAAGTACTTGGATATGCACTTGAAGTGCCGTAACCTACAAGGCTACGGACCAAGTGCTGCAAAGTGGGATTAGGGAGGAGAGCTCTTCGTCGGCTGGCACGGACAAGATGGGCCGAATGGCCTCCTTCTGTGCTGTAAATTTCTATAATTCTATGAATTGTAGTTAAAGGAACAGACACCCCACAAACTCTGTTCCCTAGCCACTGACTCCATCCCTCTCCCTAACATTTGTCTGAGGCTGAACATAGAAACATAGAAGATAGGAGCATTCGGCCCCTCGAGCCTGCTCCGCCATTCAATGAGATCATGGCTGATCATCCAAATTCAGTGCTCTGTCCCTGCCTTCTCCCCATATCCCTTGATCCCTTTAGCCTAAAGAAATATATCTAACTCCTTCTTGAATATATTTAATGAATTGGCCTCTACTGACTTCTGTGGCAGAGAATTCCACTGGTTCACCACTCTCTGGGTGAAGAAATTCCTCCTCATCTCTGTCCTAAATGGCTTACCCCTTATCCTTAGACTGTGACCCCTGGTTCTGGACTCCCTGACCATCGGAAACATCCTTCCTGCATCTAGTCTGTGTAGTCCTGTTAGAATTTTATAAGTTTCAATGAGATCCCCTCTCATTCTTCTAGACTCCAGCAAGTACAAGCCCAATCGACCCACTCTCTCCTCATACGTCATTCCTGACATCCCAGGTATCAGCCTGGTGAATCTTCGCTGCACTCCTTCCATGGCAAGAACATCCTTCCTCAGATAAGGCGACCAAAACTGCACACAATACTCAAGGTGTGGTCTCACCAAGGCCCTGTACAACTGCAGCAAGACATCCTTGTTCCTGTACTCAAACCCTCTCGCTGCGTAGGCCAACAAACTATTAGCTTTCTGAACCGCCTGCTGCACTTGCATGCTTACCTTCAGCGACTGGTGCACAAGGACACCCAGGTCTCGTTGCACTTCCCCATCTCCCAATCTATTGCCATTCAGATAATAATCTGCCTTCCTGTTTTTGACACCAAAGTGGATAACCTCGCATTTATCCACGTTATATTGCATCTGCCATGCTTCTGCCCAATCACCCAACCTGTCCAAATCATACTGGAGTTTCTCGGCATCCTCCTCACAGCACACACGCCCACCCAGCTTTGTGTCGTCTGCAAACTTGGAGATATTACATCTAGTTCCATCGTCCAGATCATTAATATATATTGTGAATAGCTGGGGTCCAAGGACCGATCCCTGCGATACCCCACTAGTCACTGCCTGCCACTCGGAAAAAGACCCGTTTCTTCCAACTCTTGGCTTTCTGTCTGCCAACCAGTTCTTTATCCAAGTCAATACCTTGCCCCAATCCCATGTGCCTTAACTTTACACGCTGTCGAACGCCTTTTGGAAATCCATGTACTCCACGTTAACCTCATTGCCCTCATCAACCCTCTCTGTTACCTCATCAAAAACCTCAATCAGAATCAGAGCGGCTGGGCCCAGCGGGTGTGCGGCCAGGGCCCCGGCACCAGGTAATCCAGGGTGCAGTGCCTCCCCCATCCGAGCCGCCGCTTCCCGGTTTCTTCAGCCTGTTCCACCGAGTCCGACTCGGGACAAAGGACAGGAGCCAGGCTCCCAGAATGGCCCGCGGCCCCGGGGAGCATGCGCACTCACAGCGGGGAAATCAGCGCGTTGGACAGAGTGGTTTCTGGGGCGCAGGGAATTGTGGGTGCTGCGGCCGCCATTAGTCAGCGGCTGTCGGGAAGAGTTTTATTGCAGGTGACGGAAGTCAGTCCCTGGCCACCTGTGCAGATCTTTTTGTTGCAGCAGTTTGAGCTGGAGTGGAGATGGAGGAGAAGCTGCTGGGTTTTCGATGGAATCTGGAACAGTACCCATGGATTGGAGGGTAGCTAATGTTACCCCATTATTCAAAAAAGGTGGTAGAGAGAAAACAGGCAATTATAGACCGGTCAGCCTGACATCAGTAGTGGGGAAAATGCTAGAGTCCATTATAAAAGATGTAATAGCAGAGCACTTAGAAAACAGTGACAGGATCGGACAAAGTCAACATGGATTTACAAAACGTAAATCATGCTTGACTAATCTACTGGAATGTTTTGAGGATGTAACTAGTAAAATAGATAAGGGCGAACCAGTGGATGTGGTGTATTTGGACTTTCAGAAGGCTTTCGATAAGGTCCCACATAAGAGATTAGCGTGTAAAGTTAAGGCACATGGGATTGGGGGGCAAGGTATTGACTTGGATAAAGAACTGGTTGGCAGATAGAAATCAAAGAGTTGGAATAAACGGGTCTTTTTCCGAGTGGCAGGCAGTGGCTAGTGGGGTACCGCAGTGATCGATCTTTGGACCCCAGCTATTCACAATATATATCAATGATCTAGACACGGGAACGAGATGTAATATCTCCAAATTTGCAAACGACACAAAGCTGGGTGGGCGTGTGTGCTGTGAGGAGGATGCCGAGAAACTGCAGGATGATTTGGACAGGTTGGGTGATTGGGCAGAAGCATGGCAGATGCAATATAACGTGGATAAATGTGAGGTTATCCACTTTGGTGTCAAAAACAGGAAGGCAGATTATCATCTGAACAGCAATAGATTGGGAGAAGGGGAAGTGCAACGAGACCTGGGTGTCCTTGTGCACCAGTCGCTGAAGGTAAGCATGCAGGTGCAGCAGGTGGTTAAGAAGGCAAATGGTATGTTGGCCTTCATAGCGAGTGGGTTTGAGTACAGGAACAAGGATGTCTTGCTGCAGTTGTGCAGGGCCTTGGTGAGACCACATCTTGAGTATTGTGTGCAGTTTTGGTCACCTTATCTGAGGAAGGATATTCTTGCCATGGAAGGAGTCCAGCCAAGATTCACCAGGCTGATGCCTGGGATGGCAGGAATGATGTATGAGGAGAGATTGGGTCGATTGGGCTTGTACTCGCTGGAGTTTAGAAGAATGAGAGGGGATCTCATTGAAACTGAAAAATTCTGGCAGGATGGACAGACTGGATGCAGGGAGGATGTTCCCAATGGTCAGGGAATCCAGAACCAGGGGTCACAGTCTAAGGATAAGGGGTAGTCCTTTTAAGACAGAGAGTGGTGAACCTGTGGAATTCTCCACCACAGAAGGCAGTAGAGGCCAATTCATTAAATATATTCAAGAAGGAGTTGGATATATTTCTTAACGCTAAAGGGATCAAGGGATATGGGGAGAAAGCCGGGACAGAGTACTGAACTTGGATGATCAGCCATGATCCTATTGAATGGCGGAGCAGGCTCGAGGGGCCGAATGGCCTACTCCTGCTCCTATCTTCTATGTTTCTATCTCTTATGCGGGACCTTATCGAAAGCCTTTTTTAAAGTCCAAATACACCACATCCACTGGTTCTCCCTTATCTATTTTACTAGTTACATCCTCAAAAAATTCCAGTAGATTAGTCAAGCACGATTTACCTTTTGTAAATCCATGTTGACTTTGTCCGATCCGATCACTGTTTTCCAAGTGCTCTGCTATTACGTCTTTTATAATGGACTCTAGCATTTTCCCCACTACCGATGTCAGGCTTACCGGTCTGTAATTCCCCGTTTTCTCTCTACCACCTTTTTTGAACAGTGGGGTAACATTAGCTACCCTCCAATCCATGGGTACTGTTCCAGCTTCCATCGAATGTTGGAAGATGATCACCAATGCATCTACTATTTCTAGGGCCACTTCCTTAAGTACCCTAGGATGTTGATTATCTTCTATGTTTCTATGTATTCAATCTTTCCTTGTAGCTGAAATTCTCTCATCCTGGCAACATCCTCGTAAATCTCCTGTGTCGAGCAGTCACATCTTTCCTGCAATGGGGCGAGCAGAACTGCACGCAGCACTCTAGCCGGTGACCTAACTGGTGTTTTGTACAGTTTTGTACAGAACCTCCCTGCTCTTACATGATACAGAAAGAGAGAGGCACTGCCCCTTTAAATACCTGGGGGGCTCCCATTCCCCTTTAAATGGCCAAGCAATTGTTTTTGTTGAAAAGGGGCCGCAGTCCCCTTTGACTCACCCCCCCACCCTCTCACCCACCACAAATACTCACAAGAGAGAGAGAAAAAGAGAGAGGAGGAAGAATGCTGGTCTTTGTCCCTTTAAAAGTGGCTGCCCACCAAAATGTTCACAGCACCAGGGCTCTTTGTTCTGGATAAAAGTCGAAAAGAGAAAAGGTTCACTTATTTTTAACTGAATGCAGTTGATGAATAGCCTTGCAATAAAGGTAATGCAAAGGAATAAACACTCACAAGCTGGGTTTTTTTCCACCTCCCCTTCCCTTTAACAGCTCCGGCAGACAATGAAAGCAGGAAAGCGGCCTACAACCCACCGAGGTCCCGCGCCGCTATTGGTTGGAGGACCGTCAGCCCGCCCGGTCCTCCCAGCGTTTTCCGCGCTCCTGATTGGCGGGCGCCTCGCGTCAATCACCCTCCCTCCGATTACGCGGTGACACCTGCACGCAACGCCAAGGGGTCGGTTGGATCGGCGCACGCCACCGCAAGGTAAACAAAAGACACCCCACACAAATTGAGGAAAAACAAGAATAATAATAATCGCACTTTAGAGGGGAGGAGGTTGGGGGAATTAATGAGTGTTTTCGATTTGTTTCGCAAAAAAAAATATTTGAAAAGCTTCCCAACGGTGCGAGGCGGGCTGCGCATGCGCTCCAGCCAGCCTCTGACTCCCCCACGTGGGCCCGGGGGCCGGACACGCCCACTTGCCTTCCTCTGCACCAATCACAGCGCGGGCAGGCGCTTCTATCAATCGTCTCCTGTCAATCACCCTCCCTTCCCCCCCTCGTGGTGTCGATTGACAGCGGTGTCAGCCAATGAGGTGCAGGAAGGGGCGGGACCAGGGCCTCCCAGCAGCAGACGGAAGGCCGGGCCCGGGGAAGAGTGTTGGGGAATCGATTTAAGTCGAGGTGAGGGGGGAGCAGAGAGCGAGATTATAAAGTAAAATACGAGAAAAACCAAACCTGAGAGTCGGGTGGGCGGGACCTCCGCGGACACCGAACGGAGCGGATTGAGGTGCGCGGGGTGGCGGAGTGAGCCGGAGCAAAGTGATTCTCACTGACAGGAGCGCTGACCAATAGGACGAGGGCTGAGCTGGGAGGAGTGAACTGGCCGGCCTGGTCCTCCAACCAATGGCGGCGCGGCAAGGGGGCGGGGCCTCCTCTCCAGCTCAGGTGCGCTGGGGCCGATTGTGACGCGCTGTCCCCAGGTGAGAGCAGCTCAGTCAGCACAGAGCTGGGGCTGGAATCTGGGAGAGGGGCCGCAGGCAGCGGGCCTGGCAAAGGGGCACAAGCTTCACAATACAAGCTGCTTTCAAATGCAGAATTGTTTCCTACAGACAACCTCCGCCTTACTGTTTGGAGGTCTATATACCACTCCCACTAACGTTTTTTTCCCCTTAGTATTTCTCAATTCTACCCATACAGATTCCACATCATCAGAGCTAATATCCTTCATTACAATGTATTAATCCCTTCTTTAACCAGTAATGCTACCCCACCTCCCTTTCCTTTTTGCCTATCTTTCCTGAATATCGAATACCCCTGGATGTTGAGTTCCCAGTGTTGGCCATCCTTGAGCCACGTTTCCGTAATCCCAACCAAATCATATTCGTTTACCTCTATTTGCACAGCCAATTCATCCACCTTGTTACAAATGCTCCTCGCATTAAGTCACAAAGCCTTCAGGCTTGTTTTTTTAACGCTCTTAGACCTATTAGAATTATTATTTACTGTGGCCATGTTTGATTTAAACCGTTGATTTCTCTGACTGCCACTTTTGTTTTTCTCCTTCCTATCTCTTGCTTTTATCCCTGTTTTCCTTTCCTCTGTCTCCCTGCTCAGATTCCCAACCCCCTGCCATTGTCGGAGGGTCAGTGCTCAGGGAGCGCTGCTCCATCGGAGGGGCAGTACTGCGGAAGAGACTCATTGTCGGAGGGGCAGTAATGAAGGAGCGCTGCACTGTCAGAGGTACCGTCCTACGGATGAGACGTTAAACCGAGGCCCCCGTCTGCCCCCTCAGGTGGACGTAAAAGATCCCGTGGTACTATTTCGAAGACGTTATCCCCGGTGTTTTGAACCCAATATTTATCCCTCACTCAACATGATGAAAAAGTAGATTATCTGGTCATTATCACATTGCTGTTTGTGGGAGCTTGCTGTGCACAAATTTGCTGCCACGTTTCCCACATTACAACAGTGACTACACTTCAAAAAGTACTTCATTGGTTGTAAAGCGCTTTGGGACGTCCGGTGGTCATGAAAGGCGGTTAAGAAGGCAAATGGTATGCTGGCCTTCATTACAAGAGGATTTGAGTACAGGAGTAAAGAAGTCTTAATCCAATTATATCTTCTTCTTAGGCAGTCCCTCGGAACCGAGGATGACTTGCTTACACATTAAAAATGAGTTCTCACGTGACTGACGAGTCCAATGCGGGACCTACAGTCTCTTTCACAGTTGGGCAGACAGTGGTTGAAGGGGTGGGTGGGTGGGGTGCTTGGGTTGATGTGCTTGGGTTGATGTGCACTCCTTGCGCTTGGCTTCCGCTTGTTCCCGGCGAAGAGACTCGAGGTGTTCGGCGCCATCCCGGATGCTTCTTCAGTATATTCAAAACAGTGATCGATAGATTTCTGACTAGTAAGGGCATCAAGGGATATGGCAATAGGGCCGGTGAATGGAGTTGAGGCAGAAGATCAGCCATGATCTCATTGAATGGCGGAGCAGGCTCGATGGGCCGAATGGCCGACTCCTGCTCCTATTTCTTATGTTCTTACAAATGCAAGTCTTTCTTTCTTTCTTATTGTGTCCAATTCTGGGCACCACACTTTAGGAAGAATGTGAAGACCTTAGAGAGGCTGCAGAAAAGATTTACCAGAATGGTACCAGGGATGAGATGACTTCAGTTATGTGGAGAGACTGGAGAAGCTGGGGTTGTTCTCCTTAGAGCAGAGAAGGTTAAGGGGAGATTTACCAGAATGGTACCAGGGATGAGGGACTTCAGCTACGTGGAGAGACTGGAGAAGCTGGGGTTGTTCTCCTTAGAGCAGAGAAGGTTCAGAGGAGATTTGATGGAGGTGTTCAAAATCGTGAGGGGGGTCTGGACAGAGTAGAATGAGGGAAACTGTTCCCATTGGCGGAAGGCTCGAGAACCAGAGGACACAGATTTAAGGTGATTGTCAGAAGGTCCAAAGGCTCCTCACAGCTTACTGTCCCACCTAGCTTTGTATCATCAGCAAACTTGGATACATTACACTCGGTCCCTTCATCTAGGTCATTAATATAGATTGTAAATAGCTGAGGCCCCAACACTGATCCACGCGGCACCCCACTAGTTACAGCCTGCCAACCTGAAAAAGATCTGTTTATCCCTGCTCTCTGTTTTCAGTCCATTAACCAATCCTCTATCCATGCTACTATATTACCCCCAACCCCATGAGCCCTAATCTTGTGTAATAACCTTTTATGTGGCACCTTATCGAATGTCTTTTGGAAATCCAAATATACTACATCCACTGGTTCCCCTCTATCTACCCTGCTAGTTACATCCTCAAAAAACTCTAATAAATTTGTCAAACACGATTTCCTTTTCATAAAACCATGTTGACTCTGCCTAATCATGTTATGATTTTCTAAGTGACTTGATACCACTTCCTTAACAATGGATTCCAGCATTTTCCCGATGACTGATGTAGCTTTCAAAAGCTCTTATAATAATGTGTCCGTGACTACACAAACCACTCTGGGTACAGGTATATTGTGTATCAGTAAAACAGTCCGTGACTACACAAACCACTCTGGGTACAGGTATATTGTGTACCAGTAAAACAGTCCGTGACTACACAAACCACTCTGGGTACAGGTATATTGTGTATCAGTAAAACAGCCTGTGACTACACAAACCACTCTGGGTACAGGTACATTGTGTATCAGTAAAACAGTCCGTGACTACACAAACCACTCTGGATACAGGTATATTGTGTATCAGTAAAACAGTCCGTGACTACACAAACCACTCTGGGTCCAGGTATATTGTGTATCAGTAAAACAGTCCGTGACTACACAAACCACTCTGGGTACAGGTATATTGTGTATCAGAAAAACAGTCCGTGACTACACAAACCGCTCTGGGTCCAGGTATATTGTGTATCAGTAAAACAGTCCGTGACTACACAAACCACTCTGGGTCCAGGTATATTGTGTATCAGTAAAACAGTCCGTGACTACACAAACCACTCTGGGTACAGGTATATTGTGTATCAGTAAAACAGTCCGTGACTACACAAACCACTCTGGGTACAGGTATATTGTGTACCAGTAAAACAGTCCGTGACTACACAAACCACTCTGGGTACAGGTATATTGTGTATCAATAAAACAGTCCGTGACTACACAAACCACTCTGGGTACAGGTATATTGTGTATCAGTAAAAAAGTCCGTGACTACACAAACCACTCTGGGTACAGGTATATTGTGTATCAATAAAACAGTCCGTGACTACACAAACCACTCTGGGTACAGGTATATTGTGTATCAATAAAACAGTCCGTGACTACACAAACCACTCTGGGTACAGGTATACTGTGTATCAGTAAAACAGTCCGTGACTACACAAACCACTCTGGGTCCAGGTATATTGTGTATCAGTAAAACAGTCCGTGACTACACAAACCACTCTGGGTACAGGTATATTGTGTATCAATAAAACAGTCCGTGACTACACAAACCACTCTGGGTACAGGTATATTGTGTATCAGTAAAACAGTCCGTGACTACACAAACCACTCTGGGTACAGGTATATTGTGTATCAGTAAAACAGTCCGTGACTACACAAACCACTCTGGGTACAGGTATATTGTGTATCAATAAAACAGTCCGTGACTACACAAACCACTCTGGGTCCAGGTATATTGTGTATCAGTAAAACAGTCCGTGACTACACAAACCACTCTGGGTCCAGGTATATTGTGTATCAGTAAAACAGTCCATGACTACACAAACCACTCTGGGTCCAGGTATATTGTGTATCAGTAAAACAGTCCGTGACTACACAAACCACTCTGGGTCCAGGTATATTGTGTATCAATAAAACAGTCCGTGACTACACAAACCACTCTGGGTCCAGGGATATTGTGTATCAATAAAACAGTCCGTGACTACACAAACCACTCTGGGTACAGGTATATTGTGTATCAATAAAACAGTCCATGACTACACAAACCGCTCTGGGTACAGGTATATTGTGTATCAGTAAAACAGTCCGTGACTACACAAACCACTCTGGGTACAGATATATTGTGTATCAATAAAACAGTCCGTGACTACACAAACCACCCTGGGTACAGGTATATTGTGTATCAGTAAAACAGTCTGTGACTACACAAACCACTCTGGGTCCAGGTATATTGTGTATCAGTAAAGCAGTCCGTGACTACACAAACCACTCTGGGTCCAGGTATATTGTGTATCAGTAAAACAGTCCGTGACTACACAAACCACTCTGGGTACAGATATATTGTGTATCAGTAGAACAGTCCGTGACTACACAAACCACTCTGGGTACAGGTATATTGTGTATCAGTAAAACAGTCCATGACTACACAAACCACTCTGGGTACAGATATATTGTGTATCAGTAAAACAGTCCATGACTACACAAACCACTCTGGGTACAGGTATATTGTGTATCAGTAAAACAGTCCGTGACTACACAAACCACTCTGGGTCCAGGTATATTGTGTATCAGTAAAACAGTCCGTGACTACACAAACCACTCTGGGTCCAGGTATATTGTGTATCAGTAAAACAGTCCGTGACTACACAAACCACTCTGGGTCCAGGTATATTGTGTATCAGTAAAACAGTCCGTGACTACACAAACCACTCTGGGTACAGGTATACTGTGTATCAGTAAAACAGTCCGTGACTACACAACCCACTCTGGGTACAGGTATACTGTGTATCAGTAAAACAGGCCGTGACTACACAAACCACTCTGGGTACAGGTATATTGTGTATCAGTAAAACAGTCCGTGACTACACAAACCACTCTGGGTCCAGGTATATTGTGTATCAGTAAAACAGTCCGTGACTACACAAACCACTCTGGGTACAGGTATATTGTGTATCAGTAAAACAGTCCGTGACTACACAAACCACTCTGGGTACAGGTATATTGTGTATCAGTAAAACAGTCTGTGACTACACAAACCACTCTGGGTCCAGGTATATTGTGTATCAGTAAAACAGTCCGTGACTACACAAATCACTCTGGGTCCAGGTATATTGTGTATCAGTAAAACAGGTTTATTAAACATTAAACATCCGGTACAAAGAAGTAGTACTTAACAAGAAGATAGTCACAGACTGTTCGTTCAAACCCCGGCGTTCCTTCTGAGTGAGCGCGGCGCAAGTCTCCTGATGTATCTTGCTGTGTTCTGTTGACCCATGCGCGCTTCCTTGGGATCTTGCTGTGTTCTGTTGACCGAAGCTCCTATCAATCTCTGGTTACACGGTGCGCTGCTTTCGATGTTCAAAACCTGTATCTTTATACCCTTTTCTCTCTCGTTTTGCCTACATGGCAGTAATTAACCCTCTAACACCTGGTAAAAAGTCTTGCTCCCTCGTTACCCATCTTATGACCTTGTTTGATCCTTCTGACTTTTTCTCTCTACATTACAAAGTACCCTTATCTCAGATCTTCACTTTTCACAGAACACTTCCTAGAATGTTGACAAAACAGTCGGTCCATCCGATAGCTGGACCAATGAAGGACGTCTCCAACTCTTATCTATCTCTCTAGTTTTTATCTCTTTAAGCATAATATTGCTGAATTCCTCATCACCATAAACTTAGCACAACATTCCATGACTTCAGTAATTTTAAACAGAGCTTTTTAGTCAGGTTGGCATTATCCCATCCTGCTTTGCTCTCAGCCATTCTCCATTTTATACAGGCTTTTAGGATCTTAACATACAATTTCACATATTATAGTTATATTAGAATGGTTATCGAATCTTAATAATGTTTACTAAATCCTACAGGTACACCCTATCCTACATATCCCTACCTTGAGGGCGAGGCATTTGCCAACCCCTCAAAACTAAAATCTTACATATAGATTATTTTTCTTCTGTTTATGTAACTCTAACATGTTCTGGGCTGTGATCATATTTAAATGTGATTGGGCATTGGACTTTAGGTGTTTCAGGTAGCAGGTGTAGAATAGTAAGCACATCATTACTACAAGTTGGGATATGACCAGTACATGGGAAATTATCCTAATCCAATGAGGAATTTCCATGTTTGTCCCTATGTTGTCTTATTAGTCCTAACAATTTTTGACTCCCTACCTTGTGACATTTGTGTTTAACTGGGTAGATCTCAAACAAACTTCTGATCTTACATAGTTCAAAGTTTTACTACATGGGTTACATATCTCAAATACAAAATCATTACAAGTTGGAGAACAACCAGAGCGTGTGAAATAATACGAGCCTAAGGGCATGCTGATGTATTAAGCCCAATATCCCACCAGTGTGTGTTGTCCCTTATGCTTTCAATTTCAATATCTATTCTCCAGTTGTCTTGCTCCAAAACATAAAAAATGCTTTAGGGAGGAGTTCAGTCGTATCATGAGCTCACTGAAACCCTCAAACAATAGGGGAATGTCGGGTCTGAATTGTGCCACATAACTGTGCAGCTCGTACTTAAAAACGTGTTGGTTGATGGGACAGGTCCTGTTAGACCTGTAAAGCATGGTAGTTGTGGTGGTAGTGACACAGGAGGCACCACCAAAATCACCTCATACTGGATTCGTACTGGTTTCTCCCCACGCTCTGTTACCTACAAAACACAATTATTACAGTCACAGTTAAATTCAGTCTTACAATCATTTCAAGCGACATTACAGTTTCACATCTACTTCCTGATCTTCCAAGTCGAGATCCTTTCTCCCTTCCGTTTTTCAAAATAGCGGCCACGGGATCTTTTACACCCACCTGAGAGGGCAGACGGGGCAGCGGTTTAACGTCACTTCCGAAAGATGGCACCTCTGACAGGGCAGCTCTCCCTCAGTACTGCCCTGGAGTGTCAGCCTAGATTACGTGCTCAAGTCTCCAGAGTGGGACTCAAACCCACGACCTTCTGACTCGAGAGGTGGGAGTGTCGCTCACTGAGCCAAGGCTGACCCCTCTTAAACTCCAGCCTAGTTACTGGGGTTATTATCAGCGTTTTCAAACCGCCCCCCAACCCCGTAATTGCCATTATTAACACAGAACAGTCCTTCATGTGATTGACAGCAGAATGGGACCAGTGCGCTCAGGTGTGAACTCGCTGGTGTCTCAGCAGGTGAGTTGAAGTGGTGAATCCCTTTTCACACACTGAGCAGGGGAACGGCCTCTCCCCAGTGTGAGTGCGCTGGTGTATCCGAAGAGTGGATGAGTGCGTAAACCTCTTCCCGCAGTGAGAGCAGCTGAACGGCCTCTCCCCAGTGTGAGTGCGCTGGTGTATCTGAAGATTGGATGAGTGCTTAAACCGCTTCCCGCAGTGAGAGCAGCTGAACGGCCTCTCCCCAGTGTGAGTGCGCTGGTGTATCAGCAGGTGAGATGGACTGGTGAATCCCTTTTCACACACTGAGCAGGGGAACGGCCTCTTCCCGGTATGGGTGAACTGGTGTCTCCAAAGATTGGATGAGTGCGTAAACCTCTTCCCGCAGTGAGAGCAGCTGAATGGCCTCTCCCCAGTGTGAGTGCGCTGGTGTGTCAGCAGGTGAGATGGACTGGTGAATCCCTTTTCACACACTGAGCAGGGGAACGGACTCTTCCCGGTGTGCGTGAACTGGTGTTTCCGAAGACTGGATGAGTGCGTAAACCTCTTCCCGCAGTGAGAGCAGCTGAACGGCCTCTCCCCGGTGTGGATGCGTCGATGCTTCTCCAGGATCTTGGAGCATTTGAAACTCTTGTCGCATTCGGAACATTTAAACGGCCTCTCATCAGTGTGAACCAGCTGGTGTTCCCGCAGAGTGGAGGGATGAGTGAATCCTTTCCCACACACGGAGCAGGTGAACGGCCATTTCACAGAGTGACTGCGTTGAGGAGTCTCCAGCTTGGAGAGGCAACTGAATCCCTTTCCGCATTCCCGACATTTGCACGGATTCTCCTCGCTTTGGTTACACTTGTGCCTCCCCAGGCTGCACCTTTGGTTGAATCCACGTCCACACACAAGACACGTGTGCAGTTTGTCCGCACTCTGATTGCTGCTTTTCGCTTCCATATGGCGATGATATTCAGGTCCTGATGAATCGAGTGACTCTGTCAGATCGTCGTGTGAAGTTTGCGTTAAGCTGCCCGTCTGCAATTCCTCCCCTTGCAAGAGACAGTAAAACAGGTTTATATAAATAATTAATGTAAATACAGCAGAGAAAATAAAGACTTCCAAAAGGCATTTGACAAGGTGCCACAGAAAAGATTACTGCACAAGATAAAAAAACCACGGGATTGGGGGTAATATACTGGCATGGGTGGAAGATTGGCTATCTAACAGAAAACAGAGAGTTGGGATAAACGGTTCATTCTCGGGTTGGCAATCAGTAACTAGTGGTGTTCGGCAGGGGTCAGTGCTGGGACCCCAACTCTTTACAATCTATATTAACGATTTGGAGGAGGGGACCGAGTGCAACATATCCAAGTTTGCCGACGATACAAAGATGGGAGGGAAAGCAGTGAGTGAGGAGGACATAAAAAACCTGCAAAAGGACATAGACAGGCTAAGTGAGTGGGCAGAGATTTGGCAGATGCAATATAATGTTGGCAAGTGTGAGGTTATGTACTTTGGCAGAAAAAATCAAAGAGCAAGTTATTATCTAAAGGGCGAGAAACTGCAAAGTGCTACAGTACAAAGGGATCTGGGGGTCCTGGTGCATGAAACACAGAAGGTTAGTATGCAGGTACAGCAGGTGATCAGGAAGGCCAATGGAATCTTGGCTGTTATTGCAAGGGGGATGGAGTATAAAAGCAGGGAAGTCTTGCTTCAGTTATACAGGGTATTGGTGAGGCCACACCTGGAATATTGCATGCAGTTTTGCTTTCCATATTTAAGAAAAGATATACTTGCTCTCGAGGCGGTTCAGAGAAGGTTCACTCGGTTGATTCCAGGGATGAGGGGGTTGACGTATGAGGAAAGGTTGAGTAGGTTGGGACTCGACTCATTGGAATTCAGAAGAATGAGAGGCGATCTTATCGAAACATATAAGATTGTGAGGGGGCTTGATCGGGTGGATGCGGGGAGGATGTTTCCACTGATGGGTGAGATTAGAACTAGGGGGCATAATCTTAGAATAAGGGGCTGCCCTTTCAAAACTGAGATGAGGAGAAACTTCTTCACTCAGAGGGTAGTAAATCTATGGAATTTGCTACCTCAGATAGCTGTGGAAGCTGCAACATTAAATAAATTTAAAATGGAGATAGACATTTTCCTAGCAGATAAGGGAATTAGGGGTTACGGGGAGAGGGCAGGGAAGTGGACGTGAGTCCAGATTCAGATCAGCCATGATCCTATTGAATGGCGGAGCAGGCCCGAGGGGCCGTATGGCCTACTCCTGCTACTATTTCTTATGTTCTTATGAAAGACTGGCCTTTATACAGCGCCTTTCACGACCAACGGTTTTACAGCCAATGAATTACTTTTTGAAGAGTAGTCGCTGTTGTAATGTGGGAAACACTGCAGCCAATTTGCATGATAAATAATGGCCAGGACACCGGGGATAACTCTCCTGCCCTTCTTCGAAATAATGGGATCTTTTATGTCCACCTGAACGTCTCTTCCGAAAGATGGCCCTCCGACAGTGCGGCGCTCCCTCAGTACTGCCCCTCCGACAGTGCGGGGCTCCCTCAGTACTGCCCCTCCGACAGTGCGGGGCTCCCTCAGTACTGCCCCTCTGACAGTGCGGCACTCCCTCAGTACTGCCCTTCCGACAGGGCGGCGCTCCTTCGGCACTGCCCCGGAGCGTCAGCCTAGGTTTATGTGCTCGAGTCCCTGGAGTGGGGACCTTCAACCCACAACTTTCTGACTGAGAGATGAGGGTGCTCTCAACTGAGCCACTAGCTGGCTCTCAAGGTCTTTCACATCCTTGCTAAAGTGCGGTGGTGGGGGGAATTGTCACAGACCCTTTAATCAGAAGAACACACGAGAGGGGGGAGGGAGTCCCTTTAAATATGGAGGGGGTGGGTGACCCTGTAAATGTGGAGGGGGTGGGTGACCCTTTAAATGTGGAGGGGGTGGGTGTCCCTTTAAATGTGGAGAGGGTGGGTGCCCCTTTAAATGTGGAGAGGCGGGGCCGCGCATGCTCATTCGGGCCCACCACAAAACCAGACTGCCAGTGCACCTGCGCGGGGCCTCCGGGGAGCAGACGGAAGGCCGGGCCTGGGGAAGAGGCGGAATCAGCGGCCGGGGTAAAGTCAAGAAACGATAGCAAAATACTGCAAATGTTGGAAATCCGAAATAACAACAGAAAATGCTGGAAAAACTCAGCAGGTCAGGCAACATCCGTGGAGAGAAATTTGAGTTGACGCTTTAAATCGAGGTGAGGTGAGGGAGCGGAGCGCGAGATTATAAAGTAAAATACGAGAAAAACCAAACCTGAGAGTCGGGCGGGCGGGACCTCCGCGGACGCCGAACGGAGCGGATTGAGCCGCAGCAATGTGATTTTGACTGACGGGAGCGCTGACCAATAGGAAGAGAGCTGAACTGGGCGGCCTGGTCCTCCAACCAATGGCGGCGTGGCTAGGGGGCGGGACCTTCCCTCCCTCCCCGGCGATGGTGGGCGGGGGCCCGATTCTGACGTCATCAACGGAAGAGGCCAATTCAGGTGGATGTAGGCCGGCCCGGGCCTCTGACTGACAGGAGCTCTGACCAATAGGAAGAGGGCTGAGGTGGGAGGACTGAACTGGGCGGCCTGGTCCTCCAACCAATGGCGGCGCGGCAAGGGGGCGGGGCCTCCTCTCCAGCTCAGGTGCGCTGGGGCCGATTGTGACGCGCTGTCCCCAGGTGAGAGCAGCTCAGTCAGCACAGAGCTGGGGCTGGAATCTGGGAGAGGGGCCGCAGGCAGCGGGCCTGGCAAAGGGGCACAAGCTTCACAATACAAGCTGCTTTCAAATGCAAAATTGTTTCCTACAGACAGCCTAGGTCACTCTACAAAATAAAACTGTTTAACAATTCATCATAACGCCCCTGCTTTAGGAGAGGCGTAGAGTGCAAAAGCAAGAAAGTTATGATGAAACTGTGTAAAAGACTGGAGTCAGCTGTGGCTCAGTGGATAGCAGAGTCAGAAGGTTGTGGGTTCAAGATAGACTTGCACTTATAAGAACATAAGAAATAGGAGCAGGAGTAGGCCATTCGGCCCCTCGAGCCTGCTCTGCCATTTAATGAGATCATGGCTGATCATCCAAATTCAGTACCCTGTCCCTGCCTTCTCCCCATATCCCTTTAGCCTTAAGAAATATATCCAACTCTTTCCTGAATATATTTAATGAATTGGCCTCAACTGCCCAGTGTGGCAGAGAATTCCACAGGTTCACCACTCTCTGGGTGAAGTAATTCCTCCTCATCTCTGTCCTAAATGGCTTACCCCTTATCCTTAGACTGTGACCCCTGGTTCTGGACTCCCCGACCATCGGGAACATCCTTCCTGCATCTAGTCTGTCCAGTCCTGTTAGAATTTTATAAGTTTCAATGAGATCCCCTCTCATTCTTCTAAACTCCAGCGAGTATAAGCCCAATCGACCCAATCGAAGTGTGTGGTGATGCATTTTGGCAGAAGGAACAGGGAGAGGCAATATACACTTAATGGCACAGTTTTAAACAGTGTGCAGGGACAGAGGGACCTGGGAGTTAATGGGCATAGGTCACATACGAATTAGGAGCAGGAGTAGGCCACTCGGCCCCTCGAGCCTGCTCCGCCATTCAATAAGATCATGGCTGATCTGATTACTCCACATTCCCACCTACCCCCGATAACCTTTCACCCCTTGCTTATCAAGAATCTATCTACCTCTGCCTTAAAAATATTCAAAGACTCTGCTTCCACCGCCCTCTGAGGAAGAGAGTTCCAAAGACTCACGACCCTCTGAGAGAAAAAATTTCTCCTCATCTCTGTCTTAAATGGGCGACCCCTTATTTTTAAACAGTGACCCCTAGTTCTAGATTCTCCCACAAGAGGAAACATCCTCTCCACATCCACCCTGTCCAGACCCCTCAGGATCTTATATGTTTCAATCAAGTCACCTCTTACTCTTCTAAACTCCAGCGGATACAAGCCTAGCCTGTCCAACCTTTCCTCATAAGACAACCCGCCCTCTGAAATTGCCCAGCAAGCCACTCAGTTGTAAACAACCGCTACTAAAAACTGTGAGAATAAGACCAACCGGCATCGACCTCGGCACCGGAAACGACAACGACAAACCCAGCCCTGTCGACCCTGCAAAGTCCTCCTTACCAACATCTGGGGGCTTGTGCCAAAATTGGGAGAGCTGTCCCACAGACTAGTCAAGCAACAGCCTGACATAGTCATAATTACCGAATCATACCTTACAACCAATGTCCCAGACACCACCATCACCATCCCTGGGTATGTCCTGTCCCACCGGCAGGACAGACCCACCAGAGGTGGTGGCACCGTGGTATACAGTCGGGAGGGAGTAGCCCTGGGAGTCCTCAACATTGACTCAGGACCCCATGAGGTCTCATGGCATCAAATTAAACATGGGCAAGGAAACCTCCGACTAATTACCACCTACCTCAGCTGATGAATCAGTACTCCTTCATGTTGAACACCAATTGCCAATTGGAAGAAGCACTGAGAGTAGCAAGGGCACAAAATGTCCTCTGGGTGGGGGACTTCAATGTCCATCACCAAGAGTGGCTCGGTAGCACCACAACTGACCGAGCTGGCCGAGTCCTAAAGGACATAGCTGCCAGACTGGGTCTGCGACAGGTGGTGAGGGAACCAACAAGAGGGAAAAACCTACTTGATCTCGTCCTCACCAATCTCCCTGTTGCAGATGCATCTGTCCATGACAGCATTGGTGGAAGTGACCACCGCACAGTCCTTGTGGAGACGAAGTCCCGTCTTCATGTTGAGGATACCCTCCACCATGTTGTGTGGCACTACCACCGTGCTAAATGGGACAGATTTGGAACAGATCTAGCAACTCAAAACTGGGCATCCATGAGGCGCTGTGGGCCATCAGCAGCAGCAGAATTGTATTCAACCACAATCTGTAACCTCATGGCCCGGCATATCCCTCACTCTACCATTACCATCAAGCTGGGAGATCAACCCTGGTTTAACGAAGAGTGCAGGAGAGCATGCCGGGAACAGCACCAGGCATACCGAAAAATGAGGTGTCAACCTGGTGAGGCTACAACACAGGACTACTTGCATGCCAAACAACGGAAGCAACATGCGATAGACATAAGCGATCTCACAACCATCGGATCAAATCAAAGCTCTGCAGTCCTGCTACATCCAGTCGTGAGTGGTGGTGGACAATTAAACAGTTAACAGGAGGAGGAGGCTCCAAAAATATCCCCATCCTCAATGATGGTGGAGCCCAGCACGTGAGTGCAAAAGACAAGGCTGAAGCATTTGCAACTATCTTCAGCCAGAAGTGCCGAGTGGATGATCCATCTCGGCCTCCTCCTGAGGTCCCCAGCATCACAGATGCCAGTCTTCAGCCCATTCAATTCACTCCATGTGATGTCAAGAAACAGCTGAAGACACTGGATACTGCAAAGGCTATGGGCCCTGACAACATTCCGGCAATAGTACTGAAGACTTGTGCTCCAGAACTAGCTGCGCCCCTAGCCAAGCTGTTCCAGTACAGCTACAACACTGACATCTACCCGGCAATGTGGAAAATTGCCCAAGTATGTCCGGTCCACAAAAAGCAGGACAAATCCGACCTGGCCAATTACCATCCCATCAGTCTACTCTCAATCATCAGCAAAGTGATGGAAGGTGTCATCGACAGTGCTATCAAGCGGCACTTACTCAGCAATAACCTGCTAACTGACGCCCAGTTTGGATTCCGCCAGGGCCACTCAGCTACTGACCTCATTACAGCCTTGGTCCAAACATGGACAAAAGAGCTGAACTCAAGAGGTGAGGTGAGAGTGACTGCCCTTGACATCAAGGCAGCATTTGATCGAGTGTGGCATCAAGGAGCCCTAGCAAAACTGAAGTCAATGGGAATCAAGGGGAAAACTCTCCATTGGCTGGAATCATACCTAGCACAAAGGAAGTTGGCTGTGGTTGTTGGAGGTCATTCATCTCAATCACATGACATCACTGCAGGAGTTCCTCAGGGCAGTGCCCTAGGCCCAACCATCTTCAGCTGTTTCATCAATGACCTTCCCTCCATCATAAGGTCAGAAGTGGGGATGTTCGCTGATGATTGCACACTGTTCAGCACCATTCGAGACTCGTCAGATACTGACGCAGTCCGTGTCCATATGCAGCAAGAGCGGGACAATATTCAGACTTGGGCTGACAAGTGGCAAGTGACATTTGCACCACACAAGTGCCAGGCAATGATCATCTCCAACAAGCGAGACTCTAACCATCACCCCTTGACATTCAATGGCATTACCATCGCTGAATCCCCCACTATCAACATCCTGGGGGTTACCATTGATCAGAAACGGAACGGGACCAGCCATATAAATACTGTGGCTACAAGAGCAGGCCAGAGGCTGGGAATTCTGCGGCGAGTGTCTCAGCTCCTGACTCCCCAAAGCCTTTCCACCATCTACAAGGCACAAGTCAGGAGTGTGATGGAATACTCTCCACTTGCCTGGATGAGTGCAGCTCCAACAACACTCAAGAAGCTCGACACCATTCAGGATAAAGCAGCCCGCTTGATTGGCACTCCATCCACCACCTTCAACATTCACTCCCTCCACCACCGGCGCACTGTGGCTGCAGTGTGTACCATCTACAAGATGCACTGCAGCAACTCGCCAAAGCTCCTTCAACAGCACCTTCCAAAGCCGTGACCTCTACCACTTAGAAGGACAAGGGCAGCAGACGCATGGGAACATCACCACCTACAAGTTCCCCTCCAAGCCACACACCATCCTGACTTGGAACTGTATCGCCGTTCCTTCACTGTCGCTGGGCCAAAATCCTGGAACTCCCTTGCTAACAGCATTGTGGGTGTACCTACACCATATGGACTGCAGCAGTTCAAGAAGGCGGCTCACCACCATCTTCTCAAGGGCAATTAGGGATGGGCACTAAATGCAGGCCTAGCCAGCCAGCGACGCCCACATCCCATCAATAAATAAAAAAAGGATAAAGGGTAAGCCATTTAGAACAGAAATGAGGAGGAATTTCTTCACCCAGAGAGTGGTGAACCTGTGGAATTCTCTACCACGGAAGGCAGTAGAGGCCAATTCATTAAATATATTCAAGAAAGAGTTGGATATATTTTTTAAGGCTAAAGGGATCAAGGGGTATGGGGAGAAAGCAGGGACAGGGTACTGAATTTGGATGATCAGCCATGATCGCACTGAATAGCGGAGCAGGCTCGAGGGGCTGAATGGCCTATTCCTGCTCCTATCTTCTATGTTTCTATTTATCTGTTCAGCCTTGGTCAGTCTGCAAAAACTCTGAAATGTTTCATAATGAAATCAGGGAATCAAAAAGCTGAGGTGAGGCAATTTAAAAAGACAGTCCCTGACCAGAAATTGCTGGATGCTGTCACTCGGTGCTCACAAGGATAGAATGTCCCATTCCCCAGGCACAGACATCCAGCACCTCGATCACAGCAAAAATTCACAAAACAATGGCAATATAACTTGGAGCAGAGATGGTTAAGTGGAGCTGTGATCGAGGTGCTCAAAATGGAATGCACTGCCTGAATGGGAGGTGGAAGCAGATTCAATAGTAACTTTCAAAGTGGAATTGGATATATACTAAAGGCAGAAATTTGCAGGGCGGTGGGGAAAGAGCAGGGCAGTGGGACTAATTGCATCGCTCGTTCAGAAAGCCAGCACCAGCACGATGGGCCGAAAGGCATCCTACTGTGCTCTATGATTCTATAACATCAGCTTCTCTCTGCTCACTAGTACTGAGAGAACAGGGAATAATCTTTAAATCCAGCCCAGTTATTGGGGGCTTTTAACATTAACAAGCCCCAGTTGCTTGAATTAACATGGTTCAGTCCTGGATGTGATTAAAGGCATCGGAAACAGTGGAATCGACCCACCACAGTCACACTGTGGACACTCTGGTGTGTCAGCGGGTGGGATACACCAGGGAATCCCTTTCCACACACTGAGGTTGACTCTAATGAGCGGGAGTCCCAGGGTTTCGGATACCAGATAATCAAGCTCACAAGAACACAAATTGTCTCTCCAGACTTTATTAAGAGCGCTGCATAACACAGATCGGGTGATAATTCCCTCAATCTGGAGAATAGAAGTACAGTGGATTCACGCGCGATCTTCTCGAGTCTGTTCCATCTGATAACGGCTTAAGTGGCCTGTTCTTATACACAAGCTTGGTTACCGCTCAGGAAATGGGATTGTTTGGACCCGTCTGTTGACCGCCTCCTGAACTCCTGCTAATTCAGGGAATTTAGTCCATCTGTGACCAGACTATAACCACAAGCCCGTCTGGTTATCACACCTATACGGTCCGTGAGGTTATCATCAGGATCACACCCAGACGTTGTGCCTTCACTTGTCTGGCACTTCATCCCATAACACGGGTACAGGGGCTCAGTAATGTTTCATTCATCAGAAAAAGACAAAGTACAACAACATACTGGTCAGCTTAACAGAATCTCATCATATTTATGGGGCTATAAATATAAAAGCCACTAAAAGATCCAGGAGGGAATTCAGGAGAAACTTCTTTACCCAGAGAGTGATGAGAATGTGGAACTCGCTACCACAAGGAGTAGTTGTGGACAGCTTTAAGTTCCTCGGAGTCCACATCACGGAAGACCTCTCCTGGTCCTTCAATACCTCCTCTCTGGTGAAGAAGGCCCAGCAGCGCCTATATTTCCTAAGGAGGCTGAAGGGATGTAACCTGTCACCCTTGATCCTCTCTAACTTTTACCGCTGCACAATAGAGAGCATCCTGACGAACTGGATCACAGTATGGTATGGCAGCTGTAGCTACTATGACCGGAAAGCCCTGCAGCGGGTAGTCAAAACTGCCCAACGCATTACCGGCACCCGGCTACCGACCATAGAGCACATATACCAGAAACGCTGTTTACGGAGGTCACGGTCCATCATCAAAGACCCTACCCACCCCAGCCACAGTCTGTTCGCCCTCCTGCCATCTGGGAGACGCTACAGATGCATTCGCACCCGTACGACCAGATTTAGGAACAGCTTCTTTCCCAGGGCTGTCATCCTACTGAACTCCACAAATAAACTCTAAAGCCTGCACATCTGCCAATGCACTTTATTATGGTTATGTTTATGTTAATGTATTGCAAGCCAAATGTATGTTGAATGTTTAAATGTCTTAATCTAAATGTACACTCTCGGGAGCCGCAAGCCTACATTTCGTTGTACTGCACTTGTGCACTAACAATGACAATAAAGTTGATTATTATTATTATTGAGGCCAATGGTATAGATGTATTTAAGGAGAAGCCAGATAAACATAGGAGGATATGTCGGAGGAGGCTCGCCTGGAGCATAAACCCCGGCATGGACCAGTTGGGCCGAATGGCCTGTTTCTGTGCTGTACATTCGATGTAATAACATGAACAGTCCACCGGCGCGCTCGAGGCCTTCTGCGACCGGTGGGTACCGGAGGGACTCGCGTACATCATCACCACCGAAAATAGAATTTTAATTTCATTTGTTTCCTTTAAACTTTTTTTTGTTATGTTACAGGTTTTATTGGTTGTGATGGTTGACTTTTAATAGGCAATTGCCTGTGATAAGGAGAAAAACAAAAATAACATTAACAGTCAAATCAAGGAAATCATCAGCACAACAGATTGAAAGATTAAACAGCAGTACAAGAATTTATAAAACATTCATCCATTCCACGTTCATGTCACCCCAGCTGTCTACAGGGCCCTGCACTACAGAACAGTGTGAACTCGCTGGTGTCTCAGCAGGTGATTGGAGCGTTTAAAGCTCTTCCCACAGTCAGAACATTTAAACGCTCTCTCATCAGTGCGAACTCGCTGGTGTTGCTTCAGGTCCCCAGATCCTTTAAAGCTCTTCCCACAGACAGAACATTTAAACGGTCTCTCATCAGTGTGAACAAGCTGGTGTTCCTTCACATCCCCAGAGCGTTTAAAGCTCTTCTGACAGACCGAACATTTAAATGGTTTCTCATCGGTGTGAACAAGCTGGTGTCTCAGCAGGGTAGATGAATCAGAGAATCCCTTCCCACACACAGAGCAGGGAAATGGCCTCTCCCCAGTGTGAACTCGCTGGTGTCTGGTCAGAACCCTGGAGGTTTTAAAACTCTTCCCACAGTCAGAACATGCAAACGGACTCTCATCGGTGTGAACAAGCTGGTGTCTGGTCACAGCCCCGGAGTATTTGAAACTCTTCCCGCAGTCAGAACATTTAAACGCTCTCTCATCGGAGTGAGCTTGCTGGTGTCTCAGCAGGTGGGATGGATAAACAAATCCCTTCCCACACACGGAGCAGGTGAACGGACTGTCCCCAGGGTGACTGCGCCGATGAACATCTGACGCAGATGGGGAACTGAATCTCTTCCCACTGTCCTCACCTTTACCCGGTTTCTCCCCGGTGTGACGGTGCACGTGTCTCGCCAAGGCAGGCAATCGGCTGAAGGCGAGTCCACACATGGAATACGTGAGCGGTTTGTCTGCGCTGTGATCGCTGCTCTCTCCTTCCATGTGCAAAGGCCGATGATATTCAGGTCCTGATGAATCGAGCGACTCTGTCTGATCCTGAGGTGATGTTTGGTCTGAGCTTCCTGTCTGTAAATGCTCCATTTCTGAAACCCTGTAAAAGGAGTGCAGAAAGTAGTAAGAGGGAGAATGTTGTCTCATGTCGCTCTTTCCCAGCCCAGGGGCAGTGAAGCTGATTTTCAGGTTCCAGTTGCTGTCCCCAGGTGAGAGCAGATCAGTCAGCACAGAGCTGGGGCTGGAATCTGGGAGAGGGGCCGCAGGCAGCACAGAGCTGGGGCTGGAATCTGGGAGAGGGGCCGCAGGGAGCACAGAGCTGGAGCTGGATTCTGGGAGAGGGGCCACAGGCAGCACAGAGCTGGGGCTGGAATCTGGGAGAGGGGCCGCAGGCAGCGGGCCTGGCAAAGGTACAATCACTGATTGAATAATAAACAGGGGTAAGGGCACACTAACCTCACATCAGATATATCTATAGCTTAAGTAGACAGATTTTAAGCCAAACGATGGGACTGATGGCTGCAATTCCTGTGCCATGCGGGAACTCTGGGACGCTTCACGTGTCCTGGTGAACCGCGTGTGCAGGAAGTGCCTCCCGTGGCTGGAACTCGAGCGCGGGGTCTCTGAGCTTGGGGAGCGGCTGGAGTCACTGCCGGGCAGACGGGAGGCTGAGAGTTTCCTGGAGCGCACGTTCCAGGAGGTGGTCACCCCACAGCCACAGAGAGTTCGTGGGAATTGTAACTGGGTGGCCGCCCAGCAGGGTTTGAGGAGGCAAGGCAGTGCAGGAATCCCCCGGGAGTGCGGCACTCTCAAACCGGTTTTCAGTGCTGAATCCCGGTGAGGGTGATGACACCGCGGGGGGGAGAGTGCAGTCTAGAGCGCATCCACTGCACTGTGGGGCAAGGCCAATTTCAGTGGGATGAGAATGGATCTGGCCCGGGTAAATTGGAATCAAAGATTGGCAGGAAAAACTGTAGAGGAACAATGGGCTGCCTTTAAAGAGGAAATAATTCGGGTACAGTCGAGGTACATTCCCACTAAGGGGAAATGTAGGGCAACTAAAGTCAGAGCTCCCTGGATGACGAAAGAGATAGAGAGCAAGATGAAGCAGAAAAAGAGCGTGTATGACAGATGTCAGGTCGAGAATACATCTGAGAATCAGGCTAAATATAGAAAGTTCAGAGGAGAAGTGAAAAAGAAAATACGAAGGGCAAAGAGAGAGCCTGAGAATAGAATGGCAGCTAACATAAAAGGTAGTCCAAAAGTCTTCTATAGGCATATAAATAATAAACAGGTAGTTAGAGGAGGGGTCGGGCCGATTAGGGACCAAAAAGGAGACCTACGCATGGAGGCAGAGGGTAAGGCTGAGGTACTAAATCAGTACTTTGCATCTGTCTTCACCAAGGAAGAAGATGCTGCCATAGACATAGTGAAGGAGGAGGTAGAGGAGATACTGGATGGGATAAAATTGATAAAGACAAGGTACTAGAAAGGCTGGCTGTACTTAAAGTAATTAAGTCACCAGGACCGGATGGGAAGCATCCTAGTACGCTGAGGGAAGTGAAGGAAGAAATTGCGGAGGTACTGGCCATAACCTTCCAAATCCTCATTAGAAACTGGGGTGGTGCCAGAGGACTGGAGAATTGCAAATGTCACACCCTTGTTCAAAAAAGGGTGCAAGGACAAACCCAGCAACCACGGGCCAGTCAGTTTGACCTCGGGAGTGGGGAAGCTTTTAGAAACAAAAATCAGGGACAAAATTAACAGTGTGGATTAATTAAGGAAAGCCGGCACGGATTTGTTAAAGGTAAATCGTGTTTAACCAACTTGATGGAGTTTTTTGATGAGGTAACAGAGAGGGTTGATGAGGGCAATGCGGTTGACGTGGTGTGCATGGATTTCCAAGGCGTTCGACAAAGTGCCACATAATAGGCTTACCAACAAAGTTGAAGCCCATGGAGTAAAAGGGACAGTGGCTGCATGGATAGGGAATTGGCTAAGTGACAGGAAACAGAGAGTAGTGGTGAATGGTTGTTTTTCGGACTGGAGGAAGGTACACAGTGGTGTTTCCCAGGGGTCGGTTCTAGGACCACTGCTTTTCTTGATCTATATTAAAGACTTGGATGTGGGTGTACAAGGCACAATTTCAAAATTTGCAGATGACACAGAACTTGGAAGTATAGTGAACAGTGAGGAAGATAGTGATAGACTTCAAGTGGACATAGACAGGCTGGTGGAATGGGCGGACACGTGACAGATTAAATTTAATGCAGAAAAGTGTGAAGTGATACATTTTGGTAGAAAGAATGAGGAGAGGAAATCTAAACTAAAGGGTACAATCCTAAAGTGGGTGCATGAACAGAGAGACCTGGGGGTATATGTGCACAAATCATTGAAGGTGGCAGGGCAGGTTGAGAAAGCAGTTAAAAAAGCCTACCGGAACCTGGGCTTCATGAATAGAGGTATAGAGTACAAAAGTGTGAAATTATGATGAACCTTTATAAAACACTAGTTCGGCCTCAACTGGAGTATTGTGTCCAATCCTGGGCACTGCACTTTAGGAAGGATGTGAAGGCCTTAGAAAGGGTGCAGAAAAGATTTACGAGAATGGTTCCAGGGATGAGGGGCTTCAGTTACATTGATAGACTGCAGAAGCTGGGGTTGTTCTCCTTGGAGCAGAGAAGATTGAGAGGAGATTTGATAGAGGTGTTCAAAATCAAGAGGGGTCTGGACAGAGTAGATAGAGAGAAACTCTTCCAATTGGCAGAGGGGTCGAGAACCAGAGGACACAGATTTAAGGTGATTGACAAAAGAACCAAAGGCGACATGAGGAAAAACTTTTTGACGCAGCGAGTGGTTAGGATCTGGAATGCACTGCCTGAAAGGGTGGTGGAGGCAGATTCAATCACCGCTTTCAAAAGGGAATTGGATAAGTACCTGAAAGAGAAATATTGCAGGACTTCAGATTCCTGGGGCAGGAGGGACCAGTTCTGGGGCAGGAGGGACCTGTCCAAGGTGGACAGGTTGCACCTCAACAGAGCTGGGACCAATGTCCTCATGGGACGGTTAACTAGTGCTGTGGGGGAGGGTTTAAATTAATTAGACAGGGGGATGGGCACCAGGATGAAACATTCGAGAGGAGAAACAAGGTGAAGAGAGGACTGGGAGAGACAAATAGCACGAGAGCCACAGAATTGCTGGTCATCTTCCAAAATTCGATAGACTCTGGAACAGTTCCCATGGATTGGAGGGTAGCTAATGTTACCCCACTATTCAAAAAAGGTGGTAGAGAGAAAATGGGAAATTATAGACCGGTAAGCCTGACATCGGTAGTGGGGAAAATGCTAGAGTCCATTATAAAAGATGTAATAGCAGAGCACTTGGAAATTAGTGACAGGATCGGACAAAGTCAACATGGATTTACAAAAGGTAAATCGTGCTTGACTAATCTACTGGAATTTTTTGAGGATGTAACTGGTAGAATAGATAAGGGAGAACCAGTGGATGTGGTGTATTTGGAATTTCAGAAGGCTTTCAATAAGGTCACGCAGAAGAGATTAGCGTGTAAAGTTAAGGCACATGGGATTGGGGGCAAGGTACTGACTTGGATAAAGAACTGGTTGGCAGACAGGAAGCAAAGAGTTGGAATAAACGGCTCTTTTTCCGAGCGGCAGGCAGTGACTAGTGGGGTACCGCAGGGATCGGTCCTAGGACCCCAGCTATTCACAATATATATTAATGATCTAGACAAGGGAACTAGATGTAATATCTCCAAGTTTGCAGACGACACAAAGCTGGGTGGGCGTGTGTGCTGTGAGGAGGATGCCGAGAAACTCCAGTATGATTTGGACAGGTTGGGTGATTGGGCAGAAGCATGGCAGATGCAGTATAATGTGGATAAATGCGAGGTTATCCACTTTGGTGGCAAAAACAGGAAGGCAGATTATTATCTGAATGGCAATAGATTGGGAGAAGGGGAAGTGCAACGAGACCCGAGTGTCCTTGTGCACCAGTCGCTGAAGGGAAGCATGCAGGTGCCGCAGGCGGTTGAGAAGGCAAATGGTATGTTGGCCTTCATAGCGAGAGGGTTCGAGTACAGGAACAAGGATGTCTTGCTGCAGTTGTACAGGGCCTTGGTGAGACCACACCTTGAGTATTGAATATTGAAACTTATAAAATTCTGACAGGACTGGATAGACTAGATGCAGGAAGGATGTTCCCGATGGTCGGGGAGTCCAGAAACAGGGGTCACAGTCTAAGGATAAGCGGTAGGCCTTTTAGGAGAGAAATGAGGAGGAATTTCTTCACCCAGAGAGTGGTGAACCTGTGGAATTCTCTACAACAGAAGGCAGTAGAGGCCAATACATTAAATATATTCAAGAAGGAGCTGGATATATTTCTTAAGGCTAAAGGGATCAAGGGATATGGGGAGAAGGCAGGGACCGGGTACTGAATTTGGATGATGAGCCATGATCGCATTGAATGGCGGAGCAGGCTCGAGGGGCCGAATGGCCTACTCCTGCTCCTATCTTCTATGTTTCTATGAATCCCAGGACCAGGCCCCTATGGGGAATAGGTACGCAGATCTAGGCGCAAAACTAGCTGCGGAAGAAATGCAACCAGAGGACGTGTTCAAAAATGAAATAAATATGGTCATGATAGTCAGTGGGGTACAGGAAGTGAATATAATGGAGCTACAAGAAAATACTAGTAAAGAGCAAAAGGAGAAATGGAGACAAGCTGGCGCGCAATTACAAGATGGAATTTGGAAATGGGCCTCACGTAACCAGGTGGTGGCACCGGAATGTTGTAGACAACAACTGATGGTGCTATACCATGGTGTAACACATGGTCCACCCCAGGACGAACGACCGGACTGACCCCCTATGAACTAATGACAGGACGAACTATGAGACTACCAGAGGATTTGGCTGGAGGGGTGGGAGAACCAGGACTTGAACAAGATAGATTAAGGCGATACTTAGTACAACTAAATCAGGAGGTACAAGCACTAAATAAAGAAGTAAGGAACTGTGGTAAACCACGTTCACTATCGTATCACTGTTAGTAGTTAGCACTGTTCACCACTGTTCGTTATAACTGTATCACTGACCACTATTGTATCACGGTACGAGGTCGCCTCTTGCCACACTGCTATACCTGGGATGACCACTGCCGACTCCGCCTTGGCTCCACCCACCAGGCCAGGTATAAAGGTGAGCGACTGACTGGTATTCCTCCTGCTTGGATCGGATCACCCACGAGAGTGGGCTCTGTTATTTAGTCAATAAAAACCTTTAGTCACCTTCGTAACTCTTCGCCTTTTATTGGAGGAATTGATAGGTATATCAATTTTATTGACTAAATTTAATGATGTCCGACAACGAGTCACAACCGGCGGAGGAGCCACCAGCGCAGCTCCCAGGAGCACAGCCACACCAGCCAGCTTGGCTGCGAGCCCTCAGACCGCCGTACCTGGACCTGAACCCACGAGCAGCAAACTCAGCCGCAGACTTTAAACACTGGCTGGTCTGCTTCGAATCATACCTGAGAGAATCCAGCGTCCCTCAGGCATCCAAACTAAGTGTCCTGCAGGCGCAACTGAGCCCGAGAGTATACACTCTCATCGAGGACATGACTACCTACGAGACCGCCATCAACCTGCTGAAACAGAAGTACCGGACCCCGGTAAACTACATGTACGCTAGGCACCTCCTAAGATCACGGCCGCAACAGCCAGGAGAATCAGTAGCCGAATTCTCACAGGCGCTATATGCACTCGCCAGGAACTGTGACTTTAAATCGGTGTCGGCAGCCGAAAATACTGAAGATAATATCCGCGACGCATTCCTGAAAGGCCTACGGTCCGAGTACTCACGGCAAAGACTGCTGGAAGCTAAAGACCTCAGCATGGAAAAAGCTGAAGCCCTCGCTATCTCCCTGGAAGTGGCCCACCAAGATCAGGAAGCATTCACCAGGTACTGCTCGCGACCCTGGGACTCGGGCCCGACCCCTACCACAGCACCCTTCCCAGCACCGCCCCCGGGACCTACCTCTGCGTCGGCATCCCGGACCCGACCGGCCCCGCCACCCCCGGCACCGGCCCCGACATCGGGCATCCGCGATCGGGCCGCCGGCTGTTTTTTTTGTGGCCAGGAGAAGCACCCGAGGTCGCGCTGCCCAGCCAAGAACTCCATATGCAGAACCTGCCTGAAGAAAGGCCACTTCTCCAAGGCCTGCAGGAGCGGATCCTCAGAGGCCAGCAGTGCCGCATGCGAACTATGGGGGCGGCCATCTTCGTTTAGGGCAACTGAGGCCAGCATCCCCACACATGAGTCATGGGGGCGGCCATCTTTGTTTAGGGCAACTGAGGCCAGCATCCCCACACATGAGTCATGGGGGCGGCCATCTTTGATTAAGGCAACCGACCCCAATAGTGCCTCATGTGAGCTACGGGGGCAGCCATCTTCTCCGTCATTTTGCCCTACCTCGTGGGAGACGCCATTTTACTCACCACGCCCGACCGCCTCGCCCGCAGATGACAACGACTCGCTCAGCTACACACTAGCTTCCGTCACCCTGGACCAAGCCCGCCCGCACCATCTGTCCAAGTCAATGATGGACATCAAAGTGAACGGCCACGCCACGACCTGCCTGTTCGACAGCGGAAGCACGGAGAGCTTCATCCACCCAGACACGGTGAGCCACTACTCCCTCTCTGTCCTACCAACGCGCAGCCGAATCTCGATGGCATCGAGGTCCCATGCCACGGACATCAGCGGCTACTGTGTCGTGACCCTGTCGGTTAAGGGCACGGAGTATAAAAACTTTAAACTCCTCGTCCTCCCCCATCTCTGCGCTGCCGTCCTACTAGGGCTGGACTTCCAATCCCACCTCCAAAGCGTAACCCTAGCATACGGTGGACCCCTCCCCCCACTCACAGTCAACAACCAGCAAACGTTAAACCGCCCACCGCGTAACACCTGCAGCCTCTCCACCCTCAAGGTCCCGCCACCCTCTCTGTTTGCTAACCTTACCCCTGACTGCAAACCCGTCGCTACCAAGAGCAGGCGGTATAGCGCCGGGGACAGAGCCTTCATTAGCTCTGAGGTGCGGCGCCTCCTGAAAGAGGGCATTATCGAGGGGAGCAGCAGCCCCTGGCGTGCCCAGGTCGTAGTCGTAAAGACCGGCGATAAAAACCGCCTGGTCATCGACTACAGCCAGACCATAAACAGATATACCCAGCTGGACGCATACCCCCTCCCCCGCATATCTGACATGGTCAATCAGATTGCACAGTATAAAGTATTCTCGACCATCGACCTGAAGTCGGCCTACCACCAACTCCCTATCCACCCTGAGGACCGCCAGTATACCGCCTTCGAGGCGAATGGGCGCCTATACCACTTCCTTAGGGTCCCCTTCGGTGTCACTAATGGGGTCTCGGTCTTCCAAAGGGAGATGGACCAGATGGTTGACCAGAACGAACTGCAGGCTACATTCCCCTACCTAGATAACGTCACTATCTGCGGCCGCGACCGGCAGGAACATGACGCGAATCTGGAGAAATTCCTCCGTACGGCCCAACGGCTGAACCTCACCTACAATAAGGAGAAATGCGTGTTTAACACCACGCGCCTTGCCATCCTCGGCTGCGTAGTGGAGAACGGAATCATCGGCCCCGACCCAGAAAGAATGCGCCCCCTCATGGAGCTACCCCTCCCCCACTGCCCTAAAGCACTTAGGAGAACCCTGGGGCTTTTCGCCTACTATGCCCAATGGGTACCCAATTACGCGGACAAAGCCAGACCCCTCCTGAAAGCCACTTCCTTCCCCCTCACAGAGGAGGCGTGCACGGCCTTCTCCCTCATTAAGGGAGACATAGCCAAGGCCACGATGCACGCAGTGGACGAGTCCATCCCCTTCCAGGTGGAGAGCGACGCATCCGACTTCGCCTTAGCCGCCACCCTAAACCAGGAGGGGAGGCCAGTGGCCTTCTTCTCAAGGACCCTACAGGGCCCCGAGATCCGACATTCGTCGGTCGAGAAAGAGGCCCAGGCGATCGTGGAGGCAGTACGGCGCTGGAGGCACTACCTGGCAGGCAAACGATTTACCCTCCTCACCGACCAGCGTTCGGTGGCTTTCATGTTTAATAACAAGCTGAAGGGCAAAATCAAGAATGACAAGATTTTGAGATGGAGAATCGAGCTCTCCACCTACGATTATGAGATCTTGTACCGGCCAGGCAAGCTGAACGAATCCCCTGATGCCCTTTCACGAATGACATGCGCCAGCGCGCATATCGATAGGCTTCAGACCCTCCACGACCAGCTCTGCCACCCCGGAGTCACCAGACTCTACCATTTCATTAAGGCCCGCAACCTGACCTACTCCATCGAGGAGGTCAGGACCATGACCAGGAACTGCCAGACCTGTGCGGAGTGCAAACCGCACTTCTATAGGCCGGACCGAGCAAGCCTGATCAAGGCCACCCGCCCCTTCGAGCGCCTGAGCATCGACTTTAAGGGGCCCCTCCCGTCCTCTGACCGTAATGTGTACTTCCTCAACATCGTTGATGAGTACTCCCGTTTCCCCTTTGCCTTCCCCTGCCCCGACATGACCAGTAGCACGGTCATTAAGTGCCTGAATGCCCTCTTCGCCTTGTTCGGGTTCCCGAACTATATACACAGCGACCGGGGCTCCTCCTTCATGAGCGAGGAACTCCGGCAATTCCTCCTAGAGAGAGGTATTGCAGCAAGCAGGACCACCAGCTACAACCCCAGAGGTAACGGTCAGGTGGAAAGAGAGAACGCGACGGTATGGAAGGCCGTCCTCTTAGCCTTAAAGTCTAAGGGCCTCCCAACCTCCCGCTGGCAAGAAGTCCTCCCGACAGCGCTGCACTCCATCCGGTCATTACTTTGCACGGCCACTAACACCACCCCCCATGAACGAATGTTCGTTTTCCCCAGGAAGTCGACTACGGGAACCACTCTACCAACCTGGCTGACCGCCCCAGGGCCGGTCTGGCTGCGGAAACACGTGAGGGCCCATAAAACGGACCCCCTGGTCGAGAGGGTGAACCTCCTGCACGCCAACCCCCAGTACGCCTACGTGGCGTACCCAGACGGGCGGGAGGACACTGTCTCCCTACGAGACCTCGCACCCTCAGCCGATCCGGAAACACCGCCACCACCCCCCCCAACCCCAGCCCAGGTAGACGGCATGCCGGAACCCCACGAGCCCTCGCCGACCACGCAAACACCAGCATCAACACCGGATAAGGCACCAGCACCGGATAAGGCAACACCACCGCTGCGGCGATCGGAGAGGCTTACGAAGCCTCCGGACAGACTGACCTACCAGAATTGGTAGTACACTTCACCCTGCCGGACTTAATTCTAAACAAGGGGTGAATGTGGTAAACCACGTTCACTATCGTATCACTGTTAGTAGTTAGCACTGTTCACCACTGTTCGTTATAACTGTATCACTGACCACTATTGTATCACGGTACGAGGTCGCCTCTTGCCACACTGCTATACCTGGGATGACCACTGCCGACTCCGCCTTGGCTCCACCCACCAGGCCAGGTATAAAGGTGAGCGACTGACTGGTATTCCTCCTGCTTGGATCGGATCACCCACGAGAGTGGGCTCTGTTATTTAGTCAATAAAAACCTTTAGTCACCTTCGTAACTCTTCGCCTTTTATTGGAGGAATTGATAGGTATATCAGGAACCAACAACAGATTAAAGATGTAGAAAGGCAGAATGCTGGACTTAAACCAGATGAGTTGCCCAGAATAGGTCAACAAGTAATGACACAAGTTATCGGAAGAAAGGGAATGGGGCCCGTTGGATGGGGCCATGTACTGTATTAATGACAAGTGATACGTGTGTTTGTCTACATGGACCGATGGGTATGTGATGGAAGCAATGGACCCAGGTGAAACCATTTAACACTAAAGACCCCCATTCTACCCTCTCCTCTAGGGGAAAGAGCTCGGAAGACAACCAGACCTCTGTTTAAATTACAGATAAACATGGATCCAGTCGACCCTTTATATCAGAGGGTCTGTCTCGGGGAGAAGAGGCTCTCCCGGTTTACCCTTACACCCGAGAACTCATTTTTAATGTGGAAGCAAGTCATCCTCGGTTCCGAGGGACTCCCAAAGAAGAAGAAGATATAGTTGGAGTGAGACTTCTTTACTCCTGTATTCAAATCCTCTTGTAATGAAGGCCAGCATACCATTTGCCTTCTTAACTACCTTTCACAACCACCGGACGTCGCAAAGCACTTTACAGCCAATGAAGTACTTTTGAAGTGTAGTCACTGTTGTAATGTGGGAAACGCGGCAGCCAATTTGCACACAGCACGCTCCCACAAACAGCAATGTGATAATGACCAGATAATCTGTTTTTTCGTCATGATGATTGAAGGATAAATATTGGGCTCAAAACACCGGGGATAACTTCTTCGAAATAGCACCACGGGATCTTTTACGTCCACCTGAGGGGGCAGACGGGGGCCTCGGTTTAACGTCTCATCCGTAGGACGGCAACTCCGACACTGCAGCGCTCCGTCATTACTGCCCCTCCGACAGTGCGGCTCTCCCACAACATTGCTTCCCCTGACAGTGCGGCGCTCCCTCAGCACTGCCACTCCGACAGTGCGGCACTCCCTCAGCACTGCCCCTCCGACAGAACAGCGCTCCCTCAGTAGTCCCTCCAACAATGTGGCGCTCCCTCAGTACTGTCCCTCCGACAATGCGGCGCTCCCTCAGTACTGCCCCTCCGACAGTGCGGCGCTCCCTCAGTACTGTCCCTCCGACAGTGCGGCGCTCCCTCAGTAGTCCCTCCGACAGTGCGGCGCTCCCTCAGCACTGCCCCTCCGACAGTGTGGTGCTCCCTCAGCACTGCCCCGCACTGGAGTGTCAGCCTCGCTTTATATGCTCAAGTCCCTGGAGCGGGATATGAACCCACAACCTTCTGACTCTGCTATCCACTGAGCCACAGCTGACTCCAGTCTTTTACACAGTTTCATCATAACTTCCTTGCTTTTGCACTCTACGCCTCTCCTAAAGCAGGGGAGTTATGATGAATTGTTAAACAGTTCTTTTTGCAGAGTGACCAAGGCTGTCTGTATTGCGCATTTGAAAGCAGCTTGTATTGTAAAGCTTGTGCCCCTTTGCCAGGCCCGCTGCCTGCGGCCCCTCTCCCAGATTCCAGCCCCAGCTCTGTGCTGACTGAGCTGCTCTCACCTGGGGACAGCGCGTCACAATCGGCCCCAGCGCACCTGAGCTGGAGAGGAGGCCCCGCCCCCTTGCCGCGCCGCCATTGCTTGGAGGACCAGGCCGCCCAGTTCAGTCCTCCCACCTCAGCCCTCTTCCTATTGGTCAGAGGTCCCGTCAGTCACAAGCCCGGGTCGGGCCTCAATCGACCTGATAAGGCCTCTTCCTGTGATGACGTCACAAGCGGGCCCCAGCCTCAGCGCCGGGGAGGAAGGTCCCGCCCCCTTGCCGCGCCGCCATTGGTTGGAGGACCAGGCCGCCCAGTTCAGTCCTCCCAGCTCAGCCCTCTTCCTATTGGTCAGCGCTCCCGTCAGTCAGAATCACATTGTTCCGGCTCACTCCGCCACCCCGCGCGGGGCAATCCGCTCCATTCGGCGTCCGCGGAAGTACCGCCCGCCCGACTCTCAGGTTTGGTTTTTCTCGTATTTTTTACTTTACATCCTCGCTCTCCGCTCCCCCCGGTCACCTCGATTTAAATCGATTCCCCAACACTTGACTTTACCGCGGCCGCTGATTCCGCCTCTTTCCCGGGCCCGGCCTTCCGTCTTCGCTGCACAGGTGCACTGGCAGCCTCGTTTTGTGGTGGGGCCGAATGAGCATGCGCGGACCCGCCTCTCCACATTTAAAGGGACACCCACCCCCTCCACATTTAAAGGGACACCCACCCCTCCACATTTAAAGGGACACCCACCCCCTCCACATTTAAAGGGACACCCACCCCCCTCCACATTTAAAGGGGCACCCACCCCTGCCACATTTAAAGGGACACCTACCTCCTCCACATTTAAAGGAACTCCCTCCCCCCGTCTCATGTCCTCTGCTGTGGAGCAGGAATTCCTGGAGTGTTTACGGGATGGTTTCCTGCACCAATATGTTGAGGAACCAACCAGAGATCAGGCCATCTTAGACTGGGTATTATGTAATGAGAAAGGATTAATTAGCAATCTTGTTGTACGAGGCCCCTTAGGTCAGAGTGATCATAATATGATCGAATTCTTCATTAAGATGGAGAATGAAGTTGTTGACTCAGAGACTAGGGTCCTAAATTTAAATAAAGGGAACTACGATGGTCTGAGGAGCGAGTTGTGTAGGATTGATTGGGGAAAGTCACTCAAAGGGTTGACGGTGGATAGGCAATGGCAAACATTCAAAGACCGCATGGATGAACTACAGAATTTGTTCATCCCAGTTTGGCATAAAAATAAAACAAAAAAGGTGACTCAACCGTGGCTAACAAGGCAAATTAGGGATAGCATCAGATCCAAGGAGAGGACATATAAATTGGCCAGAAAAAGCAGTAAACCTGAGGATTGGGAGCAGTTTAGGATTCAACAAAGGAGGACAAAGGGATTAATTAAGAAGAGGAAAATAGAATATGAGAGTACGCTTGCAGGGAACATAAAAACTGACTGTAAAAGCTTTTATAGATATGTGAAGAGAAAAAGCACATAAGAACATAAGAAGTTGGAGCAGAAGTAGGCCATATGGCCCCTCGGGCCTGCTCCGCCATTCAATAGGATCATGGCTGATCCGAACCTAGACTCACGTCCACTTCCTTGCCCGCTCCCCGTAACCCCTAATTCCCTTATCAGCTAGGAAACTGTCTATCTCCATTTTTAATTTATTTAATGTCGCAGCTTCCACAGCTATTTGAGGTAGCAAATTCCATGGATTTACCACCCTCTGAGTGAAGAAGTTTCTCCTCATCTCAGTTTTGAAACGGCAGCCCCTTATTCTAAGATTATGCCCCCTAGTTCTAGTCTCACCCATCAGTGGAAACATTCTCCCCGCATCCACCGGATCAAGCCCCCTCAGAATCTTATATGTTTCGATAAGATCGCCTCTCATTCTTCTGAATTCCAATGAGTAGAGGCCCAACCTACTCAACCTTTCCTCATAAGTCAACCCCCTCATCTCCGGAATCAACCGAGTGAACCTTCTCTGAACCGCCTCGAGAGCAAGTATATCTTTTCTTAAATATGGAAGCCAAAACTGCACGCAATATTCCAGGTGTGGCCTCACCAGTACCCTGTATAACTGAAGCAAGACTTCCCTGCTTTTATACTCCATCCCCCTTGCAATAAAAGCCAAGATTCCATTGGCCTTCCTGATCATCTGCTGTACCTGCATACTAACCTTCTGCGTTTCATGCACCAGGACCCCCAGATCCCTTTGTACTGTAGCACTTTGCAGTTTCTCTCCATTTAGATAATAACTTGCTCTTTGATTTTTTCTGCCAAAGTGCATAACCTCACACTTTCCAATATTATATTCCATCTGCCAAATTTCTGCCCACTCACTTAGCCTGTCTATGTCCTTTTGCAGGTTTTTTATGTCCTCCTCACTCACTGCTTTCCCTCCCATCTTTGTATCGTCGGCAAACTTGGATATGTTGCACTCGGTCCCCTCCTCCAAATCATTAATATAGATTGTAAAGAGTTGGGGTCCCAGCACTGACCCCTGTGGAACACCACTAGTTACTGATTGCCAACCCGAGAATGAACCATTTATCCCAACTCTCTGTTTTCTGTTAGATAGCCAGTCTTCCACCCATGCCAGTATATTACCCCCAATCCCGTGATTTTTTATCTTGTGCAATAATCTTTTGTGTGGCACCTTGTCAAATGCCTTTTGGAAGTCCAAATACACCACATCCACTGGTTCCCCTTTATCCACCCTGTTTGTTACAACCTCATACAATTCGAGCAATTTGTCAAACATAACTTCCCCTTTATAAAACCATGCTGACTCTGTCCGATTAAATTATGCTTATCCAAATGTCCTGTTACTGCTTCCTTAATAATGGACTCCAACATTTTACCAACCACAGATGTTAGGCGAACTGGTCTATAGTTTCCAGCCTTTTGTCTACCTCCCTTTTTAAATAAGGGCGTTACATTAGCAGTTTTCCAACTGGGACCTTGCCTGAATCCAGGGAGTTTTGGATAATTACCACCAATGCATCCGCAATCCCCACCGCTACCTCTCTCAAGACCCTAGGATGTAAGCCATCAGGACCAGGGGATTTATCCGCCTTAAGTCCCATTATCTTACCGAGTATCATCTCCTTAGTGATTTTAATCGTGTTTAGCTCCTCCCCCTATAGCCCCCTGTTTGTCCAGTGTTGGGGTATTTTTAGTGTCCTCTACTGTAAAGACTGATACAAAATATTTGTTCAGCGTTTTTGCCATCTCCATGTTCCCCACTACTAATTTCCCAGTCTCGTCCTCTAAGGGACCAACATTCACTTTAGCCACCCTTTATCTTTTTATATAACTGTAGAAACTCTTGCTGTCTGTTTTTATGTTTTTTGCTAGTTTACTTTCATAATCTATCTTCCCTTTCTTAATTAATCTTTTAGTTATTCTTTGCTGGCTGTTAAATGTTTCCCAATCTTCTATCCTCCCACTAGATTTGGCTCCTTTATATGCCCTTGTTTTCAGTCGGATACTATCCTTTATTACTTTACTTAGCCACGGATGGCTGTCTTTTCTTTTACGCCCCTTTTTCCTCAGTGGAATATATTTTTCTTGAAAGTTGTGAAATATCTCCTTGAATGTACACCACTGCTCATGTACCGTCTTACACCTTAATCTATTTTCCCAGTCCACTTTAGTCAACTCTGCTCTCATACCTCCATAGTCTCCTTTATTTAAGCTTAGTACACTGGTTTGCGATCCAACTCTCTCACCCGCCAACTGAATTTGGAATTCAACCATGTTATGTGTTAGATCCGTGTGTTAATGGAGACACGGAATGCAGGAGTTGATTTAACAAGTGTTTACTGAACAAAGTCTGGAGGTGAACTAACTACACAAGACGCTATACAGGCTTATATACCCGAGTGGTCACTACTGGTACTACAGTACACAAGGGCTTCAAAAACATAGTTCCTCTTTAAGGTAGATACACTACAATTCCTCCCCTTTTAGATAATTAGTACATAACATTTTAAGTAATCATTAAATAACATTTTTACAAGAACAATAATCTACACATTTGCTGAAGTTAATCAATTACAAATTCAGTCTCTCTGAAGGCTTCCTGACTCGGTCCGGATAACGCCTCGGTGGTGTAGTAGGTTTCGGTGGTGTAGTAGGTTCTTTTGGCAAGGTCGATTCGGATTCAATGCCAGTGTCAGGTTCATCTGGTTCCAGTATCACCGGATCGGAGGTAGATACTATGGGTATCTCTGCTTCATCACTAGGTGTATAGAGTTGTGGTGTAGGTTGTCCTTTTTCGGATGACTCTATGATCTGGTCAGCATGGCGCCTTATTATGCTTTCTCCAATGTCCACGGTATACATCAGCGGTCCTAGTCGTGTGCAAATAGTTCCAGACTGCCATTCCTCGGTACGGTAGTCCCGGGCCAAAACTGGTTGACCTATCTGGAAGGTTCTAGTTGGCCTTTCATTCATGCTTTGAAATTGCCGGTTCTCTACGTCCCTTCTGACGTTTGGCTTGACCAAATCCAGCCAGCATCTTAGTCTTCTATTGAAAAACATCATGGCGGGGGTTTGGTTTGTAACCACATGTGTTGCATTCCTGTACGCAAACAAGAAGTTATCCACCTTATGTTGTAGATTTATGTCTTCATTACCCATGGCCTTTATGGCCTTCTTGAAGGTCTGGACAAACCTTTCAGCTAATCCATTGGTGGCGGGATGGTATGGGGCGGACGTGTAGTGCTTAACCCCATTGTTTTTCAAGAACTTCCTGAATTCTTCGGATACAAATTGTGGCCCATTATCAGAACAGATCTGTTCAGGCAGCCCATTCCTGGTGAATATGGTCCTTAATACTGTGATGGTTTTTTCCGTGGTGGTGGAGGACATCTTTATTACCTCCGGCCACTTGGAGTGTGCATCCACCGCGATTAAGAACATTGAGTCCATAAATGGACCAGCAAAGTCGATATGTACCCTTTGCCATGGAGATGAGGGCCACTCCCATGGATGTAGAGGGGCTTGTGGTGGGGCGTTTTGGACCTTCTGGCATCCTAGACAGCTCTTGGTCATTTCTTCGATGTCTCCATCGATACCTGGCCACCACACAAACGCTCTGGCTAAGTTCTTCATTTTCACTCCACCCAGATGCCCCTCGTGAAGCTCCTTTAGCACTTTATCCTTGAGTTTGGGTGGAATCACCACTCTGGATCCACACATCAAGGTTCCTCGGCACACTGACAGCTGTTCTCTTCTTTGCGAGAATGCTGGCAACAGTGGTTCGCCATGTGCTGGCCATCCCTTCACCATTAAATCGTAGACTCGTGAGAGAGTCGGGTCATTTCTCGTTTCCTTTTCAATGGTAGAATTTGTCACCGGTAGACATTCCACTATGGTCGAGTGGAACATCTCCACTGGGTCCACTGTAGGTGCCTCTTCTACCGTTGGCAACGGTAGGCGCGATAACCCATCAGCATTCCCATGCTGTTTTGTTCCTTTGTATTCTATGTCATATTGGTGTGCCCCTAGGAAAAGGGACCACCTCTGTAGCCTTTGCGCTGTCATAATGGGAACACCCTTTTTAGGGTTGAATATGGAGATGAGGGGTTGATGGTCAGTCAACAAGGTAAATTTTTGTCCGTGTAGGTAATGGTTGAATTTCTTCACCCCCCACACCAGGCTGAGTGCTTCCCTGTTGATCTGGGCATAGTTACGCTCAGCTGAGTTCAATGAGCGTGACGCAAAAGCTATCGGCCGCTCCGAGCCATCAGGGAATCTGCGATAATACCGCTACTACGCCAGTCTGATTGGCAGTGATGGGTTGTAATGAGCCAAAACTTCCTTGGACGTGATCAAGTCTTTACATTTATGGAAGGCACGTTTACAGTCCTCGCTCCATTCCCAAATTACTCCAGTTTGTAGCAGTTTGTTAAGAGGGTGCAGAACAGTTGACAAGTTTGGTAAAAATTTATGATAGTAATTTATCAATCCCAGGAACGACCTTAATTGTGAGACATTTTCAGGTGCTGGGGCTTTTATGACTGCTTCAATTTTTTCTGGGGACTTATGCAACCCTTCTTCGTTAATTATGTGGCCACAATATGATATTTGTTTCTGGAAAAATTCACACTTGGGGCGGTTTGCTCGTAGGCCCCGTTCTCTCAGTCTAGTGAGCACCTGCTCCAAATTGGCAAGGTGCTCGTTGTTGTTTTCTCCTGTTACAAGGATGTCGTCTAGGTAGCATTGAGTCCCAGGAATCCCTTGCAGGACTTGTTCCATAGCCCTTTGCCAGATAGCTGGAGCGGATGCTACTCCGAAAACCAGTCGATTGTACTGGTACAGGCCTTTGTGTGTGTTTATTGTGAGATACTTTTTAGAGGCCTCCTCAACCTCCATCTGTAGGTATACCTGTGCCAAATCAATTTTGGTGAAACGTTTCCCTCCGGATAGTGAGGCGAAAATATCTTCTATCCTCGGAAGAGGATACTGTACCGTGTGAAGGACCGGGTTTACAGTCACCTTGAAGTCCCCACAGATGCGAATTTTTCTCTGTTCTTCAGATTTATCATTATTCAGAGTTTTCTTCATGACCGGGACGATGGGTGTTGCCCATTCGCTCCAATCTATCTTGGATAACACGCCTGTCCTTTCCAAACTCTCCAGCTCTGCCTCGACTGCTGGACGAATTGCGTATGGCACCGGCCTTGCCTTAAAATACTTGGGAATTGCCGCATCTTCCACCTTTATTGAGGCGGTGATGCCTTTCAAGGTTCCTAGTTCCTGTGGAGCACTTCTTTGGCGTTGGCCAAGATGTCTTTCAATCGTTCAGGTATGACGTCATCATTTCTTTTTCTTACTGGTCACCGTCAGTGCCTGAATGGAGTGCCAGTCTAAACGTATCTTTCTGATCCATTCACGTACCAACAGCGGTGGACCACCATGTTGTAGAATGTATAAATACAACTTCTGTATTTCCTTGCCATTGTATACAACAGGCACCCTTATTTTCCCTCTGGGGTATACTTTCTGCCCCGTATATGTTTTTAAGATCATGGATGTGTCTTTCAAGGGTATATGCGGAAATAGCCGCTCGTAATCCTGTCGACTTATGACGGTCAGAGCTGATCCTGTATCTAGCTCCACTTTAACTGGGGACCCTGCTATCGTGAGGGTAACCCAAATGGTCTGGTAATCTTCTTTGGCAATTACATTATGTAATTTGAGACAGCTTAGTCTCTTGTTTCCGGAGTCGCTATTGCTCTTCTGGTCTTCGGAGCTACTGTCCGTCATCATTTGTACCTTTTTGTACTTTATTGATTTTTTTTTTGTCAGTGGATTTTTTGTTTCCAGATCGGCATACACGTGCAATGTGTCCCATCTTTCCGCATTGCCTGCATGCTTTGTCCTTGTACCAGCAGTCCCTCTGGTCATGGGTGGATCTGCCACACCGATAACATCTCTTGAAACCCTGTGTCATTTCATGGGTACCGAAATCCTGTGGCTTGTGCTGTATCTCTGCAGCTCCTCTCGCTGCTGCTTCGTATGATACAGCCATACTGAAAGCCTTGTCCAGTGTTAAATCTTTCTCAGAAAGTAGCCTTTTCTGTGTTCCTTCACTTAGGAGACCGCAGACGAATTTGTCTCGAAGAGAATCTGCCAGTCCTGCCCCGAATTGGCAGTGCTTTGATAGCTTCCTTAATTCGGTGAGGTAATCAGCGTTACTTTCATTCTTGTGCTGATTCCTCCTGAAGAATTTGAACCGTTCCGCTATCAGCAGCAGTGTTGGGTTTAAGTGCTCCTGTAGGGTATCAACAATTTCCTTAAAATTCTTGTCCATCGGTTTGGCTGGAGTGATTAAGTTTCGTAATAGCCCGTATGTCTTTGCGCCCATTAGATTTAGGAGTATCGATGCTTTTTTATCATCCTCTATTTCATTTGCTGTGCAATATACCTCTACTCTTTCTACATATGTGGTCCAATCCTCTACATCACCATCGAAAGCAGTAATATTGCCAGTCTTAGGCATCCTGAAAAAAAAATGGCGCCTCCCGCGCTTTCCTTTCTTCCTCGCTGAAAAAAAATGGCGCCTCCCGCGCTTTCCCGCTGCTGTTGCTGCTGACAACGCTGTTCTCCGCGGTTTTTAATTATACAAATATTTTTAATAGTCGGAGACTTGTTCCCGCCGGACTCTCTGGGACTTCCCCCTCCCTCTGCGTGGTCCGAACGCCGACCTGTTTTGCAGAGCTGGACGTCTCCCGAGTGCTCCACCCTTCGTCTCTGTTTGCCTGCGCCTTCACTGCTTGGCCCCACTGTAGAGCCAGCCGATCGAGCCCCAGCCCGCCGCCCAGGAAGGATTATTGCAGTACCTGCCACCAGCCTGGCTACCTGGTGAAACCACAGTTTTTTCTTTTTTTGTTTTTTTTTCTTCTTTCTTCTTCCTTCGTCTGAGGAATCGATCTCCTTGAGGTGCTGCCGAATTGCAGGTAAGTCCGTTTCCAATTCGTCGCCACTGTTGTATCCGTGTGTTAATGAAGTCACGGAATGCAGGAATTGGTTTACAGGTGTTTACTGGACAAAGTCTGGAGGTGAACTAACAGATACAAGACATTATACAGGCTTATATAGCCCGAGTGGCCACTACCGGCATTACAGTACACAGGGGCTCTTAAAGGCACATACACCACAGTGAACCTGTGGAATTCTCTGCCACAGAGGGCGGTGGAGGCCAGTTCATTAAATATATTCAAGAAAGAGTTGGATATATTTCTTAAGGCTAAAGGGATATGGGGAGAAGGCAGGGACAGGGTACTGAATTTGGATGATCAGCCATGATCTCATTGAATGGCGGAGCAGGCTCGAAGGGCCGAATGGCCTACTCCTATCTTCTATGTTTCTATGTAACAAAGGTTTGGATGAGGGTTTCAGGCACCAAACGTGGCAGTGAATTCACTCTCACCAAGTTCGCACAGATAGCAGTGTGATAATGACCAGATAATCTGTATTGGTGATGTTGGGTGAGCGATAAATATTGGTCCCAGGACACAGGGTGAACTCCCCCTGCCCTTTTTAGGTTTTTAAACTGTCATTTGAGTTTCTCTCCCTCTATTGTGAAGGGCGGGTACAGTCCCACAGTCACTGGTTGCCTTCTAGTGCTCCTCCGAGTGGCCAATGTGTGAGGGTGTGCAGGGATTGTTGGCAGCCTATTCAACCTTGGGGGCATCACAGACAAAATCAAACCCCCTTTGCAGACTCGGCCTTTGCTGCTGGGGGGTGACTGGACAGTGATCAGTAGCAGGAGCCCAGGGAACTGAGGCTAACTGCAGTCTCCCCAACTGCATCCCAGGCCGGGATCAGCTGAGCTCCCACACAGTGTGCAGCTGGAATGTGCAACCTATCCTGGGGAGTGGGGGAAAGGGAGGTCAAGGGTCAGCACCGAATGTCAGTCAACCTTGACCCCCAGACTCCCTCACTGATAGAATCATAGACATTTACAGCACAGGAGGAGGCCATTTGGCCCATCTTGTCCGTGCCGGCCGACAAAGAGCTATCCACCCTAATCCCACTTTCCAGCACTTGGTCCGTAGTCTTGTAGGTTACGGCACTTCAAGTGCATATCCAAGTACTTTTTAAATGTGATGAGTGTCTCTGCCTCTACCACCCTGTCAGGCAGTGAGTTCCAGACCCCCACCACCCTCTGGGTGAAAACATTTCCCCTCAAATCCCCTCTAAACTTCCGACCAATTACTTTAAATCTCTGCCCCCTGGTTATTGACCCTTCTGCTAAGGGAAATAGGTCCTTCCTATCCACTCTATCTAGGCCCCTCATAATTTTATACACCTTAATTAGGTCTCCCCTCAGCCCCCTCTGTTGCAAAGAAAACAACCCCAGCCTATCCAATCTTTCCTCATAGCTAAAATTCCCCAGCCTAGGCAACATCCTGCTAAATCTCCTTTGCACCCCCTCTAGTACAATCACATCCTTCCTGTAATGTGGTGACCAGAACTGCACGCAGTGTTCTAGCTGTGGCCTAACTAGTGTTTTATACAGTTCAAGCATAACCTCCCTGCTCTTATATTCTATGCCTCGGCTAATAAAGGCAAGTATCCCGTGTGCCTTCTTAACCACCTTATCTACCTGTCCTGCTACCTTCAGGGATCTGTGGACATGCACTCCAAGGTCCCTCTGATCCTCTACACTTCTCAGTGTCCTACCATTTATAGTGTATTCCCTTGCCTTGTTAGCCCTCCCCAAATGCATTACCTCACACTTCTCCAGATTGAATTCCATTTGCCACTGTTCTGCCCACCTGACCAGTCCATTGATATCTTCCTGCAGTCTGCAGCTTTCTTCTTCATTATCAACCACACGGCCAACTTTTGCATCATCTGCAAACTTCTTAATCATACTTCCTACATTCAAGACCAACTCATTGATATGGACCAATCAGCAGAACACGTTCTATTGACGTCATGACGTCTGCACCTTTTATGACGTCAAGACGTCCCAGAGCGCGTCACCCGCCGCCCGCCCATTGATCCCAGGATCTGTCTCCCTAATGGTCGGCGGACACGTCAATCACGCCCGCTGCCTGCTGTCACGTGACCCTGAGGCGTTCTCCGGCTCCGCCCGAGTGAAGTCGCTCCATTCGGTGCCTGCGGAGCCCTCGGACTCTCAGGCTTGGATTCCCCTTTATTCTCTCCCCTCCTCTGATCTCAATCGGATCTGGGGGAAAACTCACTTTCCCTCACTGATTGCGGCTCTTCACCAACACCGACTTTACAAAGAAAGCCCCGCGCGGCAGCCTGGAGCTCGGGCCCAGCGCACAGGGGAGGATGATTGACAGGGGCCCCGGGTGTGTGCTGAGCATGCGCGGTGCGGGTCGGGCGCCTGTGGAGCAGGAGAGGGCGGGGCCATGTGGCGCATGCGCGGGGTCAGCCACAACTCAGCGCGGCGGCCAGGACGCTTTCTGGAGCGCGGGGTATTGTAGGTATTGTAGCCGCCATTACTGTTGATCCTTTCAACCAACCTGTGCAGCAGCTGGGGCCTGAAAATCAGCTTCACTGCCCCTGGGCTGGGAAAAGGGGGACATGAGTACAGGTACCGTACCATAGTGGTTATGTTACTGGACTAGTTATCCAGAGGCCTGGACTAGTGATCTGGAGAAGTGAGTTCAAGTGAGAACTATATCTAACTCCTTCTTGAATATATTTAACAATTCATTAAATATATTCAAGAAGGAGTTAGATATATTTTTTAAGGCTAAAGGGATCAAGGGATATGGGGAGAAAGCAGGGACAGGGTACTGAATTTGGATGATCAGCCATGATCTCATTGAATGGCGGAGCAGGCTCGAGGGGCCAAATGACCTACTCCAACTCCTATCTTCTATGTTTCTATGTAATCCCAGCACAGCAGCTGCAGAACTTAAATTCAGTTAATTAAATAAATCTGGAATTAAAAGGCTAGTAATGGTGACCATGAAACCGTCGTTAAAAACCCATCTGGTTCACTAATCTGACTGGCTTAGATGTGACTTCAGACTCACAGCAGTGTGGTTGTCTCTTCACTGCCCTCTGAAGTGGCCTAGCAAGCCCCTCAGTTATACCAAACCACTGTAAAGAAGTGTAACCGCACTGTGGGAGCACCTTCACCACACGGACTGCAGTGGTTCAAGGCGGCGGCTCGCCACCACCTTCTCAAGGGCATCTAGAGATGGGCAATAAATGCTGGTGTTGCCAGCGACGCCCACATCCCGTGAAGGCTAAAGGGATCAATTGAATGGCGGAGCAGGCTCGAGGGGCAGAATGGCCGACTCCTGCTCCTATCTTCTATGTTTCTATGAATGATTACATAAAAAAAATGGAGACCACGTTCTCCCTCTTACCCCTTTCTACACTCCTTTCACAGGGTTTTAGAAGTGGAGCCTTTAAGGACAGGAGGCTGAGACCAAACATCACATCAAGATCTGACAGAGTTACAGGATTCCTCAGGACCTGATGCAATCGGTCCTCCAATCTGCTGGCACATCAGTGAACCAGCGAGTTCACACTGATGAGAGACCTTTTAAATGTTCTGAGTGTGGGAAGAGCTTCAAGAACTACAAGCACCTGAAGCGACACCAGTGGCTACACATTGGGGAGAGCCCGTTCACCAGCCCCACGTTCCAGAAGGGATTCACTCAGCCATCCGCTCCGATGATACACCAGCAAGATCACACGAGGGAGAGACCTTTAACTCGCTCCGTGTGTGGGATGGGATTAATTGCACCCTCCGTGCTGCTGAGACACCAGCTTGTCCACACCGATGTGAGACCATTGACCTGCTCCGTGTTTTTGAATCGATTCTCTCATTCTGCCACCCTCCTGAGACACCAGCTTGTTCACGGTGATGAGAGACCGATTAAATGTTCTGACTGTGGGAAGAGATTTAAAAGGTCCCAGGATTTGAAGAGACACCAGCTGGAGAGAGCAGGAGAGACTCTGTTCACCTGCTCCGTGTGTGGGAAGAGATTCATTCGGTCCTCGAATCTGCTGGCTCACCAGCGAGTTCACACTGGGGAGAGACCGGTGAAACAGTCCGACTGTGGGAAAAGCTTTAAAAGGTCCCAGGTGCTGAAGGGACACCAGCTGGAGAGAGCAGGAAAGAGGCTGTTCACCTGCTCCGTGTGTGGGAAGGGATTCACTCAGTCATCCCACCTACTGACACACCAGCAAGTTCACACTGATGAGAGACCGTTTAAATGTTCTGTCTGTGGGAAGAGCTTTAAAAGCTCCGTGGAACTGAAGTTACACCAGCGAGTTCACACTGATGAGAGACCATTTACATGTCCTGTCTGTGGGAAGAGCTTTAATAGCTCCACGGAACTGAAGGTACACCAGCGAGTTCACACTGATGAGAGACCATTTACATGTCCTGTCTGTGGGAAGAGCTTTAAAAGCTCCACGGAACTGAAGTTACACCAGCGAGTTCACACTGATGAGAGACCATTTACATGTTCTGCCTGTGGGAAGAGCTTTAAAACCTCTGGGGATCTGAAGCAACACCAGCAAGTTCACTCCGATCAGAGACCATTTACATGTTCTGTCTGTGGGATGAGCTTTACAAGCTCCAGGAATCTGAACGGACACCAGCGAGTTCACACTGGGAAGAGGCCATTCACCTGCTCCGTGTGTGGGAAGGGATTAACTCAGTCAGCCCACCTGTTGACACACCAGCGAATTCACACTGATGAGAGACCGTTCACCTGCTCCGTGTGTGGGAAGGGATTCACTCAGTCATCCCACCTGGTGAGACACCAGCGAGTTCACACTGATGAGAGACCATTTACATGTTCTGCCTGTGGGAAGAGCTTTAAAACCTCTCGGGAACTGAAGCAACACCAGCTTGTTCACACTGATGCGAGACCATTTAAATGTTCTGCCTGTGGGAAGAGCTTTAAAACCTCTGGGGATCTGAAGCAACACCAGCGAGTTCACTCCGATCAGAGACCTTTTACATGTTCTGTCTGTGGGATGAGCTTTAAAAGCTCCAGGAATCTGAACGGACACCAGCGAGTTCACACTGGGAAGAGGCCATTCACCTGCTCCGTGTGTGGGAAGGGATTCACTCGGTCCTCGAATCTGCTGAAACACCAGCGAGTTCACACTGATCTGTAGTGCAGGGCCCTGGAGAAAGCTGGGGTGACATGAACATGGAATGGATGAATGTTTTATAAATCTTGTACTGCTGTTTAATCTTTAAGACTGTTGTGCTGATGATTCCCTTTGATTGACTGTTCATGGTGTTCCATAGAATGTACAGCACAGAAACAGGCCATTCGGCCCAACTGGTCCATGCCGGTGTTTGTGCCTCACACCCACCCTACTTCAATTAACCCGATCAACATCTCCTCCCATTCCTTTCTCCCTCATGTGGCTTCCTCATAAATACATCTGTGCTGTTCACCTCAACCACTCCTTGTGGTAACGAGTTCCCCATTCTACCACTCTCTGGGTAAAGATATTTCTCCTGAATTCACTGCTGGATTTCTTAGTGCCTTTTATATTTATAGCCACATAAATATGATGAGATTTTGTTAAGCTGCCCAGTATGTTGTTGTACTTTGTCTTTTTCTGATGAATGAAACATTACTGAGCCCCTGTACCCGTGTTATGGGATGAAGTGCCAGACAAGTAAAGACACAACGTCTGGGTGTGAATCGAATAATAACCTCACGGACCGTATACGTGTGATAACCAGATGGGCTTGTGGTTATAGTCTGGTCACAGATGGATTAAATTCCCTGAAATAGCAGGAGTTCAGGAGGCGGTCAACAGAAACAATCCCATTTCCTGAGCAGTAACCAAGCTTGTGTATAAGAACAGGCCACTTAAGCCGTTGTCAGTTGGAACAGACTCGAAGGTCGCACGCGAATCCACTGTACTTCCATTCTCCAGATTGAGGGAATTATCACCCGATCTGTGTTATGCAGCGCTCTTAATAAAGTCTGGAGAGACAATTTGTGTTCTTGTGAGCTTGATTATCTGGTATCCGAAACCCTGGGACTCCCGATCATTAGAGTCAACCTCAGTGTGTGGAAAGGGATTCCCTGGTGTATCCCACCCGCTGACACACCAGAGTGTCCACAGTGTGACTGCGGTGGGTCGATTCCACTGTTTCCGATGCCTTCAATCACAGGCATGTGCGGCGCAGTTAAAGGGACATCGACCGTCACATCCTCTTCCCTCGGAGTATTGGTGTCAGTTAAAGAGTCTGCGATCTTTTTTTCTTCTCCTTTGTAACTAAAGGGACAATGTGTCTCCTTACCTCAGCGTAACACCTCGATATTTAAAGGGACATTGTCTCTCTGTATTCATAGAATCACAGAATAGCACAGAAGGAGGCCATTCGACCCATCGAGTCTGCGCCGGCTCTTTCGAAGAGCAATCCAGTTAGTCCCACTCCTCCGCTCTTTCCCCATATTCCTGCAATTTATTTCAGTTCAAGTATTTATCCCGTCCCCTTTTGAAGGCTCCTGTTGAATCTGCTTCCACCGCCCTATCAGGCAGCGTGTTCCCCATCACAACAACTCGCTGTGGAAAAAATGTTTCCTCATGTCACCTCTGGTTCTTTTGCCAATCACCTTAAATCTGTGTCCTCTGGTTAACGACCCTTCCTCCACTGGAAACAGTTTCTCCTTATTTACTCTATCCAAACGCTTCATGATTTTTAACACCTCTATCAAATCTCCCCTTAACCTTCTCTGCTCCAAGGAGAACAATCCCAGCTTCTCCAGTCTCTCCACATAACTGAAGTCCCTCATCCCCGGTACCATTCTCGTAAATCTCCCCTTAGCCTTCTCTGCTCCAAGGAGAACAACCCCAGCTTCTCCCGTCTCTCCACATAACTGAAGTCCCTCATCCCCAGTACCATTCTCGTAAATCTCCCCTTAACCTTCTCTGCTCCAAGGAGAACAACCCCAGCTTCACCCGTCTCTCCGCATAACAAGTCCCTCATCCCTGGTACCATTCTAGTAAATCGCCCCTTAACCTTCTCTGCTCCAAGGAGAACAACCCCAGCTTCTCCCGTCTCTCCACATAACTGAAGTCCCTCATCCCTGGTACCATTCTAGTTAATCTCCCCTTAACCTTCTCTGCTCCAAGGAGAACAACCCCAGCTTCTCCAGTCTCTCCACATAACTGAAGTCCCTCATTCCTGGTACCATTCTGGTCAATCTCCCCTTAACCTTCTCTGCTCCAAGGAGAACAATCCCAGCTTCTCCAGTCTCTACACATAACTGAAGTCCCTCATCCCTGGTACCATTCTGGTCAATCTCCCCTTAACCTTCTCTGCTCTAAGGAGAACAATCCAAGCTTCTCCAGTCTCTACACATCACTGAAGTCCCTCATCCCCGGTACCATTCTCGTAAATCTCCCCTTAACCTTCTCTGCTCCAAGGAGAACAATCCCAGCTTCTCCAGTCTCTCCACATAACTGAAGTCCCTCATCCCCGGTACCATTCTCGTAAATCTCCCCTTAACCTTCTCTGCTCCAAGGAGAACAATCCCAGCTTCTCCAGTCTCTCCACATAACTGAAGTCTCTCATCCCTGGTACCATTCTAGTAAATCTCCTCTGCACCCTCTCCAAGGCCTTGACATCCTTCCTCTAGGAAAGAGTGGTCATAGCATGGCTGAATTTAACATTCAGTTGGAGGGTGAGGAAGTTGTATCTCAAACCAGTATCCTGATCTTAAACAAAGGCAATTACACTGGCTAAAGTGGACTGGAAAAACAAATTAAAGGTTAAGATAGTTGACATGCAGTGGCGGACATTCAAGGAGATATTTCATAACTCTCCAAAAAATATATTCCAGTGAAAAAGAAAGATTTTAAGAGAAGGGAGCACCATCCGTTGCTAACTAAGGAAGTAAAGTTCGAAACCCTACTCCTTCTGGCCCAGCGGCGGGGATGCTTACCGCTACGCAAAAGGCCCACTCCGCGCAAAAGGTGACACCCATACGTTTCCTGCGCCTTTTCCCTCCCCGTGACTGGAGCCCTATGCTGCCACTTGAAAGACCAAGCTATCATCTGTCCTTTTTGCGGCGCCTTTGACTTCTCATTACCAATGATGAGCAGGCGCTGCGCCTCCACCTCGTTGAGGAGATTGCTGAGGTCATCATCAGTTCAATTGTGTGTTCTTTTAATGCCGTGAATTGTGCTCATTCCAGCCATTTCATGTTGCTAATCAGAGTGGGCCTTTGGCGTAGTGGTAGGATCCCCGCCGCTGGGCGAGACGGGGTAGGGTTTCGAACCCCGCTCCAGACAGTCCCGGCAAGTGGAGTCGGAGCTCCGGCTCTAAATTCTGGGTTGACATCCAGTGGGATATTTGCATCCGTGGGTGTGGGTGGCCCCCCCTCCTCGTATAGCTTGTGGGAGCCCGTAAAACCCTCCCACCATAGGACTAACCACCCTAATGGCTGGTTCAAAGATGGTTACGGTCACGGAATGAGTGTTAATCACGGCCATAAATCCTTCCACCACTTCATACAGTTCCCCAAAGGGAACAGTGTGAAGACACGTATGACGACATTGCTAAATAAATAAATGGAATGAAAAAAATTATTTCAGGGCTTTTAAAAGTCTTTAAATTGCTTTAATTCTGTTTAAAACTACTTCAGATTCTTCAAAATAATGTAAACGTTTTTAAAAGTTTATAAAAGTTACCAAAAGCTTCATAAAAATACCAAAAACCTATTTGAAATGCTGCTCTCCATGTAAAAATACTTTGCAGCTTGTGAGAAACATTGGGGGCGTGTCCTATTAAACTGAGACCTCAAGGGGCGTGTCCTATTAAACTGAGACCTCAAGGGGCGTGTCTCAGTTGCACTGCGCGCTACAGGCTTCGCGCTGGCTGCACTCCTGGGCGGCGTGACGTCAGACGCTGCCCGGGATTCTTCTGTTTCAAAAAGGAATTCCAGGCGTCCCTGGAGGTGAATGGCAGGTGCGTCGGGTAAGTGCAGATCGGGGGCTTGCACGCGCGGCAAGCACCCGACCCGAATTTCTGCCCCAATGTTGCCAAGATTGGTGGGAGACCAGAGGATTGGGGAATTTTTAAAAACCAGCAAAGGATGACTAAAAAAATAATAAAGAGAGAGAAGATGAATTATGAGAGTAAACTGGCAAGAAACATTAAAACAGATAGTAAGAGCTTCTACAGGTATATAAAAAGGAAGAGGGTAGCTAAAGTAAATGTTGGTCCCTTAGAGGATGAGACTGGGGAATTAATAATGGGGAACGGAGAAATGGCAGAGACTCTGAACAAATATTTTGTATCTGGCTTCACGGTAGAAGATACTAACAACATCCCAATAATGGATATACAAGGGGCCACAGGGAGGGGGGAACTAAACACAATCACTATCACTAAGAAACATAGAAGATAGGAGCAGGAATAGGCCATTCGACCCCTCGAGCCTGCTCCGCCATTCAATGAGATCATGGCTGATCATCCAAATTCAGTACCCTGTCCCTGCCTTCTCCCCATATCCCTTGATCCCTTTAGCCTTAAGAAATATATCTAACTCCTTCTTGAATATATTTAATGAATTGGCCTCAACTGCCTTCTGTGGTAGAGAATTCCACAGGTTCACCACTCTCTGGGTGAAGAAATTCCTCCTCATCTCTGTCCTAAATGGCTTACCCCTTATCTTTAGACTGTGACCCCTGGTTCTGGACTCCCCAGCCATCGGGAACATCCTTCCTGCATCTAATCTGTCTAGTGCTGTTCGAATTTTATAAGTTTCAATGGCCAATTATATGTCCTCTCCTTGGATCTTATGCTATCCCTAATTTCCCTTGTTAGCCACGGTTGAGTCACCTTTATTGTTTTATTTTTATGCCAAACTGGGATGAACAAATTCTGTAGTTCATCCATGCGGTCTTTGAATGTTTGCCATTGCTTATCCACCATCAACCCTTTGTGTGACATTCCCCAATCAATCCTACCCAATTCGCGCCTCAGACCATCGTAGTTTCCTTTATTTAATCCTTTCTTGCATTCTCTCTTTGTCCTTCTTATATCCTGTTTCAATTTCCCCACACTCTCTCTATTCTGCCTGTTCTTTGACTGTATTCTGTACCTGACATTTGTCGTAAAGCTCCTTTTTCTGTCTTATTTTTACCTCTATATCCTTTCTAATCCAGGGAGCTCCAGTGTTGGATGCCCCATCTTTTCTCCTTATATGGGAATATGCTCGGTTTGTACCTGAACTATCTCAGCCTTGAAGGCCTGCCATTGCTCATTCACTGTTTTCCTTTCCATAACTACTTTAAACCTAATGATATTGTGACCACTGTTAACCAGATCCCTCCTGCCCCAGAACCAATGAGAGACCCTTTAAATGTTTTGACTGTGCGATGAGGTTTCAGAGCTCATCCCATCTGCTGAGTCACCAGCCTGTTCACACACATCCTCAAAAAAGGAAATTGCTGGCGGCACTAAAGATTCCTCACCATCTCAGAGTACTGACCCTTTAATTACAATCTCGCAGAACAAGGAGAATCACTTCTGTTAACTACCACAAATCCCTGTGTGGAGGAGAGGGGAGATACAGTCTGTCCCAGTAACTGTCGCACAACAGAATTAGTGACCCTGTCCCATAAAGGCTTGACGCTCCCCCACTCCCTGCTTTTCCTCAAGTGTCTCATCCTTAAAATTCTCATCCTTGTTTTCAAATCCCTCCGTGGCCCCGCCCCTCCCTATCTCTGGAATCTCTTCCAGCCCCTACAACCTTCTGAGATATCTGCGCTTCTCTAATGCCTCTTGAGCATCCCCGATTTTAATCACTCCACCATTGGCGGCCGTGTCTTCAGCTGCCTGGGCCCTAAGCTCTGGAATTCCTTCCCTAAACCTCTCCATCTCTCTACCTCTCTCTCCTTCTTTAAGATGCTCCTTAAAACCTACTTCTTTGACCAAGCTTTTGGTCATCTGCCCGAATATCTCCTTATGTGGCTCGGTGTCAAATTTTGTTTTCTAACGCTCCTGTGACGAACCTTGGGACGTTTTACTACATTAAAGGTGCTTTATAAATACAAGTGGTTGTTGTTGTTTCCTGAAACTAATAACAAATTCCCAGAGGGGAAAAAACTTGTACTTTTACTCCCAAATGTTAGAAAGTTTGTGCCACAGAAGCACGGGGTTTATCTGCTTTTATTCGTGAATTTAAAAAGTCTGTATTGCAATCTGAGCCGGTGTGTTGTGAGCCAAAGAGCCTTGTGTCCAATGAGGGGAATAAAGGCCCACAGCCTCCCCTGGCCCCGGGCCCTGAACAAGGGACTGGAGAAACTCGCTGCCCTGCGGATCAGACAATCAGCCAGCGCTAGTCCCGCCCCTCGGGCTCCCCGATTGGTTGGAGGACCCGCTGCCGGCTCGCTCCTCCAGCCGCGCCCGCTCCCTATTGGTCGGAAGCTCCCGTCAATCAGGCCGCGGGCCCGGGTCACGTGTCCCTCACCGACTTTACAAAGAAAGCCCCGCGCGGTCGCCGGGCGGAGCTGCTGGTCGGCGGGAGCGGGGTCGGGAGATTAATAAACTGCAGGTAGGCCCCGGGCCCCATTATTAAAACACTCAACATTATCCGCTTCAAAAACGCCCGGTGTGGGCCTCAGGCCCCGAACAAGAGCCTCCGGGCCGGGCATTTGCCCTGCGCGGGGTGGCAGCTGCGGGGCTTTAGAAACATAGAAACATAGAAGATAGGAGCAGGAGTAGGCCATTCAGCCCTTCGAGCCTGCTCCGCCATTCAATGAGATCATGGCTGATCAACCAAATTCAGTACCCGGTCCCTGCCTTCTGCCCATATCCCTTAATCCCTTTAGCCTTAAGAAATATATCCAACTCTTTTTTGAATATATTTAATGAACTGGCCTCCACCGCCCTCTGTGGCAGAGAATTCCACAGGTTCACCACTCTCTGGGTGAAGAAATTCCTCCTCATTTCAGTCCTAAATGGCCTACTCCTTATCCTTAGACTGTGACCGCTGGTTCTGGACTCCCCGGCCATCAGGAACATCCTTCCTGCATCTAGTCTGTCCAGTCCTGACAGAATTTTATAAGTTTCGATAAGATCCCCTCTCAATCTTCTAAACTCCAGTGAGTATAAGCCCAATCGACACAATCTCTCCTCATACGTCATTCCTGCCATCCCAGGTATCAGCCTGGTGAATCTTCGCTGCACTCCTTCCATGGCAAGAACGTCCTTCCTCAGGTAAGGCGACCAAAACTGCACACAATACTCAAGGTGCGGTCTCACCAAGGCCCTGTACAACTGTAGCAAGACATCCTTGTCCCTGTACTCGAACCCTCTTGCTACGAAGGCCAACATACCATTTGCCTTCTTAACTGCCTGCTGCACCTGCATGCTTACCTTCAGCGATTGGTGCACAAGAACACCCAGGTCTCTTTGCACTTCCCCTTCTCCCAATCTATTGCCATTCAAATAATAATCTGCCTTCCTGTTTTTGCCACCAAAGTGGATAACCTCGCATTTATCCACATTATAGTGCATTTGCCATGTTTCTGCCCAATCACCCAATCTGTCCAAATCGTACTGGAGTTTCACGACATCCTCCTCACAGCTTACCCTCCCACCCAGCTTTGTGTCGTCTGCAAATTTGGAGAGATTACATCCAATTCCCTCGTCCAGATCATTAATATATATTGTGAACAGCTGGGGTCCTAGGACCGATCCTTGCGGTACCCCACTAGTCACTGCCTGCCACTTGGAAAACGACCCATTTATTCCAACTCTTTGCTTTCTGTCCGCCAACCAACTTTGCTTTCTCCCGGTGACAGACCCGGGGTAACGGCTGCCATCTTGAGAGGCTCAGGGGGCAGCAGGGCGAATGCGCGGCCCCCTTGGCCAGGAACCAGGAGGAGAGAAACTTGTCAATTTCTATCCTGGACTCACAGTGATGGCTTTTGTAAACTCCTTTTACAGGCTGTGAGAAGGGCAGCATTTACACACCGCAAACTCAGACCAACAACTACTTACCTTTATATGGCACCTTTAAAATGTCACACTAGTGCAGTCAGACAATAACTGACACACATACTATGTTTGTGGTCCAGTTCCTTCACAACTGTAACAATTTTATTCCGGTTGCTGTGAAGGCTGCGCTCATTCTGCTCGTACACCTGGTCTCCAAAGGAGGCAAAACAGGACTAATGCTGCCGAGCTCAGCTCTCCATGTCTCTCCAGTGGCTGAAGGGTCTGTGATGGGCCTTCAATAACCACAAAACTAGAAGTTATAGACTTAAACAAGTTGGCTTTTAATCACTAAGATCAGAGCTAACATCTCAACACGCCGACTGGTTCACAGGAATGAGTCATACAGATCCTGGGATCTTTATGTAAGAGAAGTCAGGGGCGGAGCCAAGAGCCAACACCTGGAACCTCCCAGGTCCGTGCCTCCGCAGTGTCTTTCAGGTTATCTGCAGTGTCCTCCAGGTTAAAGTTGGGTATTGATACCTCTGGGCGTCCTGTCTCTTTGTAGTGTAGGTCTTCATCGGGTAGTCTCCCATCGTTCTCTCCGCTCCCCAAGGGAGCGAGGTCTTTTATGGAAACAGTGTCCTCTCGCCCGTCAGAGTATTTGATATAGGCGTACTGAGGGTTTGCATGGAGGAGCTGTACCTTTTCCACAAGGGGGTCCATTTTATGGCCTCTCACGTGCTTCCGCAATAGTACTGTCCCCGGAGACGTCAGCCACGTGGGTAGAGATATGCCTGAGGTGGATTTCCGGGGGAAAACGAACATCTTTTCGTGAGGGGTAGCGTTAATGGCAGTATATAACAGAGACCTTATGCAGTGGAGCACGTCTGGGAGGACTTCCTGCCAGCGGGAGGTCGGAAGGCCTTTTGACTTTAAGGCTAACGTGACAGCCTTCCAAACAGTAGCATTCTCCCTTTCCACTTGCCCATTACCCCGGGGGTTGTAGCTAGTGGTTCTGCTAGTGGCTATCCCCTTCGTGAGCAAGAACTGGCGCAGCTCGTCACTCATGAATGATGTCCCACTATCACTGTGTATGTAGTTCGGCATGCCAAACATGCAGAATAGATTACAGAGACACTTGATGACCGTGGCACTGTTCATGTCTGGGCAGGGAATGGCGAAGGGGAAGTGGGAATAATCATCAATGATATTGAGGAAGTATACGTTACGGTCGGCAGAGGGAAGGGGTCCCTTGAAGTCCAGACTTAGGCGCTCGAATGGCCGTGTGGCTTTGATAAGGTGTGCACGGTCAGGCCTGTAGAAATGAGGCTTGCATTCCGCACAGATGCGGCAGGCTCTGGTCATTGCCCTGACCTCCTCGATGGAGTGGGGCAGATTGCGGGACTTTATAAAATGGTATAGTTGGGTGACCCCTGGGTGACAGAGGTCGTTGTGGAGACCCTGTAATTTGTCCGTATGAATGCTGGCACACATTCCCCACGATAGGGCATCTGGGGGTTCATTAAGGGCTCCTGGCCTGTACATAATATTATAGTCGAACGTGGATAGTTCGATCCTCCACCTGAGTATTTTGTCATTCTTGATTTTCCCCCTTTGTTTGTTATTAAGCATGAAAGCCACCGACCGCTGGTCGGTGAGCAGGGTGAAACGTTTGCCGGCTAGGTAGTGTCTCCAGTGCCGCACTGCCTCCACTATAGCCTGTGCCTCCTTCTCGACAGAAGAGTGCCTGATTTCAGGTCCCTGAAGGGTTCAGGAGAAGAAGGCCACAGGTCTCCCAGCCTGATTGAGGGTCGCAGCTAAGGCAAAGTCTGACGCATCACTTTCTACTTGAAAGGGAATGCATTCGTCCACTGCACACACTGCAGCCCTTTCAATGTCCTGTTTAATACTGGTGAAAGCCTCCCGAGCTTCAGCTGATAGTGGGAAGGACGTCGATTTAATGAGGGGTCGGGCCTTATCAGAGTAATTGGGCACCCATTGGGCATAATACGAAAAAAATCCCAGGCACCTTTTTAAAGCTTTGGGATTGTGTGGCAGGGGCAGTTCCTTTAGGGGGCGTAATCAGTCAGGGTCTGGTCCAATTACCCCATCTTCCACCACACAGCCGAGGATACAGAGACGGGTTGTGTTGAAGACACATTTGTCTTCGTTGTAGGTTAGATTCAGCTTTAGGGCAGTTTTTAAAAATCTCGCAAGATTTAGGTCGTGGTCTTGCTGGTTGTGCCCGCAGATAGTGACATTGTCCAGATAGGGGTAGGTAGCTTGTAGTTTATTCTCGTCAACCATGCGGTCCATCTCACGTTGGAAGACCGAGACCCCATTTGTTACCCCGAAGGGCACTCTGAGAAAATGGTAGAGGCGCCCGTTCACCTCGAAGGCGGTGTATGGGCGGTCCTCCGTTCTAATGGGGAGCTGGTGATACGCGGATTTGAGGTCGATAGTCGAGAAGACTCGGTATTGCGCAATCTGGTTGACCATTTCTGATATGCGGGGTAAAGGGTAGGCATCCAGCTGGGTATAAATATTAACAGTCTGGCTGTAGTCAATTACCATCCGTTTCTTTTCGCTATTTTTAACTATGACTACTTGGGCACGCCACGGGCTGGTACTGCATTCAATAATGCCTTCCCGCAGGAGTCTGTCCACTTCCGCCTTGATAAAGTGTCTGTCTTCCAGACTGTACCGTCTACTTTTGGTCGCTATGGGCCTACAGTTCGGAGCGAGATTAGCGAATAAAGAGGGCGGGCTGATTTTTAAGGTTGATAGGCCACAGACTGTGAGTGGCGGCTGGGACCCGCCATATGCTAGCGTGACACTTTTGTGGTGGCACTGGAAGTCCAGGCCCAAGATTACATTAACACAGAGTTCTGGCATCACAAGGAGTTTAAAATCCTTGTAGTCCGTGCCTTTTACAGTCAGTGTTACCACACAGTAGCCCAAAATGTCCGAAGTGTGGGGCTTAGCAGCCATAGCAATTCTGCTCCGTGTAGGGGTTACCGTTAATGAGTGCCGCCGTACCAGGCTTGGGTGGATAAAACTCTCGGTACTCCCACAGTCAATTAAACATTTCGTTAAATTCCCGTTTACCTGTATGTCCATCATGGATTTTGTCAACGGGTGTGGCCTGGATTGATCCACCGTGTTCGAAGCCACTGTTGGGCCCTGGACGGCCGTTGAGTCGGGAAAAGATGGCAGATCCCAAGATGGCGGCCCGCACGGCACGCACGAGGCGGTGACAGAGTTGGAAATCGGATTCCCCCTGCAGACTTTGCTAAAATGCCCCTTTTTCTTACATTTGAAGCATGTAGCGTCCTTCGCTGGGCATCGTTGTCTGGGGTGCTTGGCCTGGCCGCAGAAGTAGCATTTCAGGCCTCGAGACATTGCCGCTGTAGTAGGACTCATGGGTGAACTTCTGTGTGGGGACTCCGGCGGCGTAGAGCTGGTCTGAGACCTGGATGGGGAAGATGGCTGATTCCAAGAAGGCGGCCCCCTCGGCGCGCACGAGGCAGTGAGGGCCGCATGGCCGGAAGAATAAGAGTCAGAGTTTTTCTGGGCCACGTCCAGCGATCGCGCAGTGGCCACTGCCTTTTTTAAGTCCAGGACCTCCTTCTCCAGCAGTCTCTGCCAGATATAATTCGATTTGAGGCGCGTGATGAAGGAATCGCGGACCAATTCGTCAGAGTACGCGTTGGCCGTCATGGCCTTGCAGTTACAGTCCTGGACCAGGTCCTTTAGGCCCTGTAAGAAATCGTCCATTGATTCCTCTGGTCGCTGCCTGCGTGTAGCCAGCAGATGTCTGGCGTACACTTCGTTTACCGGCCTCTGGTATTGGGCCTTCAGGATAGTGATGGCCTCCGTGTAAGAGGTGGCATCCCGGATGAACGAATAAATCCGATGACTTACGCGAGTAGTCAGCAGACTCAGTTTATCTACCTTGCTAGCGGATGAGGCCCCCGCAAAGAGTTCAAAGCATTTGAGCCAGTGTCCAAATTGATTTGATGCTTCAGCAGAATGTGGATCCAAGTCCAGACGCTCTGGTTTTAGGAGTCGATCCATCCCAGTATTCTTTAGTGATTAAAATTGATGGGCCTTCAATAACCACAAAACTAGAAGTTATAGACTTAAACAAGTTGGCTTTTAATCACTAAGATCAGAGCTAACATCTCAACACGCCGACTGTTCACAGGAATGAGTCATACAGATCCTGGGATCTTTATGTAAGAGAAGTCGGGGCGGAGCCAAGAGCCAAGACCTGGAACCTCCCAGGTTAGTCGGGAAAGAGGAAGTGAAACTATACACAGTGGGGGAGGGTAATATACATGAGTGCAAAACGAATACAGGATCAAGACAAACAGATTTCATTACAGTCTGTAACCCTGTCAGGGACACCCCTGCCACAGGACTCAATATCCACCCCCTCCACCACTGGTGCAGTGTGTTTGCAGTATGTACGGTCCACAAGATGACCACAGTCAGGCCGTGTGGAGTCAAGGGCCAGGCAGCAGAATGGATGGAAAGATCGCAACAAACTTCCCTTAACTCCAACCCTCTGATTTCTATTTTGTAGCCAGCTTTCCATCCATTCTGCTGCCTGGCCCTTCACTCCCCACGGCCTGACCTGGGTCATCTTGTCGATCTTACAAACTGTTTATTGATATAGCAAGCTGGTCAGAAAACAGAGATGGGGTTGGGAGCAGCTACTCAGACTGGCAAAAGGTGGGAAGTGGTGTTCCACAGGGATCGGTGCTGGGATCACTGTTGTTCATAAACGATTTGGACTCGGGAATCAGAAGAACAATTTCAAAGTTTGTCGATGACACCAAATTGGGAGGTAGAGTTAATACTGAGGAAGACAAAATGCAAGAAGATATTAATAAATTTCAGAATGGGCGTGTAATTGGCAAATGAATTTCACTATAGGTCAGTGTGAGGTGGTGTGTTAATGAATTTCACTATAGATCAGTGTGAGGTGGTGTGTTTTGGTGGGAAGAATAAGGAGGCCACACACTACTTGGACAAGGGGGAGAAATTGGGTTGCTTTGCGCCTCCCGTGATATTCAGCGGGAGGTTAGCGCCGGCAATGACGTCATCGCCTTGGGTTGCGACCCCATACCTATTGCCGGGCGATATGTCTGACAGGGTCAAGGGTCGTTCTTGCAGCCGCCGCGGCGCCACTTTAAAGGGCAGGTGTCGGCGGCAACTTTTTATTTTGGCCGACTGCCAGCACCTGCCCCCTTCTCCTTTCTTCTTCGGGGTGTCAGCCGTGATCGCACAGCCCGGCGCTCCTCTTGATCCGACACCCCGCTCCCTGGTGGTCCAGCAGGGCCCTGGTGTGCGCAGTGCTAGGCTCCTCCCCTTTAATCAGGGAGGGAGGTCTGTTATGACACGGTGCTATGTGCCGACGGGCGTGGCGCTGTTACATGAAGCACCGTGAAATTCACTGGTCGCGCCTCAAGAGGGTGGGGAGTGCTTCCAGTAGCACCCTGCCTGGGGCGTTACCACTAAATTTAATGCGCAGGGGCGCTAACTTTTTCAGGGCACTAAAATTAACCCCGGTGACATTAGCAACCCATAGGGGGCGCCACCGAATTTCCCCCTAAGAGTCTAAATGGGCTGGAGGAGCAGAGGGATCCAGGGATACAGATACACAAATCACTAAAAGTAGCGACACACGTTAATAAGGCCATTAAAAAAAAAGCACTGGGGTACATTCCTAAAGGAGCCTCCTGTTCCGTGCCTAGAAGCTCTGAACCATGGCAGAGAGCGGCTGGGACATGTTTCTCACCCGCCTCGAGATTAACCCGCACGGCAACTTTGCTGTCAGTGAAGAGAGACAAGAAAGACTAAAGTGCCGTTTGCCCCTCTCAGTGTGGCCCTGAAGGACTGTGTCCAGGCTGGAGTTCTGTTCCTGCTGTACAATCCTCCCCCAGATTGTCCTTTCTGAGCTCCAGCCAGGTGATGCTAAACACTCAGGTGGGAAAGAAGGAAATCTACAATAATGTGTTTAAAACAAAGCTCGTTTATTTGATATCTATCCAGAATATTAAACTCCAGCCCAGTTATAGGGGTTATTAACATCAGCAGAAACAAACCCCAACTGTCAGAATGAATATGGTTCAGTCCTGAATGTGATTAACAGCAGCAATAACAGCAGAATCCAACCCCTGCAGTCACTTGTGAACTCGCTGGTGTGTCAGCAGGTTGGATGACTCAGTGAATCCCTTCCCACACTCAGAGCAGGTGAACGGCCTCTCCCCAGTGTGAACTCGCTGGTGTCTCAGCAGGTCGGATGACTGAGTGAATCCCTTCCCACACATGGAGCAGGAGAACGGCCTATCCCCAGTGTGAACTCGCTGGTGTTTCAGCAGTTTGGATGCCAGAGTGAATCCCTTCCCACACTCAGAGCAGGTGAACGGCCTCTCCACAGTGTGAACTTGTTGATGTGTCAGCAGTTTGGATGCCAGAGTGAATCCCTTCCCTCACACGGAGCAGGTGAACGTCTCTCCCCAGTGTGAACTCGCTGGTGATTCAGCAGCTTGGATGAATTAGTGAATCCCTTCCCACACTCTGAGCAGGTAAACGCCCTCTCCCCAGTGTGAACTCGCTGGTGTGTCAGCAGCTTGGATGAATTAGTGAATCCCTTCCCACACTCAGAGCAGGTGAACGGCCTCTCCCCAGTGTGAACTCGCTGGTGATTCAGCAGGTTGGATGAATTAATGAATCCCTTCCCACACTCAGAGCAGGTGAACGGCCTCTCCCCAGTGTGAACTCACTGGTGTGTCAGCAGGTGGGATGAATTAGTGAATCCCTTCCCACACTCAGAGCAGGTGAACAGCCTCTCCCCAGTGTGAACTCGCTGGTGTATCAGCAGATTGGATGAATTAGTGAATCTCTTCCCACACTCAGAGCAGGTGAACGGTCTCGCTCCAGTGTGAACTCACTGGTGTGTCTGAAGTTCAGATGACTGAGTGAATCCCTTCCCACACTCAGAGCAGGTGAACGGCCTCTCCCCGGTGTGAACTCGCTGGTGTGTCAGTAGGTGGGATGACTGAGTGAATCCCTTCCCACACTCAGAGCAGGTGAACGGCCTCTCCCCGGTGTGACTGTGCTTGTGTCTCGATAGGCCAGAGGATCGGCTGAAGCCTCGTCCACACACAGAACATGTGTACGGTTTCTCCCCACTGTGAACGGTGCTTTTTGCTTCCATGTTCAGAGGCCGATGATATTCAGATCCGATGAGTCGAGTGACTCTGTCAGATCTTGAAGTGATGTTTGGTTTGAGCTTACCGTCTGTAAATCCTCCCCTTCCAGTGCCTTGTAAAATGAATTTAAAACAGGGAGTGAGAGAGACAACCCACAAGAAATCAAAGGCAGGTTGTGAAACTGAGCTCAATGAATCTGGTCAATTGTGGGGCCGGCACTAGAAAAAAGTGACCATGAAAGCTGCCAGATTGTCATAAAAACCCAACTGGTTCACTGATGTCCCTCAGGGAAGGGAATCCGCCACCTGGTCTGGGCCTACACAAGACTCTGGCCTCTATGGGAGGAGAGAGAGAGGTGGGAGGGGGAGGGGGCAAAGGAAAGGAACTTTATACATCTGCAACTCGACCAGAACTTTGACAGAACCTCCAAAACCCACAACCTCCACAACCTAGAAGGACAAGGGCAGCTGTTGTATGGGAGCACCATCACATCCAAGTTCCCCGCCAAGTCACACATCATCCTGACTCAGATATATTCATCGTTGCTGGGTCATAATCCTGGAACTCCTTACCGAACAACATTGTGGGAATACCTTCACCACACGGACTGCAGTAGTTCAAGAAGGTGACTCACCACCCCCTTCTCAACGGGAAACTGGGGATTGGCAATATTTGCTGCTCTTGCGAGCGACTCCCACATCCCAAGAATGAATTAAAATAAATCTGTAGATGTAAACTGGATTAGAAGCCTGTACAGAAATATTGTTCCTAAAACAATACTCTTTTACATTGTATGGACAGTGTCTGTGTAACAACCTGATCTCCCCTAGAATCCACCTCCTTTGACAGTCTCACATTGGAAATTGTTGGGTCCTCCTGGGCTCAGAAGTACTGGGGGTTAAACCCAGCAGCTTCTCCTCCATCTCCACTCCAGCTCAAACTGAAGCATAGAAACACAGAAGATAGGAGCAGGAGTAGGCCATTCGGCCCCTTGAGCCTGCTCCGCCATTCAATGCGATCATGGCTGATCATCCAAGTTCAGTACCCGGTACCTGCTTTCTCCCCATACCCCTTGATCCCTTTAGCCTTAAGAAATATATCCAACTCCTTCTTGACTATATTTAATGTATTGGCCTCTACTGCCTTCTGTGGTAGAGAATTCCACAGGTTCACCACTCTCTGGGTGAAGAAATTCCTCCTCATTTCTGTCCTAAATGGCCTACCCCTTATCCTTAGACTGTGACCCCTGGTTCTGGACTCCCCGACCATCGGGAACATCCTTCCTGCATCTAGTCTGTCCAGTCCTGTCAGAATTTTATAAGTTTCAATGAGATCCCCTCTCATTCTTCTAAACTCCAGCGAGTACAAGCCCAATCGTCCCAATCTCTCCTCATACGTCATTCCTGCCATCCCAGGTATCAGCCTGGTGAATCTTCACTGAACTCCTTCCACGGGAGGAACATCCTTCCTCAGATAAGGCGACCAAAACTCCACACAATACTCAAGATGTGGTCTCACCAAGGCCCTGTACAATTGCAGCAAGACATCCTTGTTCCTGTACTCAAACCCTCTCGCTATGAAGGCCAACATACCATTTGCCTTCTTAACCGCCGACTGCACCTGCATGCTTACCTTCAGTGACTGGTGCACAAGGACACCCAGGTCTCGTTGCACTTCCCCTTCTCCCAATCTATTGCCATTCAGATGATAATCTGCCTTTCTGTTTTGGCCACCAAAGTGGATAACCTCACATTTATCCACGTTATATTGCATCTGCCATGCTTCTGCCCAATCACCCAACCTGTCCAAATCATACTGGAGTTTCTCAGCATCCTCCTCACAGCACACACGCCCACCCAGCTTTGTGTCGTCTGCAAATTTGGAGATATTACATCTAGTTCCCTTGTCTAGATCATTAATATATATATTGTGAATAGCTGGGGTCCAAGGACCGATCCCTGCGGTACCCCACTAGTCACTGCCTGCCGCTCGGAAAAAGACCCGTTTATTCCAACTCTTTGCTTTCTGTCTGCCAACCAGTTCTCTATCCAAGTCAATACCTTGCCCCCAATCCCATGTGCCTTAACTTTACACGCTAATCTCTTATGCGGGACCTTATCGAAAGCCTTCTGAAAGTCCAAATACACCACATCCACTGGTTCTCCCTTATCTATTTTCCCAGTTACATCCTCAACAATGAAGCAACAAAAAGACCTCCACAGGCGGCCAGGGACCTACCTTCCGTCAGCCTGAAATAAAACCCTTCCCGACAGCCGCTGACTAATGGCGGCCGCAGCACCCACAATCCCCCGTGCCCCAGAAACCGCTCTATCCAATGCGCTGATTTCCCCGCTGAGAGTGCGCATGCCCCCCGGGGCCGTGGGCCATTCTGGGAGCCTGGCTCCTGTCCTTTGGCCCGAGTCGGACTTGGTGGAACCGGCTGAAGAAACCGGGAAGCGGCGGCTCGGATGGGGGAGGCGCTGCACTCTGGGTTTCCTGGTGCCGGGGCTCTGGCCGCACGTCCGCCGGGCCCGGCCGCTCTGATTCTGATTGAGGTTTTTGATGAGGTAACAGAGAGGGTTGATGAGGGCAATGCGGTTAACGTGGTGCACATGGATTTCCAAAAGGCGTTCAACAAGTGCCACATGATAGGCTTGCCAGCAAAGTTGAAGCCCATGGAATAAAAGGGACAGTGGCAACATGGATACAAAATTGGCAAAGTGACAGGAAACAGAGAGTAGTGGTGAATGGTTGTTTTTCGGACTGGAGGAAGGTATACAGTGGTGTTCCCCAGGGATCGGTACTAGGACCACTGCTTTACTTGATATATATTAATGACTTAGACTTGGGGTACAGGGCACAATTTCAAAATTTGCAGATGACAGAAAACTTGGAAGTGCAGTGAACAGTGAGGAGGATAGTGATAGATTTCAAGAAGACATAGACAGGTTGGGGGAATGGGCGGACACATGGGAGCTGAAATTTAATGCAGAAAAGTGCAAAGTGATACATTTTGGTAGGAAGAACCAAGTGAGGCAATATAAACTAAAGGGTACAATTCTAAAGTGGGTGCATGAACAGAGAGACCTGGGGATATGTGTGCACAAATCGTTGAAGGTGGCAGGGCAGGTTGAGAAAGCAGTTAAAAAAGCATATGGGATCCTGGACTTTATAAATAGAGGCAGAGTCCAAAGGCAAGGAAGTTATGATGAACCTTTATAAAACACTTGTTCGGTCTCATCTGGAGTATTGTGTTCAATTCTGGGCACCGCACTTTAGGAAGGATGTGAAGGCCTCAGAGAGGGTGCAGAAAAGATTTACAAGAGTGGTTCCAGGGATAAGGGATGAGGGACTTCAGTTATGTGGATAGACTCGAGAAGCTGGGGTGGTTCTCCTTACAGCAGAGAAGGTAGAGAGGAGATTTGATAGAGGTGTTCAAAATCATGATGGGTCTGGACAGAGTAGAAACTGTTCCCATTGGCGGTAGGGTCGCGAACCAGAGGACACAGATTTAAGGTGATTGGCAGAAGAACGAAAGAACGAAGTTGCGAGGTGAGGCCCGATCAGAGCATCGGACCTGTGAAGGGGCAGTGACCGGCAGAGCTTAAAAGCGGCGGCAGTGCGAGGTGAGGCCCGATCAGAGCATCGGACCTGTGAAGGGGCAGTGACCGGCAGAGCTTAAAAGCGGCGGCAGTTGCGAGGTGAGGCCCGACCAAATCAACAGCAGAGGAGAGAGGTAAAAAGTAATCAGAGTGTGACGTCACCAGGGAGCAGGTAAGTGATTGGTTGGTGAGTATTTCTCTTTTTTAAACTTTAACTCTGTAGTTTATAGTTACTAGGGTCTTTTCTGGTGTAGCAGGGACTGTTGGTAGACTATACAAGCGCCTTAGAGATATTTTTAATTGGTGGTAGTAAATTAATTTAAATTAAGTAAAGGGAAGGTCATGCCAGGTGAGCCCAGCCCCGTGATATGCTCCTCTTGCTCTATGTGGGAATTCAGGGACCCCGGTGCCCCTGATGACCACGTGTGCCAGTGATGCATCCATCTGCAGCTACTAGCAGACCGCATTGAGGCGCTGGAGCTGCGGGTGGATGGGTTGTTGAGCATTCACGATGCTGAGAGGGTCGTGGATAGCACGTTTAGTGAGTTGGTCACACCGCAGGGAAGGGCTGCACAGGAAGACAGGAAATGGGTGACCACCAGGTGGAGCAATAGAAGCAGGCAGGTAGTGCAGGAGACCCCTGTGACCATTCCCCTCTCAAACAAGTATACCGCTTTGGATACTGTTGGGGGGGATGACTCACCAGGGGAAGGCAGCAGCAGCCAACTTGCTGGCACTGGGGGTGCTCCTGCTGCCCAGGAAGGGGGGAAAAAGAGTGGGAGAGCAATAGTGGTAGGGGATTCTATAGTAAGGGGAACAGATAGGCGTTTCTGTGGCCGTAGACGTGAATCCAGGATGGTTTGTTGCCTCCCTGGTGCCAGGGTCAAGGATATCACTGAGCGGCTGCAGGGCATTCTGGAGGGGGAGGGTGAACAGCCAGAGGTCGTGGTCCACATTGGTACCAACGACATAGGTAAAAAGAGGGATGAGGTCCTGCAGCAAGAATTTAAGGAGCTAGGTGAAGGATTAAAGAGCAGGACCTCAAAGGTTGTAATCTCTGGATTACTCCCCGTGCCACGTGCTAGTGGGTATAGGAATAGGAAGATAGAACAGATGAATGCGTGGCTAAAGGGATGGTGCAGGGGGGAGGGCTTTAGTTTCCTGGATCACTGGGTCTGCTTCTGGGAAAGGTGGGACTTGTACAAGTCGGACGGTTTACACCTGAACCAGAGGGGAACCAATATCCTTGCGGGGAGGTTTGCTAGCACTGCTGGGGGGGGTTTAAACTAACTTGGCAGGGGGATGGGGTACAGAGTGGAGCTATAGTAGGGGGTGATTTACAGCCAAATACAGAGGAAAAAACAAGTCAGCTGGGAAGGCAGAGCAAATATGTGAAGGCAAAAGGGAATATGGCAGGGCTGGAAGGCATTTATTTTAATGCAAGGAGTCTTGCAAATAAGGTGGATGAACTGAAGTTGTTGTTGAACACATGGGAGTACGATATTGTTGCTATCACGGAGGCATGGTTGAGGGAGGGTCAGGACCGGCAGCTCAATATTCCGGGGTATAGAATCTTCAGGCGAGACAGAGGGGGGTGTAAAAGGGGAGGGGGTGTTGCAATATTAATTAAGGAGTCAATTACTGCTGTAAGGAGGGACGATATATTAGCGGGTTCCTCTAATGAGGCCATATGGGTAGAACTTAAAAACAAAAAGGGGGCAAGCACTTTGCTGGGAGTGTACTATAGGCCCCCAAGCAGTCAGGGGGAGATAGAGGAACAGATATGTAGGCAAATCTCAGAGAAGTGCGAAAATAATAGGGTAATAATAGTGGGGGATTTCAACATCCCCAATATAAATTGGGATAGTCAGAGTGTGAAAGGCTTAGGGGGTGCAGAATTCTTAAAGTGCATCCAGGAGAGCTTTTTGAGCCAACATGTAGAAAGTCCTACAAGAGACTGGACCTAATTCTGGGGAATGTAGCCGGGCAAGTGGTGGAAGTATCAGTAGGAGAGCATTTTGGCGACAGTGACCATAATTCGGTGAGATTTAAGGTGGTCATGGAAAAAGACAAAGACGGCCCGGAAATAAGGGTTCTAAATTGGGGGAAGGCCGATTTTAATATGATAAGGCAGGATCTGGCCAAAGTGGACTGGGAGCAGCTACTTATAGGAAAATCCACATCAAAACAGTGGGAGACTTTCAGAAGGGAAATAGAGAGAGTACAACGCCAACATGTTCCTGTAAAGGTCAAGGGTGGGACCAACAAGCAAAGGGAACCTTGGATGACAAGGGATATACAAAAATGCATTAGAAATAAAAGGGGGGCTTTTGGCAGTTACAAAAGACTAAAGACAGAAGAAGCCCTAGAGGAGTATAAAAAGTGCAGGGGCATACTTAAAAAAGAAATTAGGAGGGCGAGGAGGGGCCATGAAATAACACTGGCGAGCAAAATAAAGGAAAATCCTAAGATGTTTTATAAGTATATTAAGGGCAAGAGGATAACCAGGGAAAGGGTAGGGCCCATTAGGGACCAAAGTGGCAATCTGTGTGTAGAGCCAGATGATGTAGGCGGGGTTTTAAATGAATTTTTTGCATCTGTGTTCACTATGGAGAAAGACGATGCAGACATAGAAATCGGGCAAGGGGACTGTGACATACTTGAACATATTAGCATCGAGAGGGAGGAGGTGCTAGCGGTTTTAGCAGGCCAAAAAGTGGATAAATCCCCAGGCCCGGACGAGATGTATCCCAGGCTGCTGTGGGAGGCAAAGGAGGAGATTGCAGGGGCTCTGACACAAATTTTCAGAACCTCTCTGGCCACAGGGGATGTACCAGAGGACTGGAGAACAGCTAATGTAGTACCATTATACAAGAAGGGTAGCAGGGATAAACCAGGGAATTACAGGCCAGTGAGCCTAACATCTGTGGTAGGGAAATTATTGGAAAAAATTCTGAGGGACAAAATTAGTCTCCACTTGGAGAGGCAAGGATTAATCGGGGATAGTCAGCATGGCTTTGTCAAGGGTAAATCATGTCTGACAAATCTGATTGAATTTTTCGAGGGGGTGACTAGGGGGGTGGATGAGGGAAATGCTGTGGATGTGGTTTACATGGACTTCAGTAAAGCCTTTGACAAAGTCCCGCATAGGAGACTGGTCAAGAAGGTAAGAGCCCATGGGATCCAGGGTGCCTTGGCGCGTTGGATCCTAAACTGGCTGAGTGGCAGGAGGCAGAGGGTGATGGTCGAAGGTTGCTTTTGTGACTGGAAGCCTGTGTCCAGTGGGGTACCTCAGGGATCGGTGCTGGGTCCCTTGTTGTTTGTGATCTACATAGATGATTTGGATGAGAATGTAAAAGGTATGATCAGCAAGTTCGCAGATGACACGAAAATTGGTGGGGTGGTCAATTGCGAGGAGGAAAGCCTCAGGCTACAGGACGATATAAACGGGTTGGTCAGATGGGCGGAAAAGTGGCAAATGGAATTTAACCCTGAAAAGTGCGAGGTGATGCATTTTGGACGGACAAATAAGGCAAGGGAATACACAATGAGTGGTAGGACCCCAGGAAGGACAGAGGGTCAGAGGGACCTTGGTGTACATGTACATAGATCCCTGAAGGCAGCGGAACAGGTAGATAAGGTGGTTAAAAAGGCATATGGGATACTTAAATTCTATGCCTCGGCTAATGAAGGCAAGAGCAGGGAGGTGATGATGGAGCTGTACAAAACGCTGGTGAGGCCACAGCTGGACTGTGTGCAGTTCTGGTCGCCTCACTATAGGAAGGATGTGATTGCTTTGGAGAGGGTGCAGAGAAGATTCACCAGGATGTTACCTGGGATGGAGCGCCTCAGCTATGAAGAAAGACTAAACAGGCTGGGGTTGTTTTCCTTGGAGCAAAGAAGGCTGAGGGGGGACCTGATTGAGGTATACAAAATGATGAGGGGCATAGATAGGGTAGACAAAGAGGAACTTTTCCCCTTAGTAGGGGGGTCAATAACAAGGGGGCATAGATTCAGGGTAAGGGGCAGGAGAGTTAGAGGGGATTTGAGGAGGAACTTTTTCACCCAGAGGGTGGTTGGAATGTGGAACTCAATGCCCAAAAGGGTGGTAGAGGCAGGAACCCTCACAACATTCAAGAAGCATTTGGATGAGCACTTGAAACGCCATTGCATACAAGGCTATGGACCAAATGCTGGAAAATGGGATTAGACTGGACAGGGATTGATGGTCAGCACAGACACGATGGGCCGAAGGGCCTCTTTCTGTGCTGTATAACTCTATGACTCTATGAGGAAAAAAAAATTTACGCAGTGAGTGGTTAGGATCTGGAATGCACTGCCTGAAAGGGTGGTGGAGGCAGATTCAATCACCGCTTTCAAAAGGGAATTGGATAAGTACCTGAATGAAAAAGAATTGCAGGGTTACGGGGAAAGGGCGGGGAGTGGGACTCGCTGAAGTGGTCTTGCAGAGAGCCGGCACGGGCTCGACGGGCTGAATGGCCTCCTTCTGTGCTGTAACCATTCTATGATTCTATAAAATATTAGAAAGTTTGTTCCACAGAAGCACGAGGTTTATCTGCTTTTATTGATGAATTTAAAAAGTCTCTATTAAAACCTGAGCCCGTGTGTTGTGAGCCAAAGAGCCTTGTGTCCAATGAGGGGAATAAAGGCCCACAGCCTCCCCTGGCCCCGGGCCCTGAACAAGGGACTGGAGAAACTCGCTGCCCTGCGGGTCAGACAATCAGCCGGCGCTAGGCCCGCCCCTCGGGCTACCCGATTGGTTGGAGGACCCGCCGCCGGCTCGCTCCTCCAGCCCGTCTGTCAATCAACCATCAGCCAGAAGAGGTCGCTGGTGAGACCAGTGAAGAAAGAAAGACTTGCATTTCTATAGCGCCTTGCACCACCACCGGACGACCCAAAGTGCTTTACAGCCAATGAAGTACTTTTGAAGTGTAGTCACTGTTGTAATGTAAGAAATGCAGCAGTCAAATAGCGCACAGCAAGCTCCCACAAACAGCAATGTGATAATGACCAGATAATCTATCTTTTTGTTAACTCTGTTTCTCTCTCTACGGATGTTGCCTGGCCTGCTGAGTGTTTCCAGCATTTCCTGTTGTTATTTCAGACTTCCAGCATCCGCAGTATTTTGCTATTATCCTTTTGTTACATTGATTGAAAGATAAACATTGGCTCGGACACCGGGGATATTTCCCCTGCTCTTTCCCACATTACAACAGTGACTACACCTCAAAAGTACTTCATTGGCTGTAAAGCACTTCAAGACGTCTGCTGGTCATGAAAGCACCATATAAATGCAAGTCTTTCTTTCTCAAAATAATGTCATGGGATCTTTTACATCCACCTGAGAGAGCAGACAGGGCCTCAGTTTAATGTCTCATCCGAAAGACGCCACCTCTGACAGTGCCTCAGTACTGCACTGGAGTGTCAGCCTGGATTTTTGTGCTCAAGTCTCTGGAGTGGGACTTGAACCCACAACCTTATGCCTCAGAGGCAAGAGTGCTACCATAGAGTCATTGATTTATACAGCACAGAAAGGGGCCCTTCGGCCCATCGTGTCTGCGCCGGCCATCAAGCCCTGTCTATTCTAATCCCATTTTCCAGCACTTGGTCCGTAGCCTTGTATGCTATGGCGTTTCAAGTGCTCATCTAAATGCTTCTTGAATGTTGTGAGGGTTCCTGCCTCTACCACCCTTTCAGGCAGTGAGTTCCAGATTCCAACCACCCTCTGGGTGAAAAAGCTTTTCCTCAAATCCCCTCTAAACCTCCTGCCCCTTACCTTGAATCTATGCCCCCTGGCTATTGACCCCTCTACTAAGGGGAAATGTTCTTTTCTATCTACCCTATCTATTCCCCTCATAATTTTGTACACCTCAATCAGGTCCCCCTCAGCCTTCTCTGCTCTAAGGAAAACAACCCCAGTCTCTCTTCATAGCTGAAGCGCTCCAGCCCAGGTAACATCCTGGTGAATCTCCTCTGCACCCTCTCCAATGCAATCACATCCTTCCTATAGTGTGGCGAGCAGAACTGCACACAGTATTCAGTCTGTGGCCTAACTAACATTTTGTACAGCTCCATCATAACCCCCCTGCTCTTATATTCTATGCCTCGGCTAATGAAGGCAAGTATCCCATATGCCTTCTCGCTGTCCTGCTGCCCTCAAGGATCTATGTACATGCACACCAAGGTCCCTCTGATCCTCTGTCCTTCCTAGGGTTCTACCATTCATTGTGTATTCCCTTGTTAGTCCTCCCAAAATGCATCACCTCACACTTTTCAGGGTTAAATTCCATTTGCCACTGTGCTGTCCATCCAACCAACCCATCTATATTCTCCTGTAGCCTGAGGCTTCCCTCCTCGCTATTTACCACTCCACCAATTTTCATGTCATCTGCGAACTTACTGATCATACCTCCTACATTCATATCTAAATCCTTAATGTACACTACAAACAGCAAGGGACCCAGCACTGATCCCTGCGTTACACCAGTGGACACAGGCTTCCAGTCACAAAAACAACCTTCGACCATCACCCTCTGCCTCCTGCCACTAAGCCAATTTTGGATCCAATGTGCCAAATTGCCCTGGATCCCATGGGCTCTTACCTTCTTGACCAGTCTCCCATGTGGGACTTTGTCAAAAGCCTGACTGAAGTCCATGTAGACTACATCAACTGGACTGCCCTCATCCACACACCTAGTCACCCCCATTGAAAAATTCAGTCAAATTGGTTAGACATGATCTCCCCCTGACAATGCCATGCTGACTATCCTTGATTAATCCTTGCCTCTCCAAGTGGAGACTAATTCTGTCCCTCAGAATTTTTTCCAATAATTTCCCTACCACTGATGTTAGGCTCACTGGCCTGTAATTCCCTGGTTTATCCCTACTACTACCCTTCTTGAATAATGGTACTACGTTAGCTGTTCTCCAGTCCTCTGGCACCTCCCCTGTGGTCAGAGAGGTTCTGAAAATTTGTGTCAGAGCCCCTGCAATCTCCTCCCTTGCCTCACACAGCAGGCTGGGATACATCTCGTCTGGGCCTGGGGGTTTATCCACTTTTAAGCCTGCTAAAACCACTAGTACCTCCTCCCTCTCAATACTAATTTGTTCAAGTATATCACAATCCCCCCTGCCTGATTTCTATGCCTGCATCGTCCTTCTCCATAGTGAACACAGATGCAAAATATTAATTTAAAACCTCACCTTCATCTTCTGGCTCTACACACAGATTGCCACTTTGGTCCCTAATGGGCTCTACTCTTTCCCTGGTTATCCTCTTGCCCTTAATATACTAATAAAACACCGTGGGATTTTCCTTTATTTTGCCTGCCAGTGTTTTTTCATGACCCCTCTTCGTTCTCCTAATTTCTTTTTTAAGTACCCCCCTGCACTTTCTATTCTCCTCTAGGGCTTCTAGTGTTTTTAGTCCTTTGTATCTGCCAAAAGCCTCCCTTTTTTTCCTAATCCATTCTTGTATGTCCCTTGACATCCAGGGTTCCCTGAGCTTGTTGGTCCCACCCTTGACCTTTAAGGGAACATGTTGGCGTTGTACTCTCTCTATTTCCTTTCTGAAAGACGCCCACTGCTCTGATGTGGATTTTCCTTCAAGTAGTTGATCCCAGTCCACTTTGGCCAGATCCTGCCTTATCAAATTAAAATTGGCCTTCCCCCAATTTAGATCCTTTATTTCCAGTCCATCTTTGTCCTTTTCCATAACTACTTTAAATCTCACCGAATTATGGTCACTGTCACCAAAATGCTCTCCTACTAACCCTTCTACCACGTGCCCTGCTACATTCCCTCGAATTAGGTCCAGTACCGCCCCTCTCTTGTAGGACTTTCTACATGTTGGCTCAAAAAGCTCTCCTGGATGCACTTTAAGAATTCCACACCCTCTAAGCCTTTCACACTCTGACTATCCCAGTTAATATTGGGGAAGTTGAAATCCCCAACAATTACTACCCTATTATTTCTACACCTCTGAGATTTGCCGACATATCTGTTCCTCTATCTCCCCCTTACTGTATGGGGGCCTATAGTACACTCCCAGCAAAGTGCTTGCCCCCTTTTTGTTTTTAAGTTCTACCCATATGGCCTCATTAGAGGAACCTGCTAAGGTATCATCCCTCCTTATAGCAGAAATTGACTCCTTGATTAATATTACTAACCTGATTTTTGGTCAACTCTTGGCGTATTCACGTTTAATAAGTCTCCGGGAGAAGGAGTCGCTTCACTTGTACTGGTTCCTGGGGCCTGATCACCTTCCCCAGGAGCAGGGCCTTGACCCTGACTTTATTCACTTGTACTGGTTCCTGGGGCCTGATCACCTTCCCCAGGAGCAGGGCCTTGATTCTGGGGGTGTTTTATTGCACCGCATGGTGTACTTGAGAAGAGCCCCATCAGGGCGAGTGCAGGAGGGTCAGGGGGCGAGTGCGGGAGGGTCAGGGGGCGAGTGCGGGAGGGTCAGGGGGCGAGTGCGGGAGGGTCAGGGGGCGAGTGCGGGAGCGTCCATCTCCAGGACCAGTGTGTATCTGAGTCAATGGGACTCTCTCTGACCTTTCTCCCAAGTCCATCTCCAGGACCAGTGTGTATCTGAGTCAATGGGACTCTCTCTGACCTTTCTCCCCAGTCCATCTCCAGGACCAGTGTGTGTCTGAGTCAATGGGACTCTCTGACCTTTCTCCCCAGTCCATCTCCAGGACCAGTGTGTATCTGAGTCAATGGGACTCTCTCTGACCTTTCTCCCCAGTCCATCTCCAGGACCAGTGTGTATCTGAGTCAATGGGACTCTTTCTGACCTTTCTCCCCAGTCCATCTCCAGGACCAGTGTGTATTTGAGTCAATGGGACTCTCTCTGACCTTTCTCCCCAGTCCATCTCCAGGACCAGTGTGTATCTGAGTCAATGGGACTCTCTCTGACCTTTCTCCCCAGTCCATCTCCAGGACCAGTGTGTATCTGAGTCAATGGGACTCTCTGACCTTTCTCCCCAGTCTATCTCCAGGACCAGTGTGTATCTGAGTCAATGGGACTCTCTCTGACCTTTCTCCCCAGTCCATCTCCAGGACCAGTGTGTATCTGAGTCAATGGGACTCTCTCTGACCTTCCTCCCCAGTCCATCTCCAGGACCAGTGTGTATCTGAGTCAATGGGACTCTCTCTGACCTTTCTCCCCAGTCTATCTCCAGGACCAGTGTGTATCTGAGTCAATGGGACTCTCTCTGACCTTTCCCCCCAGTGCATCTCCAGGACCAGTGTGTATCGGAGTCAATGGGACTCTGACCTTTCTCCCCAGTCCATCCCCAGGACCAGTGTGTATCTGAGTCAATGGGACTCTCTCTGACCTTTCTCCCCAGTCTATCTCCAGGACCAGTGTGTATCTGAGTCAATGGGACTCTCTCTGACCTTTCCCCCCAGTGCATCTCCAGGACCAGTGTGTATCGGAGTCAATGGGACTCTGACCTTTCTCCCCAGTCCATCTCCAGGACCAGTGTGTATCTGAGTCAATGGGACTCTCTCTGACCTTTCTCCCCAGTCCATCTCCAGGACCAGTGTGTATCTGAGTCAATGGGACTCTCTCTGACCTTTCTCCCCAGTCCATCACCAGGACCAGTGTGTATCTGAGTCAATGGGACATTCTCTTTGACCTTGTTCCACAGTCGATCTCTGGAAGCTCTTTGAATCGGAAGGGTTCTCTCCGGTTGGTGCTCTCACAATCCTGTGCTGGTTCATAGAAACATAGAAACATAGAGATAGGAACAGGAGTAGGCCATTCGGCCCTTCGAGCCTGCTCCGCCATTCAATGAGATCATGGCTGATCTTCGTCTGAGATCATAGCTGATCTTACCAGTTCAGTACCCCGTCCCCGCCTTTTCTCCGTAACCCTTAATCCCCTTAGCCTTCAGAAATATATCCAATTCTCTCTTGAAAATATTTATTGAATTAGCCTTCACAGCCCTCTGTGGCAGGGAATTCCACAGGCTCACCACTCTTTGAGTGAAGAAATTCTTCCTCATCTCTGTTTTAAATGATTTGCCCGCTATTTTTAGACTGTGGCCCCTGGTTCTGTGCTCCCCGGCCATTGGAAACATTCTCTCTGAATTCAGCCTGTCCAGGCCTGCCATAATTTTATATGTTTCGATGAGATCCCCTCTCAATCTTCTAAACTCCAGTGAGTACAAGCCCAAACTATTTAATCTCTCTTCGTAGGTCATTCCCGCCATTCCAGGTATCAGCCTGGTGAATCGCCGTTGCACTCTTTCCATGGCAAGAACATCCTTCTGCAGATGGGGCGACCAAAACTGTACACAATACTCCAGATGCGGTCTCACCAGCACCTTGTACAGCTGTAGTAAGGTATCCCTATTCCTATACTCGAACCCCCTTGATATGAAGGCCAACATACCATTTGCCTTCTTAATCGCCTGTTGCACCTGCATGCTCTCCTTCAGTGACTGGTGCACAAGAACACCCAGGTCCCTCTGCACTTCCCCATCTCCCAATCTATTGCCATTTAGATAATAATCTACCCTCCTGTTTTTACCCCCAAAGTGGATAACCTCGCATTTATCCACATTATAGTGCATCTGCCACGTATCCGCCCATTCCCCCAACCTGTCCAAATCGCACTGTAGCCTCCTGACATCCTCATCAGAGCCCACCCCTCCTCCTAGTTTAGTGTCATCAGCGAATTTGGAAATATTGCATCCAATTCCCTGATCCAGATCATTTATATATATTGTGAACAGCTGGGGTCCCAGGACAGATCCTTGTGGCACCCCGCTGGTCACTGCCTGCCACTCCAAAAACGAGCCGTTTATTCCAACTCCCTGTTTTCTATCCGCCAGCCAGTTCTCTATCCACGTTAATACTTTGCCCCCAATCCCATGAGCCTTAATTTTGCATGATAATCTTTTGTGTGGAACCTTATCGAAGGCTTTCTGGAAGTCAAGGTACACCACATCCACTGGCTCTCCCCCATCTATTTTACCAGTTACTTCCTCAAAAAATTCCAGCAGATTAGTCAAACACGATTTACCCTTTGTAAATCCATGTTGACTCTGTCCGATCCTTTCCCCATTTGTCAAGTGCTCCGCTATTTTATCCTTAATAATGGACTCTAGCATTTTGCCCACAACCGATGTAAGGCTTACTGGTCTATAATTCCCTGCTTTCTCTCTACCCCCCTTTTTAAATATTGGGGTAACATTAGCTACCCTCCAATCCACGGGTACTGTTCCCGAGTCAATGGAGTTCCGGAAGATGATCCTTAGAGCATCTGCTATCTCCAGGGCCACCTCCTTAAGTACCCTAGGATGTAGTTTATCAGGCCCCGGGGATTTGTCGGCCTTCAGTCCCCTCAACTTACCCAACACCATATCCCTAGAGATACTAATTTCTGTCAGCTCCTCCCTCTCATTAGTCCCTATGTTTGCCGATATTCCTGGGAGGTTATTTGTGTCCTCCTTTGTGAATACAGAACCAAAGTATGAGTTTAATTGGTCTGCCATTTCCTTATTCTCCATTATATATTCTCCCGAATCGGACTGCAAGGGACCGACTTGGGATTTTACCAGTCTTTTCCTCCTGATATACCGATAAAAGCTTTTGCAGTCTGTCTTTATGTTTGCTGCAAGTTTACTTTCGTATTCTAATTTTCCCTTCCTGATTAATCCCTTTGTCCTCTTTTGCTGTATCCTGTACTGCCCCCAATCTTCCGGTCTGGTGCTTTTTTTTGCCAGTTGATATGCCCTTTTTTTTGATTTTATGCTGTCCCTAATTTCCCTCGTTATCCACGGTTGAGTCACCTTTTTAGGTTTATTTTTATGCCAAACCGGTATAAACATGTTCTGGAATTCTTCCATTCTATCTTTGAATGCTTGCCATTGTCTATCCACTGTCAATCCCCCCAGAAACACCACCCAATCAATCTTACCCAATTCCCGTCTCATACCCTCGTAATTCCCTTTATTTAAGTTCTGGACCTTAGTCTCTGATTCAATTTCCTCACTCTCCATCTCGACTGAGAGCTCGATCATATTATGATCGCTCTGACCCAAGGGGCCTCGTACAAGAAGATTGCTGATAAGTCCCTTCTCATTGCACAATACCCAGTCTAAAATGGCCTGATCTCGAGTCGGCTCCTCGACATATTGGTCCAGATAACCGTCCCGAAAACATTCCAGGAATTCCTCCTCCTCAGAATTTTTACTAATTTGGGTAGTCCAATCAATATGTAAATTAAAGTCACCCATGATGACAGCTGTGCTCTTATCGCACGCTTCTCTAATTTCCCTTTTTATGCCTTCCCTCACCTCCATATTACTATTTGGAGGCCTATATATCACACCCACTAACGTTTTCCTCCCCTTGCTATTTCTCATTTCTACCCATACAGATTCCGTTTCATCCGAGTTAATATCCTTCCTTTCCATTGCATTAATCCCCTCCTTTACCAGCAATGCTACCCCACCTCCCCTACCTTTTTGCCGATCCTTCCTAAATATTGTATATCCCTGGATGCTAAGTTCCCAGCCTTGCCCACCCTGCAGCCACGTTTCTGTAATCCCAATCAAATCATACTTGTTTACCTCTATTTCCACAACTAATTCATCCACCTTGTTCCTAATGCTTCTAGCATTAAGATACAAAGCCTTCAGGCTTGCTTTTTTCACACTCTCATTATGAATTAGTTTGGCCCTTTGTGTTTCTCTCCTTTGCTTATTGCTTCTCACCTTTCTACCATCTATTTCTGACTTCATATGACTTCCCTCTTTTCCACTACCTAGGTTCCCATCCCCCTGCCAAATTAGTTTAAATCCTCCCGAACCGCCCTAGAAAATATTACCCCGAGGACATCGGCTCCCTCACAGTTCAGGTGTAGACCGTCCCCTTGGTACAGGTCACTCCTCCCCAAGAACTGGTTCCAATGCCTCAAGAATTTAAATCCCTCTCCCTTGCACCACTGCTCAAGCCACGTATTTAGCTTATCTATCTTACTCTCTCTAAACTTATTAGCTCGTGGCACTGGTAGCAATCCAGAGATTACTACCTTTGAGGTCCTACTTTTCAATTTAGCTCCTAACTCCCTAAATTCAGCTTGTAGGACCTCCTCCCTCTTTTTACCTACATCGTTGGTACCTACATGTACCACGACAACTGGCTGATCCCCCTCCCCCTTCAGAATGCTCTGCACCCGCTCCGAGACATCCTTGACCCTTGCACCAGGGAGGCAACATACCATCTTGGAGTCTCGGTCTCGGCCACAGAAACTCCTATCTATCCCCCTTACAATTGAATCCCCTATCACTATAGCCCTATCCCTCTTTTTCCCGCCCTTCTGTGCAGCAGAGCCAGTCATGGTGCCCTGAACCTGGCTGCTGGTGCCTTCCCCTGATAAGTCATCTCCCCCAACAGTACCCAAAACGGTAAACCTGTTTTGGAGGGAGATGACCGCAGGTGACTCCTGCACTACCTTCCTGCCTTTACCCTGCCTTTTGGTCACCCATTTACTGTCTGAGCTAGCCTTTACCTGCGGTGTGACCAACTCACTGAATGTGCTATCCACAACATCCTCAGCATCGCGTATGCTCCAGAGTGAGTCCATTCGCAGCTCCAGCGCCGCCATGCGGTCCGCTAGGAGCTGCAGCTGGACACACTTCCTGCACACATAGTTGTCAGGGACAGTGTCCCTGATTTCCCACATGGCACAGGAGGAGCATGACACGGGTCCGAGCTGCCCTTCCATGACTTAACCCTTACAATACCCTTTTATTTACTACGATTTAGCTTAATTATTGAATTCTACTTAGAATAAGTTTGTGAAAGTACTCACCAACCAGTCACCTACCTGTTTTCTGGTGTTGTATTTTCACTGCCGCCTCCTGTCCTGGAACCTTTTCCACCTAGGTTAGGCTCCTGAAATAAAATAAATTGAACCTACCTTTTCAACTTCCCCTAACCCCTAAAAGGTTAGAGGAGGTGGAAGGGTGGGAGACACTACACTGTAGTGTTTCGGGTTTAGCAACAGCTCCACCTATATAAGAGTTACTGGCCTCCTGCTCTCCCGACTGCACCAGCTGTGAAAGAAAAAGCCCGCGAAAGGTGAGCTTTTAAACTCACCAGTTACTGGCCTCCTGCTCTCCCGACTGCCCCAGCTGTGAAAGAAAAAGCCCCCGAAAGGTGAGCTTTTAAACTCACCAGTTACTGGCCCCCTGCTCTCCCGACTGCACCAGCTGTGAAAGAAAAAGCCCGCGAAAGGTGAGCTTTTAAACTCACCAGTTACTGGCCTCCTGCTCTCCCGACTGCCCCAGCTGTGAAAGAAAAAGCCCCCGAAAGGTGAGCTTTTAAACTCACCAGTTACTGGCCCCCTGCTCTCCCGACTGCACCAGCTGTGAAAGAAAAAGCCCGCGAAAGGTGAGCTTTTAAACTCACCAGTTACTGGCCTCCTGCTCTCCCGACTGCCCCAGCTGTGAAAGAAAAAGCCCCCGAAAGGTGAGCTTTTAAACTCACCAGTTACTGGCCCCCTGCTCTCCCGACTGCACCAGCTGTGAAAGAAAAAGCCCGCGAAAGGTGAGCTTTTAAACTCACCAGTTACTGGCCCCCTGCTCTCCCGACTGCACCAGCTGTGAAAGAAAAAGCCCCCGAAAGGTGAGCTTTTAAACTCACCAGTTACTGGCCTCCTGCTCTCCCGACTGCCCCAGCTGTGAAAGAAAAAGCCCCCGAAAGGTGAGCTTTTAAACTCACCAGTTACTGGCCTCCTGCTCTCCCGACTGCACCAGCTGTGAAAGAAAAAGCCCGCGAAAGGTGAGCTTTTAAACTCACCAGTTACTGGCCTCCTGCTCTCCCGACTGCCCCAGCTGTGAAAGAAAAAGCCCCCGAAAGGTGAGCTTTTAAACTCACCAGTTACTGGCCCCCTGCTCTCCCGACTGCACCAGCTGTGAAAGAAAAAGCCCGCGAAAGGTGAGCTTTTAAACTCACCAGTTACTGGCCTCCTGCTCTCCCGACTGCCCCAGCTGTGAAAGAAAAAGCCCCCGAAAGGTGAGCTTTTAAACTCACCAGTTACTGGCCCCCTGCTCTCCCGACTGCACCAGCTGTGAAAGAAAAAGCCCGCGAAAGGTGAGCTTTTAAACTCACCAGTTACTGGCCTCCTGCTCTCCCGACTGCCCCAGCTGTGAAAGAAAAAGCCCCCGAAAGGTGAGCTTTTAAACTCACCAGTTACTGGCCTCCTGCTCTCCCGACTGCACCAGCTGTGAAAGAAAAAGCCCCCGAAAGGTGAGCTTTTAAACTCACCAGTTACTGGCCTCCTGCTCTCCCGACTGCACCAGCTGTGAAAGAAAAAGCCCCCGAAAGGTGAGCTTTTAAACTCACCAGTTACTGGCCTCCTGCTCTCCCGACTGCCCCAGCTGTGAAAGAAAAAGCCCCCGAAAGGTGAGCTTTTAAACTCACCAGTTACTGGCCTCCTGCTCTCCCGACTGCACCAGCTGTGAAAGAAAAAGCCCGCGAAAGGTGAGCTTTTAAACTCACCAGTTACTGGCCCCCTGCTCTCCCGACTGCACCAGCTGTGAAAGAAAAAGCCCGCGAAAGGTGAGCTTTTAAACTCACCAGTTACTGGCCCCCTGCTCTCCCGACTGCCCCAGCTGTGAAAGAAAAAGCCCGCGAAAGGTGAGCTTTTAAACTCACCAGTTACTGGCCTCCTGCTCTCCCGACTGCCCCAGCTGTGAAAGAAAAAGCCCCCGAAAGGTGAGCTTTTAAACTCACCAGTTACTGGCCCCCTGCTCTCCCGACTGCACCAGCTGTGAAAGAAAAAGCCCCCGAAAGGTGAGCTTTTAAACTCACCAGTTACTGGCCTCCTGCTCTCCCGACTGCCCCAGCTGTGAAAGAAAAAGCCCCCGAAAGGTGAGCTTTTAAACTCACCAGTTACTGGCCTCCTGCTCTCCCGACTGCACCAGCTGTGAAAGAAAAAGCCCGCGAAAGGTGAGCTTTTAAACTCACCAGTTACTGGCCTCCTGCTCTCCCGACTGCACCAGCTGTGAAAGAAAAAGCCCGCGAAAGGTGAGCTTTTAAACTCACCAGTTACTGGCCTCCTGCTCTCCCGACTGCCCCAGCTGTGAAAGAAAAAGCCCCCGAAAGGTGAGCTTTTAAACTCACCAGTTACTGGCCCCCTGCTCTCCCGACTGCACCAGCTGTGAAAGAAAAAGCCCCCGAAAGGTGAGCTTTTAAACTCACCAGTTACTGGCCTCCTGCTCTCCCGACTGCACCAGCTGTGAAAGAAAAAGCCCGCGAAAGGTGAGCTTTTAAACTCACCAGTTACTGGCCCCCTGCTCTCCCGACTGCACCAGCTGTGAAAGAAAAAGCCCGCGAAAGGTGAGCTTTTAAACTCACCAGTTACTGGCCTCCTGCTCTCCCGACTGCCCCAGCTGTGAAAGAAAAAGCCCCCGAAAGGTGAGCTTTTAAACTCACCAGTTACTGGCCCCCTGCTCTCCCGACTGCACCAGCTGTGAAAGAAAAAGCCCCCGAAAGGTGAGCTTTTAAACTCACCAGTTACTGGCCTCCTGCTCTCCCGACTGCCCCAGCTGTGAAAGAAAAAGCCCCCGAAAGGTGAGCTTTTAAACTCACCAGTTACTGGCCTCCTGCTCTCCCGACTGCACCAGCTGTGAAAGAAAAAGCCCGCGAAAGGTGAGCTTTTAAACTCACCAGTTACTGGCCTCCTGCTCTCCCGACTGCACCAGCTGTGAAAGAAAAAGCCCGCGAAAGGTGAGCTTTTAAACTCACCAGTTACTGGCCTCCTGCTCTCCCGACTGCCCCAGCTGTGAAAGAAAAAGCCCCCGAAAGGTGAGCTTTTAAACTCACCAGTTACTGGCCTCCTGCTCTCCCGACTGCACCAGCTGTGAAAGAAAAAGCCCGCGAAAGGTGAGCTTTTAAACTCACCAGTTACTGGCCTCCTGCTCTCCCGACTGCCCCAGCTGTGAAAGAAAAAGCCCCCGAAAGGTGAGCTTTTAAACTCACCAGTTACTGGCCTCCTGCTCTCCCGACTGCACCAGCTGTGAAAGAAAAAGCCCGCGAAAGGTGAGCTTTTAAACTCACCAGTTACTGGCCTCCTGCTCTCCCGACTGCCCCAGCTGTGAAAGAAAAAGCCCCCGAAAGGTGAGCTTTTAAACTCACCAGTTACTGGCCTCCTGCTCTCCCGACTGCCCCAGCTGTGAAAGAAAAAGCCCCCGAAAGGTGAGCTTTTAAACTCACCAGTTACTGGCCTCCTGCTCTCCCGACTGCACCAGCTGTGAAAGAAAAAGCCCGCGAAAGGTGAGCTTTTAAACTCACCAGTTACTGGCCTCCTGCTCTCCCGACTGCACCAGCTGTGAAAGAAAAAGCCCGCGAAAGGTGAGCTTTTAAACTCACCAGTTACTGGCCTCCTGCTCTCCCGACTGCACCAGCTGTGAAAGAAAAAGCCCGCGAAAGGTGAGCTTTTAAACTCACCAGTTACTGGCCTCCTGCTCTCCCGACTGCCCCAGCTGTGAAAGAAAAAGCCCCCGAAAGGTGAGCTTTTAAACTCACCAGTTACTGGCCCCCTGCTCTCCCGACTGCACCAGCTGTGAAAGAAAAAGCCCCCGAAAGGTGAGCTTTTAAACTCACCAGTTACTGGCCTCCTGCTCTCCCGACTGCCCCAGCTGTGAAAGAAAAAGCCCCCGAAAGGTGAGCTTTTAAACTCACCAGTTACTGGCCTCCTGCTCTCCCGACTGCCCCAGCTGTGAAAGAAAAAGCCCCCGAAAGGTGAGCTTTTAAACTCACCAGTTACTGGCCTCCTGCTCTCCCGACTGCACCAGCTGTGAAAGAAAAAGCCCGCGAAAGGTGAGCTTTTAAACTCACCAGTTACTGGCCTCCTGCTCTCCCGACTGCACCAGCTGTGAAAGAAAAAGCCCGCGAAAGGTGAGCTTTTAAACTCACCAGTTACTGGCCTCCTGCTCTCCCGACTGCCCCAGCTGTGAAAGAAAAAGCCCGCGAAAGGTGAGCTTTTAAACTCACCAGTTACTGGCCTCCTGCTCTCCCTGCTGTTGTTCCTCAGTCTACAATCCCTGTTTACTTCGAGCTGAGCACCTTCCTCAATCACACCATCTCTCACCGGGACATCTAATTGTGGCAAAGCAGAAAATAAGAACAATATTGAAAACGTGAAATAATATAATGTAGACTTTTAATCAGCTTACTAATAATTCAATTTCAAGGCCGAGTATTTGTTTGATTTTGTGCCTTTCCTCAGATCCCCAGTTGCGGGGCTGTTTGTTTAGTTTGGAGATTTTCCTCAGATCCCCAGTTGCGGGGCTGTGTGTTTAGTTTGGAGATTTTCCTCAGATCCCCAGTTGCGGGGCTGTGTGTTTAGTTTGGAGATTTTCCTCAGATCCCCAGTTGCGGGGCTGTGTGTTTAGTTTGGAGATTTTCCTCAGATCCCCAGTTGCGGGGCTGTGTGTTTAGTTTGGAGATTTTCCTCAGATCCCCAGTTGCGGGGCTGTGTGTTTAGTTTGGGGATTTTCCTCAGATCCCCAGTTGCGGGGCTGTGGGTTCAGTTTGGAGATTTTGCTCAGATCCCCAGTTGCCGGGCTGTGTGTTCAGTTTGGAGATTTTCCTCAGATCCCCAGTTGCGGGGCTGTGTGTTTAGTTTGGAGATTTTCCTCAGATCCCCAGTTGCGGGGCTGTGTGTTTAGTTTGGAGATTTTCCTCAGATCCCCAGTTGCGGGGCTGTGTGTTTAGTTTGGGGATTTTCCTCAGATCCCCAGTTGCGGGGCTGTGTGTTTAGTTTGGAGATTTTCCTCAGATCCCCAGTTGCGGGGCTGTGTGTTTAGTTTGGGGATTTTCCTCAGATCCCCAGTTGCGGGGCTGTGTGTTTAGTTTGGAGATTTTCCTCACTAAATTTCCGGCCTCCTGAGACTCCCCCATTCTCACTGCTCTGGGCGGAAATGCGCCATTTTCTGTGCGGAGTTACTGACCGGAGCGGTGACCCTGTGACCCTCCCTCGCTGTGATCTAAACTCAGGGCTGAGCAGCCGTTGTCGGGCCGGGTGCTGAATGGAGCCGAGTTCCCTCAGTCACAGAACAGGCCCTGTAACCCGGGCAACAAGCCCGTTTCTGACCGGCCCAGCACACAGCAAACCCATGATCAGCAGGGGAGCAGCACTGCGCCTGCGCGGGAGAGAGAGAGAGAGAGAGAGAGAGAGAGAAAGGGACGGCACTGCGCCTGTGCCGGAGGGCGAGAAAGGGAGCGGCACTGCGCCTGCACGGGAGGGCAGGGGAGCGGCACTGCGCCTGCGCGGGAGAGAGAGAGATAGAGAGAGCAAGGGAGCGCCACTGCGCCTGCGAGAGAGAGAGAGAGAGAGAAAGAAAAAGGGAGCGGCACTGCGCCTGCGCGGGAGTGCGTAAGGGAGTGGAACTGTGCCTGCGCCGGAGTGCAAGGAGCGGCACTGCGCCTGCATGGAAGAGAGAAAGGGAGCGGCACTGCGCCTGCGCGGGAAAGAGTAAGGGAGCGGCACTGCGCCTGCGCCGGAGTGCAAGGAGCGGCACTGCGCCTGCGCGGGAGTGCAAGTCTGCGTCACAGCGCCTGCGCGGGAGAGAGAAAGGGAGTGGTACTGCACCTGCGCGGGACAGCAATGTCGCACGAACGCATCACTATCGCTCCCAGTGGTGGGAGGACTACATCGGAACATATTGTCAGGAGGAGGCCATTCAGCCCCTCCAGCCTGTTCCACCAGCCCATTCCATTCACTCCACCTGATTTCAAGAAAGGGCTGAGCATACTGGATACAGCAAACACCTGACAACTAGCCGCGCCTCTAGCCAAGCTGTTCCAGTACAGCTACAACGCTGGCATCTATCCGACAATGTGGAAAACTGCCCAGGTATGTCCTGTCCACAAAAAGCAGGACAAATCTAACCTGGCCAATTACCGCCCCATCAGTCTACCCTCAATGATCAGCAAAGTGATAGAAGGTCTCATCGACAGTGCTATCAAGCAGCACTTACTCACCAATAACCTGCTCAATGATGCCCAGTTTGGGTTCCGCCAAGACAGTTCGGCTCCCAACCTCATTACAGCCTTGGTCCAAACATGGACAAAGGAGCTGAATACCAGAGGTGAGGGGCAAATGTAAGAAGTCACACAACACCAGGTTATAGTCCAACAGTTTTATTTGAAATCACAAGCTTTCGGAGCGCTGCTCCTTCGTCAGGTGAAGGGGAGGTGAGGGGAGGTGAGAGTGACTGCCCTCGGCATCAAGGCTGCATTTGACCAACTGTGGCATCAAGGAGCCCTAGTAAAACCGAAGTCAATGGGAATCGGTTGGGGGGGGGGAGGAACCTCCACTGGCTGGAGTCATACCTAGCACAAAGGAAGATTGGCTGTGGTGATTGAAGGTCAATCATCTCAGCCCCAAGACATCGCTGCAGGAGTTCCTCAGGGCAGTGTCCTAGGCCCAACCATCTTCAGCTGCTTCATCAACGACCTTCCCTCCAACAAGAGGTCAGAAATGGGGATGTTCGCTGATGACTGCAGCGAGGTGATTTACTTCCTATGTTACCTTACACTGTACACACACAGCCCGAGAATGGCCTCTCCCTTCCCCCACTCACTCCATGTTCCGGAAATATTTCCTGCTTCAATCTGTCTCGTACAAACAGCCCCGACTGCCGCTGAACTTACCCGACACAAAGCCCATCTGCGGACACAGTCCTAGTGCGATGTGCTGCTGTGAGGAGGCTGCTGTTTGTTCCCTTACTCGGGCCCGTGCTATCTCCACTCCCTGATGTGGTCAGCGATCTTCAGCCGAGCACAGAGGAAACGGCCCCCGCTGGCAGAGCTTGGGGAGGGGAGCTTGCAGGATCCTTCCTGTCGCTTTAAACAGTGTGGAGAGAGGGGGAGGAGCAGGCAAGTGTTTATCACGCATGCTCAGACCTCTCTCCTGACGCAAATTAAAAGAAGCAACAGCAAAAAAAACACTTTGAACTTATATAGCACATTTAAATGAATAAATCATCCCAATGAGCTTGAAAGGAGCGTTATCAAAGAAACATTGTCACCGAGACAGATAAGGAGATATTAGGAGAGGGGAAAGCAACCCTGGACACACGTCAGTTGCTGCCGGTGAGTGTGAGAGTGATGCGAATCCTGTCCCTCAGAGCGATTTGTTTCCCCATACTGTATGGAAGGATGGAGAGGAACAGGTTCTGTCAATCTCTGACACTGAACTGCTGCTGAGCGGGGAGTTTAATCAGTCTCTGCCTGTCTCCGGTGGGTGAGTAGGCGACAGATACCAGACAAGTTCCCGGGCCTGTGTGACTGTCACCCCCTGTGTCTTTCTCTGTGCCTTGTGTACAGGATCAATCCCCAGTCCCTCTATCCCCCAGCCCTGCCTGTTATATCTGGGTCGATGCTGAACCTCTCAGTTTTCGGTCTATTGAAACCAAGTTCAAGGCATGTGTGGTGAACAGAATGTCTCACTATTTCTGTGAATAATACTATCATCTAAAAGCAGGCTAGGATCCACACAGCCAAACTGTGACACGTTCCTGCCCCGAAATCTCGGTAACAGACTGCGTGGACCGCTTGGCTCAGAGTACGACCATTCAGACTGATACAGTCTCTCTGTCTCTCTCTCTCTGGTTGCTGTCTCTGGGTGTTGAGAATGGAATGCACAGGACACCAGTTGCTCTGTTCTGTTCCTCAGTTTTGGGGAGAGATAGACAGAGAGAGGCGGTGAGATCATCATTTCTATTTTCATATAAATCAAACTTATTCCTGCCTGCGAACAATATAATACCTTCAAACCAGATATGGGTGAACACAGCCAGAGCTGTGATTGGCTCCTGCCCCTGAATCTGGGGAACAGACACTGTGAGGAGCGCCGGCCTCAAGAGTGTTTAACACTGACTGAGCTGGGAAACTCCAACTAACCCCGAGAATCGGCAGCACAGGCCGAGCGGAGAGGAAAACCTGTCCTGTGAACTGTAAATCTGGGAACAGATTGTGCTGTGAATGAGCAGAGTGAACATTGTGTCAGCGAGAGTGTGTTAAAGGGGCGGGCGGGTTAGACTAATGTCACTGTGTTTGTGTGCCCGCTCTCATCGCCGGATTTCAGAGACCCTCTTGTGTAAAATTCAAAGATTTCCCTGTCATAGGATCGCCCTGCTCCCCCCTGATGTGGGAATTAAATGTGAAGTTTTAGTTGATTTCAAATTTCAGTCGAAAAACAGTGAACATGTCCGCGATCGGGTGAGAGAGCGCGATCAGTGCAGCAAAGAAACGGTTTTAAATCGAAATTGCTGTCTTGAATTCTGATGAAACTTTCTCGACAGCAAACATCCCGGTCTTCGAGACAGAAAGAGACCAATCTGGGAATGTGGAGTGCCCGAGTTTAATTGTAATCGGAGAGTTAATGAGGAGAGAGAAACAGAGAGAGGCTGGAGGGGCCGGGAGCTGACAGCAGGGTGTCTCCGCCCCGTCCGCTCGCTGCCTTTAAGTTGCTCTGTGCCGCCGCCTCTCGTTTCATTTCTGACCCAGCTCTGACTGTCAGAGAGATTTTCTACAGAGTCGCCGACATGACCGAGACTGCAGCCGCCAAAATGGCTCCTCCTGCCGCCGCCGCTCAAACCAAGGCTCCCAGCAAGAAGAAGAAGGCGGCTCCCCACTCCAAGCCAGCCGGTCCCACGTTGGGCGAACAGAAACTCAAGGTTGTGGCGAGTGGCAGCGATCGCAAGGGGATGTCCCTGGTTGCGATAAAGAAGGCTCTGGCTGCCAACGGCGCCGACGTGCTGAAGCTCCGGTCCCAGATCAGGTTAAGTATCAAGATGAAAGTGGGAAACGGCTCCCTGGAGCAGAACAAGGGCACGGGCGCCACGGGTTCCTTCAGGCTTGCTAAGAAGGAATCCCAGCGGAAAGAGGGAAAGAAGGTGAAGAAACCAGCAGCCAAGAAATCTGCAGTAAAGAAACCGGCAGCCAAGAAATCTCCAGCCAAGAAACCAGCAGCCAAGAAATCTCCAGCCAAGAAACCAGCAGCCAAGAAGTCTCCAGCCAAGAAACCAGCAGCCAAGAAATCTCCAGCCAAGAAACCAGCATCCAAGAAAACAATCACCAAGAAGGCAGCAACGTCTAAAAAGACAGCGAAAGCTGCGGCTGGGAAGAAGGTGGTGGTGAAGAAGCCCAAGAGCCCCAAGAAGGCCACAGGCAGAAAGGTGAAGGCGGCCAAGAAGGTGGAAAAACCCAAGGCCAAGCCCAAATCAGCAAAGTCTCAGAAAGCAGCGAGCAAAAGAAAATAAAAAGGACAACTGTAGTGTATGTACCTTTAAGAGGAACTATGTTTTTGAAGCCCCTGTATACTGTAGTACCAGTAGTAACCACTCGGGTATATAAGCCTGTATAGCGTCTTGTGTAGTTAGTTCACCTGCAGACTTTGTTCAGTAAACACTTGTTAAATCAACTCCTGCATTCCGTGTCTCCATTAACACATGGATCTAACAACAACTTGTAAACATCTGAACCCAAAGGCTCTTCTCAGAGCCACCCATATCTTTCCAAAAAGAGGTGATTGCGGAATCATATGATCCATGTCCCGGGGCCGGGCTCAGATTCCAGATTGATATCATTTCAAATGAACCCCGGCTCCCTGGTGACTCGCTGATTTTCGCTGCACCCACCCCTCCCCCAGTGTCTGCAATAAAACAGGGAGAGAATGGGATGTCCGGGCCGGGCCTCACTCTAACTGGGGGGGTGTTCGACTCCAGTCTCAGTTCATGGTCATTTTCAGTTCACAGGTTCAGGGTGAAAGTCTCTGTGAGACGCTGACACTGGCGGAGATACCCCACATCACAACTCGAACCCCAACACATGAGATTCTCCAAATCAACTGGAATAAGGTGTTTGTAAACTGCTGAACCCGTCTGTGTGGGGAGATGGAATAAGGTCAGAGACTGACATGGAAGGAGACGGGTCGACTTGTGATCGAAGGGACTGTATATAGGCGGGAATATTACTGATTGTTAATTGTAACAGGATCTTACTTAAAATATTCTGGTTTCAGGGAACCCTTGAATATGAAGCCCGAGTCTGTAAGGGTTTGTGCGGAGCGCTGTGTTTCGGTTCTACTGTCAATAAATGGTTTGAAATTGGCGGTTGCAGATAGCTGGAGGTGGATAATTGATTTACAAATAGATTCAGTCCCACACTCTGATACAGTAGCAGATACTAGCAGAAATGGAATTAATTTCAAACTAACATCAAGTGCCAGAGTCTGATAGATGCAGTAAGAATCCCACTTTCATAAACCGAGTAAGTAGCAGATACATGCGGAATTCTTCGGTGAAAGACAGTACGAGAGACTGACAGATTCAGCACTAATATGACACTAACATGCAGTCCCAGAGACTGACAAATACAGAATGAAACTCACACTCAGTACCAGGGACTGACATCTTAGACTTAGACTTGCACAACATCCCAGTGAATGACAGATACGGAATGAATCCCACACTACACTCAGTACCAGAGACTGACAGATCCAGAATTAATCTTAGACATGCACACCATCCCAGTGAATGACAGATACAGAATGAATCTCAAACTCGCACATCCCAGTGACAGACAGATACAAAATTAATGTCACACACACATACACTACCAGAGAATGACAGATTCTGAATGAATCCCAACACTGACACACGGTACCAGAGTCTGACGGATACAGATGGAGTCCCACCCTAACACATGGTATCAGTGACGGACAGGAAATGAATGGATCCCACACGCACATACTGTAACAGAGACTGAGATTGGTAATGATTCCAACACTTACATAAATCACCAGAGACTGAATAATACAGAACTATTCCAATACACACACTCACAGTACTAGAGACGGGCAGATACTGAACTAAAGTGGTGGAGACCACACTGCAAGACATGAATATAGTGCACTGGTTGGAGGAAGTACATCTAAATTGCTGTCTCGTCCGGAAGAAGTGCTTGGGACCCCAGATAATGGTCTGGGAATTGGTGCATGGATATATGCTCTTGCAATTACCTTTCTGACTACAGGGGGCGTGCTGGTGCCAAAATCTCAATCTGATTGGATACATAAAGAAGCCAATCATAGAGATGCAGAACAATGGAATTTGACATCACTCTTCAGCAGCCAATCACAACCATTGCCTTCACCCATCCCTCATTAGCATAGGACTGTGGGGCTGCCTATATATTCCGAGCCCGGCGCGGGTTTGCGTCGTTTTGTGTTTGAAATCGAGTTTGAGAATGGTTGATGAAAAGAAAGCAGTTGCCAAGAAGGGCGCCAAGAAAACCGTCAGTAAACCGGCAGCGAAGGGCGGCAAGAAGCGCAGAAAGTCGAGGAAGGAGAGTTACTCCATCTAGATCTACAAAGTGATGAAGCAGGTTCACCCCGACACCGGCATCTCCTCCAAGGCCATGGGCATTGTGAACGAGATTTTTGAGCGCATCGCGGGTGAGGTTTCCCGCCTGGCCCATTACAACAAGCGGCACACCATCAGCTCCCGGGAGATCCAGACCGCCGTGCGCCTGCTGCTGCCCGGGGAGCTGGCCAAGCACGCCGTGTCGGAAGGGACAAAGGCGGTGACCAAATACACCAGCTCCAAGTAAAACTCCACGCTGTCCTGAAAGAACAAACCCAAAACACAACGGCTCTTTTAAGAGCTACCCACAATCTCTCTGAAAGAGCTACACAAACTCATCTCTCTTTAGACACAATTTACTGTAATTATTTCCGTAACAAGTGTGTTTGAGAACGTTTGAAGTTCCAGCCGTAGATTTAGTTTTGAATTCTCAGATAAGCACTTTCACTGCCCGGATCAACCTTAGCGTCGCTGTTGTATTTCCCGTCCAGTAAAGTACAAACACGGTCCCTGATCGCTCTTTCCCTTTGATCTCAGACCCATTCACTTGCAGCGCCTTCCGACAAATTAAAAGCTTGTTTTCGAGATGAGACTGATTTCAGTCACCTCAATCTCTGCAAAAACATTTTCATTTTTTTCAATGCCAGTTGGGAGTCAATCCTTTTATTAACCCGAGACTTCCTGCAGTGTAACAACCCAGAATGGGGTTTCTTAGAGACCAGAACGCGGTCAGTTTGAACGCTCTGTCCCTCTTCTCTTCTCACAGCAGGACTCCCAGATCTGGTTTCACTCCCGCAGCAGCGCCTGCGCAAAGGATCACTCGATAATCTGAATCCTCACTTTTACAGAGATTGAGCTGGAATGTGTCCCGTTACAGAATCAATGGGGATTTAATCCCACCCGTTAAAGTTCGCTATTGAACCCGGAATTAATCCTGATTGTAACAGCCTGGAATTTGCAAGGGAGAGATGGAAGAAGACAAAAGGAATAAAAAACTGTCCGGAAATCTTTGGCTAATAGTTAATTTATTAACTTAATTCGCTGGGTTAGGAAAATATTGGCGGGCTTTTTGAAATTAAAAATCGTTGGCGGTCTGACTGTTGAGGACAGTTATTTCCACGCACTTGCCATTGGCGGAAAAACAGACTGTGATTGGTCACCGGAAAACACCAATGGAATTCACCACAGAGCGACCAATCACAAGTTTGCTGTCTGCATTCCTCCAGAAGGTAGAAGGGCGGCAGATGTGGGCGGAGTTTATCATTATTTCTTTCAACGAGTGGATTTTGGAAATGTCTGGAAGAGGAAAAACCAGCGGTAAAGCTCGGGCCAAGGCCAAATCCCGCTCATCCCGGGCCGGACTGCAGTTCCCTGTGGGCCGTGTTCACAGGCTCCTGCGAAAGGGCAACTACGCTGAACGTGTGGGTGCCGGAGCTCTGGTCTACATGGCTGCTGTGCTCGAGTATCTGACCGCTGAAATCCTGGAGCTGGCCGGCAACGCGGCCCGCGACAACAAGACCACCCGCATCATCCCCAGACACCTGCAGCTGGCCATCCGCAACGACAAGGAGCTCAACAAGCTGCTGGGAAAGGTGACCATTGCTCAGGGCGGGGTACTGCCTAATATCCAGGCGGTGCTGCTTCCCAAGAAAACCAGCACTGCCAGCTCCAAGAGCAAGTAAAGTGGACAAGATTCAATCTAATAACCCAAAGGCTCTTTTCAGAGCCACCCACTGTATCTGTGAAAGGGCTGCTTACTATTTAGCCATTTTCGGTAAACTGTCTGTCCAGCATGTAGAAATCCAGATCCAGAAACACTGCAGCGGGCTTGCTGTGAGCGAATATTCAGATCAGTGATTCAATATAGATGAGGACTGGCTTCAGAGAAAAACAAAACACACGGAACCCTAACGTGAGCGCAGCACTCAATGAACACGTTGTTAGGAGAGCCGAATATGAACGGATGTTAAGAACCGAGTATAAAGTGAGTGAGCGGCTACCATTCCTTATTGGGACAATAATTCCATAGGGAGAACGATATACACCCTGACCCATACAAACATTCCCTTTTTATTTGGGAGACAGGATCTAACCAGAATTGCAGCTCTGGTTAATTTTTAAATACTTCAAATAGTAACTGAAGCTCCCACCTGTCCCTGCATTAAGAGCTGGTTTTAAAGGTGAGTATCAGACTTCAGGCACCTCGTTCTCTCTCTCGGATCGATCCCGGTATGTGGAGTTGGATCAATTCTCTCTCTCCCGCACAGTCGCAGTGACGCTCCCTTGCTCTCACTCCGGCGCAGGCGCAGTGCCGCTCCTTGCCCTCTCACGCAGGCGCAGTGCCGCTCCTTGCCCACTCACGCAGGCGCAGTGCCGCTCCTTGCCCTCTCACGCAGGCGCAGTGCCGCTCCTTGCCCACTCACGCAGGCGCAGTGCCGCTCCTTGCCCTCACGCAGGCGCAGTGCCGCTCCTTGCCCTCCCACGCAGGCGCAGTGCCGCTCCTTGCCCTCCCACGCAGGCGCAGTGCCGCTCCCTTGCCTCTTTCTCCCGCGCAGGCGCAGTGCCGCTCCCTTGCCCGCAGGCGCAGTGCCGCTACCTTTCTCGCTCCCTCCGGCGCAGGCGCAGTGCCGCTCCCGTTCTCTCTCCCTCCGGCGCAGGCGCAGTGCCGCTCCCGTTCTCTCTCTCGCTCGCTCGCTCTCTCTCCCTCTCTCTCTCTCTCTCTCTCTCTCTCTCCCTCCCGCGCATGCGCAGTGCCGCTCCCTTTCTCTCTCTCTCTCCCGAGCAGGCGCAGTGCCGCTCCCCTGCTGATCCTGGGTTTGCTGTGTGCTGGGCCGGGCGGCGCCGGCCGTTCAGAAACAGGCTGGTTGCCCGGATTACCGGGCCCGCTCTGTGACTGAGGGAACTCGGCCCGACAGCGGCTGCTCAGCCCCGAGTTTAGATCACAGCGAGGGAGGCTCACAGGGTCACCGCTCCGGTTAGTAACTCCGCACAGAAAATGGCGCATTTCCGTCCAGAGCAGTGAGAATGGGGGAGTCTCAGGAAGCCGGAAATTCACAGTGAGTAAAATCTCCAAACCAAACACACAGCCCCGCAACTGGGGATCTGAGGAAAATCTCCAAACTAAACACACAGCCCCGCAGCTGGGGATCTGAGGAAAATCCCCAAACTAAACACACAGCCCCGCAACTGGGGATCTGAGGAAAATCTCCAAACTAAACACACAGCCCGGCAACTGGGGATCTGAGCAAAATCTCCAAACTGAACACACAGCACGGCAACTGGGGATCTGAGCAAAATCTCCAAACTAAACACACAGCCCCGCAACTGGGGGTCTGAGGAAAATCTCCAAACTAAACACACAGCCCCGCAACTGGGGATCTGAGGAAAATCTCCAAACTAAACACACAGCCCCGCAACTGGGGATCTGAGCAAAATCTCCAAACTAAACACACAGCCCGGCAACTGGGGATCTGAGCAAAATCTCCAAACTGAACACACAGCCCGGCAACTGGGGATCTGAGCAAAATCTCCAAACTAAACACACAGCCCCGCAACTGGGGGTCTGAGGAAAATCTCCAAACTAAACACACAGCCCTGCAACTGGGGATCTGAGGAAAATCTCCAAACTAAACACACAGCCCCGCAACTGGGGATCTGAGGAAAATCTCCAAACTAAACACACAGCCCCGCAACTGGGGATCTGAGCAAAATCTCCAAACTAAACACACAGCCCGGCAACTGGGGATCTGAGCAAAATCTCCAAACTGAACACACAGCCCGGCAACTGGGGATCTGAGCAAAATCTCCAAACTAAACACACAGCCCCGCAACTGGGGATCTGAGGAAAATCTCCAAACTAAACACACAGCCCCGCAACTGGGGATCTGAGGAAAATCTCCAAACTAAACACACAGCCCCGCAACTGGGGATCTGAGCAAAATCTCCAAACTAAACACACAGCCCCGCAACTGGGGATCTGAGGAAAATCTCCAAACTAAACACACAGCCCCGCAACTGGGGATCTGAGGAAAATCTCCAAACCAAACACACAGCCCGGCAACTGGGGATCTGAGCAAAATCTCCAAACTGAACACACAGCCCCGCAACTGGGGATCTGAGGAAAGGCACAAAATCAAACAAATACTCGGCCTTGAAATTGAATTATTAGTAAGCAGATTGAAAGTCTACATTACATTATTTCACGTTTTCAATATTGTTCTTATTTTCTGCTTTGCCACAATTAGATGTCCCGGTGAGAGATGGTGTGATTGAGGAAGGTGCTCAGCTCGAAGTAAACAGGGATTGTAGACTGAGGAACGACAGCAGGTGAACCAGCACAGGATTGTGAGAGCACCAACCGGAGAGAACCCTTCCGATTCAAAGAGCTTCCAGAGATCGACTGTGGAACAAGGTAAGAGAAAGTCCCATTGACTCAGATACACACTGGTCCTGGTGATGGACTGGGGAGAAAGGTCAGAGAGAGTCCCATTGACTCAGATACACTCTGGTCCTGGAGATGGACTGGGGAGAAAGGTCAGAGAGAGTCCCATTGACTCAGATACACACTGGTCCTGGAGATGGACTGGGGAGAAAGGTCAGAGAGAGTCCCATTGACTCCGATACACACTGGTCCTGGAGATGGACTGGGGAGAAAGGTCAGAGAGAGTCCCATTGACTCAGATACACACTGGTCCTGGAGATAGACTGGGGAGAAAGGTCAGAGAGAGTCCCATTGACTCAGATACACACTGGTCCTGGAGATGGACTGGGGAGAAAGGTCAGAGAGTCCCATTGACTCAGATACACACTGGTCCTGGAGATGGAATTGGGAGAAAGGTCAGAGAGAGTCCCATTGACTCAGATACACACTGGTCCTGGAGATGGACTGGGGAGAAAGGTCAGAGAGAGTCCCATTGACTCCGATACACACTGGTCCTGGAGATAGACTGGGGAGAAAGGTCAGAGAGAGTCCCATTGACTCCGATACACACTGGTCCTGGAGATAGACTGGGGAGAAAGGTCAGAGAGAGTCCCATTGACTCCGATACACACTGGTCCTGGAGATAGACTGGGGAGAAAGGTCAGAGGGAGTCCCATTGACTCAGATACACACTGGTCCTGGAGATGGACTGGGGAGAAGGTCAGCGAGAGTCCCATTGACTCAGATACACACTGGTCCTGGAGATGGACTGGGGAGAAAGGTCAGAGAGAGTCCCATTGACTCCGATACACACTGGTCCTGGAGATAGACTGGGGAGAAAGGTCAGAGAGAGTCCCATTGACTCCGATACACACTGGTCCTGGAGATAGACTGGGGAGAAAGGTCAGAGGGAGTCCCATTGACTCCGATACACACTGGTCCTGGAGATGGACCGGGAAGAAAGGTCAGAGAGAGTCCCAATGACTCAGATACACACTGGTCCTGGAGATGGACCGGGGAGAATGGTCAGAGAGAGTCCCATTGACTCAGATACACACTGGTCCTGGAGATGGACTGGGGAGAAAGGTCAGAGAGAGTCCCATTGACTCAGATACACACTGGTCCTGGAGATGGACTGGGGAGAAAGGTCAGAGAGAGTCCCATTGACTCAGATACACACTGGTCCTGGAGATGGACTGGGGAGAAAGGTCAGAGAGAGTCCCATTGACTCAGATACACACTGGTCCTGGAGATGGACTGGGGAGAATGGTCAGAGAGAGTCCCATTGACTCAGATACACACTGGTCCTGGAGATGGACTGGGGTGAAAGGTCAGAGAGAGTCCCGTTGACTCAGATACACACTGGTCCTGGAGATGGACTGGGGAGAATGGTCAGAGAGAGTCCCATTGACTCAGATACACACTGGTCCTGGAGATGGACTGGGGTGAAAGGTCAGAGAGAGTCCCGTTGACTCAGATACACACTGGTCCTGGAGATGGACCGGGGAGAAAGGTCAGAGAGAGTCCCATTGACTCAGATACACACTGGTCCTGGAGATGGACTGGGGAGAAAGATCAGAGAGAGTCCCATTGACTCAGATACACACCGGTCCTGGAGATGGACTGGGGAGAAAGGTCAGAGAGAGTCCCATTGACTCAGATACACACTGGTCCTGGAGATGGACTGGGGAGATAGGTCAGAGAGAGTCCCATTGACTCAGATACACACTGGTCCTGGAGATGGACGCTCCCGCACTCGCCCCCTGACCCTCCCGCACTCGCCCCCTGACCCTCCCGCACTCGCCCCCTGACCCTCCCGCACTCGCCCCCTGACCCTCCCGCACTCGCCCTGATGGGGCTCTTCTCAAGTACACCATGCGGTGCAATAAAACACCCCCAGAATCAAGGCCCTGCTCCTGGGGAAGGTGATCAGGCCCCAGGAACCAGTACAAGTGAATAAAGTCAGGGTCAAGGCCCTGCTCCTGGGGAAGGTGATCAGGCCCCAGGAACCAGTACAAGTGAAGCGACTCCTTCTGCCGGAGACTTATTAAACGTGAATACGCCAAGAGTTGACCAAAAATCAGGTTAGTAATATTAATCAAGGAGTCAATTTCTGCTATAAGGAGGGATGATACCTTAGCAGGTTCCTCTAATGAGGCCATATGGGTAGAACTTAAAAACAAAAAGGGGGCAAGCACTTTGCTGGGCGTGTACTATAGGCCCCCATACAGTAAGGGGGAGATAGAGGAACAGATATGTCGGCAAATCTCAGAGGTGTAGAAATAATAGGGTAGTAATTGTTGGGGATTTCAACTTCCCCAATATTAACTGGGATAGTCAGTGTGAAAGGCTTAGAGGGTGTGGAATTCTTAAAGTGCATCCAGGAGAGCTTTTTCAGCCAACATGTAGAAAGTCCTACAAGAGAGGGGCGGTACTGGACCTAATTCGAGGGAATGTAGCAGGGCACGTGGTAGAAGGGTTAGTAGGAGAGCATTTTGGTGACAGTGACCATAATTCGGTGAGATTTAAAGTAGTTATGGAAAAGGACAAAGATGGACCGGAAATAAAGGATCTAAATTGGGGGAAGGCCAATTTTTAATATGATAAGGCAGGATCTGGCCAAAGTGGACTGGGATCAACTACTTGTAGGAAAATCCACATCAGAGCAGTGGGAGTCTTTCAGAAAGAAAATAGAGAGAGTACAATGGCAACATGTTCCCGTAAAGGTCAAGGGTGGGACCAACAAGCCCAGGGAACCCTGGATGTCAAGGGACATACAAGAATGGTTTAGGAAAAAAAGGGAGGCTTTTGGCAGATACAAAGGACTAAAAACAGTGGAAGCCCTGGAGGAGTATAGAAAGTGCAGGGGGGTACTTAAAAAAGAAATTAGGAGAACGAAGAGGGGTCGTGAAAAAACACTGGCAGGCAAAATAAAGGAAAATCCCAAGGTGTGTTATTAGTATATTAAGGGCAAGAGGAAAACCAGGGAAAGAATAGAGCCCATTAGGGACCAAAGTGGCAATCTGTGTGTAGAGCCAGAAGATGTAGGTGAGGTTTTTAATTAATATTTTGCATCTGTGTTCACTATGGAGAAGGACGATGCAGGCATAGAAATCAGGCAGGGGGATTGTGATATACTTGAACGAATTAGTATTGAGAGGGAGGAGGTACTAGTGGTTTTAGCGTGCTTAAAAGTCGATAAACCCCCAGGCCCAGACGAGATGTATCCCAGCCTGCTGTGTGAGGCAAGGGAGGAGATTGCAGGGGCTCTGACACAAATTTTCAGAACCTCTCTGGCCACAGGGGAGGTGCCAGAGGACTGGAGAACAGCTAACGTAGTACCATTATTCAGGAAGGGTAGTAGGGATAAACCAGGGAATTACTGGCCAGTGAGCCTAACATCAGTGGTAGGGAAATTATTGGAAAAAATTCTGAGGGACAGAATTAGTCTCCACTTGGAGAGGCAAGGATTAATCAAGGATAGTCAGCATGGCTTTGTCAGGGGGAGATCATGTCTAACCAATTTGATTGAATTTTTCGATGGGGGTGACTAGGTGTGTGGATGAGGGTAGTCCAGTTGATGTAGTCTACATGGACTTCAGTAAGGCTTTTGACAAAGTCCCACATGGGAGACTAGTCAAGAAGGTAAGAGCCCATGGGATCCAGGGCAATTTGGCACATTGGATCCAAAATTGTCTTAGTGGCAGGAGGCAGAGGGTGATGGTCGAAGGTTGTTTTTGTGACTGGAAGCCTGTGTCCAGTGGTGTACCGCAGGGATCGGTGCTGGGTCCTTTGCTGCTTGTAGTGTACATTAATGATTTAGATATGAATGTAGGAGGTATGATCAGTAAGTTCGCTGATGACACGAAAATTGGTGGAGTGGTAAATAGCGAGGAGGGAAGCCTCAGGCTACAGGAGAATATAGACGGGTTGGTTAGATGGGCAGCACAGTGGCAAATGGAATTTAACCCTGAAAAGTGTGAGGTGATGCATTTTGGGAGGACTAACAAGGCAAGGGAATACACAATGAATGGTAGAACCCTAGGAAGGACAGAGGATCAGAGGGACCTTGGTGTGCATGTACACAGATCCCTGAAGGCAGCAGGATAGCTAGATAGGGTGGTTAAGAAGGCATTTGGGATACTTATATTCTATGCCTCGGCTAATGAAGGAAAGAGCAGGGAGGTTATGATGGAGCTGTACAAAACGCTAGTTAGGCCACAGCTGGAATACTGTGTGCAGTTCTGGTCGCCACACTATAGGAAGGATGTGATTGCTTTAGAGAGGGTGCAGAGGAGATTCACCAGGATGTTACCTGGGCTGGAGCGCTTCAGCTATGAAGAGAGACTGGACAGGCTGGGGTTGTTTTCCTTGGAGCAGAGAAGGCTGAAGGGGGACCTGATTGAGGTGTACAAAATTATGAGGGGCATAGATAGGGTAGATAGAAAGGAACTTTTCCCCTTAGTAGAGGGGTCAATAACCAGGGGGCATAGTTTCAAGGTAGGGGCAGGAGGTTTAGAGGGGATTTGAGGAAAAGCTTTTTCACCCAGAGGGTGGTTGGAATCTGGAACTCACTGCCTGAAAGGGTGGTAGAGGCAGGAACCCTCACAACATTCAAGAAGCATTTGGATGAGCACTTGAAACGCCATAGCATACAAGGCTACGGACCAAGTGCTGGAAAATGGGATTAGAATAGACAGGGCTTGATGGCCGGCACGGACACGATGGGCCGAAGGGCCCCTTTCTGTGCTGTATAAATCTGTGACTCTATGGTAGCACTCTTGCCTCTGAGGCATAAGGTTGTGGGTTCAAGTCCCACTCCAGAGACTTGAGCACAAAAATCCAGGCTGACACTCCAGTGCAGTACTGAGGCACTGTCAGAGGTGGCGTCTTTCGGATGAGACATTAAACTGAGGCCCTGTCTGCTCTCTCAGGTGGATGTAAAAGATCCCATGACACTATTTTGAGAAAGAAAGACTTGCATTTATATAGTGCTTTCATGACCAGCAGACATCTTGAAGTGCTTTACAGCCAATGAAGTACTTTTGAGGTGTAGTCACTGTTGTAATGTGGGAAAGAGCAGGGGAAATATCCCCGGTGTCCTAGCCAATGCTCATCCCTCAATCAATGTAACAAAAGGATAATAGCAAAATACTGCGGATGCTGGAAATCTGAAATAACAACAGGAAATGCTGGAACCACTCAACGGGCCAGGCAACATCCGTAGAGAGAGAAACAGAGTTAACAAAAAGATAGATTATCTGGTCAATATCACATTGCAGTTTGTGGGAGCTTGCTGTGTGCTAATTGACTTCTGTGTTTCCTACAACAGTGACTACACTTCAAACAGTACTTCATTGACTGTAAAGCGCTTTGGGATGTCCAGTGGTGGTGAAGGCGCTATAGAAATGCAAGTGTTTCTTTCTTCATTGGTCTCACCGGTGACCTCTTCTGGCTGATGGTTGATTGACAGACAATAGTCCGCGCATGCGCAGAGGGAGCGGCGGTTTGGACCGAGTCCGGCGCAGCGACCCCTCCCGGTCACCAAGGGCAACAACTGCTCATGCCCAGAGGAGACCAACCCCCCTCCCCCACTCGGAGCTGTGCCTGCACGGTCGGATCCTGCCGGACGGAGTCGGCGCGGGCCATTCCGGGGAAAGGCCTTGGTGTTGGTTCCAGAGTCGCGATCGGTGATGCAAAGTGAGTTTTCTCCACTCCGATTGGGTGGAGAATCGCGTGTGGTGGGGGGGCGGAGGGGTGGATCGGGAGAGAACAAGGAGAAATAGAAAAACCTGAGAGTCCACGAGGCCCTGGATCGAGCAGCGTCAGTTGGACAGAGCACGTGATCTCCTCGGGGACACGTGACCCAGCCCAGGGCCTGATTGACGGGAGCTTCGGACCAACAGGGAGCGAGCGGGCGGGGCTGGAGGAGCTAGCCGGCGGCGGGTCCTCCAACCAATCGGGGAGCCCGAGGGGTGGGACTAGCGCCGGCTGATTGTCTGATCCGCAGGGCAGCAAGTTTCTCCAGTCCCTTGTGTGATGAAATATATGTCTTCATCAGCCCCTGTGTTTTACCTGCATTGTATTGTGTGTACCGCCCCCTTTTCCCCTATTGTGTGTATTGGCTCCGCCCCTGTCTTTTGTCATATAAAGGTCTCAAGAGCTGTATGAGTCATTCTGCCAGACGAATCCGATGTGGAATGACGTGCAATGTTCTTAGCGATTAAAAGCCTTCAGTTGAATCCTTTAACTTCTTGTCTTTGAGTTACTGATGGCACATCACCTTGTTCAGGGCCCGGGGCCAGGGGAGGCTGTGGGCCTTTATTCCCCTCATTGGACACAAGGCTCTTTGGCTCACAACACACTGGCTCAGGTTTTAATAGAGACTTTTTAAATTCATCAATAAAAGCAGATAAACCTCGTGCTTCTGTGGAACAAACTTTCTAATATTTTATAGAATCATAGAATGGTTACAGCACAGAAGGAGGCCATTCGGCCCGTCGAGCCCGTGCCGGCAACTCTGCAAGACCACTTCAGCGAGTCCCACTCCCCGCTCTTTCCCCGTAACCCTGCACATTTCTTTACTTCAGGCACTTATCCAATTCCCTTTTGAAAGCCGTGATTGAATCTGCCTCCACCACCCTTTCAGGCAGTGTATTCCAGATCCTAACCACTCGCTGAGTAAAAAAGTTTTCCCTCATGTCGTCTTTGGTTCTTCTGCCAATCACCTTAAATCTGTGTCCTCTGGTTCTCGACCCTTCCGCCAATGGGAACAGTTTCTCTCTATACTCTGTCCAGAATCCTCATGATTTTGAACACCTCTTTCAAATCTCATCTCAACCTTCTCTGCTCTAAGGAGAACCACCCCAGCTTCTCCAGTCTATCAATGTAACTGAAGTCCCTCATCCCTGGAACCATTCTTGTCAATCGTTTCTGCACCCTCTCTAAGGCCTTCACATCCTTCGTAAAGTGTAGTGCCCAGAATTGGACACAATACTCCAGTTGAGGCCGAACCAGTGTTTTATAAAGGTTCATCATAACTTCCTTGCTTTTGTACTCTATACCTCTATTCATGAAGCCCAGGTTCCCGTAGGCTTTTTTAACCACTTTCTCAACCTGCCCTGCCACCTTCAATGATTTGTGCACACATACCCCCAGGTCTCTCTGTTCATGCACACACTTTAGGATTGTACCCTTTAGTTTATATTGCCTCTCCTCATTCTTCCTATCAAAATATATCAGTTCGCACTTTTCTGCATTAAATTTCATCTCCCATGTGTCCGCCCATTCCACCAGCATGTCTATGTCCTCTTGAAGTCTATCACTATCCTCCTCACTGTTCACTATACTTCCAAGTTTTGTGTCATCTGCATATTTTGAAACTGTGCCCTGTACACCCAAGTCAAAGTCATTAATATATATCAAGAAAAGCAGTGATCCTAGTACCGACCCCTGGGGAACACCACTGTGTACCTTCCTCCAGTCTGAAAAACAACCGTCCACCACTACTCTCTGTTTCCTGTCACTTTGCCAATTTTGTATCTATGCTGCCACTGTCCCTATTATTCCATGGGCTTCAACTTTGCTGGTAAGCCTATTATGTGGCTTTTTGTCGAACGCCTTTTGGAAATCCATGTACACCACGTTAACCACATTGCCCTCATCAACCCTCTCTGTTACCTCATCAAAAAGCTCAATCAGAATCAGAGCGGCCAGGCCCCAGCACCAGGAAACCCAGGGTGCAGCGCCTCCCCCATCCAAGCCGCCGCTTCCCGGTTTCTTCAACTGGTTCCACCAAGTCCGACTCGGGAGAAAGGACAGGAGCCAGGCTCCCAGAATGGCCCGCGACCCCGGGGAGCATGCGCACTCTCAGCGGAGACATCATCGCGTTGGATAGAGCGGTTTCTGGGGCGCGGGGAATTGTGGGTGCTGCGGCCACCATTAGTCAGCGGCTGTGGGGAAGAGTTTTATTGCAGGTGATGGCAGGTAGGTCCCTGGCCGCCTGTGTAGGTCTTTTTGTTGCTTCAGTTTGAGCTGGAGTGGAGATGGAGGAGAAGCTGCTGGGTTTAACCCCCAGTACTTCTGAGCCCAGGAGGACCCAACAATTTCCAATGTGTGACAGTCAAGGGAGGTGGATTCTGGGGGAGATTAAGTTGTTACACAGACACTGTCCCTGCAATGTAAGAGTATTGTTTTAGGAACAAGTATTTCTGTAGAGGCTTTTAATCCAGTTTACATATACAGATTTGTTTTAATTCATTCTTGGGATGTGGGCGTCGCTCGCAAGACCAGAATATGTTGCCAATCCCCATCTTCCCGTTGAGGTGGTGATAGTGGGCCACCTTTTTTTATTCATTGATGGGATGTGGGCGTCGCTGGCTGGCTAGGCCTGCATTTAGTGCCCATCCCTAATTGCCCTTGAGATGGTGGTGAGCCGCCTTCTTGAACCGCTGCAGTCCATGTGGTGAAGGTACTCCCACAGTGCTGTTGTGTAAGGAGTTCCAGGATTTTCACCCAGTGATGATGTAGCAACGGCGATATATGTCCAAGTCAGGATGGTGTGTCACCGGGAGAACTTGGAGGTGGTGATGTTCCCATGCACCTTCTGCCTTTGTCCTTCTAGGTGCTGGAGGTTGCGGGTTTTGGAGGTTTTGTCAAAGTTCTGGTCGAGTTGCAGATGTATAAAGTCCATCTCCTTCGCCCCCTCCCACTCCCACCTCTCTCTCTCTCTCCTCCCATAGAGGCCAGAGGCCCAGACCAGGTGGCAGATTCCCTTCACTGAAGGACATTAGTGAACCAGTGGGATTTTATGACAATCCGGCAGCTTTCATGGTCACTTTTTTTCTAGTGCCAGCCCCACAAACAACCAGATTCATTGAGCTCAATTTCACAACCTGCCTCTTTAGTGGGTTCTCTCTCACGCTCCATTTTAAATTCATTTTACAGGGTATTAGAAGGGGAGGATTTGCAGACAGGAAACTCAAACCAAACATCACGTCAAGATCTGACAGTCACTCGATTCATCAGGAACTGAATATCATCGGCCTTTGAATATGGAAGCAAAAAGCACCGTTCACATCGGGGAGAGGCCGTTCACCTGCTCCGAGTGTGGGAAGGGATTCACTAATTCATCCCGCCTGCTGAGACACCAGCGAGTTCACACTGATGAGAGACCTTTTAACTGCTCGGACTGTGGGAAGTGCTTTAAAAGTTCCGGGGCACTGATACACCATCAACGTGTTCACACTGGGGAGAGACCGTTCAGGTGCTCACACTGCGGGACTGGGTTTAGGCAGTCATCTGACCTCACTGTACACCTGCGCACTCACACTGGGGAGAGGCCGTTCACCTGCTCCGTGTGTGGGAAGGGATTCACTCGCTCATCCCACCTGCTGACACACCAGCGAGTTCACACTGGGGAGAGGCCGTTCACCTGCTCCGTGTGTGGAAAGGGATTCGCTCGCTCATCCACCCTGCTGATACACCAGCGAGTTCACACTGATGAGAGACCTTTTAAATGCTCGGACTGTGGGAAGTGCTATAAAGTGTCCGGGGAACTGATACGCCATCAACGTGTCCACACTGGCGAGAGACCGTTCAGGTGCTCTCACTGCGGGACTGGGTTCAGGCGATCATCTGACCTCACTGTACACCTGTGCACTCACACTGGGGAGAGGCCGTTCACGTGCTCTCACTGCGGGACTGGGTTTAGGCAGTCATCTGAGCTCACTATACACCAGCGCACTCACACTGGGGAGCGGCCGTTCACCTGCTCTGTGTGTGGGAAGGGATTCACTCGCTCATCCCACCTGCTGACACACCAGCGCACTCACACTGTGGAGAGGCCGTTCACCTGCTCTGAGTGTGGGAAGGGATTCACTGAGTCATCCCACCTGCTGACACACCAGCGAGTTCACACTGGGGAGAGGCCGTTCACCTGCTCTGAGTGTGGGAAGGGATTCACTCAGTCATCCACCCTGCTGACACACCAGCGAGTTCACACTGGGGAGAGGCCATTCACCTGCCCTGAGTGTGGGAAGGGATTCACTCAGTCATCCCACCTGCTGAGACACCAGCGAGTTCACACTGGGGAGAGGCCGTTCACCTGCCCCGAGTGTGGGAAGGGATTCACTCAGTCATCCAACCTACTGACACACCAGCGAGTTCACAAGTGACTGCAGAGGTTGGATTCTGTTGTTGTTGCTGCTGTTAATCACATCCAGGACTGAACCATGTTCATTCTGACAGGTGGGGATTGTTTCTGCTGATGTTAATAAGTCCGGGAACTGGGCTGGAGTTTAATATTCTGGATAGATGTCAAATAAATCAGCTTTGTGTTAAACACATTGTTGCAGATTTTCTTCTTTCCCACCTGAGTGTTTAGCATCACGTGGCTGGAGCTCAGAAAGGACAATCTGGGGGAGGATCGTACGGTGGGAACAGAACTCCAGCCTGGACACAGTCCTTCAGGGCCACACTGAGAGGGGCAAACGGCACTTTGGTCTTTCTCGTCTCTCTTCACTGACAGCAAAGTTGCCGTGCGGGTTAATCTCGAGGCGTGTGAGAAATGTGTCCCAGCTGCTCTCTGCCATGGTTTAGAGCTCTTAGACACGGAACTGGAGGCTCCTTTACGAATGTAGCCCAGTGCTTTTTATTTAATGGCCTTATTAACCTGTGTTGCTACTTTTAGTGATTTGTGTATCTGTATCCCTGGATCCCTCTGCTCCTCCAGCCCATTTAAACTATTAGGGGGAAATTCAGTGGCGCCCCCTTTGGGTCGCTAATGTCACCGGGGCTAATTTTAGCGCCCTGAAAAAGTTAGCGCCCCTGTGCATTAAATTCAGTGGTAGCGCCCCAGGCAGGAGGCGGGGTGGTAATGGAAGCACTCCCCTCCCTCTTGAGGCGCTACCAGTGAATTTCACGGTGCTTCGTGTAACATCGCCATACCCGTCGGCACATAGCACCATGTTATAGCAGACCTCCCTCCCTGATTAAAGGGGAGGGGCCTAGCACTGCGCACACCGGGGCCCTGCTGGGCCACTGGGGAACGGGGTGTTGGATCAAGAGGAGCGCCGGGCTGAGAGATCGTGGCCGGCACCCTGAAGAATAAAGGGGAAACATAGAAACATAGAAGATAGGAGCAGGAGTCGGCCATTCGGCCCTTTGAGCCTGCTCCGCCATTCAATGAGATCATGGCTGATCATCCAAATTCAGTACCCTGTCCCTGCCTTCTCCCCATATCCCTTGATCCCTTTAGCCTTAAGAAATATATCCAACTCTTTTTGAATATATTTAATGAACTGGCCTCCACCGCCCTCTGTGGCAGAGAATTCCACAGGTTCACCACTCTCTGGGTGAAGAAATTCCTCCTGATTTCAGTCCTACATGGCTTACCCCTTATCCTTAGACTGTGACCCGTGGTTCTGGACTCCCCGGCAATCATAAAAATCCTTCCTGCATCTACTCTGTCCAGACCTGACAGAATTTTATAGGTTTCGATGAGATCCCCTCTCATTCTTCTAAACTCCAGTGAGTATAATCCCAATCGACACAATCTCTCCTCATACGTCATTCCTGCCATCCCAGGTATCAGCCTGGTGAATCTTCGCTGCACTCCTTCCATGGCAAGAACGTCCTTCCTCAGGTAAGGCGACCAAAACTACACACAATACTGAAGGTGCGGTCTCACCAAGGCCCTGTACAACTGTAGCAAGACATCTTTATTCCTGTACTCGAACCCTCTTGCTACGAAGACCAACATACCATTTGCCTTCTTAACTGCCTGCTGCACCTGCATGCTTACCTTCAGCGACTGGTGCACAAGAACACCCAGGTCTCTTTGCACTTCCCCTTCTCCCAATCTATTGCCATTCAAATAATAATCTGCCTTCCTGTTTTTGCCACCAAAGTGGATAACCTCACATTTATCCACATTATAGTGCATTTGCCATGTTTCTGCCCAATCACCCAATCTGTCCAAATCGTACTGGAGTTTCACGACATCCTCCTCACAGCTTACCCTCCCACTCAGCTTTGTGTCATCTGCAAATTTGGAGATATTACATCCAATTCCCCCATCCAGATCATTAATACATATTGTGAATAGCTGGGGTCCTAGGACCGATCCTTGTGGCACCCCACTAGTCACTGCCTGCCACTCGGAAAATGACCCGTTTATTCCAACTCTTTGCTTTCTGTCCGCCAACCAGTTCTCTATCCAGGTCAATACCTTGCCCCCAATCCCATGTGCCTCAAATTTGTACGCTAATCTCTTATGTGGGACCTTATCGAAAGCCTTCTGAAAGTCCAAATACACCACATCCACTGGTTCTCCCTTATCTATTTTACCAGTTACATCCTCAAAAAATTCCAGTAGATTAGTCAAGCACGATTTACCTTTTGTAAATCCATGTTGACTTTGTCCGATCCTGTCACTGCTTTCCAAGTGCTCTGCTATTACATCTTTTATAATAATAGATTCTAGCATTTTCCCCACTACCGATGTCAGGCTTACCGGTCTATAATTCCCCGCTTTTTCTCTACCACCTTTTTTGAATAGTGGGGTAACATTAGCTACCCTCCAACCCATGGGTACTGTTCCAGAGTCTATCGAGTTCTGGAAGATGACCAGCAATGCATCTACTATTTCTAGGTCCACTTCCTTAAGTACCCTGGGATGTAGATTATCAGGCCCTGGGGATTTATCTGCTTTCAGTCCCATCAATTTTCCTAACTCCATTTCCCTACAAATACTGATTTCTTTCAGTTCCACCCTTTCATCAGGCCCTATGTCCCCCGGCATCTCTGGGAGGTTATTTGTGTCCTCCTTTGTGAAGACAGAACCAAAGTATGAATTTAGTTGGTCTGCCATTTCTTTGTTTCCCATTATAAATTCCCCTGATTCTGACTGCAAGGGACCTACGCTTGACTTCACCAATCTTTTTCTCTTCACATGTCTATTAAAGCTTTTACAGTCAGTTTTTATGTTCCCTGATAGCTTACTCTCATATTCTATTTTCCCTTTCTTAATTAATCCCTTTGTCCTCCTTTGTTGAATCCTAAATTGCTCCCAATCCTCAGGATTATTGCTTTTTCTGGCCAATTTATATGTCGTCTCCTTGGATCTTATGCTATCCCTAATTTCCCTTGTTAGCCACGGTTGAGTCACCTTTTTTGTTTTATTTTTATGCCAAACTGGGATGAACAAATTCTGTAGCTCATCCATTTGGTCTTTGAATGTTTGCCATTGCCTATCCACCGTCAACCCTTTGAGTGCCATTCCCCAATCAATCCTACCCAACTCGCTCCTCAGACCATCGTAGTTTCCTTTATTTAAATTGAGGACCCTAGTCTCTGAGTCAACTACTTCATTCTCTATCTTAATGAAGAATTCAATCATATTATGATCGCTCAGACCCAAGGGGCCTCGTACAAAATAAAAAGTTGCCGCCCAACACCTGCCCTTTAAGTGGCGTCGCCATGGTTGCAGGAACGACCCCTGACCCTGTCAGACATATCGTCCAGCGATAGGTCAGAGGTCGCAACCCTAGGTTGCAGCCGGGGTGCTGCACATGGTGATGACGTCATTGCCGGCGGTGCAGTGCCATGGGGCGTTACCGGCTACCGCCACCGCTAACCTCCCACTGAATATCACAGGAGGCACAAAGCAACCCAATTTCACCCCCTTGTCCAAGTAGTGAGTGGCCTCCTTATTCTTCCCACCAAAACACACCACCTCACACTGATCTACAGTGAAATTCATTTGCCAATTACATGCTCATTCTGAAATTTATTAATGTCTTCTTGCATTTTGTCTTCCTCAGTATTAACTCTACCTCCCAATTTGGTGTCATCGACAAACTTTGAAATTGTTCTTCTGATTCCCGAGTCCAAATCGTTTATGAACAACAGTGATCCCAGCACCGATCCCTGTGGAACTCCACTTCCCACCTTTTGCCAGTCTGAGTAGCTGCTCCCAACCCCATCTCTCTGTTTTCTGTTTTGTGACCAGCTTGCTATATCAATAAACAGTATGTAAGACCGACAAGATGACCAAGGTCAGGCCGTGTGGAGTGAAGGGCCCGGCAGCAGAATGGATGGAAAGCTGGCTACAAAACAGAAATCAGAGGGTTGGAGTTAAGGGAAGTTTGTTGCGATCTTTCCATCCATTCTGCTGCCTGGCCCTTGACTCCACATGGCCTGACCGTGTTCATCTTGTGGACCGTACATACTGCAGACACAGCGCACCAGTGGTGGATATTGAGTCCTGTGGCAGGGGCGTCCCTGACAGGGTTACAGACCCTTCAGCCACTGGAGCAACATGGAGGCTCTTGTTCGGGGCCTGAGGCCCACCCTGGGTGTTTGTAAAGCGGATAATGTTGAGTGTTTTAATAATGGGGCTCGGGGCCTACCTGCAGTTTATTAACCTCCCGCTCCCGCCGACCAGCAGCTCCGCCCGGCGACCGCGCGGGGCTTTCTTTGTAAAGTCGGTGAGACACGTGACCCAGGCCCAGGGCCTGATTGACAGGAGCTTCTGACCAATAGGGAGCGAGCGGGGTGGGGCTGGAGGAGCAAGCCGGCAGCGGGTCCTCCAACCAATCGGGGAGCCTGAGGGGCGGGACTTGCGCCGGCTGATTGTCTGATCCGCAGGGCAGCGAGTTTCTCCAGTCCCTTGTTCAGGGCCCGGGGCCAGGGGAGGCTGTGGGCCTTTATTCCCCTCATTGGACACAAGGCTCTTTGGCTCACAACACACGGGCTCAGATTGCAATACAGACTTTTTAAATTCATCAATAAAAGCAGATAAACCTCGTGCTTCTGTGGCACAAACTTTCTAATATTTGGGAGTAAAAGTACAAGTTTTTGTCCCTCTGGGGAATTTGTTATTAGTTTCAGGAAACAACAACCACTTGTATTTATAAAGCGCCTTTAATGTAGTAAAACATCCCAAGGCTCTTCACAGGAGCGTTAGAAAACAAAATTTGACACCGAGCCACATAAAGCGATATTCGGGCAGATGACCAAAAGCTTGGTCAAAGAAGTAGGTTTTAAGGAGCATCTTAAAGAAGGAGAGAGACAGGTAGAGAGATGGAGAGGTTTAGGGAAGGAATTCCAGAGCTTAGGGCCCAGGCAGCTGAAGGCACGGCCACCAATGGTGGAGTGGTTAAAATCGGGGAGGCTCAAGAGGCCGGAATTAGAGGAGCGCAAATATCTCGGAAAGTTGTGGGGCTGGAGGAGATTCCAGAGATAGGGAGGGGCGGGGCCATGGAGGGATTTGAAAACAAGGATGAGAATTTTAAGGATGAGACACTTGAGGAAAAGCAGGGAGTGGGGGAGGGTCAAGCCCTTATGGGACAGGGTCGCTAATTCTGTTGTTCGACAGTTACTGGGACAGACTGTATCTCCCCTCTCCTCCACACAGGGATTTGTGGTAGTTAAAGGGACAGTAATTCTCCTTGTTTTGCGAGATTGTAATTAAAGGGACACTGCTCTGAGATGGCTGCGAACTTTTAGTGTCGCCAGCCTTTCTAAAACATCTTCCTTTTTTGAGGATCTGTGTGAACAGGCTGGTGACTCAGCAGGTGGGATGAACTCTGAAACCTCTTTGCACAGTCAGATCATTTAAAGGGTCTCTCATCGGTTCTGGGGCAGGAGGGATCTGGTTAACAGTGATCACAATATCATTAGGTTTAAAGTAGTTATGGAAAGGGACAAAATAAAATCAACGGTGAAAATACCCAGCTGGAAGAGAGCCAGTTTCAGTGATTTGAGAAGGGATCGAGCACAGGTGGACTGGAAACAAAGATTGTCCAGGAAAACAGTGAATGACCAATGGCAGGCCTTCAAGGCTGAGATAGTTCGGGTACAAACCAAGCATATTCCCATAAGGAGGAAAGATGGGCCATCCAAAGCTAGAGCTCCCGATGACAAAGGACATCGAGGTTAGAATAAAACAGAAAAAGGTTTACGACAAATGTCAGGTACAGAATACAGTCAAAAACCAGGCAGAATACAGAGAGTGCGGGGGAAATTGAAACAGGATATAAGAAGGGCAAAGAGAGAATATGAGAAAAGATTAGGGGGTAACATAAAAGGGAAAAAATCTTCTATAAACATATGAAAAGTAAAAGGATAGTTAAAGGAATGGTGGGACCAATTAGCGACCAAATAGGATCTCATCATAAGAACATAAGAAATAGGAGCAGGAGTCGGCCATTTGGCCCCTCGAGCCTGCTCCGCCATTCAATGAGATCATGGCTGATCTGATCTTGGGTTCAGCTCCATTTCCCTGCCCGCTCCCCATAACCCATCACTCCCTTATCGTTCAAAAATCTGTCTATCTCCACCTTAAATGTATTTAATGACCCAGCCTCCACAGCTCTCTGGGGCAGAGAATCCCACAGATTTACGACCCTCGGAGAGAAGAAATTCCTCCTCATCTCAGTTCTAAAAGGGCGACCCTTTATTCTGAAACTCTGCCCCCGCGTTCTAGATTCCCCCACGAGGGAAAACATCCTCTCTGCATCTACCTTGTCGAGCCCCCTCAGTATCTTATATGTTTCAATAACATCCCCTCTCAGTCTTCTAAATTCCAGTGAGTACAGGCCCAACCTGCTCAACCTTTCTTCATAAGTCAACCCCTTCATCTCTGGAATTAACCGAGTGAACCTTCTCTGAACTGTCTCCAATGCAAGTATATCCCTCCTTAAATAAGGAGACCAAAACTGTACGCAGTACTCCAGGTGTGGTCTCACCAATACCCTGTACAGATGTAGCAGGATTTCCCTGCTTTTATACTCCAGCCCCCTTGCAATAAATGCCAACATTTCATTTGCCTTCCTGATTACTTGCTGTACCTGCATGTTAACTTGTGTTTCATGAACAAGGACCCCCAGGTCACTCTGTACTGCAGCATTTTGTAATCTCTCTCCATTTAAATAATAATTTGCTTTTTTACTTTTGTTACAGTTTGCCAACCTGAAAATACATAGAAACATAGAAGATAGGAGCAGGAGTCGGCCATTCGGCCCCTCGAGCCTGCTCCACCATTCAATGAGATCATGGCTGATCATCCAAATTCAGTACCCTGTCCCTGCCTTCTCCCCATATCCCTTGATCCCTTTAGCCTCAAGAAATATATCCAACTCCTTCTTGAATATATTTAGTGAATTGGCCTCCACCGCCTTCTGTGGTAGAGAATTCCACAGGTTCACCACTCTCTGGGTGAAGAAATTCCTCCTCATCTCTGTCCTAAATGGCTTACCCCTTATCCTTAGACTGTGACCCCTGGTTCTGGACTCCCCGACCATCGGGAACATCCTTCCTGCATTTGACCCATTTATCCCAACTCTCTGTTTTCTGTTAGTTAGCCAATCCTCTATCCATGCAATATATTACCCTCAACCCCGTGAGCTCTTATCGTGTGCAGTAACCCTTTATGTGGCACCTTATCAAATGCCCTCTGGAAATCCAAATGCACATCCGTTGTTTCTCCTTTATCCACCCTGCTCGTTACATCCTCAAAGAACTCCAGCAAATTTGTCAACAAGATTTCCCTTTCATAAAACCATGCTGACTCTGCTTGACTGTATTATGATCATACGGAGGCAGAGGGTGTGGCTGAGGTACTGAATGAGTACTTTGCATCTGTCTCCACAAAAGAAGAGGATGAAGTTAATGTCGCAGTAGAGGAGGGGGGGAGTAGAGAAATTGGATAAAAATGGATAGAAAGGAGGTGCTAAATAGGTTGGCATCACTCAAGGTTAACGAGTCACCCGGTCCAGATGTAATGCATCCTAGGTTGCTGAGGGAAGCTAGGGTGGAAATAGCAGAAGCTCCGACCACAATCTTTCAATCTCCCTCAGATATATGGGAGTGGTGCCAGAAGACTGGAGGATTGCAAATGTTGCACCCCTGTTTAAAAAAGGGGAGAGGGATAAACCTGGTAACTACAGGCCGATCAGTCTAATGTCAGTGGTGGGTGAACGATTAGAGACCATTGTCAAGGACAAAATTATTTCTCACTTGGAGAAGCATGGGTTAATAAGGGGCAGCCAGTATGGATTTGTTAAAGGTAAATCATGTCTGACTAACCTGATTGAGTTCTTTGATGAAGTAACAGAGGGTTGATGAAGGTATTGCGGTAGATGTTATATATATGGACTTTTAAAAGACATTTGATAAAGTACCACATAAAAGACTTACTCGGAAAAGAGAAGCACATGGTATTAAAGGGCTGATGGTAATTTGGGTATATAATTGGCTGAGGGATAGGAGACAGTCAGCGGTGCTGAGGGATGTTTTTCTGACTGGAGGGAAGTATGCAGTGGGTTCCCCCAGGGGTCGGGATTAGGACCATTGCTTTTCTTGTTATATATAACTGACCTGGACTTGGGTATAGGTGTACAAGTTTGAAGTTTACAGATGATACAAAACTTGGCAACGTAGTAAATAGTGAGCATAGTAGTAGCAGACTTCAGAAGGACAGAGACAGACTGTGAAATGAGCAGACACAAGGCAGATGGAATTAAATGAGGATAAGTGTGAAGTGATGCACTTTGGGAGAAACAACAGGGAGAGGCCGTATAATCTAAATGGGACTATTTTGAGGGGGTGCAAGAGCAGAGGGACCTGGGGGTCCATATTCACAAATCTTTGAAAGTGCCGCGGCAAGTTGGTGAGGCGGTTCAGAAAGTGTGTGGGATACTTGGCTTTGTAAATAGGGCCACTGAATACAAAAACAAGGAAGTTACACTAAACCTTTACAAATCACTAGTGAGGAACATAGGACAGGAGGAGGCCATTCAGCCCCTCGAGCCTGTTCTGCCATTCAATGAGATCATGGCTGATCTGTGACTTAACTCCATACACCCGCCTTTGGCCCATATCCCTTAATACCTTTGGGTAACAAAAACCTATCAATCTCAGATTTAAAATTAACAATTGATCTAACATCAATTGCCATTTGTGGAAGGGAGTTCCAAACTTCTACCATCCTTTGTGTGTAGAAGTGTTTCCTAATTTCACTCCTGAAAGGTCTGGCTCTATTTTTAGACTCTGCCCCCTAGTCCTAGAATCCCCAACCAGCGGAAATAGTTTCTCTCTATCTACCCTATCTGTTCCCCTTAATATCCTGAAAACTTCGATCAGATCACAACTTAACCTTCTAAATTCTAGGGACTACAACCCTAATTTGTATAATTTCTCCTCGTAACTTAACCCTTGGAGTCCAGGTATCATTCTGGTAAACCTACGCTGCACTCCCTCCAAGGCCAATATATCCTTCCTAAGCTGTGATGCCCAGAACTGCTCACAGTGCTCCAGGTGTGGTCAAAACAAGGTATTCGGGAAAGATAGAGAACAAAAAAGAGAAGGGGTGGCCGTATTGATCAACTAAACTATTACAGCGCTGGAGAGGGTGATGTAGTCGAGGGAGCAAAGGCAGGTTTGAATTCAGGAACAATCGAGGAGCGATTACACTGCTGGGTGTTTACTACAGGCCACCAAATAGTGGGGAGGAGATAGAGGAGCGATTACACCGCTGGGTGTTTACTACAGGCCACCAAATAGTGGGGAGGAGATAGAGGAGCGATTACACTGCTGGGTGTTTACTACAGGCCACCAAATAGTGGGGAGGAGACAGAGGAGCGATTACACTGCTGGGTGTTTACTACAGGCCACCAAATAGTGGGGAGGAGATAGAGGAGCGATTACACTGCTGGGTGTTTACTACAGGCCACCAAATAGTGGGGAGGAGACAGAGGAGCGATTACACTGCTGGGTGTTTACTACAGGCCACCAAATAGTGGGGCGGAGATAGAGGAGCTATTACGCTGCTGGGTGTTTACTACAGGCCACCAAATAGTGGGGAGGAGATAGAGGAGCTATTACGCTGCTGGGTGTTTACTACAGGCCACCAATTAGTGGGGAGGAGATAGAGGAGCGATTACACTGCTGGGTGTTTACTACAGGCCACCAACTAGTGGGGAGGAGATAGAGGAGCGATTACACTGCTGGGTGTTTACTACAGGCCACCAAATAGTGGGGAGGAGATAGAGGAGCGATTACACTGCTGGGTGTTTACTACAGGCCACCAAATAGTGGGGAGGAGATAGAGGAACAGATTTGCAGGCAAATTACAGAAAGATGCAAGAACTACAGAGTAGTGATAATGGGGGACTTCAATTATCTGAATATAGACTGGGATAATAACAGTGTAAAGGGCAAATTGGGGAGGAATCCCTGAAATTTGTACAAGAGAACTTTCTGGATCAGTGTGTTTCCAGCCCAATGAGGAAGGAAGCAGAGCTGGATCTAGTTCTGGGGAATGAAGTGGGGCGAGTGGAGCGTGTTTCAGTGGGGTGTATTTAGGGGATCAGTGATCATAATATCATCAGGTTTAGAATAGTTATAGAAAAGGACAAAGAACAATCAAGCGTAAAAAATAACTGCAGTGAGAGGAAAAGGGATCTGGCCCAGGTGATTGGAGTCAAAAATTGGGAGGCAAAACAGAAAATGACCAATGGGAGGCCTTCAAAGAGGAGCTGGTTCGGGTACAGAGCAGACACATTCCTATGAGCGGGAAAGGAAGGGCATCCAAAGCTAGAGCTCCCTGGATGACTAAAGATAGAGGTTAAAGTGAGAGAGAAAGAGGAGGTTTATGACAAATGTAAGGTTGATAATACAGTGGGGAATCATGCTGAATATAGAAAGTACAGAGGAGATCTAAACAATGGAATAAGAAGGGCAAAGAGAGAGTATGAGAGCAGATTAGCAGCTAACATAAAAGGGAACCCAAAAGTCTTTTATAAACACTTAACTAGTAAAAGGGCAGTCAAAGGAAGGGAGGGGCTGATTGGGGACCTAAAGGGAGATTGTCTTGTGGAGGCAGAGGGCTGGGCTGAGGGACTAAATGAGAACTTTGCATCTGTCTTCACTGGAGAAGAGGATGCTGCCAATGTAGCAGTAAAGGAGGAGGCCGGAGCGATACTGGACAGGATACAAATAGATAAAGAGGAGGGACTTCAAAGGTTGGCAGTCCTCAAAGTAGAAAAGTCACCGGTCCGGATGGGATTTGTCCTCGGTTACTGAGGGAAGTAGGGGTGAAAATTGCGGAGGCTCCGGCCACAATCTTCCAATCCTCCTTGGACATGGGGGTGGTGCCAGAGGACAGGAGGATTGCAAATGTTACAGCCCTGTTTAAAATAGGGGAGAGGGATAAACCCGGCAACTACAGGCCAGTCAGCCTAACGTCGGTGGTGGGGAAACTTTTAGAGACATTAATCCGGGACAAAATTCATTGGCCCTTAGAAAACTACCATGGGATTGAAGGGATCAAGGGATATGGGGAGAGTTGGAATAAATGGGTCTTTTTCTGAGTGGCAGGCAGTGACTAGTGGGGTACCGCAGGGATCGGTCCTTGGACACCAGCTATTCACAATATATATTAATGATCTAGACGAGGGAACTAGATGTAATATCTCCAAGTTTGCAGACGACACAAAGCTGGGTGGGCGTGTGTGCTGTGAGGAGGATGCTGAGAAACTCCAGCATGATTTGGACAGGTTGGGTGATTGGGCAGATGCATGGCAGATGCAGTATAATGTGGATAAATGCAAGGTTATCCACTTTGGTGGCAAAAACAGGAAGGCAGATTATTATCTGAATGGCAATAGATTGGGAGAAGGGGAAGTGCAACGAGACCTGGGCATCCATGTGCACCAGTCGCTGAAAGTAAGCATGCAGGTGCAGCAGGCAATTTTAAGAAGGCAAATGGTATGTTGGCCTTCGTAGCAAGAGGGTTCGAGTACAGGAACAAGAATGTCTTGCTGCAGTTGTACAGGGCCTTGGTGAGGCCACACCTTGAGTATTGTGTGCAGTTTTGATCACCTTATCTGAGGAAGGATGTTCTTGCCATGGAGGGAGTGCAGCGAAGATTCACCAGACTGATACCTGGGATGGCAGGAATGACGTATGGGGAGAGATTGGGTCGATTGGACTTGTACTCGCTGGAGTTTAGAAGAATGAGAGGGGATCTCATTGAAACTTATAAAATTCTGACAGGACTAGACAGACTAGATGCAGGAAGGATGTTCCCGATGGCCGGCGAGTCCAGAACCAGGGGTCACAGTCTACGGATTAGGGGTAAGCCATTTAGGACGGAGATGAGGAGGAATTTCTTCACCCAGAGAGTGGTGAACCTGTGGAATTCTCAACTACAGAAGGCAGTGGAGGCCAATTCATTAAATATATTCAAGAAGGAGTTAGATATATTTCTTAAGGCTAAAGTGATCAAGAGATATGGGGAGGAGGCAGGGACGGGGTACTGAATTTGAATGATCAGCCATGATCTCATTAAATGGCGGAGCAGGCTCGAGGGGTCGAATGACCTACTCCTGCTCCTATCTTCTATGTTTCTATATTTCTATTACTCTCACTATTACCTCAATGCTAATGAATCGGGGGGAAACTCTCCACTGGCTGGAGTCAGACCGAGCACAAAGGAAGATGGTTGTGGTGGTTGGAGGTCAATCATCACAGCCCCAGGACATCGCTGCAGGAGTTCCTCCGGGCAGTGTCCTCGGCCCAACCCTCTTCAACTGCTTCATCAATGACCTTCCCTCCATCATAAGGTCAGAAGTAGGAATGTTCGCTGATGACTGCACAGTATTCAGTTCCATTTGCAACTCCTCAGATAATGAAACCGTCCATGCCCGCATGTAAGAAGACCTGGACGACATTCAGGCTTGGGCTGATAAGTGGCAGGTAACATTTGCACTACACAAGTGCCAGGCAATGACTATCTCCGACAAGCGAGCGTCTAATCACCGCCCCTTGACATTCAACGGCATTCCCATCACCGAATCCCCCACCATCAACATCCTGGGGGTCACCATTGACCAGAAACTTAACTGGACCAGCCACATAAATACTGTGGTTACAAGAGCAGGTCACAGGCTAGGTATTCTGTGGCGAGTGTCTCACCTCCTGACTCCCCAAAGCCTTTCCACCATCTACAAGGCACAAGTCAGGAGTGTGATGGAATACTCTCCACTTGTCTGGATGAGTGCAGCTCCAACAACACTCAAGAAGCTCGACACCACCCAAGACAAAGCAGCCCGCTTGATTGGCACCCCATCCACCACCTTAAACATTCACTCCCTCCACCCGGTACCGGCGCACCGTGGCTGCAGTGTGTACCATCTACAAGATGCACTGCAGCAACTCGCCAAGGCTTCTTCGGCAGCACCTCCCAAACCGACAACCTCTTCTACCTGGAAGGACAAGGACAGCAGGCGCATGGGAACACCTGATAGAATACATAGATCCTTGAAGGCAGCAGGACAGGCAGAAAAGGTGGTTAAAAAGGCTTGTGGGATACTTATATTCTATGCCTCGGCTAATGAAGGCAAGAGCAGGGAGGTTATGATGGAGCTGTACAAAACGCTAGTTAGGCCGCAGCTGGAATACTGTGTGCAGTTCTGGTCGCCACACTATGGGAAGGATGTGATTGCATTGGAGAGGGTGCAGAGGAGATTCACCAGGATGTTACCTGGGCTGGAGCGCTTCAGCTATGAAGAGAGACTGGACAGGCTGGGGTTGTTTTCCTTAGAGCAGAGAATGCTGAGGGGGGACCTGATTGAGGTGTACAAAATTTTGAGGGGCATAGATAGGGTAGATAGAAAGGAACTTTCCCCTTAGTAGAGGGGTCAATAACCATTAGTTTCAAGGTAAGGGGCAGGAGGTTTAGAGGGGATTTGAGGAAAAACTTTTTTCCCCCCAGAGGGTGGTTGGAATCTGGAACTCACTGCCTGAAAGGGTGGTAGAGCAGGAGCCCTCACAAAATTCAAGAAGCATTTACATGAGCACTTGAACCGCCATAGCATACAAGGCTACGGACCAAGTGCTGGAAAATGGGATTAGAATAGACAGGGCTTGATGGCCGGTGCAGATACGATGGGCCGAAGGGCCTCTCTCTGTGCTGTATAACTCTATGACCACCAACTCCAAGTCAAACACCATTCTAACTTGGAAGTATATTGCCATTCCTTCATCGTCACTGGGTCAAAGTCCTGGAACTCACTCCCTGACAGCACTGTGGGAGTACCTTCACCACACGGACTGCAGCGGTTCAAGAAGGCGGCTCACCACCACCTTCTCAAGGGCAATTAGGCATGGGCAATAAATGCTGGCCTTGCCAGCGACGCCCACATCCCATGAACGAATTAAAAAAAAACTTCATCCCATAACACGCACACAAGGGCTCAGTAATGTTTAATTCATCAGAAAAAGACAAAGTACAACAACATACTGGTCAGCTTAACAGAGTCTCATCATATTTATGAGGCCACAAACTTAAAATAGTCACTAATAAATCCAGTAATGAATTCAGGAGAAATGTCTTTACCCAGAGAATGGTGAGAATGGGGAACTTGCTACCACAGGGAGTAGTTGAGGTGAACAGCACAGATGGATTTATGGGGAAGCCACACAAGGGAGAAAGGAATGGGAGGAGATGTTGATCGGGTTAATTGAAGTAGAGTGGGTGTGGGGCATAAACACCGGTATGGACCAGTTGGGCCGAATGGCCTGTTTCTGTGCTGTACATTCGATGTAACACCATCAACAGTCAATCGAAGGGAATCATCAGCACAACAGATTGAAAGATTAAACAGCAGTCCAAGAATTTATAAAACATTCATCCATTCCATGTTCATGTCACCCCAGCTGTCAGCAGGGCCCTGTGCTACAGACCAGTGTGACCTCGCTGGTGTCTCTTCAGCTCCCTGGAGCTGTTAAAGCTCTTCGCACAGTCAGAGCATTTAAATGGTCTCTCATCAGTGTGAACTCGCTGGTGTGTCAGCATGTTGGATGACTGAGTGAATCCCTTCCCGCACACGGAGCAGGTGAATGGCCTCTCCCCAGTGTGAGTACGCTGGTGTTCCTTCAGATCTCCGGACCTTTTAAACCTTTTCCCACAGTCAGAACATTTAAACGGTCTCTCATCAGTGTGAACTCGCTGGTGTGTCAGCATGTTGGATGACTGAGTGAATCCCTTCCTGCACACGGGGCAAGTGAACAGCTTCTCCCCAGTGTGAGTACGCTGGTGTATCTTCAGCTCCCCGGTGCTTTTAAAGCTCTTACCACAGTCAGAGCATTTAAATGGTTTCTCATCAGTGTGAACTCGCTGGTGTTCCAGCAGGTGGGATGACCGAGTGAATCCCTTCCCACACACGGAGCAGGTGAATGGTCTCTCCCCAGTGTGAACACGCTGGTGTCCACTCAGATGCCCGCTTTTAAAGCTCTTACCACAGTCAGAGCATTTAAATGGTCTCTCATCAGTGTGAACTCGCTGGTGTATCTTCAGCTCCCCAGTGCTTTTAAAGCTCTTACAACAGTCAGGACATTTAAATGGTCTCTCCCCAGTGTGAACTCGCTGGTGTTCCAGCAGGTGGGATGACCGAGTGAATCCCTTCCCACACACGGAGCAGGTGAATGGTCTCTCCCCAGTGTGAACTCGCTGGTGTATCTTCAGCTCCCCGGTGCTTTTAAAGCTCTTACCACAGTCAGAGCATTTAAATGGTCTCTCATCAGTGTGAACTCGCTGGTGTGTAGTCAAATTGCTGGAGCTTTTAAACCACTTCCCACAGTCAGAACATTTAAATGGTCTCTCATCGGTGTGAACTCGCTGGTGTGCCAGCAGGTGGGATGACTGAGTGAATCCCTTCCCACACACGGAGCAGGTGAATCGCCTCTCCCCGGTGTGAACACGCTGGTGTCCATTCAGATGCGTGGACCTTTTAAAGCTCATCCCACAGTCAGTGCATTTAAATGGTCTCTCATCAGCGTGAACCAACTGGTGTTTCTTCAGATCCCCAGAGGTTTTAAAGCTCTTCCCACAGTCAGAACATTTAATGTGAACAAGCTGGTGTCTCAGGAGGGTGGCAGAATGAGAGAATCGCTTCAAAAACACAGAGCAGGTCAACGGTCTCTCATTGGTGTGGACAAGCTGGTGTCTCAGCAGCACGGAGGGTGCAATTAATCACTTCCCACACACGGAGCAGGTTAAAGGTCTCTCCCTAGTGTGATCTTGCTGGTGTATCATCGGAGCGGATGACTGAGTGAATCCCTTCTGGAACACGGGGCCGGTGAACGGGCTCTCCCCAGTGTGTAGCCACTGGTGTTGCTTCAGGTACTTGTAGATTTTGAAGCTCTTCCCACACTCAGAACATTTAAAAGGTCTCTCATTAGTGTGAACTCGCTGGTGTGCCAGCAGATTGGAAGACCAACTGAATCAGGTCCTGATGAATCGAGCGACTCTGTCTGTTCTTGACGTGATGTTCGGTCTGAGCTTCCTGTCTGTAAATGCTCCACTTCTAAAACCCTGTAAAAGGAGTGTAGAAAGGGGTAAGAGGGAGAATGTTGCTTCATGTCCCCCTTTCCGAGCCCAGGGGCAGTGAAGCTGATTTTCAGGCCCCAACTGCTGCACAGGTTACATACGAACATACGAATTAGGAGCAGGAGTCGGCCACTCGGCCCCTCGAGCCTGCTCCACCATTCAATAAGATCATGGCTGATCTGATTACTCCACATTCCCACCTACCCCCGATAACGTTTCACCCCCTTCCTTATCAAGAATCTATCTACCTCTGCCTTAAAAATATTCAAAGACTCTGCTTCCACCGCCCTCTGAGGAAGAGAGTTTCAAAGACTCACGACCGTGTGTAAGAAAAAATTTCTCCTCATCTCTGTCTTAAATGGGCGACCCCTTATTTTCAAACAGTGACCCCTAGTTCTAGATTCTCCCACAAGAGGAAACATCCTCTCCACATCCACCCTGTCCAGACCCCTCAGGATCTTATATGTTTCAATCAAGTCACCTCTTACTCTTCTAAACTCCAGCGGATACAAGCCTAGCCTGTCCAACCTTTCCTCATAAGACAACCCGCCCATTCCAGGTATTAGTCTAGTAAACCTTCTCTGAACTGCTTCCAACGCATTTACATCCTTCCTTAAATAAGGAGACCAATACTGTACACAGTACTCCAGATGTGGTCTCACCAATGCCCTGTATAACTGAAGCATAACCTCCCTACTTTTGTATTCAGTTTCCCTCGCAATAAACAATAACATTCTGTTAGCTTTCCTGATTACTTGTTGTACCTGAATACTAACCTTTTGCGATTCATGCATTAGGACACCCAGATCCCTCTGCATCTCAGAGCTCTGCAATCTCTCACCATTTAGATAATATGCTTCTTTTTTATTCTTCCTGCCAAAATGGACAACTTCACATTTTCCCCACATTATACTCCATTTGCCAGATCTTTGCCCACTCACTTAACTGATCTGTATCCCTTTGTAGCCTCCTTATGTCCTCTTCACAATTTACTTTCCGACCTATCTTTGTGTCATCAGCTAATTTAGCAACCATGCCTTCGGTCCCTTCATCCAAGTCATTTATATAAATTGTAAAAAGTTGAGGTCCCAGCACTGATCCCTGTGGCACACCACTCGTTACATCTTGCCAACCAGAAAATGACCCATTTATGCCTACTCTCTGTTTCCTATTAGCTAGCCAATCTTCTATCCATACCAATATGTTACCCCCTACACCATGAGCTTTTATTTTCCGCAATAACCTTTGATGTGGCACCTTATCAAATGCCTTCTGGAAATCTAAGTACAGTACATCCACCAGTTCCCCTTTATCCACAGCACATGTTACTTCCTCAAAGAACTCCAATAAATTGGTTAAACATGATTTCCCTTTCACAAAACCATGTTGACTCTGCCTGATTACCTTGAACTTTTCCAAGTGCCCTGCTATAACGTCTTTAATAATAGCTTCTAACATCTTCCCGATGACAGATGTTAAGCTAACTGGCCTGTAGTTTCCTGCTTTCTGTCTCCCTCCCTTTTTGAATAAAGGAGTTACATTCGCTATTTTCCAATCTAATGGAACCTTCCCCGAATCTCGGGAATTTTGGAAAATTAAAACCAACGCATCAACTATCTCACCAGCCACTTCTTTTAAGACCCTAGGATGAAGTCCATCAGGCCCCGGGGACTTGTCAGCCCACAGCTCCAACAATTTGCTCAGCACCACTTCCCTGGTGATTGTAATTTTCTCGAGTTCCTCCCTCTCTTCCATTTCCTGATTTACAGCTATTTCTGGGATGTTACTTGAATCCTCTATAGTGAAGACCGATGCAAAATACCTGTTCAATTCAACTGCCATCTCCTTATTTTCCATTATTAATTCCCCAGACTCACTTTCTATAGGACCAACGCTCACTTTGTTAACTCTTTTTTTTAAATATCTATAGAAACTCTTACTATCTGTGTTTATATTTCTAGCTAGCTTTCTCTGGTACTCTCATTTTTCTCTCCTTATTAATCTTTTAGTCATTCTTTGCTGTTTTTTATATTCTGTCCAATCTTCTGACCTGCCAGCCATCTTTGCACAATTATATGCTTTTTCTTTAAGTCTGATACTATCTTTAACTTTTTTAGTTAACCACGGATGGTGGGTCCTCCCCTTGGAATTTTTCTTTCTCGTTGGAATGTATCTATTCTGTGTATTCTGAAATATCCCCTTAAATGTCTGCCACTGCAACTCTATTGACCTCTCCCTTAACCTAATTTGCCTGTTCACTTTAGCTCGCTCTGCTTTCATGCCCTCGTAATTGCCCTTATTTAAGTTTAAAATACTAGTCTTGGACCCACTCGTCTCTCCCTCAAACTGAATGTAAAATTCAATCATATTCTGATCGCTGCTACCTAGGGGCGCCTTCACTATGAAGTCATTAATTAATCCTATCTCGTTGCACAATACCAGGTCTAGTATAGCCTGCTCTCTGGTTGGCTCCAGAACGTGCTGTTATAAGAAACTATCCCAAAAACATTCTATGAACTCCTCATCTCGGCTCCCTTTGCCCATCTGATTTTTCCAGTCTATATGTAGATTAAAATCCCCCATGATTATAGCCATACCTTTCTGACAAGCTGCCATTATTTCTTCCTTTATACTCCATCCTACCGTGTGGTTACTGTCAGGGGGCCTGTACACCACTCCCACAAGTGACTTCTTGCCTTTATCATTTCTCATCTTAACACGTTGGTGCAGCAAGCAATTAGGAAAGCAAATGGTATGTTAGTCTTTATTACAAAAGGATTGGAGTATAAGAGTAAAGTCTTACCGCAATTATATAGGGCCTTGGTGAGACCACACCTGGAGTATTGTGTACAGTTTTGGTCTCCTTACCTAAGGAAGGATATACTTGCCTTAGAGGGAGTGCAACAAAGGTTCACCAGACTGATTCCTGGGATGGGGGGATTGACCTATGAGGAGAGATTGAGGAGACTGGGCCTATATTCCCATGAATTTTGAAGAATGAGAGGTGATGTCATTGAAACATCTACAATTCTTACAGGGCTTGACAGGGTAGATGCTGGGAGACTGTTTCCCCTGGCTGGGGAGTCTAGAACCAGGGGTCACAGTCTCAGAATAAGGGGTCGGCCATTTAGGACTGAGATGAGGAGAAATTTCTTCACTCAGAGGGTGGTGAATCTTTGGAATTCTCTGCCCCAGAGGGCTGTGGAGGCTCAGTCATTGAGTATAATCAAGGCTGAGATCGATAGATTTTTGGACTCATGGGGAATCAAGGGATATGGAGATCGGGCGGGAAGGTGGGGATGAGGTAGAAGATCAGCCATGACCTTATTGAATGGCGGAGCAGGCTCGAAGGGCCGAATGGCCTGCTCCTGCTCCTATTTCTTATGTTCTTAAGAAAGCTGTTTGCTACAGCCTGCTGCACCATGACAAATACACAGAGGATTTCAGTCACATGGAGAGACTGGAGAAGCTGGGATTGTTCTCCTTGGAGCAGAGAAGGTGCAGCGGAGATTTAATGGAGGTGTTCAAAACAGGAAGAGTTTTGATAGAGTAAATAGGAGCATGGGAACAGGAGGAGGCCATTCAGCCCCTCCAGCCTGTTCCACCATTCAATGAGATCATGGCCGATCTGTGTCTTAACTCCACCCACCTGCCTTGGCTCCATATCCCTTTGCTCCCTTGTCTAGCAAAAATCTATCGCTCTGGGATTTAAAGTGATTAATTGAGCTGGCATCGACTGCTTCCTGTGGGAGAGGGTTCCACACTTCTACCACCCTTTGTGTGAAGAAGTGTTTCCCAACTTCTCTCCTGAATGGCCTGGCTCTGATTTTAAGGTGATGTCCCCTTGTCCTCGACTCCCCCACCGGTGGAAAAAGTTTCTCTCTATCTACTCTACCAATTCCTTTCAAAATCCGAAAATTCTCAATCACTCCTTAACCTTCTAGATTCCAGGGAACACAAGCCTAGTTTATGTAATCTCTCCTCATAATCTAACCCTTGTAGCCCGGGTAACATGCTGGTGAATCTGTGCTGCACTCCTTCCAAGGTCAGTATATCCTTTCTGAGGTGCGGTGCCCAGAACTGTACACAGTGCTCCAGGGAGTTCCTGGGAGTTAATGTGCGTAGGTCCCTGAAGGTGGCGGGACATATTGAGAAAGTGGTTAACAAAGCATATGGGATCTTGGGCTTCATAAATAGAGGTATTGAGTACAAAAGTAGAGAAGTTATGCTGAACCTTTATAAAGCGCTGGTTAGGCCACAACTGGAGTATTGCGTCCAGTTCTGGTCACCACACTTTAGGAAGGATGTGAAGGCCCTTGAGAGGGTGCAGAGGAGATTTACCAGAATGGTTCTGGGGATAGGGGATCTTAGCTACAAGGACAGGTTGGAGAAGCTGGATTTGTTTTTATTAGAGCAAAGGAGGTTGAGGTGTGATTTGATCGAGGTGTACAAGATTATGACGGGTTTGGATAGGCTAGACGGGGAAAGGCTGTGCCCACTAGTTGATGGTACAAGGACTAGGGGACACAGATTTAAGGTTTTGGGCAAGAGATACAGGTTGAACGTGAGGAAAAACTTTTTTACGCAGCGAGTGGTGAGGACCTGGAACTCACTGCCGACGGAAGTGGTGGAAGCGGAGACACTCAATGTTTTCAAGGGGAGACTGGATAGGCACTTGAGGGAAATAAACTTGCAGGGCTACGGGGATAGAGCGGGGGAATGGGACTGACTGGATTGCTCTACAGAGAGCTGGCACGGACTTGATGGGCCGAATGTCCTCCTTCTGTGCCGTTATCACTCTCTGGGGTCTAACCAGGGCTTTGTATAGCTGTAGCTTATAAGGAGAAACTGTTTCCAGTGGCAGGAGGGTCGGTAACCAGAGGACACAGATATAAGGTCATTGACAAAAGAACCAGAGGCGAGGTGAGGAGAATTTTATTGACGCAGCGACTTGTTGTGATCTGGAATGCGCTGCCTGAAAGGGCGGTGGAAGCAGAGTCAATAATAACGTTCACTGGGGAATTGGATAAATACTTGAAGGGGAAAAATTTGCAGGGCTATGGGGAAAGAGCAGGGGAGTGGGACTAAATGGAGAGCTCTTTCAAAGAGCCGGCACAGGCACGATGGGCTGAATGGCCTCCTTCTGTGCTGTATGATTCTAGCAGCCACTCCTAGAGTGGAGTGGTGCCCGCAGGGATCGCTTGGCAGGAAATTGGGAGGAGGTGGTTCACACGCAGACAGCACCTGATTTCGAGACGCTGTCCTTTTAAAATTGGTCCTCCACAGGCAAGGAGGGACTCGGTCCCTTTAATGAAAATCACATTGAAAAGGAGAGTCCCTGTCCCTTTAAGAGCCCGCTGCCCACCATTCCCACCTTTTTCGTAAAGTCTTTGAAATTAATAATAAATGCTGATGCAGAAAAAATGTGAGTGTGTGTCTGACTGTATTTTAGTGAGTATCTGTGTCTGTGTGTCTGTCTGACTGTATGTGTGTGTGTCTGTGTAGAATAGCATCATAGAATGATACAGCACAGAAGGAGGCCATTCGGCCCATCGTGCCTGTGCCGGCTCTTTGAAAGAGCGATCCAATTAATCCCACTCCCCCTGCTCTTTCCCCAAAGCCCTGTAAATGTTTTACCTTCAAGTGTTTATCTCAATCTCTTTTGAATTATAATATTGAATCTGCTTCCACCGCCCTTTCAGGCAGCGCATTCCAGATCACAACAACTTGGTGTAAAAATCTGTTTCCTCATGTCACCTCTGGTTCTTTTGCCAATCGCCTTAAATCTGGTTTCTGTCCCTTCAGCCATTGGAAACGGTTTCTCCTTATTTACTCTCTCAAAATCCATCCTGATTTTGAACAACTCTATCAAATCTCCTCTTAATCTTCTCTGCTCCGAGGAGAACAACCCCAGCTTCTCCCGTCTCTCCACGTAACTCGAGTCCCTCATCCCTGGTCCCATTCTCGTAAATTTCTTCTGCACCCTCTCTTAGGCCTTGACATCCTTCCTAAAGTGTGGTGCCCAGCGGAAGGCTAGCCAGTGCTTAGCATAACCTGCTTGCTTTTGTACTCTATTCCTCTATTAATAAAGTCAAGGCTCCTGTATGCTTTTTTAACAGGCTTCTCAACTTGTCCTGCCACCTTCTAAGATTTGTGTACATACACCCCGAGGCCTCTCTGTTCCTGCACCCTCTTTAAAACTGGACCATTTAGTTTATATTGCCTCTCCTCATTCTTCCTACCAAAATGAATCACTTCACACTTCTCTACATTAAATTTAATCTGCCACGTTTCTGCCCATTTCACCAGTCTGGCTACATCCTCCTGAATTCTGTTACTATCACAGAATCACAGAAACCCCACAGTGCAGATAGAGGCCATTTCGGCCCATCGAGCCTGCACCGACACATATCCCACCCGATCCCCGTAACCCCTACACCAACACATATCTCACCCTATCCTCATTGTTTGCTACATTTTCGTGTATCGTGTCATCTGTAAATTTTGAAATTTTGCCCTGGATCCCCAAGTCCAGGTCATTAATATATATCAAAAAAAGCAGTGGTGCGAATCAATGTTCACGTTAAGTTGCGCGGCCACGCAGCGGTCTGGAGGTCCCGCGCAGCCGGCTCACCGCACTATAAATGGATTAAACGCGCATGCGCGGAAATTTGAATGGGCTGTGCAGCCCGTTAAAGGGGCCACGCACCTCAAAAGAAATTAGAGGGGACATTGGTCCTAATACCGACCCCTGGGGAACATCACTGTTTACCTCCCTCCAGTCTGAAAAGCAACCATTCACCACTACTCTCTGCTTTCTGTCCCTTGGCAGAAAACTGGGAGGAGGCGAGAGCAAACAGCACCTGATTTCTCGCTAAGCACTCAGGGGAGCAGGGGATTAGCCCTACTTTAAATGTCAGTCTCTTACATATACATTAATAAAAAGGGAGACGCTGTCCCTTTAAAATCGGTGATCCAAGGGGACGCGGTCCATTTAATGAAAATCATACAGAAGAGAGTGCCTGTCCCTTTAAAAGAACCCCCACCACTCCCATATTTCTCTTAATAATAAAGTGCTTGAAGTTAATAATTAAAAACGCAGAAAATTATTTAAAAAATTAATTCAGGGAGAAAAAATATTTTAGCTCACATTTGCTCCGCAGGGTTTCTTGTTTCTGTTTCATCAATTTAAAAACAAACTGCTTTTTTTATGATCAGCCATGATCGCATTGAATGGCGGAGCAGGCTCGAAGGGCCGAATGGCCTACTGCTGCTCCTATCTTCAATGTTTCTATGTTTAAAACAAGTATCTTCTGTAAAATAAATTATTTTGAGCTGTAAAATGTGAAAGGAACATTAAAAATAAACTTTCCCAGGATCACAGATCTTGACCAGGCCGCTTTACAAAATGGCGGCGGGCCGATCCCAGGTCCCACCTCCTCCTTCGCCGCGATTGGTTGGAGGACCAAAGCCCCTCGGTCGGTCCTCCAGGCTCCGCCTCCCCTCGCTCATTGGTGGAGAGCTCAGTGTCAGTCAGTGCACGCCGGCGATGTCGTGACGTTGCAGGGTGGGCGGTTGGAGCAGGCGGGAAATTAAATTCACTTAAATTAAATCTCCCGTCAGCCTCCTCTGTCCCAATCAGCCGGCGCAAGTCCCTCGGGCTCCCCGATTGGTTGGAGGACCCGCCGCCGGCTCGCTCCTCCAGCCCCGCCCCGCTCGCTCCCTATTGGTTGGGAGCTCCCGTCAATCAGGCCCTGGGCCCGGGTCCTATCTTCTATGTACTTTCAGTGATGACTTTTATAAACTGGTTTTGCCGGAAATTAGAAGAGGAGGGGAGAGATTTGAAGACATTCGGTCCCTTTGTCAAAAGTTGCAGCTGACCCCGCGCATGCGCTCCATGGCCCCGCCCTCTCCTGCTCCACAGGCGCCCGGCCCGCACCGCGCATGCTCAGCACACACCCTGGGCCCCTGTCAATCATCCTCCCCCTCTGAACAGGCCCCTCCCCCTACTCCGCATGCGCCGCCGGGCCCCGCTCTCGAAGTTGAGCCGCTACCGCGCCTGCGCAGGGCCTCGCATTCTGGGGAAGGCCCGGGCAACCGCGAGAGTGCGGATCACCGGCGGAAAGTGAGTTTTATCAGGGTTTTTTTGATATAGCGGAGAGAAGCGCGGGCGGGGAGATGAATAAATAGAAAATACAAACCGCACCGTCCCAGCGCCCTCCCGGCACCGAGTGGAGCAGATTGAGCGGTCGCAGCCTCTTCTCTGAATGGCCTCTTCCAGTGATGACGTCACAACCGGTCCCCAGCCTCAGCGCCGGGGAGGAAGGTCCCGCCCCCTTGCCGCACCGCCATTGGTTGGAGGACCAGGCCGCCTAGTTCAGTCCTCCCAGCTCAGCCCTCGTGCTATTGGTCAGCGCTCCCGTCAGTCAGAATCACATTGCTCCGGCTCACCCCGCGCAACTCAAACCCCTCCGTTCGGCGTCCACGGAGGTTCCGCCCGACTCTCAGGTTTGGTTTTTCTGGTATGTTACTTTATAATCTTGCTCTCCTCCTCGCCTCGATTTGAATCGATTCCCCAACACTTTACCACGGCCGCTGATTCCGCCTCTTCCCTGGGCCCGGCCTTCCCTCTTCTCCCCAGAGGCCCTGCGCAGGCGCACTGGCATAAGGACATAAGAACATAAGAAATAGGAGCAGGAGTAGGCCAATCGGCCCCTCGAGCCTGCTCCGCCATTCAATAAGATCATGGCTGATCTGATCCTAACCGCCAATCTACTATCACAGAACCATCTCCTGAATCGAACATAATTAGACACACGAAATAGGAGCAGGATCAGGCTACACGGCCCCGCTCCGCTACCCACAGGGCCATGTCCGATCCAAACCTAGACTCATGTCCAAATTCCTGCCCGCTCCCCGTAACCCTTAATTCCCTTTACTTCTAGGAAACTGTCTATTTCTGTTTTAAATTTATGTAATGATGTAGCTTCTACAGCTTTTTGGGGCAGCATATTCCATGGACCTACCACCCTCTGAGTGAAGTAGTTCCTCCTCATCTCAGTTTTGAAAGAGCAACCCCTTATTCTAAGACTATGCCCCCTAGTTCTAGTTTCACCCATCATCGGGAACATCTTCCCCGCATCCACCCGATCCAACCCCTTCACAATCTTGTATGTTTCAATAAGATCGCCTCTCATTCTTCTGAACTCCAATGAGTAGAGTCCCAATCTACTCAACCTCTCCTCATATGTCCATCCCCTCATCCCCGGGATTAACCGAGTGAACCTTCTTTGTACTGACTCGAGAACAAGTATGTCCTTTCTTAAGTATGGACACCAAAACTGTACGCAGTATTCCAGGTGCGGTCTCACCAATACCTTGTACAACTGAAGCAATACCTCCCTATTTTTATATCCTATCCCCCTAGCAATGAAAGCCAACATTCCATTGGCCTTCTTAATCACTTGCTGCACCTGCATACCAACCTTTTGAGTTTCGTGCACCAGGACCCCCAGATCCCTTTGTACTTCACTACTTTCCAGTTTCTTGCCATTAAGATAATAACTTGCTCTACGATTTTTCCTGCCAAAGTGCATAACCTCACACTTTCCAGTATTGTATTCCATCTGCCAAATCTCTGCCCACTTACTTAGCCTGTCTATGTCCCCTTGCAGGTTTTTTATGTCCTCCTCACTCACTACTTTCCCTCCCATCTTAGTATCATCTGCAAACTTTGATATGTTACACTTGGTCCCCTCCTCCAAATCGTTAATATAGATTGTAAAGAGTTGGGGACCCAGCACTGACCCCTGCGGAACACCACTAGTTACTGATTGCCAGTCTGTGAATGAACCATTTATCCCAACTCTCTGCCTTCTGTTAGATAGCCAATCCTCTATCCATGCCAGAATATTACCCCCAATCACGTGATTTTTTATCTTAAGCAATAATCTTTTGTGTGGCGCCTTGTCAAATGCCTTTTGGAAGTCTAAATACACTACGTCCACTGGTTCCCCTTTATCCACCCTATATGTTACTTCCTCAAAGAACTCCAGCAAATTTGTCAACCCTGACTTCCCCTTCATAAAACCATGCTGACTTTGTCCTATTAAATTATGATTATCCAAATGTCCTGTTACTGTCTCCTTAATAATGGACTCCAAAATTTTACCTACCACAGATGTTAGGCTAACCGGTCTATAGTTTCCAGCCTTCTGTCTACTGCCCTTTTTAAATAAGGGTGTTACATTAGCAGTTTTCCAGTCTGCCGGGACCTTTGCCGAGTCCAGGGAGTTTTGGAAAATTATTACCAATGCATCCACAATCCCTACCGCCACTTCCCTCAAGACCCTAGGATGTAAGCCATCAGGTCCAGGTGATTTATCCGCCTTGAGTCCCATTATTTTACCGAGTACCACTTCCTTAGTGATTTTGATCGTGTTTAGCTCCTCCCCCCCCTTTAGCCCCCTGTTTGTCCAGTGTTGGGATATTCTTAGTGTCTTCTACTGTAAAGACTGATATAAAATATTCATTCAGTGTTTTTGCCAGCTCCATATTTCCCACCATTAATTTCCTGGTCTCATCCTCTAAGGGACCAACATTTACTTTAGCCACCCTTTTTCTTTTTATATAACTATAAAAACTCTTACTATCTGTTTTTATATTTTTTGCTAATTTACTTTCATAATCTATCTTCCCTTTCTTAATCAATCTTTTTGTTATTTTTTGCTGTCTTTTAAAGTTTTCCCAATCCTCTGTCCTCCCACTAGATTTGGCTACCTTATATGCCCTTGTTTTTAGTTGAATACTATCCTTAATTTCTTTACTTAGCCACAGATGTTGTGGTGGTGCCGAATGAGCATGCGTGGCCCATCCTCTCCACATTTAAAGGGACACACACCCCTCCACATTTAAAGGGACACCCACCCCGCCACATTTAAAGGGACACCTACCTCATCCACATTTAAAGGGATACCCTCCCCCCCTCTCATGTCCTCTACTGTGGAGGAGGAATTCCTTGAGTGTTTACGGGATGGTTTCCTGGACCAATATGTCGAGGAACCAACCAGAGATCAGGCCATCTTAGACTGGGTGTTATGTAACGAGAAAGGATTAATTAGCAATCTTGTTGTACGAGGCCCCTTGGGTCGGAGTGATCATAATATGATCGAATTCTTCATTAAGATGGAGAATCAAGTTGTTGACTCAGAGACTAGGGTCCTAAATTTAAATAAAGGAAACTACGATGGTCTGAGTAGCAAGTTGGGTAGGATTGATTGGGGAATGTCACTCAAAGGGTTGACGGTGGATAGGCAATGGCAAACATTCAAAGACCGCATGGATGAACTACAGAATTTGTTCATCCCAGTTTGGCATAAAAATAAAACAAGAGGTGACTCAACCGTGGCTAACAAGGGAAATTAGGGATAGCATAAGATCCAAGGAGAGGACATATAAATTGGCCAGAAAAAGCAGTAAACCTGAGGATTGGGAGCAGTTTAGGATTCAACAAAGGAGGACAAAGGGATTAATTAAGAAGGGGAAAATTGAATATGAGAGTAAGTTTTCAGGGAACTTAAAAACTGACTAAAAGCTTTTATAGATATGTGAAGAGAAAAAGAACATAAGAAGTAGGAGCAGAAGTAGGCCACACGGCCCCTCGGCCCTGCTCCGCCATTCAATAGGATCATGGCTGATCCGAAACTAGACTCACGTCCACTTCCCTGCCCGCGCCCCATAACCCCTAATTCCCTTATCAGTTAGGAAACTGTCGATCTCCATTTTAAATTTATTTAATGTCGCAGCTTCCACAGCTATCGGAGGTAGCAAATTCCATAGATTTACCACCCTCTGAGTGAAGAAGTTTCTCCTCATCTCAGTTTTGAAACGGCAGCCCCTTATTCTTAGATTATGCCCCCCTAGTTCTAGTCTCACCCATCAGTGGAAACATCCTCCCCGCATCCACCCGATCAAGCCCCCTCACAATCTTATATGTTTTGATAAGATCGCCTCTCATTCTTCTGAATTCCAATCAGTAGAGTCCCAACCTACTCAACCTTTCCTCATAAGTCAACCCCCTCATCTCCGGAATCAACCGAGTGAACCTTCTCTGAACTGCCTCGAGAGCAAGTATATCTTTTCTTAAATATGGAAACCAAAACTGTACGCAATATTCCCGGTGTGGCCTCACCAGTCCCCTGTATAACTGAAGCAAGACTTCCCTGCTTTTATACTCCATCCCCCTTGCAATAAAAGCCAAGATTCCATTGGCCTTCCTGATCACCTGCTGTCCCTGCATACTAACCTTCTGTGTTTCATGCACCAGGATCCCCAGATCCCTTTGTACTGTAGCACTTTGCAGTTTCTCTCCATTTAGATAATAACTTGCTCTTTGATTTTTTCTGCCAAAGTGCATAACCTCACACTTTCCAACATTATATTCCATGTGCCAAATTTCTGCCCATTCACTTAGCCTGTCTATGTCCTTTTCCCATGATTTTTTATCTTGTTCAGTAATCTTTTGTGTGGCACCTTGTGAAATGCCTTTTGGAATTCCAAATACACCACGTCCACTGGTTCCCCTTTTTCCACCCTGTTTGTTACATCCTCAAAGAATTCGAGCAAATTTGTCAAGCATGACTTCCCCTTTATAAAACCATGCTGACTATGTCCGATTAAATTATGCTTATCCAAATGTCCTGTTACTGCTTCCTTAATAATGGACTCCAACATTTTACCAACCACAGATGTTAGGCTAACTGGTCAATAGTTTCCAACCTTTTGTCTACCTCCCTTTTTAAATAATGTCGTTACATTAGCAGTTTTCCAATCTGCTGGGACTTTGCCTGAATCCAGGGAGTTTTGGAAAATTACCACCAATGCATCTGCAATCCCCACTGCTACCTCTCTCAAGGTCCTAGGATGTAAGCCATCAGGTCCAGGGGATTTATCCGCCTTAAGTCCCATTATCTTACCGAGTACCATCTCCTTAGTGATTTTAATCGTGTTTAGCTCCTCCCCCCCCCCCCATAGCCCCCTGTTTGTCCAGTGTTGGGATATTTTTAGTGTCCTCTACTGTAAAGACTGATATAAAATATTTGTTCAGCGTTTTTGCCATCTCCATGTCCCCCACAACTAACTTCCCAGTTTCGTCCTCTAAGGGACAAACATTCACTTTAGCCACCCTTTTTCTTTTTATATAACTATAGAAACTCTGCTCTCATACCTTCATAGTCTCCTTTATTTAAGCTTAGTACGCTGGTTTGAGATCCAACTCTCTCACCCTCCAACTGAATTTGGAATTCAACCATGTTATGGTCACTCATTCCAAGGGGATCCTTTACTAGGACATTTTTTATTAATCCTGTCTCATTCCACACGACCAGATCTAAGATTGCCTGCCCCCTGGTTGGTTCAGTAACATACTGCTCAAGGAACCCGTCCCTAATGCACTCTATGAACTCTTCCTCAAGGCTGCCCTGCCCAATTTGATTTGTCCAGTCAATATGAAAGTTAAAATCTCCCATGATTATAGCTGTTCCCTTAATACAAGGCCCAACTATTTCCTGATTTATACTCCGACCAATAGAGTTGCAACTGTTAGGAGGCCTATAGACTACGCCCACTAGTGACTTTTTCCCCTTATTATTCCTTATTTCCACCCAAACCGTTTCACTATCCTGATCCTTTGACCCAATATCATTTCTCACTATTGCAGTGATTCCATCCTTTATTAACACAGCCACCCCACCTCCTTTTCCTTCCTGTCTGTCCTTCCTAATAGTCAAATACCCCTGGATGTTTAGTTCCCAGTCATGGTCACCCTGCAGCCATGTCTCCGTAATGGCCACCAGATCATACCCATGTGTAGTTATTTGTACCGTCAACGCGTCTATTTTGTTACGAATGCTGCGTGCATTCAGATAAAGAACTTTTAAATATGTTTTGTGACAATTTATTCCTGCTTATACCCCCTTTACAAATTTACCTTTATCTTTATATATTGTGTTCCTTCCTGACACGCTCTGGTTTTTAATTCCTCCACTGCTACCTTGCTCTATTGCCTTCTCCGCTGACATTTTTATTTTTCGCTCTCTTGAAACCTCCCCTCCACTAATTAGTTTAAAGCCCTCTCTACAGCCCTAGTTATTCGATTCGCCAGGATTCTAGTCCCAGCACTGGCCAAGTGAAGTCCGTCCCAACGGAACCGCTCTCTCCTGTCCCAGTACTGGTGCCAGTGTCCCAAGAAGCAAAACCCATTTCTCCCACACCAGTCTTTGAGGCACGCATTTAACTCTCTAATTTTATTTACCCTAGCCAAATTTGCTCGTGAGGGCAGGTACAGCACAGGTTAGATACAGAGTAAAGCTCCCTGTAGACTGTCCCATCAAACACTCCCAGGGCAGGTACAGCACGGGTTAGATACAGAGTAAAGCTCCCTCTACACTGTCCCATCAAACACTCCCAGGGCAGGTACAGCACGAGTTAGATACAGAGTAAAGCTCCCTCTACACTGTCCCATCAAACACTCCCAGGGCAGGTAGAGCACGGGTTCGATACAGAGTAAAGCTCCCTCTACACTGTCCCCATCAGACACTCCCAGGGCAGGTCCAGCATGGGTTAGATACAGAGTAAAGCTCCCTCTACACTGTCCCATCAAACACTCCCAGGGCAGGAACAGCACGGGTTAGATACAGAGTAAAGCTCCCTCTACACTGTCCCATCACACACTCCCAGGGCAGGTACAGCACGGGTTAGATACAGAGTAAAGCTCCCTCTACACTGTCCCATCACACACTCCCAGGGCAGGTACAGCACGGGTTAGATACAGAGTAAAGCTCCCTCTACACTGTCCCATCAAACACACCCAGGGCAGGTACAGCACGGGTTAGATACAGAGTGTCAGCCGTGGCTCAGGCGGCAGCACTCTCTCCTCTGAGTCAGAAGGTTGTAGGTTGAAGTCCCACTCCAGAGACTGGAGTCTAAAATTCTGTGCTGCCCCTCCAGTGCAGTGCTGAGGGAGTAAAGCCCAGTGCAGAGTAAAGTTCCCTCTGCACTGCTCCACTAACAGGCCTGAGCCCCAAACTCAGAAGAGCGCCCTCTGCTGCATTCCACTTGTCTCAGCAGCGGGAGAAGCGGGCGGCGGAAGTCCCGCCCCTTGGACACCCCGATTGGTTGGAGGACCTGCTGCCACCTCAGTCCTCCAAGCTCCGCCCACTCTCTCCCTATTGGTCGCAGCTCCCGTCAGTCACCGCTGTGGAGTTGATGACGTGCCCCAGTCCGGCTCCCTGCAGAAGACAGGGGGCTGTGGCCGCTCAATCCGCTCTGCTCGGTGCGGGGAGGGCGCTGGGACGGTGCGGTTTGTATTTTCTTTTTATTTATCTCCCCGCCTGCGCTTCTCTCCGCTATATATATAAAAAACCCTCATAAAACTCACTTTCCGCCGGTGATCCGGACTCTTGCGATTGCCCGGGCCTTCCCCAGAATGCGAGGCCCTGCGCAGGCGCGGTAGCGGCTCATCCTCGGGAGCGGGGCCCGGCGGCGCATGCAGAGTAGGGAGAGGGGGCGGGGCCTGTTCAGAGCCCGCGCTTACCTTGGAGCGGCACATGCGGAGTAGGGGGAGGGGGCGGGGCCTGTTCAGAGCCCGCGCTCACCTTGGAGCGGCGCATGCGGAGTAGGGGGAGGGGGCGGGGCCTGTTCAGAGCCCGCGCTCACCTTGGAGCGGCGCATGCGGAGTAGGGGGAGGGGTCGGGGCCTGTTCAGAGCTCAGCTCCAACAATGAGAACAACAACAACCTGTATTTCTATAGCACCTTTAACGTAGGAAAACGTCCCACGGCGCTGCACAGGAGTATTGTAAGAGATTGAAAAATGTGACCCCGAGCCACAGAAGGAGAAATTAGGGCAGATGGCCAAAAGCTTGGTCACCGAGGTGGGTTTTGATCAGCCATGATCTCATTGAATGGCGGAGCAGGCTCGAGGGGCCGAATGGCCGACTCCTGCTCCTATTTTCTATGAAAGAGAGGCGGAGAGGTTCAGGGAGGGAATTCCAGAGCTTAGGGCCGAGGCAACAGAAGACACGGCCACTGATGGTGCAGCGATTATAATCAGGGATCCTCAAGAGGGCAGAATTGGAGGAACGCAGATGTCTTGGGGGGGGGCGGGGGGGGGGGAGGTTGTTTTCTTTGGAACCGAGGAGGCTGAGGGGAGACCTGATTGAGGTGTATAAAATTCTGAGGGCCCGAGATAGGAAGGACCTATTTCCCTTGGCAGAGGGGTCCACAACCAGGGGGCGTAGATTTAAAGTAATTGGTCGGAGTCTTAGAGGGGAGTTGAGGAGAAATGTTTTCACTCAGAGGGTGGTGGGGGTCTGGAACTCACTGCCTGACAGGGTGGTAGAGGCAGAAACTCTCATCACATTTTAAAGGTACTTGGATATGCACTTGAAGTGCCGTAACCTACAAGGCTACGGACCAAGTGCTGGAAAGTGGGATTAGTGAGGATAGCACTTAATCGGCCGGCACGGACAAGATGGGCCGAATGGCCTCCTCCTGTGCCGTAATTTTTCTGTGATTCTATCGCGGGGGGCGGGTGGTTGTGAGGCTGAAGGGAATAACTAAGATAGGGAGGGGCGAGGCCATGGAGGGATTTGAAAACAAGGATGAGAATTTTGAAATCAAAGCATTGCTTAACCGGGAGCCAATGTAGGTCAGTGAGCACAGGGGTGATGGGTGAACGGGACTTGGCGTTGAGTTACGACACGGGTAGTTTTGGATCACCTCAAGTTTACATAGGGTAGAATGTGGGAGGCCAGCCAGGAGTGCGCTGGAATAGTCGATTCTAGAGGTAACAAAGGGCCGGGTGAGGGTTTCAGCAGCGGATGAGTTAGGCAGGGCTGGAGACGGGCAATGTTACCGAGGTGGAAATAGGCGGTCTTTGTTATGCTGCGGATATGTGTTCGGAAGCTCATTTCGGGGTCAAATATGACACCGAGGTTATGAACAGTGTTGTTCAGCCTCAGACAGATGTTAGGGAGAGGGATGGAGTCAGTGGCTAGGGACCGAAAACAATTGCTTTAGTCTTCCCAATATTTAATCCATAACTGGATTAGAAGATCGTGGAGGGGTCGAGAGAAGTGGTGGTGAGGTGGAGCTGGGTGTCGTCAGCGTACATGTGGAAACTGACGCTGTGTTTTCGGATGATGTCGCCAAGGGGCAGCATTTAGATGAGCAGGTAAGAGCCCATGGGATCCAGGGCAATTTGGCACATTGGATCCGAAATTGGCTTAGTGGCAGGAGGCAGAGGGTGATGGTCGAAGGTTGTTTTTGTGACTGGAAGCCTGTGTCCAGTGGTGTACCGCAGGGATCGGTGCTGGGTCCTTTGCTGTTTGTAGTGTACATTAATGATTTAGATATCAATGTAGGAGGTATGATCAGTAAGTTCGCTGATGACACAAAAATTGGTGGAGTGGTAAATAGCGAGGAGGGAAGCCTCAGGCTACAGGATGATATAGACGGATTAGTCAGATGGGCAGAACAGTGGCAAATGGAATTTAACCCTGAAAAGTGTGAGGTGATGCATTTTGGGAGGACAAACAAGGCAAGGGAATACACAATGAATGGTAGGACCCCAGGAAGGACAGAGGATCAGAGGGACTTAATTCTTATATAAGAACACATAAGAAGCAGGAGTAGGCCATACGGCCCCTCGGGCCTGCTCCGCCATTCAATAGGATCGTGGCTGATCCGAACCTAGACTCACGTCCACTTCCCTGCCCTCTCCCCGTAACCCCTAATTCCCTTATCAGCTTGGAAACTGTCTATCTCCGTTTTAAATTTATTTAATGTTGCAGCTTCCACAGCTCTCTGGGGTAGCAAATTCCATAGATTTACTACCCTCTGAGTGAAGAAGTTTCTCCTCATCTCAGTTTTGAAAGGGCAGCCCCTTATTCTAAGATTATGCCCCCTAGTTCTAGTCTCACCCATCAGTGGAAACATCCTCACCACATCCACCCGATCATGCCCCCTCACAATCTTATATGTTTCGATAAGATCGCCTCTCATTCTTCTGAATTCCAATGAGTAGAGGCCCAACCTACTCAACCTTTCCTCATAAGTCAACCCCCTCATCTCCAGAATCAACCGAGTGAACCTTCTCTGAACTGCCTCGAGAGCAAGTATATCTTTTCTTAAATATAGAAACCAAAACTGTACGCAATATTCCAGGTGTGGCCTCACCAATACCCTGTATAACTGCAGCAAGACTTCCCTGCTTTTATACTCCATCCCCCTTGCAATAAAAGCCAAGATTCCATTGGCCTTCCTGATCACCTGCTGTACCTGCATACTAACCTTCTGTGTTTCATGCACCAGGACCCCCAGATCCCTTTATACTGTAGCACTTTGCAGTTTCTTTCCATTTAGATAATAACTTGCTCTTTGATTTTTTCTGCCAAAGTGCATAACCTCACACTTTCCAACATTATATTCCATCTGCCAAATTTCTGCCCACTCACTTAGCCTGTCTATGTCCGTTTGCAGGTTTTTAATGTCCTCCTCACTCACTGCTTTCCCTCCCATCTTTGTATCGTCGGCAAACTTGGATACGTTGCACTTGGTCCCCTCCTCCAAATCGTTAATATAGATTGTAAAGAGTTGGGGACCCAGCACTGACCCCTGCGGAACAGCACCAGTTACTGATTGCCAACCCGAGAATGAACCATTTATCCCCACTCTCTGTTTTCTGTTAGATAGCCAATCTTCCACCCATGCCAGTATATTGCTCCCAATCCTGTGATTTTTTATCTTGTGCAGTAATCTTTTGTGTGGCACCTTGTCAAATGCCTTTTGGAAGTCCAAATACACCACATCCACTGGGACCTTGGTGTGCATGTACATAGATCCCTGAAGGCAGCAGGACAGGTAGATAAGGTGGTTAAAAATGCATATGGGATACTTGCCTTCATTAGCCGAGGCATAGAATATAAGAGCAGGGAGGTTATGATGGAGCTGTACAAAACGCTGGTTAGGCCACAGCTGGAATACTGTGTGCAGTTCTGGTCGCCACACTATAGGAAGGATGTGATTGCATTGGAGAGGGTGCAGAGGAGATTCACCAGGATGTTACCTGGGCTGGAGCGCTTCAGCTATGAAGAGAGACTGGACAGGCTGGGGTTGTTTTCCTTGGAGCAGAGAAGGCTGAGGGGGGACCTGATTGAGGTGTACAAAATTATGAGGGGCATAGATAGGGTAGATAGAAAGGAACTTTTCCCCTTAGTAGAGGGGTCAATAACCAGGGGGCATAGTTTCAAGGTAAGGGGCAGGAGGTTTAGAGGGGATTTGAGGGAAAACTTTTTCACCCAGAGGGTGGTTGGAATCTGGAACTCACTGCCTGAAAGGGTGGTAGAGGCAGGAACCCTCACAACATTCAAGAAGCATTTCGATGAGCTCTTGAAATGCCATAGCAGACAAGGCTACGGACCCAGTGCTGGAAAATGGGATTAGAATAGACAGGGCTTGATGGCCGGTGCGGACACGATGGGCCGAAGGGCCTCTTTCTGTGCTGTATAACTCTATGGCCTAGAAATTGGGTATAGCCCCGCTTGAGGCGCTAGAACTGGCGAAACTTATCGCTGCCTGGCGAGATATTGGGTTGCATCGCCCCCAAAGGGGATTGAGGCGCTAATTCAGCCGTTGCACGGTGCTCCTAAGGCGCAAAAGTTCAGGCGCTACTGAATATCGACACGGACGGGCGCAGCGCAGGTGATCTCAATTACAGGAAACCACGAGACTTCCAGGCGCCGGCCGGCTCTTAAAGGGGTGGGTCAGTCAGCCTGAGCTTCAACACCCAACGCCCTGTAGGCCTCAGATTCGGTGCTCGCCCTTCTCTGGCGTTAGAAACTTGTTCAGCATGGAGAAGGTTAGGCAGAGAGCAGAGTGCTTCGGCACTGAGGCTCTGGACCAGTTGGTGGCTGCAGTTGAGCGCCGTCGAGATGTCCTGTATCCGGACAATGGCAAGAGGCCGAATCAGAAGGCTTACCGACAATCTTGGAGAGAGGTTGCTGTGAGGGTCAACTCCAGCAGCATGGTGACCAGGACCCCTGTTCAGTGCAGGAAGAAATTCAACGACCTCACACGAATCGTTAGGGTGAGTGATGGTTTACCAAACTTCTGATTACCTCCATCTGCAGCTGACTTCGGGCATCCTGTTGCCATGATGCCCCAATGGCCATCTGTCAGCAAGCACCCATGGCCCTTTCTGGGCACACACATGGACAGATGTCTCAAGGCCTCATGTAAGGGCTCTTGCACCATGGGGGGCATTCGATGATGTCTCAAGGCCTCATGTAAGGGCTCTTGCACCATGGGGGGCATGCGATGATGTCTCAAGGCCTCATGTAAGGGCTCTTGCACCATGGGGGGCATGCGATGAGCTCTCAAGGCATCATGTTACAGAACCTCCCCTTCTTTCCCCTGCAGTCCAAGCTGGCGATGATCCGAAAGGAGCAGCGTCGAACTGGTGGCGGACCTCCACAAGTGGTCACTCTCACGGATCTGGAGGAGAGAGTGCACCAGATACTTGGAGGACGTCTGCCTGGTCCAGTGACCACTGCATCTGCCGACCCCATTACCGACAGCGAGGGTAAGACTCTCACCTTTTCCACCTGTTGCCTTCCACTTGGTCCCCCCGCCAGCATGCATCCTCAGGGTGCAGCCATGTCAGAGCCTTGCCGCAATGTGGCATGCCTTTCAGCAAAGCTGTCCTTTTGCTAAAGCCACTCTTCCACCTCCCTACTTTCAGATGAAGCAGCACCAACTCGGGCTCAACGCACTGAAGCTGCCAGTGCCACCGGAGGCGAGGACCAGGAGGAATCCAGACCAGCCGTTGCAGAATCCAGGGAGCGGACACATCTACAGACTGGGGATAGTAGTCCCCTGGAGGGATGGGGGGTGGGCCTCTGAGGATGAACCAGTTGCCGGAACAAGCGGCATGCAGCAACGCACGGGGGATAGGCAAGTTCGGCCACCGTCTCCTCGGAGGGCAAGGCAGGTAGTGATGACTGCTGCACAGAGTGCAGATGAGGTGCGTCACCTGGCTGAAATGAGCAAACAGGCCTGGGTCAGACACACGGAGCTGATGGCTGCAGTGGAGAAGATGCCTGAGTCAATAGATTCATTGGCTAAGAGTATGTTGGACTTCGGGGCAACAATGGAGAGGACTCTCCAGGGCTTTGGGGCAACAATGGACAGGACTCTCCAGGTCTTCGGGGCAACAATGGACAGGTCTATCCAGGGCTTCAGACCAACAATGGACAGGACTATCCAGGGCTTCGGCCCAACAATGGACAGGACTGGCCACGGCTTTGAGTCGGCTATGGAAAGGACTGTTTAGGGCTTTGGACAATCCCTGGAAAGGTCTGTCCAGGGCTTGTCCGAGGCAGTGGAGCGGTCGGCACCTGCCTTGTCCGAAGCAATGGGAAGAACTGTCCAGGGCTTCTCCGAAGCACTGGCACCTGGCACACAGGTCCTCACTGTTGCCACGCAGTCACTTGCTGGGCTCCTCCACACCCAGATTGAGGCAACGCGATCTCTCACTGCAGCCACCCTCTCTGCATCAGATAGGATCACCCCGGGCCCTTCCAGTCCCATACAAGGCCAGGAATCAGTGGAGCATGCGATTGTGGCGGATGAGCCGAGCCGCTCCCCTCAGATAGCCAGTGTGCCGTCCGACCATGGTGCAGGTGTCCTCTCTCGGCAGGAGACCATTGCACATGCCAGCGCTGGGACGTCTGCAGTGCAGCTGCCACCACCTGCAGGGCACACTGCTTCCAGCCAAGCTCAGATCAAGCATCCTGCGTCCGCACCCTCCAAGCCCAGAGGTCAGCCAGGCCGTCCCTCAGGGCATCTGCGCTTCCAGACAGTCAGCAGGCGTCCCCCAGCCTTGAGCCCACCACTGGGGTGCAATTACGTAGGAGCAGCAGGGAGGGAAGGGGCCGGGCGCGAAAGAGAAGTCGTTCTCCCTCAAGGGGCCAGTTGTAGAGGGAGGTGCTGAGACGTTTCTTTGTCCAAATTCAAGGACACCCTCACCTGTTGTTATATTTGCAGAAGGTTTGTTGAGTTTTGCGGCTTTGCCGAAGAGTTCACAGTTATTTAGTAAGTTATGGTTTCTGTTGATATTACGTTGTTTTGCTGTAATGATAGACTTTTGTGCCAATAAACAGAAGTTTCAATGTGGCATGGTGCACGTGACTACTTTCAGTGATGCTGGCATTCAGAGGCCGTCAAACATCCAAAGTGCGCAGGAGTTAAGACTCTCATCATTCCGCCACAGGGGTCTCGAAACGAGTCCTGATGAGCCTCTGACGTATGGCCCTTCCACTTTCAGCAGCCCTTCCATCTTCCTCCTCCTCCTCCGCCTCCTCCGCCTGCTCTTCCTCCTCCTCCTCCTCCTCCACCTGCTCTTCCTCCTCCTCCTCCTCCGCCTGCTCTTCCTCCTCCTCCTCATCCTCCTCCGCCTGCTCTTCCTCCTCCTCCTCCTCCGCCTGCTCTACTGGTCGTTGAGGGACAGCTGGAATTGGCTGGGTGCGTCGAATCGCCAAGTTGTGGAGCATGCAGCAGACGACGACGATGTGTCCCACTTGCTGCGGCGAGTACTGCAGGGATCCCCCCGAATGTTCCAGACATCGGAAACGCTTTTTGAGAACACCAATAGTGTGCTGTTTACTGTGCCTGGTCGCCTGATGGCCGCTGCTGATCAGCTATTCTGCTGGGGTGTCGGCCACACGGAGTGTTGTCATCAGCCATGGCCAGAGAGGATAGCCCTTGTCCCCAGTAAGCCAGCCTCGTCTTCGAGCCATCCGCTTAAAAAGGTTACAAACTGAGGTCAACCGCAGGATAAAGGCATCGTGGCTGCACCCTGGGAAATGCGCGGTGACTGCCATGATGATTTGGCGTTGGTCACAGACCAGCTGCATGTTGAGGGAGTGGAACCCCTTGCGGTTGCGGAAGTCCTAAGGATGATGGCATGGCGCCCTCAAAGCCACGTGTGTGCTGTCAATCGCCCCCTGCACCATGGGGAAGTCCGCAATAGAAGCGATACCCTGCGCGTGCTCCGCCTGCTTGTGCAGGGTCAGAGGCAAGGTCATGAATTGACGCCTTCGCCTATAAAGGGCATCTGTAACTTGCCGGATGCAACAGTGGACTGCAACCTGAGCGACAGTCGCAATGTCCCCAATGGCTGACTGAAAGGATCCGTTGGCATAAAAATGGAGGCCATCAGTCAGTGTAGCCATCACGGACAGTGAGGTTCTGCACCGTTCACGCGGCTGCAGATCCTGACCAAGCAGGTGGCACAGATCAGTAACAATGTCCCTCCAGAATCGGAGCCTTCGCAAACACTGCTCCTCCGACATGTCAAGGCTTGACACCTGCTGCCTAAAGACCCTCGCAGCATCCCGTCGGATTGGCCGACCTCCATTGCCCCTCCTCCTTCTGGCCAATCCCGGCCCTCCCGCTGTCTCTCTCCCGCCGTCACAGTGTTGGGCGATGAGGCCGTCGCCCTCCAAAGAAGCTCCCATTCCGATGCCAGTTGGTCAAAAGGCTTTTAGGTGTAGTGCTGCAAGTGCTTCGGACAGGTTTGAAGGTCCCAAGTACTCTAAAGCTAAATTCCCAAAACTCCGCTCCACAGTAGCTCGCCAACTCTATCCAGCAATGAGCAGGTCAAGTGGCTGAAGATTCTGCACTAGAGCTGTCCCCTTTAAATAGCACCCCCCTACTCCAAGAAGGGCCTGCTAGCCCTCCCTCGAACTGTCACGAATAGCGATAGGCGTTAAGGCTCCGGGCGCCACCCAATATGCGCTCAGGCGCTCCTAGAAGGCGTTGCACACTGAAATGACGTCATGATCTGCTTGCGGGCGCGCGCAAACACTTAGCGCAGGCGCTAAATGTATAGTCAATATCTGAGTTGTCGCTATCTTCATAGCGTCCGCCCCAACATAGGGTATCGCCCCAATTCTAGGTCTCTTTAGGCGCTCGGCGCCAGCGCTACCCACTGAATTTCTATGCCTATGACTCTAAATAGGAGGAGACCAATGATAGATCCTTGGGGGACACCAGAGGTAACGATGCAGGAGCGGGAAGAGAAGCCGTTGAAGGTGATTCTGTGGCTACGATTAGATAGATAAGAATGGAAACAGGCGCGTGCAGTCCCACCCAGCTGGACGATGGTGGAGAGGCATTGAAGGATGGAGTGGTCAACCGTGTCAAAGGCTGCAGACAAGTCAGGAAGGACGAGGAGAGATAGTTTACCTTTGTCACAGTCACAAAGGATGTCATTTGATGAGACTTTGATGAGACTTGATTTGACTTCAGGGCCAAGTCAGTGAGGTGGATTGGGCTGTTTCTGGCCCGTTGGTTATTGTGGGCACGGGTGGACACCAGTGGGACCGGCTCTGCCCTGTTTGTTCTTTGAGGCAAAATAAGCCAAAAAAAATTCCTGCTCCCCCCTTACCCTTTCTACACTCCTTTTACAGGGTTTTAGAAGTGGAGCATTTACAGACAGGAAGCTCAAACCAAACATCACCTCAAATTCTGACAGAGTTACGCGATTCCTCAGGACCTGATTCAGTCGCTCCTCCAATCTGCTGGCACACCCGTGAGTTCACACTGGGGAGAGAACTTTTAAATGTTCTGAAAGAGCTTCAAAATCTACAAATACCTGAAGCGACACCAGTGGCCACACACTGGGGGAAACCCGGGCCCCGTGTGTGGGAAGGGATTCACTCAGTCATCCGCTCCGATGATACACCAGCAAGTTCACACGAGGGAGAGACCTTTAACCCGCGCCGTGTGTGGGACGGGATTAATTGCACCCTCCGTGCTGCTGAGACACCAGCTTGTCCACACCGATGAGAGACCGTTGACCTGCTCCGTGTTTTTGAAGCAATTCTCTCATTCTGCCACCCTCCTGAGACACCAGCTTGTTCACATTAAATGTTCTGACTGTGGGAAGAGATTTAAAAGGTCCCAGGATCTGAAGAGACACCAGCTGGAGAGAGCAGGAGGGATTCTGTTCACCTGCTTCGTGTGTGGGAAGAGATTCACTCGGTCCTCAAATCTGCTGGCACACCAGCAAGTTCACACTGGGGAGAGGCTGGTGAAACAGTCCGACTGTGAGAAAAGCTTTCAAATGTCCCAGGAGCTGAAGGGACACCAGCTGGAGAGAGCAGGAAAGAAGCTGTTCACCTGCTCCGTGTGTGGGAAGGGATTCACTCGGCCCTCCCACCTGTTGAGACACCAGCGAGTTCACACTGGGGAGACACCATTCACCTGCTCCGTGTGTGGGAAGGGATTCACTCAGTCATCCGACCTACTGACACACCAGCGATATCACACCGATGAGAGACCATTTAAATGTTCTGACTGTGGGATGAGCTTTAAAAGCTCTGGGGATCTGAAGCAACACCAGTGAGTTCACTCCGATGAGAGACTGTTTACATGTTCTGTCTGTGGGATGAGCTTTAAAAGCTCCAGGAATCTGAATGGACACCAGCGAGTTCACACTGGGGAGAGGCCGTTCACCTGCTCCGTGTGTGGGAAGGGATTCACTCGGTCATCCCACCTGCTGAGACACCAACAAGTTCACACTGTTCTGTAGTGCAGGGCCCTGCCAGACAGCTGCGGCGACATGAACGTGGAATGGATGAATGTTTTATAAATTTTTGTACTGCTGTTTAATCTTTAAGACTGTTGGCTCAACTGGTCCATGCCAGTGTTTATGCTCCACACCCACCCTACTTCAATTAACCCGATCAACATCTCCTCCCATTCCTTTCTCCCTTGTGTGGCTTCTCCATGAATCCGTCTATGCTGTTCACCTCAACCACTCCCTGTGGTAGCGAGTTCCCCATTCTCACCATTCTTTGGGTAAAAAAGTTTCTCCTGAATTCATTACTCCTGTATTTATTAGTGACTATTTTAAGTTTGTGGCCTCATAAATACAGAAACATAGAAGATAGGAGCAGAAGTCGGCCATTCGGCCCCTAGAACCTGCTCCATCATTTAATGAGATCATGGCTGATCATCCAAACTCGGTACCCTGTCCCTGCCTTCTCCCCATATCCCTTGATCCCTTTAGCCTTAAGAAATATATCCAACTCTTTCTTGAATATATTTAATGAATTGGCCTCAACTGCCTTCTGTGGTAGAGAATTCCACAGGTTCACCACTCTCTGGGTGAAGAAATTCCTCCTCATCTCTGTCCTAAATGGATTACCCTTTATCTTTAGACTGTGACCCCTGGTTCATGACTCCCCGACCATCGGGAACATCCTTCCTGCATCTAGTCTGTCTAGTCCTGTTAGAATTTTATAAGTTTCAATGAGATCCCCTCTCATTCTTCTAAACTCCAGCGAGTATAAGCCCAATCGACCCAATCTCTCCTCATACGTCATTCCTGCCATCCCAGGTATCAGCCTGGTGAATCTTCGCTGCACTCCTTCCATGGCAAGAACATCCTTCCTCAGGTAAGGCGACCAAAACTGCACACAATACTCAAGGTGCGGTCTCACCAAGGCCCTGTACAACTGTAGCAATACAAATATGAAGAGATTCTGTTAAGCTGACCAGTATGTTGTTGTACTTTGACTTTTTCTGATGAATTAAACATTACTGAGCCCTTGTACGCGTGTTATGGGATGAAGTTTCTTTTAATTCGTTCATGGGATGTGGGCGTCGCTGGCAAGGCCAGCATTTATTGCCCATCCCTAATTGCCCTTGAGAAGGTGGCGGTGAGCCGCCTTCTTGAACCGCTGCAGTCCGTGTGGTGAAGGTACTCCCAGAGTGCTGTCAGGGAGGGAGTTCCAGGACTTTGACCCAGCGCCGATGAAGGAATGGCAATATACTTCCAAGTTAGAATGGTGTTTGACTTGGAGTTGGTGGTCATAGAGTCATAGAGTTATACAGCACAGAAAGAGGCCCTTCGACCCATCGTGTCCACGCCGGCCATCAAGCCCTGTCTATTCTAATCCCATTTTCCAGCACTGGGTCCGTAGCCTTGTATGCTATGGCAGTTCAAGTGCTCATCTAAATGCTTCTTGAATGTTGTGAGGGTTCCTGCCTCTACCACCCTTTCAGGCAGTGAGTTCCAGATTCCAACCACCCTCTGGGTGAAAAAGTTTTTCCTCAAATCCCCTCTAAACCTCTTGCCCCTACCTTGGAACTATGCCCCCTGGTTATTGACCCCTCTACTAAGGGGAAAAGTTCCTTTCTACCTACCCTATCTATGCCCCTCATAATTTTGTACACCTCAATCAGGTCCCCCCTCAGCCTTCTCTGCTCTAAGGAAAACAACCCCAGCCTGTCCAGTCTCTCTTCATAGCTGAAGCACTCCAGCCCAGGTAACATCCTGGTGAATCTCCTCTGCACCCTCTCCAATGCAATCACACCCTTCCTATCGTGTGGCGACCAGAACTGCACACAGTATTCCAGCCGTGGCCTAACTAGCGTTTTGTACACCTCCATCATAACCTCCCTGCTCTTATATTCTATGCCTCGGCTAATGAAGGCAAGTCTCCCATATGCCTTTTTAACCACCTTATCTACCTGTCCTGCTGCCTTCAGGGATCTATGTATTCTATCAGGTGTTCCCATGTGCCTGCTGTCCTTGTCCTAGGTGGAAGAGGTCGCGGGAAGGGAGGTGCTGCCGAAGAAGCCTTGGCGAGTTGCTGCAGTGCATCTTGTTGAAGGTACACACTGCAGCCACGGTGCACCAGTGGTGGAGGGAGTGAATGTTTAAGGTGGCGGATGGGGTGCCAATCAAGCGGGCTGCTTTGTCCTGGATGGTGTCGAGCTTCTTGAGTGTTGTTGGAGCTGCACTCATCTAGGCAAGTGGAGAGTATTCCATCACACTCCTGACTTGTGCCTTGTAGATGGTGGAAAGTCTTTGGGGAGTCAGGAGGTGAGACACTCGTCGCAGAATTCCCAGCCTCTGACCTGCTCTTGTAACCACAGTATTTATGTGGCTGGTCCAGTTAAGTTTCTGGTCAATGGTGACCCCCAGGATGTTGATGGTGGGGGATTCGGTAATGGTGATGCCGTTGAATGTCAAGGGGCGGTGATTAGACGCTCGCTTGTCGGAGATAGTCATTGCCTGGCCCTTGTGTAGTGCAAATGTTACCTGCCACTTATCAGCCCAAGCCTGAATGTTGTCCAGGTCTTGTTACATGCGGGCATGGACGGCTTCATTATCTGAGGAGTTGCAAATGGAACTGAACACTGTGCAGTCATCAGCGAACATCCCCACTTCTGACCTTATGATGGAGGGAAGGTCACTGATGAAGCAGATGAAGATGGTTGGGCCGAGGACACTGCCCTGAGGAACTCCTGCAGCGATATCCTGGGGCTGTGATGATTGACCTCCAACCACCACAACCATCTTCCTTGTGCTCGGTCTGACTCCAGCCAGTGGAGAGTTTCCTCCTATATCCTCTTATTCCTTTCACCCTCATGGCTTCCCCTTAAATGCATCTGTACTTTTAGCCTCAACTACTCTTTGTAGTGGCGAGTTCCACATTCTCACCACTCTCTGGGTAAACAAGTTTCTCCTGAATTCCCTCTTGAATTTATTAGTGGCCATCTTATATTTTGTGGATGTTAAAACCCCAATAACTGGGCTGCAATTTAATATTCTGTATAAATAAATCAGATTTGTTTGAAACACAGTCGATTGAGTCGTTGTTTCTAAGATAAGACGAGAGTTAATTGATGACTAGTTACAGACGTTCCCAGTCCTCTCAATATCTGTGTCCAGGAGAGAAGCTTCTGTTACTTTATGCGTTTTATTACCATTGAGATTGTGGGGGAATGGAACATTTTAACATTCCCTGGTGTCAACATCAAACACTCCCAGGTCAGGTACAGCATGGGTTAGATACAGAGTAAAGCTCCCTCTACACTGTCCCATCAAACACTCCCAGGGCAGGTACAGCACGGGTTAGATACAGAGTAAAGCTCCCTCTACACTGTCCCATCAAACACTCCCAGGGCAGGTACAGCACGGGTTAGATACAGAGTAAAGCTCCCTCTACACTGTCCCATCAAACACTCCCAGGGCAGGTACAGCACGGGTTAGATACAGGGTAAAGCTCCCTCTACACTGTCCCATCAAACACTCCCAGGGCAGGTACAGCACGAGTTAGATACAGAGTAAAGCTCCCTCTACACTGTCCCATCAAACACTCCCAGGGCAGGTACAGCACAGGTTAGATACAGCGTAATGCTCCCTCTACACTGTCCCATCAAACACTCCCAGGGCAGGTACAGCACGAGTTCGATACAGAGTAAAGCTCCCTCTATACTGTCCCCATCAAACACTCCCATGGCAGCTAAACATAGAAACATAGAAGATAGGAGCAGGAGTAGGCCATTCGGCCCCTCGAGCCTGCTCTGCCATTCAATGAGATCATGGCTGATCATCCAAATTCAGTACCCTGTCCCTGCCTTCTCCCCATATCCCTTGATCCCTTTAGCCTTAAGAAATATATCCAACTCCTTCTTGAATATATTTAATGAATTGGCTTCTACTGCCTTCTGTGGTAGAGAATTCCACAGGTTCACCACTCTCTGGGTGAAGAAATTCCTCCTCATCTCAGTCCTAAATGGCTTACCCCTTATCCTTAGACTGTGACCCCTGGTTCTGGACTCCCCGACCATCGGGAACATCCTTCCAGCATCTAGTCGGTCTAGTCCTGTTAGCATTTTATAAGATTCGATGAGATCCCCTCTCATTCTTCTAAACTCCAGCGACTACAAGTCCAATCGACCCAATCTTTCCTCATACGTCATTCCTGCCATCCCGGGTATCAGCCTGGTGAATCTTCGCTGCACTCCTTCCACGGCAAGTACATCCTTCCTCAGAGAAGGCGACCAAAACTGTACACAATACTCAAGATGTGGTCTCACCAAGGCCCTGTACAACTGCAGCAAGACATCCTTGTTGCTGTACTCAAACCCTCTCGCTACGAAGGCCAACATACCATTTGCCTTCTTAACCGCCTGCTGCACCTGCATGCTTACTTTCAGCGACTGGCGCACAAGGACGCCGAGGTCTCATTGCACTTCCCCTTCTCCCAATCTATTGCCATTCAGATAATTGCCTTTTTTCCAAGTGCTCTGCTATTACATCTTTTATAATGGACTCTAGCATTTTCCCCACTACCGATGTCAGGCTTACCGGTCTGTAATTCCCCGTTTTCTCTCTACCACCCTTTTTAAACAGTGGGGTAACATTAGCTACCCGCCAATCCATGGGTACTGTTCCAGAGTCTATCGAATTTTGGAAGATGACCAGCAATGCATCAACTATTTCTAGGGCCACTTCCTTAAGTACCCTAGGATGTAGATTATCAGGCCCTGGGGATTTATCAGCCCTCAATCCCATCAATTTCCCTAACACCATTTCCCTACAAATACTGATTTCTATCAGTTCCTCCCTTTCATTAGACCCAATGTTCCCCGACATCTTTGGGAGGTTATTTGTGTCCTCTTTTGTGAAGACAGAACCAAAGTATGTATTTAATTGGTCTGCCATTTCTTTGTTCCCCATTATAAATTCCCCTGATTCTGACTGCAAGGGACCTACGATTTACTTCACCAATCTTTTTCTCTTCACATATCTATAAAAGCTTTTACAGTCAGTTTTTATGTTCCCTGCAGCTTACTCTCATTCTCTCTTTTCCCCCTCTTAATTAATCCCTTTTTCCTCCTTTGTTGAATCCTAAACTGCTCCCAATCCTCAGGTTTACTGCTTTTTCTGGCCAATTTATATGTCCTCTCCTTGGATCTTATGCTATCCCTAATTTCCCTTGTTAGCCACGGTTGAGTCACCTTTTTTGTTTTATTTTTATGCCAAACTGGGATGAACAAATTCTGTAGTTCATCCATGCGATCTTTGAATGTTTGCCATTGCCCATCCACCGTCAACCCTTTGAGTGACATTCCCCAATCAATCCTACCCAACTCGCACCTCAGACCATCGTAGTCTCCTTGATTTAAATTCAGGGCCCTAGTCTCTGAGTCAACTATTTCACTCTCCATCTTAATGAAGATTTTGATCATATTATGATCGCTCCGACCCAAGGGGCCTCGCACAACAAGATTGCTAATTAATCCTTTCTCATTACATAATACCCAGTCTAAGATGGCCTGCTCCCTAGTTGGTTTCTCGACATATTGGTCCAGGAAACCATCCCGTATACACTCCAGGAATTCCTCCTCCACAGTATTGTTACTCATTTGGTTGGCCCAATCTATATGTAGATTAAAGTCACCCATGACAACTGCTGTGCCCTTATTGCACGCATCTCTAATTTTCCGTTTAATGCCATCCCCAACCTCCACATCACTGTTTGGAGGTCTATATACCACTCCCACTAACATTTTCTGACACTTGGTATTTCTCATTTCTACCCATACAGATTCCACATCATCAGAGCTAATATCCTTCCTTTCAATTGTGTTAATCCCCTCTTTAACCAGCAATGCTACCCCACCTCCTTTTCCTTTCTGCCGGTCTTTCCTGAATTTTGAATACCCCTGGATGTTGAGTTCCCAGCCTTGGCCACCCTGGAGCCATGTTTCCATAATCCCAATCATATCATATTCGTTCACCTCTATTTGCGCAGCTAGTTCATCCACCTTATTACGAATGCTCCTCGCATTAAGACACAAAGCCTTCAGGCTTGTTTTTTTAACACTCTTAGATCTTTTAGAATTATTATTTACTGTGGCCATGTTTGATTTTAAAGCCTTGATATCTCTGACTGCCACGTTTGTTTTTCTCCTTCCTGTCTTTTGCTTTTATCCTTGTTTCCCTTTCCTCTGTCTCCCCGCTCAGGTTCCCAACCGCCTGCCATTTTAGTTTAAACCCTCCCCCAGAGCACTAGCAAACACTCCCCCTAGGACATCGGTCCCAGCCCTGCCCAGGTGCAAACCACCCAGTTTGAACTGGTCCCACCTCCCCCAGAACCGGTTCCAATGTCCCAGGATTTTGAATCCCTCCCCCTGGCACCATTCCTCTAGCCACGTATTCATCTGAAATATCCTTCTATTTCTACTCTGACTAGCACGTGGCACTGGTAGCAATCCTGAGATTACTACCTTTGAGGTCCTGTTTTTTAATTTACCTCCTAACTCCCTATATTCAGCTTTTAGGACCTCATCCCGTTTTTTACCTATATCGTTGGTACCTATATGCACCACGACAACTGGCTGTACACCCTCCCCCTCCGGAATGCCCTGCAGCCGCTCCGAGACATCCTTGACCCTTGCACCAGTGAGGCAACACACCATCCTGGAGTCTCATTTGCGGCCGCAGAAACACCTATCTATTCCCCTTACAATAGAATCCCCTATTAGTATAGCTCTCCCCCTCTTTTTCCTCCCGTCCTGTGCAACAGAGCCACCCCTGGTGCCAGGAAGTTGGCTGCTGCTGCCTTCCCCTGGTAAGCCATCCCCCCCATCAGTATCCAAAGCGGTATATCTGTTTGAGAGGGGGATGGCCACAGGGGACCCCTGCACTACCTGCCTGCGCATACTACTCTGCCTGTTGGTCACCCATTCCCTTTCTGCCTGTGCCACCTTTACCTGCGGTGTGACCAACTGATTAAATGTGCTATTCACGATGTCCTCAGCATCGCGAATGGTCCAGTATGTATCCAATCGCTGCTCCAGCACTGCAATGCGGTCTGCCAGTAGCTGCAGCTGGACACACTTCCTGCACACGTAGTTGTCAGGGACACAGGAAGTGTCCGAGTTCCCACATAGCGCAGGAGGAGCATACCACGGCACCGGGCTGTCCTGCCATGAATTACACTTTAATTAATTGAAATTAAATTAAATCAAATCAATCCCACCAATTACACTACAGATAAATTATATATTTTAGGGCCCTGGTTTACCACCACAGAGACCCTAGAAACTATAAACCACAGAGTTAGAGTTTAAAAAAGAAAGAAATACTCGCCAACCAATCACTTACCTGCTTTCTGGTGACGTCACACTTCGATTACTTTTTACTGCTCTCCCTCTCTGAGATTGGAGATTAGTAAACCTACCTGAGCCTCTGGGGCCTTTTTAAGCCTCGCCGATCATGTTTCCCGGTACATCATGGGTTAGATACAGAGTAAAGCTCCCTCTACACTGTCCCATCAAACACTCCCAGGGCAGGTACAGCACGGGTTAGATACAGAGTAAAGCTTCCTCTACACTGTCCCATCAAACACTTCCAGGGCAGGTACAGCACGGGTTAGATACAGAGTAAAGCTCCCTCTACAATGTCCCATCAAACACTCCCAGGGCAGGTACAGCACGGGTTAGATACAGAGTAAAGCTCCCTCAACAATGTCCCATCAAACACTCCCAGGGCTGGTACAGCACGGGTTAGATGCAGAGTAAAGCTCCCTCTACACTGTCCCATCAAACACTCCCAGGGCAGTTACAGCACGGGTTAGATACAGAGTAAAGCTCCCTCTACACTGTCCCATCAGACACCCCCAGGGCAGGTACAGCACAGGTTAGATACAGAGTAAAGCTCCCTTTATGTATTGATTTCCTTGTGGGCTCAATGATGAGACATTTATAAAAGAGAATAACTTTTAATCTAAGGTTTGTTCAAGAATTCATACAGCTTTTCAGGAGACCATGCTTCCAGCTCCAGCTAAGAATGAAACTGAAACTTCAGCCTGCTTGTCTGTGTCACATGACCTCTGCTGCTCAGACACAAGCAATCAAACACAGACAAATATGCTGTAAGGCATAAGTAATCAAACACAGACAAATATCATCACTATTTGCTGATATCATTACATCTCCCTTTCTTAAAACAAAAGTATTTTACTTTTAACTAACAACATGTTTTCTTTGTATTAATCTGCATTTTAACTAACATTTAATGAACTTACATTATCATGATCAAGGTTTTTTTACCCTTTCTTTGTGTGTTCACATGAAGTATGTCAATACACTAGAACTTGAAGAAAGAATAAGATAACATTACTTCCTTCTATAACAATAGTCCTTAAATTTGCTCAATGAGTCTCTCAGGAGGCTTCATGTGTCTTGAGGATTTTCTGATTGATTGTCCTTGAATCTGAGTTGTTGCCTTAGATGATTGGTTCTCAGCTGTGTGATCAGGTTGTTCAACAGTATCAGTCTCTTGACCTGCTGTGTGATCAGGTTGTTCAACAGTATCAGTCTTTTGACCTGCTGTGGCTGGTTCCATAAGAAAATCTCGACGATTTCTTCTCAGAACAGCACCCTCATCTGTCTGAATGGTGTATGATCTTGGTTGAACTTCACTCAGGACAATTCCCTTCTCCGTCCATGTGTTTGTTTTGTCTTTGAACCTTACTTGGTCACCAGTGTGGAGTTCAGGTAGGTTTTGTGTTCCTCTGTCATAATAGTACTTTTGCTTTTCTTTCTGTTGTTCTTTGAACTTCCTCACTTTCTCCCTCTTTTGTTTTCAGGAGGTTCTCCGGGATGGGTAGGTTTGACCTTAGCTGACATCCCATCAGGAGTTGGGCTGGTGACATCCCACACTCGAGCGGCGTTGTGCAGTATACAAGCATGCTTTGGTAGAAGTCAGTTCCACTGTCTTTTGCCTTGTACATCAGTCTTTTCACTGTCTGGACCGATTTTTCCACTAGTCCATTGGACTGTGGATAGTGAGGACTTGACGTTGTGTGGACAAAGTCCCACTCTTTGGCAAAGTGTCGGAAATTTGCATTGTTAAACTGGGGTCCATTGTCTGTGAAGACCTCGCTTGCCACACCATGTCTGGAGAATATGGCTTTCATACTTCTTATCACAGCTTCTGCAGTGGTGGTGTACAGTCTACAAACCTCTGGATACAGGGAGTAATAGTCTGTGACGACAAGATAGTCCTTCCCTTGACATACGAATAGGTCAGCGCCTACCTTCTGGTAAGGTCTGTCTGGTGCTGGGTGTGGCTTTAGTGGTTCTACCGGATTGCTTGCTCGATATTTCAGGCATATTGTGCAGTTTGACACCTCATTTGTCACATCTTGGTTCATTCGTGGCCAGTACATCACCTCTCGTGCTCTTTTCTTACACTTTTCGATTCCCAGATGTCCTCCATGGATCTTTTTTAGCATCTCTTTTCTCAGACTCTTTGGGATAACTATTTTACTTCCTTTGTAGATGATGTCTTCGACCACTGATAGTTCCGCCCTGCAGTTCCAGTACTCTGCCATGTCAGGTGAGCAGTCTTGCTTCATGTTGGGCCATCCATCCAAGATGCTTTTTCTCAGTCGTCTCATTGTTTCATCTTTGTTTGTCTCAGTCTTTATGAGCTCCATTTTTGCATCTGCTATGGGCAGTGCACTTGTGATCATGTCCACGTAGGCGTTCACTTTTTCATCCATTGTGGTGTTTGCGGGCTCACTTGGGTCAACAGCTCTGGACAACGTGTCTGCTGTATACATCAGCTTACCCGGTGTGTACGCAACATTCAGTGTATAGCGTTGCAGCCTGATCATCATTCTTTGTATTCTAAGCGGACAGCTATTCAGTGGCTTTTGGAACAATGCAATCAAGGGCTTATGGTCAGTCTCTACACTGATTGCTTGTCCTGCCACAAACTGGTGAAATCTTTCACAGGCGTATGTGATGCTGAGCAGCTCCTTTTCTATTTGAGCATATCGCGTCTCCGCGTCTGTCATTGAGCGCGATGCATATGCAATAGGTTGCCAGTAGTCATATTATTGCAGAAGAACGGCACCGAGCCCACTCTGTGATGCATCTGATGATATCTTGATGGGTCTCGCTGGGTCATAAAACCTCAGAACTGGTTCCTCTGTGAGCAGTTTCTTTAGATTGCTCCATGACTTCTCATGCTCATGATTCCATTCCCATTCTATGTTCTTTTCAGTTAGTCTTCTCAGTGGCGCTATTTTTTCTGAGAGGTTGGATATGAATTTACCCATGTAGTTGATCATTCCATTAAACCTCTGCACGTCCTTTTTGCATTGTGGCCTTGGCATGTTCTCAATGGCGGACACCTTTCTGGGATCTGGTCTGATGCCCTCACTGCTAAGGATATCTCCGACGAATGTCAGTTCTGTCAACCCGAGCTGGCATTTCTCTCTATTCAGCTTCAGGTTTGTTTTCCTTGTTGCTTCCAGCACTTTTTTCAGTTTCTCGTCATGCTCAGTTCTCGTGGTTCCCCATACTATGATGTCATCCATTGATGTATCAACTCCCTCCAGGTGCTCATAGATCATATGGATAGTCTTGTGATACACTTCAGGAGCTGAGGCAATGCCAAATGGTAACCTTAGGAATCTGTATCTGCCAAATCGAGTGTTGAACGTGCACAGTCTTGAACTTGCTTCATCCAGCTTCATCTGCCAAAATCCTGAGGATGCATCTAACTTGCTGAAATATTTTGCATTTGCAAACTGTGCCATGATTTCCTCACGTGTAGGAAGCTTGAAGTGCTCTCTCTTTATTGCTCTGTTTAGATCTCTTGGATCCAGGCAAATTCTGAGCTTTCCATTCTTTTTGTCCACTACGACGAGGGAACTCACCCACTCAGTTGGCTCATCTATCTTCTGAATCACGTTCAGGCTTTCCATCCTGTCCAACTCTGCCTTCAGTTGCTTTTGAAGAGCAAACGGAACTTTTCTGCATGGATGTATGACCGGTGTCATACTTTTATCTACTCTGATCGTGTGTTCTCCTGGAATGCAGCCTAGACCCTTAAATAGGTCTTTGTACTCTTTCATGAGTTCATCATAGACTGTCTCTCCTTCGCTTTCCACAATGAGGACTCTCTTTACCAGGTTCAGTCTCTCACAGGCTTTTAAACCTAGTATGGCTTGCACATCCTTTGGCACCACGATTAATGCTAGCGTGTGCTCTCTGTCCTTGTGTGTTACTTTGACAATGCATTTTCCTTTCACTGGTATATCAGTACCTGAGTATCCGGTCACTTTCACTTGTATTCCATGTAACTTTGGTCTGGGTCTAATTCTCTTAAAATCGGTCTCTGATATCACATTAACTTGTGCTCCAGTATCCAATTTAAATGGAATGTGTATGTCATTCACTTTTAGTGTCAATATCCAGTCTCTTTCTTCTTTTTTGTTTTCAGACACAACATCTACATTGAATTCCTCTATCTCACTTTCATCTACTGTATGGACCTTGCTTTGCTGCGCTTGGTTCTTACAGCAACGGGCATAATGGTTGTTTTTGTTGCAGCTATTGCATGTTTTACCATATGCTGGACACTTTCTTGGTGGATGCTGTGTACCGCATCGACTACATGACTTCCGATTGTCCCTTTCATTTTTGTTTCCTGGCCACGTCTCTTTTCCCATTGGCGCTCTCTTTGTTAAACGGTTTGTATCCGTTCTTTCTCACTGCATCCACATTGCAGCTACTGTCACTGAACAGCTCCTTTGCCTGCAACTTCACAGTCTCTGTAGCCCTACACAGTGCTATGGCTTTTCCCAGGTCTAGATCTTGCTCTCTTAGCAGTCTTTCCCTTAGACCATTATCTGGAATACCACACACCAGTCTGTCTTTTATCAGCGAGTCTGTCAGTCCCCCAAATTCACACGATTTGCTTCGGTTTCTCAGTTCAGTCACATACTGATCAATAGTCTCGCCCGTTTTCTGTACACATGTGAAAAATTTGTGCCTCTCAAAGGTCACGTTGCGTTTAGGTATGCAGTAGGCCTCAAACTGTTCCATTATTTTATCTAGCTTCATTTTGTCTCCATCAACAGCAAATATGAAATTATTATATACCTCCAGCGCTGCATCACCCACTACATGTAAGAACACGGACGATTTCTGTTTATCACTTTTCTCGTCAGCTCCGGTTGCCGCTAAATACAACTCTAAACGTTGTTTGAACCTTCTCCAATTTTCAGCCACATTACCTGACAACTGAAGCATCGCCGGTGGGAGTAAACCTTCCATTTTTCCTTTCGTTAGCTATTCTCTAATGGTAAGCAACGATGTTCTCTTCTGGCTTGCTAATATGTGGAGAGCTGATTTCGCTTACTTGCCACAACTCCTTTCACTGTCCCATCGAGTTGCTAACTTCCGATTTTTTCTCTTCATCTCTTTCAATCGAGCCACTTCTGACACCATGTATTGATTTCCTTGTGGGCTCAATGATGAGACATTTATAAAAGAGAATAACTTTTAATCTAAGGTTTGTTCAAGAATTCATACAGCTTTTCAGGAGACCATGCTTCCAGCTCCAGCTAAGAATGAAACTGAAACTTCAGCCTGCTTGTCTGTGTCACATGACCTCTGCTGCTCAGGCACAAGCAATCAAACACAGACAAATATGCTGTAAGGCATAAGTAATCAAAAACAGACAAATATCATCACTATTTGCTGATATCATTACACTTTACACTGTCACATCAAACACCCCCAGGGCAGGTACAGCATGGGTTAGATACAGAGTAAAGCTCCCTCTACACTGTCCCATCAAACACTCCCAGGGCAGGTACAGCACGGGTTAGATGCAGAGTAAAGCTCCCTCTACACTGTCTCATCAAACACTTCCAGGGCAGGTACAGCACGGGTTAGATACAGAGTAAAGCTCCCTCTACACTGTCCCATCAAACACTCCCAGGGCAGGTACAGCACGGGTTAGATAGAGAGTAAAGCTCCCTCTACACTGTCCCGTCAAACACTCCCAGGGCAGGTACAGCATGGGTTAGATACAGAGTAAAGCTCACTCTGCACTGTCCCATCAAACACTCCCAGGGCAGGTGCAAGCACGGGTTAGATACAGAGTAAAGCTCCCTCTACACTGTCCCATCAAACACTCCCAGGGCAGGTATAGCACGGGTTAGATACAGAGTAAAGCTCCCTCTACACTGTCCCATCAAACACTCCCAGGGCAGGTACAGCACGGGTTAGATACAGAGTAAAGCTCCCTCTACACTGTCCCATCAAACACCCCCAGGGCAGGTACAGCACGGGTTAGATAGAGAGTAAAGCTCCCTCTACACTGTCCCATCAAACACTCCCAGGGCAGGTACAGCACGGGTTAGATACAGAGTAAAGCATCCTCTACACTGTCCCATCAAACACTCCCAGGGCAGGTACAGCATGAGTTAGATACAGAGTAAAGCTACCTCTACACTGTCCCATCAAACACTCCCAGGGCAGGTACAGCACGGGTTAGATGCAGAGTAAAGCATCCTCTACACTGTCCCATCAAACACTCCCAGGGCAGGTACAGCATAAGTTAGATACAGAGTAAAGCTCCCTCTACACTGTCCCATCAGACACTCCCAGGGCAGGTACAGCACGGGTTAGATACAGAGTAAAGCTCCCTCTACACTGTCCCATCAAACACTCCCAGGGCAGGTACAGCATGGGTTAGATACAGAGTATAGCTCCCTCTGCACTGTCCCATCAAACACTCCCAGGGCAGGTACAAGCACGGGTGAGATACAGGGTAAAGCGCCCTCTACACTGTCCCATCAAACACACCCAGGGCAGGTACAGCACGGGTTAGATACAGAGTGTCAGCCGTGGCTCAGGCGGCAGCACTCTCTCCTCTGAGTCAGAAGGTTGTGGGTTGAAGTCCCACTCCAGAGACTCGAGTCTAAAACTCTGTGCTGCCCCTCCAGTGCAGTGCTGAGCGAGTAAAGCCCAGTGCAGAGTAAAGTTCTCTCTGCACAGCTCCACTAACAGGCCTGAGCCCCAAACTCAGAAGAGCGCCCTCTGCTGCATTCCACTTGTCTCAGCAGCGGGAGAAGCAGGCGGCGGAAGTCCCGCCCCTTGGACACCCTGATTGGTTGGAGGACCCGCCGCCACCTCAGTCCTCCGAGCTCCGCCCGCTCTCTCCCTATTGGTCCGAGCTCCCGTCAGTCACCGCCGTGGAGTTGATGACGTGTCCCAGTCCCGCTCCCTGCAGAAGACAAGGCGCTGCGGCCGCTGAATCTGCTTCGCTCGGTGCCGGGAGGGTGCTGGGACGGTCTGGTTTGTATTTTCTTTTTATTTATCTCCCCGCCCGCGCTTCTCTCCGCTATATAAAAAAAACCCTGATAAAACTCACTTTCCGCCGGTGATCCGGACTCTCGCGGTTGCCCGGGCCGACCCAGAATGCGAGGCCCTGCGCAGGCGCGGTAGCGGCTCAACTTCGGGAGCGGGGCCCGGCGGCGCAGGCGGAGTAGGTGGAGGGGGCGGGGCCTGTTCAGTGGGGAAGGATGATTGACAGGGGCCCAGGGGGTGTGCTGAGCATGCGCAGTGCGGGCCGGGCGCCTGTGGAGCAGGAGAGGGCGGGGCCATGGGGCGCATGCGCGGGGTCAGCTGCAACTTTGGAGTCACAAAGGGACCGAGTGTCTTCAAATCTCTCCCCTCCTCTTCTAATTTCCTGTAAAACCGGTTTATAAAAGTCATCACTGAAAGTACATAGAAACATAGAAGACAGGCTGATCATAATAAAAGCAGTTTTTAAATTGATGGAACAGAAACAAGAAATCCTGTGGAGCAAATGTGAGTAAAAATATTTTTTCTCCCTCAATTAATTTTTATTAATATTAATTTTCTGCGTTTTTAATTATTAATTTCAAGCACTTTAAGAGAAATATGGGAGTGGTGGGGGTTCTCTTAAAGGGACAGGCGCTCTCTTTCTATGAGATTTTCATTAAAGGGACTGCGTCCCATGGATTACCGATTTTAAAGGGACAGCGTCTCCATTTTTATAATGTATATGTAAGAGACTGACATTTAAAGTAGGGCAAATCCCCTGAGTGCTTGGTGAGAAATCAGGTGTTGTTTGCACTCGCCCCCTCCCAATTTTCTGCCAAGGGACAGAAAGCAGAGAGTAGTGGTGAACGGTTTCTTTTCAGACTGGAGGGAGGTAAACAGTGATGATCCCCAGGGGTCGGTATTAGGATCAATGTTCCCTCTTTTTTATTGAGGAGCGTGGCCCGTTTAACGGGCTGCACGACCCATTCAAATTTCCGCGCATGCGCGATTTTCCATTTACAGGGCGGTGAGCCGGCTGCGCGGGACCTCCAGACCGCTGCGTGGCCGCGCAACTTAACGTGAACATTGATTCGGACCACTGATTCTTTTTTCAGGCAGCGCATTCCAGATCACAACAACTCGCTGCGTAAATAAAATTCTCCTCACCTCGCCTCTGGTTCTTTTGTCAATGACCTTATATCTGTGTCCTCTGGTTACCGACCCTCCTGCCACTGGAAACAGTTTCTCCTTATAAGCTACAGCTAAAGAAAGCCCTGGTTAGACCCCAGTCACAGAGTCATAACGGCACAGAAGGAGGCCATTCAGCCCATCGAGTCCCTGCCGGCTCTCTGTATACAATCCAATCAGTCCCATTCCCCCGCTCTATCCCCGTAGCCCTGCAAGTTTATTTCCCTCAAGTGCCTATCCAGTCTCCCCTTGAAAACATTGAGTGTCTCCGCTTCCACCATTTCCGTCGGCAGCGAGTTCCAGGTCCTCACCACTCGCTGCATAAAAAAGTTTTTCCTCACATCCAACCTGTATCTCTTGCCCAAAACATTAAATCTGTGTCCCCTAGTCCTTGTACCATCAACTAGTGGGAACAGCCTTTCCCCGTCTAGCCTATCCACACCCGTCATAATCTTGTACACCTCTGTCAAATCACCCCTCAACCTCCTTTGCTCTAATGAAAACAAATCCAGCTTCTCCAACCTCTCCTTGTAGCTAAGATCCCCCATCCCCAGAACCATTCTGGTAAATCTCCTCTGCACCCTCTCAAGGGCCTTCACATCCTTCCTAAACTGTGGTGACCAGAACTGGACGCAATACTCCAGTTGTGGCCTAACCAGCGCTTTATAAAGGTTCAGCATAACTTCTCTACTTTTGTACTCAATACCTCTATTTATGAAGCCCAAGATCCCATATGCTTTGTTAACCACTCTCTCAATATGTCCCTCCACCTTCAGGGACCTGCGCACATTAACTCCCAGGAACTCCCTGGAGCACTGTGTACAGTTCTGGGCACCGCACCTCAGAAAGGATATACTGACCTTGGAAGGAGTGCAGCACAGATTCACCAGAATGTTACCTGGGCTCCAAGGGTTAGATTATGAGGAGAGATTACATAAACTAGGCTTGTGTTCCCTGGAATCTAGAAGGTTAAGGAGTGATTGAGGATTTTAGGATTTTGAAAGGAATTGGTAGAGTAGATAGAGAGAAACTTTTTCCGCCAGTGGGGCAGTCGAGGACAAGGGGACATCACCTTAAAATCAGAGCCAGGCCATTCAGGAGAGAAGTTGGGAAACACTTCTTCACACAAAGGGTGGTAGAAGTGTGGAACCCTCTCCCACAGGAAGCAGTCGATGCCAGCTCAATTAATCATTTTAAATCCCAGAGTGATAGATTTTTGCTAGACAAGGGAGCAAAGGGATATGGAGCCAAGGCAGGTGGGTGGAGTTAAGACACAGATCGGCCATGATCTCATTGAATGGTGGAACAGGCTGGAGGGGCTGAATGGCCTCCTCCTGTTCCCATGCTCCTATTTACTCTATCAAAACCCTTCATGTTCTGAACACCTCTATTAAATCTCCGCTGCACCTTCTCTGCTCCAAGGAGAACAATCCCAGCTTCTCCAGTCTCTCCACGTAACTGAAATCCTCTGTGTATTTGTCGTGGTGCAGCAGGCTATAGCAAACAGCTTTCTTAAGAACATAAGAAATAGGAGCAGGAGCAGGCCATTCGGCCCTTCGAGCCTGCTCCGCCATTCAATAAGATCATGGCTGATCTTCTACCTCATCCCCACCTCCCCACCCGATCCCCATATCCCTTGATTCCCCATGAGTCCAAAAATCTATCGATCTCAGCCTTGATTATACTCAATGACTGAGCCTCCACAGCCCCCTGGGGCAGAGAATTCCAAAGATTCACCACCCTCTGAGTGAAGACATTTCTCCTCATCTCAGTCCTAAATGGCCGACTCCTTATTCTAAGACTGTGACCCCTGGTTCTAGACTCCCCAGCCAGGGGAAACAGTCTCCCAGCATCTACCCTGTCAAGCCCTGTAAGAATTGTAGATGTTTCAATGAGATCACCTCTCATTCTTCAAAATTCATGGGAATATAGGCCCAGTCTCCTCAATCTCTCCTCATAGGACAATCCCCCCATCCCAGGAATCAGTCTGGTGAACCTTCGTTGCACTCCCTCTCAGGCAAGTATATCGTTCCTTAGGTAAGGAGACCAAAACTGTACACAATACTCCAGGTGTGGTCTCACCAAGGCCCTATATAATTGCAGTAAGACTTTACTCTTATACTCCAATCCTTTTGTAATAAAGACTAACGTACCATTTGCTTTCCTAATTGCTTGCTGCACCTGCGTGTTAAGATGAGAAATGATAAAGGCAAGAAGTCACTTGTGGGAGTGGTGTACAGGCCCCCTGACAGTAACCACACGGTAGGATGGAGTATAAAGGAAGAAATAATGGGAGCTTGTCAGAAAGGTATGGCAATAATCATGGGGGATTTTAATCTACATATAGACTGGAAAAATCAGATGGGCAAAGGGAGCCTAGATGAGGAGTTCATAGAATCTTTTTGGGATAGTTTCTTATAACAGCACGTTCTGGAGCCAACCAGAGAGCAGGCTATACTAGACCTGGTATTGTGCAATGAGATAGGATTAATTAATGACTTCATAGTGAAGGTGCCCCTAGGTAGCAGCGATCATAATATGATTGAATTTTACATTCAGTTTGAGGGAGAGAAGAATGGGTCCAAGACTTGTATTTTAAACTTAAATAAGGGCAATTATGAGGGCATGAAAGCAGAGCTAGCTAAAGTGAACAGGCAAATTAAGTTAAGGGATAGGTCAATAGAGTTGCAGTGGCAGACATTTAAGGGGATATTTCAGAATACACAGAATAGATACATTCCAACGAGAAAGAAAAATTCCAAGGGGAGGACCCACCATCCGTGGTTAACTAAAAAAGTTAAAGATAGTATCAGACTTAAAGAAAAAGCATATAATTGTGCAAAGATGGCTGGCAGGTCAGAAGATTGGACAGAATATAAAAAACAGCAAAGAATGACTAAAAGATTAATAATGAGAGAAAAATGAGAGTACCAGAGAAAGCTAGCTAGAAATATAAACACAGTTAATAAGAGTTTCTATAGATATTTAAAAAAGAAAAGAGTTAACAAAGTGAGCGTTGGTCCTATAGAAAGTGAGTCTGGGGAATTAATAATGGAAAATAAGGAGATGGCAGTTGAATTGAACAGGTATTTTGCATCGGTCTTCACTATAGAGGATTCAAGTAACATCCCAGAAATAGCTGTAAATCAGGAAATGGAAGGGAGGGAGGAACTCAAGAAAATTACAATCACCAGGGAAGTGGTACTGAGCAAATTGTTGGAGCTGCGGGCTGACAAGTCCCCGGGGCCTGATGGACTTCATCCTAGGGTCTTAAAAGAAGTGGCTAGTGAGATAGTTGATGCGTTGGTTTTAATTTTCCAAAATTCCCTAGATTCGGGGACGGTTCCATTAGATTGGAAAATAGCGAATGTAACTCCTTTATTCAAAAAGGGAGGGAGACAGAAAGCAGGAAACTACAGGCCAGTTAGCTTAACATCTGTCATCGGGAAGATGTTAGAAGCTATTATTAAAGACGTTATAGCAGGGCACTTGGAAAAGTTCAAGGTAATCAGGCAGAGTCAACATGGTTTTGTGAAAGGGAAATCATGTTTAGCCAATTTATTGGAGTTCTTTGAGGAAGTAACATGTGCTGTGGATAAAGGGGAACCGGTGGATGTACTGTACTTAGATTTCCAGAAGGCATTTGATAAGGTGCCACATCAAAGGTTATTGCGGAAAATAAAAGCTCATGGTGTAGGGAGTAACATGTTGGCATGGATAGAAGATTAGCTAGCTAATAGGAAACAGAGAGTAGGCATAAATGGGTCATTTTCTGGTTGGCAAGATGTAACGAGTGGTCTGCCACAGGGATCAGTGCTGGGACCTCAACTTTTTACAATTTATATAAATGACTTGGATGAAGGGACCGCAGGTATGGTTGCTAAATTTGCTGATGACACAAAGATAGGTAGGAAAATAAATTGTGAAGAGGACATAAGGAGGCTACAAAGGGATATAGATCAGTTAAGTGAGTGGGCAAAGATCTGGCAAATGGAGTATAATGTGGGGAAAATGTGAAGTTGTCCATTTTGGCAGGAAGAATAAAAAAGAAGCATATTATCTAAATGATGAGAGATTGCAGAGCTCTGAGATGCAGAGGGATCTGGGTGTCCTAATGCATGAATTGCAAAAGGTTAGTATTCAGGTACAACAAGTAATCAGGAAAGCTAATAGAATGTTATTGTTTATTGCGAGGGAAACTGAATACAAAAGTAGGGAGGTTATGCTTCAGTTATACAGGGCATTGGTGAGACCACATCTGGAGCACTGTGTACAGTATTGGTCTCCTTATTTAAGGAAGGATGTAAATGCATTGGAAGCAGTTCAGAGAAGGTTTACTAGACTAATACCTGGAATGGGCGGGTTGTCTTATGACGAAAGGTTGGACAGGCTAGGCTTGTATCCGCTGGAGTTTAGAAGAGTAAGAGGTGACTTGATTGAAACATATAAGATCCTGAGGGGTCTGGACAGGGTGGATGTGGAGAGGATGTTTCCTCTTGTGGGAGAATCTAGAACTAGGGGTCACTGTTTAAAAATAAGGGGTCACCCATTTAAGACAGAGATGAGGAGAAATTTTTTCTTACAGACGGTCGTGAGTCTTTGAAACTCTCTTCCTCGGAGGGCGGTGGAAGCAAAGTCTTTGAATATTTTTAAGGCAGAGGTAGATAGATTCTTGATAAGCAAGGGGGTGAAACGTTATCGGGGGTAGGTGGGAATGTGGAGTAATCGGATCAGCCATGATCTTATTGAATGGCGGAGCAGGCTCGAGGGGCCAAGTGACCTGCTCCTAATTCGTATGTTCGTATGTAACCTGTGCAGCAGCTGAGGCCTGAAAATCAGCTTCACTGCCCCTGGGCTCGGAAAGGGGGACATGAGGCAACATTCTCCCTCTTACCCCTTTCTATACTCCTTTTACAGGGTTTCAGAAGTGGAGCATTTACAGACAGGAAGCTCAGACCGAACATCACGTCAAGAACAGACAGAGTCGCTCGATTCATCAGGACCTGATTCAGTTGGTCTTCCAATCTGCTGGCACACCAGCGAGTTCACACTAATGAGAGACCTTTTAAATGTTCTGAGTGTGGGAAGAGCTTCAAAATCTACAAGTACCTGAAGCAACACCAGTGGCTACACACTGGGGAGAGCCCGTTCACCGGCCCCGTGTTCCAGAAGGGATTCACTCAGTCATCCGCTCCGATGATACACCAGCAAGATCACACTAGGGAGAGACCTTTAACCTGCTCCGTGTGTGGGAAGTGATTAATTGCACCCTCCGTGCTGCTGTGACACCAGCTTGTCCACACCAATGAGAGACCGTTGACCTGCTCTGTGTTTTTGAAGCGATTCTCTCATTCTGCCACCCTCCTGAGACACCAGCTTGTTCACATTAAATGTTCTGACTGTGGGAAGAGCTTTAAAACCTCTGGGGATCTGAAGAAACACCAGTTGGTTCACGCTGATGAGAGACCATTTAAATGCACTGACTGTGGGATGAGCTTTAAAAGCTCCACGCATCTGAATGGACACCAGCGTGTTCACACCGGGGAGAGGCCATTCACCTGCTCCGTGTGTGGGAAGGGATTCACTCAGTCATCCCACCTGCTGGCACACCAGCGAGTTCACACTGATGAGAGACCATTTAAATGTTCTGACTGTGGGAAGTGGTTTAAAAGCTCCAGCAATTTGACTACACACCAGCGAGTTCACACTGATGAGAGACCATTTAAATGCTCTGACTGTGGTAAGAGCTTTAAAAGCGGGCATCTGAGTGGACACCAGCGTGTTCACACTGGGGAGAGACCATTCACCTGCTCCGTGTGTGGGAAGGGATTCACTCGGTCATCCCACCTGCTGGAACACCAGCGAGTTCACACTGATGAGAGACCATTTAAATGCTCTGACTGTGGTAAGAGCTTTAAAAGCACCGGGGAGCTGAAGATACACCAGCGAGTTCACACTGGGGAGAGACCATTTAAATGTTCTGACTGTTGTAAGAGCTTTAAAAGCACCAGGGAGCTGAAGATACACCAGCGAGTTCACACTGATGAGAGACCATTTAAATGCTCTGACTGTGGTAAGAGCTTTAAAAGCACCGGGGAGCTGAAGATACACCAGCGAGTTCACACTGGGGAGAGGCCATTCACCTGCTCCGTGTGTGGGAAGGGATTCACTCAGTCATCCCCCCTGCTGGCACACCAGCGAGTTCACACTGATGAGAGACCGTTTAAATGTTCTGACTGTGGGAAAAGGTTTACAAGGTCCGGAGATCTGAAGGAACACCAGCGTACTCACACTGGGGAGAGGCCATTCACCTGCTCCGTGTGCGGGAAGGGATTCACTCAGTCATCCAACATGCTGACACACCAGCGAGTTCACACTGATGAGAGACCATTTAAATGCTCTGACTGTGCGAAGAGCTTTAACAGCTCCGGGGAGCTGAAGAGACACCAGCGAGGTCACACTGTTCTGTAGCACAGGGCCCTGCTGACAGCTGGGGTGACATGAACGTGGAATGGATGAATGTTTTATAAATTTTTGTACTGCTGTTTAATCTTTCAATCTGTTGTGCTGATGATTCCCTTCGATTGACTGTTGATGGTGTTACATAGAATGTACAGCACAGAAACAGGCCATTCGGCCCAACTGGTCCATACCAGTGTTTATGCCCCACACCCACCCTACTTCAATTAACCCGATCAACATCTCCTCCCATTCCTTTCTCCCTCATGTAGCTTCCCCATAAATCCATCTGTGCTGTTCACCTCAACTACTCCCTGTGGTAGCGAGTTCCCCATTCTCACCATTCTCTGGGTAAAGACACTTCTCCTGAATTCATTACTCGATTTATTAGTGACTATTTTAAGTTTGTGGCCTCATAAATATGATGAGACTCTGTTAAGCTGACCAGTATGTTGTTGTACTTTGTCTTTTTCTGATAAATTAAACATTACTGAGCCCTTGTACGCGTGTTATGGGATGAAGTTTTTTTTTATTCGTTCATGGGATGTGGGCGTCGCTGGCAAGGCCAGCATTTATTGCCCATCCCTAATTGCCCTTGAGAAGGTGGTGGTGAGCCACCTTCTTGAACCGCTGCAGTCCGTGTGGTGAAGGTACTCCCACAGCGCTGTTAGGGAGGGAGTTCCAGGACTTTGACCCAATGACGATGAAGGAATGGCAATATACTTCCAAGTTAGAATGGTGTTTGACTTGGAGTTGGTGGTCATAGAGTCATAGAGTTATACAGCACAGAAAGAGGCCCTTCGGCCCATCGTGTCTACACCGGCCATCAAGCCCTGTCTATTCTAATCCCATTTTCCAGCACTTTGTCCATAGCCTTGTATGCTATGGCGTTTCAAGTGCTCATCTAAATGCTTCTTGAATGCTGTGAGGGTTCCTGCCTCTACCACCCTTTCAGGCAGTGAGTTCCAGATTCCAACCACCCTCTGGGTGAAAAGTTTTTCCTCAAATCCCCTCTAAACCTCCTGCCCCTACCTTGGTTATTGACCCCTCTACTAAGGGGAAAAGTTCCTTTCTATCTACCCTATCTATGCCGCTCATAATTTTGTACACCTCAATCAGGTCCCCCCTCAGCCTTCTCTGCTCTCAGGAAAACAACCCCAGCCTGTCCAGTCTCTCTTCATAGCTGAAGCGCTCCAGCCCAGGTAACATCCTGGTGAATCTCCTCTGCACCCTCTCCAATGCAATCACATACTTCCTATAGTGTGGCGAGCAGAACTGCACACAGTATTCCAGCTGTGGCCTAACTAGCGTTTTGTACAGCTCCATCACATCCCTGCTCTTATATTCTATGCCTCGGCTAATGAAGGCAAGTATCCCATAAGCCTTTTTAACCACCTTTTCTGCCTGTCCTGCTGCCTTCAGGGATATATGTATTCTATCAGGTGTTCCCATGTGCTTTCTGTCCTTGTTCTTCCAGGTAGAAGAGGTTGTCGGTTTGGGAGGTGCTGCCGAAGAAGCCTTGGCGAGTTGCTGCTGTACATCTTGTAGATGGTACACACTGCAGCCACGGTGCACCGGTGGTGGAGGGAGTGAATGTTTAAGGTGGTGGATGGGATGCCAATCAAGCGGGCTGCTTTGTGTTGGGTGGTGTCGAGCTTCTTGAGTGTTGTTGGAGCTGCACTCATCCAGGCAAGTGGAGAGTATTCCATCACACTCCTGACTTGTGCCTTGTAGATGGTGGAAAGGCTTTGGGGAGTCAGGAGGTGAGACACTCGCCATGAATACCCAGCCTCTGACCTGCTCTTGTTGCCACAGTATTTATGTGGCTGGTCCAGTTAAGTTTCTGGTCAATGGTGACCCCCAGGAAGTTGATGGTGGGGGATTCAGCGATGGTAATGCTGTTGTATGTCAAGGGGCGGTGGTTAGACGCTTGCTTGTCGGTGTTAGTCATTGCCTGGCACTTGTGTGGTGCGAATGTTACCTGCCACTTATCAGCCCAAGTGTTGTGTCGCAAGGGGTTTTATACCCTTATCTATATAACAATTAAGAAGGACTCCGGGGTGGAGAGTTTAGTTAACGGCCATTTTATTTACAATGTGCTTCTTCACTCTATGCACTACATTTCCCATAGTGCATTGCAAATCACCACTACGGTATCCCATGTGGGACAATTCTAATACACATTCAAAATACACAACATATTTCCTCCCCTTAAAATAGAATGTCCACAAAACAGAGTAACTGAAAATGACTATAACTTTGGAAGAGAGGGTAGACTGCCTCGACATTCCGCTAACCCTGGGGATTATTCTGCCCCATACACACAGGTTAGCACTAACTGTAACTAAGGCGCTCTGGAGGCTGCCTTTCTCTTTGGGGGTAACGCCTAGTCTCAGGAGCAGGCTCTGGCTGGCTCTCCCATGACCCTGCAGGCGTGGCTTCCTCCCTCGATGGCACAAGAGTGGATGGTGCCACTGTCTCAGGGTCGGACGACCAGTCCCTGCTGGAGCCCCCAGCAGGTCCTTGATCCTCTGTTTCTTGGGTTACCTGTGGCGACTGTCTTGGCAGTAACTGGTCTACATGCCGTCTCCATGTTCGGTCGTCTCCGGTGCGGACTCGGTATGAAACGGGGCACGTCTTTTGAATGACCGTAGCCGGGACCCACCCCTCCGGGGTGGTGTAGTTATGCGCGAGGACTTTGCCCCCCACCACAAAGTGTCGTTCTTTGGACCTCTGAGCTCGTCTGCTGACTTGATCCTGCTGATTGGCGTGCACCACTGTTTCTGTGGACGTTGGCCTTAGCAGGTCAAGGCGTGTCCGTAGCTGCCTTCCCATGAGTAGGTAAGCAGGAGATGCTCCAGTCGTAGCATGAGGCGTGTTTCGGTATTTCAGCAAGAAAGCATTCAGGCGCTGCTTTAGAGCATCACTTCTTGCAGCTTTCAACGCGCATTTCAGCGTTCTGACAAATCTCTTCGCCAATCCATTCGTGGATGGATGATAAGGCGCGGAGAACATGTGCTGGATTCCATTGCTCTTGAGGAACTCCTCCATCTCCTGAGATGTGAACTGTGTTCCATTGTCGGTTACGATCTGCTCCGGCAGACCAAATTGCCCGAACATCTCTCTGAGTCTCGAAGGTTTTCTCCGTAGTGGTAGTGGACATTACTGCAACCTCCGGCCATTTGGAATGGGAGTCCACTGCGACCAGGAACATCGCTCCTTCCACTGGTCCCGCGAAGTCCAAATGGATCCGTTGCCACGGTGTCGCCGGCCATTCCCATGGATGCAGTGGCGCTGCTCTTGGCGTATCCCTGGTTGTCTCACATGATGGGCATGATTTTGCTTCAACTTCAATTTCATGATCCAAACCGGACCACCAGAAGTAGCTTCGTGCCAGCTCCTTCATCTGGACAATACCACAATGTCCTGAGTGCAGCTCGTTGAGGACATGTTTCCGCAGCTTTGGTGGTATGATCACCCACATGCCCCAAAGGAGGCATTCTGACGTGACAGAGAACTCCTTCCCTCTTGACAGGTAAGGTAGGAGCTTAGGTGGTGCGTCTGACACCCGTGATCTGTCTCCTCGTATCACCCGATCCAGCACCTTGGATAGTGTAGGGTCCACTCTGGTCTCTTTCTTGACCTGCCGGGCCATGACAGGGGCATTGCTCACCATGCCAAAGTAGAAAATCTTCTGCTCACAGCCTTCAGAGGGCACAGGCAGCGGAAGTCTTGAAATCCGTCCACATTGCCATGTGCTGCTGACCTCCGATATTTGATGTTGTAATTGTGAGCACTTAACAGCAGCACCCAGCGCTGCATCCTGCATGCTGCCAGGGAGGGTATTCCTGTGTGTGGACCAAAGATCGATGTCAGAGGATGATCCGTCAGCAAGGTGAATTTCATTCCGAACAAGTAGTGATGGAACTTTTTGATTCCAAAGATGATGCCCAAAGCTTCTTTTTCGATCTGCGGGTATTTCACCTCTGCCTTGCTCAGGGACCTTGACACGAATGCAATCGGCTTCTCTTCGCCTGAGGGAAAGATGTGGGACACGACCGCGCCGATGCCATAAGGCAACGCGTCACAGGCCAGCTGAATCTGCAACGATGGGTCAAAGTGCGTCAACACTCGGGTCAGTCAAAGCTGCTTTGGCTTTCTTGAATGCAGCTTCGCGCTCCTTTGTCCACACCCAGGCCTTGCCTTGACACAACAACTCATGTAATGGCTTCAACAGTGATGCCAGCTGTGGAATAAACTTTCCGTAATAGTTCAGGAGACCTAAGAATGACCGCAGCTGGCCGACATTTGTAGGTGCAGGAGCATCGGCAATGGCTTTCACTTTTGACGGTGCTGTGTGTAGGCCATCCGCGTCGATGACATGGCCTAGGTACTCCACTGATGGCTTGAAAAATTTGCATTTTTCCTTGCGAACGCGTAAGCCATACTCTTCAAGTCTTCCCAGTGTCTTCGTCAGGTTCTGCAGATGCTCGTTGTCATCCTGTCCTGTGACAAGGATATCGTCAAGATAACATTGTACCCCTGGAATGCTGCTTAAGATCTGGTCCATAGCCCACTGAAACAAAGCTGGTGCTGACGTTATACCAAAGGGTAGGCGGCAGTACCTGTAGAGGCCCTTGTGGGTGGTGATGATGAGGTACTTCTGTGAGTCCTCTTCTACATGCATCTGCAAGTAGGCTTGGCATAGATCAATCTTGCTAAACTTCTGACCGCCTGCTAGACCCGCGAAAGATCTTCAATGATGGGGGGGGGTACTGTTCAGCTGAGAGCTCAGGATTCACTGTTACTTTGAAACCTCCACATAAGCGAACCGTGCCATCCCTCTTCATCACTGGTACCACGGGCGTGGCCCACTCACTGTGCAAAACCGGCACCAGGACCCCTATCTTGACCAGGCGCTCCAGGTCAGCCTCCACCTTTGGTCTGAGGGCGTAGGGAACATTCCTGGCCTTCAGGAATCGTGGCTGGCTGTCCGGCTTCGCCTTGAGTTTGACCGTAATCCCCTTCATACTCCCCAATTCTCCGTCAAAGACAGCCGCATGCTTTATCAACACTGCCGCTAGCCCCGCCTCTTCGACTGACACCGTATTCACTTTTTTCCAATCCAGATGAATTTTCTCCAACCATGGCCTGCCCAGCAGGGATGGATAGTCACCCTTGACCACGTAAACTGGCAGCATCACAGTTTGTCCATTAAGCTTCACCTTGACCTCCGTCTTACCCAGCATTGGGACTGTTTCCCCAGTGTAGGTCTTTAAGATGAGCTTGGCCGGCGTCAGTGATAGGTGGTTCAGTTTTTCTTTGAATAGCTTCTCTGAAATCAAGGAGACAGCGGCCCCCATATCCAGCTCCATTTTGACTGGTATTCCCTTTAGTAGTGGAGTGACTGCATAGCCTGATGAGCCTCCATTCACCGTTAACACATGGAGATTCAGCTCCCCATCAGAGTCTGTGTCACTGTCTTCCTGTTCTTGTTTCACCATGTGTAGGTTTCTCTTTTTAGAATGCCAGTTGGATGTGTTTCCTTGTTTGTTTTTGTGTGTCTCTGTGTAGGATTGTTTGCTTTGCCCTTTACACACACGTTCAATGTGTCCTTTCTTTTCACATTTCCAACAGGTCAGGTCTTTACACCAGCAGTCAGATGGCTGATGACCTGACCTTCCACATCTGTAACACTCTCTGGCGTCACTTGCATGCTTATCCGGTGTAGCTGCTACCCTGTGCACTCTTGTTGCAGCCCCCAACAGCTGTGCATCTTTAGCTGTGTGGTAAACCACTGTTGTTAGTATTGTTGTACTTGTCTGTGCATGCCTCAGCTGACTCCGCCCCTGGCTCCACCCTCATGGCTGGGTATAAAGGTCGCTGCTCAGAAGCCTCCGGCCCTTTTGGATACCAGGCAACCCCAAGAGGCATGCTCTGTTCTTTGGTAATAAAAGCCTGTTTATTACTTACTCAATCTCCAGTCTTTTGTAGCAATTGATAGTGCATCAATTTTATTACCAAAGTTAAATGTTGGCTGCGGATGCTGATCAACCGATGGCGCAAAACGCTGAGCAGCAGGCGCTGCTGCGAGCCCTCAGACCAACATGCCTGGACCTAGACCCCCAAGAAGCGGGTTCGTCGACTAAATTCGCACAATGGCTGCGTTGCTTTGAGGCGTATCTGGAAGCCTCGACCGTGACTCTTGATGAAAATAAACTGAAAATCCTGGCCTCGAAGGTGAGCCACCAAGTCTATACTTTAATCCAAGATGCGACGACCTACGCGGCGGCTATCGACCTACTGAAAGGGCAGTATGCATGCCCGGTTAACACGGTCTATGCCAGGCACCTTTTAAGATCTCGCAGACAGCAGCCCGGGGAATCGGTGGAAGCCTTCCTACGGGCACTGCGGGTACTCGGACGCGGCTGCGACTGCAAGGAAGTATCGGCCGCGGCACATGCGGAGGGACTGATACGAGACGCTTTCGTTGCGGGTCTAAGGTCTGACTACTCCCGGCAGAGGCTGCTGGAGAAGGGTGAAATAGACCTGACAAAGGCAGTGTCCCTCGCGCTCTCGCTCGACGCGGCCCACAGAAATATGGACGCTTTCTCCCCTCATCGCCCCGCGCCGTGGACGCCGCAATCTTGGGCCATGGGACCGCCACCTCCAACTGCTGCAGCGATGTCCAAGGCACAAAAATGCTATTTTTGTGGCCAAGCTAAACACCCTAGAGCACGCTGCCCCGCGAAGAATGCTACCTGCTCCAGCTGCGGGAAGAAAGGTCACTACGTTAGCGCCTGCAAAGGGAAGACCGCTAACGCCAGCAGCGCTGCGTGCGAACCGTGGGCGCAGCCATCTTGTCCGCCATCTTGGGCTCCCCCAGCCGCGTGGGGACCGTGGGCGCCGCCATTTTGTCCGCCATCTTGGACGCCTCCGACTTTGGTTACGGGGGACCCGGACTCCACCACCGCCTCATCGGACGACCGCATCGACACGCTTGAACATACGCTGGCTTCCGTGACGCTGGATCAATCTCTCCCGCATCAACTGTCCAGGTCCATGATGGACATTACGGTAAACGGCTGCGCCACTACCTGCCTTTTTGACAGCGGGAGCACGGAGAGTTTTATACACCCCGACACGGTGCGCAGTTACTCTCTCCCGGTCCTGCCGACGCGTCATCGCATCTCTATGGCTTCCAAAGCCCAGTCAGCGGACGTCGGTGGCTACTGTATGGTGACTCTTTCAGTGCGGGGTACTGAATACAAAAATTTTAAACTTCTGGTCCTGCCCCATCTCTGCGCTGCCGTCCTACTGGGGTTGGATTTTCAGTGCCACCTTAAGAGTGTCACTTTAGCGTATGGTGGACCCCTCCCCCCTCTCACAGTCTGCAGCCAGCAGTTTTTAAATCGCCCGCCGCGCGCCATTTGCAGCCTCTCCACCCTTAAAGTCTCCCCCCCCTCCTTGTTCGCTAACCTCACCCGCGACTGTAAGCCCATCGCTACCAAAAGTAGGCGTTACAGTGCCGGGGATAGGGGTTTCATTAAATCCGAGGTAGCGAGACTCCTGAAGGAAGGGATTATCGAGAGCAGCAATAGCCCATGGCGAGCACAAGTGGTGGTGGTGAAGGCTGGCGGCAAACAGCGCCTAGTTATTGACTACAGCCAGACGATCAACCGCTACACCCAGCTGGATGCATATCCACTCCCCCGCATATCTGACATGGTCAATCAGATAGCACAATACCGGGTGTTCTCGACGATTGATCTGAAGTCGGCATACCACCAGCTCCCCATCAGGGCTGAGGACCGCCAGTACACAGCTTTTGAAGCTGACGGTCGGCTCTATCACTTTCTCAGAGTTCCCTTCGGCGTCACCAACGGAGTTTCTGCCTTCCAACGGGAGATGGACCGGATGGTTGACCAGAACGCGCTCCAGGCCACTTTCCCATATCTAGACAACGTCACCATCTGCGGCCACGACCAGCAGGACCACGACGTTAATCTAGAGAAATTCCTCCGGACGGCCCAGCGGCTGAATCTCACATACAACAAAGACAAATGTATGTTTCGTACTACGCGCCTTGCTATTCTTGGCTGCGTAGTGGAGAACGGAGTCATCGGCCCAGACCCCGATAGAATGCGCCCCCTTATGGAGCTCCCCCTCCCCCACTGCCAGAAAGCACTGAAGAGATGCCTGGGGTTTTTCTCTTACTATGCGCAGTGGGTGCCCAACTATGCGGATAAAGCCCGACCCCTCATCAAGTCCGCCTCCTTCCCCCTGACAGCAGAGGCCTGTGCAGCCTTCACTCTCATAAAAGGAGACATTGCGAAGGCCACAATGCACGCTGTGGATGAGTCCCTTCCTTTTCAAGTGGAGAGCGACGCATCCGACTTTGCCCTAGCTGCAACCCTTAACCAGGCGGGGAGACCCGTGGCCTTTTTCTCAAGGACCCTCCAGGGCCCCGAGATTCGACACTCCTCTGTCGAAAAGGAGGCCCAGGCCATTGTGGAAGCCGTGCGACATTGGCGGCATTACCTGGCCGGAAAACGATTTACCCTGCTCACTGACCAGCGTTCAGTGGCTTTTATGTTTCATAATAAGCAGCGGGGCAAAATCAAGAATGACAAGATCTTAAGGTGGAGAATCGAACTCTCCACCTACAATTACGATATCTTGTACCGGCCCGGGAAACTCAATGAGCCCCCAGATGCCCTATCACGTGGTACGTGCGCCAACGCGCAGGTTGATAGGCTACAGACCCTCCACAATGACCTCTGCCACCCGGGGGTCACCAGGTTCTTCCATTTTATCAAATCCCGTAACCTGCCCTACTCCATCGAGGAGGTCAGGACCATGACCAGGAACTGCCAGATCTGTGCCGAGTGCAAGCCGCATTTTTATAGGCCAGACAGAGCGAGCCTGATCAAAGCCACGCGCCCCTTCGAGCGGCTGAGCATCGATTTTAAAGGGCCCCTCCCCTCCTCTGACCGCAATGTGTACTTCCTCAATATAATTGATGAGTACTCCCATTTCCCGTTTGCCATCCCTTGCTCGGACATGACCAGTACCACGGTCATTAAATGTCTGAATGACCTCTTCGCCTTGTTCAGTTTCCCTAGCTATATCCATAGCGACAGGGGCTCATCTTTTATGAGCGACGAACTTCGGCAGTACCTGCTCGCGAGAGGCATTGCTACAAGCAGGACCACCAGCTACAACCCCCGGGGTAACGGCCAGGTGGAAAGGGAGAATGCGACAGTCTGGAAGGCAGTCCTTTTAAACTTAAAATCTAAGGGCCTTCCGACCTCCCGCTGGCAGGAGGTCCTCCCTGCGGCGCTCCATTCCATTCGGTCGCTGCTCTGTACACCCACCAATGCCACTCCTCACGAGAGAATGTTCTCCTTCCCCAGGAAGTCCACGTCGGGGATTTCGCTACCAACATGGCTGACTTCTCCAGGTCCCGTCCTACTGCGGAAGCACGTGAGGACCCATAAGGCGGACCCCCTGGTCGAGAGGGTGAGCCTCCTCCACGCTAACCCGCAGTATGCTTACGTGGTGTACCCGGACGGGCGGGAGGACACAGTCTCCATTCGAGACCTCGCACCTGCAGGTGCTCCTGAAACACCCTCTTCGCCACCCACCGCTACTCCTGCCTACCCCCAGGACACAGTCCCCGCACGAGACCTCGCACCTTCGGGTGCCTCTGAGAGACCACCATCGCTACCTCCCATTACCCATGCTCTGACCCCTGTAGACGGCATGCAGCAGCCCCAGGGTCCGCCACCTGCTACACCTCCTCTGAACGAGACACCGGGTTCACCGTTGGATGCTGCACCATCACCGCCGCTGCTGCGACGCTCAGGACGGCTTACAAGGCCTCCTGATAGACTTCAGTACACGAATTTTTAGTGCACTTCACCCCGCCGGACTCAATTCTAAACAAGGGGTGAATGTGGTAAACCACTGTTGTTAGTATTGTTGTACTTGTCTGTGCATGCCTCAGCTGACTCCGCCCCTGGCTCCACCCTCATGGCTGGGTATAAAGGTCGCTGCTCAGAAGCCTCCGGCCCTTTTGGATACCAGGCAACCCCAAGAGGCATGCTCTGTTCTTTGGTAATAAAAGCCTGTTTATTACTTACTCAATCTCCAGTCTTTTGTAGCAATTGATAGTGCATCAAGCTGCTAACTCCATAGACACAGTGAGCTCCACTGCTGATTTAAGCATCAATTTGCCAGTTGTGAGCAAGCGCTTCTGTGTTGCTTCACATCTTAATCCACACACAAACCTATCACGGACAGTGTCATTTAGAGTTTCACCAAACTCAGTGCTCAGTTAGCTTCTTTAGCACTGCAACATATTCGGCTATGGACTCACCCTCCCCTTGGTTTCGTTTGTGAAACCTGAACCTCTCGGCAATCAGCAGTGGCTTGGGTGCGTAATGTGTTTCCAAAACTTCCACAATCTGATCATATGTCTTAGCGCCAGGCTTATCCGGGTGCATCAAACTCCGTAACAAGCCAAATGTTTTTGCTCTGATCACACTGAGGAACGTCGCCACTTTCACGTCATCTTTAATGCCATTTGCAGTCACAAAAAATCCGAAACGCTCTGTATAAGCACTCCATTGCTCCGCCGTTTCATCAAATGGTCCAAACGCTCCGGTTAGCATAGCCATTTTTTTATTATTTTTTTTATTTTTACAGTCCTTTTCCTCCACTTTGTTTCACTGTATCATTACTCTCCCCCTTCTTATTTCTGTAACACACGAACCTCCACCTTTACGAGGCGATTATATCAGCACTAAACTGCGGGCGCGCCATTAAGGAAAGACAGGAACTTCTTACTTTAAACATCGCCGATTCCAGTGCAAAGTGATGCGCAAGTCCGTCGTCCTCATCGCCAGTTTTGTTGTGTCTCAAGTGGTTTTATACCCTTATCTATATAACAAATAAGGAGGACTCCGGGGTGGAGAGTTTAGTTAATGGCCATTTTATTTAAAATGTGCTTCTTCACTCAATGCACTACATTTCCCATAGTGCACTGCAAATCACCACTACGGTATCCCATGTGGGACAATTCTAATGCACATTCAAAATACACAACACCAAGCCTGAATGTCGTCCAGGTCTTGTTGCATGCGGGCATGGGCGGCTTCATTATCTGAGGAGTTGCAAATGGAACTGAATACTGTGCAGTTATCAGCGAACATCCCCACTTCTGACCTTATGTTGGAGGGAAGGTCATTGATGAAGCAGTTGAAGATGGTTGGGCCGAGGACACTGCCCTGAGGAACTCCTGCAGCGATATCCTGGGGCTGTGATGATTGACCTCCAACCACCACAACCATCTTCCTTTGTGCTCGGTCTGACTCCAGCCAGTGGAGAGTTTCCCCCCGATTGATTAGCATTGAGGTAATAGTGAGAGTAATAAGGGAAGCGAAACAGGACATTAGAAATAAATGAGAGACAAGGAAAGAAAAACTAAAGATCAAAGTAAGAAAGAGACAAACGAAGGAGATGAGAAGAAAAGAATTTGAGGAGAAAGTGAGTGATGATAAGAAACATTGACATTTCAAAAATGAGACAGGAGAGGAGAAGATAAGTAAGAAGAAAGAAAGATCTTGACTATGTACAGCACCTTTCACAATTTCAGGACATCTCCAAGCGCTGTGCAGCAATTGCAGGACTTCTGACATGTGGTCATGTAGGAATGTAATGTAGCAGCCAATTAGAGAGAGATGTGGAGAGGAAAGGCAAGAAGAGAAAGAGCAGGAAAGGAAAATATACGGACAAAATCAGGGACGTAGTTTTTAAAAATTTGTTCATGGGATCTGGGTGTGGCTGGTAATGCCAGCATTTATTGCCCATCCCTAATTGCCCTTGAGAAAGTGGTGGTGAGCCACCTTCTTGAACTGCTGCAGTCCGTGTGGTGAAGGTATTCCCACAGTGCCGTTCAGGGGCGAGTTCCAGGATTTTGACCCAGCGAAGATGAAGGATCGGCGATATACTTCCAAGTCAGGATGGTGTGTAACATGGAGGGGAGCTTGGAGGTAGTGGTGTTCCCATGCACCTGCTGCCCTTGTCCTTCTAGTTGGTAGAGGTCACAGAGTCATAACGGCACAAAAGGAGGCCATTCGGCCCATCGAGTCCATGCCAGCTCTCTGTAGAACAATCCAGTCAGTCCCACTCCCCCGCTCTATCCCCGTAGCCCTGCAAGTTTATTTCCCTCAAGTGCCTATCCAGTCTCCCCTTGAAAACATTGAATGTCTCCGCTTCCACCACTTCCGTCAGCAGCGAGTTCCAGGTCATCACCACTCGCTGCGTAAAAAAGTTTTTCCTCACAGGCCCCTGTATCTCTTACCCAAAACCTTAAATCTGTGTCCCCTAGTCCTTGTACCATCAACTAGTGGGCACAGCCTTTCCCCGTCTAGCCTATCCAAACCCGTCATAATCTTGCACAGCTCTATCAAATCACCCCTCAACCTCTTTTACTCTAATGACAACAAATCCAGCTTCTCCAACCTGTCCTTGTAGCGAAGATCCCCCATCCCCGGAACCATTCTGGTAAATCTCCTCTACACCCTCTCAATGGCCTTCACATCCTTCCTAAAGTGCGGTGACAAAAACTGGACGCAATACTCCAGTTGTGGCCTAACTAGCGCTTTATAAAGGTTCAGCATAACTTCTGAGGTGCGAGTTGGGTAGGATTGATTGGGGAATGTCACTCAAAGGGTTGACGGTGGATAGGCAATGGCAAACATTCAAAGACCGCATGGATGAACTACAGAATTTGTTCATCCCAGTTTGGCATAAAAATAAAACAAAAATGGTGACTCAACCGTGGCTAACAAGGGAAATTAGGGATAGCATAAGATCCAAGGAGAGGACATATAAGTTGGCCAGAAAAAGCAGTAAACCTGAGGATTGGGAGCAGTTTAGGATTCAACAAAGGAGGACAAAGGGATTAATCAAGAACGGGAAAATAGAATATGAGAGTAAGCTTGCCGGGAACATAAAAACTGACTGTAAAAGCTTTTATAGATATGTGAAGAGAAAAAGATTGGTGAAGTCAAGCGTAGGTCCCTTGCAGTCAGAATCAGGGGAATTTATAATGGGGAACAAAGAAATGGCTGACCAATTAAATACATATTTTGGTTCTGTCTTCACAAAGGAGGACACAAATAACCTCCCAGAGATATTGGGGAATATAGGGTCTGATGAAAGGGAGGAACTGAAAGAAATCAGCATTTGTAGGGAAATTGTGTTAGGGAAATTGATGGGATTGAAGGCCGATAAATCCCCAGGGCCTGATAATCTACATCCGAGGGTACTTAAGGAAGTGGCCCTAGAAATAGTAGATGCATTGCTGATCATCTTCTAACATTCAATGGAATCTGGAACAGTACCCATGGATTGGAGGGTAGCTAATGTTACCCCACTATTCAAAAAAGGTGGCAGAGAGAAAACGGTAAGCCTGACATCGGTAGTGGGGAAAATGCTAGAGTCCATTATAAAAGATGTAATAGCAGAGCACTTGGAAAACAGTGACAGGATCAGACAAAGTCAACTTGGATTTACAAAAGGTAAATCATGCTTGACTAATCTCCTGGAATTTTTTGAGGATGTAACTGGTAAAATAGATAAGGGAGAACCAGTGGATGTGGTGTATTTGGACTTTCAGAAGGCTTTCGATAAGGTCCCGCATAAGAGATTAGCGTGTAAAGTTAAGGCACATGGGATTGGGGGCAAGGTATTGACTTGGATAGAGAACTGGTTGGCAGACAGAAAGCAAAGAGTTGGAATAAACGGGTCTTTTTCCGAGTGGCAGGCAGTGACTAGTGGGGTACTGCAGGGATCGGTCCTTGGACCCCAGCTATTCACAATATATATTAATGATCTAGACAAGGGAACTGGATGTAATATCTCCAAATCTGCAGACGACACAAAGCTGGGTGGGCGTGTGTGCTGTGAGGAGGATGCCGAGAAACTCCAGGATGATTTGGACAGGTTGGGTGATTGGGCAAAAGCATAGCAGATGCAATATAATGTGGATAAATGTGAGGTTATCCACTTTGGTGGCAAAAACAGGAAGGCAGATTATTATCTGAATGGCAATAGATTGGGAGAAGGAGAAGTGCAACGAGACCTGGGTGTCCTTGTGCACCAGTCGCTGAAGGTAAGCATGCAGGTGCAACAGGAGGTTAAGATGGCAAATGGTATGTTGGCCTTCGTAGTGAGAGGGTTTGAGTACAGGAACAAGGATGTCTTGCTGCAGTTATACAAGGCCTTGGTGAGACAACATCTGGAGTATTGTGTGCAGTTTTGGTCGCCTTATCTGAGGAAGGATGTTCTTGCCATGGAAGGAGATCAGCGAAGATTCACCAGGCTGATACCTGGGATGTCAGGAATGACGTATGAGGAGAGATTGGGTCAACTCGGCTTATACTCACTGGAGTTTAGAAGAATGAGAGGGAATCTCATTGAAGCTTATAAAATTCTGACAGGACTGGACAGACTAGATGCAGGAAGGATGTTCCCGATGGTCGGGGAGTCCAGAACCAGGAGTCACAGTCTAAGGATAAGGGGTAGGCAATTTATGACAGAAATGAGGAGGAATTTCTTCACCCAGAGAGTGGTGAACCTGTGGAATTCTCTACCACAGAAGGCAGTGGAGGCCAATACATTAAATATATTCAAGAAGGAGTTGGATATATTTCTTAAGGCTAAAGTGGTCAAGGGATATGGGGAGAAAGCAGGGACAGGGTGTGAATTTGGATGATCAGCCATGATCGCATTGAATGGTGGAGCAGGCTCGAGGGGCCGAATGGCCGACTCCTGCTTCTATCTTTTATGTTCCTATGTTCCTATATACTTGCATTGGAGGAAGTTCAGAGAAGGTTCACGAGGTTGATTCCTGGGGTGAAGGGGTTGTCTTATGAGGAAAGGTTGAGCAGGTTGGGCCGATACTCATTGGAGTTTAGAAGAATGAGAGGGGATCTTATTGAAACATAAGATTCTGAGGGCCTTGACAGGGTAGATGCTGAGAGGATGTTTCCCCTCGTGGGGGAGTCTAGAACTCGGGGGCATAGTCTCAGAATAAGGGGGTCGCCCATTTAAGACGGAGATGAGGAGGAATTTCTTCTCTGAGGGTCGTGAATCTTTGGAATTCTCTACCCCAGAGAGCTGTGGAGGCGGAGTCACTGAATATATTCAAGGCTGAGACAGACAGATGTTTGAACTACAGGGGGGTCGAGGGTCATGGGGAACAGGCAGGAAAGTGGAGGTGAGGCCAAGATCGGATCAGCCATGATCTTATTGAATGGTGGAGCGGGCTCGAGGGGCCGAATGGTCGACTCCTGCTCCTGTTCCTTATGTTCTTATTCTTACGATTTACAGATGGGAAACTCAAACAAAACTTCCTATCAAGATCTGAGAGAGTCACTCGATTCATCAGGACCTGAAATTCATCGGCCTTTGAGTGTAGAAGGAGAAATGTTTGTTCTGTCTGTGGGAAAAGTTTTCAAACATCAGTGTGACTGGAAAAGCACCGACACACACCCACCCGAGTGAGAGTGTTCCAGTGTACTGAGCACCGACACACACACACCCACCCGAGTGAGAGTGTTCCAGTGCACTGACTGTGGAAAGAGGTTTAACCAGTTACACAGCCTGAAAAAACATTGCACCATTCACAGTGGGGAGAAACCGTACACGTGTTGTGTGTGTGGATGAGGCTTCAACTGATCGTCCAACCTGGAGAGACACAAGGATACCCACACCACGGAGAAACGGTGGAAATGTGGGGACTGTGGGAAGGGATTTGACCGCCCATCCCAGCTGAAATCTCATCGACGCAGTCACACCGGGGAGAGGCCGTTCACCTGCTCCAAGTGTGGGAAGGGATTTACTCTGTTTTCCAGACTCCACTTACACCAGTGAGTTCACACTGGGGAGAGACCTTTTAAATGCTGTGACTGTGGGAACTGCTTTAAAATCTCTGCGGATCTAATTAAACAGCAGCTTGTTCACACTGATGAAAGACCGTTGAGTTGCACTCAGTGCGAGAAGAGCTTCAGGCAGTCATCTCACCTCATTCAACACCAGCGAATTCACACTGGGGAGAGGCCGTTCACCTGCTCTGTGTGTGGGAATGGATTCACTTCTGCATCCAACCTGCTGAGACACCAGCGAGTTCACACTGGGGAGAGGATATTCACCTGCTCTGTGTGTGGGAAGGGATTCACTCAGTCCTCCAACCTGCCGAGACACCAGTGAGTTCACACTGGGGAGAGGCCGTTCATCTCCTCCGTGTGTGAGAAGGGATTCAGTCGACCATCTTGCCTGCTGAGACACCAGCAAGTTCACAAGTGACTGGAGGGGTTAGATTCTGATGTTAATCACATCCTTTGTTTGTTTGTGCTGATGTTAATAACCCCTATAACTGGGCTGGAGTTTAAGTTTCTGAATATCTGTCAAACCAGTTTTGGTGTAAACACATCCTGTGTTGTGTTCTTTATTTCTGTAAGATAGGAGGAGACGAATTGATGTCCTTTCTCTTTCCAGATTATTTCAGTTTTTCTACCTTCAGTTACTCTCATGGACAAGTCCCAGCTCCACATACCTTCCAGAGTGCCTCTCCTAGCGTTGGGATCCAGGGAAGGTGTCTGTTTTGGTGTAAATTTATTTATAAGTACTTCCAGAAGACATTTGATAAAGTCCCACACAAGAGACTGTTATCTAAGGTAGAAGCCCACAGAAATGAGGGCAGATTATTGACCTGGTCAGGAAATTGACTGAGTGGCAGGAGACGGAGAGGAGGGATAATGGGCCGGACTCCAATTGGCAGGATGTGACTAGTGGTGTCCCGCAGGGATCTGTGCTGGGGCTCAACTATTCACTGTGTTTATTAACAACTTAGATGATGGCATAGAAAGTCATATATCCAAATTTGCCAATGACACAAAGATAGGCGGCATTGTAGGCAGTTTGGATGAAAGCATAAAATTACAAAGGGATATTGACAGATTAAGTGAATGGCAAATGGATTTCAATGTAGGCAAATGTGAGATCATCCGCTTTGGACCTAAAAAGGATCGAACAGGGTCCTTTCTAAATGGTGAAAAGCTGAAAACAGTGGAGGTCCAAAGAGACTTGGGGGTCGAGGTACAGAGATCATTCAAATGTCATGAACAGGTACAGAGAATAATCAGAAAGGCTAATGGAATGCTGGCCTTTCTATCTGGAGGACTAGAATAGAAGGGAGGAGAAGTTATGCTGCAGCTACACAGAACCCTGGTGAGACCAGACCTGGAGCACTGTGAGCAGTTCTGGGCACCTCACCTGTCACTTTAATTCTCCGCTCCACTCCCTCTCTGTCCTCGGCCTGTTACACTGTTCCAACGAAGCTCAACGTAAGCTCGAGGAACAGCACCTCATCTTTCGATCAGGCACTTTACAGACTTCTGGACTCAACATAGAAACATAGAAGATAGGAGCAGGAGTAGGCCATTCGACCCCTCGAGCCTGCTCCGCCATTCAATGAGATCATGGCTGTTCATCCAAATTCGGTACCCGGTCGCTGCTTTCTCCCCATATCCCTTGATCCCTTTAGCCTTAAGAAATATATCCAACTCCTTCTTGAATATATTTAATGAATTGGCCTCAACTGCCCTCTGTGGCAGAGAATTCCACAGGTTCACCACTCTCTGGGTGAAGAAATTCCTCCTCATCTCAGTCCTAAATGGCTTACCCCTTATCCTTAGACTGTGACCCCTGGTTCTGGACTCCCCGACCATCGGGAACATCCCTCCAGCATCTAGTCTGTCTAGTCCTGATAGAATTTTATAAGTTTCAATGAGATCACCACTCATTCTTCTAAACTCCAGTGAGTATAAGCCCAATTGACCCAATCTCTCCTCATACGTCATTCCTGCCATCCCAGGTATCAGTCTAGTGAATCTTCGCTACACTCCCTCCATGGCAAGAACATCCTTCCTCAGATAAGGCGACCAAAACTGCACACAATACTCAAGGTGTGGTCTCACCAAGGCCCTGTACAACTGCAGCAAGACATCCTTGTTCCTGTACTCAAACCCTCTCGCTACGAAGGCCAACATACCATTTGCCTTCTTAACCGCCTGCTGCACCTGCATGCTTACCTTCAGCGATTGGTGCACAAGGACACCCAGGTCTCGTTGCACTTCCTCTTCTCTCAATCTATTGCCATTCAGATAATAATCTGCCTTCCTGTTTTTGACACCAAAGTGGATAATCTCGCATTTATCCACATTATACTGCCATGCATCTGCCCAATCACCCAACCTGTCCAAATCATACTGGAGTTTCTCGGCATCCTCCTCACAGCACACACGCCCACCCAGCTTTATGTCATCTGCAAACTTGGAGATATTACATCTAGTTCCCTCGTCTAGATCATTAATATGTATTGTGAATAGCTGGGGTCCTAGGACCGATCCCTGTGGTACCCCACTAGTCACTGCCTGCCACTCAGAAAAAGACCCGTTTATTCCAACTCTTTGCTTCCTGTCTGCCAACCAGTTCTCTATCCAAGTCAGTGCCTTGCCCCCAATCCCATGTGTTTTAACTTTGCACGCTAATCTCTTTTGTGGGACCTTATCGAAAGCCTTCTGAAAGTCCAAATACACCACATCTACTGGTTCTCCCTGATCTATTCTACCAGTTACATCCTCAAAAAATTCCAGTGGATCAGAGAAGCACGATTTACCTTTTGTAAATCCATGTTGACTTTGTCCGATCCTGTCACTGTTTTACAAGTGCTCTGCTATTACATCTTTTATAATGGACTCTAATACTCTAGAGGGAGCTTTACTCTGTATCTAACCCGTGCTGTTCCTGCCCTGGGAGTGTTTGATGGGACAGTGCAGAGGGAGCTTTACTCTGCATCTAACTCGTGCTGTTCCTGCCCTGGGAGTGTTTGATGGGACAGTGTAGAGGGAGCTTTACTCTGTATCTAACTCGTGCTGTTCCTGCCCTGGGAGTGTTTGATGGCACAGTGTAGAGGGAGCTTTGCTCTGTATCTAACCTGTGCTGTACCTGCCCTGGGAGTGTTTGATGGGACAGTGTAGAGGGAGCTTTACTCTGTATCTAACTCATGCTGTTCCTGCCCTGGGAGTGTTTGATGGCACAGTGTAGAGGGAGCTTTGCCCTGTATCTAACCTGTGCTGTACCTGCCCTGGGAGTGTTTGATGGGACAGTGTAGAGGGAGCTTTACTCTGTATCTAACCCGTGCTGTACCTGCCCTGGGAGTTTTTGACGGGACAGTGTAGAGGGAGCTTTACTCTGTATCTAACCCGTGCTGTACCTGCCCTGGGAGTGTTTGATGGGACAGTGTAGAGGGAGCTTTACTCTGTATCTAACCCGTGCTGTACCTGCCCTGGGAGTTTTTGATGGGACAGTGAAGAGGGAGCTTTACTCTGTATCTATCCCGTGCTGTACCTGCCCTGGGAGTGTTTGATGGGACAGTGTAGAGGGAGCTTTATTCTGTATCTAACCTGTGCTGTACCTGCCCTGGGATTGTTTGATGTAGCAGTGTAGAGGGAGCTTTACACTGTATCTAACCCGTGCTGTACCTGGCCTGGGAGTGTTTGATGGGATAATACAGAGGGAGCCTAGTGCCCATGATGCACCCTCCAATTAATGCTCCGATGGTCCCAGCACTTGATCCCCCTGAAGATCCCTTCACTTATTGGCTCTGATGCCCTTCCTGTTACAGGGAATAGACCTGTTTCAGAGCACAAAGGAGGGAGTGGTAATATCCTTGCCGTATCCCAAACACCATTCCCACAAACCGTCTCTCTCTGCCAAAGCAGGAGGGAGAAACACTCAGATATAAAGTGAGGGGAGACTTTCTGGAGTATAAAGCAAGAGGTTGAAATGGGGGCCTTTGAATAGTGGGACCTCACATTCAGAGGATGGGAGGGAGAATTTATCAGTGGTAATTTTGGGAGTCAGTGCTCCCTGCCTGGAGTCTCAGTACGCGGGAGCAGGGTTGGAGACTGGACTGATTGTACAACCTGCGTTCATGCCCAGTGAGACTGCACACCAGGAGCAAAGCCTGGTCATGTGACTCTGCAATACCTAGAGTGGGAGGGGTTTGGGCTGCTTTGTGACATGGTCCCTGGCTCCTTTCTGATGTCACCTGGAGACGGTTTACGCCCCTGGTTACACAGCATCAGTGGGAGTCACTTTGGGTGGAGCTGGACATGTAGTCTGTTTTCAAAGGATTTGGGAAATAGATATGTTTGGCCCAGAAATTCGGGTCGGAGGCTTCCCGTGGGTGCAAGCCTCCGACCTGCACTTACCTAGCACGCCGGCCGTTGTGCTGTGGGCCCGCGTGGGATTCCGATCCTGGGCCTCCTCCAACTGCCGGCGCGCAGTGCTTGCGTATCCCGGGGGCGGTTAGTTTGAAGCATCCCCTGGGATCACATGGGCCATGGAGAGCCAATGGTAGCCCATTCATAAATTTGACAGGAAGAGCTGTCAAAACTATAAATACTATAAGCCCCAAAACATCACTAAAACTTCAAATACATTTTTAGAAAAACATCACATTTTTAAAATAACTATAAATTACATAAAATAACTATTTTAAACAATAATTTAAATTTTTGAAAAAATTAATTACATTTTCTAACGGGGCTAAAAATAAACTTACCTTTCTTTAAAGTATTTAAAAATAATAAACCTGTGGAAAAAATGTTCTAACTTTAATTAATTCACCACTTACCTTGTTAAAAGCAGGCCTTGCGACTGCTTTTCACATGTGTAACTCCTGGAGACTTACCCTCCCGGAGAAACCTGGAGAAAAAACGGAAGTTCCAGGCGCACGCGTTCGACCTCTGAACCCCTTCCTTTAAGGGAACAGAAGTTCCGGTTTCCCGCGTACGCGCAGTGCATAAGAACATCAGAAATAGGAGCAGGAGTAGGCCAATCGGCCCCTCGAGCCTGCTCCGCCATTCAATAAGATCATGGCTGATCTGATCCTAACCGCCAATCCACTATCACAGAACCATCTCCTGAATCTAACAGAATTAGACACACGAAATAGGAGCAGGATCAGGCTACACGGCCCCTGGGCCCGCTCCGCTACCCACAGGGCCATGGCCGATCCGAACCTAGACTCATGTCCAAATTCCTGCTCGCTCCCCATAACCCTTAATTCCCTTTACTTCTAGGAAACTGTCTATTTCTGTTTTAAATTTATGTAATGATGTAGCTTCTACAGCTTTTTGGGGCAGCATATTCCATGGACCTACCACCCTCTGAGTGAAGTAGTTCCTCCTCATCTCAGTTTTGAAAGAGCAGCCCCTTATTCTAAGACTATGCCCCCTAGTTCTAGTTTCACCCATCATCGGGAACATCTTCCCCGCATCCACCCGATCCAACCCCTTCACAATCTTATATGTTTCAATAAGATCGCCTCTCATTCTTCTGAACTCCAATGAGTAGAGTCCCAATCTACTCAACCTCTCCTCATATGTCCATCCCCTCATCCCCGGGATTAACCGAGTGAACCTTCTTTGTACTGACTCGAGAGCAAGTATGTCCTTTCTTAAGTATGGACACCAAAACTGTACGCAGTATTCCAGGTGCAGTCTCACCAATACCTTGTACAACTGAAGCAATACCTCCCTATTTTTATATTCTATCCCCCAGCAATGAAAGCCAACATTCCATTGGCCTTCTTAATCACTTGCTGCACCTGCATACTAACCTTTTGAGTTTCGTGTACCAGGACCCCCAGATCCCTTTGTACTTCAGTACTTTGCAGTTTCTTGCCATTAAGATAATAACTTGCTCTACGATTTTTCCTGCCAAAGTGCATAACCTCACACTTTCCAGTATTGTATTCCATCTGCCAAATCTCTGCCCACTTACTTAGCCTGTCGATGTCCCCTTGCAGGTTTTTTATGTCCTCCTCACTCACTACTTTCCCTCCCATCTTAGTATCATCTGCAAACTTTGATATGTTACACTCGGTCCCCTCCTCCAAATCGTTAATATAGATTGTAAAGAGTTGGGGACCCAGCACTGACCCCTGCGGAACACCACTAGTTACTGATTGCCAGTCTGAGAATGAACCATTTAACCCAACTCTCTGCCTTCTGTTAGATAGCCAATCCTCTATCCATGCCAGAATATTACCCCCAATCCCGTAATTTTTTATCTTAAGCAATAATCTTTTGTGTGGCACCTTGTCAAATGCCTTTTGGAAGTCTAAATACACTACGTCCACTGGTTCCCCTTTATCCACCCTATACGTTACTTCCTCAAAGAACTCCAGCAAATTTGTCAAACATGACTTTCCCTTCATGACAACATGCTGACTTTGTCCTATTAAATTATGATTATCCAAATGTCCTGTTACTGTCTCCTTAATAATGGACTCCAAAATTTTACCTACCACAGATGTTAGGCTAACCGGCCTATAGTTTCCAGCCTTCTGTCTACTGCCCTTTTTAAATAAGGGTGTTACATTAGCAGTTTTCCAGTCTGCCGGGACCTTTGCCGAGTCCAGGGAGTTTTCAGAATCACAGAATCACAGAAACCCCACAGTGCAGATAGAGGCCATTTCGGCCCATCGAGCCTGCACCGACACATATCCCACCCAATCCCCGTAACCCCTACACCAACACATATCCCACCCTATCCCCGTAACCCCAAGTATTTAATCCCCCTAACACTAAGGGTCAATTTATCATAGCCAATCAACCTAACCCGCACATCTTTGGACTGTGGGAGGAAACCGGAGCACCCGGAGGAAACCCACGCAAACACGGGGAGAATGTGCAAACTCCACACAGACAGTCACCGAATTTTGGAAAATTATTACCAATGCATCCACAATCGCTACCGCCACTTCCCTCAAGACCCTAGGATGTAAGCCATCAGGTCCAGCTGATTTATCCGCCTTGAGTCCCATTATTTTACCGAGTACCACTTCCTTAGTGATTTTGATCATGTTTAGCTCCTCCCCCCCTTTAGCCCCCTGTTTGTCCAGTGTTGGGATATTCTTAGTGTCTTCTACTGTAAAGACTGATGTAAAATATTCATTGTGTTTTTGCCATCTCCATATTTCCCACCATTAATTTCCCGGTCTCATCCTCTAAGGGACCAACATTTACTTTAGCCAAATAACAACAGAAAATGCTGGAAAAACTCAGCAAGTCAGGCAACATCCGTGGAGAGAAATTTGAGTTGACGTTTCGGGTTTCAACTCAAATTTCTCTCCACGGATGTTGCCTGACTTGCTGAGTTTTTCCAGCATTTTCTGTTGTTATTTCGGATTTCCAACATCTGCAGTATTTTGCTATCATTTACTTTAGCCACCCTTTTTCTTTTTATATTGATGCGCTATCAACAATACCAAAGACTACGAGATGGCCTTAAATGAAGTAGGCTTTTATTGACTAAGAACTAGAGCATGCCTCTGCTAGTGAATCCATCCTAAGAGCTCCCAGGGGAAGGATGGTGAGTCACCTTTATACCCGGGCTTAGGGGTGGAGCCAGGGGCTGAGACATGCCTGGACTTGTACAGGGTTAACAGTGGTTTACCACACAGGCATGTACAGGTTAACAGTGGTTTACCACATTCACCCCTCATTTAAAAAAGAGTCCGGCGGGGTGAAGTGTTTCAAAAGTTCGTATACGAAAGTCTCTCCGGGGGTCTTGTCTGCCGTAATGATCTTCGTGGTGCCGGTTGCAGCGGTTCTTTGCCCATGGCCGCTTCTCGCGTGGGATGGAGCACTGGCGTGTCGTCCTCTCGGGGTAGGGATGGCACCGGCATGTCGTCAGTTCGTGGTAGACACCCCGGTGGTGCGTCATGGGTAGTGGTGGAGGTAGTGGATGGTGAACGATGGTGTTTCGGGTGGTACCTGAGGGTGCGAGGTCTCGAATTGAGACTGTGTCCTCCCGCCCGTCAGGATACGCCACGTAGGCGTACTGTGGGTTGGCGTGGAGGAGGTGAACCTTTTCGACCAGGGGGTCCGTCTTATGGCTCCTCACGTGTTTCCTGAGCAGGACGGGTCCCGGAGACGTCAGCCATGGCGGTAGTGATGTCCCCGAGGTGGATTTCCTGGGGAAGACGAACATCTTCTCGTGAGGGGTGGCGTTTGTGGGAGTACAGAGCAGTGATCGTATGGAGTGGAGCGCATCTGGGAGGACATCTTGCCAGTGGGAGATTGGGAGGCCCTTGGATTTTAGGGCGAGCATGGCGGTCTTCCACACCATTGCGTTCTCCCTCTCTACCTGTCCGTTACCCCGGGGGTTGTAGCTGGTAGTCCTGCTCATGGCTATACCCTTCTCGAGCAGGTACTGGCGCAGCTCGTCGCTCATGAACGACGAGCCCCTGTCGCTGTGGATGTAATTGGGGAAGCCAAATATGGCGAACAGGTCGTGGAGGCACCTGATGACTGTGGCGCTGGTCATGTCCGGGCAGGGGATGGTGAAGGGGAAACGGGAGTACTCGTCAATAATATTGAGGAAGTACGTGTTGCGGTCAGAGGAGGGAAGGGGCCCCTTGAAATCGATGCTGAGACGTTCGAAGGGGCGGGTGGCTTTAATCAGGTGTGCCCTGTCTGGCCTATAAAAATGCGGTTTGCATTCGGCGCAGACCTGGCAGTTCCTGGTCATGGTCCTGACCTCCTCGATGGAGTAAGGCAGGTTGTGAGCTTTAATGAAGTGGAAGAACCTGGTGACCCCCGGGTGGCAGAGATCATTGTGGAGGGCCCGTAGCCTATCGACTTGTGCGTTGGCACATGTCCCACGGGATAGGGTGTCTGGGGGCTCATTAAGTTTCCCGGGCCGGTATAAGATATCGTAGTTGTAGGTGGATAACTCGATCCTCCACCGCAATATCTTATCATTTTTGATTTTCCCCCTTTGTCTGTTGTTAAACATAAATGCTACTGACCGTTGGTCAGTGAGCAGGGTGAAACGTTTACCAGCCAGGTAATGTCTCCAGTGCCGTACAGTCTCCACTATCGCCTGGGCCTCCTTCTCGACTGAGGAGTGTCGAATTTTGGGGCCCTGGAGGGTCCGTGAAAAGAAGGCCACGGGTCTCCCCGCCTGGTTAAGGGTTGCGGCTAGGGCGAAGTTGGATGCATCGCTCTCCACTTGGAAAGGGATGGACTCATCCACTGCGTGCATTGTGGCCTTCGCAATGTCCTCTTTTATGAGGGTGAAGGCCACATGGGCCTCTGCCGTCAGGGGGAAGGTGGTTGACTTGATGAGGGGCCAGGCTTTGTCTGCATAGTTGGGCACCCACTGGGCGTAGTAAGAGAAGAACCCTAGGCATCTCTTCAGGGCTTTTAGGCAGTGGGGGGGGGGTAGTTCCAGGAGGGGGCGCATTCGGTCGGGGTCGGGGCCGATGACTCCGTTTTCCACCACGCAGCCAAGGATAGCGAGGCGCGCGGTGCGGAACATACATTTTTCTCTGTTGTATGTCAGATTCAGCCGTTGGGCCGTACGGAGGAATTTTTCTAGGTTGGCGTCGTGGTCCTGCCGGTCATGGCCGCAGATGGTGACGTTGTCTAGATAGGGGAAGGTGGCCTGCAGCGCGTTCTGGTCAACCATCCGGTCCATCTCCCTTTGGAAGACCGAGGCCCCGTTGGTGACGCCGAAGGGGACTCGGAGGAAGTGGTAGAGGCGACCGTCAGCCTCGAAGGCCGTGTACTGGCGGTCCTCAGGCCTGATGGGGAGCTGGTGGTATGCCGACTTCAGATCAATCGTCGAGAATACCCGGTATTGTGCTATCTGGTTGACCATGTCAGATATGCGGGGAAGTGGGTATGCGTCTAATTGCGTGTATCGATTGATCGTCTGGCTGTAATCAATAACCAGGCGCTGTTTTTCGCCGGTCTTTACTACCACCACTTGGGCTCACCATGGGCTGGTGCTGCCCTCGATAATCCCTTCCCTCAGGAGTCTTTGTACTTCTGATTTAAAGCAGCTCCTATCCCCGGCACTGTACCGCCTGCTTTTAGTAACAATTGGCTTGCAGTCTTTGGCGAGGTTAGCGAACAACGGGGGGGGTTTGACCTTCAGGGTGGACAGGCTGCATACTTTGCGCGGCGCCGTGTTTAAATTCTGCTGGCTGCAGACTGTAAGTGGGGACAGGGGCCCACCATATGCCATCGTGACGCTCTCCAGATGGCACTGGAAGTCTAATCCTAGCAGTACGGGAGCGCAGAGCTGTGGCAGGATGAGCAATTTAAACTCTCTGTACTCCACGCCGTTCACTGTCAGAGTCGCTACACAGTAGCCGCCGACGTCCGCCGTATGGGACTTTGAGGCCATAAAGACCTGGTGGCGTGTGCGCATAACCGATAGGGAGTAGCGTCGCACCGTGTCGGGGTGGATGAAGCTCTCCGTGCTTCCGCAGTCGAAAAGGTAATTTGCGGCATGGCCATTTACCTTTACGTTCATCATGGACCTGGCTAGTTGATGGGGCCTAGATTGGTCCAGGGTGATGGAGGCCATCGTCGAGGTCAGTGAGTCGCTGTAGTATTCGCCCGCGCCGAGGGCCTGGTCCCGAGATGGTGTCCAAGATGGCGGCTCCCCCTCGGCTGGTGGTGAACAAAATGGCGGCCCGCACGGCTCACACGTGGTTGGTGGGGTCCAAAATGGCGGCCTGTACGGTTCACACGCGCCGCTGCTGGAATTGGGGGTTGATTTCGCCTTGCACACTCGCGTAGTGGCCTTTCTTGCCGCATTTGGAGCAGGTCGCGTCCTTTGCTGGGCATTGCTGTCTGGGGTGCTTGGCCTGGTCGCAGAAGTAGCATTTCTGGCCTCTGGTCATTGCAGCTGTAGTTGGGCTGCTGGCGGCTTGTGGCCTTACTGGGTCCCAAGATGGCTGCTCCCGTGGCATCCACGTGGCCATCCGGTCAGGGGGGTAGGCGTCCATGTTCTGGAGGGCCACGTCTAACGAGTTAGCGAGGGCCACCGTCTTCTGCAGGTCGAGCTCCCTCTGTTCCAGCAGCCTCTGCCGAGTATAGTTGGACCTGATGCCGGCTACGTAGGCGTCTCGGATCAGGTCTTCCGTGCATTCCTTGGCCGTCACCGCTTTGCAATTACAGTCCCGGCCGAGGACTCTCAGTGCCAGTAAATATTCAGCGCCCGATTCCCCGGGGCGCTGTTTTCGGGTAGCCAGGAGGTGTCTGGCGTAGACCTCGTTAACAGGCCTCACGTATTGTTCCTTTAGCGTCGCGATGGCGGCCGCGTAAGTAGTGGCGTCTCGGATGATCGAGTAGACTCGGTGGCTCACCCATGAGTTCAAGACAAGCCGTTTCGTGTCATCTGTAGTGACAGTAGTGCTGGAGGCCTCCAGGAAGGCTTCGAAACAGCTCAGCCAGTGTTCAAAGTTATTGGCTGCATCTGCTGCTTGAGGATCCAGGTCTAAACGTTCCGGCTTCAAGATTTGCTCCATGTTGAAAATTAGTCAATAAAATTGATGCGCTATCAACAATACCAAAGACTACGAGATGGACTTAAATGAAGTAGGCTTTTATTGACTAAGAACTAGAGCATGCCTCTGCTAGTGAATCCATCCTAAGAGCTCCCGGGGGAAGGGTGGTGAGTCACCTTTATACCCGGGCTTAGGGGTGGAGCCAGGGGCTGAGACATGCCTGGACTTGTACAGGGTTAACAGTGGTTTACCACACAGGCATGTACAGGTTAACAGTGGTTTACCACATATATAACTATAAAAACTCTTACTATCTGTTTTTATATTTTTTGCTAATTTACTTTCATAATCTATCTTCCCTTTCTTAATCAATCTTTTTCTTATTTTTTGCTGTCTTTTAAAGTTTTCCCAATCCTCTATCCTCCCACTAGATTTGGCTACCTTATATGCCCTTGTTTTTAGTCGAATACTATCCTTAATTTCTTTACTTAGCCACGGATGGCTGTCTTTTCTTTTACACCCTTTTCTTCTCAGTGGAATATATATTTTTTGGAAGTTGTAAAATAACTCCTTAAATGTACACCACTGATCATGTATCGTCTTACCCTTTAATCTATTTTCCCAATCCCCTCTACTCAATTCCGCTCTCATACCTTCATAGTCTCCTTTATTCAAGCTTAGCACGCTTGTTTGAGATCCAACCTTCTCACCCTCTAATTGAATATGGAATTCAACCATGTTATGGTCACTCATTCCAAGGGGATCCTTTACTAGGACATTTTTAATTAATCCTGTCTCGTTACACAGGACCAGATCTAAGGTTGCTTGCCCCCTGGTCAGTTCAGTTACATACTGCTCAAGAAACCCATCCCTAATACACTCAATGAACTCATCCTCAAGGCTGCCCTGCCCAATTTGATTTGTCCAATTAATATGATAGTTAAAATCTCCCATAATTATAGATGTTCCCTTATTACAAGCCTCAACTATTTCCTGATTAGTACTCCGTCCAACAGAGATGCCACTGTTCGGAGGCCTATAGACTACGCCCACTAGTGTTTTTTTCCCGTTATTATTCCTTACCTCCACCCAAACTGTTTCATTATCCTGATCTTTTGACCCAATATCATTTCTCTGTATTACAGTGATTCCTTCCTTTATTAACATAGCCACCCCACCTCCCCTTCCTTCCTGCCTGATCGTTAAATAACCTGGTATGTTTAATTCCCAGGCATTGTCACCCTGCAACCATGTTTCTGTAATGGCCACAAGATCATACCCATATGTAGTTATTTGTGCCATTAACTCGTCTATTTTGTTACGAATGCTACGTGCATTCAGATAGAGAACTTTCAAAGATGTTTTGTGACACTTAGTTCCTGCTTTTGCCCTTTTTATTACTTTACCTTTTACTCCATACCTTCTGCCCCTTCCTGACACGCTCTGGTTTTTAATTTCCCCAGTGCTACCTAAGTCTATGACCTTCTCTGTTGTCATTTTTATTATTTGCTCTCTAGGAACCTCCCCCCCACTAGTTAGTTTAAAGCCCTCTCTACAGCCCTAGTTATATGATCCGCCAGGACTCTAGTCCCAGCACTGGCCAAGTGAAGCCCGTCCCAACAGAACAGCTCCCTCCTGCCCCAGTACTGGTGCCAGTGTCCCAGGAAGCAAAACCCATTTCTCCCACACCAGTCTTTGAGCCACGCATTTAACTCTCTAATTTTATTTGTCCTAGCCAAATTCGCTCGTGGCTCAGGTAATAAATCGGGATTATTACCCTTGTGGTTCTGCTTTTTAATTTGGCCCCTAGCTGCTCAAACTCCCTCAGCAGAACCTCCTTCCTTGTCCTATCTATGTCGTTGGTACCAACATGGACCACGACAACTGGATCCTCCCCCTCCCACTCCAAGTTTCTCTCCAGTCCAGAGGAGATGTCCTTAACCCTGGCACCGGGCAGGCAACACAGCCTTCAGGACTCTCGCTCTCGGCTGCAAAGAACTCTATCTATCCCCCTAACGATACTATCCCCTACCACTACAACATTTCTTTTAACTCCCCCCACTTGAATGGCCCCCTGCTCCACGGTGCTGTGGCCAGGTTGCTCATCCTCCCTGCAGTCCCTGCTCCCGTCCCCACAGGGAGTAAGAGCCTCGAACCTGTTGGACAAGTGCAAGGGCTACGGCTCCTCCAACACTACCTCCTGGATCCCCGTACCTGCCTCACTTCTAGTCACACCATCCTGACCCTGGCCACGGACTACATCTGCATTAATTAATCTAATTGGTGTGACTACCTCGTGATACACAGAGTCCAGGTAACTCTCCCCCTCCCTGATGTGTCTCAGTGTTTGAAGCTCGGACTCCAGCTCTTCAACACGGAGCCGGAGTTCCTCGAGCAGCCAACACTTACTGCAAATGTGATCACCGTGAGCATCAATGGTGTTCACCAGCTCCCACATATTGCAGCAGCAACACATCACCTGATCTCCCATTCTATGTAATTAATTAAATTTATTAATATTATTTTTAAATATCCTCTGCCCCGATTCTAGATGGTGAATATCACACCTTAGAAACTATAAACCAAAGAGATTTAAGCTTAAAAGGGAGAAATACTTACCAACCAATCACTTACCCGCTTTCTGGTGACGTCACACTTGGATTACTTTTTACCTCTCTCCTTCCAGACTGGAGACTGGTAAACCTTACCTGGTCTCTGGGACTTTTATAGCCCCGCTCTGCCGCTCGAGATTCCCACCGACGCACTGAGGCCTTACCTGGTCTCTGGGACTTTTATAGCCCCGCTCTGCCGCTCGAGATTCCCACCGATGCCATGAGGCCTTACCTGGTCTCTGGGACTTTTATAGCCCCGCTCTGCCGCTCGAGATTCCCGCCGATGCTGTGAGGCCTTACCTGGTCTCTGGGACTTTTATAGCCCCGCTCTGCCGCTCAGGATTCCCGCCGACGCTGTGAGGCCTTACCTGGTCTCTGGGACTTTTACAGCCCCGCTCTGCCGCTCAGGATTCCCGCCAACGCTGTGAGGCCTTACCTGGTCTCTGGGACTTTTATAGCCCCGCTCTGCCGCTCAGGATTCCCGCCGACGCACTGAGGCCTTACCTGGGGCAGATGGTGGTTGAAGGGGCGAGTGGGTGGGGTGCTTTGGTTGACGTGCGCTCCTTGCGCTGCCTGCGCTTGGCTTCTCCTTGCTCCCGGCGAAGAGACTTGAGGTGTTCGGCACCTTCCCGGATGCTGCTTCTCCAATTTGTGCGGTCATGGGCTTGGGATTCCCAGGTGTCAGTGGGGATGTTGCACCTTTTCAAGGAGGCTTTGAGGGTGTCCTTTTAGCGTTTCCTCTTCCACCTGGGGCTCTCTTGCTGTGCCGGAGCTCCGAGTAGAGCGCTTGTTTTGGGAGTCTTGTAGTGGGCATGCAGACGATGTGATCCATCCATCGGAGCTGATCGAGCATGGTCAAAGCTTCGATGCTGGGGATGTTGGCCTGAGCAAGAACACTGACGTTGGTGCGTCTATCCTGCCAATGGATTTGCAGGATCTTGCGGAGGCAGCGTTGGTGGTACCTCTCCAGTGCACCTCAAATCACTGGAGAGGTACCACCAACGCTGCCTCCAATTATATAGGGCCTTGGTGAGACCACACCTGGAGTACTGTGTACAATTTTGGTCTCCTTACCGAAGAAAGGATAAACTTGCTATAGAGGGAGTGCAACAAAGGTTCACGAGATTGATTCCTTGGATGGCGGGACTGTCGTATGAGAATAGATTGAGTAAACTAGACCTGTATTCTCTTGAATTCAGAAGAATGAGAGGGGATCTCATTGAAGCATACACAATTATTACAGGGCTTGATAGGGTGGATGCTGGGAGAATGTTTCCCTTGGCTGGGGAGTCTAGAACCAGGGGCCACAGCCTCAGGATAAAGGGTAGGCCATTCAGGACTGAGATGAGAAGAAATTTCTTCACACAGAGGGTGGTGAATCTTTGGAATTCTCTACCCCAGAGGGCTGTGGAGGCTCAGTCATTGGGTATATTCAAAACAGAAGTCGACAGATTTCTGACCAGTAAGAGCATCAAGGGATATGGCGATAGGGCCGGTGAATGGAGTTGAGGCAGAAGATCAGCCATGATCTCATTGAATGGTGGAGCAGGCTCGAAGGGCCGAATGGCCGACTCCTGCTCCTATTTCTTTTGTTCTTATAAATGCAAGTCTATCTTTCTTTCTTATTGTGTCCAATTCTGGCCACCGCACTTTAGGAAGGATGTGAAGGCCTTAGAGAGGCTGCAGAAAAGATTTACCAGAATGGTACCAGGAATGAGGGACTTCATTTATGTGGAGAGACAGGAGGAGCTGGGGTTGTTCTCCTTGGAGCAGAGAAGGTTAAGGGGAGATTGACCAGAATGGTATCAGGGATGAGGGACTTCAGTGATGTGGAGAGACTGGAGAAGCTGGGGTTGTTCTCCTTGGAGCAGAGAAGGTTGACAGGAGATTTGATGGAGGTGTTCAAAATCGTGAGGGGGGTCTGGACAGAGTAGATAGAGAGAAACTGTTCCCATTGGCGGAAGGCTCGAGAACCAGAGGACACAGATTTAAGGTGATTGTCAGAAGGTCCAAAGGCTCCTCACAGCTTACTGTCCCACCTAGCTTTGTATCATCAGCAAACTTGGATACATTACACTCGGTCCCTTCATTTAGGTCATTAGTATAGATTGTAAATAGCTGAGGCCCCAACACTGATCCACGCGGCACCCCACTAGATACAGCCTGCCAACCTGAAAAAGATCTGTTTATCCCTACTCTCTGTTTTCTGTCCATTAACCAATCCTCTATCCATGCTACTATATTACCCCCAACCCCATGAGCCCTAATCTTGTGTAATAACCTTTTATGTGGCACCTTATCGAATGCCTTTTGGAAATCCAAATATACTACATCCACTGGTTCCCCTCTATCTACCCTGATAGTTACATCCTCAAAAAACTCAAATAAATTTGTCAAACACGATTTCCTTTTCATAAAACCATGTTGACTCTGCCTAATCATGTTATGATTTTCTAAGTGACTTGATACCACTTCCTTAACAATGGATTCCAGCATTTTCCCGATGACTGATGTAGCTTTCAAAAGCTCTTGTAATAATGTGTCCCTGACTACACAAACCACTCTGGGTCCAGGTATATTGTGTATCAGTAAAACAGTCCGTGACTACACAAACCACTCTGGGTCCAGGTATACTGTGTATCAGTAAAACAGTCCGTGACTACACAAACCACTCTGGGTCCAGGTATATTGTGTATCAGTAAAACAGTCCGTGACTACACAAACCACTCTGGGTACAGGTATATTGTGTATCAGTAAAACAGTCCGTGACTGCACAAACCACTCTGGGTCCAGGTATATTGTGTATCAGTAAAACAGTCCGTGACTACACAAACCACTCTGGGTACAGGTATATTGTGTATCAGTAAAACAGTCCGTGACTGCACAAACCACTCTGGGTCCAGGTATATTGTGTATCAGTAAAACAGTCTGTGACTACACAAACCACTCTGGGTCCAGGTATATTGTGTATCAGTAAAACAGTCCGTGACTACACAAACCACTCTGGGTCCAGGTATATTGTGTATCAGTAAAACAGTCCGTGACTGCACAAACCACTCTGGGTCCAGGTATATTGTGTATCAGTAAAACAGTCCGAGACTGCACAAACCACTCTGGGTCCAGGTATATTGTGTATCAGTAAAACAGTCCGTGACTACACAAACCACTCTGGGTACAGGTCTATTGTGTATCAGTAAAACAGTCCGTGACTACACAAACCACTCTGGGTACAGGTATATTGTGTATCAGTAAAACAGTCTGTGACTACACAAACCACTCTGGGTCCAGTATTATTGTGTGTCAGTAAAACAGTCCGTGACTACACAAACCACTCTGGGTCCAGGTATATTGTGTATCAGTAAAACAGTCCGTGACTACACAAACCACTCTGGGTACAGCTATATTGTGTATCAGTAAAACAGTCCGTGACTGCACAAACCGCTCTGGGTCCAGGTATATTGTGTATCAGTAAAACAGTCCGTGACTACACAAACCACTCTGGGTACAGGTATATTGTGTATCAGTAAAACAGTCCGTGACCACACAAACCACTCTGGGTACATGTATATTGTGTATCAGTAAAACAGTCTGTGACTACACAAACCACTCTGTGTACAGGTATATTGTATATATCAATAAAACAGGTTTATTAAGCATTAAACATCCGGTACAAAGAAGTAGTACTTAACAAGAAGATAGTCACAGTATGTCCTTTCAAACCGCGGCGTTCCTTCCGAGTGTCTGCGGCGCAAGTCTCCTGATGTATCTTGCTGTGTTCCGTTGACCCATACGCGCTTCCTTGGGATCTTGCTGTGTTCTGTTGACCGAAGCTCCTATCAATCTCTGGTTACACGGTGCGCGCTTTCGATGTTCAAAACCTGTATCTTTCTACCCCTTTTCCCTCTCGTTTTGCCTACGTGGCAGTAATTAACCCTCTAACACCTGGTAAAAAGTTTTGCTCCCTCGTTACCCATCTTATGACCTTGTTTGATCCTTCTGACTTTTTCTCTCTGCATTACAAAGTACCCTTATCTCAGATCTTCACTTTTCACAGAACACTTCCTAGAATGTTGACAAACAGTCGGTCCATCCGATAGCTGGACCAATGAAGGACGTCTCCAACTCTTATCTATCTCTCTCATTTTTATCTCTTTAAGCATAATATTGCTGAATTCCTCATCTCCATAAACTTAGCACAACATTCCATTACTTCAGTAATTTTAAACAGAGGTTTTTAGTCAGGTTGGCATAATCCCATCCTGCTTTGCTCTCAGCCATTCTCCATTTTATACAGGCTTTTAGGATCTTAACATACAATTTCACATATTATAGTTATATTAGAATGGTTATCGAATCTTAATAATGTTTACTAAATCCTACAGGTACACCCTATCCTACATATCCCTACCTTGAGGGCGAGGCATTTGCCGACCCCTCAAAACTAAAATCTTACATATGGATTATTTTTCTTCCGTTTGTGTAACTCTAACATGTTCTGGGCTGTGATCATATTTAAATGTGATTGGGCATTGGACTTTAGGTGTTTCAGGTAGCAGGTGTAGAATAGTAAGTGCATCATTACTACAAGTTGGGATATGACCAGTACATGGGAAATTATCCTAATCCAATGAGGAATTTCCATGTTTGTCCCTATGTTGTCTTATTAGTCCTAACAGTTTTTGACTCCCTACCTTGTGACATTTGTGTTTAACTGGGTAGATCTTAAACAAACTTCTGATCTTACATAGTTCAAAGTTTTACTACATGGGTTACATATCTCAAATACAAAATCATTACAAGTTGGAGAACAACCTGAGCGTGTGAAATAATAGGAGCCTAAGGGCATGCTGATGTATTAAGCCCAATATCCTACCAGTGTGTGTTGTCCCTTCTGCTTTCAATTTCAATATCTATTCTCCAGTTGTCTTGCTCCAAAACATAAAAAATGCTTTAGGGAGGAGTTCAGTCGTATCATGAGCTCAATGAGACCCTCAACCAATAGGGGAATGTCGGGTCTGAATTGTGCCACATAACTGTGCAGCTCGTACTTAAAAACGTGTTGGTTGATGGGACAGGTCCTGTTAGACCCGTAAAGCATGGTAGTTGTGGTGGTAGTGACACAGGAGGCACCACCAAAATCACCTCATACTGGATTCGTATTGGTTTTTCCCCACGCTCTGTTACCTACAAAACACAATTATTACAGTCAGTTAAATTCAGTCTTACAATCATTTCAAGCGACATTACAGTTTCACATCTACTTCCTGATCTTCCAAGTCGAGATCCTATCTCGCTTCCGTTTTTCAAAATAGCGGCCACGGGATCTTTTACACCCACCTGAGAGGGCAGACGGGGCAGCGGTTTAACGTCACATCCGAAAGATGGCACCTCTGACAGGGCAGCTCTCCCTCAGTACTGCCCTGGAGTGTCAGCCTAGATTACGTGCTCAAGTCTCCAGAGTGGGACTCAAACCCACGACCTTCTGACTCGAGAGGTGGGAGTGTCGCTCACTGAGCCAAGGCTGACCCCTCTTAAACTCCAGCCTAGTTACTGGGGTTATTATCAGCGTTTTCAAACCGCCCCCCCCCCGACAACCCCGTAATTGCCATTATTAACACAGAACAGTCCTTCATGTGATTGACAGCAGAATGGGACCAGTGCGCTCAGGTGTGAACTCGCTGGTGTCTCAGCAGGTGAGTTGAAGTGGTGAATCCCTTTTCACACACTGAGCAGGGGAACGGCCTCTCCCCAGTGTGAGTGCGCTGGTGTATCCGAAGAGTGGATGAGTGCGTAAACCTCTTCCCGCAGTGAGAGCAGCTGAACGGCCTCTCCCCAGTGTGAGTGCGCTGGTGTATCTGAAGATTGGATGAGTGCTTAAACCTCTTCCCGCAGTGAGAGCAGCTGAACGGCCTCTCCCCAGTGTGAGTGCGCTGGTGTATCAGCAGGTGAGATGGACTGGTGAATCCCTTTTCACACACTGAGCAGGGGAACGGCCTCTTCCCGGTGTGGGTGAACTGGTGTCTCCAAAGATTGGATGAGTGCGTAAACCTCTTCCCGCAGTGAGAGCAGCTGAATGGCCTCTCCCCAGTGTGAGTGCGCTGGTGTGTCAGCAGGTGAGATGGACTGGTGAATCCCTTTTCACACACTGAGCAGGGGAACGGACTCTTCCCGGTGTGCGTGAACTGGTGTTTCCGAAGACTGGATGAGTGCGTAAACCTCTTCCCGCAGTGAGAGCAGCTGAACGGCCTCTCCCCGGTGTGGATGCGTCGATGCTTCTCCAGGATCTTGGAGCATTTGAAACTCTTGTCGCATTCGGAACATTTAAACGGCCTCTCATCAGTGTGAACCAGCTGGTGTTCCCGCAGAGTGGAGGGATGAGTGAATCCTTTCCCACACACGGAGCAGGTGAACGGCCATTTCACAGAGTGACTGCGTTGATGAGTCTCCAGCTTGGAGAGGCAACTGAATCCCTTTCCGCATTCCCGACATTTGCACGGATTCTCCTCGCTTTGGTTACACTTGTGCCTCCCCAGGCTGCACCTTTGGTTGAATCCACGTCCACACACAAGACACGTGTGCAGTTTGTCCGCACTCTGATTGCTGCTTTCCGCTTCCATATGGCGATGATATTCAGGTCCTGATGAATCGAGTGACTCTGTCAGATCGTCGTGTGAAGTTTGCGTTAAGCTGCCCATCTGCAGTTCCTCCCCTTGCAAGAGACAGTAAAACAGGTTTATATAAATAATTAATGTAAATACAGCAGAGAAAATAAAGACTTCCAAAAGGCATTTGACAAGGTGCCACAGAAAAGATTACTGCACAAGATAAAAAAACCACGGGATTGGGGGTAATATACTGGCATAGGTGGAAGATTGGCTATCTAACAGAAAACAGAGAGTTGGGATAAACGGTTCATTCTCGGGTTGGCAACCAGTAACTAGTGGTGTTCCGCAGGGGTCAGTGCTGGGACCCCAACTCTTTACAATCTATATTAACGATTTGGAGGAGGGGACCGAGTGCAACATATCCAAGTTTGCCGACGATACAAAGATGGGAGGGAAAGCAGTGAGTGAGGAGGACATAAAAAACCTGCAAAAGGACATAGACAGGCTAAGTGAGTGGGCAGAGATTTGGCAGATGCAATATAATGTTGGCAAGTGTGAGGTTATGTACTTTGGCAGAAAAAATCAAAGAGCAAGTTATTATCTAAAGGGCGAGAAACTGCAAAGTGCTACAGTACAAAGGGATCTGGGGGTCCTGGTGCATGAAACACAGAAGGTTAGTATGCAGGTACAGCAGGTGATCAGGAAGGCCAATGGAATCTTGGCTGTTATTGCAAGGGGGATGGAGTATAAAAGCAGGGAAGTCTTGCTTCAGTTATACAGGGTATTGGTGAGGCCACACCTGGAATATTGCGTACAGTTTTGCTTTCCATATTTAAGAAAAGATATACTTGCTCTCGAGGCGGTTCAGAGAAGGTTCACTCGGTTGATTCCAGAGATGAGGGGGTTGACGTATGAGGAAAGGTTGAGTGGGTTGGGCCTCTACTCATTGGAGTTCAGAAGAATGAGAGGCGATCTTATCGAAACATATAAGATTGTGAGGGGGCTTGATCGGGTGGATGCGGGGAGGATGTTTCCACTGATGGGTGAGATTAGAACTAGAGGGCATAATCTAAGAATAAGGGGTTGCCCTTTCAAAACTGAGATGAGGAGAAACTTTTTCACTCAGAGGGTGGTAAATCTATGGAATTTGCTACCCCAGAGAGCTGTGGAAGCTGCAACATTAAATACATTTAAAATGGAGATAGACAGTTTCCTAGCAGATAAGGGAATTAGGGGTTACGGGGAGAGGGCAGGGAAGTGGACGTGAGTCCAGATTCAGATCAGCCATGATCCTATTGAATGGCGGAGCAGGCCCGAGGGGCCGTATGGCCTACTCCTGCTCCTACTTCTTATGTTCTTATGAAAGACTGGCCTTTATACAGCGCCTTTCATGACCAACGGTTTTACAGCCAATGAATTACTTTTTGAAGAGTAGTCGCTGTTGTAATGTGGGAAACACTGCAGCCAATTTGCATGATAAATAATGGCCAGGACACCGGGGATAACTCTCCTGCCCTTCTTCGAAATAATGGGATCTTTTATGTCCACCTGAACGTCTCTTCCGAAAGACGGCCCTCCGACAGTGCGGCGCTCCCTCAGTACTGCCCCTCCGACAGTGCGGGGCTCCCTCAGTACTGCCCCTCCGCCAGTGCGGGGCTCCCTCAGTACTGCCCCTCTGACAGTGCGGCACTCCCTCAGTACTGCCCTTCCGACAGGGCACCGCCCCTCCGACAGGGCGGCGCTCCTTCGGCACTGCCCCGGAGCGTCAGCCTAGGTTTATGTGCTCGAGTCCCTGGAGTGGGGACCTTCAACCCACAACTTTCTGACTGAGAGATGAGGGTGCTCTCAACTGAGCCACTAGCTGGCTCTCAAGGTCTTTCACATCCTTGCTAAAGTGCGGTGGTGGGGGGAATTGTCACAGACCCTTTAATCAGAAGAACACACGAGAGGGGGGAGGGAGTCCCTTTAAATATGGAGGGGGTGGGTGACCCTGTAAATGTGGAGGGGGTGGGTGACCCTTTAAATGTGGAGGGGGTGGGTGTCCCTTTAAATGTGGAGGGGGTGGTTGTCCCTTTAAATGTGGAGGGGGTGGGTGTCCCTTTAAATGTGGAGAGGCGGGGCCGCGCATGCTCATTCGGGCCCACCACAAAACCAGACTGCCAGTGCGCCTGCGCGGGGCCTCCGGGGAGCAGACGGAAGGCCGGGCCCGGTGAAGAGGCGGAATCAGCGGCCGGGGTAAGGTCAAGAAACGATAGCAAAATACTGCAAATGTTGGAAATCCGAAATAACAACAGAAAATGCTGGAAAAACTCAGGTCAGGCAACATCCGTGGAGAGAAATTTGAGTTGACGTTTTAAATCGAGGTGAGGTGAGGGAGCGGAGCGCGAGATTATTAAGTAAAATACGAGAAAAACCAAACCTGAGAGTCGGGCGGGCGGGACCTCCGCGGACGCCGAACGGAGCGGATTGAGCCGCAGCAATGTGATTTTGACTGACGGGAGCGCTGACCAATAGGAAGAGACCTGAACTGGGCGGCCTGGTCCTCCAACCAATGGCGGCGTGGCTAGGGGGCGGGACCTTCCCTCCCTCCCCGGCGATGGTGGGCGGGGGCCCGATTCTGACGTCATCAACGGAAGAGGCCAATTCAGGTGGATGTAGGCCGGCCCGGGCCTCTGACTGACAGGAGCTCTGACCAATAGGAAGAGGGCTGAGGTGGGAGGACTGAACTGGGCGGCCTGGTCCTCCAACCAATGGTGGCGCGGCAAGGGGGCGGGGCCTCCTCTCCAGCTCAGGTGCGCTGGGGCCGATTGTGACGCGCTGTCCCCAGGTGAGAGCAGCTCAGTCAGCACAGAGCTGGGGCTGGAATCTGGGAGAGGGGCCGCAGGCAGCGGGCCTGGCAAAGGGGCACAAGCTTCACAATACAAGCTGCTTTCAAATGCACAGTTGTTTCCTACACACAGCCTTGGTCACTGCAAAAAAAACTAAATTCATCATAACTCCCCTGCTTTAGGAGAGGCGTAGCGTGCAAAAGCAAGGAAGTTATGATGAAACTGTGTAAAAGACTGGAGTCAGCTGTGGCTCAGTGGATAGCAGAGTCAGAAGGTTGTGGGTTCAAGATAGACTTGCACTTATAAGAACATAAGAAATAGGAGCAGGAGTAGGCCATTCGGCCCCTCGAGCCTGCTCCGCCATTCAATGAGATCATGGCTGATCATCCAAACTCAGTACCCTGTCCCTGCCTTCTCCCCATATCCCTTGATCCCTTTAGCCTTAAGAAATATATCCAACTCTTTCTTGAATATATTTAATGAATTGGCCTCAACTGCCCAGTGTGGCAGAGAATTCCACAGGTTCACCACTCTCTGGGTGAAGAAATTCCTCCTCATCTCTGTCCTAAATGGCTTACCCCTTATCCTTAGACTGTGACCCCTGGTTCTGGACTCCCCGCCATTGGGAACATCCTTCCTGCATCTAGTCTGTCTAGTCCTGTTAGAATTTTATAAGTTTCAATGAGATCCCCTCTCATTCTTCTAAACTCCAGCGAGTATAAGCCCAATCGACCCAATCGAAGTGTGAGGTGATGCATTTTGGCAGAAGGAACAGGGAGAGGTAATATACACTTAATGGCACAGTTTTAAACAGTGGGCAGGGACAGCGGGATCTGGGAGTTAATGGGCATAGGTCACATACGAATTAGCAGCAGGAGTCGGCCACTCGGCCCCTCGAGCCTGCTCCGCCATTCAATAAGATCATGGCTGATCTGATTACTCCACATTCCCGCCTACCTCCGATAACCTTTCACCCCCTTGCTTACCAAGAATCTATCTACCTCTGCCTTAAAAATATTCAAAGACTCTGCTTCCACCGCCCTCTGAGGAAGAGAGTTCCAAAGTCTCACGACCCTGAGAAAAAATTCTCATCTCTGTCTTAAATGGGCGACCCCTTATTTTTAAACAGTGACCCCTAGTTCTAGATTCTCCCACAAGAGGAAACATCCTCTCCACATCCACCCTGTCCAGACCCCTCAGGATCTTGTATGTTTCAATCAAGTCACCTCTTACTCTTCTAAACTCCAGCGGATACAAGCCTAGCCTGTCCAACCTTTCCTCATAAGACAACCCGCCCTCTGAAATGGCCCAGCAAGCCACTCAGTTGTAAACAACCGCTACGAAAAACAATAAGAATAAAACCAGACGGACCAACCGGCATCGACCTCGGAACCGGAAACGACAACGACAAACCCAGCCCTGTCGACCCTGCAAAGTCCTCCTTACCAACATCTGGGGGCTTGTGCCAAACTTGGGAGAGCTGTCCCACAGACTAGTCAAGCAACAGCCTGACATAGTCATAATTACCGAATCATACCTTACAACCAATGTCCCAGACACCACCATCACCATCCCTGGGTATGTCCTGTCCCACCGGCAGGACAGACCCACCAGAGGTGGTGGCACCGTGGTATACAGTCGGGAGGGAGTAGCCCTGGGAGTCCTCAACATTGACTCAGGACCCCATGAGGTCTCATGGCATCAAGTCATTACCACCTACCTCCCTCCCTCAGCTGATGAATCAGTACTCCTTCATGTTGAACACCAATTGGAAGAAGCACTGAGAGTAGCAAGGGCACAAAATGTCCTCTGGGTGGGGGACTTCAATGTCCATCACCAAGAGTGGCTCGGTAGCACCACAACTGACCGAGCTGGCCGAGTCCTAAAGGACATAGCTGCCAGACTGGGTCTGCGACAGGTGGTGAGGGAACCAACAAGAGGGAAAAACCTACTTGATCTCGTCCTCACCAATCTACCTGTTGCAGATGCATCTGTCCATGACAGCATTGGTGGAAGTGACCACCGCACAGTCCTTGTGGAGACGAAGTCCCGTCTTCATGTTGAGGATACCCTCCACCGTGTTGTGTGGCACTACCACCGTGCTAAATGGGACAGATTTTGAACAGATCTGGCAACTCAAAACTGGGCATCCATGAGGCGCTGTGGGCCATCAGCAGCAGCAGAATTGTATTCAACCACAATCTGTAACCTCATGGCCCGGCATATCCCTCACTCTACCATTACCATCAAGCCGGGAGATCAACCCTGGTTTAACGAAGAGTGCAGGAGAGCATGCCGGGAACAGCACCAGGCATACCGAAAAATGAGGTGTCAACCTGGTGAGGCTACAACACAGGACTACTTGCATGCCAAACAACGGAAGCAACATGCGATAGACAGAGCTAAGCGATTTCACAACCATCGGATCAAATCAAAGCTCTGCAGTCCTGCTACATCCAGTCGTGAGTGGTGGTGGACAATTAAACAGTTAACAGGAGGAGGAGGCTCCAAAAATATCCCCATCCTCAATGATGGTGGAGCCCAGCACGTGAGTGCAAAAGACAAGGCTGAAGCATTTGCAACTATCTTCAGCCAGAAGTGCCGAGTGGATGATCCATCTCGGCCTCCTCCTGAGGTCCCCAGCATCACAGATGCCAGTCTTCAGCCCATTCAATTCACTCCACGTGATGTGAAGAAACGGCTGAAGACACTGGATACTGCAAAGGCTATGGGCCCTGACAACATTCCGGCAATAGTACTGAAGACTTGTGCTCCAGAACTAGCTGCGCCCCTAGCCAAGCTGTTCCAGTACAGCTACAACACTGGCATCTACCCGGCAATGTGGAAAATTGCCCAAGTATGTCCTGTCTACAAAAAGCAGGACAAATCCGACCCGGCCAATTACCATCCCATCAGTCTACTCTCAATCATCAGCAAAGTGATGGAAGGTGTCGTCAACAGTGCTATCAAGCGGCACTTACTCAGCAATAACCTGCTAACTGACGCCCAGTTTGGGTTCCGCCAGGGCCACTCAGCTCCTGACCTCATTACAGCCTTGGTCCAAACATGGACAAAAGAGCTGAACTCAAGAGGTGAGGTGAGAGTGACTGCCCTTGACATCAAGGCAGCATTTGATCGAGTGTGGCATCAAGGAGCCCTAGCAAAACTGAAGTCAATGGGAATCAAGGGGAAAACTCTCCATTGGTTGGAATCATACCTAGCACAAAGGAAGTTGGCTGTGGTTGTTGGAGGTCATTCATCTCAATCACATGACATCACTGCAGGAGTTCCTCAGGGCAGTGTCCTAGGCCCAACCATCTTCAGCTGTTTCATCAATGACCTTCCCTCCATCATAAGGTCAGAAGTGGGGATGTTCGCTGATGATTGCACACTGTTCAGCACCATTCGAGACTCGTCAGATACTGACGCAGTCCGTGTCCATATGTAGCAAGACCTGGACAACATTCAGACTTGGGCTGACAAGTGGCAAGTAACATTCGCACCACACAAGTGCCAGGCAATGACCATCTCCAACAAGCGAGAATCTAACCATCTCCCCTTGACATTCAATGGCATTACCATCGCTGAATCCCCCACTATCAACATCCTGGGGGTTACCATTGATCAGAAACTGAACTGGACCAGCCATATAAATACTGTGGCTACAAGAGCAGGCCAGAGGCTGGGAATTCTGCGGCGAGTGTCTCACCTCCTGACTCCCCAAAGCCTTTCCACCATCTACAAGGCACAAGTCAGGAGTGTGATGGAATACTCTCCACTTGCCTGGATGAGTGCAGCTCCAACAACACTCAAGAAGCTCGACACCATTCAGGATAAAACAGCCCGCTTGATTGGCACTCCCTCCACCTTCAACATTCACTCCCTCCACCACCGGTGCACTGTGGCTGCAGTGTGTACCATCTACAAGATGCACTGCAGCAACGCGCCAAAGCTCCTTCAACAGCACCTTCCAAACCCGCGACCTCTACCACTTAGAAGGACAAGGGCAGCAGACGCATGGGAACATCACCACCTACAAGTTCCCCTCCAAGCCACACACCATCCTGACTTGGACCTGTATCGCCGTTCCTTCACTGTCGCTGGGCCAAAATCCTGGAACTCCCTTCCTAACAGCATTGTGGGTGTACCTACACCATATGGACTGCAGAGGTTCAAGGTGGCGGCTCACCACCACCTTCTCAAGGGCAATTAGGGATGGGCACTAAATGCAGGCCTAGCCAGCGATGCCCACATCCCATCAATGAATAAAAAAAAAGTTATGGAAAGGGACAAAATAAAATCAATGGTGAAAATACCCAGCTGGAAGAGAGCCAGTTTCAGTGATTTGAGAAGGGATCGAGCACAGGTGGACTGGAAACAAAGATTGTCCAGGAAAACAGTGAATGACCAATGGCAGGCCTTCAAGGCTGAGATAGTTCGGGTACAAACCAAGCATATTCCCATAAGGAGGAACGATGGGCCATCCAAAGCTAGAGCTCCCGATGACAAAGGATATAGAGGTTAGAATAAAACAGAAAAAGGAGGTTTACGACAAATGTCAGGTACAGAATACAGTCAAAAACCAGGCAGAATACAGAGAGTGCGGGGGAAATTGAAACAGGATATAAGAAGGGCAAAGAGAATATGAGAAAAGATTAGGGGGTAACATAAAAGGGAACCCAAAAATTTTCTATAAACATATGAAAAGTAAAAGGAAAGTTAAAGGAATGGTGGGGCCGATTAGTGACCAAATAGGATCTCATCATAAGAACATAAGAAATAGGAGCAGGAGTCGGCCATTTGGCCCCTCGAGCCTGCTGCACCATTTAATGAGGTCATGGCTGATCTGATCTTGGGCTCAGCTCCACTTCCCCGCTCGCTCCCCATAACCCTTCACTCCCTTATCGTTCAAAAATCTGTCTCTCTCCACCTTCAATGTATTTAATGACCCAGCCTCCACGGCTCTCTGGGGCAGAGAATCCCACAGATTTACGACCCTCTGAGAGAAGAAATTCCTCCTCATCTCAGTTCTAAAAGGGCGACCCTTTATTCTGAAACTATGCCCCCGAGTTCTAGATTTCCCCACGAGGGGAAACATCCTCTCTGCATCTACCCTGTCGAGCCCCCTCAGAATCTTATATGTTTCAATAAGATCCCCTCTCATTCTTCTAAATTCCAATGAGTATAGGCCCAACCTGCTCAACCTTTCCTCATAAGACAACCCCCTCACCCCAGGAATCAACCTGGTGAACCTTCTCTGAACTGCCTCCAATGCAAGTATATCCTTCCTTAAATACGGAGACCAAAACTGTATGCAGTACTCCAGGTGTGGTCTCACCAACGCCCTGTACAGTTGTAGCAGGATTTCCCTGCTTTTATACTCCAGCCCCCTTGCAATAAAGGCCAACATTTCATTTGCCTTCCTGATTACTTGCTATACCTGCATGTTAACTTTTTGTGTTTCATGAACAAGGACCCCCAGGTCACTCTGTACTGCAGCATTTTGTAATCTCTCTCCATTTAAATAATAGTTTGCTTTTTTACTTTTCTTACAGTTTGCCAATCTGAAAATACATAGAAACATAGAAGATAGGAGCAGGAGTCGGCCATTCGGCCCCTCGAGCCTGCTCTGCCATTCAATGAGATCATGGCTGATCATCCAAATTCAGTACCCTGTCCCTGCCTTCTCCCCATATCCCTTGATCCCTTTAGCCTTAAGAAATATATCCAACTCCTTCTTGAATATATTTAATGAATTGGCCTCCACTGCCTTGTGTGGTAGAGAATTCCACAGGTTCACCACTCTCTGGGTGAAGAAATTCCTCCTCATCTCTGTCCTAAATGGCTTACCCCTTATCCTTAGACTATGACCCCTGGTTCTGGACTCCCCGGCCATCGGGAACATCCGTCCTGCATTTGACCCATTTATCCTGACTCTCTGTTTTCTGTTAGTTAGCCAATCCTCTATCCATGCTAATATATTACCCCCAACCCCGTGAGCTCTTATCGTGTGCAGTAACCTTTTATGTGGCACCTTATCGAATGCCCTCTGGAAATCCAAATGCACATCCACTGGTTCCCCTTTATCCACCCTGCTCGGTACATCCTCAAAGAACTCCAGCAAATTTGTCAACATGATTTCCCTTTCATAAAACCATGCTGACTCTGCTTGACTGTATTATGATCATACGGAGGCAGAGGGTGTGGCTGAGGTACTGAATGAGTACTTTGCATCTGTCTCCACAAAAGAAGAGGATGAAGTTAATGTCGCAGTAGAGGAGGGAGGAGTAGAGAAATTGGATAAAAATGGATAGAAAGGAGGTGCTAAATAGGTTGTCATCACTCCAAGTTAACAAGTCACCCGGTCCAGATGCGATGCATCCTAGGTTGCTGAGGGAAGCTAGGGTGGAAACAGCAGAAGCTCCGACCACAATCTTTCAATCTCCCTCAGATATAGGGGAGTGGTGCCAGAAGACTGGAGGATTGCAAATGTTACACCCCTGTTTAAAAAAGGGGAGAGGGATAAACCTGATAACTACAGGCCAATCAGTCTAATGTCAGTGGTGGGTGAACGACTAGAGACCATTGTCAAGGACAAAATTAATTCTCACTTGGAGAAGCATGGGTTAATAAGGGGCAGCCAGTGGATTTGCTAAAGGTAAATCATGTCTGACTAAACTGACTGAGTTCTTTGATGAAGTAACAGAGGGTTACATAAGAACATAAGAAATAGGAGCAGGAGTAGGCCAATCGGCCCCTTGAGCCTGCTCCACCATTCAATAAGATCATGGCTGATCTGATCCGAACCTCAAATCTTCTATCACTCTGCATCCACCCGAACCCATGTGATCTCCCGGGAGAGGCGAAAAACCAGATAAAGACCCAATGGCCAATTAGGGAGAAAAAAATCTGGGAAATTCCTCTCCGACCCATCTAGGCGATCGAAATTCTTCCAGGAGATCACTCTGTCCCTATATTTTCTACAGTACTTACCTTCTGTAAAGGCGATCTCCACCCCAGCCAGGAACAGGAATAAAACCATCTCCTGAAATCTAACACAGAATTAGAACACAGTAGGAGCAGAACCAGGCTACACGGCCCCTGGGCCCACTCCACTACCCACAGGACCATGACCATTCCGAACCTAGACTCATGTCCAATTTCCTGCCCGCTCCCCGTAACCCTTAATTCCCTTTACTTCTAGGAAACTAACTATTTCTGTTTTAAATTTATTTAATGATGTAGCTTCCACAGGTTTCTGGGGCAGAAAATTCCACAAACCTACCACCCTCTGAGTGAAGAAGTTTCTCCTCATCTCAGTTTTGAAAGAGCAGCCCCTTATTTTAAGATTATGCCCCCTAGTTCTAGTTTCACCCTTCATTGGGAACATCCTCACCGCAACCACCCGATCAAGCCCCTTCACAATCTTATATGTTTCAATAAGATCGCCTCTCATTCTTCTGAACTCCAATGAGTAGAGTCCCAATCTACTCAACCTCTCCTCATATGACCATCCCCTCATCCCCGGGATTAACCGAGTGAACCTTCTTTGTACTGACTTGAGAGCAAGTATGTCTTTTCTTAAGTATGGGCACCAAAACTGTATGCAGTATTCCAGGTGCGGTCTCACCAATACCTTGTACAACTGCAGCAATACCTGCTTGTTTTTATATTCCATCCCCCTAGCAATAAAAGCCAAGATTCCATTGGCCTTCTTAATCACTTGCTGCACCTGCATACTAACTTTTTGAGTTTCGTGCACCAGGACCCCCAGATCCCTTTGTACTACAGTACTTTCCAGTTTCTTGCCATTAAGATAATAACTTGCTCTATGATTTTTCCTGCCAAAGTGCATAACCTCACACTTTCCAGTATTGTATTGCATCTGCCAAATCTCTGCCCACTTACTTAGTCTGTCTATGTTCCTTTGCAGGTTTTTTTTATGTCCTCCTCACTCACTACTTTCCGTCCCATCTTTGTATCATCTGCAAACTTTGATATGTTACACTCGGTCCCCTCCTCCAAATCGTTAATATAGATTGTAAAGAGTTGGGGACCCAGCACTGACCCCTGCGGAACACCACTAGTTACTGGTTGCCAATCTGAGAATGAACCATTTATCCCAACTCTCTGCTTTCTGATAGAGAGCCAATCCTCCACCCACGCCAGAATATTACCCCCAATCCCGTGATTTTTTGTCTTGAGCAATAATCTTTTGTGTGGCACCTTGTCAAATGCCTTTTGAAAGTCTAAATACACTACGTCCACTGGTTCCCCTTTATCCACCCTGTATGTTACTTCCTCAAAAAACTCAAGCAAATTTGTCAAACATGACTTCCCCTTCATGAAACCATGCTGAGTTTGTCCTATTAAATTATGTTTATCCAAATGTCCCATTACTGTCTCCTTAATAATGGACTCTAACATTTTACCAACCACAGATGTTAGGCTAACAGGTCTATAGTTTCCAGCCTTCTGCCTACTACCCTTTTTAAATAAGGGTGTTACATTAGCAGTTTTCCAATCTGCCGGGACCTTTGCTGAGTCCAGTGAGTTTTGGAAAATTATTACCAATGCATCCACAATCCCTACCGCCACTTCCCTCAAGACCCTAGGATGCAAGCCATCGGGTCCAGGGGATTTATCCGCCTTGAGTCCCATTATTTTACCAAGTGATGAAGGTAGTGCAGTAGATGTTATACATATGGACTTTCAAAAGACATTTGATAAAGTACCACATAAAAGTCTTATTTGGAGAATAGAAGCACATGGTATTAAAGGGCTGATGGTAATTTGGGTATATAATTGGCTGAGGGATAGGAGACAGTGAGCAGCGCTGAGGGATGTTTTTCTGACTGGAGGGAAGTATGCAGTGGGTCCCCCAGGGGTCGGGATTAGGACCATTGCTTTTCTTGTTATATATAACTGACCTGGACTTGGGTATAGGTGAACAAGTTTGAAGTTTACAGATGATACAAAACTTGGCAACGTAGTAAATAGTGAGCATAGTAGTAGCAGACTTCAGGAGGACAGAGACAGACTGTGAAATGAGCAGACACAAGGCAGATGAAATTAAATGAGGATAAGTGTGAAGTGATGCACTTTGGGAGAAACAACAGGGAGAGGCCGTGTAATCTAAATGGGACTAGTTTGAGGGGGTGCAAGAGCAGAGGGACCTGGGGGTCCATATTCACAAATCTTTGAAAGTGCCACGGCAAGTTGGTGAGGCAGTTCAGAAAGTGTGTGGGATACTTGGCTTTGTAAATAGTGCCATTGAATACAAAAACAAGGAAGTTACACTAAACCTTTACAAAACACTAGTGAGAAACATAGGACAGGAGGAGGCCATTCAGCCCCTCGAGCCTGTTCCGCCATTCAATGAGATCATGGCTGATCTGCGATCTAACTCCATACACCCGCCTTTGGCCCATATCCCTTAATACCTTTGAGTAACAAAAACCTATCAATCTCAGATTTAAAATTAACAATTGATCTAGCATCAATTGCCGTTTGTGGAAGGGAGTTCCAAACTTCTACCATCCTTTGTGTGTAGAAGTGTTTCCTAATTTCACTCCTGAAAGGTCTGGCTCTATTTTTAGTCTATGCCTCCTAGTCCTAGACTGCCCAACCAGCGGAAACAGTTTCTCTCTATCTACCCTATCTGTTCCCCTTAATATCCTGAAAACTTCGATCAGACGACCCCTTAACTTTCTAAATTCTAGGGAATACAACCCTAGTTTGTGTAATCTCTCCTCGTAACTTAACCCTTGAAGTCCGGGTATCATTCTGGTAAACCTACGCTGCACTCCCTCCAAGGCCAATCTATCCTTCCTAAGGTGTGGTGCCCAGAACTGCTCACAGTACTCCAGGTGTGGTCTAACCAGGGTTTTGTACAGCTGCAGGGTTTTGGCCTCAGCTGGAGTCTTGTGTACAGTTCTGGGCACCACACTTTAGGAAGGATGTCAAGGCCTTGGAGAGGGTGCAGAGGAGGTTGACCAGGATGGTACCAGGGATGAGGGACTTCAGTTATGTGGAGAGATTGGAGAAGCTGGGATTGTTCCCCTTAGAGCAGAGAAGGTTAAGAGGAGGCCAAATAGAGGTGTTCAAAATGATGAGTGGTTTTGATCGAGCAAGTAGGGAGAAACTGTTCACTCTGGCAAGTGGGTCGGTAACCAAAGGTCACAGCTTTAAAATAGTTGCTAAAAGAACTAGAGGGAAATGAGGAGAATTGTTTTCACACAGAGGGTTGTTAAGATCTGGAACGCACCATCTGAAAGGATGCTGGAATCAGGTTCTACAGGAACTTTCAAACGGTAATTGTACACGTACTTGAAGAGGACTAGTTTGCAGAGTTCTGGGGATAAAGCTGGGGTTTGGGACTAAATTGGACAGCTCTTTCAAAGAGCCGGCACAGACAGGATGGGCCGAATCACCTCCTTCTGTGCTGTTAGATTCGATGATCAGTGTGAACACGCTGGTGTCTCTTAAGGCTCGTAGAGCTTTTAAAGCTCTTCCCACAGTCAGAACATTTAAAGGGTCTCTCGTCAGTGTGAACTCGCTGGTGTTCCTTCAGATCCCCGGAGCTTTTAAAGCTCTTCCCACAGTCAGAACACTGAAACGGTCTCTCGTCAGTGTGAACTCGCTGGTGTTCCTTCAGATCCCCGGAGCTTTTAAAGCTCTTCCCACAGTCAGAACATTTAAAGGGTCTCTTGTCAGTGTGAACACGCTGGTGTTTCTTCAGCTCCCGGGAGCATTTAAAGCTCTTCCCACAGTCAGAACATTTAAAGGGTCTCTCGTCAGTGTGAACAAGCTGGTGTGACAGGAGGGTGGATGACAGAGTGAATCCCTTCCCACACATGGAGCAGGTGAATGGCCTCTCTCCAGTGTGGAGGAGCCGGTGTCGCTTGAGCTCCGCGGAGCTTTTAAAACTCTTCCCACAGTCAGAACATTTAAAGGGTCTCTCGTCAGTGTGAACAAGCTGGTGTGTCTGCATGGTGGATGAATGAGTGAATCCCTTCCCACACATGGAGCAGGTGAATGGTCTCTCCCCAGTGTGAACTCGCTGGTGTGACAGGAGGTTGGATGAATGAGTGAATCCCTTCCCACACATGGAGCAGGTGAACGGGCTCTCCCCAGTGTGAACTCGCTGGTGTGACAGGAGGTTGAATGACTGAGTGAATCCCTTCCCACATTCGGAGCAGGTGAATGGTCTCTCATCAGTGTGAACAAGCTGGTGTCCCTTCAGACTCCCGGAGCTTTTAAAACTCTTCCCACAGTCAGAACATTTAAACGGCCTCTCATCAGTGTGAACAAGCTGGTGTAGCTTGAGCTCCCGGGGGATTTTAAAGCTCTTCCCACAGTTAGGACACTGAAATGGTCTCTCATCAGTGTGGACAAGTTGGTGTTGCTTCAGTTCCCTGGCGCTTTTAAAGCTCTTCCCACAGTCAGAGCATTGAAATGGTCTCTCATCAGTGTGAACAAGCTGGTGTCGCTTCAGATCCCCAGTGCTTTTAAAGCTTTTCCCACAGTCAGAACACTGAAATGGTCTCTCATCAGTGTGAACAAGCTGGTGTTCCTTCAGTTCCCCGGGGCTTTTAAAGCTCTTCCCACAGTCAGAACACTGAAATGGTCTCTCATCAGTGTGAATAAGCTGGTGTTCCTTCAGTTCCCTGGGGCTTTTAAAGCTCTTCCCACAGTCAGAACATTGAAATGGTCTCTCATCAGTGTGAACAAGCTGGTGTCGCTTCAGATCCCCAGTGCTTTTAAAGCTCTTCCCACAGTCAGAACACTGAAATGGTCTCTCATCAGTGTGAACAAGCTGGTGTCGCTTCAGAACCCCAGTGCTTTTAAAGCTCTTCCCACAGTCAGAACACTGAAATGGTCTCTCATCAGTGTGAACAAGCTGGTGTTTCTTCAGATGCCCGGGGCTTTTAAAGCTCTTCCCACAGTCAGAACACTGAAATGGTCTCTCATCAGTGTGAACTCGCTGGTGTGTTTGCAGGTGGGATGAACAAACAAATCCCTTTCCACACACGGAGCAGGTGAACGGACTGTCCCTGGTGTGACTGCGCCGTTGAACTTCCAACGTAGACGGGGAACTGAATCCCTTCCCACCGTCCCCACCTTCACCCGGTTTCTCCCCGGTGTGACGGTGTATGTGTCTCGCCAGGTCAGGCGATCGGCTGAATCCTCGTCCACACACCGAACACTTGTGCGGTTTGTCATCGCTGCGATCGCTGCTTTCTCCTTCCATGTGCAAAGGCCGATGATATTCAGGTCCTGATGAATCGAGCGACTCTGTCAGATCTTGACGTGATGTTTGGTCTGAGCTTCCCGCCTGTAACTGCTCCACTTCTATAACCCTGTAAATTGAGATCAGAAAAGGATCAGAGGCAAACTGTTGTTTAATTTTCCCCTTTCTGACCCTAGGGGCAGTGAAGCTGATTTTCAGGCCCCAGCTGCTGCACAGGTTGTTTGAAAGGATCAGCAGTAATGGCGGCTGTAATACCCACAAGCCCCAATGCTCCAGAAAGCACTCTGTTGACTCTGAGTCCTGCACATGTGCTCATGGCCCCCGCGCTCTCCCTCCTGCTCCATAATCGCCCGTCCCAATCGGTCCACAACGCGCATGCTCAGCACACAAAACCCCGCGGTTGGAACATCGGGCGCGCATGCGGAGCCGCAACATCTGGTACGCGTGAGCGGCTCAGGTGGGGACGAGTCGGTGTTTCGCCTCAGCCGCCAGGGAGGTGCGCATGCGCAGGACGACCCAACATTCCTCCTGTCAGCAATCACTCCCTCGTTTCTTCAATAAAAACAGAAAATGCTGGAAATACTCAGCAGGTCAGGCAGCATCTGTGGAGAGAGAAACAGAGTTAACGTTTCAGGTTGATGACCGTTCGTCAGAACTGCTTGTTCTTTAGTGTCAGCCAGTGACTCAGTGGGTAGCACTCTCGCCTCTGAGGCACAAGGTTGTGGGTTCAAGTCCCACTCCAGAAACTTGAACATTGAATGGCGGAGCAGGCTCGAGGGGCCAAATGGCCTACTCCTGCTCCTATCTTCTATGTTTCTATGTAAGTTTAGGGACCCTCCATGTTGACTTTGTCCGATCCTGTCACTTTTTTCCAAGTGCTCTGCTATTACATCCTTTATAATGGACTCTAGCATTTTCCCCACTACCGATGTCAAGCTTACCGGTCTGTAATTCCCCATTTTCTCTCTACCACCTTTTTTGAATAGTGGGCTAACATTAGCTACCTGCCAATCCATGGGTACTGTTCCAGAGTCTATCAAATTTTGGAAGAGGACCAGCAATGCATCTACTATTTCTAGGGCCACTTCCTTAAGTACCCTAGGATGTAGATTATCAGGCGCTGGGGATTTATCAGCCTTCAATCCCATCAATTTCCCTAACACCATTTCCCTACAAATACTGATTTCATTCAGTTCCTCCCTTTCATTAGACCCTATGTTCCCCGACATCTCTGGAAGGTTATTTGTGTCCTCCTTTGTGAAGACAGAACTAAAGTATGTATTTAGGACCAGTGCAAGAAAGATTAAGGCGATAATTAGTACAACTAAATCAGGAGGTACAAGCACTAAATAAAGTAGTAAGGAACCAACAACAGATTAAAGATCTAGAAAGGCAGAATGCTGGACTTAAACCAGACGAGTTGCCCAGAATAGGTCAACAAGTAATGACGCAAGTTATCGGAAGAAAGGGAATGGGGCCCGTTGGATGGGGCCATGTACTGTATTAATGACAAGTGATACGTGTGTTTCTCTACAGGAACCGATGGGTATGCCATGGAAGCAATGGACCCAGGTGAAACCATTTAACACTAAAGACCCCCATTCTACCCTCTCCTCTAGGGGAAAGAGCTCGGAAGACGACCAGACCTCTGTTTAAATTACAGATAAACATGGATCCAGTCGACCCTTTATATCAGAGGGTCCGTCTCGGGGAGAAGAAGCTCTCCCGGTTTACCCTTACACCCGAGAACTCATTTTTAATGTGGAAGCAAGTCATCCTCGGTTCCGAGGGACTGCCTAAGAAGAAGAAGATATAATTGGAGTAAGACTTCTTTACTCCTGTACTCAAATCCTCTTGTAATGAAGGCCAGCATACCATTTGCCTTCTTAACTGCCTTTCACGACCACCGGACGTCCCAAAGCACTTTACAGCCAATGAAGTACTTTTGAAGTGTAGTCACTGTTGTAATGTGGGAAACGCAGCAGCCAATTTGCGCACAGCAAGCTCCCACAAACAGCAATGTGATAATGACCAGATAATCTGTTTTTTCGTCATGTTGATTGAGGAATAAATATTGGGCTCAAAACACCGGGGATAACTTCTTCGAAATAGCACCATGGGATCTTTTACATCCACCTGAGGGGGCAGACGGGGGCCTCGGTTTAACATCTCATCCGTAGGACGGCACCTCTGACAGTGCGGCGCTCCTTCATTACTGCCCCTCCAACAGTGCGGCACTGCCGCAGCACTGTCCCTCCGACAGTGCGGCGCTCCCTCAGTACTGCCCCTCCGACAGTGCGGCGCTCCCTCAGTACTGCCCCTCCGACAGTGCACATCTCCCTCAGCACTGCCCCTCCGACAGTGCGGCACTCCCTCAGTACTGCCCCTCCGACAGTGCGGCGCTCCCTCAGTAATGCCCCTCCGATGGAGCAGCGCTCCCTCAGCACCGCCCCTCCGACAGTGCAGCGCTCCCTCAGTACTGCCCCTCCGACAGTGCGGCACTCCCTCAGTACTGCCTCGCCGACAGTGCAGTGCTCCCTCAGTACTGCCCCTCCGACAGTGCACATCTCCCTCAGTACTGACCCTCCAACAGTGCGGCGCTCCCTCAGTACTGCCCCTCCGACAGTGCGGCGCTCCCTCGGTACTGCCCCTCCGACAGTGCGGCGCTCCCTCGGTACTGCCCCTCCGACAGTGCGGCGCTCCCTCGGTACTGTCCCTCCGACAGTGCGGCGCTCCCTCGGTACTGCCCCTCCAAAAGTGCGGCGCTCCCTCAGCACTGCCCCTCCGACAGTGCGGCGCTCCCTCAGTACTGCCTCTCCGACAGTGCAGCGCTCCCTCAGTACTGCCCCTCCGACAGTGCAGCGCTCCCTCAGTACTGCCCCTCTGACAGTGCGGCGCTCCCTCAGTACTGACCCTCCGAAAGTGCGGCGCTCCCTCAGTACTCCCCCTCCGACAGTGCGGCACTCCCTCAGTACTGCTCCGCCGACAGTGCAGCGCTCCCTCAGTACTGCCCCGCCGACAGTGCGGCGCTCCCTCAGTACTGCCCCGCCGACAGTGCGGCGCTCCCTCAGTACTGCCCCGCCGAGAGTGCAGTGCTCCCTCTGCACTGGCACTCCCACAGTGCAGCACTCCCTCAGTACTGCCCCTCCGACAGTGCGGCGCTCCCTCAGTACTGCTCCTCCGACAGTGCGGCGCTCCCTCAGTACTGCCCCTCCGACAGTGCAACGCTCCCTCAGTACTGTCGCTCCGACAGTATGGTGCTCCCTCAGTACTGCCCCTCCGACAGTGCGGCGCTCCCTCAGTACTGCCCCCCCCGACAGTGCGGCGCTCCCTCAGTACTGCCCCTCCGACAGTGCGGCGCTCCCTCAGTATTCACCCTCCGACAGTGCGGCGCTCCCTCAGTACTGCCCCTCCGACAGAGCGGCGCTCCCTCAGCACTGCCCCTCCGACAGTGCGGCGCTCCCTTTGTACTGACCCTCCGGCAGTGCAGCGCTCCCTCAGTACTGCCCCTCTGACAGTGCGGCGCTCCCTCAGTACTGCCCCTCCGACAGTACGGCGCTCCCTCAGTATTCCCCCTCCGACAGTGCAGCACTCCCTCAGCACTGCCCCTCCGACAGAGCGGCGCTCCCTCAGCACTGCCCCTCCGACAGTGCGGAGCTCCCTCAGTACTGCCCCTCCGACAGTGCGGCCCTCCCTCAGCACTGCCCCTCCGACAGTGCGGAGCTCCCTCAGTACTGCCCCTCCGACAGTGCAGCGCTCCCTCAGTACTCCCCCTCCGACAGTGCGGCACTCCCTCAGTACTGCTCCGCCGACAGTGCAGCGCTCCCTCAGCACTGCCCCTCCGACAGTGCAGCGCTCCCTCGGTACTGCCGCCCCGACAGTGCGGTGCTCCCTCAGCACTGCCCCTCCGACAGTGCGGCACTCCCTCAGTACTGCCGCTCCGACAGTGCGGCGCTCCCTCAGTATTCCCCCTCCGACAGTGCGGCGCTCCCTCAGTACTGCCCCTCCGACGGTGCAGCGCTCCTTCAGTACTGCCCCTCCGACAGTGCGGCGCGCCATCAGTACTGCCCCTCCGACAGTGCAGCGCTCCCTCAGTACTGCCCCTCCGACAGTGCGGCACTCCCTCAGTACTGCCCCTCCAACAGTGCGGCGCTCCCTCAGTATTCCCCCTCCAACAGTGCAGCGCTCCCTCAGTACTGCCCCTCCGACAGTGCGGTGCTCCCTCAGCACTGCCCCTCCGACAGTGCGGCACTCCCTCAGTACTGCCCCTCCGACAGTGCGGCGCTCCCTCAGTACTGCCCCTCCCACAGTGCGGTGCTCCCTCAGTACTGCCCCTCTGACAGTGCGGCGTTCCCTCAGTACTGCCCCTGCGACAGTGCGGCGCTCCCTTAGTACTGCCCCTCCGACAGTGTGGCGCTCCCTCAGCACTGCCTCTCCGACAGTGCAGCGCTCCCTCAGTACCGCCCCTCCTACAGTGCGGCGCTCCCTCAGTACTGCCCCTCTGACCGTGCGGCGCTCCCACTGCCCCTCCGACACTGCGGCGCTCCCTCAGTACTGCCCCTCCGACAGTGCTGCGCTCCCTCAGCACTGCCCCTCCGACAGTGCGGCGCTCCCTCAGTACTGCCCCTCCGACAGTGCGGCGCTCCCTCAGTACTGCCCCTCCGACAGTGCGGCGCTCCCTCAGTACTGCCCCTCCGACAGTGCGGCGCTCCCTCAGCACCGCACTGGAGTGTCAGCCTCGCTTTATATGCTCAAGTCCCTGGAGCGGGACTTGAACCCACAACCTTCTGACTCTGCTATCTACTGAGCCACAGCTGACTCCAGTCTTTCACACAGTTTCATCATAACTTCCTTGCTTTTTGCACTCTACGCCTCTCCTAAAGCAGGGGAGTTATGATGAATTGTTAAACAGTGTTTTTTGCAGAGTGACCAAGGCTGTCTGTAGGAAACAATTGTGCATTTGAAAGCAGCTTGTATTGTGAAGCTTGTGCCCCTTTGCCAAGCCCGCTGCCTGCGGCCCCTCTCCCAGATTCCAGCCCCAGCTCTGTGCTGACTGAGCTGCTCTCACCTCGGGACAGCGCGTCACAATCGTCCCCAGCGCACCTGAGCTGGAGAGGCCCCGCCCCCTTGCCGCGCCGCCATTGGTTGGAGGACCAGGCCGCCCAGTTCAGTCCTCTTCCTATTGGTCAGAGCTCCCGTCAGTCACAGGCCCGGGCCGGCCTCCATCCACCTGACAGGCCTCTTCCTATGAAGACGTCACAATCGGGCCCGAGCCTCAGCGCCGGGGGAGGAAGGTCCCGCCCCCTTGCCGCGCCGCCATTGGTTGGCGGACCAGGCCGCCCAATTCAGTCCTTCCAGCTGAACCCTCTTCCTATTGGTCAGCGCTCCCGTCAGTCAGAATCACATTGCTCCGGCTCACTCCGCCACCCCGCGCAACTCAATCCGCTCCGTTCGATGTCCGCGGAGGTCCCGCCCGCCCGACTCTCAGGTTTGGTTTTTCTCGTATTTTACTTTATAATCTCGCTCTCCGCTACCCCCTCACCTCGATTTAAATCGATTCCTCAACACTTTACTTTACCCCGGCCGCTGATTCCGCCTCTTCCCCGGGCCCGGCCTTCCGTCTGCTGCTAGGAGGCCCTGGTCCCACCCCTTCCTGCACCTCATTGGCTGACACCACTGTCAATCGACACCACGAGGGGGAAGAGGGTAATTGACAGGCGGCGATTGATAGTAGCGCCTGCCCGCGCTGTGATTGGTGCAGGGGAAGGCAAGTGGGCGTGTCCGGCACCCGGGCCCACGTGGGGAGTCAAAGGCTGGCTGGAGCGCATGCGCAGCCCGCCTCGCACCGTTGGGAAGCTTTTCAAATATTTTTTTTTGCGAAACAAATTGAAAACACTCTTTAATTCCCCGAACCTCCTCCCCTCTAAAGTGCGATTATTATTATTCTTGCTTTTCCTCATTTGTGTGGGGTGTCTTTTTTTTACCTTGCGGTGGCGTGCGCCGATCCAAGCGACCCCTGGGCGTTGCGTGCTGGCGTCAGCGCGTAATCGGAGGGAGGGGTGATTGACGCGAGGCGCCCGCCAATCAGGAGCGCGGAAAACGCTGGGAGGACCGGGTGGGCTGACGGTCCTCCAACCAATGGCAGCGCGGGAGGGAGGGGGCGGGACCTCGGTGGGCTGCAGGCCGCTTTCCTGCTTTCATTGTCTGCAGGAGCTGTTAAAGGGGAGGGGGTGGAAAAAACCCAGCTTGTGAGTGTTTATTCCTTTGCATTACCTTTATTGCAAGGCTATTCATCAACTGCATTCATTGAAAAATAAGTGAACCTTTTCTCTTTTCGACTTTTATCCAGAACAAAGAGCCCTGGTGCTGTGAACGTTTTGGTGGGCAGACACTTTTAAAGGGACAAAGACCAGCATTCTTCCTCCTCTCTCTCTCTCTCTCTCTCTCTTGTGAGTATTTGTGGTGGGTGGGTGAGAGAGAGGGAGGGGGGAGGGGGCTGAGTCAAAGGGGACTGCGGCCCCTTTTCAACAACAAAAAATGGCTTGGCCATTTAAAGGGGAATGGGTGCCCCCCAGGTATTTAAAGGGGCAGTGCCTCTCTCTGTATCATGTCAGAGCAGGGAGGTTCTGCTTCAACTGTACAAAACACCAGTTGGGCCACCGGCTAGTCCAAATCATCCTGTAGTTTCTCAGCATCCTCCTCACAGCACACACGCCCACCCAGCTTTGTGTCGTTTGCAAATTTGGAGATATTACATCTAGTTCCCTCGTCTAGATCATTAATATATATTGTGAATAGCTGGGGTCCAAGGACCGATCCCTGCGGTACCCCACTAGTCACTGCCCGCCACTTGGAAAAAGACCCGTTTATTCCAACTCTTTGCTTCCTGTCTGCCAACCAGTTCTCTATCCAAGTCAATACCTTGCCCCCCAATCCCATGTGCCTTAACTTTACACGCTAATCTCTTATGCGAGACCTTATCGAAAGCCTTCTAAAAGTCCAAATACACCACATCCACTGGTTCGCCCTTATCTATTTTACTCGTTACATCCTCAAAAAATTCCAGTAGATTAGTCAAGCACGATTTACCTTTTGTAAATCCATGTTGACTTTGTCCGATCCTGTCACTGTTTTCCAAGTGCTCTGCTATTACATCTTTTATAATGGACTCTAGCATTTTCCCCACTACTGATGTCAGGCTTACCGGTCTGTAATTCCCCGTTTTCTCTCTACCACCTTTTTTGAATAGTGGGGTAACATTAGCTACCCTCCAATTCATGGGTACTGTTCCAGATTCCATCGAAAACCCAGCAGCTTCTCCTCCATCTCCATTCCAGCTCAAACTGCTGTAACAAAAAGACCTACGCAGGCGGCCAGGGACCGACTTCCGTCACCTGCAATAAAACTCTTCCCGACAGCCGCTGACTAATGGCGGCCGCAGCACCCACAATTCCCCGCGCCCCAGAAACTGCTCTATCCAACGCGCTGATTTACCTGCTGAGAGTGCGCATGCTCCCCGGGGCCACGGGCCATTCTGGGAGCCTGGCTCCTGTCCTTTGTCCCGAGTCTGACTCAGTGGAACCGGCTGAAGAAACCGGGAAGCGACGGCTCGGTTGGGGGAGGCACTGCACCTTGGGTTTCCTGGTGCCGGGGCTCTGGCCGCACGTCCGCCGGGCCCGGCCGCTCTGATTCTGATTGAGGTTTTTGATGAGGTAACAGAGAGGGTTGATGAGGGCAATGCGGTTAACGTGGTGTAGATGGATTTCCAAAAGGTGTTCGACAGCGTGTAAAGTTAAGACACATGGGATTGAGGCAAGGTATTGACTTGGATAGAGAACTGGTTGGCAGACAGAAAGCCAAGAGTTGGAATAAATGGGTCTTTTTCCAAATGGCAGGCAGTGACTAGTGGGGTACCGCAGGGATCGGTCCTTGGACCCCAGCTATTCACAATATATATTAATGATCTGGATGAGGGAACTAGATGTAATATCTCCAAGTTTGCAGACGACACAAAGCTGGGTGGGTGTGTGTGCTGTGAGGAGGATGCCGAGAAACTCCAGTATGATTTGGACAGGTTGGGTGATTGGGCAGAAGCATGGCAGATGCAATATAACATGGATAAATGCGAGGTTATCCACTTTGGTGGCAAAAACAGGAAGGCAGATTATTATCTGAATGGCAATAGATTGGGAGATGGGGAAGTGCAACGAAACCTGGGTGTCCTTGTGCACCAGTCGCTGAAGGTAAGCATGCAGGTGCAGCAGGCGGTTCAGAAGGCAAATGGTATATTGGCCTTCGTAGCGAGAGGTTTTGAGTACAGGAACAAGGATGTCTTCCTGCAGTTGTACAGGGCCTTGGTGAGACCACATCTTGAGTAGTGTGTGCAGTTTTGGTCGCCTTATCTGAGGAAGGATGTTCTTGCCATGGAAGGAGTGCAGCGAAGATTCACCAGGCTGATACCTGGGATGGCAGGAATGATGTATGAGGAGAGATTGGGTCGATTGGGGTTGTACTTGCTGGAGTTTAGAAGAATGAGAGGGGATCTCATTGAAACTTATAAAATTCTAACAGGACTACACAGACTAGATGCAGGAAGGATGTTCCCGATGGCCGGGGAGTCCAGAACCAGGGGTCACAGTCTAAGGATAAGGGGTAAGCCATTTAGGACAGAGATGAGGAGCAATTTCTTCACCCAGAGAGTGGTGAACCTGTGGAATTCTCTACCACAGAAGGCAGTAGAGGCCAATTCATTAAATATATTCAAGAAGGAGTTAGATATATTTCTTAAGGCTAAAGGGATCAAGGGATATGGGGAGAAGGCAGGGACAGGGTACTGAATTTGGATGATCAGCCATGATCTCATTGAATGGCGGAGCAGGCTCGAGGGGCCGAATGCTCCCATCTTCTATGTTTCTATGTTCAGCCTCAGACAAATGTTAGGGAGAGGGATGGAGTCAGTGGCTAGGGAATGGAGTTTGTGGGGTGTCTGTCCCTTTAACTACAATTCATAGAATTATAGAAATTTACAGCACAGAAGGAGGCCATTCTGCCCATCTTGTCCGTGCTGGCTGACCAAGAGCTCTCCTCCCTAATCCCACTTTCCAGCACTTGGTCCGTAGCCTTGGAGGTTACGGCACTTCAAGTACTTTTTAAATGTGATGAGAGTTTCTGTCTCTACCACCCATTATGGCAGTGAGTTCCAGACCCCACCACCCTCTGGGTGAAGAAAGTTCCCCTCAACGCCCCTCTAAACCTCCGACCAATTACTTTAAATCTATGCCCCCTGGTTATTGATCTGTCTGCTAAGGGAAATACGTCCTTTGTATCCACTCTCTCTCTGCCCCTCATAATGTTATACACCTCAATCAGGTCTCCCCTCAGCCTCCTCTGTTCCAAAGAAAACAACCCCAGCCTCTCCAATCTTTCCTGGTAGCTAAAATTCTCTAGTCCTGGCAACATCCTCGTAAATCTCCCCTCTCGAGCAGTCACATCTTTCCTGCAATGGGGCGACCAGAACTGCACGCAGCACTCTAGCCGGTGGCCTAACTGGTGTTTTGTACAGTTCAAGCAGAACCTCCCTGCTCTTACATGATACAGAAAGAGAGAGGCACTGACATATGAGGAGAGATTGGGTCGATTGGGCTTATACTCGCTGGAGTTTAGAAGAATGAGAGGGGATCTCATTGAAACTTATAAAATTCTAACAGGACTAGACAGACTAGATGCAGGAAGGATGTTCCCGATGGCCTGGGAGTCCAGAACCAGGGGTCACAGTCTAAGGATAAGGGGTAAGCCATTTAGGACAGAAATGAGGAGGAATTTCTTCACCCAGAGAGTGGTGAAACTGTGGAATTCTCTACCACAGAAGGCAGTAGAGGCCAATTCATTAAATATATTCAAGAAGGAGTTGGATATATTTCTTAAGGCGATAGGGATATGGGGAGAAAGCAGGGACAGGTTACTGAATTTGGATGATCAGCCATGATCGCATTGAATGGCGGAGCAGGCTCGAGGGGCCGAATGACCTACTCCTGCCCCTATCTTCTATGTTTCCCTCACTGATTGCGGCTCTTCACCAACACCGACTTTACAAAGAAAGCCCCGAGCGGCAGCCTGGAGCTCGGGCCCAGTGCACAGGCGCGGGGGAGGATGATTGACAGGGGCCCAGGGGGTGTGCTGAGCATGCGCGGTGCGGGCCGGGCGCCTGTGGAGCAGGAGAGGGCGGGGCCATGGGGCGCATGCGTGGTGTCAGCCACAACTCAGCGCGGCGGCTGGAGCGTAGGGATTGCAGCCGCCATTACTGTTGATACTTTCAACCAACCTGTGCAGCAGCTGGGGCCTGAAAATCAGCTTCACTGCCCCTGGGCTGGGAAAGGGGGACATGAGACAACATTCTCCCTCTTACCCCTTTCTGCACTCCTTTTACAGGGTTTCAGAAAAGGAGCATTTACAGACAGGAAGCTCAGACCAAACATCATGTCAGGATCTGACAGAGTCGCTCAATTCATCAGGACCTGAATATCATCGGCCTTTGCACATGGAAGGAGAGAGCAGCGATCGCAGCGCTGACAAACCGCTCACGTGTTCAGTGTGTGGACTCGGATTCAGCCGATCGCCTGACCTGGCGAGACACGTGCTCCGTCACACCGGGGAGAAACCGGGTAAAGGTGGGGACAGCGGGAAGGGATTCAGTTCCCCGTCTACATCAGAAGTTCATCCGCACAGTCACCCTGGGGACAGTCCGTTCACCTGCTCCGTGTGTGGGAAGGGATTCACTTGCACATCCCACCTGCTGAGACACCAGAGAGTTCACACTGATGAGAGACCGTTTCAATGTTCCGACTGTGGGAAGAGCTTCAAATTCTCCAGGGATCTGAAGGAACACCAGCTTGTCCACACTGATGAAAGACCGTTTACATGTTCTGACTGTGGGAAGAGCTTTAAATGCCCCAGGGATCTGAAGGATCACCAGCTTGTTCACACCGATGAGAGACCGTTTACATGTTCTGACTGTGGGAAGAGTTTTAAAAGCTCCGGGGCTCTGACCAAACACCAGCGAGTTCACACTGGGGAGAGGCCATTTCCCTGCTCTGTGTGTGGGAAGGGATTCACTGATTCATCTAACTTGCTGATACACCAGCTTGTTCACACTGATGAGAGACCCTTTAAACGTTCTGACTGTGGGAAGAGCTTTAAAAGATCCGGGGCTCTGACTACACACCAGCTTGTTCACACTGATGAGAGGCCGTTTACATGTTCTGACTGTGGGAAGAGCTTTAAATACTCCCGGGACCTGAAGCAACACCAGCTTGTTCACACAGATCAGAGACCGTTTACATGTTCTGACTGTGGTAAGAGTTTTAAACGCTCCAGGGCTCTGACCAGACACCAGCAAGTTCACACTGGGGAGAGGCCATTTCCCTGCTCTGTGTGTGGGAAGGGATTCTTGCAGTCCACCAACCTGCTGGCACACCAGCTTGTTCACACTGATGAGAGAGCGTTTACATGTTCTGACTGTGGGAAGAGCTTTAAAAGCTCCAATGACCTGCTGAGACACCAGCGAGTTCAGACTGTTCTGTAGTGCAGGGCCCTGTAGACAGCTGGGGTGACAGGAACGTGGAATGGATGAATGTTTTATAAATTCTTGTACTACTGTTTAATCTTTCAATCTGTTGTGCTGATGATTCCCTTGATTTGACTGTTAATGTTATTTTTGTTTTTCTCCTTATCACAGGCAATTACCTATTAAAAGTCAACCATCACAACCAATAAAACCTGTAACATAACAAAAAAAGTTTAAAGGAAACTTAAATGAAATTAAGATTCTATTTTCGGTGGTGATGATGCACGCCAGTCCCTCCGGTACCCACCGGTCACGGGAGGCCTCGAGCGCGCCGGTGGACTGTTCATGTTATTACATCGAATGTACAGCACAGAAACAGGCCATTCGGCCCAACTGGTCCATGCCGGGGTTTATGCTCCACGCGAGCCTCCTCCGACATATCCTCCTATGTTTATCTGGCTTCTCCTTAAATACATCTATGCCATTGGCCTCAACTACTCCTTGTGGGAGCGAGTTCCCCATTCTCACCATTCTCTGGGTAAAGAAGTTTCTCCTGAATTCCCTCCTGGATTTATTGGTGACTTTTATATTTATGGCCCCATAAATATGATGAGATTCTGTTAATCTGACCAGTATGTTGTTGTACTTTGTCTTTTTCTGATGAATGAAACATTACTGAGCTCCTGTACCCGTGTTATGGGATGAAGTGCCAGACAAGTAAAGGTACAATGTCTGGGTGTGAATCTGATAATAACCTCATGGACCGTATAGGTATGATAACCAGACGGGCTTGTGGTTATAGTCTGGTCACAGATGGACTAAATTCACTGAATTAGCAGGAGTTCAGGAGGCGGTCAACAGACGGGTCCAAACAATCCCATTTCCTGAGCGGTAACCAAGCTTGTGTACAAGAACATGCCACTTAAGTCGTTGTCAGTTGGAACAGACTCGAGAAGATCGTGCACGAATCCACTGTACTTCTATTCTCCAGATTGAGGGAATTATCACCCGATCTGTGTTATGCAGCGCTCTTAATAAAGCCTGGAGAGACAATTTGTGTTCTTCTGAGCTTGATTATCTGGCATCCGAAACCCTGGGACTCCCGATCATTAGAGTCAACCTCAGTGTCTGGAAAGGGATTCCCTGGTATATCCCACCCGCTGACACACCAGAGTGTCCACAGTGTGACTGCGGTGGGTCGATTCCACTGTTTCCGATGCCTTTAATCACATCCAGGACTGAAACGTGTTAATTCAGGCAACTGGGGCATGTTAATGTTAAAACCCCAATAACTGGGCTGGATTTAAAGATTATTCCCTGTTCTCTCAGTACCCGTGAGCAGAGAGAAGCTGATGTTATAGAATCATAGAGCACAGTAGGATGCCTTTCGGCCCATCGTGCTGGTGCCGGCTCTCTGAAAGAGCGATGCAATTAGTCCCACTGCCCTGCTCTTTCATAAGAACATAAGAAGTAGGAGCAGGAGTAGGCCATACGGCCCCTCGGGCCTGCTCTGCCATTCAATAAGATCATGGCTGATCTGAATCTACACTCACGTCCACTTCCCTGCCCTCTCCCTGTAACCCCTAATTCCCTTATCTGCTAGGAAACTGTCTATCTCCATTTTAAACGTATTTAATGTTGCAGCTTCCACAGCTCTCTGGGGTAGCAAATTCCATAGATTTACCACCCTCTGAGTGAAGAAGTTTCTCCTCATCTCAGTTTTGAAAGGGCAGCCCCTTATTCTAAGATTATGCCCCCTAGTTCTAATCTCACCCATCAGTGGAAACATCCTCCCCGCATCCACCCGATCAAGCCCCCTCACAATCTTATATGTTTCGATAAGATCGCCTCTCATTCTTCTGAACTCCAATCAGTAGAGTCCCAGTCTACTCAACCTTTCCTCATACGTCAACCCCCTCATCTCCGGAATCAACCGAGTGAACCTTCTCTGAACTGCCTCGACAGCAAGTATATCTTTTCTTAAATACGGAAACCAAAACTGCACGCAGTATTCCAGGTGTGGCCTCACCAATACCCTGTATAACTGAAGCAAGACTTCCCTGTTTTTATACTCCATCCCCCTTGCAATAAAAGCCAAGATTCCATTGGCCTTCCTGATCACCTGCTGCACCTGCATACTAACTTTTTGGCCTAGAAATTCAGTTAGGGGCGCCCAGCTCGCCTGGGCGCCGGAATTACCGCTGCGCGCGGAGCCACTTGCGCCAGCGGGATATTCAGTTTCAGCGCCCCAAGTGGAAGCCGGCCGCTAAACAAGGGTTTCGGCGCCCCGCTTGGGGCGCTGAAACTGAATATCGGCGTGCAAAGTGCCGCAGCGCCACCCGCTGCGGCACGGCAGCCTGCGGTACTGCAGGCCTTCCTCTCATTCTTAAGGGGGAGGTGCCTGCAACAGCGCGATCCCCGCTCGCGAGTGCCGGCAAATGAGCCCGGCACCAAGGAGAAGTGCCGGGCTCTCTGGAAACAGCCGGCAATGCCGCGGGGGTGGGGGGTGTAGGAGGCCGGGGACGGAGGTGCGGGCAGGCGGCCGCCCCGCACCTCCACCTTAATTTGCGCCACTACTGCCACAGGTAGGCCCCTGTGTACCGGTCGCTGTTTGCGGCCGGCACGGAGGAGGCGGCCGCAACCAAATATGGCCAGCGGGGCGCTGCGCACACCAAGATGTCATCGGTGGCGGCGCAGCGCTACAGTGTAACGCCGCCATTAGCGCCCCGCTAAATTTCGCTGGAGGTTCGGACACTGGCGCAAAAGCCCTCTTTGGGCGCAAACTTGTGGCGCAGGCCACTGATTTTCTAGGCCTTTGTGTTTCATGCACCAGGAGCCCCAGATCCCTTTGTACTGTAACACTTTGCAGTTTCTCTACATTTAGATAATAACTTGCTCTTTGATTTTTTCTGCCAAAGTGCATAACCTCACACTTTCCAACATTATATTGCATCTGCAAAATCTCTGCCCACTCACTTAGCCTGTCTATGTCCTTTTGCAGGTTTTTTATGTCCTTCTCACTCACTGCTTTCCCTCCCATCTTTGTATCATTGGCAACCTTGGATACGTTGCACTCGGTCCCTTCCTCCAAATCGTTAATATAGATTGTAAAGAGTTGGGGTCCCAGCACTGACCCCTGCGGAACACCACTAGTTACTGATTGCCAGCCCGAGAATGAACCATTTATCCCAACAGCCCTGCAAATTTCTGCCTTTAATATATATCCGATTCCCTTTTGACAGTTACTATTGAATCTGCTTCTACCTCCCATTCAGGCAGTGCATTCCAGATCATCACAATTCGCTGGGTAAAAAAAGTCTCCTCATTTCCTCTCTAGATGCTTTTGCCAATGATCTGAAATCTGTGTCCTCTCGTTACCGACCCTCCTGCCAGTGACAACAGCTTCTCCTTGTTTGCTTGATCAAAACCCCTCATAATTTTGAGCACCTCGATCACAGCTCCACTTAACCGTCTCTGCTCCAAGTTATATTGCCATTGTTTTGTGAATTGTTGCTGTGATCGAGGTGCTGGATGTCCGTGCCTGGGGAATGGGACATTCTATCCTCGTGAGCACTGAGTGTCAGCATCCAGCAATCTCTGGTCAGGGGCTGTCTTTTTAAACTGCCTCACCTGAGCTTTTTGACTCCCTGGTTACATTATTAAACATTTCAGTGTTTTTGCAGAGTGACCAAGGCTGAACAGATAAATGTGAGGTATTACATTTTGGGAGGAAGAATGGGGAGGTCACTTATCACTGGGAGGGTGTGAGTCTAGGTGAGGTAGAGTAACAAAGGGATCTCGGAGTACAAATACACAAATCACTAAAAGTTGCGACACAGGTTAGCAAGGCCATAAAAAAAGCAAACCAAGCACTAGGGTTTATTTCTGGAGGGATAGAATTGAAAAGTAGTGAAGTTATGCTAAACATAAGAACATAAGAAATAGGAGCAGGAGTAGGCCAATCGGCCCCTCGAGCCTGCTCCGCCATTCAATAAGATCATGGCTGATCTGATCCTAACCGCCATTCTACTATCACAGAACCATCTCCTGAATCTAACAGAATTAGACACATGAAATAGGAGCAGGATCAGGCTACAAGGCCCCTGGGCCCGCTCCGCTACCCACAGGGCCATGTCCGATCCGAACCTAGACTCATGTCCAAATTCCTGCCCACTCCCCATAACCCTTAATTCCCTTTACTTCTAGGAAACTGTCTATTTCTGTTTTAAATTTATGTAATGATGTAGCTTCTACAGGTTTTTGGGGCAGCATATTCCATGGACCTACCACCCTCTGAGTGAAGTAGTTCCTCCTCATCTCAGTTTTGAAAGAGAAGCCCCTTATTCTAAGACTATGCCCACTAGTTCTAGTTTCACCCATCATCGGGAACATCCTCCCCGCATCCACCCGATCCAACCCCGTCACAATCTTATATGTTTCAATAAGATCGCCTCTCATTCTTCTGAACTCCAATGAGTAGAGTCCCAATCTACTCAACCTCTCCTCATATGTCCATCCCCTCATCCCCGGGATTAACCGAGTGAACCTTCTTTGTACTGACTCGAGAGCAAGTATATCTTTTCTTAAGTATGGACACCAAAACTGTAGTGTATGTACCCTTAAGAGGAACTATGTTTTTGAAGCCCCTGTATTCTGTAGTACCAGTAGTGACCACTCGGATATATAAGCCTGTGTAGCATCTTGTGTTGTTAGTTCACCTCCAGACTTTGTTCAGTAAACACTTGTTAAATCAACTTCTGCATTCCGTGTCTCCATTAACACACGGATCTAACAGTGGCGATGAGTTAGAAACGAACTTACCTGCAATTCGGCAGCACCTCAAGGGGATCGATTCCTCAGACGAAGGTCGAAGCCAGAAGCAAGAAAAAAAACCCAAAAAACTGTGGTTTCCCCAGCTAAACGGGCTGGTGGCAGGTAGTGCACTGATCCTTCCTGGGCTGCGGTGGGCTAGAGCTCGATCGGGTGGCTCTGTAACAGGGCCGGGCAGCGAGTCGGGAAGCTGAAGCAAAGAGAGAGAGAGGGTGGAGCACTCAGGGCGTGGCCAGTGCTGCAAAGCAGGTCGGCGTTCGGACCGAGCAGAGGGAGGGGAAAGTCCCAGAGGGTCCGCTCCATGATGGGAATGGTTCTCCAAGTAACGGAGAAACTATTGAAGCGATATATTAAAAAAAATAGAAATACTGCGAAAAGCTGCAGGTCGCAACGGGAACCGCGGAGAACAGCGTTGGCAACAGCGGCAGTGGCGGGAAAGCACGGGAGGCACCATCTTAACTCGGCGGGGAAGAAAGAAAAGTGCGGGAGGCGCCATTTTGATCCATCGGGGACGGAGGAAAAGCACGGGAAGCGCCATTTTAGATTTTCAAGATGCCGAAGACTGGCAATATTACTGCTTTCGATAGTGATATAGAAGATTGGACCACATATGTGGAAAGGGTGGAGGTATATTGCAAGGAGAATGAAGTAGCGGATGATAAAAAGGCATCGGTACTTCTAAATCTGATGGGCGCAAGGACATACAGGCTGTTACGAAACTTGATCACTCCAGCCACGAAACTTGATCACTCCAGCCAAACCGATGGACAAGAATTTTAATGAGATTGTTGATACCTTAAAGGAGCACTTAAACCCAACAGCGCTGCTGATAGCGGAATGATTCAAATTCTTCAGGAGGAATCAGCACAAGAATGAAAGTAACGCTGATTACCTCACCGAATTACGAAAGCTGTCAAAGCACTGCCAATTCGGGGCAGGCCTGGCAGATTCTCTACAAGACAAATTCGTCTGCGGTCTCCTAAGCGAAGGAACACAGAAAAGACTACTTTCTGAGAAAGATTTAACACTGGACAAGGCTTTCAGTGTGACTGTATCATACGAAGCAGCAGCAAGATGAGCTGCAGAGATACAGCAAAAGCCACAGGACTTCGGCACCCATGAAATGACATGGGGTTTTGAGAGATGTTATCGCTGCGGCAGATCCACCCATGACCAGAAGGACTGCTGGTTCAAGGACAAAGCATGCAGGCAATGCGGAAAGATGGGACACATTGCACGTGTGTGCAGATCCGGAAAGAATCCGCTGACAGTAAAAAGGTCAATAAGGAAAAGTACAGAAAGGTACAAATGATGACGGACAGTAGCTCCGAAGACCAGAAGAGCGATAGCGACTCCGGAAACAAGAGACTAAGCTGTCTCAAATTACATAATGTAATTGCGAAAGAAGATTACCAGACCATTTGGGTTACCCTCACGATAGCGGGGTCCCCAGTCAAAATGGAGCTAGATACAGGATCAGCTCTGACCGCCATGAGTCAATGGGATTACGAGCGGCTATTTCCACATATACCTTTGAAAGACACATCCATTGTCTTGAAGACATATACGGGGCAGAAAGTATACCCCAGAGGGAAAATAAGGGTGCCTGTTGTATACAACGGCAAGGAAATACAGAAGTTGTATTTATACATTCTGCAAGATGGTGGTCCACCGTTGTTGGGACGTGAATGGATCAGAAAGATAAGTTTAGACTGGCACTCCATTCAGGCACCGACGGTGACCAGTAAGAAAAAAAACGATGATGATGTCATACCTGGACGATTAAAAGAAATTTGGCTAACACCAAAGAAGTGTTTCAACAGGAACTAGGAACCCTGAAAGGCGCCACCGCCTCAATAAAAGTGGAAGATGCGGCAATTCCCAAGTTTTTTAAGGCAAGGCCGGTGCCATACGCAATTCGTCCAGCCATCGAGGCAGAGCTGGAGAATTTGGAAAAAGCAGGCGTGTTATCCAAGGTAGATTGGAGCGAGTGGGCAACACCCATCGTCCCGGTCATGAAGAAAACGTTGAATAATGATAAATCTGAAGAACAGAGAAAAGTTCGCATCTGTGGGGACTTCAAGGTGACTGTAAACCCGGTTCTTCACATGGTACAGTATCCTCTTCCGAGGATAGAAGATATTTTCGCCTCACTATCCGGAGGGAAACGTTTCACCAAAATTGAATTAGCACAGGCATATCTACAGATGGAGGTTGAGGAGGCCTCTAAAAAGTATCTCACAATAAACACACACAAAGGCCTGTACCAGTACAATTGACTGGTTTTCGGAGTGGCATCAGCTCCAGCTATCTGGCAAAGAGCTATGGAGCAAGTCCTGCAAGGGATTCTGGGGACTCAATGCTACCTAGACGACATCCTTGTAACAGGAGAAAACGACAACGAGCACCTTGCCAACTTGGAGCAGGTGCTCACGAGGCTGAGAGAACGGGGCCTACGAGCAAATCGCCCCAAGTGCGAATTTTTCCAGAAACAAATATCATATTGTGGCCATGTCAATAACGAAGAAGGGTTGCATAAGTCACCTGAAAAAATCGAAGCAGTCGTAAAGGCCCCAGTGCCTGAAAATGTCTCACAATTAAGGTCGTTCCTGGGATTAGTAAATTACTATCATAAATTTTTACCAAACTTGTCGACGGTTCTGCACCCTCTTAACACACTGCTACAAACGGGAGTAGTTTGGAAATGGAGCGAAGACTGTAAACGTGCCTTCCATAAATGCAAAGGCTTGATCACGTCCAGGGAAGTGTTGGCTCATTACAACCCATCACTGCCAATCAGACTGGCGTGCGATGCATCCCCTTACGGTGTGGGAGCGGTATTATCACATAGATTCCCTGATGGCTCAGAGCGGCCGATAGCTTTTGCGTCACGCTCATTGAACTCAGCTGAGCGTAACTATGCCCAGATCGACAGGGAGGCACTCAGCCTGGTGTGGGGGGGTGAAGAAATTCAACCATTACATACACGGACAAAAATTTACCTTGTTGACTGACCATCAACCCCTCGTCTCCATATTCAACCCTAAAAATGGTGTTCCCATTATGACAGCGCAAAGGCTGCAGAGGTGGTCCCTTTTCCTAGGGGCACACCAATATGACATAGAATACAAAGGAACAAAACAGCATGGGAATGCTGACGGATTATCGCGCCTACCATTGCCAACGGTGGAAGAGGCGCCTACAGTGGACCCAGTGGAGGTGTTCCACTCAACCATAGTGGAATGTCTACCGGTGACAAATTCTACCATTGAAAAGGAAACGCGAAATGACCCGACTCTCTCATGAGTCTACGATTTAACGGTGAATGGGTGGCCAGCACATGGCGAACCACTGTTGCCAGCATTCTCGCAAAGAAGAGAACAGCTGTCAGTGTGCCGAGGAACCTTGATGTGTGGATCCAGCGTGGTGATTCCACCCAAACTCAAGGATAGAGTGCTAAAAGAGCTTCACGAGGGGCATCTGGGTGGAGTGAAAATGAAGAACTTAGCCAGAGCGTGTGTGTGGTGGCCAGGTACCGATGGAGACATCGAAGAAATGACCAAGAGCTGTCTAGGATGCCAGAAGGTCCAAAACGCCCCACCACAAGCCCCTCTACATCCATGAGAGTGGCCCTCATCTCCATGGCAAAGGGTACATATTGACTTTGCTGGTCCATTTATGGACTTAATGTTCTTAATCGCGGTGGATGCATACTCCAAGTGGCCGGAGGTAATAAAGATGTCCTCCAGCACCACGGAAAAAACCATCACAGTATTAAGGACCATATTCACCAGGAATGGGCTGCCTGAACAGATCTGTTCTGATAATGGACTGCAATTTGTGTCCGAAGAATTCAGGAAGTTCTTAAAAAACAATGGGGTTAAGCACTACACATCCGCCCCATACCATCCCGCCACCAATGGATTGGCTGAAAGGTTTGTCCAGACCTTCAAGAAGGCCTTAAAGGCCATGGGTAATGAAGACATAAATCTACAACATAAGGTAGATAACTTCTTGTTTGCATACAGGAGTGCAACACATGTGGTTACAAACCAAACACCCGCCATGATGTTTCTCAATAGAAGCCTAAGATGCCGGCTGGATTTGGTCAAGCCAAACATCAGAAGGGACGTAGAGAACTGGCAATTTCAAAGCATGAATGAAAGGCCAACTAGAACCTTCCAGATAGGTCAACCAGTTTTGGCCCGGGACTACCGTATCGAGAAATGGCAGCCTGGAACTATTTGCACACGACTAGGACCACTGATGTATACCGTGGACATTGGAGAAAGCATAATAAGGCGCCATGCTGACCAGATCATAGAGTCATCCGAAAAAGGACAACCTGCACCACAACTCTATATGCCTAGTGATGAAGCAGAGATACCCATAGTATGTACCTCTGATCCGGTGATACTGGAACCAGATGAACCCGACACTGGCATTGAAGCCGAATCGACCTTGCCAAAAGAACCTACTACACCACCGAGGCGTTATCCGGACCGAGTCAGGAAGCCTCCAGAGAGACTGAATTTGTAATTGATTAACTTCAGCAAATGTGTATATTATTGTTCTTGTAAAAATGTTATTTAATGATTACTTAAAATGTTATGAACTATTTATCTAAAAGGGGAGGAATTGTAGTGTATGTACCTTTAAGAGGAACTATGTTTTTGAAGCCGCTGTATACTGTAGTACCTGTAGTGACCACTCGGGTATATAAGCCTGTGTAGCGTCTTGTGTTGTTAGTTCACCTCCAGACTTTGTTCAGTAAACACTTGTTAAATCAACTCCTGCATTCTGTGTCTCCATTAACACACGGACCTAACAAAAACTGTATGCAGTATTCCAGGTGCGGTCTCACCAATACCTTGTACAACTGAAGCAATACCTCCCTATTTTTATATTCTATCCCCCTAGCAATGAAAGCCAACATTCCATTGGCCTTCTTAATCACTTGCTGCACCTGCATACTAACCTTTTGAGTTTCGTGCACCAGGACCCCCAGATCCTTTGTACTTCAGTACTTTCCAGTTTCTTGCCATTAAGATAATAACTTGCTCTACGATTTTTCCTGCCAAAGTGCATAACCTCACACTTTCCAGTATTGTATTCCATCTGCCAAATCTCTGCCCACTTACTTAGCCTGTCTATGTCCCCTTGCAGGTTTTTTATGTCCTCCTCACTCACTACTTTCCCTCCCATCTTAGTATCATCTGCAAACTTTGGTATGTTACACTCGGTCCCCTCCTCCAAATCGTTAATATAGATTGTAAAGAGTTGGGGACCCAGCACTGACCCCTGCGGAACACCACTAGTTACTGATTGCCAGTCTGAGAATGAACCATTTATCCCAACTCTCTGCCTTCTGTTAGATAGCCAATCCTCTATCCATGCCAGAATATTACCCCCAATCCCGTGATTTCTTATCTTAAGCAATAATCTTTTGTGTGGCACCTTGTCAAATGCCTTTTGGAAGTCTAAATACACTACGTCCACTGGTTCCCCTTTATCCACCCTGTATGTTACTTCCTCAAAGAACTCCAACAAATTTGTCAAACATGACTTCCCCTTCATAAAACCATGCTGACTTTGTCCTACTAAATTATGATTATCCAAATGTCCTGTTACTGTCTCCTTAATAATGGACTCCAAAATTTTACCTACCACAGATGTTAGGCTAACCGGTCTATAGTTTCCAGCCTTCTATCTACTGCCCTTTTTAAATAAGGGTGTTACATTAGCAGTTTTCCAATCTGCCGGGACCTTTGCCGAGTCCAGGGAGTTTTTGAAAATTATTACCAATGCATCCACAATCCCTACCGCCACTTCCCTCAAGACCCTAGGATGTAAACCATCAGGTCCAGGTGATTTATCCGCCTTGAGTCCCATTATTTTACCGAGTACCACTTCCTTAGTGATTTTGATCATGTTTAGCTCCTCCTCCGCTATAGCCCCCTGTTTGTCCAGTGTTGGGATATTCTTAGTGTCCTCTACTGTAAAGACTGATACAAAATATTCATTGTGTTTTTGCCATCTCCATATTTCCCACCATTAATTTCCCGGTCTCATCCTCTAAGGGACCAACATTTACTTTAGCCACCCTTTTTCTTTTTATATTTTTTGCTAATTTACTTTCATAATCTATCTTCCCTTTCTTAATCAATCTTTTTGTTATTTTTTGCTGTCTTTTAAAGTTTTCCCAATCCTCTATCCTCCCACTAGATTTGCCTACCTTATATGCCCTTGTTTTTAGTCGAATACTATCCTTAATTTCTTTACTTAGCCATGGATGGCTGTCTTTTCTTTTACACCCTTTTCTTCTCAGAGGAATATTTTTTTTTTGTAAGTTTAAAATAACTCCTTAAATGTACACCACTGATCATGTATCGTCTTACCCTTTAATCTATTTTCCCAATCCACTCTACTCAATTCCACTCTCATACCTTCACTTATCCTTTATTCAAGCTTAGCACGCTTGTTTGAGATCCAACCTTCTCGCCCTCAACTTGTATCGAACCTTGGTTAGACCACACTTAGAGTACTGTGTACAGTTCTGGTCGCGATAATATAAAAAGGATATAGAGGCACTGGAGAGGGTGCAGAGAAGATTTACAAGGATGATACCAGAAATGCGAGGGTATACATATCAGGAAAGGATGAACAGGCTGGGTCTCTTTTCTCTTGAAAACAGAAGGCTGAGGGGTGACCTAATAGAGGTCTTTAAAATTTTGAAACATTTTGATAGAGTGGATACAGAGAGAATGTTTCCACTTGTGGGGAAGAGCATAACTAGAGGCCTCAATATAAGATAGTCACCAAGAAATCCAATAGGGAATTCAGAAGAAACTTCTTTACCCAGAGAGTGGTGAGAATGTGGAACTCGCTGCCACAGGGAGTGGTTGAAGCGAATAGTATCGATGCATTTAAGGGGAGGCTAGACAAGCATATGAGGGAGAAGGGAATCGAGGGTTATGCTGATAGATTTAGATGAGGAAAGACGGGAGGAGGCTCGAGTGGAGCATAAACACCGGCATGGACTGGTTGGGCCGAATGGCCTGTTTCTGTGCCGTATATCCGATGTAATCCTATGTCAAGTATCCCAGCTGGCTTAGCTCCAGGCACTTTAGCTCAGTGGGCAGCACTCTCACCTCTGAGTCAGAAGGTCGTGGGTTCAAGTCCCAGTCCAGAGACTTGAGCATAAAAATCTAGGCTGACACTCCAGTACTGAGGGAGTGCTGCGCTGTCAGAGGTGCCGTCTTTCGGATGAGATGTTAAACCGAGGCCCCCGTCTGCTCTTTCAGGTGGATGTAAAAGATCCCATGGCACTACATTGAAGAAGAGCAGGGGAGTTCTCCCCGGTGTCCTGGGGCCAATATTTATCCCTCAATCAACATCACTGAAATAGATTATCTGGTCATTGTCACATTGCTGTTTGTGGGAGCTTGCTGTGCGCCAATTGGCTGCTGTGTTTCCTACATTACATCAGTGACTACACTTCAGTGGTTCTTCATTGGATGTAAAGCGCTCCGGGACGTCCTGAGGTTGAGGCGCTATATAAATGCAAGTCTTTCTTTCTCAGCAAGAGGGCGAGTGTCAGTGGTTGGAGGGAGGAGCTCAGTGTTGTCACTGGGTGGACACAGACAGATTGAAGCTAAAAGACAGAGAATGCTAAAGTTTGGAATGATAACACCCAAAGTCAGGAGTTGGGCCCTTTGCCTAGACATGGGAGCTGGTTGCTAAGAGACCCACAGACCTAATAACACTGCAAACTGCTCAGGCAGCAGACTTGTTGCAACATGTGAGGTCATTAGTGAGTTGGTGCCCAGACAACAGAGGCTTGCGCATTCCTGAGGGAGACAAACTGGTTCTGTAACCGGGAGAACAGTTTGAGGGACCACGATAGGGTTCCCCTTGTCCTCACCTTTCACCCCACCAGCCTCCACATTCAACGGATCATCCTCCGCCATTTCCGCTACCTCCAAAGTGATCCCACCACCAAACGCATCTTCCCCTCCCCTCCCCTTTCAGCATTCCCTAGGGACCGCTCCCTCCGAGACACCCTAGTCCACTCCTCTATCACCCCCAGCACCTGTTCCCCTTCGCCTGGCACCTGCCCGTGCAAGCACAGGAGATGTAACACCTGCCCCTATACCTCCCCCCTTCCCACTGTCCAGGGCTCCAAACACCCCTTCCAGGTGAAACAGCGATTTACTTGTACTTCTTACAATCTAGTATACTGTATTCGCTGCTCACGATGTGGTCTCCTCTACATTGGGGAGACCAAACGCAGATTGGGTGACCGCTTTGCGGAACACTTCCGTTCAGTCCATAAGGGTGACCCCGAGCTTCCGGTCGCCTGTCATTTTAATTCACCGCTCCATTCCCACTCGGACCTCACCGTCCTTGGCCTCTTGCATTGTTCCACAGAAGCTCAACTTAAACTCGAGGAACAGCACCTCATCTTCCGATTAGGCACTTTGCAGCCTTCCGGACTCAATATTGAGTTCAACAATTTCAGATCATAACCTCGGCCCCTATTACATTTTACTTATATTTTTTATCCACCCCTTTGCGGTTTCTCCCTTCCCCCCCCTTTCCTTTTTTTTCTCTCTCCCACATGGCAGCTGCCTCTCATTCTGCCAGAACATTTCACACCTAATCTGAGCCGTCTTTTGTCTCCACCATCACCATCTCGTCTCGTTCTGAATCCCTCTTAATGTCTCTTCACTTCTTTTGTTCTGTCCCAGCCCTGCCTTTCGATCTATTTCATTTCCTTTCCAGTTTTGATAAAGGGTTAGACCCGAAACATCGACAGTTAATTTCTCTCCACGGATGTTGCCTGGCCTGCTGAGTTTTTCCAGCATTTTCTGTTGTTATTTTGGATTTCCAGCATCTGCAGTATTTTGCCATCGAACAGGTTGAGGGAGTCACCCTACGTGGGACGGCTCGTCCGAGGTGTTAACACAGAGTCAGCTTGGGAATGGGATGATCAATGAATCATAGAATCATAGAAATTTACAGCACAGAAGGAGGCCATTCGGCCCATCTTGTCCGTGCCGGCCGACAAAGAGCTATCCTCCCTAATCCCACTTTCCAGCACTTGGTCCGTAGCCTTGTAGTTTACGGCACTTCAAGTGCATATCCAAGTACTTTTTAAATGTGATGAGGGTTTCTCCCTCTACCACCCTGTCAGGCAGTGAGTTCCAGACCCCCACCACCCTCTGGGTGAAAAACATTTCTCCTCAAATCCCCTCTAAACTTCCGACCAATTACTTTAAATCTGTGCCCCCTGGTTATTGACCTCCCTGCTAAGGGAAATAGGTCCTTCCTGTCCACTCGATCTAGGCCCCTCATAATTTTATACGCCTCAGTTAAGTCTCCCCTCAGCCTCCTCTGTTCCAAAGAAAACAACCCCAGCCTATCCAATCTTTCCCCATAGCTAAAATTCCCCATCCCAGGCCACATCTCCGTAAATCTCCTCTGCACCCCCTCTAGTACAATCACATCCTTCCTGTAATGTGGTGACCAGAACTGCACGCAGTGTTCTCGCTGTGGCCTAACTAGTGTTTTATACAGTTCAAGCATAACCTCCCTGCTCTTATATTCTATGCCTCGGCTAATAAAGGCAAGTATCCCGTGTGCCTTCTTAAACACCTTATCTACCTGTCCTGCTACCTTCAGGGATCTGTGGACATGCACTCCAAGGTCCCTCTGATCCTCTGCACTTCTCAGTGTCCTACCATTTATAGTGTATTCCCTTGCCTTGTTAGCCCTCCCCAAATGCACTGCCTCACACTTCTCCAGATTGAATTCCATTTGCCACTGTTCTGCCCACCTGACCAGTCCATTGATATCTTCCTGCAGTCTGCAGCTTTCTTCTTCATTATCAACCACACGGCCAACTTTTGCATCATCTGCAAACTTCTTAATCATACTTCCTACATTCAAGTCCAAATCATTGATTTATACCACAAAAAGCAAAGAACCCAGTACTGAGCCCTGCAGAACCCCATTGGAAACAGCCTTCCAGTCACAAAAACACCCTTCGACCTAGGCCCAACCATCTTCAGCTGTTTCATCAATGACCTTCCCTCCATCATAAGGTCAGAAGTGGGGATGTTCGCTGATGATTGCACACTGTTCAGCACCATTTGAGACTCGTCAGATACTGATGCAGTCCGTGTCCATATGCAGCAAGACCTGGAAAACATTCAGACTTGGGCTGACAAGTGGCAAGTAACATTCGCACCACACAAGTGACAGGCAATGACCATCTCCAACAAGCGAGACTCTAACCATCTCCCTGATGCGCTATCAATTACTCATAAAAGACGGAGAGTTAGGAGAGTAATTAAAAGGCTTTTATTAACAAAGAACAGAGCATGCCTCTCTTGGTTGACTGGTTTCCAAGAAGGCAGGGGGCTGCAGAGCAGCCACCTTTATACCTGGGCATGTGGGTGGAGCCAGGGGCGGAGCCAGCTGAGGCATGCCTAGATACAACAGTGTGCAACAACAACAACGGTGAACAACAATAACAGTGGTTTACCACATTCACCCCTTGTTTAAAATTGAGTCCGGCGGGGTGAAGTGTACTAAAAGTTCGTGTAAGTAAGTCTATCAGGTGGCCTTGTATGCTGTCCTGATCGTCGTGGTGGCGGCGGTGATGGTGCAGCATCCAACGTTGAATCTGGCATCTCATTGAGTGGTTGGGTGGTCAATGACGGGTTCTGGGGCTGCGGCATTCTGTCTACAGGGGTTGGGTTGTGGGTAGTGGTGGATGGCAATGGTAGTGTTTCAGGGGCACCCGAAGGTGCGAGGTCTCGTATGGAGACTGTGTCCTCCCGCCCGTCCGGGTACGCCACGTAAGCATACTGGGGGTTGGCGTGGAGGAGGCTCACCCTCTCGACCAGGGGGTCCATTTTATGGGACCTCACGTGCTTCCGCAGTAGGACGGGTCCTGGAGACGTCAGCCATGTCGGTAGCGAGGTCCTCGATGTGGACTTTCTGGGGAAAGTGAACATTTTTTCATGGGGGGTGGCATTGGTGGCCGTACAAAGCAGTGACCGAATGGAGTGGAGCGCCGCAGGGAGGACCTCCTGCCAGCGAGAGGTCGGAAGGCCCTTAGATTTTAAGTTTAAGAGGACGGCCTTCCAAACCGTCACGTTCTCTCTTTCCACCTGGCCATTCCCCCGGGGGTTCACAGAATCACAGAAACCTCACAGTGCAGATAGAGGCCATTTCGGCCCATCGAGCCTGCACCGACACATATCCCACCCGATCCCCGTAACCCCTACACCAACACATATCCCACCCTATCCCCGTAACCCCACATATTTAATCCCCCTAACACTAAGGGTCAATTTTTATCATAGCCAATCAACCTAACCCGCACATGGTTGTAGCTGGTGGTTCTGCTTGTAGCAATACCTCTCGTGAGCAGGTACTAATGGAGTTCGTCGCTCATAAAGGATGAGCCCCGGTCGCTATGGATATAGCTAGGGAAGCCGAACAAGGCGAAAAGGTCATTCAGACCTTTAATGACCGTGGTACTGGTCATGTCTGGGCAAGGGATGGCAAACGGGAAACGGGAGTACTCATCAATTATGTTGAGGAAGTACACGTTGCGGTCAGAGGAGGGGAGGGGCCCTTTAAAATCGATGCTCAGGCGCTCGAAGGGGCGAGTGGCCTTGATCAGGCTTGCTCTGTCTGGCCTATAAAAATGCAGTTTGCACTTGGCACAGATTTGGCAGTTCCTGGTCATGGTCCTGACCTCCTCGATGGAGTAGGGCAGGTTACGGGATTTGATGAAATGGAAGAACCTGGTGACCCCCGGGTGGCAGAGGTCATTGTGGAGGGTCTTCAGTCTAACAACCTGCGCATTGGCGCATGTACCACATGATAGGGCATCTGGGGGCTCATTGAGTTTCCCGGGCCGGTACAAGATATCGTAATTGTAGGTGGAGAGTTCAATTCTCCACCTCAAGATCTTGTCGTTCTTGATTTTGCCCCTCTGCTTATTGTTAAACATAAAAGCTACTGAACGCTGGTCAGTGAGCAGGGTAAATCGTTTTCCGGCCAGGTAATGCCTCCAATGTCGCACCGCTTCCACAATGGCCTGGGCCTCCTTTTCGACAGAGGAGTGTCGAATCTCGGGGCCCTGGAGGGTCCTTGAGAAAAAGGCCACGGGTCTCCCCGCCTGGTTAAGGGTTGCAGCTAGGGCTAAGTCGGATGCGTCGCTCTCCGCTTGGAAAGGGATGGACTCATCCACTGCATGCATTGTGGCCTTCGCAATATCTCTTTTTATGAGAGTGAAGGCTGCATATGCCTCTGCTGTCAGGGGGAAGGAAGTGGACTTGATGAGGGGTCTGGCTTTGTCCGCATAGTTGGGTACCCACTGAGCATAGTAAGAGGAAAACCCTAGGCATCTCTTCAGTGCTTTTTGGCAGTGGGGGAGGGGGAGCTCCATAAGGGGGCACATTCTGTCGGGGTCGGGGCCGATGACTCCATTCTCCACTACGCAGCCAAGAATGGTGAGGCGCGTGGTGCGAAACATACATTTGTCCTTGTTGTATGTTAGATTCAGCCGCTGGGCCGTACGGAGGAATTTCTCTAGGTTAACGTCATGGTCCTGCTGGTCGTGGCCGCAGATGGTGACATTGTCTAGATAGGGGAAGGTGGCCTGCAGCACGTTCTAGTCAACCATTCGGTCCATCTCCCTTTGTAAGACCGAAACCCCGTTGGTGACGCCGAAGGGGACTCCGAGGAAGTGGTAGAGACGACCGTCAGCTTCAAAAGCTGTGTACTGGCGGTCCTCAGCCCTGATGGGGAGCTGGTGGTATGCCGACTTCAGATCAATCGTCGAGAACACCCGGTATTGTGCTATCTGATTGACCATGTCAGATATGCGGGGGAATGGGTATGCATCTAACTGGGTGTAGCGATTGATCGTCTGGCTGTAGTCAATAACTAGGCGCTGTTTTTCGCCAGTCTTCACTACCACCACTTGTACTCGCCATGGGCTAGTGCTACCCTCAATAATCCCTTCTTTCAGGAGTCTTGCTACTTCGGATTTAATGAAGCTCCTATCCCCGGCACTGTACCGCCTGCTTTTGGTAGCGATGGGCTTACAGTCGCGGGTGAGGTTAGCGAACAAGGGGGGGGGAGACTTTAAGCGTGGAGAGGCTGCAAATGGTGCGCGGCGGGCGATTTAAAAGCTGCTGGCTGCAGACTGTGAGTGGGGGGAGGGGTCCGCCGTACGCTAATGTGACACTTTTAAGGTGGCACTGAAAATCCAACCCCAGTAGAACGGCAGCGCAGAGATGGGGCAGGACAAGAAGTTTAAAATTTTTGTATTCTGTGCCCCTTACTGAAAGGGTCACTACACAGTAGCCACCGACGTCTGCTGAATGGGATTTGGAAGCCATAGAGATCTGATGGCGCGTTGGCAGGACCGGGAGAGAGTAACTGCGCACCGTGTCGGGGTGGATAAAGCTCTCCGTGCTCCCGCTGTCGAAAAGGCAGGTAGTGGCGCGGCCGTTTACCGTAATGTCCATCATGGACCTGGACAGTTGGTGAGGGAGAGATTGGTCCAGTGTCACGGAGGCCAGCGTATGGTTGAGCGAGTCGCTGTGGTCGTCAGACGAGGCGGTGGTTGAGTCTGGGTCACCCGCGATTGGAGTTGGAGGCGTCCAAGATGGCGGACAAAATGGCTGCGCCCATGATCCCGATCCCCACGCGGCTGGAGGTGTCCAAGATGGCAGACAAGATGGCTGCCCCCACGGTTCACACGCGGCACTGCTGGCGTTAGCGGTTTTACCTTTGCAGGCGCTGACATAGTGTCCTTTCTTCCCGCAGCCAGAGCAGGTAGCGTTTTTCGCCGGGCAGCGTGCTCTGGGGTGTTTTGCCTGGCCACGAAAGTAACATTTCGGGCCCTTGGACATCGCTGCAGCAGTTGGTGCCGGGGGTGGCGGTCCCATGACCCAAGGTTGCGGCGTCCACGGTGCGGAGCGGTTAGGGGAGAATGCGTCCATATTCCGGTGGGCCGCGTCTAGCGAGAGCGCAAGGGACCCTGCCTTCTTCAGGTCGATTTCGCCCTTCTCCAGCAGTCTCTGCCGGGAGTAGTCGGACTTGAGGCCCGCAACGAAAGCATCTCGGATAAGTCCCTCCGTGTGTGTCGCAGCCGATACCTCTTTACAATCGCAGGCTCGGCCGAGTATCTGTAGTGCCCGTAGGAATGCCTCCACCGATTCCCCGGACTGCTGCTTGCGGGATCTCAGGAGGTGTCTGGCATAAACCGTATTTACCGGGCGTGTGTATTGTCCTTTTAGCAGATCGATAGCCGCCGCGTAGGTAGTCACGTCCTGGATGAGCGTGTAGACTTGGTGGCCCACCTTGGAGGCCAGGATTTTTAGTTTGTTTCCATCTAGTGTCACGGCTGAGGCTTCCAGGTAAGCTTCGAAGCAACGCAGCCATTGTGCAAACTTGGTAGACGAACCCGCCTCTTGAGTGTCTAGGTCCAGGCATGTTGGTCTGAGGGCAGGCAGCAGTGCCTGCTGCTCAGCGTTTGGTGCCGTCATTTGCTGCAGTGCCTGCTGCTCAGCGTTTGGTGCTGACATTTTGTTTTTGTTAATAAAATTGATGCGCTATCAATTACTCATAAAAGACGGAGAGTTAGGAGAGTAACTAAAAGGCTTTTATTAACAAAGAACAGAGCATGCCTCTCGTGGTTGACTGGTTTCCAAGAAGGCAGGGGGCTGCAGAGCAGTCACCTTTATACCTGGGCATGTGGGTGGAGCCAGCGGCGGAGCCAGCTGAGGCAAGCATAGATACAACAGTGTGCAACAACAACGGTGAACAACAATAACAGTGGTTTACCACACTCCCCTTGACATTCAATGGCATTACCATCGCTGAATCCCCCACTATCAACATCCTGGGGGTTACCATTGATCAGAAACTGAACTGGACCAGCCATATAAATACTGTGGCTACAAGAGCAGGCCAGAGGCTGGGAATTCTGCAGCGAGTGCCTCACCTCCTGACTCCCCAAAGCCTTTCCACCATCTACAAGGCACAAGTCAGGAGTGTGATGGGATACTCTCCACTTGCCTGGATGAGTGCAGCTCCAACAACACTCAAGAAGCTCGACACCATTCAGGATAAAGCAGCCCACTTGATTGGCACTCCATCCACCACCTTCAACATTCACTCCCTCCACCACCGGCGCACTGTGGCTGCAGTGTGTACCATCTACAAGATGCACTGCAGCAACTCGCCAAAGCTCCTTCAACAGCACCTTCCAAGCTCGCGACCTCTACCACTTAGAAGGACAAAGGCAGCAGACGCATGGGAACATCACCACCTACAAGTTCCCCTCCAAGCCACACACCATCCTGACTTGGACCTGTATCGCTGTTCCTTCACTGTCGCTGGGCCAAAATCCTGGAACTCCCTTCCTAACAGCATTGTGGGTGCACTTACACCATATGGACTGCAGCGGTTCAAGAAGGCGGCTCACCACCATCTTCTCAAGGGCAATTAGGGATGGGCACTAAACGCAGGCCTAGCCAGCCAGTGACGCCCACATCCCATCAATGAATAAAATTTTTCTTTTTTAATTACCCTTTGTTTCTTGCCTTTGAGCCACATTTGGATCCAACTTGTCACTTTGCATTGGGTCCCACGGGCTTTTACTGTCGTCACCAGTCTGCCATGTAGGAGCTTATCAAAAGCCTTGCTAAAATCCATATAGACTACATCAAACACACTACCCTCATCGACCCTCCTTCTTACCTCCTCAAATAATGCAATCAGGTTAATCATACTTCCTACATTCAAGTCCAAATCATTGATTTATACCACAAAAAGCAAAGGACCTTGGAGTGCATGTCCACAGATCTCTGAGGGTAGCAGGCCAGGCACATAAGGTGGTTAAGAAGGCCTACGGAATGCTTGCCTTTATTAGCTGTGGCATAGAACACAAGAGCAGGGAGGTTATGTTTCAACTGTATAAAACACTAGTTAGGCCTCAGCTAGAGAACAGCGTGCAGTTCTGGTCACCACATTACAGGAAGGATGTGATTGCACTAGAGGGGGTACAGAGGAGATTTACAAGGATGTTGCCGGGAGTAGAGAATCTTAGCTCTGAGGAAAGACTGGATAGGCTGGGTCTGTTTTCCTTGGAACAGAGGAGGCTGAGGGGAGACCTTATTGAGATGTATGAATTTATGAGGGGCCTAGATAAAGTGGATAGAAAGGACCTATTTCCCTTAGCAGAGGGGTCAAAAACCAGGGGGCACAGATTTAAAGTAATTGGGGGAAGGTTTAGAGGGGATTTGAGGGGAAATGTCTTCACCCAGAGGGTTGTGGGTGTCTGGAACTCACTGCCTGAAAGGGTGGTAGAGGCAGGAACCCAAACCACATTTAAAAAGTACTTGGATGTGCCCTTGGGATGCTGTAACCTGCAGGGCTACGGACCAAGAGCTGGGAAGTGGGAATAGGCTGGATCGCTCTTTGTCGGCCGGCGCGGACACGATGGGCCGAAATGGCCTCCTTCCGTGCTGTAGCTTTCTATGATTCTATGAAACGGCCCTCAACAAAAGTCACGAATTCCATCCTCCGCGGCGGTAACCGGTGGACTATCTCTCTTCATCCTTCTCGACCTGTCTGCGAGCTTCACCACGGTTGATCACACCATCCTCCTCCAACGCCTCTCCTCCACTGTTCAGCCCAGTGGGACTTGTTGGTGTGATTACAGGATAGTCGCTGAGCCAGACCCCCGAAACAAGCTCATGGAACAGGAAACATTGAGACGTCTGATTGATAGACTTTATTTCACAAATCAATGGTAAAAGGTGGCTGTTGACAGTGGCAGAAGGTGGGTGGTGGTGTTCCACAAGGATCAGTGCTGGGTCCACTGTTGCTCACAAGTTATATTAACGATTTAGACTTTGGAATCAAAAACACCATTTCTAAATTTGCGGATGACACCAACTTTGGGGAAAAGTCAACACTGATGAGGACTGCAACAAATTACAGGAGGACATTAATAAACTTGCAGAATGGGTATATAATTGGTAAATGAAGTTCAACACAGATAAATGTGAGGTATTACATTTTGGAAGGAAGAATGGGGAGGTCACATATCACTTGGAGGGTGCGAGTCTAGGTGGGGTAGAGGAACAAAGGGATCTCGGAGTACAAATACACAAATCACTAAAAGTTGCGACACAGGTTAGCAAGGCCATAAAAAAAGCAAACCAAACACTAGGGTTTATTTCTAGAGGGATAGAATTGAAAAGTAGTGAAGTTATGCTAAACCTGTATCGAACCTTGGTTAGACCACACTTGGAGTACTGCGTACAGTTCTGGTCACCATATTAGAAAAAGGATATAGAGGCACTGGAGAGGGTGCAGAGAAGATTTACGAGGATGATACCAGAAATGCGAGGGTATACATATCAGGAAAGGATGAACAGGCTGGGTCTCTTTTCTCCTGAAAATAGAAGGCTGTGGGGTGACCTAATAGAGGTGGATAACGAGAGAATGTTCCCACTTGTGGGGAAGAGTATAACTAGAGGCCATCGATATGATAGTCACCAAGAAATCCAATAGGGAATTCAGAAGGAACTTCTTTACCCAGAGAGTGGTGAGAATGTGGAACTCACTACCACAGGGAGTGGTTGAAGCGAATAGTATCGATGAATTTAAGGGGATTACAACAGAAAATGCTGGAAATACTCAGCAGGCCAGACAGCATCCGTGGAGAGAGAAACAGAGTTAACGTTTCAGGTCTGGGACCGTTGATCAGAACTGATGAAGGGTCCCAGACCTGAAACGTTAACTCTGTTTCTCTCTCCATGGATGCTGCCTGGCCTGCTGAGTATTTCCAGCACTTTCTGTTGTTATTTCAGATTTCCAGCATCCACAGTATTTTGCTATTGAATTTAAGGGGAGGCTGGACAAGCATATGAGGGAGAATGGAATAGAGGGTTATGCTGATAGATTTAGATGAGGAATGACGGGAGGAGGCTCGAGTGGAGCTTGGACTGGTTGGGCCGAATGGCCTGTTTCTGTGTTGTACGTCCTATGTAATCCAATGTAACATAGTAAAAACGTCCCAATCAGTTCACAGGAGCACCATCAGACCAAATTTAACACTGACTCATATAAGGAGATATTAGGACAGGTGACCAAAAGCTTGGTGAAAGAGGTAGGGGTTGGGAACCTGTGCAGGGAGACAGAGGAAAGAGAAGCAAGGATAGAAGCAAAAGACAGGAAGGAGAAAAGCAAAAGTGGAAGTCAGAGAAATCAAGGGTGTAAATCAAACAGGGCCACAGTAAATAATAATTCTAAAAGGACTAAGAGTGTTAAAAAAATCAAGCCTGAAGGCTTTGTGTCTTAATGCGAGGAGCATTCATAATAAGGTGGATGAATTAGCTGCACAAATAGATGTAAACGGATATGATATAATTGGGATTACGGAGACATGGCTCCAGGATGACCAAGTCTGGGAATTCAACATCCAGGGGTATTCAATAATCAGGAAGGCGTTGCTGGTTAAAGAGGAGATTAACACAATAGTAAGGAAGGATATTAGCTCTGATGATGTGGAATCTGTATGGGTAGAGCTGAGAAATACCAAGGGGCAGAAAACGTTAGTGGGAGTTGTATACAGACCCCCAAACAGTAATGCTGAGGTTGGGGATGGTATTAAACGGGAAATTAGAGATGCGTGCAATAAGGGCACAGCAGTTATCGTGGGTGGCTTTAATCTACATATAGATTGGGCTAACCAAATTAGTAACAATACTGTGGAGGAGGAATTCCTAGAGTGTATACGGAATGGTTTCCTGGACCAATATGTCGAGGAACCAACTAGAGATCAGGCCATCTTAGATTGGGTATTACATAACGAGAAAGGATTAATTAGCAATCTTGTTGTGCGAGACCCCTTGGGGAGGAGCGATCATAATATGATAGAATTCTTCATTAAAATGGAGAGTGAAGTACTTGACTCAGAGACTAGGATCCTGAATTTAAATAAAGGAAACTACGATGGTATGAGGCGCGAGTTGGGTAGGATTGATTGGGGAATGTTATTCAAAGGGTTGATGGTGGATAGGCAATGGCAAACATTTAAAGATCGCATGAATGAACTACAGAATTTGTTCATCCCTGTGTGGCATAAAAATAAAACAAAAAAGGTGACTCAACCGTGGCTAACAAGGGAAATTAGGGATAGCATAAGATTCAAGGAGAGGCCATATAATTTGGCCAGAAAAAGCAGCAACCCTGAGGATTGGGAGCAGTTTAGGATTCAACAAAGGAGGACAAAGGGATTAATTAAGAGGGGGAAAATAGATTATGAGAGTAAGCTTGCAGGGAACATAAAAACTGACTGTAAAAGCTTCTATAGATATGTGAAGAGAAAAAGATTGGTGAAGTCCAGTGTAGGTCCCTTGCAGTCAGAATCAGGGGAACAAAGAAATGGCAGAACAATTAAATACATACTTTGGTTCTGTCTTAAAAAGGACACAAATAATGTCCCAGAGGTGTCGGGGAACATAGGGTCTAATGAGAGGGAGGAATTGAATGAAACCAGTATTTGTAGGGAAATGGTGTTAGGGAAATTGACGGCATTGAAGGCTGATAAATCCCCAGGGCCTGATAATCTACATCCTAGGGTACTTAAGGAAGTGGCCCTAGAAATAGTAGATGCATTGCTGGTCATCTTCCAAAATTCTATAGACTCTGGAACAGTTCCCATGGATTGGAGGGTAGCTAATGTTACCCCACTATTTAAAAAAGGTGGTAGAGAGAAAACGGGGAATTATAGACCGGTAAGTCTGACATCGGTAGTGGGGAAAATGCTAGAGTCCATTATAAAAGATGTAATAGCAGAGCACTTGGAAAACAGTGACAGAATTGGACAAAGTCAACATGGATGTACAAAAGGTAAATCGTGCTTGACTAATCTACTGGAATTTTTCGAGGATGTAACTGGTAGAATAGACAAGGGAGAACCAGTGGATGTGGTGTAGTTGGACTTTCAGAAGGCTTTCAATAAGGTCCCGCATAAGAGATTAGCGTGCAATGTAAAAGCCCACGGGATTGGGGGTAAGGTACTGTCTTGGATAGAGAACTGGTTGGCAGACAGGAAGCAAAGAGTTGGAATAAACGGATCTTTTTCTGAGTGGCAGGCAGTGACTAGTGGGGTACTGCAGGGATCGGTGCTAGGACCCCAGCTATTCACAATATATATAAATGATCTAGACGAGGGAACTAGATGTAATATCTCCAAGTTTGCAGATGACACAAAGCTGGGTGGGCGTGTGTGCTGTGAGGAGGATTCAGAGAAACTCCAGTATGATTTGGACAGGTTGGGTGATTGGGCAGATGCATGGCAGATGCAGTATAATGTGGATAAATGTGAGGTTATCCACTTTGGTGGCAAAAACAGGAAGACAGATTATTATCTGAACTGCAATAGATTGGGAGAAGGGGAAGTGCAACAAGACCTGGATGTCCTTGTGCACCAGTCGCTGAAGGTAAGCATGCAGGTGCAGCAGGCGGTTAAGGAGGCAAATAGTATGGCACCTCTGAAAGAGCAGTTCTCCCTCAGTACTTCCCTGGCGCATCAGCCTAGATTACGTGCTCAAGTCTCCAGAGTGGGACTCAAACCCATGACCTTCTGACTCTAGAGGTGAGAGTGTCACCCACTGGGCCGAGGCTGACCCCTCTTAAACTCCAGCCTAGTTACTGGGGTTATAATCAGCATCTTCAAACTGCCCCCTGCCCCCCCAACCCCGTAATTGCCTTTATTAACACAGAATAGTCCTTCAAGCGTCGATGCCTCTTGAGGTCCTTGGAGCTTTTGAAACCCTTGTCACAGTCGGAACATTTAAACGGCCTCTCGTCAGTGTGAACCAGCTGGTGATCCCGCAGAGCGGAGGGACGAATGAATCCTTTCCCGCACTCGGAGCACGAGAATGGCCTCTCGTCAGTGTGAACCAGCTGGTGTATCAGCAGGGTGGAGGAGACAGTGAATCCCTTCCCACACACGGAGCAGGTGAATGGTCTCTCCCCGGTGTGAACTCGCTGGTGTACCCGCAGGGTGCTTGATTGAGTGAATCCCTTCCCACACACGGAGCAGGTGAATGGCCTCTCCCCGCTGTGAACTCGCTGGTGTATTCGCAGGGAGACTGAATAACTGAATCTCTTCCCACACACGGAGCAGGTGAACGGCCTCTCCCCGGTGTGAACTTGCTGGTGTGTCAGCATGTTGGATGACTGAGTGAATCCCTTCCCGCACTCGGAGCAGGTGAACAGTCTCTCCCCGGTGTGAACTCGCTGGTGTGCCCGCAGGGAGCCTGAATGAGTGAATCCCTTCCCACACACGGAGCAGGTGAACGGCCATTTCACGGAGTGACTGCGTTGATGAGTCTCCAGCTCGGAGAGGCAACTGAATCCTATCCCGCATTCCTGACATTTGCACGGACTCTCCTCGTTTTGGTTACACTTGTGCCTCCCCAGGCTGCACCTTCGGTTGAATCCACGTCCACACACAAGACACGTGTGCAGTTTGCCTGCATTCTGATTGCTGCTTTCCGCTTCCATATGTCGATGATATTCAGGTCCTGATGAATCAAATGACTGTCAGATCTTCGTGTGAAGTTTGCGTTAAGCTGCCCGTCTGCAATTCCTCCCCTTGCAAGAGACAGTAAAAGAGGTTTATATAAGTAATTCATGTAAATACAGGAGAGAAAATAAAGAAAGACTGGCCTTTATACAGCGCCTTTCACGACCAACGGTTTTACAGCCAATGAAGTACTTTTTGAAGTGTAGTCGCTGTTGTAATGTGGGAAACACTGCAGCCAATTTGCATGATAAATAATGGCCAGGACACCGGGGATAACTCTGCTGCCCTTCTTCGAAATAATGGGATCTTTTATGTCCACCTGAACGTCTCTTCCGAAAGACAGTCCTCCGACAGTGCGGCGCTCCCTCAGTACTGCCGCTCCGTCAGTGCGGCGCTCCCTCAGTACCGTCCCTCCGACGGTGCGGCGCTCCCTCAGTACTGCCCCTCCGTCAGTGCGGCGCTCCCTCAGTACCGTCCCTCCGACGGTGCGGCGCTCCATCGGCACTGCCCCAGAGTATCAGCCAAGATTTATGTGCTGAAGTCCCTGGAGTGGGGACTTCGAATCCACAACTTTCTGACTCAGGGTGCTACCAACTGGCTGGCTCGCAAGGTCTTTCACATCATTGCTAAAGTGCGGTGGCCAGGGGAATTGTCACTGTCCCTTTAATCAGAAGAACACACGAGAGTGGGGAGGGAGTCCCTTTAAATGTGGAGGGGGAGGGAGTCCCTTTAAATGTGGAGAGGCGGGGCCGCGCATGCTCATTCGGCCCCCTCACCACAACACGAGGCTGCCACTGCACCTGCGCGGGTCCTTTGGGGAGCAGAGGGAATGCCTGGCCCGGGGAAGAGGCGGAATAAGCGGCCGGGGTAAAGTAACGTGTTTGGGGAATCGATTTAAATCGAGGTGAGAAGGGGAGCGGAGTGCGAGATTATATAGTATACGAGAAAAACCAAACCTGAGAGTCGGGCGGGCGGGGCCTCCGCGGACGCCGAACGGAGTGGATTGAGCCACGCGGGGTGGCGGAGTGAGCCGGGGCAATGTGATTCTGACTGACGGGAGCTCTGACCAATAGGAAGAGGGCTGAGCTGGGAGGACTGAACTGCGCGGCCTGGTCCTCCAACCAATGGCGGCGCGGCAAGGGGGCGGGGCCTCCTCTCCAGCTCAGGTGCGCTGGGGCCGATTGTGACGCGCTGTCCCCAGGTGAGAGCAGCTCAGTCAGCACAGAGCTGGGGCTGGAATCTGGGAGAGGGGCCGCAGGCAGCGGGCCTGGCAAAGGGGCACAAGCTTCACAATACAAGCTTCTTTCAAATGCACAATTGTTCCCTACACACAGCCTGGGTCACTTTGCAAAAAATACTGTTTAACAATTCATCACAACTCCCCTGCTTTAGGAGAGGCATAGAGTGCAAAAGCAAGGAAGTTATGATGAAACTGTGTAAAAGACTGGAGTCAGCTGTGGCTCAGTGGATAGCAGAGTCAGAAGGTTGTGGGTTCAAATCCCGCTCCAGGGACTTGAGTATATAAAGCGAGGCTGACACTCCAGTGCGGTGCTGAGGGAGCGCCGCACTGTCGGAGGGGCAGTACTGAGGGAGCGCTGCACTGTCGGAGGGTCAGTACTGAGGGAGCGCCGCACTGTCGGAGGGTCAGTACTGAGGGAGCGCCACACTGTTGGAGGGGCAGTGCTGAGGGAGCGCCGCATTGTTGGAGGGGCAGTGCTGAGGGAGCGCCACACAGTCAGAGGGGCAGTACTGAGGGCGCACCGCACTGTCGGAGGGGCAGTACTGAGGGAGCGCTGCACTGTCGGAGGGGCAGTACTGAGGGAGTGCCGCACTGTCAGAGGGGCAGTACTGAGTGAGCACTGCACTGTCGGAGGGGCAGCGCTGAGGGAGCGCTGCAGTGTCGGAGGTGCGGTCCTACGGATGAGACGTTAAACCGAGGCCCCCGTCTGCCCCCTCAGGTGGATGTAAAAGATCCCGTGGTGCTATTTCGAAGAAGTTATCCCCGGTGTTTTGCGCCCAATATTTATCCCTCAATTAACATGACGAAAAAACAGATTATCTGGTCATTATCACATTGCTCTTTGTGGGAGCTTGCTGTGCGCAAATTGGCTGCAGCGTTTCCCACATTACAACAGTGATTACACTTCAAAAGTACTTCATTGGCTGTAAAGTGCTTTGGGACTTCCGGTGGTTGTGAAAGGCAGTTAAGAAGGCAAATGGTATGCTGGCCTTCATTACAAGAGGATTTGAGTACAGGAGTAAAGAAGTCTTACTCCAATTATATCTTCTTCTTTCTTCTTAGGCAGTCCCTTGGAACCGAGGATGACTTGTTTCCACATTAAGAATGAGTTCTCAGGTGTAAGGGTAAACCGGGAGAGCTTCTTCTCCCCGAGACGGACCCTCTGATATAAAGGGTCAACTGGATCCATGTTTATCTGTAATTTAAACAGAGGTCTGGTCGTCTTCCGAGCTCTTTCCCCTAGAGGAGAGGGTAGAATGGGGGTCTTTAGTGTTAAATGGTTTCACCTAGGTCTATTGCTTCCATCGCATACCCATCGGTTCCTGTAGACAAACACACGTATCACTTGTCATTAATACAGTACATGGCCCCATCCAACGGGCCCCATTCCCTTTCTTCCGATAACTTGCGTCATTACTTGTTGACCTATTCTGGGCAACTCGTCGGGTTTAAGTCCAGCATTCTGCCTTTCTAGATCTTTAATCTGTTGTTGGTTCCTTGCTACTTTATTTAGTGCTTGTACCTCCTGATTTAGTTGTACTAAGTATCGCCTTAATCTATCTTGCACTGGTCCTGGTCTTAAACACATATTTTGGTTCTGTCTTCACAAAGGAGGACACAAATAACCTCCCAGAGATGTCGGGAACATAGGGTCTGATGAAAGGGTGGAACTGAATGAAATCAGTATTGGTAGGGAAATGGTGTTAGGGAAATTGATGGGATTGAAGGCCGATAAATCCCCAGGGCCTGATAATCTACATCCTCGGGTACTTAAGTAAGTGGCCCTAGAAATAGTAGATGCATTGCTGGTCATCTTCCAGAACTCGATAGACTCTGTAACAGTACCCATGGATTGGCGGGTTGCTAATGTTACCCCACTGTTCAAAAAAGGTGGTAGAGAGAAAACGGGGAATTACAGACCGGTAAGCCTGACATCGGTAGTGGGGAAAATGCTGGAGTCCATTATAAAGGATGTAATAGCAGAGCACTTGGAAAAAAGTGACCGGATCGGACAAAGTCAACATGGATTTACAAAAGGTAAATCATGCTTGACTAATCTACTGGAATTTTTTGAGGATGTAACTGGTAAAATAGATAAGGGAGAACCAGTGGATGTGGTGTATTTGGACTTTCAAAAGGCTTTCGGTAAGGTCCCGCGTAAGAGATTAGCATGCAAAGTTAAGGCACATGGGATTGGGGGCAAGGTATTGACTTGGATAGAGAACTGGTTGGCAGACAGGAAGCAAAGAGTTGGAATAAACGGCTCTTTTTCCGAGTGGCAGGCAGTGACTCGTGGGATACCGCAGGGATCGGTCCTTGGACCCCAGCTATTCACAATATATATTAATGATCTGGACGAGGGAACTAGATGTAATACCTCCAAGTTTGCAGACGACACAAAGCTGGGTGGGCGTGTGTGCTGTGAGGAGGATGCTGAGAAACTCCAGGATGATTTGGACAGGTTGGGTGATTGGGCAGAAGCATGGCAGAGCAATATAACGTGGATAAATGTGAGGTTATCAACTTTGGTGTCAAAAACAGGAAGGCAGATTATTATCTGAATGGCAATAGATTCGGAGAAGGGGAAGTGCAACGAGACCTGGGCGTCCTTGTGCACCAGTCGCTGAAGGTAAGCATGCAGGTGAGGAAGGATGTTCTTGCCATGGAGGGAGTGCAGCGAATATTCACCAGACTGATACCTGGGATGGCAGGAATGACGTATGAGGAGAGATTGGGTCGATTGGGCTTATACTCGTTGGAGTTTAGAAGAATGAGAGGGGATCTCATTGAAACTTATAAAATTCTAACAGGACTGGATGCAGGAAGGATGTTCCTGATGGTTTCGGAGCCCAGAACCAGGGGTCACAGTCTAAAGATAAGGGGTAAGCCATTTAGGACAGAGATGAGGAGGAATTTCTTCACCCAGAAAGTGGTGAACCTGTGGAATTCTCTACCACAGAAGGCAGTGGAGGCCAATTCATTTAATATATTCAAGAAGGAGTTGGATATATTTCTTAAGGCTAAAGGGATCAAGGGATATGGGGAGAAGGCAGGGACAGGGTACTGAATTTGGATGAACAGCCATGGTCTCATTGAATGGCGGAGCAGGCTCGAGGGGCCGAATGGCCTACTCCTGCTCCTATCTTCTATGTTTCTATGAACCCCAGGACCAGGCCCCTATGGGGAATAGGTATGCAGATCTAGCCGCAAAACTAGCTGCGGAAGACATGCAACCAGAGGACGCGTTCAAAAACGAAATAAATATGGTCATGATAGTCAGTGGGGAACAGGAAGTGAATATAATGGAGCTACAAGAAAATACTAGTAAAGAGCAAAAGGAGAAATGGAGACAAGCTGGCGTGCAATTACAAGATGGAATTTGGAAATGGGGCCCCCGTAACCGGGTGGTGGCACCGGAATGTTGTAGACAACAACTGATGGCGCTATACCATGGTGTAACACATACTGGCTGTGATGAAATATATTCCATTCATCACTGCCTGTTTTCTGTGTCTTCTAACTGCCTGCTTTCTGTGTCTTTTCCCTTCCCCCAGTCCTCATGTATTATGCATTGGAATGTGCTGGAACTGGTTGTGTGCAGGGCTCCGCCCATACCTGGCTCCGTTGTAATCTAACTTCAGTCCGGCATCAGCCTCCTGAAGGTAGACATCTCTCTATTTTACGTGTTATGTTCTGAGTTAATAAAAGCCTTACTTTTGTTCTGCTAACTTCGAGTCTCGGAATAATTGAGGCACATCAATTTTATTAACTCAATTTTCAACACTATGGATCAACTCCTGAAACCCGAACGTTTGGATTTGGATCAACATGCTCCGGACGCATCAGCACGCTTCGGACACTGGTTTGACTGTATGGAATTCTTCCTGGACAATTCCGCAGCCGTCAAAGACGCTACGGACACTGCGAAGATGAGACTCGGAATGCTACGGAATTGGGTAAGCCACCGGGTTTACCCCCTCATCCAAGACGCCGATACGTACCTGGCCGCCTGCAACACCTTAAAGGCGCATTACCAGCAGCCTACGAATGAGGTGTATGCTAGGCATCTACTCGCTACTCGCGCACAGCGACCTGGGGAATCGGTGGAGGAGTTCCTAAGCATCCTGAAAAAGCTTGGCAAGGACTGTAAGTGCCGAGATGTAAAAGCCGCAGTGTACACCGACGAGCTTGTTCGCGATGCCTTTATCACAGGCCTCAGCTCCACTCATATCCGGCAAAGACTGCTGGAAAAAACGGGGTTGGACCTGAAACAGGCTGCGGACACCGCGCGGTCCCTGGAGATGGCCCAGAGAAACTCGGACGCCTACTCTTCAGCCCGCGCCGCCCACGCCGCCACGTGTGCGCCGAGGGCGCCGCCATCTTGGAAGGCATTTTCCCCGCCCGGCAGCCCGACACCGGCGGGGCCCAGCTCTCCCCCCAGAAGCCCTACGACAGCCGCGACGCGTCAAGGACCCAACTGCTACTTCTGCGGGCAGCCAAAGCACACCAGAAACCTGTGCCCGGCGAAAGGCACCACCTGCTTTAAGTGCGGTAAGAAGGGGCACTTCGGGAAGGTGTGCAGAGGGAACCCCGCCAGAAAACCAACCGCCGGAAAACCCGCCACCGCCGCGTGTGCGCCGTGGGAGCGGCCATCTTGGACGCCATCTTGCCCGACCTCGTGGGGTCCGCCATCTTATGAGCAGACAGCGTGGACGCCATCTTGTCTCGATCAGGGCCCTACAGTGGCATCGGTCACAGTGGACCAGACCAGGCCGCATCCGCTATCCAAATCAATGGTGGACATCGAGGTAAACGGGTGCCGGGTTAAATGCTTAATTGACAGTGGAAGCACGGAGAGTTTTATCCACCCTGAACTGGCACAACAACTCTCCCTAAAGGTGGTCCCTGCTCAGGGTACCATCTCTATGGCCGATAAAACCCAGACATCGACCATTCTGGGTTACTGCATGGTACAATTGTGCGTTAACGGAACTGTGTATGATAATTTTAAAGTATTAATCATGAAGAATCTATGTGCGAGCGTGATCTTGGGTTTGGATTTCCAGTGCAACCACCAAAGCATCACGCTCAAGTACGGTGGGTCCCAGCCGCCCCTCACAGTGTGCGGTCTGGCTACCCTGAAGGTAAAGCCGCCTTCGCTATTCGCGAACCTTACCCCTAACTGCCGGCCAATAGCGACCAAAAGCAGGAGGTACAGCTGGGAGGACAGGCGGTTTATCGCGACCGAGGTAGACAGGCTCCTGAAAGAGCGCATTATTGAACACAGCAACAGCCCGTGGCGCGCCCAAGTGGTAGTGGTAAGGGGTAGCGAGAAGAAACGGATGGTGATCGACTATAGTCAAACGATCAACAGGTACACCCTACTAGACGCCTACCCGCTACCCCGCATATCAGAAATGGTGAACCAAATCGCCCAATACCGGGTGTTCTCCACCATCGACCTCAAGTCAGCGTACCACCAGCTCCCTATCAGACCAGAGGACCGCCCGTACACCGCCTTCGAGGCGAACGGACGCCTCTACCAATTCCTCAGAGTCCCCTTTGGGGTGACGAACGGGGTCTCGGTCTTTCAGAGGGAGATGGATCGCATGGTCGATGACCACCACTTGCAGGCAACCTTCCCCTACCTCGACAACGTCACCATCTGCGGTCACAACCAGCAGGATCACGACTCGAACCTCGAGAGGTTCCTGAAAACCGCACAAAAACTCAACCTCACCTATAACGAGGACAAGTGCGTTTTCAACACCACGCGCCTCTGCATACTGGGCAGCGTGGTGGAGAATGGGGAAATCGGACCAGACCCCGACCGATTGCGCCCCCTACGGGAGCTGCCCCTGCCCAACACTCCCAAAGCCCTGAAAAGGTGCCTGGGGTTATTTTCTTACTATTCCCAATGGGTCCCCAACTACTCCGACAAAGCCCGCCCCCTCTTGAAAGCATCCTCTTTTCCGCTCTCTGCTGAGGCCCACGCCGCCTTCAAAAGCATTAAGCAGGATATTGAGCGGGCCACGCTACAGGCAGTGGACGAGAACACTCCATTTCAAGTGGAAAGTGATGCGTCCGACTTTGCCTTGGCGGCCACCCTCAACCAGGCGGGGCGGCCCGTAGCTTTCTTCTCGAGGACCCTCCAAGGCCCCGAGATCAGACACTCCTCCGTGGAAAAGGAGGCCCAAGCCATCGTGGAGGCAGTGCGCCACTGGCGCCACTACCTAGCCGGCAAACGCTTCACCCTACTTACCGACCAGCGATCGGTAGCGTTTATGTTCAACAATAAACAGAGGGGGAAGATTAAAAATGATAAGATTCTTAGGTGGCGGATCGAGCTCTCCACTTTCGAGTACGACATCATTTACCGGCCAGGGGCCCTTAACGAATCCCCTGACGCCCTCTCACGAGGGATGTGTGCCAGCGCCACCGAGGATCGGCTACAGACCCTCCACAACGACCTCTGCCACCCAGGGGTCACGCGGCTGTTCCACTTCATAAAGTCCCGTAACTTACCCTACTCGATTGAGGAAGTTCGGTCTCTGACCAGGAACTGCCGCACTTGCGCTGAGTGCAAGCCTCGGTTCTACCGCCCAGATAGAGCCCACTTAATCAAAGCTACACGGCCCTTCGAGCGGCTCAGCTTAGATTTCAAGGGCCCCCTCCCGTCCGTCGACCGCAATGTTTACTTCCTGAACATTGTGGACGAATACTCCCGTTTCCCATTCGCCTTCCCCTGCCCAGACATGACCAGCGCCACGGTCATTAAATGCCTCAACAGCCTGTTCTGCCTGTTCGGTATGCCGAGCTATATCCACACGGATAGGGGGGCGTCCTTCATGAGTGAAGAGCTACGCCAGTACATGCTGTCCAAGGGGATCGCCACGAGCCGTACCACCAGCTACAACCCCCGGGGTAACGGCCAGGTGGAGCGAGAGAACGGGACAGTGTGGAAAGCAGTCACTCTAGCTCTAAGGACCAAGGGCCTCCCTATCTCCCGCTGGCAGGAAGTCCTCTCGGATGTGCTCCATTCGATACGGTCGCTATTGTGTACGGCCACTAATACCACGCCTCATGAACGAATGTTTGTCTTTCCCCGGAAATCCACCTCGGGCGTATCCATGCCGTCATGGCTCTCCACCCCAGGTCCGGTACTCGTGCGAAGGCATGTGAGGGGCCACAAGACGGACCCTCTCGTGGAGCCAGTACACCTACTCCACGCCAACCCCCAATACGCATATGTCCGGCACGCCGACGGAAGGGAGGACACCGTGTCCATAAAAGACATCGCCCCAGCCGGCATCAACAACAACCACGGCAATAGCAGCGACGACGATCACAGCAACCCTTACCCACCCACTATTCTTTCATCACCCCCGGAAGAACATCGACCAACGGCACCCCCACCAACTACCCCTTCAACAACCCCGGCGGCACCCCCGGCAGAGACCCAGGAGGCTACCGGGGACACCCAGCCGACACCCGCGGCACCACAACAGCCACGTCGGTCGCAGAGGACTATCAAACCCCCGAACAGACTAAATCTATAGAAGGGGTGAATGTGATGAAATATATTCCATTCATCACTGCCTGTTTTCTGTGTCTTCTAACTGCCTGCTTTCTGTGTCTTTTCCCTTCCCCCAGTCCTCATGTATTATGCATTGGAATGTGCTGGAACTGGTTGTGTGCAGGGCTCCGCCCATACCTGGCTCCGTTGTAATCTAACTTCAGTCCGGCATCAGCCTCCTGAAGGTAGACATCTCTCTATTTTACGTGTTATGTTCTGAGTTAATAAAAGCCTTACTTTTGTTCTGCTAACTTCGAGTCTCGGAATAATTGAGGCACATCACTGGCAGAAGTAACATGTTGCACCTACTGACACAGTACTGGTGGTGGCCAAAGATAGGTCGGGAAGTAGCGAAATATTGCCACCGCTGTATAATACGCGCAAGAATAATGTAGGACAGAGATGTAGAGTTAGAGTAGCAAACCAACCCAGGCCCCAAGGACCCTGGGAAAACTTACAAATTGACTTTACCGGCCCCTTAGCGCAGGACCGGGGGAAGAAATATTGCCTGGTAATAATTGACCAATTTACCAGGTGGGTGGAAGCCTTTGCCACCCGAGATTGCTCTGCAAAAACAGTTGCACTAATATTGGCTACCGAGGTTATACCCCGTTGGGGAGTGCCTCTGCAAATTGACTCAGACAACGGCACTCATTTCACCAGCAAAATAATGAAAGAAATCTGTAAGTTGCTACATGTGACACAAAAATATCACAAACCATATCAGCCCCAGAGCTCGGGGATGGTGGAAAGAATGAATAGGACACTGAAAAACGCACTGACAAAAGCCATCCAGGAAACAGGAAAAGGATGGTCGGAATTATTACCCAGCATACTAAGGAGGCTGCGAGCCACCCCAGGACGAATGACCAGACTGACCCCCTATGAATTAATGACAGGACGAGCTATGAGACTACCAGAGGATTTGGCTGGAGGGGTGGGAGAACCAGGACCAGTACAAGATAGATTAAGGAGATACTTAGTACAACTAAATCAGGAGGTACAAGTACTAAATAAAGAAGTAAGGAACCAACAACAGATTAAAGATCTAGAAAGGCAGAATGCTGGACTTAAACCAGACGAGTTGCCCAGAATAGGTCAACAAGTAATGACGCAAGTTATCGGAAGAAAGGGAATGGGGTCCGTTGGATGGGGCCATGTACTGTATTAATGACAAGTGATACGTGTGATTGTCTACAACAACCGATGGGTATGCGATGGAAGCAATGGACCCAGGTGAAACCATTTAACACTAAAGACCCCCATTCTACCCTCTCCTCTAGGGGAAAGAGCTCGGAAGATGACCAGACCTCTGTTTAAATTACAGATAAACATGGATCCAGTCGACCCTTTATATCAGAGGGTCCATCTCGGGGAGAAGAAGCTCTCCCGGTTTACCCTTACACCCGAGAACTAATTTTTAATGTGGAAGCAAGTCATCCTCGGTTCCGAGGGACTGCCTAAGAAGAAGATATAATTGGAGTAAGACTTCTTTACTCCTGTACTCAAATCCTCTTGTAATGAAGGCCAGCATACCATTTGCCTTCTTAACTGCCTTTCACGACCACCAGACATCCCAAAGCACTTTACAGCCAATGAAGTATCTTTGAAGTGTAGTCACTGTTGTAATGTGGGAAACGTGGCAGCCAATTTGTGCACAGCAAGCTCCCACAAACAGCAATGTGATAATGACCAGATAATGTTTTTTTGTCATGTTGATTGAGGGATAAATATTGGGCTCAAAACACCGGGGATAACTTCTTCGAAATAGCACCACGGGATCTTTTACATCCACCTGAGGGGGCAGACGGGGGCCTCGGTTTAACGTTTCAGCCGTAGGACGGCACCTCCGACAATGCGGCTCTACCTCAGTACTGCCCCTCCGACAGTGCGGCGCTCCCTCAGTACTGCCCCGCCGACAGTGCGGCGCTCCCTCAGTACTGCCCCGCCAACAGTGAGACGCTCCTTCATTTCTGTCCCTCTGACAGTGCGGCGCTCCCTCGGAACCGCCCCTCCGACAGTGCGGTGCTCCCTCAGTACAGCCCCCCCGACAGTGCGGCGCTCCCTCAGTATTGCCCCCCCGACAGTGCGGCGCTCCCTCAGTACTGCCCCTCCGACAGAGCGGCGCTCCCTCAGTACTGCCCCGCCGACAGAGCAGCGCTCCCTCAGTACTGCCCCTCCGACAGTGAGGCGCTCCCTCAGTGATGCGCCATCAATTACTCAAAAGACTGAGGTTAAGCGAGTAACAACCAGGCTTTTATTAACTAAAGAATGAAGGTCATGTCTCGAGTGGTCGACCCGTCCAGAATACTAAGGGACTGGGAGGTAGTCACTTATATACCTGGAATAGTGGGAGGAGTCAGCCGAGGCATGTCCAGACCTGTACCTAGTGGAATACACATTACACATACAGACAGGTATAACAGTGGTTTACCACATTCACCCCTTGTTTAAAAATGAGTCCGGCGGGGTGAAGTGTATTTAAAAGTTCGTGTATTGGAGTCTCTCCGGAGGTCTTGTCTGCCGCTGTGATCGACGTGGCGACGGCAGGGGTGGTGGAGCTTCCGGCGTTGCGTCCTGTGTGGGCTGGGGCCCTGGAGTGTAGTCCTCGTGGGTGACGGTCCAAGGCGAGCCGGCTGCTGGGGTTGGATATCGGGTCGTGGGGGGGGGTGGTAATGGGTAGTGGGTTACAGCGGTCCCCGAGGGTGCGAGGTCTCGTATGGAGACTGTGTCCTCCCGCCCGTCCGGGTACGCAATGTAAGCGTACTGGGGGTTGGCGTGGAGGAGGTCGACCCTCTCGACCAGGGGGTCCATTTTCTTGGCCCTCACGTGTCTTCTCAGTGGTACCGGCCCTGGGGACGTCAGCCATGGCGGTAACGATGTCCCCGATGTGGACTTCCTTGGGAAGACAAACATTTTCTCGTGAGGGGTGGCATTGGTGGCAGTGCAGAGCAGTGACCGAATCGAGTGGAGCGCATCGGGGAGCACCTCCTGCCAGCGGGAGGTCAGAAGGCCCCTAGACTTTAAGGCTAGTAGGGCGGCCTTCCAAACTGTTGCATTCTCTCTTTCCACCTGTCCGTTCCCCCGGGGGTTGTAACTGGTGGTCCTGCTTGTGGCTATACCCCTAGCGAGCAGGTACTGGCGGAGTTCGTCGCTCATAAACGATGAGCCCCGGTCGCTATGGATATAGCTGGGGAAACCGAACAGGGTGAAGAGGCTGTTCAGAGATTTAATGACCGTGGCACTGGTCATGTCCGAGCAGGGGATAGCGAACGGGAAACAGGAGTACTCGTCAATGATGTTGAGGAAGTACACATTGCGGTCGGAGGAGGGGAGAGGCCCTTTAAAATCGACGCTCAGGCGTTCGAAAGGGCGGGTGGCTTTTATCAGGTGGGCTCTGTCTGGTCTATAAAAGTGTGGTTTGCACTCAGCGCAGACTTGGCAGTTCTTGGTCATGGTCCTGACCTCCTCGATGGAGTAACGCAGGTTGCGGGCCTTGATGAAGTGGAAGAACCTGGTGACCCCCGGGTGGCAGAGGTCATTGTGGAGGGCCCTCAGCCTATCGATCTGCGCGCTGGCGCAGGTGCCACGCGATAGGGCATCTGGGGGTTCATTGAGCTTCCCAGGCCGGTACAAGATCTCGTAGTTGTAGGTGGAAAGTTCGATTCTCCGCCTCAAGATCTTGTCATTTTTGATTTTGCCCCTCTGCTTGTTGTTGAACATAAAAGCAACTGAACGCTGGTCAGTGAGCAGGGTAAATTGTTTTCCGGCCAGGTAGTGCCTCCAATGACGCACAGCCTCCACAATAGCCTGGGCCTCCTTCTCGACCGCAGAGTGTCTGGTCTCCGGGCCCTGGAGGGTTCGTGAGAAGAATGCCACAGGTCTCCCCGCCTGATTAAGGGTGGCGGCCAGGGCGAAGTCGGACGCATCGCTTTCCACCTGGAAGGGGATGGATTCGTCCACTGCGTGAATGGTGGCTTTGGCAATGTCCTCCTTGATACGGTGGAAGGCCAAGCGGGCCTCTGCCGTCAGGGGAAAAGAGGTGGATTTGATCAGCGGACGGGCTTTGTCTGCATAGTAGGGGACCCACTGGGCGTAGTAGGAAAAAAACCCTAGGCACCTCTTCAGGGCTTTTAGGCAGTGGGGCAGTGGGAGTTCCATAAGGGGACGCATCCGGTCCGGGTCAGGACCGATGACCCCGTGTTCCACAACACAGCCAAGGATGGCGAGGCGGTCTGTGCGGAATATGCACTTCTCCGTGTTATATGTCAGGTTCAGGAGTTGGGCGGTGCGGAGGAATTTCTCGAGGTTTGCGTCATGGTCCTGCAAGTCATGGCCGCAGATGGTCACATTGTCTAGGTAAGGGAAAGTGGCCTGCAGCGCGTTTTGATCGACCATCCGGTCCATCTCCCTTTGGGAGACGGAGACTCCGTTGGTAACGCCGAAGGGAACCCTAAGGAAGTGATAGAGGCGGCCGTTTGCCTCAAAAGCAGTATACTGGCGGTCTTCAGGGCGGATGGGGAGCTGGTGGTACGCTGATTTCAGGTCAATGGTCGAAAAGACGTGGTACTGCGCGATCTGGTTGACCATGTCAGCTATGCGGGGGAGTGGGTAAGCGTCCAGCAGGGTGTAGCGGTTTATTGTTTGGCTGTAGTCAATGACCAGGCGTTGTTTCTCGCCGGTCTTAACGACCACAACCTGGGCTCGCCAGGGGCTGGAGCTGCCCTCAATAATCCCCTCCTTCAGGAGCCGCTCCACTTCGGTTTTGATGAAAACACTGTCCCCGGCACTGTATCGCCTGCTCTTTGTGGCGATGGGCTTACAGTCGGGGGTGAGGTTAGCAAACAGTGGGGGGGGTGGGACTCTGAGTGTGGAGAGGTTGCATCTGGTGCGCGGCGGGCAATTTGGAGGCTGCTGGCTGCGGACTGTGAGTGGGGGGAGGGGGCCACCGTACACCATTGTAACGCTTTTGAGGTGGCACTGGAAATCCAACCCCAGTAGGACGGCAGCGCAGAGGTCGGGCAGGACCAGGAGTTTAAAATTATTGAACACAGTCCCGTCTACTACTAGTGTCACCACTCAGTAGCCGCCAATGTCCGCTGACTGGGACTCGGAGGCCATAGAAATCTGCTGGTGCGCAAGCAGGACTGGGAGAGAGCAACGCCGCACTGTGTTGGGGTGGATGAAGCTCTCTGTGCTCCCGGAGTCAAAAAGGCAGTTTATTGCATGGCCGTTTACCTTAACGTCCATTTTGGACCGAGCTAGTTGGTGCGGTCTCGTTTGGTCCAGCGTAACAGAGGCCAGCGTAGGGGTCGGTGTGTCGCTGTGGGTATCAGATGGGGGGGGTTGGCGGTCTGCTGCGTCCCGGCCGGTGTCCAAGATGGCGGCGTCCATGTGGCTGGAGTCGTCCAAGATGGCTGCTGCTGCGGTGGTTCGCACATGGCTGGGGAGGCCCAAAATAGCGGCCCGCACGGCCCACACGCGGCGCTGTTGGGGGCCCAAGATGGCGGCTCGCCCGGCCCACACGCGGCGCTGCTGGCGTTCGTGGTGGCTTTGGCCTTGCAGACGCTGGCGTAGTGTCCCTTTTTCCCGCAGCCCGAGCAGGTCGCATTCTTCGCCGGGCAGCGCGCTCTGGGGTGTTTGGCCTGGCCACAGAAGTAGCATTTTTGGCCTTGGGGTACTGCTGTCTGGCTTTGGGACACTGCTGCGGTAGTTGGGCTGTTGTTGGGCTGTGGCTGGGGTGGCACGGTGCTATGGGGCTGTCCTACCGTGTCCCAGGTTGTCGTTCCCCGCGGCGTCCACGGTGTAGAGGAGTAGGCATCCATGCCCCGGTAGGCTGCGTCCAGCGTTAGAGCGATTTCGGAGGCTTTGTCGAGGGTGAGGTCACTCTGCTCCAGCAGTCGCTGTCTGGTGTAGTTGGACCTGTGGCCCGCTACGAAGGCATCCCGGATCAGTTCCTCCGTGTACTTAGCGGGCGTTACCGCCTTACACCCACAGGCCCGGCCAAGCACGGACAGTGCTTGGAGGTATTCCTCAGTCGATTCCCCAGGTTGTTGCTTGCGACTCCCCAGAAGGTGCCTGGCGTATACTTTGTTCACAGGGCGCGTGTACTGGGTCTTGAGGAGCTGGAGGGCGGCTGTGTACGAGGTCGCGTCCCGGATGACTGAGTACACTCGGTGGTTCACCTTGGAGATCAGGACAGACAGTTTGTCCGCATCCGTTTCGACCACAGTGGAGGCAGTCAGGAATGTCTCGAAGCCAGTGAGCAAACTTGTTGGAAGCGTCCGCTTCCCGACTGTCCAGGTCCAGGCATGCTGGTGTGAGGATCTTCTCCATTATAAAAAATTTAGTTAATAAAATTGATGCGCCATCAATTACTCGAAAGACTGAGGTTAAGCGAGTAACAACCAGGCTTTTATTAACTAAAGAATGAAGGTCTTGTCTCGAGTGGTCGACCCGTCCAGAATACTAAGGGACTGGGAGGTAGTCACTTATATACCTGGAATAGTGGGAGGAGTCAGCCGAGGCATGTCCAGACCTGTACCTAGTGGAATACACATTACACATACAGACAGGTATACAGTGGTTTACCACACTCAGTACTGTCCCTCTGACAGTGCGGAGCTCCCTCAGTATTCCCCCTCCGACAGTGCGGCGCTCCCTCAGTACTGCCCCTCCGACAGTGCAGAGCTCCCTCAGTACTGCCCCTCCGACAGTGCGGCGCTCCCTCAGTACTGCCCCTCCGACAGTGCGGCGCTCCCTCAGCACTGCCCCTCCGACAGTGCGGCGCTCCCTCAGTACCGCCCCTCCGACAGTGCAGTGCTCCCTGTGTACTAGCTCCTCCGACAGTGCGGCGCTGCCTCAGTACTGACCCTCTGACACTGCAGCGCTCCCTCAGCACTGCCCATCCGACAGTGCGGCGCTCCCTCAGTACTGACCCTCCGACAGTTCGGCACTCCCTCAGTACTGCCCCCCCTGACAGTGATGCGCTCCCTCAGTACTGTCCCTCTGACAGTGCAGCGCTCCCTCAGTACTGCCCCCCCCGACAGTGCGGCGCTCCCTCAGTACTGCCCCTCCGACAGTGCAGCGCTCCCTCAGTACTGCCCCTCCCGACAGTGCGGCGCTCCCTCAGTACTGCCCCTCCGACAGTGCGGCGCTCCCTCAGTACTGCCCCTCCGACAGTGCGGCGCTCCCTCAGCACCGCACTGGAGTGTCAGCCTCGCTTTATGTGTTCAAGTCCCTGGAGCGGGATTTGAACCCACAACCTTCTGACTCTGCTATCCACTGAGCCACAGCTGACTCCAGTCTTTTACACAGTTTCATCATAACTTCCTTGCTTTTGCACTCTACGCCTCTCCTAAAGCAGGGAGTTATGATGAATTGTTAAACAGTTTTTTTTGCAGAGTGACCCAGGCTGTCTGTAGGAAACAATTGTGCATTTGAAAGCAGCTTGTATTGTGAAGCTTGTGCCCCTTTGCCAGGCCCGCTGCCTGCGGCCCCTCTCCCAGATTCCAGCCCCAGCTCTGTGCTGACTGAGCTGCTCTCACCTGGGGACAGCGCGTCACAATCGGCCCCAGCGCACCTGAGCTGGAGAGGAGGCCCTGCCCTCTTTCCGCGCCGCCATTGGTTGGAGGACCAGGCCACCCAGTTCAGTCCTCCCAGCTCAGCCCTCTTCCTATTGGTCAGAGCTCCCGCCAGTCACAGGCCCCGCTCCGCTCCGTTTGGCGTCCGCGGAGGTCCTGCCCGCCCGACTCTCAGGTTTGGGTTTTCTCGTATTTTACTTTATAATCTCGCTCTCCGCTCCCCCACCTCACCTTGATTTAAATCGATTCCCCAACACTTTACTTTACCCCGGCCGCTGAATCCGCCTCTTATCCGGGCCCGGCCTTCCGGCTGCTCCCCGGAGGCCCCGCGCAGGCGCACTGGCAGTCTGGTGTTATGGTGGGGCCGAATGAGCATGCGAGGCCCCGCCTCTCCACATTTAAAGAGACACCCACCCCCTCCACATTTAAAGAGACACCCACCCCCTCTCGTGTGTTCTTCTGATTAAAGGGACTGTGACAATTCCCCCAGCCACTGCACTTTAGCAAGGATGTGAAAGACCTTGAGAGCCAGTCAGTGGCTCAGTTGGGAGCACCCTCGTCTCTCAGTCAGAAAGTTGTGGGTTCAAAGTCCCCACTCCAGGGATTCGAGCACATAAACCTAGGCTGACGCTCTGGTGTTATGGTGGGGCCGAATGAGCATGCGCGGCCCCCCACTGTCGGAGGGGCAGTACATGAATGAGCGCCGCACTGTGGGTGGGGCAGTACTGAGGGAGCACCACACTGTCGGAGGGTCAGTACTGAGGGAGCACCGCACTGTGGGAGGGGCAGTACCGAGGGAGCACTGCACTGTTGGAGGGATAGTACTGAGGGAGCACTGCACTGGCGGAGGGGCAGTACTGAGGGAGCGCCGCACTGTCGGAGGGCCGTCTTTCCGAAGAGACGTTCAGGTGGACATAAAAGATCCCACTATTTCGCAGAAGGGCAGGAGAGTTATCCCCGGTGTCCTGGCCATTATTTATGATGCAAATTGGCTGCAGTGTTTCCCACAATACAACAGCGATTACACTTCAAAAAGTACTTCATTGGCTGTAAAACCGTTGGTCGTGAAAGACGCTGTATAAAGGCCAGTCATTAACATAAGAACATAAGAAATAGGAGCAGGAGTAGGCCAATCGGCCCCTCGAGCCTGCTCCACCATTCAATAAGATCATGGCTGATCTGATTCTAACCTCAAATCTTCTATCACTCTGCATCCACCCGAACCCATGTGATCTCCCGGGAGAGGCAAAAAAACAGATAAAGACCCAATGGCCAATTTGGGAGAAAAAAATCTGGGAAATTCCCCTCCGACCCATCTAGGCGATCGAAATTCTTCCAGGAGATCACTCTGTCCCTATATTTTCTACAGTACTTACCTTCTGTAAAGGTGATCTCCACCCCAGCCAGGAACAGGAATAAAACCATCTCCTGAAATCTAACACAGAATTAGAACACAGTAGGAGCAGAACCAGGCTACACGGCCCCTGGGCCCACTCCACTACCCACAGGGCCATGACCATTCCGAACCTAGACTCATGTCCAATTTCCTGCCCGCTCCCCGTAACCCTTAATTCCCTTTACTTCTAGAAAACTATCTATTTCTGTTTTAAATTTATTTAATGATGTAGCTTCCACAGCTTTCTGGGGCAGCAAATTCCACAAACCTACCACCCTCTGAGTGAAGAAGTTTCTCCTCATCTCAGTTTTGAAAGAGCAGCCCCTTATTTTAAGATTATGCCCCCTAGTTCTAGTTTCACCCATCATTGGGAACATCCTCACCACATCCACCCGATCAAGCCCCTTCACAATCTTATATGTTTCGATAAGATCGCCTCTCATTCTTCTGAACTCCAATGAGTAGAGTCCCAATCTACTGAACCTCTCCTCATATGACCACCCCCTCATCCCCGGGATTAACCGAGTGAACCTTCTTTGTACTGACTCGAGAGCAAGCATGTCTTTTCTTAAGTATGGACACCAAAACTGTATGCAGTATTCCAGGTGCGGTCTCACCAATACCTTGTACAACTGCAGCAATATCTCCCTGTTTTTATATTCCATCCCCCTAGCAATAAAAGCCAACATTCCATTGGCCGCCTTGATCACTTGCTGCACCTGCATACTAACTTTTTGAGTTTCGTGCACCAGGACCCCCAGATCCCTTTGTACTACAGTACTTTCCAGTTTCTTGCCATTAAGATAATAACTTGCTCTATGATTTTTCCTGCCAAAGTGCATAACCTCTCACTTTCCAGTATTGTATTCCATCTGCCAAATCTCTGCCCACTTACTTAGCCTGTCTATGTCCCTTTGCAGGTTTTTTATGTCCTCCTCACTCACTACTTTCCGTCCCATCTTTGTATCATCTGCAAACTTTGATATGTTACACTCGGTCCCCTCCTCCAAATCGTTAATATAGATTGTAAAGAGTTGGGGACCCAGCACTGACCCCTGCGGAACACCACTAGTTACTGGTTGCCAATCTGAGAACGAACCATTTATCCCAACTCTCTGCTTTCTGTTAGAAAGCCAATCCTCCACCCACGCCAGAAAATTACCCCCAATCCTGTGATTTTTTATCTTGAGCAATAATCTTTTGTGTGGCACCTTGTCAAATGCCTTTTGGAAGTCTAAATACACTACGTCCACTGGTTCCCCTTTATCCACCCTGTATGTTACTTCCTCAAAAAACTCCAGCAAATTTGTCAAACATGACTTCCCCTTCATGAAACCATGCTGAGTTTGTCCTATTAAATTATGTTTATCCAAATGTCCCGTTACTGTCTCCTTAATAATGGACTCTAACATCTTACCAACCACAGATGTTAGGCTAACAAGTCTATAGTTTCCAGCCTTCTGCCTACTACCCTTTTTAAATGAGGGTGTTACATTCGCAGTTTTCCAATCTGCCGGGACCTTTGCTGAGTCCAGTGAGTTTTGGAAAATTATTACCAATGCATCCACAATCCCTACCGCTACTTCCCTCAAGACCCTAGGATGCAAGCCATCTCTCCTGTATTTACATTAATTACTTATATAAACCTCTTTTACTGTCTCTTGCAAGGGGAGGAATTGAAGACGGGCAGCTTCACGCAAACTTCACACGAAGATCTGACAGAGTCACTCGATTCATCAGGACCTGAATATCATCGACATATGGAAGCAGAAAGCAGCACTCAGAATGCAGGCAAACTGCACACGTGTCTTATGTGTGGACGTGGATTCAACCGAAGGTGCAGCCTGGGGAGGCACAAGTGTAACCAAAGCAAGGAGAGTCTGTGCAAATGTCGGGAATGCGGGAAGGGATTCAGTTGCCTTTCCGAGCTGGAGACTCATCAACGCAGTCACACTGTGAAATGGCCGTTCACCTGCACCGTGTGTGGGAAGGGATTCACTCATTCAAGCACCCTGCGGGCACACCAGCGAGTTCACACTGGGGAGAGGCCATTCACCTGCTCCGACTGCGGGAAGGGATTCACTCAAAAATCCAACATGCTGACACACCAGCGAGTTCACACCGGGGAGAGACCGTTCACCTGCTCAGTGTGTGGGAAGGGATTCACTCAACAATTCGTCCTGCTGAGACACCGGCGAGTTCACACCGGGGAGAAGGCGTTCACCTGCTCTCACTGTGAGAAGAGGTTTAACCAGTCTTGCAACCTGTTGATACACGAGCGTGTTCACACCAATGAGAGCCCTTTTCAGTGCCACGACTGCGAGAAGGGCTTCAGAAGATCCAGCGACCTGATACGGCACCAGCAAGTTCACACTGGGGAGAGGCCGTTCACCTGCTCAGTGTGTGGGAAGGGGTTCCCTTTCTCCTCCGCCCTGCTGATGCACCAGCTGGTTCACACTGACGAGAGGCCGTTCACCTGCTCTGAGTGCGGGAAAGGATTCAATTGTCCCTCCACTCTGCGGGAACACCAGCTGCTTCACACTGATGAGAGGCCGTTCTCCTGCTCCGAGTGCGGGAAAGGATTCACTCGTCTCACCTATCTGCGGAAACACCAGCTGGTTCACACTGACGAGAGGCCGTTTAAATGTTCCGTCTGCGACAAGAGTTTCAAATGCTCCAAGAGCCTGAAGAAGCATCGACGCATCCACACCGGGGAGAGGCCGTTCAGCTGCTCTCACTGCGAGAAGAGGTTTACGCAGTCATCCGATCTTCAGAAACACCAGTTCACCCACACCGGGAAGAGGCCGTTCCCCTGCTCAGTGTGTGAAAAGGGATTCACCACTTCATTTCACCTGTTGCGACACCAACGAGTTCACACTGGGGAGAGGCCATTCCCCTGCTCAATGTGTGAAAAGGGATTCACCAGTTCATCTAACCTTCTGAGACACCAGCGAGTTCACACCTGAGCGCACTGGTCCCATTCTGCTGTCAATCACATGAAGGACTATTCTGTGTTAATAATGGCAATTATGGGGTTGGGCGGCGGGGGTGCGGTTTGAAGATGCTGATAACCCCAGTAACTAGGCTGGAATTTAAGAGGGGTCAGCCTCGGCTCAGTGGGTGACACTCTCACCTCTAGAGTCAGAAGGTCGTGAGTTTGAGTCCCACTCTGGAGACTTGAGCACGTAATCTAGGCTGACACTCCAGGGCAGTACTGAGGGAGAGCTGCTCTGTCAGAGGTGCCATCTTTTGGATGCGACGTTAAACCGCTGCCCCGTCTGCCCTCTCAGGTGGGTGTAAAAGATCCCGTGGCTGTCATTTTGAAAAGCGGAAGGGAGAAAGGATCTCGACTCGGAAGATCAGGAAGTAGAATAAGGAGCGAAGGAATAACAAGGGGCAGAAAACACTGGTAGGAGTAATATATAGGCCCCCCAACCGTAGCTAAACCATTGGACAGAATATTAATCAAGAAATACGGTGGCATAGTGGTTAGCACTGTTGCCTCACAGCGCCAGGGACCCGGGTTCGAATCCGGCCTCGGGTGACTGTCTGTGTGGAGTTTGCACATTCTTCCCGTGTTTGCGTGGGTTTTCTCCGGGTGCTCCGGTTTCCTCCCACAGTCCAAAGATGTGCGGGTTAGGTTGATTGGCTATGATAAATTGACCCTTAGTGTTAGGGGGATTAAATATGTGGGGTTACGGGGATAGGGTGGGATATGTGTTGGTGTAGGGGTTACAGGGATCGGGTGGGATATGTGTTGGTGCAGGCTCGATGGGCCGAAATGGCCTCTATCTGCACTGTGGGGTTTCTGTGATTCTGTTCTGTTTCTGTGAAATAGTAGGAGCTTACAATAAAAATGATGCAATAATCTTGGGGGACTTTAATCTTCAAATAGAATGGACAAATAAAATTGGCAAAGGCAGTCTGGAGGATGAGTTCATGGGATGCATTTGGGACAGTTTCCTAGAACAATATGTCATGGACCCAACCAGGGAACAGGCTATTTTAGATCATGTGTTGTGTAATGAGACAGGGTTAATTAGCAATCTCATAGTAAAGGATCCTCTGGGGCAGAGTGATCATAATATGATAGAATTTTACGTTAATTTTGAGAGGCACTTGCCTCAGTCCAAAACTAGAGTCTTAAACTTAAATAAAGCCGATTGCATAGGTATCAGGGGTGAGTTGGCTAAGGTAGATTGGAAAAATAGATTAAAAGGTATAGCGATAGATAAGCAGTGGCTAGCGTTTAAAGAAATATTTCATAATTCTCAACAAAAATACATTCCATTGAGAAACAAAAACTCCACGGGAAAAGTGATCCAACCGTGGCTAACGAAAGAAGTTAAGGATAGCATTAGATTGAAAGAAGAAGTTTATAATGTTGCAAAGAATAATAGTAAGGCTGAGGATTGGGAGAGTTTCAGAAACCAGTAAAGGTTGACCAACAAATTGATAAAAAGGGAAAAAGTAGAATGAGAGAAAAATAGCAAGAAATATAAAAGCAGATTGTAAGAGTTTCTACAAGTATGTAAAAAGGAAAAGAGTAGCAAAAGTAAACGTTGGTCCCGTAGAGGCTGAGGCAGGAGAAATTATTATGGGGAAGAAGAAAATAGCAGAAACGTTAAAAATATGTCTTCACAGTAGAAGACACAAAAAGCACACCCAAAATGGTGGTGAACCAAGGGGGTGATGAGGGTGAGGAACTTAACGTCATTAATAGAAGTAGAGAAAAGGTAAACATAGAAACATAGAAGATAGGAGCAGGAGTCGGCCATTCGGCCCCTCGAGCCTGCTCCGCCATTCAATAAGATCATAGTTGATCATCCAAATTCAGTACCCGGTCCCTGCCTTCTCCCCATATCCCTTGATCCCTTTAGCCTTAAGAAATATATCCAATTCCTTCTTGAATATATTTAATGAATTGGCCTCTACTGCCTTCTGTGGCAGAGAATTCCACAGTTTCACCACTCTCTGGGTGAAGAAATTCCTCCTCATCTCTGTCCGAAATGGCTTAACCCTTATCCTTAGACTGTGACCCCTGGTTCTCGACTCCCCAACCATCGGGAACATCCTTCCAGCATCTAGTCTGTCTCGTCCTGTTAGAATTTTATGAATTTCGATGAGATCCCCTCTCATTCTTCTAAACTCCAGCGAGTACAAGCCCAATCAACCCAATCTCTCCTCATACGTCATTCCTGCCATCCCAGGTATCAGCCTGGTGAATCTTCGCTGCACTCCCTCCATGGCAAGAACATCCTTCCTCAGATAAGGCGACCAAAATTGCACACAATACTCAAGATGTGGTCTCACCAAGGCCCTGTACAACTGCAGCAAGACATCATTGTTCCTGTACTCCAACCCTCTCACTACGAAGGCCAACATACCATTTGCCTTCTTAACCGCCTGCTGCACCTGCATGCTTACCTTCAGCGACTGGTGCACAAGGACACCCAGGTCTCGTTGCACTTCCCCTTCTCCCAATCTATTGCCATTCAGATAATAATCTGCCTTCCTGTTTTTGACACCAAAGTGGATAAGCTCGCATTTATCCACGTTATCTTGCATTTGCCATGATTCTGCCCAATCACCCAACCTCTCCCAATCATACTAGAGTTTCTCGGCATCCTCCTCACAGCACACACGCCCACCCAGCTTTCTGTCATCTGCAAACTTGGAGATATTACATCTAGTTCCCTCGTCCATCATTAATATATATTGTGAATAGCTGGGGTCCTAGGACCGATCCCTGCGGTACCCCACTAGTCACTGTCTGCCACTCAGAAAAAGAGCCGTTTATTCCAACTTTTTGCTTCCTGTCTGCCAACCAGTTCTCTATCCAAGTCAATACCTTGCCCCCAATCCCATGTGCCTTAACTTTACACGCTAATCTCTTATGCGGGACCTTAATGAAAGCCTTTTGAAAATCCAAATACACCACATCCACTGGTTCTCCCTTATCTATTTTACCAGTTACATCCTCAAAAAATTCCATTAGATTAGTCAAGCACGATTTACATTTTGTAAATCCATGTTGACTTTGTCCGATCCGGTCACTTTTTTCCAAGTGCTCTGCTATTACATCTTTTATAATGGACTCTAGCATTTTCCCCACTACCGATGTCAGGCTTACCGGTCTATAATTCCCCATTTTCTCTCTACCACCCTTTTTGAACAGTGGGGTAACATTAGCTACCCGCCAATCCATGGGTACTTTTCCAGAGTCTATCGAATTTTGGAAGATGATCAGCAATGCACCTACTATTTCTAGGGCCACTTCCTTAAGTACCTTAGGATGTAGATTATCAGGCCCTGGGGATTTATCGGCCCTCAATCCCATCAATTTCCCTAACACCATTTCCCTTCAAATACTGATTTCTGTCAGTTCCTCCCTTTCATTAGACCTTATGTTCCCCGACATCTCTGGGAGGTTATTTGTGTCCTCCTTTGTGAAGGCAGAACCAAAGTATGTATTTAATTGGTCCGCCATTTCTTTGTTCCCCATTATAATTTCCCCTGATTCTAACTGCAAGGGACCTACGTTTGACTTCACCAATCTTTTTCTCTTCACATATCTATAAAAGCTTTTACAGTCAGTTTTTATGTTCCCTGCAAGCTTACTCTCATACTCTATTTCCCCCCTATTAATTAATCCCTTTGTCCTCCTTTGTTGGAGCCTAAACTGCTCCCATTCCTCGGGTTTACTGCTTTTTCTGGCCAATTTATATGTCCTCTCCTTGGATCTTATGCTATCCCTAATTTCCCTTGTTAGCCACGGTTGAGTCACCTTTTTTGTTTTATTTTTATGCCAAACTGGGATGAACAAATTCTGTAGTTCATCCATGCGATCATTGAATGTTCGCCATTGCCCATCCACCGTCAACCCTTTGAGTGACATTCCCCAATCAATCCTACCCAACTCGCACCTCATACCATCGTAGTCTCCTTTATTTAAATTCAGGACCCTAGTCTCTGAGTGAACTATTTCACTCTCCATCTTAATGAAGAATTCTATCATATTATGATCACTCCGACCCAAGGGGCCTCGCACAACAAGATTGCTAATTAGTCCCATTAGGTACTAGGAAAACTAATGGGACTAAAAGCCGACAAATCCCCTGGACCTGACTCCCTACATCCTAGGGTTGTAAAAGAGGTGGCTGGACAGATTTTGGATGCATTGGTTTTGATCTTCCAAAATTCCCTAGATTGTAGAACGGTCCCAGCGGATTGGAAGGTCGCAAATGTAACACTGCTATTCAAGAAAGGAGGGAGAGGAAAAACAGGGAACTACAGGCCAGTTAGCTTGACATCAGTGTCGGATAGGGTGTACTTGTAGGATTTAGTAAACATTATTAAGATTCGATAACCATTTTAATATAACTGTAATATGTGAAATTGTATGTTAAGATCCTAAAAGCCTGTATAAAATGGAGAATGGCTGAGAGCAAAGCAGGATGGGATTATGCCAACCTGACTAAAAAGCTCTGTTTAAAATTACTGAAGTAATGGAATGTTGTGCTAAGTTTATGGAGACGAGGAATTCAGCAATATTATGCTTAAAGAGATAAAAACTAGAGAGATAGATAAGAGTTGGAGACGTCCTTCATTGGTCCAGCTATCGGATGGACCGACTGTTTCGTCAACATTCTAGGAAGTGTTCTGTGAAAACTGAACATCTGAGATAAGGGTACTTTGTTATGCATGGAGAAAAAGTCAGAAGGATCAAACAAGGTCATAAGATGGGTAACGAGGGAGCAAGACTTTTTACCAGGTGTTAGAGGGTTAATTACTGCCATGTAGGCAAAACGAGAGGGAAAGGGGTATAAAGGTACAGGATTTGAACATCGAAAGCGTGCACCGTGTAACCAGAGATTGATAGGAGCTTCGGTCAACAGAACACAGCAAGGTCCCAAGGAAGCGTGCATGGGTCAATGGAACACAGCAACATACATCAGGAGACTTGCGCCGCGGACACGCGGAAGGAACGCTAGGGTTTGAACGAACAGACTGTGACTATCTTCTTGTTAAGTACTACTTCTTTGTACCGGATGTTTAATGCTTAATAAATCTGTTTTACTGATACACAATATACCTGTACCCAGAGTGGTTTGTGCAGTCACGGACTGTTTTACTGATACACAATATGCCTGTACCCAGAGTGGTTTGTGTAGTCACGGACTGTTTTACTGATACACAATATACCTGTACCCAGAGTGGTTTGTGCAATCACAGACTGTTTTACTGATACACAATATACCTGGACCCAGAGTGGTTTGTGTAGTCATGGACTGTTTTACTGATACACAATATACCTGGACCCAGAGTGGTTTGTGTAGTCACGGACTGTTTTACTGATACACAATATACCTGGACCCAGAGTGGTTTGTGCAATCACAGACTGTTTTACTGATACACAATATACCTGGACCCAGAGTGGTTTGTGTAGTCATGGACTGTTTTACTGATACACAATATACCTGTACCCAGAGTGGTTTGTGTAGTCACAGACTGTTTTACTGATACACAATATACCTGTACCCAGAGCGGTTTGTGTAGTCATGGACTGTTTTACTGATACACAATATACCTGGACCCAGAGTGGTTTGTGTAGTCACGGACTGTTTTACTGATACACAATATACCTGTACCCAGAGTGGTTTGTGTAGTCACGGACACATTATTATAACAGCTTTTGAAAGCTACATCAGTCATCTGGAAAATGCTGGAATCCATTGTTAAGGAAGTGGTATCAAGTCACTTAGAAAATCATAACATGATTAGGCAGAGTCAACATGGTTTTATGAAAAGGAAATCGTGTTTGACAAATTTATTTGAGTTTTTTGAGGATGTAACTAGCAGGGTAGATAGAGGGGAACCAGTGGATGTAGTATATTTGGATTTCCAAAAGGCATTTGATAAGGTGCCACAGAAAAGGTTATAACACAAGATCAGGGCTCATGGGGTTGGGGGTAATATAGTAGCATGGATAGAGGATTGGTTAATGGACTGAAAACAGAGAGTAGGGATAAACAGATCTTTTTCAGGTTGGCAGGCTGTATCTAGTGGGGTGTTGCGTGGATCAGTGTTGGGCCATCAGCTATTTACAATCTATATTAATGACCTAGATGAAGGGACCGAGTGTAATGTATCCAAGTTTGCTGATGATACAAAGCTAGGTGGGACAGTAAGCTGTGAGGAGCCTTTGGACCTTCTGACAATCACCTTAAATCTGTGTCCTCTGGTTCTCGAGCCTTCCACCAATGGGAACAGTTTCCCTCATTCTACTCTGTCCAGACCCCCTCACGATTTTGAACACCTCCATCAAATCTCCTCTCAACCTTCTCTGCTCCAAGGAGAACAACCCCAGCTTCTCCAGTCTCTCCACATAACTGAAGTCCCTCATCCCTGGTACCATTCTGGTCAATCTCCCCTTAATCTTCTCTGCTCTAAGGAGAACAACTCCAGTCTCTCCACGTAACTGAAGTCCCTCGTCCCTGGTGCCATTCTGGCCAATCTCTCCTTAACCTTCTCTGCTCTAAGGAGAACAATCCCAGCTTCTCCAGTCTCTCCACGTAACTGAAGTCCCCCATCCCTGGTACCATTCTGGTCAATCTCCCCTTAACCTCCTTCTCTGGTCTAAGGAGAACAATCCCAGCTTCTCCAGTGTTCTAGCTCAGGCCAACATCCCCAGCATCGAAGCTTTGACCACGCTCGATCAGCTCCGATGGATGGGTCACATTGTCCGCATGCCCGATACGAGACTCCGAAACAAGCGCTCTACTCGGAGCTCCGGCACGGCAAGAGAGCCCAAGGTGGGCAGAGGAAACGCTTCAAGGACACCCTCAAAGCCTCCTTGAAAAAGTGTAACATCCCCACCGACACCTGGGAATCCCTGGCCCAAGACCGCACAAAGAGGAGAAGCATCGGGAAGGCACCGAACACCTCGAGTCTGTTCACTGGGAGTAAGCGGAAGCCAAGGGCAAAGAACGTACGTCAACCTAATCACCCCACCCACCCGCCCCGTCAACCACCATCTGCCCCACCTGTGTGGACTCCTCTGTAGTGTATGTGCCTTTAAGAGCCCCCTGTGTACTGTAATGCCGGTAATGGCCACTCGGGCTGTATAAGCCTGTATATTGTGTTGTATCAGTTACTTCACCTCCAGACTTTGTTCAGTAAACACCTGTGAAACCTACTCCTGCCTTCCATGTCTCTATTAACACATGGATTCAACAGTGGCGACGAATTGGAAACGGACTTACCTGCAATTCGGCAGCACCTCAAGGACATCGATTCCTCAGACGTCCAAAGTCGAAGAAAAGCAAAAAAAGAAAGCTGTGGTTTCACCAGCTAGCCGAGCTGGTGGCAGGTACTGCAATAGTCCTTCCTGGGCGGTGGGCTGGGGCTCCATCGGCTGGCTCTGCAGCAGGGCTGAGCAGCAAAGGCGGAGGCAAACACAGACAGAGGGGGGGAGCACTCAGGAGATGGCCGGCGCTGCAAAGCAGGTCGGCATTCGGACAAGCAGAGGGAGGGAAAAGTCCCAGAGAGTCCGGCAAGAACGAGTCTCCACCTGTAAATAAAAACCGCGGAAAACAGCGTTGTCAGCAGCAGCAGCGGCGGGAAAGCGTAGGAAGCGCCATTTTTTCTGCAGGAAAGGAAGGAAAGCGCGGGAGGCGCCATTTTTTTTTCAAGATGCCTAAGGCTGGCAATATTAATGCTTTCGATAAAGATATAGAGAATTGGACCACATATGTGGAAAGAGTGGAGAAATATTGCACAGTGAATGAAATAAAAGATGATAAAAAGGCAACGGTACTTCTAAGTCTAATGGGCACAAGGACATACGGCTGTTATGAAACTTAATCACTCCAGCCAAACCGATGGACAAGAATTTTAAGGAGATTGTTGATACCCTACACTGCCAATTCGGGACAGGACTGGCAGATTCTCTACGAGACAAATTCGTCTGCGGTCTCCTAAGTGAAGGAACACAAAAAAAGTTACTTTCTGAGAAAGATTTGACACTGGACAAGGCTTTCAGTGTGGCTGTATCATACGAAGCAGCAGCAAGAGGAGCTGCAAAGATACAACAAATGCCACAGGACTTCGGCACCCATGAAATGACACGGGGTTTCGAGAGATGTTATCGCTGCGGCAGATCCACCCATGACCAGAGGGGCTGCTGGTTCAAGGACAAAGCATGCAGGCAATGCGGAAAGATGGGACACATTACACGTGTATGCCGATCTGGAAACAAAAAATCCACTGACAGAATAAAAATCAATAAGGAAAAGTACAGAAAGGTACAAATGATGACGGACAGTAGCTCCAAAGACCAGAAGAGCAATAGCGACTCCAGAAACAAGAGACTAAGCTCTCTCAAATTACATAATGTAATTGCCAAAGAAGATTACCAGACCATTTGGGTTACCCTCATGATAGCGGGGTCCCCAGTTAAAATGGAGCTAGATACAGGATCAACCCTAACCGTCATAAGTCGACGGGATTACGAGCGGCTATTTCCGCATATACATTTGAAAGACACATCCATTATCTTGAAAACATATACGGGGCAGAAAGTATACCCAAAAGGGAAAATAAAGGTGCCTGTTGTATACAACGGCAAGGAAATACAGAAGTTGTATTTATACGTTCTACAAGATGGTGGTCCACCGCTGTTGGGACGTGAATGGATCAGGAAGATATGTTTAGACTGGCACTCCATTCAGGCACTGACGGTGACCAGTAAGGAAAAAAATGATGATGATATCATACCTGAACGATTAAAAGACATCTTGGCCAACGCCAAGGAAGTGTTTCAAGAGAAACTAGGAACCTTGAACGGCATCACCGCCTCAATATAAGTGGAAGATGCGGCAATTCGCAAGTTTTTTAAGGCAAGGCCGGTGCCATACGCAATTCGTCCAGCAGTCGAGGCAGAGCTGGAGAATTTGAAAAAGGCAGGCGTATTATCCAAGATAGATTGGAGCGAGTGGGCAACACCCATCGTCCCGGTCATGAAGAAAACGTTGAATAATGATAAATCTGAAGAACAGAAAAATTTGCATCTGTGGAGACTTCAAAGTGACTGTAAACCCGGTCCTTCACATGGTACAGTATCCTCTTCCGAGGATAGAAGATATTTTCGCCTCACTATCCGGAGGGAAACGTTTCACCAAAATTGACTTGGCACAGGCATATCTACAGGTGGAGGTTGAAGAGGCCTCTAAAAAGTATCTCACGATAAATACACACAAAGGCCTGTACCAGTACAATCGACTGGTTTTCGGAGTAGCATCAGCTCCAGCTATCTGGCAAAGAGCTATGGAGCAAGTCCTCCAAGGGATTCCGGGGACTCAATACTACCTAGACGACATCCTTGTAACAGGAGAAAATGACAGCAAGCTCCTTGCCAATTTGGAGCAGGTGCTCACTAGGCTGAGAGAACGGGGCCTATGAGCAAATCGCCCCAAGTGCGAATTTTTCTAGAATCAAATATCATATTGTGGCCACATAATTAATAAGGAAGGGTTGCATAAGTCACCTGAAAAAATTGAAGCGGTCATAAAAGCCCCAGCACCTGAAAATGTTTCACAATTAAGGTAGTTCCTGGGATTGATAAATTACTATAGTAGTGGTTCGTGTAAATCGCCACTAAATAAAAGAGTTTAACTTCGACGAACTATAAATAAGAGGTTTATTTACCAGAACAGGATAATTACAGCAGGTAAGGTAGCAGGTAAGATGGTTAACTGCAGGAACACCATGTTGTAGGTCTTACCAAAACAGGATAGTTACAGCAGGTAAGATGGCTGACTGCAGGAGCACCATATTGTAGGTGTTGTCCCAGCGGGGACTCCGCAAGGACTGCGTCCCAGTCCCGTGGGGAGCGAGTGAGGAGCCTCTTCCCACTCCTCTCTTTATTCCCGCACTTAGGGCGTCACGTGACCGCGTCGTGACGTCAACACGTTCACGAGCGCTTAAGCGGTCACGTGACCTGCGCCATTATGGGTGCATCTCCCCAGTACGGAAGCAGGCCTTTAAGGCTGAAGTCATTAGGCCGGGCTATGCCAGTACTTGCTGCGGGAGCAAAGAATCACTTCCCTCCCGCCTGCTGGCCAATGCGGCCGAAGTCGCGGTAGGCCGAACTATGCCGGCGGCCGTCTTGGGAGCCCGAATCGGGCCGGCAGCCAATGCGCATGCGTGGTGACATATGACGTCAGCACGTTAGGTCGGCGGCCGACACGCATGCGTCACGTGATGCATGACGTCAGCGCGTTAGGTCGGCTCTTAAAGGGGCAACGGCCCAACAAGTAAGTTAAAGGGGTAACAGCCCTAACTGGTAAGTAATACTATTAAATAAATTAAATACACACAGTTAAGTAAGTTATACATGCATAAATAAGTTAAACTAAAGGAAAGTAAGTTATACATGCATAAGTTAAGTTAAAGAGAATTATGTATCTCAATATAAAGAACAACCCGTGGGACCGCTATACTATCATAAATTTTTACCGAACTTATCAACTCTTCTGCACCCCCTTAATGAACTGCTACAAACAGGAGTAATTTGGAAATGGAGCGAAGACTGTAAACGTGCCTTCCATAAATGCAAAGACTTAATCACATCCAAGGAAGTTTTGGCTCATTACAACCCATCACTGCCAATCAGACTGGCATGCGATGCATCCCCTTATGGCGTAGGAGCAGTATTATCGCATAGATTCGCTGATGGCTCGGAATGGCCGATAGCTTTTGCGTCACGCTCATTAAACTCAGCTGAGCGTAACTATGCCCAAATCGACAGGGAAGCACTCAGCCTGGTATGGGGAGTGAAGAAATTCAACCATTACCTACACGGACAAAAATTTACCTTGTTGACTGACCATCAACCCCTCATCTCCATATTCAACCCTAAAAAGGGTGTTCTCATTATGACAGCGCAAAGGCTACAGAGGTGGTCCCTTTTTCTAGGGGCACACCAATATGACATAGAATATAAAGGATCAAAACAGCATGGGAATGCTGATGGTTTATCGTGCCTACCGTTGCCAACGGTATAAGAGGCACCTACAGTAGACCCAGTGGAGATGTTCCACTCTACCATAGTTGAATGTCTACCAGTAACAAATTCTGCCATTGAAAGGGAAACGAGAAATGACCCGACTCTCTCACGAGTCTATGATTTAACAGTGAAGGGATGGCCAGCACATGGCGAACCACTGTTGCCAGCATTCTCACAAAGAAGAGAACAGCTGTCAGTGTGCCGAGGAACCTTGATGTGTGGATCCAGAGTGGTGATTCCACCCAAACTCCAGGATAAAGTGCTAAAGGAGCTTCACGAGGGGCATCTGGGTGGAGTGAAAATGAAGAACCTAGCCAGGGCGTTTGTATGGTGGCCAGGTATCGATGGAGACATCGAAGAAATGACCAAGAGCTGCCTAGGATGCCAGAAGGTCCAAAACGCTCCACCACAAGCCCCTCTACATCCATGGGAGTGGCCCTCATCTCCATGGCAAAGGGTACACATCGACTTTGCTGGTCCATTTATGGACTCAATGTTCTTAATCGCGGTTGATGCACACTCCAAGTGGCCAGAGGTAATAAAGATGTCCTCCACCACCACGGAAAAAACCATCACAGTATTAAGGACCATATTTGCCAGGAATGGGCTGCCTGAACAGATCTGTTCTGATAATGGACCACAATTTGTGTCAGAAGAATTCAGGAAGTTCTTAAAAAACAATGGGGTTAAGCACTACACGTCCGCCCCATACCATCCTGCCACCAATGGATTGGCTGAAAGGTTTGTCCAGACCTTCAAGAAGGCCATAAAGGCCATGGGTAATGAAGACATAAAACTTCAGCATAAGGTAGATAACTTCTTGTTTTCATACAGGAATGCAACACATATGGTGACAAACCAAACTCCCGCCATGATGTTCTTCAATAGAAGCCTAAGATGCCGGCTGGATTTGATCAAGCCAAACATCAGAAGGGACGTGGAGAACCGGCAATTTCAAGGCATGAATGAAAGGCCAACTAGAACCTTCCAGATAGGTCAACAAGTTTTGGCCCGGGACTACCGTACCGAGAAATGGCAGCCTGGAACTATTTGCACATGACTAGGACCACTGATGCATACCGTGGACATTGGAGAAAGCATAATAAGGCGCCATGCTGACCAAATCATAGAGTCATCCAAAAAGGGACAACCTACACCACAACTCTATACGCCTAATGATGAAGTAGAGATACCCATAGTATTTACCTCCGATCCGGTGATACTGGAACCAGATGAACCCGACACTGGCATTCAAGCCGAATCAGCCTTGCCAAAAGAACCTACTAAACCACCAGAAACTACTACACCACCGAGGCATTATCCGGACCGAGTCAGGAAGTCTCCAGAGAGACTGACTTATAATTGATTAACTGCAGCAATGTGTAGATTATTGTTCTTGTAACATGTAATTAATGATTACTTAAAATATTATGTACTGGTTGGCTAAAAGGGGAGGAATTGTAGTGTATGTGCCTTTAAGAGCCCCCTGTGTACTGTAATGCCGATAATGGCCACTCGGGCTATATAAGCCTGTATATTGTGTTGTATCAGTTAGTTCACCTCCAGACTTTGTTCAGTAAACACCTGTGAAACCTACTCCTGCCTTCCGTGTCTCTATTAACACATGGATACAACATCATGAGTCACCTGAGAACTCATTTTTAACATGTAAGCAAGTCATCCTCTGTTCCGAGGGACTGCCTAAGAAGATATAATTGGAGTAAGACTTCTTTACTCCTGTACGCAAATCCTCTTGTAATGAAGGCCAGCATACCATTTGCCTTCGTAACTGCTTTTCATGACCACCAGATGTCCCAAAGCGCTTTACAGCCAATGAAGTACTTTTGAAGTGTAGTCACTGTTGTAATGTGGGAAACACAGCAGCCATTTGCGCACTGCAAGCTCCCAGAAACAGCAATGTGATAATGACCAGATAATCTGTTTTTTCGTCATGTTGATTGAGGGATAAATATTGGGCTCAAAACACCGGGGATAACTTCTTCAAAGTTACATTTGTCCACCCAGTCCAACATCGGCATCTCCACATCGTGGCTACTATCGACACCACAAACTGCCAGCTCAAAGTGGATCTTCGAGTAAGCATTCTCCAAGGCGGCCTTCGAGACACATGACAACGCAAAATTGTCGAGCAGAAACTGATAGCCAAGTTCCGCACACATGAGGATGGCCTCAGCCGGGATCTTGGGTTCATGTCACGCTACATGTAACCGCACCTGACATAAAGTCAGCCAGACTCGAGTCGTCGTTGGCTTGTTCTCTCTACACAGATGCAGCTGGACCTGCTGTGATTTCCAGCAAAAAAATAGTTTTTTGTTTGTTTTTTGTTTTTCATATAGACCCCAGCATCTGCAACATTTCACCCCTTGTGACCCCACCTCATTGTTCTTTGATGTAATGTTTTCTGACTGACCTGTTTGGACACCATTCACACCTGTGATTGCTGTGATTATCTCTCTGCCGAGGTGTGATAAAGGGCAGTTAGAAAGATTACCTGTAATCATCTGGCAGTGCTCTCTGACTATATATGCTGTGCTTATATGCAACTCTTCACTTCACCTGACAAAGGAGCAGCGCTCCGAAAGCTTGTGATTTCAAATAAAGCCATTGGACTATAACCTGGTGTTGTGTGACTTCTTACATTTGTCCAACACCGGCATCTCCACATCATAGAATTTCTAAATTTGCCGATGACACCAAACTTGGGGGTGTGGCAAACAGTGAGGGTGATACCAATCGACTGCAACAGGACATGGAAAGGCGAGCAGAATGGGCAGACAGTGAGGGTGATACTAATCGACTGTAACAGGACATGGAAAGGCGAGCAGAATGGGCAGACAGTGAGGGTGATACCAATCGACTGCAACAGGACATGGAAAGGCGAGCAGAATGGGCAGACAGTGAGGGTGATACTAATTGACTGTAACAGGACATGGAAAGGCTAGCAGAATGGGCAGACAGTGAGGGTGATACCAATCGACTGCAACAGGACATGGAAAGGCGAGCAGAATGGGCAGACAGTGAGGGTGGTACCAATCGACTGTAACAGGACATGGAAAGGCGAGCAGAATGGGCAGACAGTGAGGGTGATACCAATCGACTGTAACAGGACATGGAAAGGCGAGCAGAATGGGCAGACAGTGAGGGTGATACCAATCGACTGTAACAGGACATGGAAAGGCGAGCAGAATGGGCAGACAGTGAGGGTGATACTAATCGACTGTAACAGGACATGGAAAGGCGAGCAGAATGGGCAGACAGTGAGGGTGATACCAATCGACTACAACAGGACATGGAAAGGCGAGCAGAATGGGCAGACAGTGAGGGTGATACCAATCGACTGCAACAGGACATGGAAAGGCGAGCAGAATGGGCAGACAGTGAGGGTGATACCAATCGACTGCAACAGGACATGGAAAGGCTAGCAGAATGGGCAGACAGTGAGGGTGATACCAATCGACTGCAACAGGACATGGAAAGGCTAGCAGAATGGGCAGACAGTGAGGGTGATACCAATCGACTACAACAGGACATGGAAAGGCGAGCAGAATGGGCAGACAGTGAGGGTGATACTAATCGACTGTAACAGGACATGGAAAGGCTAGCAGAATGGGCAGACAGTGAGGGTGATACCAATCGACTGCAACAGGACATGGAAAGGCTAGCAGAATGGGCAGACAGTGAGGGTGATACCAATCGACTGTAACAGGACATGGAAAGGCTAGCAGAATGGGCAGACAGGTGGCAGAGGGAATTTAATACAGAGAAACATAGAAAAAAGGAGCAGGAGTCGGCCATTCGGCCCCTCGAGCCTGCTCCGCCATTCATTGAGATCATGGCTGATCATCCAAACTCAATACCCTGTCCCTACTTTTTCCCCATATCCCTTGATCCCTTTAGCCTTAAGAAATATATCCAACTCCTTCTTGAATATATTTAATGAATTGGCCTCAACTGCCTTCTGTGGTAGAGAATGCCACAGGTTCACCACTCTCTGGGTGAAGAAATTCCTCCTCATCTCTGTCCTAAATGGCTTACCCCTTATCCTTAGACTATGACCCCTGGCTCTGGACTCCCCGACCATCGGGAACATCCTTCCTGCATCTAGTCTGTCTAGTCCTGTTAGAATTTTATAAGTTTCAATGAGATCCCCTCTCATTCTTCTAAACTCCTGCGAGTATAAGCCCCATTGACCCAATCAAAGTGTGTGGTGATGCATTTTGGCAGAAGGAACAGGGACAGGTAATATACACTTAATGGCACAGTTTTAAACAGTGTGCAGGGACAGCGGGATCTGGGAGTTAATGTGCATAGGTCACATACGAATTAGCAGCAGGAGTCGGCCACTCGGCCCCTCGAGCCTGCTCCACCATTCAATAAGATCATGGCTGATCTGATTACTCCACATTCCCACCTACCCCCGATAACCTTTCACCTCCTTGCTTACCAAGAATCTATCTACCTCTGCCTTAAAAATATTCAAAGACTCTGCTTCCACTGCCCTCTGAGGAAGAGAGTTTCAAATACTCACGACCCTCTGTGAGAAAAAATTTCTCCTCATCTCTGTCTTAAATGGGCGACCCCTTATTTTTAAACAGTGACCCCTAGTTCTAGATTCTCCCACAAGAGGAAACATCCTCTCCACATCCACCCTGTCCAGACCCCTCAGGATCTTATATGTTTCAATCAAGTCACCTCTTACTCTTCTAAACTCCAGCGGATACAAGCCTAGCCTGTCCAACCTTTCCTCATAAGACAACCTGCCCATTCCAGGTATTAGTCTAGTAAACCTTCTCTGAACTGCTTCCAACGCATTTACATCCTTCCTTAAATAAGGAGACCAATACTGTACACAGTACTCCAGATGTGGTCTCACCAATGCCCTGTATAATTGAAGCATAACCTCCCTACTTTTGTATTCAATTCCCCTTGCAATAAACAATAACATTCTATTAGCTTATATTAGATTAAATGTTGCCTGAGTGTTTCCATCATTTTCTGGTATTACAAGTTTATCATTGCCTCTTTGCTCTGTGCACTATGCTGTGGCGGTTGCACCGGGTGTCCCTTACACATATAATGTATATAATTCACTTTAACCTAACTGTACGTGTATTACTCACCTTATTGGGCCATTGCCCCTTTAACTTACCTGTGGGGGTCGTTGCCCCTTTAAGACGCGCCCTAGCGCACTGACGTCACATCACGCATTGTGTAATGTATATACCTTTATAAGGGGGGAACTATCTTTTACAGCTCATGTATACTGCAGTACCGGCAGTGACCACACCTGTATATAGCACTGAGAGGTAATCTGTACAGACCAGTTCCAGTGTGAGCCAAGTTGAGTAAACACCTGTTGTACTGTTCTCCTGCAGTCTGTGTCTTATTATACACAGACACAACATTGGCGACAAGGCAAGTTTGAACCTACCTGCAACTCTGCATCACCTCCCGGGGATTTGTTCCTGGAGATCAGTGGATTGGAGGTCAAGGCCAGAGACTCGGGCGTTGACCACGGGCAACCGCCCAGTCATCCAGTAGAGACTCGAGAATTGCGGGGGAGGCTGTTGAGAGCCAGGCTTGGCTTTCCAATCGAGGTGGTCCAGCGAAACGGGCTGGCAACAGGTAGTGCGCAGACGCTTCCCGGACAGCGGCGGGCTAGAGCCCGACCGAGCGGCACAGCAAAGGGCCGAGCAGCGTCGACGGGGGAGAGAGGGAGAGGGCAGAGCGCACAGGGCACAGCCGGTGTTCAGGGGACGAGCAGCGTCGAAGAGAGGGAGAGAGAGATGCACAGAAACCCGCGAGGTGCCGCCATTGCCACGAGGACCGCCGAGAGCGGCGTTGGCAGCAGTGCAGGAGAAGCGCGCGAAACCTACAGGGCGCCGCCATTGCCACGAGAACCGCCAGGAGCGGCGTTGGCAGCAGCGGGGGAGAAAGGAAAGCGCGGGAGATGCCATTTTAAACCATTGAGAGATGCCATTTTAAACCACGCCCAAAATGCCGAAGAGTGGCAGTATCACCGCATTTGACAATGAAGTCGAAGATTGGACTACATATGTCGAACGAATAGAGGTATACTGCAAGGCAAATGAGGTGTCAGATGACAAGAAAGTGTTGGTATTGTTAAATTTAATGGGTGCAAAGGCGTATGGTTTATTACGAAATCTAGTAACCCCAACGAAGCCAATGGAAAAGAGTTTTGAAGACACAGTAATGATACTACAGGAACATTTAAACCCCACACCGCTGCTGATCTCAGAAAGATTCAAGTTTCACAAACGGAACCAGCATAAGGATGAAGGCAATGCTGATTATTTAACAGAACTGCGCAAACTATCGAAACACTGCCAGTTTGGAGCGGGACTGGCAGATACCTTAAGGGACAAGTTTGTGTGTGGGCTTCAAAGTGAAGGAACCCAGAAACGGCTTTCATCTGAAAAGGACCTTACGCTGGAAAAGGCTTTCAGCATTGCGGTATCATATGAAGCAGCAGCACGGGGCGCTGCAGAGATACAACAGAGACCGCAAGAATATGGCACAAATGAAATGTCATATGGAACAGAGAAGTGCTATCGCTGCGGCAGAACAACACACAACCAGAATGATTGCTGGTTCAAAGACAAAGTGTGCAGACAGTGTGGAAAAGTAGGACACATAGCACGAGTCTGCAGGTCGGGAAAGAAAACCAGCAATAAGAAACCTACCAAAGGAAAGTACAAGAAGGTACATAAGATGACGGGGAATAGTTCAGACGAACAAAAGAGTGATAACGACTCCAAAAGCAGGGAACTGAGTTGTCTGAAATTACATAATGTGACCACAACGGAGGATCACCGAACCATTTGGGTCACTCACAAGATAGCAGGAGTCCAGGTAAAGATGGAATTGGACACAGGATCAGCTCTAACAGTCATAAACCGACGGGACTACGAGCGGCTATTCTCACACATACTCTTGAGAGACACAAAAATTATTTTGAAGACGTACACGGGGCAAAAAGTCTACCCCAAAGGAAAAATAAGGGTGACCGTTATATATAACAGTAAGGAAACACCAAAACTAGACCTGTATGTATTGCAAGGTGGAGGACCACCATTACTGGGACGTGAATGGATCTGGAAAATACAACTGGATTGGCATTCCATACACGCACTGACTGTGGCTGACAAAAAGGATGACGATGTCACACCTGGGTGACTGTCAAAGATCCTAACTGGTGTGACAGAAGTGTTCCAGCAAGGACTCGGAACACTAAAAGGCATGACAGCAATGATTAAAATTGAAGAAAACGCAAGCCCAACATTTTTTAAGGCCAGACCGGTACCTTATGCGATCCGCCCAGCCATCGAAGCAGAGCTGGAGAGTCTGGAACGTTCAGGTGTACTATCCAAGGTAGACTGGAGCGAGTGGGCTACACCCATCGTCCCTGTGATGAAACAGTCGTTGAGCAGCACGCCTAGGGAACCAAGGAAGGTTCGCATCTGTGGGGACTTTAAGGTAACAGTGAACCCAGTCCTTCACACCGTACAATATCCACTTCCGCGGATTGAAGATATTTTCGCCTTGCTATCTGGAGGGAAACGCTTCACTAAGATTGATCTGGCCCAGGCGTATCTGCAAATGGAGGTAGAAGAAGCATCAAAAAAATACCTCACAATCAACACCCATAAAGGTCTCTACCAATACAACCGGCTGGTATTCGGGGTAGCATCATCTCCGGCTATTTGGCAGAGAGCAATGGAACAAGTCCTGCAAGGGATCCCAGGGACCCAGTGTTATTTGGACGACATCCTGGTCACGGGCAAAAATGACAGTGATCACCTTGCCAACCTGGAGCAGGTGCTCACTAGATTGCAGGAATATGGGCTCCGAGCTAACCGCCCCAAATGCGAGTTTTTTAGAACACAGATCTCGTATTGTGGCCATGTTATCGATAAAGAGGGGTTACATAAGTCCCCAGAGAAGATTGAGGCAGCAGTCAAGGCTCCAGCACCGGAAAATGTGTCACAACTGAGGTCATTCCTCAGGCTGGTAAACTACTACCATAAGTTTTTGCCAAATTTGTCTACAATACTACACCCACTGAACACCCTACTGCAAACTGGGGTGCCATGGAAGTGGAGTGACGAATGTAGATGCGCTTTCCAGAAGAGCAAAACACTAATCACATCGAAAGAGGTATTGGCCCATTACAACCCAGCATTACCAATTCGGTTGGCATGTGATGCGTCACCCTACGGCATTGGAGCGGTGCTGTCGCACAAATTCTCGGACGGCTCAGAGAGGCCAATAGCCTTTGTGTCACGATCACTAACCTCAGCCGAGCGTAACTATGCCCAGATCGACAGGGAGGCCCTCAGCCTAGTGTGGGGAGTGAAAAAGTTCAATCACTATCTGCACGGGCAGAAATTCACCTTGCTGACTGATCACCAGCCTCTTGTCTCCATTTTTTATCCAAAGGAGGCCGTTCTGGTGATGACTGCGCAACGACTACAAAGATAGTCACTTTTTCTAGGGGCGCACCACTATGAGATTGAATATAAGGGCACGAAACAGCATGGAAATGCTGATGGGCTATCATGCCTGCCACTGCCTACTGCGGAGGAAGCACCAGCAGTGGATCCTGTCGAAATATTCCATTCGACTATAGTTGAATACCTACCGGTAACTAACGCTTGTATCGAAAAGGAAACCCGAAATGACCCGACACTGTCTCGGGTATATGATTTGACGGTGAAGGGATAGCCAGCACATGGCGACTCACTGTTGCCAGCATTCTCGACAAGGAGAAAACAGCTGTCAGTGTGCCGGGGGACCTTGATGTGTGGATCCCGAGTGGTAATTCCACCCAAGTTAAGGGATAGAGTGCTCAATGAGCTTCATGAGGGTCATCTGGGAGGGGTAAAAATGAAAAGCCTAGCCAGGGCTTATGTGTGGTGGCCGGGAATCGATAAACAAATCGAGGACCTGACCAAGAGCTGCTCAGGATGCCAGAAAGTCCAAAATGCACCAGCACAGGCCCCTCTACACCCATGGGAGTGGCACTCATCTGCATGGCAACGGGTGCATATTGATTTTGCTGGTCCATTCACGGACTCAATGTTTTTAATAGCCGTGGATGCGCACTCGAAATGGCCTGAGGTCATCAAAATGTCCTCCACCACCACGGAGAAAACTATTGCAGTCCTACGGACCATTTTTGCCAGAAATGGCTTGCCAGAACAGATTTGCTCCGACAACGGACCACAGTTTGTGTGGTGTATGTGCCTTTAAGAGCCCCAGGTGTGCTGTAATGCCGGTAATTGCCACTCGGGCTATATAAGCCTGTATATTGTGTATATCCGTTAGAACCCCCCCAGACTTTGCTTAGTAAATACCTATGAACCAACTCCTGTCTTCAGTGTCTTTATCAACACACGGACACTACGGTGGCGACGAAGTGGAAACGGGCTTACCTGCAATTCGGCAGCACCTCAAGGACATCGATTCCTCGGGCATCCAGAAGACTCAAGGAAGTGAGAGAAGCTGTGGTTTCACCAGCTGGCCAAGCTGGTGGCAGGTACTGCGCTAATTCTTCCTGGGCGTCAGGCTGGGGCTCCAGCGGCTGGCTCTACAGCTGAGACAGGCAGCGAAATCGGAGGCAAGCAATAACGGACTGGGAGGGAGCACTCGGGAGATGGCTGGCGCGGCAAGCAGGTCAGCGTTCAGACCTGGAGAGAAACTCCGGCGGGAATGAGTCTGCAACAGTAAATAAAAAAATAAAAGAACGGAAACCGCAGTAAACAGCGTTGTCATCGGCAGCAGCGGCGGGAAGCACCATATCTTTGCTACAGAAAAGAAAAAAAAGCGCGGGAAGCGCCATATCTTTTCTGAAATGCCTAAGTCTGGCAATATTGATGCTTTTGATAGCGAAATAGAGGATTGGACCACATACGTGGAAAGAGTAGAGGTATATTGCACTGCAAATGGAATAGAAGATGAAAAAAAAGTTTCAGTACTTCTGAACTTAATGGGCGCAAAGGCATACGGGCTGTTATGAAATTTAATCACTCCAGCCAAACTAAAGGACAAGAATTTTAAAGAAATTGTTGATACCCTGCAGGAGCACTTAAACCCAACGCCGCTGCTGATAGCGGAACGATTCAAGTTCTTCAAGAGAAATCAACACAAGAATGAAAGTAACTCTGATTACCTAACCGAATTAAGAAAGCTATCAAAGTACTGACAATTCGGGGCAGGACTATCAGATTATCTTCGAGAGAAATTCGTTTGCAGTCTCTTAAGTGAAGGAACACAAAAAAGGCTGCTTTCTGATAAAGATTTAACATTGGACAAAGCTTTCAGTATGGCTGTATCATATGAAGCTGCAGCAAGAGGAGCTGCAGAGATACAACAAAAGACACAAGACTTCGGCACCCATGAAATGACACAGGGTGTCGAAAGGTGTTATCGCTGCGGCAGATCCACCCATAACCAGAGGGACTGCTGGTTCAAGGACAAAGCATGCATGCAATGCGGAAAGATTGGACACATTGCATGGGTATGCCGATCTGGACAAAATAAATCCACAGACAGAAAAAAAAATCAATAAAGAAAAGTACAGGAAGGTACAAATGATGACGGACAGTAGCTCCGAAGACCAGAAGAGCGATAGCGACTTCGAAAACAAGAGACTAAGCTGTCTCAAATTACATAATGTACTTGCCAAAGATGATTACCAAACCATTTGGGTTACCCTCACAATAGCAGGGTCCCCAGTTAAAATGGAGCTAGATACAGGATCAGCTCTAACCGTAATAAATCGATGGGATTACGAGAGGCTATTTTCGCATATACCTCCAAAAGACACATCCATTATCTTAAAAACATATACGGGGCAGAAAGTATACCCCAAAGGAAAAATAAGGGTGCCTGTTGTATACAACGGCAAAGAAATACAAAAGTTGTATTTATACATTCTACAAGATGGTGGTCCACTGTTGTTGGGATGTGAATGGATCAGAAAGATACGTTTAGACTGGCACTCCATTCAGGCACTGACGGTGACCAGTAAGAAAAAAAACAATGATGACATCATACCTGAACGATTAAAAGACATCTTGGCCAACGCCAAAGAAGTGTTTCAAGAGAAACTAGGAACCTTGAAAGGCATCACTGCCTCAATAAAAGTGGAAGATGCAGCAATTCCCAAATTTTTTAAGGCAAGACCGGTGCCATACGCAATACGTCCAGCAGTCGAGGCAGAGCTGGAGAATTTGGAAAAAGCAGGCGTATTATCCAAAATAGATTGGGGCAAGTGGGCAACACCCATCGTTCCAGTCATGAAAAAAGCACTGAATAAAGATAAATCTGAAGAACAGAGAAAAATTCGCATCTGTGGTGACTTCAAGGTAACTGTAAACCCGGTCCTTCACACAGTACAGTATCCTCTTCCGAGGATAGAAGATGTTTTTGCCTCACTATCCGGAGGGAAACATTTCACCAAAATTGACTTGGCACAGGCATATCTACAAATGGAGGTTGAGGAGGCCTCTAAAACGTATCTCACGATAAACACACACAAAGGCCTGTACCAGTACAATCGACTGGTTTTTGGAGTAGCATCAGCTCCAGCTATCTGGCAAAGAGCTATGGAGCAAGTCCTGCAAGGGATTCCGGGGACTCAATGCTACCTAGACGACATCCTTGTAACAGGAGAAAATGACAACGAGCACCTTGCCAATTTGGAGCAGGTGCTCACTAGGCTGAAAGAACGGGGCCTATGAGCGAATCGCCCCAAGTGCGAATTTTTCCAAAATCAAATATCATATTGTGGCCACATAATTAATAATGAAGAGTTGCATAAGTCACCTGAAAAAATTGAAGTGGTCATAAAAGCCCCAGCACCTGAAAATGTTTCACAATTAAGGTCGTTCCTGGGATTAATAAATTACTATCATAAATTTTTACCGAACTTATCAACTCTTCTACACCCTCTTAATGAACTTCTACAAACAGGAGTGATTTGGAAATGGATCGAAGACTGTAAACGTGCCTTCCATAAATGCAAAGACTTAATCACATCCGAAGAAGTTTTGGCTCATTACAACCCATCACTGCCAATCAGACTGGCGTGCGATGCATCCCCTTACGGCATAGGAGCAGTATTATCCCATAAATTACCTGATGGCTCAGAACGGCCGATAGCTTTTGCGTCACGCTCATTAAACTCAGCTGAGCGTAACTTTGCCCAAATCGACAGGGAAGCACTCAGCCTGGTATGGGGAGTGAAGAAATTCAACCATTACCTACACGGACAAAAATTTACCTTGTTGACTGACCATCAACCCCTCATCTCCATATTCAACCCTAAAAAGGGTGTTCCCATTATGACAGCGCAAAGGCTACAGAGGTGGTCCCTTTTTCTAGGGGCACACAATACAACATAGAATATAAAGGATCAAAACAGCATGGGAATGCTGACGGTTTATCGCGCCTACCGTTGCCAACGGTAGAAGAGGCACCTACAGTAGACCCAGTTGAGATGTTCCACTCTACCATAGTGGAATGTCTACCAGTAACAAATTCTGCCATTGAAAGGGAGACGAGAAATTACCCGACTCTCTCACGGGTCTACAATTTAACAGTGAAGGGATGGCCAGCACATGGCAAACCACTGTTGCCAGCATTCTCGCAAAGAAGAGAACAGCTGTCAGTGTGCCGAGAAACCTTGATGTGTGGATCCAGAGTGGTAATTCCACCCAAACTCCAGGATAAAGTGCTAAAGGAGCTTCACGAGGGGCATCTGGGTGGAGTGAAAATGAAGAACCTAGCTAGGGCGTTTGTATGGTGGCCAGGTATCGATGGAGACATCGAAGAAATGACCAAGAGCTGCCTAGGATGCCAGAAGGTCCAAAACGCTCCACCACAAGCCCCTTTACATCCATGGGAGTGGCCCTCATCTCCCTGTCAAAGGGTGCGCATCGACTTTGCTGGTCCATTTATGGACTCAATGTTCTTAATCGTGGTTGATGCACACTCCAAGTGGCCGGAGGTAATAAAGATGTCCTCCTCCACCACGGAACAAACCATCACAGTATTAAGGACCATATTTGCCAGGAATGGGCTGCCGGAACAGATATGTTCTGATAATGGACCGCAATTTGTGTCCGAAGAATTCAGAAAGTTCTTAAAAGACAATGGGGTTAAGCATTACACGTCCGCCCCATACCATCCCGCCACCAATGGATTGGCTGAAAGGTTTGTCCAGACCTTCAAGAAGGCCATAAAGGCCATGGGTAATGAAGACATAAAACTTCAGCACAAGTTGGATAACTTCTTATTCGCATACAGGAATGCAACACATATGGTTACCAACCAAACTCCCGCCATGATGTTCTTCAATAGAAACCTAAGATGCTGGCTGGATTTGGTGAAGCCCAACATCAGAAGGGACGCGGAGAACTGGCAGTTTCAAGGCATGAATGAAAGGCCAACTAGAACCTTCCAGATAGGTCAACAAGTTTTGGCCCGGGACTACCGTACCGAGAAATGGCAGCCTAGAACTATCTGCACAGGACTAGGACCACTGATGTATACCGTGGACATCGGAGAAAGCATAATAAGGCGCCATGCTGACCAAATCATAAAGTCATCCGAAAAGGGACAACCTACACCACAACTCTATACATCTAACGATGAAGTAGAGATACCCATATCTACCTCCGATCCGGTGATACTGGAACCCGATGAACCTGACACTGGCATTCAAGCCGAATCAGCCTTGCCAGAAGAACCTACTACACCACCAGAAACTACTACACCCCCGAGGCGTTATCCGGACCGAGTCAGGAAGCCTCCTGAGAGACTGACTTATAATTAATTAACTACAGCAATGTATATTATTTTGCTTATAACATGTAATTAATAATTACTTAAAATATGATGTACTGGTTAGCTAAAAGGGGAGGAATTGTGGTGTATGTGCCTTTAAGAGCCCCAGGTGTGCTGTAATGCCGGTAATTGCCACTCGGGCTATATAAGCCTGTATATTGTGTATATCCGTTAGAACCCCCCGCCCCAGACTTTGCTTAGTAAATACTGTTGTGTATGTAATATGTGTGCTACTTGAACCTATGGACAGGACTGCACTACTTGTAGGGCGTAGTGATACACAGTACCACTCCTGGCCATAGGGGTATAAATAGTACTGTGGGTACTGATCTCCCCTCAGTTCCCGCCTGTGGGCATGAAGTAAAGACCTACGTGCAGTCCCTACCTCCAACCAGTAAAGGCCTGTTTGAGTTATACGTTTAAGTCTTTGTGTTAATTGTTCAATACAATACACATACTTAACACTGGCGACGAGTCGGTTCGAACCCTGCGGCAGTTATTCCACGGCGGCTTCGTCCAAAGACAGGACGTTGAAGAGAGGTTTCAATCCTCAACACCCCACTCAAAACTGAAGGGCAGCAGAAATCCTGACAGCTTCCAGCGACTGGAAGCGACAGGCATTAGGACCCTGAAGCCTCCATAACCTCGTGGGTAAGCCAGAGCCCGGGAGGGAGCGAGCAAGAGCCGCGCGAGCGGGTGAGCCAGAGGCCGGGAGCTGCTTCAAGTGCGAGGCGCAGCGCGGGCCAGCGATCGGGACCAAAGATAAGGGCCGCACTCGGACTGAAAGGCGCGGCGGCTGCAGAAGCTCAAGGTGCGAGAGCCGCTTCGGTCGGGAGCCACTTCACGATCCAGCGATCGCATCCGCTGATAAGGGCCGCACTCGGGGGCTGAAGGGAGACGGCGTCGGGGGACGGGTGAAGACCGCCAAGCGCGGGAAAACCGCCATTTTGTGGGCGGAGGACGACGGCAAGAGCGGGAAGCCGCCATCTTTGATAACAAGTAAAGAAAATAAAATCTGAGAAATTGCAAATCTACAATGCCTAAACACGGGAATATTAGCGCCTTTGATAGTGATCTCGAAGATTGGGCCATATATGTTGAAAGAGTAAAAAATTATTGTAAGGCCAATAAAATTCGTGACCAAGATAAAGCTCTAACATTATTAAATTTAATGGGTGCGAAGACATACGGGCAATTGAAACACCTGTTATCACCAGATGAACCGGCGGATAAGACGTTCGATGAGATTGTTACTGTCCTGAAAGATCATCTAAACCCCACGCCGCTGATGCTAGCGGAACGATTTAAATTTTACGACAGAAGGCAGCTACAGCATGAAAGCAATGCTGAATATTTGCTGGAATTGCGTAAATTAGCGAAATATTGCCAGTTTGGAACGGGACTGACAGATGCACTACGAGACAAATTTGTGTGTGGTTTATTTAAACAGGATACGCAAAAGCGACTGCTCGAGGAGAATGAGCTGACGCTTGAGAAGGCGGTCACTATGGCAGCAGCACACGAAGCCGCAGCGAGAGGCACGGCAGTAATGCAGCTACGGTCACCGGAGCTCAGTGCACACAAATTGGGTGTGAGTTCTGGCAAATGTTATCGTTGTGGAAAGACAACGCATGATCAGAACCAGTGTTGGTTTAAAAACCAAGAATGTAGAACTTGTGGTAGGCTTGGACATATAGCTAGAGTATGCAGGTCAGGGAAGAAGACCAGCAACAAGAAGTCACCGCAAGGAAAATACGCAAAGGTACACAAGGTGACCGAACAGGAGTCCGATTCAGACGCTAGCAGTAATGAACTGGCTAGCTTAAGCTTTAATGAACTGGCTAGCTTAAGAGTACTCAACGCTGGTAAGGGTGCAGACCTCCAGACAATTTGGGTCACTCTTCAGATAGAAGGAGTCCAAGTAAAACTGGAATTGGACACTGGATCGGCATTGACGGTCATAAATAAGAAAGATTACGGAAAGTTATTCCAACATATTCCCCTACAGGATACGGGGATTATATTGAAAACATACACGGGGCAAAGAGTGTACCCCATCAGGAAAATAGAGGTTGCAGTGGTCCACAAGGGCGAAGACAGTTAAATAATGGACTTATATGTGATATCTGAAGGAGGTCCTCCACTACTAGGACGGGAGTGGATTAGGAAAATGAATATGGACTGGCATTTCCTACAAACAATAACGAGTGAGAACTCGGTGAAGATAGTCGGCCCAGACTCTGGAACAGATGATGGTAAGCCCAACTCAGGTGCAAAAGACAAAGTTTCAGCACAGAATTCCACTGAGCAACAACAACATAGTTTAACTGTGGATTCTGAGTCTGGCAAGTCTACTGATGTGCCCATTTCTGAGGGACACCGGGCTCGAACTCAACTCCATTTCAAACTACAACAGCAATTAGAACAAATGCTTCGCCGTTTTGAGCAAGAGTTGAATGCAACGAAAGAGTTCTTTGATATAGAGTTGGAGAATCTGGAAAGACAACAGAAGCAGCCGATGGAGAAAATGGAGCAGGAGCACACAAAACGTCTGATGTCAGAGGAGTTAACGGTCAGCCAACTCCTGCATATGCTGAAGGACAGGACTCTGAAATGGGAAAAACTTGAACACGAACTTCAATATTCAAACGAAAGGGGTTCGGAGCTCTCAAAGGTTATTGGAAGAGCTGAGGTGGCAACACAGACTGAGATGACTGCAACAGAGCAGCCCTTGGATGCCAAAAGTACGCTGACTCACGTCAACGTAGAACAACAGACCGCTGAAACAGCTGCTCCGGTAGAGGGATTGAATAGTCCGATCAATCAATCTCCAAAAGAAGTTGAAGTGGTAAAATCTCAAATGAGGTCATTAGTAAACGACTTGCTGAAAGCCCAGAAAAAGCTGGATGCAGAGGTACACATGAAGAAGTCTCTTCAGGAAAGATGTCTGGATTTGGAACAAGAGCTGGCTAACGTCCAGCTGGGTATGGAGGAAATAGACGACCCTCTCACTGGTCTAGCTCAGGACGACACCGAATATTACCATGACCTGGTGGACGACACCGAATATTACGATGTCCTGTCCTGCCCAGCTTGTAACTTCGACTCCCAAAGTGCAGAAATCATGGAGGAGCACCAAAAGTCTACGGAACATCGGGAGAAGCTGGCTCTATGACGGAAACAGGAGGAAGAGAAGGAGGAACTGCGCATGCAGCTGGCAGCTGTGGCAGCTGACAATGGAGCCCAGAGAGTCTCCAAGAAGCAGAAAAGGAAAAGTCGAAACAGAAGATGACCCATCTGAACCATTATTACCTCTACCAGATCACACACGTGGTCCCTCCGAACGGAGCCAATTCAGTTCGGAAGTTCAAACTGTTAAATCCATGGAAGGACTATTGAATGAGTCACTCCAGCAACGTGAACCGACTACACCACAGAGATTGAATCTGTGAACTGTTTCCCGCAGAGACTGAATCTGTGATCTGTTTTGACATGAAGTTATCTATGTATCTATGTTATTCTGTTATGTAAACCTGAAGTTATATATGTATATATGTTATTACGTTATGTTAAATGGGGAGATGACTGTAAAGCTAAGAAGGGAGGAATGTTGTGTATGTAATATGTGTGCTACTTGAACCTATGGACAGGACTGCACTACTTGTAGGGCGTAGTGATACGCAGTACCACTCCTGGCCATAGGGGTATAAATAGTACTGTGGGTACTGATCTCCCCTCAGTTCCCGCCTGTGGGCATGAAGTAAAGACCTACGTGCAGTCCCTACCTCCAACCAGTAAAGGCCTGTTTGAGTTATACGTTTAAGTCTTTGTGTTAATTGTTCAATACAATACACATACTTAACAAATACCTATGAACCAACTCCTGTCTTCAGTGTCTTTATCAACACACGGACACTACTGTTTGTGTCCGAAGAGTTCCGGAGGTTCTTGAAAAAGAATGGGGTAAGGCATTACACATCTGCCCCGTATCATCCAGCCACAAATGGATTGGCTGAGAGGTTCATACAAACCTTTAAGAAGGCAATAAAGGCTATGTACAATGACAACATTCTGCTGCAGCACAAGGTGGACAATTTCCTGTTCGCCTACCGGAATGCGACACATGCAGTCACCAACCAAGCCCCAGCCATGATGTTCTTTAACCGAAGGTTAAGATCTCGCCTGGATTTGCTCAGACCAAACGTACGAAGAGATGTTGAGAGTAAGCAATTCCAGCACATCCATGAGAAGCCAGCAAGGAGCTTCAATGTAGGGCAACCAGTCTTGGTCCGCGACTACCGAACAGAAAAATGGCAGCCAGGAACAATATGCACACGGCAGGGCCCACTAATGTACACAGTGGACGTTGGGGAGAGCATCGTGAGATGCTATGCTGACCAGATCCTAGAGTCACAGGAACAAGTCAACCCCATGCCTCGCCCATACGTACCTGGTGATGAACCCGACATACAGGTCGCATCTACCCCAGAAACAGTAGCATCGGAAGCTGATGAATCAACCGACGACAGGGGGCCAGAATCGCCTCCGCAGCAAGAGCAAGACACTCGGGAAAGGCGCTATCCAGAAAGGATCAGGAAGCCTCCCCAAAGACTGAATATATAAATAGACTATTTTCAGCTAATGTTGCATGTTAAAAGTGTTAATTGTAATTAGTTCGATATTTAATTGTTAAATGAGTGTTATGGTACTGTTAATCTAAAAGGGGAGGAATTGTAATGTATATACCTTTAAGGGGGGAACTATCTTTTACAGCTCATGTATACTGCAGTACCGGCAGTGACCACACCTGTATATAGCACTGAGTGGTAATCTGTACAGATCAGTTCCCGTGTGAGCCACGTTGAGTAAACACCTGTTGTACTGTTCTCCTGCAGTCTGTGTCTTATTATACACAGACACAACACATTGCGTGACGTACGTGCGGCAGCCGCCGGCCTGACTCGGCTTTCCAGGACGGCCGCCGGCACAGCCCGGCCTACCGTGACTTCGGCCGCATCGGCCGGCAGACATAAGCGATGCAATCCCCCGCTCGGCCTCCAGCTCCTGCTACCGTGGTCGCGACTTCGGCCTCAATGGCCAGCCTACACACCGGGTGAAGGCGCCGACGTATCGGCGCGGGTCACGTGACTGCCCCAAACGCAGGCCAACGCGCTAACGTCAGGACGCGGTCACGTGACACCCGAAGAGTGGGAAAACGCGACCGAGCATGATGATGTCATCACGCTCTCCCGAGGACTACGGACTCAGTCCTCGTGGAGTCCCCGTTGGGGTAAGACCTATCTCGCATTGCTCCTGTGTAAAGCCAGCTTACCTGTTGTATTTCATCAGTTCCAGTTAATAAACAATTAGTGGAAGCTACATCATTAAATAAATTTAAAACAGAAATAGATAGTTTCCTAGAAGTAAAGGGAATAAAGGGTTACGGGGAGCGGGCAGGAAATTGGACATGAGTCTGGGTTCGGAATGGTCATGGCCCTGTGGGTAGTGGAGCGGGCCCAGGGGCCGTGTAGCCTTGTTCTGCTCCTACTGTGTTCTAATTCTGTTAGATTTCAGGAGATGGTTTTATTCCTGTTCCTGGCTGGGGTGGAGATCGCCTTTACAGAAGGTAAGTACTGTAGAAAATATAGGGACAGAGTGATCTCCTGGAAGAATTTCGACCGCCTAGATGGGTCGGAGAGGAATTTCCCAGATTTTTTTCTCCCAAATTGGCCATTGGGTCTTTATCTGGTTTTTCGCCTCTCCCGGGAGATCACATGGGTTCGGGTGGATGCAGAGTGATAGAAGATAGAAGATTTGAGGTTAGGATCAGATCAGCCATGATCTTATTGAATGGTGGAGCAGGCTCGAGGGGCCGATTGGCCTACTCCTGCTCCTATTTCTTATGTTCTTATGTTTATGTTCATCCGAACTCGAACTAAATTATTTAGTAGGCATTCGTCCTGAGAGGTCAACACGAATACCTGCAATGCCCTATTTATAAATCCAAGCTTCACAATACAAGCTTCTTTGAAATGCAAAATTGTTTCCTACAGACAGCCTTGGTCACTCTGCAAAAAAACTGTTTAACAATTCATCATAACTCCCTTGCTTTTGGAGAGGTGTAGAGTGCAAAAGCAAGGAAGTTATGATGAAACTGTGTAAAAGACTGGAGTCAGCTGTGGCTCAGTGGATAGCAGAGTCAGAAGGTTGTGGGTTCAAATCCCGCTCCAGGGACATGGGTTCAAATCCCGCTCCAGGGACTTGAGCACATAAAGCGAGGCTGAAACTGCAGTGCGGTGCTGAGGGAGCACCGCTCTGTCGGAGGAGCAGTACTGAGGGAGCGCTGCACTGTCGGAGGGGCAGTACTGAGGGAGCGCAGCACTGTCGGGGGGGCAGTGCTGAGGGAGCGCCGCACTGTCAGAGGGGCAGTACTGAGGGAGCGCCGCACTGTCGGAGGGGCAGTACTGAGGGAGCGCAGCACTGTCGGGGGGGCAGTGCTGAGGGAGCACCGCACTGTCAGAGGGGCAGTACTGAGGGAGCGCCGCACTGTCAGAGAGGCAGTGCTGAGGGAGCGCCACAATGTCGGGGGGGCAGTACTGATGGAGCGCCGCACTGTCGGGGGGGCAGTGCTGAGGGAGCACCGCACTGTCAGAGGGGCAGTGCTGAGGGTGCGCCACACTGTCAGAGGGACAGTACTGAGGCAGCGCCACAATGTCGGGGGGGCAGTACTGATGGAGCGCCGCACTGTCGGGGGGGCAGTGCTGAGGGAGCACCACACTGTCAGAGGGGCAGTGCTGAGGGTGCGCCACACTGTCAGAGGGACAGTACCGAGGCAGCGCTGCAATGTCGGGGGCCAGTACTGATAGAGCGCCGCACTGTCGGGGGAAGCAATGCTGCGGCAGCTCTGCATTGTCTGAGGGGCAGTAATGAAGGAGCGCTGCACTGTCGGAGGTGCCATCTTACAGATGAGACGTTAAACCGTGGCCCCCGTCTGCCCCCTCATGTGGATGTGAAAGATCCCATGGTGCTATTTCGAAGAAGTTATCCCCGGTGTTTTGAGCCCAATATTTATCCCTCAATCAACATGACAAAAAAGCAGATTATCTGGTCATTATCACATTGCTGTTTGTGGGAGCTTGCTGTGTGCAATTTGGTTGCCGCTTTTCCCACATTACAACAGTGAATACACTTCAAAAGTACTTCATTGGCTGTAAAGCGCTTTGGGAAGTCCGGTGGTCGTGAAAGGCGGTTAAGAAGGCAAATGGTATGCTAGCCTTCATTACAAGAGGATTTGAGTACAGGAGTAAAGAAGTCTTACTCCAATTATATCTTCTTTCTTCTTAGGCAGTCCCTCGGAACCACGGCTGACTTGCTTCCATGTTAAAAATGAGTTCGCAGGTGACTGATGGGTCTCGTGCGGGAGCTACAGTCTCTGTCACAGGTGGGGCAGATGGTGGTTGAAGGGGCGGGTGGGTGGGGTGCTTGGGTTGACGTGCACTCCTTGTGCTTGGCTTCCCCTTGCTCCCAGATACGCGAGGTGTTCGGCGCCTTCTTGGATGCTTCTCCTCCACTTTGTGCGGTCTTGGGCCAGGGATTACCAGGTGTCGGTGGGGATGCTGCACTTTTTCCAAGGAGGCTTTGAGGGTGTCCTTGAAGTGTTTCCTCTGCCCACCTGGGTCTCTCTTGCCGTGCTGGAGCTCCGAGTAGAGTGCTTGTCTTGGGAGTCTTGTATCGGGCATGCGGACAATGTGACCCATCCATCGGAGCTGATCGAGCATGGTCAAAGCTTCGATGATGGGGATGTTGGCCTGAGCAAGAACACTGACGTTGGTGCGTCTATCCTGCCAATAAATTTGCAGGATCTTGCGGAGGCAGCGTTGGTGGTACCTCTCCAGTGCACCTCAAATCACTGGAGAGGTACCACCAACGCTGCCTCCAATTATATAGGGCCTTGGTGAGACCACACCTGGAGTACTGGGTACAATTTTGGTCTCCTTACCTAAGGAAGGATATACTTGCCATAGAAGGAGTGCAACGAAGGTTCACGAGATTGATTCCTGGGATGGCGGGACTGTCGTATGAGAAGAGATTGAGTAAACGAGACCTGTATTCTCTTGAATTCAGAAGAATGAGAGGGGATCTCATTGAAGCAGACAAAATTATTACAGGGCTTGATAGGGTGGATGCTGGGAGAATGTTTCCCTTGGCTGGGGAGTCCAGAACCAGGGGCCACAGCCTCAGGATAAAGGGTAGGCCATTCAGGACTGAGATGGGAAGAAATTTCTTCACACAGAGGGTGGTGAATCTTTGGAATTCTCTACCCCAGAGGGCTGTGGAGGCTCAGTCATTGGGTATATTCAAAACAGAAGTCGACAGATTTCTGACCAGTAAGAGCATCAAGGGATATGGCGATAGGGCCGGTGAATGGAGTTGAGGCAGAAGATCAGCCATGATCTCATTGAATGGCGGAGCAGGCTCGAAGGGCCGAATGGCCGACTCCTGCTCCTATTTCTTATGTTCTTATAAATACAAGTCTTTCTTTCTTATTTTGTCCAATTCTGGGCACCGCACTTTAGGAAGGATGTGAAGGCCTTAGAGAGGCTGCAGAAAAGATTTACCAGAATGGTACCAGGAATGAGGGACTTCATTTATGTGGCGAGACTGGAGAAGCTGGGGTTGTTCTCCTTAGAGCAGAGAAGGTTAAGGGGAGATTGACCAGAATGGTACCAGGGATGAGGGACTTCAGTTATGTGGAGAGACTGGAGAAGCTGGGGTTGTTCTCCTTAGAGCAGAGAAGGTTGAGAGATTTGATGGAGGTGTTCAAAATCGGGAGGGGGTCTGGACAGAGTAGAGGGAAACTGTTCCCATTGGCGGAAGGCTCGAGAACCAGAGGACACAGGTTTAAGGTGATTGGCAGAAGGTCCAAAGGCTCCTCACAGCTTACTGTCCCACCTAGCTTTGTATCATCAGCAAACTTGGATACATTACACTCGGTCCCTTCATCTAGGTCATTAATATAGATTGTAAATAGCTGAGGCCCCAACACTGATCCACGTGGCACCCCACTAGATACAGCCTGCCAACCTGAAAAAGATCCGTTGATCCCTACTCTCTGTTTTCAGTCCGTTAACCAATCCTCTATCCATGCTACTATATTACCTCCAACCCCATGAGTCCTAATCTTGTGTGATAACCTTTTCTGTGGCACCTTATCGAATGCCTTTTGGAAATCCAAATATACTACATCCACTGGTTCCCCTCTATCTACCCTGCTAGTTACATCCTCAAAAAACTCTAATAAACTTGTGAAACACGATTTCCTTTTCATAAAACCATGTTGACTCTGCCTAATCATGTTATGATTTTCTAAGTGACTTAATACCACTTCCTTAACAATGGATTCCAGCATTTTCCCGATGACTGATGTAGCTTTCAAAAGCTCTTATAATAATGTGTCCGTGACTACACAAACCACTCTGGGTACAGGTATATTGTGTATCAGTAAAACAGTCCGTGACTACACAAACCACTCTGGGTCCAGGTATATTGTGTATCAGTAAAACAGTCTGTGACTACACAAACCACTCCGGGTACAGGTATATTGTGTATCAGTAAAACAGTCCGTGACTACACAAACCACTCTGGGTACAGGTATATTGTGTATCAGTAAAACAGTCCGTGACTACACAAACCACTCCGGGTACAGGTATATTGTGTATCAGTAAAACAGTCCATGACTACACAAACCACTCTGGGTACAGGTATATTGTGTATCAGTAAAACAGTCCGTGACTACACAAACCACTCTGGGTCCAGGTATATTGTGTATCAGTAAAACAGTCCGTGACTACACAAACCACTCTGGGTACAGGTATATTGTGTATCAGTAAAACAGTCCGTGACTACACAAACCACTCTGGGTACGGGTATATTGTGTATCAGTAAAACAGTCCGTGACTACACAAACCACTCTGGGTCCAGGTATATTGTGTATCAGTAAAACAGTCCGTGACTACACAAACCACTCTGGGTCCAGGTATATTGTGTATCAGTAAAACAGTCCGTGACTACACAAACCACTCTGGGTCCAGGTATATTGTGTATCAGTAAAACAGTCCGTGACTACACAAACCACTCTGGGGACAGGTATATTGTGTATCAGTAAAACAGTCCGTGACTACACAAACCACTCTGGGTACAGGTATATTGTGTATCAGTAAAACAGTCCATGACTACACAAACCACTCTGGGTCCAGGTATATTGTGTATCAGTAAAACAGTCCGTGACTACACAAACCACTCTGGGTACAGGTATATTGTGTATCAGTAAAACAGTCCGTGACTACACAAACCACTCTGGGTACAGGTATATTGTGTATCAGTAAAACAGTCCGTGACTACACAAACCACTCTGGGTACAGGTATATTGTGTATCAGTAAAACAGTCCGTGACTACACAAACCACTCTGGGTCCAGGTATATTGTGTATCAGTAAAACAGTCTGTGACTACACAAACCACTCTGGGTCCAGGTATATTGTGTATCAGTAAAACAGTCCGTGACTACACAAACCACTCTGGGTCCAGGTATATTGTGTAATCAGTAAAACAGTCCGTGACTACACAAACCACTCTGGGTCCAGGTATATTGTGTATCAGTAAAACAGTCCGTGACTACACAAACCACTCTGGGTCCAGGTATATTGTGTATCAGTAAAACAGTCCGTGACTACACAAACCACTCTGGGTACAGGTATATTGTGTATCAGTAAAACAGTCCGTGACTACACAAACCACTCTGGGTACAGGTATATTGTGTATCAGTACAACAGTCCGTGACTACACAAACCACTCTGGGTACAGGTATATTGTGTGTCAGTAAAACAGTCCGTGACTACACAAACCACTCTGGGTCCAGGTATATTGTGTATCAGTAAAACAGGTTTATTAAGCATTAAACATCTGGTACAAAGAAGTAGTACTTAACAAGAAGATCGTCACAGTCTGTTCGTTCAAACCCCGGCGTTCCTTCCGAGTGTCTGCGGCACAAGTCTCCTGATGTATGTTGCTGTGTTCCGTTGTCCCATGCGCGCTTACTTGTGATCTTGCTGTGTTCTGTTGACCGAAGCTCCTATCAATCTCTGGTTACACGATGCGCTGCTTTCGATGTTCAAAACCTGTACCTTTATACCCTTTTCCCCCTCGTTTTGCCTACATGGCAGTAATTAACCCTCTAACACCTGGTAAAAAGTCTTGCTCCCTCGTTACCCATCTTATGACCTTGTTTGATCCTTCTGACTTTTTCTCCATGTATAACAAAGTACCCTTATCTCAGATCTTCACTTTTCACAGAACACTTCCTAGAATGTTCACGGAACAGTCGGTCCATCCGATAGCTGGACCAATGAAGGACGTCTCCAACTCCAACAAGGGGGAGGATCCAGTTGTCGTGGTTCCTGTTGGTACCAACGACATAGATAGGACAAGGAAGGAGGTTCTGCTGAGGGAGTTTGAGCAGCTAGGGGCCAAATTAAAAAGCAGAACCACAAGGGTAATAATCTCTGGATTATTACCTGAGCCACGAGCGAATTTGGCTAGGACAAATAAAATGAGAGAGTTAAATGCGTGGCTCAAAGACTGGTGTGGGAGAAATGGGTTTTGCTTCCTGGGACACTGGCACCAGTACTGGGACAGGAGGGAGCTGTTCCGCTGGGACGGGCTTCACTTGGCCAGTGCTGGGACTAGAGTCCTGGCGGATCATATAACTCGGGCTGTAGAGAGGGCTTTAAACTAACTAGTGGGGGGGAGGTTCCTAGAGCGCAAATAATAAAAATGACAACAGAGAAGGTCATAGACTTAGGTAGCAGTGGGGAAATTGAAAACCAGAGCGTGTCAGGAAGGGGCAGAAGGTATGGAGTAAAAGGTAAAGTAATAAAAAGGGCAAAAGCAGGAACTAAGTGTCACAAAACATCTTTGAAAGTTCTCTATCTGAATGCTCGTAGCATTCGTAACAAAATAGACGAGTTAATGGCACAAATAACTACATATGGGTATGATCTTGTGGCCATTACAGAAACATGGCTGCAGGGTGACAATGCCTGGGAATTAAACATACCGGGTTATTTAACGATCAGGAAGGACAGGCAGGAAGGAAGGGGAGGTGGGGTGGCTATGTTAATAAAGGAAGGAATCACTGTAATACAGAGAAATGATATTGGGCCAAAAGATCAGGATAATGAAACAGTTTGGGTGGAGGTAAGGAATAATAAGGGGAAAAACACTACTGGGCGTAGTTTATAGGCCTCCGAACAGTGGCAACTCTGTTGGACGGAGTATCAATCAGGAAATAGTTGAGGCTTGTAATAAGGGAACATCTATAATTATGGGGGATTTTAACTATCATATTAATTGGACAAATCAAATTGGGCAGGGCTGCCTTGAGGATGAGTTCATTGAGTGTATTAGGGATGGGTTTCTTGAGCAGTATGTAACTGAACCGACCAGGTGGCAAGCAACCTTAGATCTGGTCCTGTGTAACGAGACAGGATTAATTAAAAATGTCCTAGTAAAGGATCCCCTTGGAATGAGTGACCATAACATGGTTGAATTCCATATTCAATTAGAGGGTGAGAAGGTTGGATCTCAAACAAGCGTGCTAAGCTTGAATAAAGGAGACTATGAAGGTATGAGAGCGGAATTGAGTAGAGTGGATTGGGAAAATAGATTAAAGGGTAAGACGATACATGATCAGTGGTGTACATTTAAGGAGTTATTTTACAACTTCCAAAAAATATATATTCCACTGAGAAGAAAAGGGTGTAAGAGAAAAGAGAGTCATCCGTGGCTAAGTAAAGAAATTAAGGATAGTATTCAACTAAAAACAAGGGCATATAAGGTAGCCAAATCTAGTGGGAGGATAGAGGATTGGGAAAACTTTCAAAGACAGCAAAAAATAACAAAAAGATTGATTAAGAAAGGGAAGATAGATTATGAAAGTAAATTAGCAAAAAATATAAAAACAGATAGTAAGAGTTTTTATAGTTATATAAAAAGAAAAAGGGTGGCTAAAGTAAATGTTGGTCCCTTAGAGGATGAGACCGGGAAATTAATGGTGGGAAATATGGAGATGGCAAAAACAGTGAATGAATATTTTGTATCAGTCTTTACAGTAGAAGACACTAAGAATATCCCAACACTGGACAAACAGGGGGCTGAACGGGGGAGGAGCTAAACACGATCAAAATCACTAAGGAAGTGGTACTCGGTAAAATAATGGGACTCAAGGCGGATAAATCACCTGGACCTGATGGCTTACATCCTAGGGTCTTGAGGGGAGTGGCGGTAGGGATTGTGGATGCATTGGTAATAATTTTCCAAAACGCCCTGGACTCAGCAAAGGTCCCAGCAGACTGGAAAACTGCAAATGTAACACCCTTATTTAAAAAGGGCAGTAGACAGAAGGCTGGAAACTATAGACCGGTTAGCCTAACATCTGTGGTAGGTAAAATTTTGGAGTCCATTATTAAGGAGACAGTAACAGGACATTTGGATAATCATAATTTAATAGGACAAAGTCAGCATGGTTTTATGAAGGGGAAGTCATGTTTGACAAATTTGCTGGAGTTCTTTGAAGAAGTAACATACAGGGTGGATAAAGGGGAACCAGTGGACGTAGTGTATTTAGACTTCCAAAAGGCATTTGACAAGGTGCCACACAGAAGACTATTGCTTAAGATAAAAAATCACGGGATGGGGGTAATATTCTGGCATGGATAGAGGATTGGCTATCTAACAAGGCAGAGAGTTGGGATAAATGGTTCATTCTCAGACTGGCAATCAGTAACTAGTGGTGTTCCGCAGGGGTCAGTGCTGGGTCCCCAACTCTTTACAATGTATATTAACGAGTTGGAGGAGGGGACCGAGTGTAACATATCAAAGTTTGCAGATGATACTAAGATGGGAGGGAAAGTAGTGAGTGAGGAGGACATAAAAAACCTGCAAGGGGACATAGACAGGCTAAGTAAGTGGGCAGAGATTTGGCAGATGGAATACAATACTGGAAAATGTGAGGTTATGCACTTTGGCAGGAAAAATCGTAGAGCAAGTTATTATCTTAATGGCAACAAACTGGAAAGTACTGAAGTATAAAGGGATCTGGGGGTCCTGGTGCACGAAACTCAAAAGGTTAGTATGCAGGTGCAGCAAGTGATTAAGAAGGCCAATGGAATGTTGGCTTTCATTGCTAGGGGGATAGAATATAAAAATAGGGAGGTATTGCTTCAGTTGTACAAGGTATTGGTGAGACTGCACCTGGAATACTGCGTACAGTTTTGGTGTCCATACTTAAGAAAGGACATACTTGCTCTCGAGTCAGTACAAAGAAGGTTCACTCGGTTAATCCCGGGGATGAGGGGATGGACATATGAGGAGAGGTTGAGTAGATTGGGACTCTACTCATTGGAGTTCAGAAGAATGAGAGGCGATCTTATTGAAACATATAAGATTGTGAAGGGGTTGGATCGGGTGGATGCGGGGAAGATGTTCCCGATGATGGGTGAAACTTGAACTAAGGGGCATAGTCTTAGAATAAGGGGCTGCTCTTTCAAAACTGAGATGAGGAGGAACTACTTCACTCAGAGGGTGGTAGGTCCATGGAATATGCTGCCCCAAAAAGCTGTAGAAGCTACATCATTACATAAATTTAAAACAGAAATAGACAGTTTCCTAGAAGTAAAGGGAATTAAGGGTTATGGGGAGCGGGCAGGAATTTGGACATGAGTCTAGGTTCGGATCGGTCATGGCCCTGTGGGTAGCGGAGCGGGCTTGGGGGCCGTGTAGCCTGATCCTGCTCCTATTTCATGTGTCTAATTCTGTTAGATTCAGGAGATGGTTCTGTGATAGTGGATTGGCGGTTAGGATCAGATCAGTCATGATCTTATTGAATGGCGGAGCAGGCTCGAGGTGCTGATTGGCCTACTCCTGCTCCTATTTCTTATGTTCTCTCTAGTTTTTACCTCTTTAAGCATAATATTGCTGAATTCCTCGTGTCCATAAACTTAGCACAACATTCCATTACTTCAGTAATTTTAAACAGAGCTTTTTAGTCAGGTTGGCATAATCCCATCCTGCTGTGCTCTCAGCCATTCTCCATTTTATACAGGCTTTTAGGCTCTTAACATACAATTTCACATATTATAGTTATGTTAAAATGGTTATCGAATCTTAATAATGTTTACTAAATCCTACAGGTACACACTATCCTACACTGATGTCACGCTAACTGGCCTGTAGTTCCCTGTTTTTCCTCTCCCTCCTTTCTTGAATAGCGGTGTTACATTTGCGACCTTCCAATCTGCTGGGACCGTTCTACAATCTAGGAAATTTTGGAAGATCAAAACCAATGCATCCACTATCTCTTCAGCCACATCTTTTACAACCCTGGGATGTAGGCCATCAGGTCCAGGGGATTTGTCGGATTTTAGTCCCATTAGTTTTCCTAGTACCTTTTCTCTACTTCTATTAATTACGTTAAGTTCCTCACCCTCATTACACCCTTGGTTCCCCACCATTTTTGGTGTGCTTTTTGTGTCTTCTACTGTGAAGACATATTTTTTTTTAACTTTTCTGCTATTTTCTTATTCCCCATAATAATTTCTCTTGCCTCAGCCTCTACGAGACCAACGTTTACTTTTGCTACTCTTTTCCTTTTTACATACTTGTAGAAACTCTTACAATCTGCTTTTATATTTCTTGCTATTTTTCTCTCATTCTATTTTTTCCCTTTTAATCAATTTTTGGTCAACCTTTACTGGTTTCTGAAACTCTCCCAATCCTCAGCCTTACTATTATTCTTTGCAACATTATAAACTTCTTCTTTCAATCTAATGCTATCCTTAACTTCTTTAGTTAGCCACGGTTGGATCACTTTTCCCGTGGAGTTTTTGTTTCTCAATGGAATGTATTTTTGTTGAGAATTATGAAATATTTCTTTAAATGCTAGCCACGGCTTATCTACCGCTATACCTTTTAATCTATTTTTCCAATCTACCTTAGCCAACTCGCCCCTCATACCTATGCAATAGGCTTTATTTAAGTTTAAGACTCTAGTTTTGGACTGAGGCAAGTCACTCTCAAAATTAACATAAAATTCTATCATATTATGATCACTCTGCCCCAGAGGATCCTTTACTGTGAGATTGCTAATTAACCCTGTCTCATTACACAACACATGATCTAAAGTAGCCTGTTCCCTGGTTGGGTCCATGACATATTGTTCTAGGAAACTGTCCCAAATGCATCCCATGAACTCATCCTCCAGACTGCCTTTGCCAATTTGATTTGTCCAGTCTATATGAAGATTAAAGTCCCCCAAGATTATTGCATTACTTTTGTTGCAAGCTCCTGCTATTTCTTGATTAATATTCTGTCTAACAGTTTAGCTACGGTTAGGGGGCCTTTATACTACCCCTACCAGTGTTTTCTGCCCCTTGTTATCCTTAGCTCCTTATTCTACTTCCTGATCTTCCGAGTCGAGATCCTTTCTCGCTTCCGTTTTTCAAAATAGCAGCCACGAGATCTTTTACACCCACCTGAGGGGCAGACGGGGCCTTGGTTTAACGTCGCATCCGAAAGATGGCACCTCTGACAGAGCAGCTCTCCCTCAGTACAGCCCTGGAGTGTCAGCCTAGGTTACGTGCTCAAGTCTCCAGAGTGGGACTCAAACCCACGACCTTCTGACTCTAGAGGTGAGAGTGTCACCCACTGAGCCGAGGCTGACCCCTCTTAAACTCCAGCCTAGTTACTGGGGTTATCAGCATCTTCAAACCGCCCCCCGCCCCCCAACCCCGTAATTGCCATTATTAACACAGAACAGTCCTTCATGTGATTAACAGCAGAATGGGACCAGTGTGCTCAGGTGTGAACTCGCTGGTGTCTCAGAAGGTTAGATGAACTGGTGAATCCCTTTTCACACACTGAGCAGGGGAACGGCCTCTCCCCAGTGTGAACTCGCTGGTGTCTCAGCAGGTGAAATGAAGTGGTGAATCCCTTTTCACACACTGAGCAGGGGAACGGCCTCTCTCCAGTGTGAGTGAACTGGTGTTTCCGAAGATCGGATGAGCGCGTAAACCTCTTCCCGCAGTGAGAACAGCTGAATGGCCTCTCCCCGGTGTGGTTGCGTCGATGCATCTTCAGGTCCTTTGAGCATTTGAAACTCTTGTCGCATTCGGAACATTTAAACGGCCTCTCGTCAGTGTGAACCAACTGGTGTACCCGCAGATAGGTGAGACGAGTGAATCCTTTCCCGCACTCGGAGCAGGAGAACGGCCTCTCGTCAGTGTGAAGCAGCTGGTGTTCCCGCAGATTGGAGGGACAATTGAATCCTTTCCCGCACTCGGAGCAGGTGAACGGCCTCTCGTCAGTGTGAACCAGCTGGTGCATCAGCAGGGCGGAGGAGAGAGTGAATCCCTTCCCACACACGGAGCAGGTGAACGGCCTCTCCCCGGTGTGAACTCGCTGGTGCCGTATCAGGTCGCTGGATCTTCTGAAGCCCTTCTCGCAGTCGTGGCACTGAAAAGGGCTCTCATCGGTGTGAACACGCTCGTGTATCAACAGGTTGCCAGACTGGTTAAACCTCTTCTCACAGTGAGAGCAGGTGAACGGCCTCTCCCCGGTGTGAACTCGCTGGTGTGTCAGCATGTTGGATTGTTGAGTGAATCCCTTCCCGCAGTCGGAGCAGGTGAACGGCCTCTCCCCAGCGTGAACTCGCTGGTGTGCCTGCAGGGTGCTTGAATGAGTGAATCCCTTCCCACACACGGTGCAGGTGAACGGCCATTTCACAGTGTGACTGCGTTGATGAGTCTCCAGCTCGGAAAGGCAACTGAATCCCTTCCCGCATTCCCGACATTTGCACAGACTCTCCTTGCTTTGGTTACACTTGTGCCTCCCCAGGCTGCACCTTCGGTTGAATCCACGTCCACACATAAGACACGTGTGCAGTTTGCCCGCATTCTGAGTGCTGCTTTCTGCTTCCATATGTCGATGATATTCAGGTCCTGATGAATTGAGTGACTCTGTCAGATCTTCGTGTGAAGTTTGCGTTAAGCTGCCCGTCTGCAATTCCTCCCCTTGCAAGAGACAGTAAAAGAGGTTTATATAAGTAATTAATGCAAATACAGGAGAGATGGCTTGCATCCTAGGGTCTTGAGGGAAGTAGCGGTAGGGATTGTGGATGCATTGGTAATCATTTTCCAAAACTCACTGGACTCAGCAAAGGTCCCGGCAGATTGGAAAACTGCTAATGTAACACCCTTATTTAAAAAGGGTAGTAGGCAGAAGGCTGGAAACTATAGACCTGTTAGCCTAACATCTGTGGTTGGTAAAATGTTAGAGTCCATTATTAAGGAGACAGTAACGGGACATTTGGATAAACATAATTTAATAGGACAAACTCAGCATGGTTTCATGAAGGGGGAGTCATGTTTGACAAATTTGCTGGAGTTTTTTGAGGAAGTAACATACAGGGTGGATAAAGGGGAACCAGTGGACGTAGTGTATTTAGACTTCCAAAAGGCATTTGACAAGGTGCCACTCAAAAGATTATTGCTCAAGATAAAAAATCACAGGGTTGGGGGTAATATTCTGGCGTGGGTGGAGGATTGGCTCTCTAACAGAAAGCAGAGAGTTGGGATAAATGGTTCGTTCTCAGATTGGCAACCAGTAACTAGTGGTGTTCCGCAGGGCTCAGTGCTGGGTCCCCAACTCTTTACAATCTATATTAACGATTTGGAGGAGGGGACCGAGTGTAACATATCAAAGTTTGCAGATGATACAAAGATGGGACGGAAAGTAGTGAGTGAGGAGGACATAAAAACCTGCAAAGGGACATAGACAGGCTAAGTAAGTGGGCAGAGATTTGGCAGATGGAATACAATACTGGAAAGTGTGAGGTTATGCACTTTGGCAGGAAAAATCATAGAGCAAGTTATTATCTTAATGGCAAGAAACTGGAAAGTACTGTAGTACAAAGGGATCTGGGGGTCCTGGTGCACGAAACTCAAAAAGTTAGTATGCAGGTGCAGCAAGTGATCAAGAAGGCCAATGGAATGTTGGCTTTTATTGCTAGGGGGAAGGAATATAAAAACAGGGAGGTATTGCTGCAGTTGTACAAGGTATTGGTGAGACCGCACCTGGAATACTGCATACAGTTTTGGTGTCCATACTTAAGAAAAGACATACTTGCTCTCGAGTCAGTACAAAGAAGGTTCACTCGGTTAATCCCAGGGATGAGGGGGTGGTCATATGAGGAGAGGTTGAGTAGATTGGGACTCTACTCATTGGAGTTCAGAAGAATGAGAGGCAATCTTATTGAAACATATAAGATTGTGAAGGGGCTTGATCGGGTGGATGCGGTGAGGATGTTCCCAATGATGGGTGAAACTAGAACTAGGGGGCATAGTCTTAGAATAAGGGGCTGCTCTTTCAAAACTGAGATGAGGAGAAACTTCTTCACTCAGAGGGTAGTAGTTTTGTGGAATTTGCTGCCCCAGAAAGCTGTGGAAGCTACATCATTAAATAAATTTAAAAACAGAAATAGATAGTTTCCTAGAAGTAAAGGGAATTAAGGGTTACGGGGAGCGGGCAGGAAATTGGACATGAGTCTAGGTTCGGAATGGTCATGGCCCTGTGGGTAGTGGAGTGGGCTCAGGGGCCGTGTAGCCTGGTTCTGCTCCTACTGTGTTCTAATTCTGTGTTAGATTTCAGGAGATGGTTTTATTCCTGTTCCTGGCTGGGGTGGAGATCACCTTTACAGAAGGTAAGTACTGCAGAAAATATAGGGACAGAGTGATCTCCTGGAAGAATTTCGATCGCCTAGATGGGTCGGAGAGGAATTTCCCAGATTTTTTTCTCCCAAATTGGCCATTGGGGCTTTTTCTGATTTTTCGCCTCTCCCGGGAGATCACATGGGTTCGGGTGGATGCAGAGTGATAGAAGATTTGAGGTTAGAATCAGATCAGCCATGATCTTATTGAATGGTGGAGCAGGCTCGAGGGGCCGATTGGCCTACTCCTGCTCCTATTTCTCATGTTCTTATGTTAAAGACTGGCCTTTATACAGCGTCTTTCACGACCAACGGTTTTACCGCCAATGAATTACTTTTTGAAGTGTAGTTGCTGTTGTAATGTGGGAAACACTGCAGCCAATTTGCATCATAAATAATGGCCAGGACACCGGGGATAACTCTCCTGCCCTTCCGCGAAATAACGGGATCTTTTACGTCCACCTGAACGTCTCATCGGAAAGACGGCCCTCCGACAGTGCGGCGCTCCCTCAGTACTGCCCCTCCGACAGTGCGGCGCTCCCTCAGTACTGTCCCTCCGACAGTGCGGCGCCCCCTCAGTACTGACCTTCCGACAGTGCGGCGCTCCCTCAGTACTGTCCCTCCGACAGTGCAGCGCTCCCTCAGTACTGACCCTCCGACAGTGCGGCGCTCCCTTAGTACTGCCCCTCCGACAGTGCGGCGCTCCCTTAGTACTGCCCCTCCGACAGTGCGGCGCTCCCTCAGTACTATCCCTCCGACAGTGCAGTGCTCCCTCAGTACTGCCCCTCCCACAGTGCGGCGCTCATTCATGTACTGCCCCTCCGACAGTGGGGGGCCGCGCATGCTCATTCGGCCCCACCATAACACCAGAGCGTCAGCCTAGGTTTATGTGCTCGAGTCCCTGGAATGGGGACTTTGAACCCACAACTTTCTGACTGAGAAACGAGGGTGCTCCCAACTGAGCCACTGGCTGGCTCTCAAGGTCTTTCACATACTTGCTAAAGTGCGGTGGCTGGGGGAATTGTCACAGTCCCTTTAATCAGAAGAACACACGAGAGGGGGGAGGGAGTCCCTTTAAATGTGGAGGGGGTGGGGTCCCTTTAAATGTGGAGGGGGTGGGTGTCTCTTTAAATGTGGAGAGGCGGGGCTGCGCATGCTCATTCGGCCCCACCATAACACCAGACTGCCAGTGCGCCTGCGCGGGGCCTCCGGGGATCAGCCGGAAGGCCGGGCCCGGATAAGAGGCGGATTCAGCGGCCGGGGTAAAGTAAAGTGTTGGGGAATCGATTTAAATCGAGGTGAGGCGGGGGAGCAGAGAGCGAGATTATAAAGTAAAATACGAGAAAACCCAAACCTGAGAGTCGGGCGGGCGGGACCTCCGCGGACGCCAAACGGAGCGGAGCGGGGCCTGTGACTGACGGGAGCTCTCACCAATAGGAAGAGGGCTGAGCTGGGAGGACTGAACTGGGCGGCCTGGTCCTCCAACCAATGGCGGCAAGGGGGCGGGACTTTGCTCTCCCGGCGCTGGTGCGTTAGGGCCCGATTGTGACGTCATCAGAGGATGAGGCCATTCAGGTGGAGGCTGGCCCGGGCCTGTGACTGACGGGCGCACGGACCAATAGGATGAGGGCTGAGCTGGGAGGACTGAACTGGGCGGCCTGGTCCTCCAACCAATGGCGGCGCGGCAAGGGGGCGGGGCCTCCTCTCCAGCTCCGGTGCGCTGGGGCCGATTGTGACGCGCTGTCCCCAGGTGAGAGCAGCTCAGTCAGCACAGAGCTGGGGCTGGAATCTGGGAGAGGGGCCGCAGGCAGCGGGCCTGGCAAAGGGGCACAAGCTTCACAATACAAGCTGCTTTCAAATGCACAATTGTTTCCTACACACAGCCTTGCAGGTGACGGAAGTCGGCCCCTGGCCGCCTGTGTAGGTCTTTTTGTTACAGCAGTTTGAGCTGGAGTGGAGATGGAGGAGAAGCTGCTGGGTTTTCGATGGAATCTGGAACAGTATCCATGGATTGGAGGGTAGCTAAGGTTACCGCACTATTCAAAAAAGGTGGTAGAGAGAAAACGGGGAATTACAGACCGGTAAGCCTGACATCGGTAGTGGGGAAAATGCTAGAGTCCGTTATAAAAGATGTAATAGCAGAGCACTTGGAAAACAGTGACAGGATCGGACAAAGTCAACATGGATTTACAAAAGGTAAATCGTGCTTGACTAATCTACTGGAATTTTTTGAGGATGTAACTGGTAAAATAGATAAGGGCGAACCAGTGGATGTGGTGTATTTGGACTTTCAGAAGGCTTTCGATAAGGTCCCGCCTAAGAGATTAGCGTGTAAAGTTAAGGCACATGGGATTGGGGGCAAGGTACTGACTTGGATAGAGAACTGGTTGGCAGATAGAAAGCAAAGAGTTGGAATAAACGGGTCTTTTTCCGAGTGGCAGGCAGTGACTAGTGGGGTACCGCAGGGATCGGTCCTTGGACCCCAGCTATTCACAATATATATTAATGATCTAGACAAGGGAACTAGATGTAATATCTCCAAATTTGCAGATGACACAAAGCTGGGTGGGCGTGTGTGCTGTGAGGAGGATGTCGAGAAACTCCAGGATGATTTGGACATGTTGGGTGATTGGGCAGAAACATGGCAGATGCAATATAATGTGGATAAATGTGAGGTTATCCACTTTGGTGTCAAAAACAGGGAGGCAGATTATTATCTGAATGGCAATAGATTGGGAGAAGGGGAAGTGCAACAGGACCTGGGTGTCCTTGTGCACCAGTCGCTGAAGGTAAGCATGCAGGTGCAGCAGGCGGTTAAGAAGGCAAATGGTATGTTAGCCTTCATAGCGAGAGGGTTCGAGTACAAGAACAAGGATGTCTTGCTGCAGTTGTGCAGGGCCTTGGCGAGACCACACCTTGAGTATTGTGTGCAGTTTTGGTCGCCTTATCTGAGGAAGGATGTTCTTGCCATGGAGGGAGTGCAGCGAAGATTCACCAGACTGATACCTGGGATGGCAGGAATGACGTATGGGGAGAGATTGGGTCGATTGGGCTTGTACTCCCTGGAGTTTAGAAGAATGAGAGGGGATCTCATTGAAACTTATAAAATTCTGGCAGCACTGGACACACTAGATGCAGGAAGGATGTTCCCGATGGTCGGGGAATCCAGAACCAGGGGTCACTGTCTAAGGATAAGGGATTTCTTTTAGGACAGAAATGAGGAGGAATTTCTTCACCCAGAGAGTGGTGAACCTGTGGAATTCTCTACCACAGAAGGCAGTAGAGGCCAATTCATTAAATATATTCAAGAAGGAGTTGGATATATTTCTTAAGGCTAAAGGGATCAAGGGATATGGGGAGAAAGCAGGGACCGGGTACTGAACTTGGATGATCAGCCATGATTGCTTTGAATGGCGGAGCAGGCTCGAGGGGCCGAATGGCCTACTCCTGCTCCTATCTTCTATGTTTCTATCTCTTATGCGGGACCTTATCGAAAGCCTTTTGAAATTCCACTCTTTGCTTCCTGTCTGCCAGCCAGTTCTCTATCAGAGACAGTACTTTGCCCCCAATCCCATGTGCCTTAACTTTACACGCTGTTCTCTTATGCGGAACCTTATCGAAAGCCTTCTGAAAGTCCAAATGCACCACATCCACTGGTTCTCCCTTATCTATTTTACCAGTTACAACCTCAAAAAATTCCAGTAGATTAGTCAAGCACGATTCACCTTTGTAAATCCATGTTGACATTGTCCGATCCCGTCACTGTTTTCCAAGTGCTCTGCTATTACGTCTTTTATAATGGACTCTAGCATTTTCCCCACTACCGATGTCAGGCTTACCGGTCTGTAATTCCCCGTTTTCTCTCTCCCACCTTTTTTGAACAGTGGGGTAACATTAGCTACCTGCCAATCCATGGGTACTGTTCCAGAGTCTATCGAATTTTGGAAGATAACCAGCGAAGCATCTACTATTTCTAGGGCCACTTCCTTAAGTGCCCTAGGATGTAGATTATCTTCTATGTTTCTATGTATTCAATCTTTCCTTGTATCTGAAATTCTCTAGCCCTGGCAACATCCTCGTAAGTCTCCTGTCTCGAGCAGTCACATCTTTCCTGCAATGGGGCGAGCAGAACTGCACGCAGCACTCTAGCCGGTGGCCTAACTGGTGTTTTGTACAGTTCAAGCAGAACCTCCCTGCTCTTACATGATACAGAGAGAGGCACTGCCCCTTTAAATACCTGGGGGGCACCCATTCCCCTTTAAATGGCCAAGCAATTGGTTTTGTTGAAAAGGGGCCGCAGTCCCCTTTGACTCACCTCCCCACCCTCTCACCCACCACAAATACTCACAAGAGAGAGAGGAGGAAGAATGCTGGTCTTTGTCCCTTTAAAAGTGGCTGCCCACAAAATGTTCACAGCACCAGGGCTCTTTGTTCTGGATAAAAGTCAAAAAGAGAAAAGGTTCACTTATTTTTAAATGAATGCAGTTGATGAATAGCCTTGCAATAAAGGTAATGCAAAGGAATAAACACTCACAAGCTGGGTTTTTTTCCACCCCCTCCTCCCCTTCCCTGAGTGCGATTTCAACAGAGTGCTGAGAGTTGGGTGAGTCAGGGAGTCTTAACTGGTTGCTGAGAGTTGGGTGAGTCAGGGAGTCTTAACTGGTTGCTGAGAGTTGGGTGAGTCAGGGAGTTAGGTGAGGCAAGGCCTCAGAGCTTCGGTGGGTGCTTCAGCGGTAGAGCGGGCCAAAAAGGGCTCCAGAGACCAGGTAAGGCTTACTTTACTGGTGGTATTGAATTAATTTAATTTAAATTGATTAAAGGGGTCGGCCATGCCAGGAGAGCCCAGCCCCGTGATATGCTCCTCTTGCTCTATGTGGGAATTCAGGGACGCTGCCAGTGTCCCTGACCAACACGTGTGCCAGAAATGCATCCAGCTGCAGCTACTAACGGGCCGTCTTGGGGCGCTGGAGCTGCGGGTGGATGGGTTGTGGAGCATTCACGATGCTGAGAGGGTCGCGAATTACTCATACAGTGAGTTGGTCACACCGCAGGGTAGGGCTGCACAGGCAGAAGGGAAATGGGTGATCACCAGGCGGAACAATAGAAGCAGGCAGGTAGTGCAGGGGACCCCTGTGGCCATCCCCCTTTCAACCAGGTATACCGCTTTGGATACTGTTGGGGGGATAACTTACCAGGGGAAGGCAGCAGCAGCCAACTTCCTGGCACTGGGGGTGCTCCTGCTGCCCAGGAAGGGAGGAAGAAGAGTGGGAGAGCAATAGTGGTAGGGGATTTTATAGTAAGGGGAACAGATAGGCGTTTCTGTGGCCGTAGACGTGAATCCAGGATGGTTTGTTGCCTCCCTGGTGCCAGGGTCAAGGATGTCACTGAGCGGCTGCAGGGCATTCTGGAGGGGGAGGGCGAACAGCCAGAGGTCGTGGTCCACATTGGTACCAACGACATAGGTAAAAAGAGGGATGAGGTCCTGCAGCAAGAATTTAGGGAGCTAGGTAGAAGATTAAAGAGCAGGACCTCAAAGGTTGTAATCTCTGGATTACTCCCGGTGCCACGTGCTAGTGAGTATAGGAATAGGAAGATAGAACAGATGAATGCGTGGCTAAAGGGATGGTGCAGGAGGGAGGGCTTTAGTTTCCTGGATCACTGGGTCTGCTTCTGGGAAAGGTGGGACTTGTACAAGTCGGACGGTTTACAGCTGAACCAGAGGGGGACCAATATCCTTGCGGGGAGGTTTGCTAGCACTGTTGGGGGGGGTTTAAACTAACTTGGCAGGGGGATGGGGTACAGAGTGGAGCTATAGTAGGGGGTGATTTACAGCCAAATACGGAGGAAAAAACAAGTCAGCTGGGAAGGCAGAGCAAATATGTGAAGGCAAAAGGGAATATGGCAAGGCTGGAAGGCATTTATTTTAATGCAGAGTCTTGCAAATAAGGTGGATGAACTGAAGTTGTTGTTGAACACATGGGAGTACGATATTGTTGCTATCATGGAGACATGGTTGAGGGAGGGTCAGGACTGGCAGCTCAATATTCTGGGGTATAGAATCTTCAGGCGGGACAGAGGGGGGTGTAAAAGGGGAGGGGGGTGTTGCAATATTAATTAAGGAGTCAATTACTGCTGTAAGGAGGGATGATATATTAGCGGGTTCCTCTAATGAGGCCATATGGGTAGAACTTAAAAACAAAAAGGGGGCAAGCACTTTGCTGGGAGTGTACTATAGGCCCCCAAACAGTCAGGGGGAGATAGAGGAACAGATATGTAGGCAAATCTCAGAGAAGTGCGAAAATAATAGGGTAATAATAGTGGGGGATTTCAACTTCCCCAATATTAATTGGGATAGTCAGAGTGTGAAAGGCTTAGAGGGTGCAGAATTCTTAAAGTGCATCCAGGAGAGCTTTTTGAGCCAACATGTAGAAAGTCCTACAAGAGAGGGGGCGGTACTGGACCTAATTCTAGGGAATGTAGCCGGGCAAGTGGTGGAAGTGTCAGTAGGAGAGCATTTTGGCGACAGTGACCATAATTCGGTGAGATTTAAGGTGGTCATGGAAAAAGACAAAGACGGCCCGGAAATAAGGGTTCTAAATTGGGGGAAGGCCGATTTTAATATGATAAGGCAGGATCTGGCCAAAGTGGACTGGGAGCAGCTACTTATAGGAAAATCCACATCAAAGCAGTGGGAGACTTTCAGAAGGGAAATAGAGAGAGTACAACGCCAACATGTTCCCGTAAAGGTCAAGGGTGGGACCAACAAGCAAAGGGAACCTTGGATGACAAGGGATATACAAAAATGCATTAGGAAAAAAAGGGGGGCTTTTGGCAGTTACAAAAGACTAAAGACGGAGGAAGCCCTAGAGGAGTATAAAAAGTGCAGGGGCATACTTAAAAAAGAAATTAGGAGAGCGAGGAGGGGCCATGAAATAACACTGGCGAGCAAAATAAAGGAAAATCCTAAGATGTTTTATAAGTATATTAAAGGCAAGAGGATAACCAGGGAAAGGGTAGGGCCCATTAGGGACCAAAGTGGCAATCTGTGTGTAGAGCCAGATGATGTAGCCGGGGCTTTAAATGAATTTTTTGCATCTGTGTTCACTATGGAGAAAGACGATGTAGACATAGAAATCGGGCAAGGGGACTGTGATATACTTGAACATATTAGCATCGAGAGGGAGGAGGTACTAGCAGTTTTAGCAGGCCAAAAAGTGGATAAATCCCCAGGCCCAGACGAGATGTATCCCAGGCTGCTGTGTGAGGCAAAGGAGGAGATTGCAAGGGCTCTGACACAAATTTTCAGAACCTCTCTGGCCACAGGGGATGTACCAGAGGACTGGAGAACAGCTAACGTAGTACGATTATTCAAGAAGGGTAGCAGGGATAAACCAGGGAATTACAGGCCAGTGAGCCTAACATCTGTAGTAGGGAAATTATTGGAAAAAATTCTGAGGGACAAAATTAGTCTCCACTTGGAGAGGCAAGGATTAATCGGGGATAGTCAGCATGGCTTTGTCAAGGGTAAATCATGTCTGACCAATCTGATTGAATTTTTCGAGGGGGGTGACTAGGTGTGTGGATGAGGGAAATGCTGTGGATGTGGTATACATGGACTTCAGTAAGGCTTTTGACAAAGTCCCGCATAGGAGACTGGTCAAGAAGGTAAGAGCCCATGGGATCCAGGGTGCCTTGGCACGTTGGATCCTAAACTGGCTGAGTGGCAGGAGGCAGAGGGTGATGGTCGAAGGTTGCTTTTGTGACTGGAAGCCTGTGTCCAGTGGGGTACCTCAGGGATCAGTGCTGGGTCCCTTGCTGTTTGTGATCTACATAAATGATTTGGATGAGAATGTAAAAGGTATGAGCAGTAAGTTCGCAGATGACACGAAAATTGGTGGGGTGGTAAATTGCGAGGAGTAAAGCCTCAGGCTACAGGACGATATAAACGGGTTGGTCAGATGGGCGGAAAAGTGGCAAATGGAATTTAACCCTGAAAAGTGCGAGGTGATGCATTTTGGATGGACAAATAACGCAAGGGAATACACAATGAGTGGTAGGACCCTAGGAAGTACAGAGGGTCAGAGGGACCTTGGTGTACATGTACATAGATCCCTGAAGGCAGTGGAACAGGTAGATAAGGTGGTTAAAAAGGCATATGGGATACTTGCCTTCATTAACCGAGGCATAGAATATAAGAGCAGGGAGGTTATGATGGAGCTGTACAAAACGCTGGTAAGGCCACAGCTGGAGTAGTGTGTGCAGTTCTGGTCGCCTCACTATAGGAAGGATGTGATTGCTTTGGAGAGGGTGCAGAGAAGATTCACCAGGATGTTACCTGGGATGGAGCGCCTCAGCTATGAAGAAAGACTAAACAGGCTGGGGTTGTTTTCCTTGGAGCAAAGAAGGCTGAGGGGGGACCTGATTGAGGTGTACAAAATGATGAGGGGCATAGATAGGGTAGACAAAGAGAAACTTTTCCCTTTAGTAGGGGGGTCAATAACAAGGGGGCATAGATTCAAGGTAAGGGGCAGGAGGTTTAGAGGGGATTTGAGGAGGAACTTTTTCACCCAGAGGGTGGTTGGAGTCTGGAACTCACTGCCTGAAAGGGTGGTAGAGGCAGGAACCCTCACAACATTCAAGAAGCATTTAGATGAGCACTTGAAACGCTATAGCATACAAGGCTATGGACCAAGTGCTGGAAAATGGGATTAGAATAGACAGGGCTTGATGGACGGCGCAGACACGATGGGCCGAAGGGCCTCTTTCTGTACGATAGCAAAATACTGCAGATGTTGGAAATCCGAAATAACAACAGAAAATGCTGGAAAAACTCAGCAGGTCAGGCAACATCCGTGGAGAGAAATTTGAGTTGACGTTTCGGGTTTGACCCTTCTTCAAAACTGGAGAGAAAAGGAACTAGATCGAAGGCAGGGCTGCGATCGGACAAAAGAATAAAAGAACCAAAAGAAGTAAAAGAGATTAGAAGCTAGACGAGATGGTAATAGGCTGGGATTAGGTGTAAAGTGTACTGGCATCTTTCTGTGCTGTATAACTCTATGAGTCTATGACTCTATAACAGCTCCTGCAGACAATGAAAGCAGGAAAGCGGCCTGCAGCCCACCGAGGTCCCGCCCCCATCCCTCCCTCCCGCGCCGCCATTGGTTGGAGGACCGTCAGCCCGCCCGGTCCTCCCAGCGTTTTCCGCGCTCCTGATTGGCGGGCGCCTCGCGTCAATCACCTCCCTCCGCTTACGCGCTTACGCCAGCACGCAACGCCAAGGGGTCGGTTGGATCGGCGCACGCCACCGCAAGGTAAAAAAAAGACACCCCACACAAATGAGGAAAAACAAAAATAATAATAATCGCACTTTAGAGGGGAGGAGGTTGGGGGAATTAATGAGTGTTTTCAATTTGTTTCGCAAAAAAAAAAATTTGAAAAGCTTCCCAACGGTGCGAGGCGGGCTGCGCATGCGCTCCAGCCAGCCTTTGACTCCCCCACGTGGGCCGGGGGCCGGACACGCCCACTTGCCTTCCTCTGCACCAATCACAGCGCGGGCAGGCGCAACACGAGGCTGCCAGTGCGCCTGTGCAGGGCCTTCGGAGAGCAGACGGAAGGCCGGGCCCGGGGAAGAGGCGGAATCAGCGGCCGGGGTAAAGTCAAGTGTTGGGGAATCGATTTAAATCGAGGTAAGGGGGGAGCGGAGAGCGAGATTATAAAGTAAAGTACGAGAAAAACCAAATCTGAGAGTCGGGCGGGACCTCCGCGGACACCGAACGGAGCGGATTGACCTGCGCGGAGTGAGCCGGAACAATGTGATTCTGACTGACGGAAGCGCTGACCAATAGGACCAATAGGTGGGAGGACTGAACTGGGCGGCCTGGTCCTCCAACCAATGGCGGCGCGGCAAGGGGGCGGGGCCTCCTCTCCAGCTCAGGTGCGCTGGGGCCGATTGTGACGCGTTGTCCCCAGGTGAGAGCAGCTCAGTCAGCACAGAGCTGGGGCTGGAATCTGGGAGAGGGGCTGCAGGCAGCGGGCCTGGCAAAGGGCCACAAGCTTCACAATACAAGCTGCTTTCAAATGTGCGATTGTTTCCTACAGGCAGCCTTGGTCACTCTGCAAAAAAAACTGTTTAACAATTCATCATAACTCCCCTGCTTTAGGAGAGGCGTAGAGTGCAAAAGCAAGGAAGTTATGATGAAACTGTGTAAAAGACTGGAGTCAGCTGTGGCTCAGTGGATAGCAGAGTCAGAAGGTTGTGGGTTCAAATCCCGCTCCAGGGACTCGAGCACATAAAGCGAGGCTGACACTCCAGTGCGGTGCTGAGGGAACGCAGCACTGTCGGGGGGCAGTACTGAGGGAGTGCTGCACTGTCAGAGGGACAGTACTGAGGGAGCGCCACACTGTCGGAGGGGCAGTGCTGAGGGAGCGCTAGTTAAGGCACATGGGATTGGGGTCAAGGTACTGACTTGAATAGAGAACTGGTTGGCAGACAGGAAGCAAAGAGTTGGAATAAACGGGTCTTTTTCCGAGTGGCAGGCAGTGACTAGTGGGGGTACCGCAGGGATCGGTCCTAGGACCCCAGCTATTCACAATATATATAAATGATCTAGACGAGAGAACTAGATGTAATATCTCCAAGTTTGCAGACGACACAAAGCTGGGTGGGCGTGTGTGCTGTGAGGAGGATGCCGAGAAACTCCAGTATGATTTGGACAGGTTGGGTGATTGGGCAGAAGCAGTATAATGTGGATAAATGTGAGGTTCTCCACTTTGGTGGCAAAAACAGGAAGGCAGATTATTATCTGAACGGCAATAGATTGGGAGAAGGGGAAGTGCAACGAGACCGGAGTGTCTTTGTGCACCAGTCACTGAAGGTAAGCATGCAGGTGCAGCAGGCGGTTAAGAAGACAAATGGTATGTTGGTCTTCATAGCGAAAGTGTTCGAATACAGGAACAAGGATGTCTTGCTGCAGTTGTACAGGGCCTTGGTGAGACCACACCTTGAGTATTGTGTGCAGTTTTGGTCGCCTTATCTGAGGAAGGATGTACTTGCCATGGAAGGAGTGCAGCGAAGATTCACCAGACTGATACCTGGGATGGCAGGAATGACATCCGAGGAGAGATTGCGTCGATTGGGCTTATACTCGCTGGAGTTTAGAAGAATGAGAGGGGATCTCATTGAAACTTATAAAATTCTAACATGACTAGACAGACTAGATGCAGGAAGGATGTTCCCGATGGCTGGGGAGTCCATAACCAGGGGTCACAGTCTAAGGATATGGGGTAAGCCATTTAGGACTGAGATGAGGAAGAATTTCTTCACCCAGAGAGTGGTGAACCTGTGGAATTCACTACCGCAGAAGGCAGTGGAGGCCAATTCATTAAATATATTCAAGAAGGAGTTAGATATATTTCTTAAGGCTAAAGGGATCAGGGGATATGGGGAGAAGGCAGGGACAGGGTGCTGAATTTGGATGATCAGCCATGATCTCATTAAGTGGCGGAACAGGCTCGAGGGGCCGAATGGCCTACTCCTGCTCCTATCTTCTATGTTTCCCTCACTGATTGCAGCTCTTAACCAACACCGACTTTACAAAGAAAGCCCCACGCGGCAGCCTGGAGCTCAGGGGCCCAGCGCGCAGGGGAGGATGATTGACAGGGGCCCAGGGCGTGTGCTGAGCATGCGCGGTGCGGGCCAGGCGCCTGTGGAGCAGGAGAGGGTGCGGCCATTGAGCGCAAGCGCGGGGTCAGCCACAACTCAGCGCGGTGGCCGGAGCGCTTTCTGGAGCGCGGGGACTTGGGATTACAGCCGCCATTACTGTTGATTCTTTCAACCAACCTGTGCAGCAGCTGGGGCCTGAAAATCAGCTTTACTGCCCCTGGGCTGGGAAAGGGCGACACGAGACAACATTCTCCCTCTTACCCATTGCTACACTCCTTTTACAGGGTTTTAGAAGTGGAAGGAGAGAGCAGCGATCACAGCATGGCCGGTGTATGTCCTGTGCAGGCGGCCGGATAAATCCCCCTCAGAATCTTATATGTTTCAATCAGATCACCTCCCATTCTTCTAAACTCCAATGAGTATCGGCCCAACCTGTTCAACCTTTCATCATACGTCAACCCCTTCATCCCAGGAATCAACCCAGTGAACCTTCTCTGAACTGCCTCCAATGCAAGTATATCCTTCCTTAAATATGGAGACCACAACTGTACGCAGTACTCCAAGTGTGGTCTCACCAGTGCCCTGTACAGTTGTAGCAAGACTTCCCTACTGTTATACTCCATCCCCCTGCAATAAAGGCCAACATTCCATGAGCCTCCCTAATTCCTTGCTGTACCTGCATGCTAACTTTTTGTGTTACTGTTGAATCTGTATTGACTGCCCTATCAGGCAGTGCATTCCAAATCCGAACCACCCGTTGCAGAAGAAAAGTTTTTCCTCCGCCTCTGGTTCTTTGACCAATCACCTTCAATCCGTGCCCTCTTGTGATTGGACCTTCAGCCATTGGAAACAGTTTCTCTTTATTTACTATTTAAACCCTTCATGATTTTTACATAAGAACATAAGAAATAGGAGCAGGAGTAGGCCAATCGGCCCCTCGAGCCTGCTCCACCATTCAATGGCTGATCTGATCCTAACCTCATATCTTCTATCACTCTGCATCCACCCGAACCCATGTGATCTCCCGGGAGAGGCGAAAAACCAGATAAAGACCCAATGGCCAATTTGGGAGAAAAAAATCTGGGAAATTCCTCTCCGACACATCTAGGCGATCGAAATTCTTCCAGGAGATCACTCTGTCCCTATATTTTCTACAGTACTTACCTTCTGTAAAGGCGATCTCCACCCCAGCCAGGAACAGGAATAAAACCATCTCCTGAAATCTAACACAGAATTAGAACACAGTAGGAGCAGAACCAGGCTACACGGCCCCTGGGCCCACTCCACTACCCACAGGGCCATGACCATTCCGAACCTAGACTCATGTCCAATTTCCTGCCCGCTCCCCATAACCCTTAATTCCCTTTACTTCTAGGAAACTATCTATTTCTGTTTTAAATGTATTTAATGATGTAGCTTCCACAGCTTTCTGGGGCAGCAAATTCCACAAACCTACCACCCTCTGAGTAAAGAAGTTTCTCCTCATCTCAGTTTTGAAAGAGCAGTCCCTTATTTTAAGATTATGCCCCCTAGTTCTAGTTTCGCCCATCATTGGGAACATCCTCACCGCATCCACCCGATCCAACCCCTTCACAATCTTATATGTTTCAATAAGATCGCCTCTCATTCTTCTGAACTCCAATGAGTAGAGTCCCAATCTACTCAACCTCTCCGCCTATCAAATCTCATCTTGGCCTTCTCTGCTCTCAGGAGAACAACCCCAGCTTCTCCAGTCTATCCACGGAACTGTCATCCCTCATCCCTGGAACCATTCTAGTAAATATCTCTGCACCCTCTCCAAAGCCTTCACACCCTTCCTAAAGTGTGCTGCCCAGAATTGGACACAATATTGCCCTGGGGCTGAACTCGTGTTTTATAAAGGTTTAGCATAACTTCCTGGCTTTTGTACTCTCTGCCTCTATTTATAAAGCCCAGGACCCCATGAGCTTTATTAACTGCTTTGTTAACCTGTCCTGCCACCTTTAAAGAATTGAGCACAAGCTCCCTTGTAGCACCCCCTTTAAAATTGTACCATTTAGCAGGTATTTTCTCTCCTCATCCTAGCAAAATGTATCCGCTCACACTTTTCTGTATTGAATTTTATCTACACTCCTTTTACAGGGTTTTAGAAGTGGAGCATTTACAGACAGGAAGTTCAGACCAAACATCACGTCAAGAACAGACAGACTCGCTCGATTCATCAGGACCTGATTCAATCGCTCCTCCAATCTGCTGGCACCCCAGAGTTCACACTGATGAGAGACCTTTTAAATGTTCTGAGTGTGGGAAGAGCTTCAAAATCTACAAGTACCTGAAGAGACACCAGTGGCTACACACTGGGGAGAGGCCGTTCACCGGCCCCGTGTGTGGAAGGGATTCACTCAGTCATCCGCTCCAATGATACACCAGCAAGATCACACGAGGGAGAGACCTTTAACCCACTCTGTGTGTGGGAAGGGATTAATTGCACCCTCCGTGCTGCTGAGACACCAGCTTGTCCACACCGATGAGAGACCGTTGACCTGCTCCATGTTTTTGAAGCGATTCTCTCATTCTGCCACCCTCCTGAGACACCAGTTTGTTCACAGTGATGAGAGACCGATTAAATGTTCTGACTGTGGGAAGAGATTTAAAAGGTCCCAGGACCTGAAGAGACACCAGCTGGAGAGAGCAGCAGAGATTCTGTTCACCTGCTCCGTGTGTGGGAAGAGATTCACTCAGTTCTCGAATCTGCTGGCACACCAGCGAGTTCACACTGGGGAGAGGCAGGTGAAACATTCTGACTGTGGGAAAAGCTTTCAAATGTCCCAGGAGCTGAAGGGACACCAGCTGGAGAGAGCAGGAGAGAGACCGTTCACCTGCTCCGTGTGTGGGAAGGGATTCACTTGGTCATCCCACCTACTGACACACCAGCGAGTTCACACTGATGAGACCATTTAACTGTTCTGCCTGTGGGAAGAGCTTTAAAACCTCTGAGGATCTGAAGCAACACCAGCTAGTTCACACTGATGAGAGACCGTTTAAATGTTCTGTCTGTGGGATGAGCTTTAAAAGCTCCTGGAATCTGAGTGGACACCAGCGAGTTCACTCCGATCTGAGACCATTTACATGTTCTGTCTGTGGGATGAGCTTTAAAAGCTCCAGGAATGTGAACAGACACCAGCGAGTTCACACTGGGGAGCAGCCGTTCACCTGCTCCTTGTGTGGGAAGCGATTCACTCGGTCATCCCACCTACTGACACACCAGCGATATCACACTGATGAGAGACCAATTAAATGTTCTGTCTGTGGGATGAGCTTTAAAAGCTCCTGGAATCTGAGTGGACACCAGCGCGTTCACACCGGGGAGAGGGCGTTCACCTGCTCCGTGTGTGGGAAGGGATTCACTTGGACATCCCACCTGTTGACACACCAGCGAGTTCACATTGCTCCGTAGCGCAGGGCCCTGTGGACAGCTGGGGTGACATGAACATGGAATGGATGAATGTTTTATAAATTCTTGTACTGCTGTTTAATCTTTAAGATTGTTGTGCTGATGATTCCCTTTGTTTCACTGTTCATAGAAACATAGAAGATAGGAGCAGGAGTAGGCCATTCGGCCCCTCGAGACTGCTCCGCCATTCAATGAGATCATGGCTGATCATCCAAATTCAGTACCCTGTCCCTGCTTTCTCCCCATATCCCTTTAGCCTTAAGAAATATATCTAACTCCTTCTTGAATATATTTAATGAATTGGCCTCTACTGCCTTCTGTCGTAGAGAATTCCACAGGTTCACCACTCTCTGGGTGAAGAAAATCCTCCTCATCTCTGTCCTAAATGGCTTACCCCTTATCCTTAGATGGTGTTCCATAGAATGTACAGCACAGAAACAGGCCATTCGGCCCAACTGGTCTATGCCAGTGTTTATGCCCCACACCCACCCTACTTCAATTAACTACTCCTTGTGGTAGCGAGTTCCCCATTCTCTGGGTAAAAAATTTTCTTCTGAATTCCCTCCTGGATTTATTAGTGACTTTTATATTTATAGCCACATAAATATGATGAGATTTTGTTAAGCTGACCAGTATGTTGTTGTACTTTGTGTTTTTCTGATGAATGAAACATTACTGAGCCCCTGTACCCGTGTTATGGGATGAAGTGCCAGACAAGTGAAGGCACAATGTCTGGGTGTGAATCTAATAATAACCTCACTGACCGTATAGGAGTGATAACCAGACGGGCTTGTGGTTATAGTCTGGTCACAGATGGACTAAATTCCCTGAATTACCAGGAGCTCAGGAGACGGTCAACAGACGGGTCCAAACAATCCCATTTCCTGAGCAGTAACCAAGCTTGTGTATAAGAACAGGCCACTTAAGCCGTTGTCAGTTGGAAGAGACTTGAGAAGATCGCGCGTGAATCCACTGTACTTCTATTCTCCAGATTGAGGGAATTATCACCCGATCTGTGTTATGCAGCACTCTTAATAAAGTCTGGAGAGACTATTTGTGTTCTTGTGAGCTTGATTATCTGGTATCCGAAACCCTGGGACTCCCGATCATTAGAGTCAACCTCAGTGTGTAGAAAGGGATTCCCTGGTGTATCCCACTCGCTGACACACCAGCGTGTCCACAGTGCGACTGCGGTGGGTCGATTCCACTGTTTCCGATGCCTTTAATCACATCCAGGACTGAACCATGTTAATTCAGGCAACTGGGGCTTGTTAATGTTAAGAGCCCCCAATAACTGGGCTGGATTTAAAGATTATTCCCTGTTCTCTCAGTACTAGTAAGCAGAGAGAAGCTGTTGTTATAGAATCATAGAGCACAGTAGGATGCCTTTCGGCCCATCGTGCTGGTGCCGGCTCTCTGAAAGAGCGATGCAATTAGTCCCACTGCCCTGCTCTTTCCCCACAGCCCTGCAAATTTCTGCCTTTAGTATATATCCAATTCCCTTTTGAAAGTTACTATTGAATCTGCTTCCACCTCCCATTCAGGCAGTGCATTCCAGATCATCACAATTCGCTGTGTAAAAAAAGTCTCCTCATTTCCTCTCTCGATTCTTTTGGCAATGATCTGAAATCTGTGTCCTCTCGTTACCGACCCTCCTGCCAGTGACAACAGCTTCTCCTTGTTTGCTCAATCAAAACCCCTCATAATTTGGAGCACCTCGATCACAGCTCCACTTAACCGTCTCTGCTCCAAGTTATATTGCCAACGTTTTCTGAATTGTTGCTGTGAAAGAAAAGACAGCCGTCCGTGGCTAAGTAAAGCAATAAAGGATAGTATCCGACTGAAAACAAGGGCATATAAAGTAGCCAAATCTAGTGGGAGGATAGAAGATTGGGAAGCATTTAAAAGCCAGCAAAGAATAACTAAAAGATTAATTAAGAAAGGGAAGATAGATTATGAAAGTAAACTAGCAAAAAATATAAAAACAGATAGCAAGAGTTTCTACAGTTATATAAAAAGAAAAAGGGTGGCTAAAGTGAATGTTGGTCCCTTAGAGGACAAGACCGGGAAATTAGTGGTGGGGAACATGGAGATGGCAAAAACGCTGAACAAATATTCTGTATCTGTCTTTACAGTAGAGGACACTAAAAATATCCCAACACTGGACAAACAGGGGGCTATGGGGGGGGGGGGAGCTAAACACGATTAAAATCACTAAGGAGGTGGTACTCAGTAAGATAATGGGACTAAAGGCAGATAAATCCCCTGGACCTGATGGCTTACATCCTAGGGTCTTGAGAGAGGTAGCGGTGGGGATTGTGGAGGCATTGGTGGTAATTTTCCAAAACTCCCTGGATTCAGGAAAGGTCCCAGCAGATTGGAAAACTGCTAATGTAACGCCCTTATTTAAAAAAGGGAGGCAGACAAAAAGCTGGAAACTATAGACCAGTTAGCCTAACATCTGTGGTTGGTAAAATGTTGGAGTCCATTATTAAGGAAGCAGTAACAGGACATTTGGATAAGCATAATTTAATCGGACAGAGTCAGCATGGTTTTATAAAGGGGAAGTCATGTTTGACAAATTTGCTCGAATTCTTTGAGGATGTAACAAACAGGGTGGATAAAGGGGAACCAGTGGATGTGGTATATTTGGAAAGGCATTTGACAAGGTGCCACACAAAAGATCACTGCACAAGATAAAAAATCACGGGATTGGGGGTAATATACTGGCATGGGTGGAAGATTGGCTATCTAACAGAAAACAGAGTTGGGATAAATGATTCATTCTTGGGTTGGCAATCAGTAACTAGTGGTGTTCCGCAGGGGTCAGTCCTGAGACCCCAACTCTTTACAATCGATATTAACGATTTGGAGGAGTGGACTGAGTGCAACATATCCAAGTTTGCCGATGATACAAAGATGGGAGGGAAAGCAGTGAGTGAGGAGGACATAAAAAACCTGCAAAAGGACATAGACAGGCTAAGTGAGTAGGCAGAAATTTGGTAGATGAAATATAATGTTGGAAAGTGTGAGGTTATGCACTTTGGCAGAAAAAATCAAAGAGCAAGTTATTATCTAAATGGAGAGAAACTGCAAAGTGCTACAGTACAAAGGGATCTGGGGGTCCTGGTGCATGAAACACAGAAGGTTAGTATGCAGGTACAGCAGGTGATCAGGAAGGCCAGTGGAATCTTGGCTTTTATTGCAAGGGGGATGGAGTATAAAAGCAGGGAAGTCTTGCTTCAGTTATACAGGGTACTGGTGAGGCCACACCTGGAATATTGTGTACAGTTTTGGTTTCCATATTTAAGAAAAGATATACTTGCTCGAGGCAGTTCAGAGAAGGTTCACTCGGTTGATTCTGGAGATGAGGGGGTTGACTTATGAGGAAAGGTTGAGTAGGTTGGGCCTCTACTCATTGGAATTCAGAAGAGTGAGAGGCGATCTTATCGAAACATATAAGATTGTGAGGGGGCTTGATCAAGCGGCAGAGCGGGGCTGTAAAAGGCCCCAGAGACCAGGTAATGCCTCACAGCGTCGGCGGGAAACTCGAGTGGCAGAGCGGGGCTATAAAAGTCCCAGAGACCAGGTAAGGCCTCACAGCGTCGGCGGGAATCTCAAGCGGCAGAGCGGGGCTATAAAAGGCTCCCGAGACCAGTCTCCGAACTCGGAGGGAAGGAGAGGTGTAAAAAGTAATCCAAGTGTGACGTCACCAGAAAGCGGGTAAGTGATTGGTTGGTAAGTATTTCTCTCTTTTTTAAGCTTAAACTCTGTGGTTTATAGTTTCTAAGGTGCGATATTCATCATTTAGAATCAGGGCAGAGGGTATTTAAAAATCATATTATTAAATTTAATTAATTACATAGAATGGGAGATCAGGCGATGTGTTGCTGCTGCAATATGTGGGAGCTGGTGGACACCATTGATGCTCACAGTGATCACATTTGCAGTAAGTGTTGGCTGCTCGAGGAATTCCGGCTCCGTGTTGAAGAGCTGGAGTCTGAGCTTCAAACCCTGAGACACATCAGAGAGGGGGAGAGTTACCTGGACTCTGCGTATCAGGAGGTAGTCACACCAATTAGATTAATTAATTCAGATGTAGTCCGTGGCCAGGGTCAGGATGGTGTGACTAGAAGTGAGGCAGGTACGGGGATCCAGGAGGTAGTGTTGGAGGAGCCGCAGCCCTTGCTCTTGTCCAACAGGTTTGAGGCTCTTACTCCCTGTGAGGATGGGAACAGGGACTGCAGGGAGGATGAGCAACCTGGCCAGCACCGTGGAGCGGGGGGCCATTCAAGTGGGGGGAGTTAAAAGAAATGTTGTAGTGGTAGGGGATAGTATCATTAGGGGGATAGATAGAGTTCTTTGCAGCCGAGAGCGAGAGTCCCAAAGGCTGTGTTGCCTGCCCGGTGCCAGGGTTAAGGACATCTCCTCTGGGCTGGAGAGAAACTTGGAGTGGGAGGGGGAGGATCCAGTTGTCGTGGTCCATGTTGGTACCAACGACATAGATAGGACAAGGAAGGAGGTTCTGCTGAGGGAGTTTGAGCAGCTAGGGGCCAAGTAAAAAAGCAGAACCACAAGGGTAATAATCTTTGGATTACTACCTGAGCCACGTGCAAATTTGGCTAGGGTAAATAAAACTAGAGAGTTAAATGCGTGGCTCAAAGACTGGTGTGGGAGAAATGGGTTTTGCTTCTTGGGACACTGGCACCAGTACTGGGACAGGAGAGAGCTGTTCCGTTGGGACGGACTTCACTTGGCCAGTGCTGGGACTAGAATCCTGGCGAATCGAATAACTGTGGCTGTAGAGAGGGCTTTAAACTAATTACTGGGGGGGAGGTTTCAAGAGAGCGAAAAATAAAAATGTCAGCGGAGAAGGCAATAGAGCAAGGCAGCAGTGGGGGAATTAAAAACCAGAGCGTGTCAGGAAGGGACAGAATGTATAATGATAAAGGGGTAAAACCAGGAATAAATTGTCAGAAAACATATTTGAAAGTTCTTTATCTGAATGCACGCAGCATTCGTAACAAAATAGACGCGTTGACGGTGCAAATAACTACACATGGGTATGATCTGGTGGCCATTACGGAAACATGGCTGCAAGATAATCATGACTGGGAACTAAACATACAAGGGTATTTGACAATTAGGAAGGACAGACAGGAAGGAAAGGGAGGTGGAGTTGCTATGTTAATCAAGGATGGAATCACTGCAATAGTCAGAAATGATATTGGGTCAAAGGATCAGGATAGTGAAACAGTTTGGGTGGAGATAAGGAATAATAAGGGGAAAAAGTCACTAGTGGGCGTAGTCTACAGGCCTCCTAACAGTTGCAACTCTTGGTCGGAGTATAAATCAAGAAATAGTTGGGGCTTGTAATAAGGGAACAGCTATAATCATGGGGGATTTTAACTTTCACATTGACTGGACTAACCAAATTAGGTATGGCAGCATTGAGGAAGAGTTCATAGAGTGTATTAGGGATGGGTTCCTTCAGCAGTATGTAACTGAACCAACCAGGGGGCAGGCAATCTTAGATCTGGTCCTGTGTAATGAGACAGGATTAATAAAAAAATGTCCTAGTAAAGGATCCCCTTGGATTGAGTGACCATAATATGGTTGAATTCCAAATTCAGTTTGAGGGTGAGAGAGTTGGATCTCAAACCAGCGTACTAAGCTTAAATAAAGGAGACTATGAAGGTATGAGAGTAGAATTGACTAAAGTGGACTGGGAAAACAGATTAAAGCGTAAGACGGTACAAGAGCAGTGGTCTACATTCAAGGAGATATTTCACATCTTTCAAGATAAATATATTCCACTGAGGAAAAAGGGGAGTAAAAGAAAAGACAGCCATCCGTGGCTTAGTAAAGCAATAAAGGATAGTATTCGACTGAAAACAAGGGCATATAAATTAGCCAAATCTAGTGGGAGGATAGAAGATTGGGAAGCATTTAAAAGCCAGCAAACAATAACAAAGATTAATTAAGAAAGGGAAGATAGATTATGAAAGTAAACCAGCAAAAATATAAAAACAGATAGCAAGGGTTTCTACAGCTATATAAAAAGAAAAAGGGTGTCTAAAGTGAATGTTGGTCCCTTAGAGGGTGGGACCAGGAAACTAGTGGTGGGGAACATGGAGATGGCAAAGACGCTGAACAAATATTTTGTATCAGTCTTTACAGTAGAGGACACTAAAAATATCCCAACACTGGACAAACAGGGGGCAATGGGGGGGGAGGAGCTAAAGACGATTAAAATCACTAAGGAGATGGTACTCAGTAAAATAATGGGACTTAAGGCGGATAAATGCCCTGGACCTGATGGCCTACATCCTAGGGTCTTGAGAGAAGTGGCGGTAGGGATTGTGGATGCATTGGTGATCATTTTCCAGAACTCCCTGGACTCAGGAAAGGTCCCGGCAGATTGGAAAACTGCTAATGTAACACCCTTATTTAAGAAGGGAAGTAGACAAAAAGCTGGAAACTATAGACCAGTTAGCCTAACATCTGTGGTTGGCAAAATGTTGGAGTCCATTATTAAGGAAACAGTAACAGAGCATTTGGATAATCATAATTTAATTGGACAGAGTCAGCATGGTTTTACGAAGGGGAAGTCATGTTTCACAAATTTGCTCGAATTCTTTGAGGCTGTAACATACAGGGTGGATAAAGGGGAACCGGTGGATGTAGTGTATTTGGACTTCCAAAAGGCATTTGACAAGGTTCCACACAAAGGATTACTGATCAAGATAAAAAAAAATCACAGGATTGGGGGTAATATACTGGCATGGGTGGAAGATTGGCTATCTAACAGAAAACAAAGAGTTGGGATAAATGGTTCATTCTCAGGCTGGCAATCAGTAACTAGTGGTGTTCTGCAGGGGTCAGTGCTGGGACCCCAACTCTTAATATAGATTGTAAACGATTTGGAGGAAGGGACCGAGTGCAACATATCCAAGTTTGCCGACGATACAAAGATGGGAGGGAAAGCAGTGAGTGAGAAGCTGTGTAACACTGGCGGCACACTATGTTACAGCTTGCCATGAACAGAGGGACAACCAGTAAACTAAGACAAGAGTATATATAAACAAGGCGAATGTATATTTATAAACTCAGGGATATACCTGTTTATACACTGTATGAATGGAACTGCGTTTATGTGTTCAACCATAAATGTATTTTGATGCTTTGGCAACATAAGATGTACCTTACCAATAAAGCGATTTGTATTGTATTGTATTGTATTGAGTGAGGAGGACATTAAAAACCTGCAAAAGGACATATACAGGCTAAGTGAGTGGGCAGAGATTTGGCAGATGCAATATAATGTTGGAAAGTGTGAGGTTATGCACTTTGGCAGAAAAAAATCAAAGAGCAAGTTATTATCTAAATGGAGAGAAACTGCAAAGTGCTACAGTACAAAGGGATCTGGGGGTCCTGGTGCATGAAACACAAAAACTTAGTATGCAGGTGCAGCAGGTGATCAGGAAGGCCAATGGAATCTTGGCTTTTATTGTGAGGGGGATGGAGTATAAAAACAGGGAAGTCTTGCTGCAGTTATACAGGGTATTGGTGAGGCCACACCTGGAATACTGCGTGCAGTTTTGGTTTCCATATTTAAGAAAAGATATACTTGCTCTCGAGGCGGTTCAGAGAAGGTTCACTCGGTTGATTCCGGAGATGAGGGGGTTGACGTATGAGGAAAGGTTGAGTAGGTTGGGACTCTACTCATTGGAATTCAGAAGAATGAGAGGCGATCTTATCGAAACATATAAGATTGTGAGGGGGCTTGATCGGGTGGATGCGGGGAGGATGTTTCCACTGATGGGTGAGACTCGAACTAGGGGGCATAGTCTTAGAATAAGGGGCTGCCCTTTCAAAACTGAGATGAGGAGAAACTTCTTCACTCAGAGGGTAGTAAATCTATGGAATTTGCTACCCCAGAGAGCTGTGGAAGCTGCAACATTAAATACATTTAAAATGGAGATAGACAGTTTCCTAGCAGATAAAGGAATTAGGGGTTACGGGGAGAGGGCAGGGAAGTGGACGTGAGTCTAGGTTCAGATCAGCCATCATCCTGTTGAATGGCGGAGCAGGCCCGAGGGGCTGAATGGCCTACTCCTGCTCCTATCTTCTATGTTTCTATGTATTTATATAGCGCCTTTACTGTAGTAAAACATCCCAAGGTGCTTCATAGGAGTATTATAAGACCAATAAAATGACACCGAGCCACATAAGGAGAAATTAGGGCAGGTGACCAAAAGCTTGGTCAAAGAAGTAGGTTTTAAGGAGCGTCTTAACAGAGAAACATAGAAGATAGGAGCAGGAGTAGGCCATTCGGCCCCTCGAGCCTGCTCCGCCATTCAATGAGATCATGGCTGATCATCCAAATTCAGTACCCTGTCCCTGCCTTCTCCCCATATCCCTTGATCCCTTTAGCCTTAAGAAATATATCCAACTCTTTCTTGAATATATTTAATGAACTGGCCTCCACCGCCCTCTGTGGCAGAGAATTCCACAGGTTCACCACTCTCTGGGTGAAGAAATTCCTCCTCATTTCAGTCCTAAATGGCTTACCCCTTATCCTTAGACTATGACCCCTGGTTCTGGACTCCCCGACCATCGGGAACATCCTTCCAGCATCTAGTCTGTCCAGGCCTGACAGAATTTTATAGGTTTCGATGAGATCCCCTCTCAATCTTCTAAACTCCAGCGAGTATAAGCCCAATCGACACAATCTCTCCTCATACGTCATTCCTGCCATCCCAGGTATCAGCCTGGTGAATCTTCGCTGCACTCCTTCCATGGCAAGAACGTCCTTCCTCAGGTAAGGCGACCAAAACTGCACACAATACTCAAGGTGCGGTCTCACCAAGGCCCTGTACAACTACATAAGAACATAAGAAATAGGAGCAGGATTAGGCCAATCGGCCCCTCGAGCCTGCTCCGCCATTTAATGAGATCATGGCTGATCTGATCCTAGCCGCCAATCTACTATCACAGAACGATCTCCTGAATCTAACAGAATTAGACACACGAAATAGGAACAGGATCAGGCTGCACGGCCCCTGGGCCCGCTCCGCTACCCACAGGGCCATGACCGATCCGAACCTAGACTCATGTCCAAATTCCTGCCCGCTCCCCATAACCCTTTATTCCCTTTACTTCTAGGAAACTGTCTATTTCTGTTTTAAATTTATGTAATGATGTAGCTTCTACAGCTTTTTGGGGCAGCATATTCCATGGACCTACCACCCTCTGAGTGAAGTAGTTCCTCCTCATCTCAGTTTTGAAAGAGCAGCCCCTTATTCTAAGACTATGCCCCCTAGTTCTAGTTTCACCCCTCATCGGGAACATCCTCCCCGCATCCACCCGATCCAACCCCTTCACAATCTTATATGTTTCAATAAGATCGCCTCTCATTCTTCTGAACTCCAATGAGTAGAGTCCCAATCTACTCAACCTCTCCTCATATATCCATCCCCTCATCCCCGGGATTAACCGAGTGAACCTTCTTTGTACTGACCCGAGAGCAAGTATGTCTTTTCTTAAGTATGGACACCAAAACTGTACGCAGTATTCCAGGTGCGGTCTCACCAATACCTTGTACAACTGAAGCAATACCTCCCTATTTTTATATTCTATCCCCCTAGCAATGAAAGCCAACATTCCATTGGCCTTCTTAATCACTTGCTGCACCTGCATACTAACCTTTTGAGTTTCGTGCACCAGGACCCCCAGATCCCTTTGTACTTCAGTACTTTCCAGTTTGTTGCCATTAAGATAATAACTTGCTCTACGATTTTTCCTGCCAAAGTGCATAACCTCACACTTTCCAGTATTGTATTCCATCTGCCAAAACTCTGCCCACTTACTTAGCCTGTCTATGTCCCCTTGCAGGTTTTTTATGGCCTCCTCACTCACTACTTTCCCTCCCATCTTAGTATCATCTGCAAACTTTGATATGTTACACTCGGTCCCCTCCTCCAAATCGTTAATATAGATTGTAAAGAGTTGGGGACCCAGCACTGACCCCTGCGGAACACCACTAGTTACTGATTGCCAGTCCGAGAATGAACCATTTATCCCAACTCTCTGCCTTCTGTTAGATAGCCAATCCTCTATCCATGCCAGAATATTACCCCCAATCCCGTGATTTTTTATCTTAAGCAATAATCTTGTGTGGCACCTTGTCAAATGCCTTTTGGAAGTCTAAATACACTACGTCCACTGGTTCCCCTTTATCCACCCTATATGTTACTTCCTCAAAGAACTCCAGCAAATTTGTCAAACATGACTTCCCCTTCATAAAACCATGCTGACTTTGTCCTATTAAATTATGATTATCCAAATGTCCTGTTACTGTCCCCTTAATAATGGACTCCAACTGTAGCAAGACATCCTTGTTCCTGTACTCGAACCCTCTTGCTACGAAGGCCAACATACCATTTGCCTTCTTAACCGCCTGCTGCACCTGCATGCTTACCTTCAGCGACTGGTGCACAAGGACACCCAGGTCTCTTTGCACTTCCCCTTCTCCCAATCTATTGCCATTCAAATAATAATCTGCCTTCCTGTTTTTGCCACCAAAGTGGATAACCTCACATTTATCCACATTATAGTGCATTTGCCATGTTTCTGCCCAGTCACCCAACCTGTCCATATCGTACTGGAGTTTCACGACATCCTCCTCACAGCTTACCCTCCCACCCAGCTTTGTGTCGTCTGCAAATTTGGAGATATTACATCCAATTCCCTCGTCCAGATCATTAATATATAGTGTGAAGGAGGAAAGAGAGGTAGAGAGGCGGAGAGGTTTAGGCAGGGAATTCCAGAGTTTAGGGCCTAGGCAACAGAAGGCACGGCCACCAATGGTTGAGCGATTATAATCAGGGATGCGTAAGAGGGCAGAATTGGAGGAGCGCAGATATCTCAGGGGGGTTGTGGGGCTGCAGGAGATTACAGAGATGGGGAGGGGCGAGGCCATGGAGGGATTTGAAAACAAGGATCAGAATTTTACTTATATGTTTATGCTACCGAGAACATTATGTAGAAGGTTTAAAAGTAATGCATAACATTTTTCTTTTAAAAGAAAGGGGATGTAACATTTGCATATTGAATTATCATTGGCCCGCAGGCATCTGTAAAGAATACGTATTATATTCACGTGATCACATGCTGAGTTGTCATTGGCCTGCAGGCATCTGTAAGGACTACTATCGTTTTGAAGACCCAGGCTAGGGGTCCTAATGCCAGGCTTTTCCCCACTGGTGCTGCTATGAGTAAGATTACAGACATAATGCTTAATAAGAGCTAAACTGTAATACTCCGTTGTCCTGCAATTTATTATTTTTATACAAAGTGTGTAAAACAAAACAAGGCACTGCCCCTTCAAATACCCAGGGGGCACCCATTCCCCTTTAAATGGCCAAGCAATTGTTTTTTGGAAAAGGGGCCGCAGTCCCCTTTGACTCACCCCACCCCCGCACCCTCTCACCCACCACAAATACTCACAAGAGAGAGAGAAGGAAGAATGCTGGTCTTTGTCCCTTTAAAAGTGGCTGCCCACCAAAATGTTCACAGCACCAGGGCTCTGTTCTGGATAAAAGTCGAAAAGAGAAAAGGTTCACTTATTTTTAAATGAATGCAGTTGATGAATAGCCTTGCAATAAAGGTAATGCAAAGGAATAAACACTCACAAGCTGGGTTTTTTTCCACCCCTTCCCTTTAACAGCTCCTGCAGACAATGAAAGCAGGAAAGCGGCCTGCAGCCCACCAAGGTCCCGCCCCCCTCCCTCCCTGCCATTGGTTGGAGGACCGTCAGCCCGCCCGGTCCTCCCAGCGTTTACCGCGCTCCTGATTGGTGGGCGCCTCGCGTCAATCAAAACACCCCTCCGATTACGCGGTGACGCCAGCACGCAACGCCCAGGGGTCGGTTGGATCGGCGCACGCCATCGCAAGGTAAAAAAAGACACCCCACACAAATGAGGAAAAACAAAAATAATAATCGCACTTTAGAGGGGAGGAGGTTGGGGGAATTAATAAGTGTTTTCAATTTGTTTCGCCAAAAAAAAATTTGAAAAGCTTCCCAACGGTGCGAGGCGGGCTGCGCATGCGTTCCAGCCAGCCTTTGACTCCCCCACGTGGGCCCGGGGGCCGGACACGCCCACTTGCCTTCCCCTGCACCAATCACAGCGCGGGCAGGCGCTTCTATCAATCGTCACCTGTCAATCACCCACCCTTCCCCCTCGTGGTGTCGATTGACAGCGGTGTCAGCCAATGAGGTGCAGGAAGGGGCGGGACCAGGGCCAGGACTGACAGCAAGCCTGAACTAACTCAATTAAATACCTGCATGCAGCCAAAAAAAAACTTTTATTTAGTCAGCCAAAAAACAGCAAAGCAAATAAGGTTTGCTGAGTCAGCAAAGCCTATTTTAGAAACATAGAAACATAGAAGATAGGAGCAGGAGTCGGCCATTCGGCCCCTCGAGCCTGCTCCGCCATTTAATGAGATCATGGCTCATCATCCAAACTCAGTACCCTGCCCCTGCCTTCTCCCCATATCACTTGATCCCTTTAGCCTTAAGAAATATATCCAACTCCTTCTTGAATATATTGAATGAATTGGCCTCCACTGCCTTCTGTGGTAGAGAATTCCACAGGTTCACCACCCTCTGGGTGAAGAAATTCCTCCTCATTTCAGTCCTAAATGGCTTACTCCTTATCTTTAGACTGTGTCCCCTGGTTTCTATGGCCGTAGACGTGACTCCAGGATGGTTTGTTGCCTCCCTGGTGCCAGGGTCAAGGATGTCACTGAACGGCTGCAGGGCATTCTGAAGGGGGAGGGTGAACAGGCAGAGGTCATGGTTCACATTGGGACCAACACCATGGGTAGGAAGAGGGATGAGGTCCTGCAGCAAGAAATTAGGGAGCTAGGTAGCAGATTAAAGAGCAGGACCTCAAAGGTTGTAATCTCTGGATTACTCCCGGTGCCACGTGCTAGTGAGTATAGGAATAGGAGGATAGAGCAGATGAATGCGTGGCTAAAGAGTTGGTGCAGGAGGGAGGGCTTTAGTTTCCTGGATCACTGGGTCTGCTTCTGGGGAAGGTGGGACTTGTACAAGTTGGACGGGTTGCACCTGAACCAGAACGGGACAAATATCCTTGCGGGGAGGTTTGCTAGCACTGTTGGGGGGGGTTTAAACTAACTTGGCAGGGGGATGGGATACAGAGTGGAGCTATAATAGGGGATGATGTACAGCCAAATATAGAGGAAAAAACAAGTCAGCTTGGAAGGCAGAGCAAATATGTAACGGCACAAGGGAGTAGGGCAAGGCTGGATGGCACTTATTTTAATGCAAGGAGTCTTGTGAATAAGGTGGATGAACTGAAGGTGTTGATGAACACATGGGAGTATGATATTGTTGCTATCACTGAGACATGGTTGAGGGAGGGGCAAAACTGGCAGTTCAATATTCCGGGGTATAGAATCTTCAGGCGAGACAGGGGGGTGGGGGTAAAAGAGGAGGGGATGTTGCAATATTAATTAAGGAGTCAATTACTGCTGTAAGGAGGGATGATATATTAACAGGTTCCTCTAATGAGGCCATATGGGTAGAACTTAAAAACAAAAAGGGGGCAAGCACTTTGCTGGGAGTGTACTATAGGCCCCCAAACAGTCAGGGGGAGATAGAGGAACAGATATGTAGGCAAATCTCAGAGAAGTGTGCAAATAATAGGGTAATAATAATGGGGGATTTCAACTTCCCCAATATTAACTGGGATAGTCAGAGTGTGAAAGGCTTAGAGGGTGCAGAATTCTTAAAGTGCATCCAAGAGAGCTTTTTGAGCCAGCATGTAGAAAGTCCTGCAAGAGAGGGGGCGGTACTGGACCTAATTCTAGGGAATGTGGCCGGGCAAGTGGTAGAAGTGTTAGTAGGTGAGCACTTTGGTGACAGTGACCATAATTCAGTGAGATTTAAGGTAGTCATGGAAATGATCAAAGATGGACCGGAAATAAAGGTTCTAAATTGGAGGAAGGCCGATTTTAATATAAGGCAGGATCTGGTCAAAATGGACTGGGATCAGCTACTTGTAGGAAAATCCACATCAGAGCAGTGGGAATCTTTCAGAAAGGAAATAGAGAGAGTACAGTGGCAACATGTTCCCGTAAAGGTCAAGGGTGGGACCAACAGACCCAGGGAACCTTGGATGTCAAGAGATATACAAGAATGGTTTAGGAAAAAAAGGGGGGCTTTTGGCAGATACAAAGGACTGAAAACAGTGGAAGCCCAAGAGGAGCATAGAAAGTGCAGGGGGATACTTAAAAAATAAATTAGGAGAGCGAAGAGGGGGCATGAAATAACACTGGCGGGCAAAATAAAGGAAAATCCCAAGGTGTTTTATAAGTATATTAAGGGCAAGAGAATAACCAGGGAAAGAGTAGGGCCCATTAGGGACCAAAGTGGCAAACTGTGTGTAGAGCCGGAAGATGTGGGTGAGGTTTTAAATGAATATTTTGCATCTGTGTTCACTATAGAGAAGGACGATGCAGGCATAGAAATCGGGCAGGGGGATTCTGATATACTTGAACAAATTAGCATTGAGAGGGAGTAGGTATTAGCAGTTTTAGCGCGCTTAAAAGTGGATAAATCCCCAGGCCCAGATGAGATGTATCACAGGCTGCTGTGTGAGGCAAGGGAGGAGATTGCAGGGGCTCTGACACAAATTTTCAGAATCTCTCTGGCCACAGGGGAGGTGCCGGAGGACTGGAGGACAGCTAACTTAGTACCATTATTCAAGAAGGGTAGTAGTAGGGATAAACCAGGGAATTACAGGCCAGTGAGCCTAACATCAGTGGTAGGGAAATTATTGGAAAAAATTCTGAGGGACAGAATTAGTCTCCACTTGGAGAGGCAAGGATTAATCAAGGATAGTCAGCATAGCTTTGTCAGGGGGAGATCATGTCTAACCAATTTGATTGAATTTTTCGAGGGGGTGACTAGGTGTGTGGATGAGGGTAGTGCAGTTGATGTAGTCTACATGGACTTCAGTAAGGCTTTTGACAAAGTCCCACATGGGAGATTGGTCAAGAAGGTAAGAACCCATGGGATCCAGGGCAATTTGGCACATTGGATCCAAAATTGGCTTAGTGGCAGGAGGTAGAGGGTGATGGTCAAAGGTTGTTTTTGTGACTGGAAGCCTGTGTCCAGTGGTGTACTGCAGGGATCAGTGCTGGGTCCTTTGCTGTTTGTAGTGTACATTAATGATTTAGATATGAATGTAGGAGGTATGATCAGTAAGTTCGCAGATGACACGAAAACTGGTGGAGTGAAGCCTCAGGCTACAGGACGATATAGACGGGTTGGTCAGATGGGCAGAACAGTGGCAAATGGAATTTAACCCTGAAAAGTGTGAGGTGATGCATTTTGGGAGGACTAACAAGGCAAGGGAATACACAATGAATGGTAGGACCCCAGGAAGGACAGAGGATCAGAGGGACCTTGGTGTGCATGTACATAGATCCCTGAAGGCAGCAGGACAGGTAGATAAGGTGGTTAAAAAGGCATATGGGATACTTGCCTTCATTTGCCAAGGCATAGAATATAAGAGCAGGGAGGTTATGATGGAGGTGTACAAAACGCTAGTTAGGCCACAGCTGGAATACTGTGTGCAGTTCTGGTCGCCACACTATAGGAAGGATGTGATTGCATTGGAGAGGGTGCAGAGGAGATTCACCAGGATGTTACCTGGGCTGGAGCGCTTCAGATATGAAGAGAGACTGGACAGGCTGGGGTTGTTTTCCTTGGAGCAGAGAAGGCTGAGGGGGGACCTGATTGAGGTGTACAAAATTATGAGGGGCAGAGATAGGGTAGATAGAAAGGAACTTTTCCCCTTAGTAGAGGGGTCAATAACCAGGGGACATAGTTTCAAGGTAAGGGGCAGGCGGCTTCGAGGGGATTTGAGGAAAAACTTTTTCACCCAGAGGGTGGTTGGAATCTGGAACTCACTGCCTGAAAGGGTGGTAGAGGCAGGAACCCTCACAACATTCAAGAAGCATTTAGATGAGCACTTGAAGCGCCATAGCATACAAGGCTATGGACCAAGTGCTGGAAAATGGGATTAGAATAGACAGGTACGATAGCAAAATACTGCAGATGTTGGAAATCCGAAATAACAACAGAAAATGCTGGAAAAACTCAGCAGGTCAGGCAACATCCGTGGAGAGAAATTTGAGTTGATGTTTCGGGTTTGACCCTTCTTCAAAACTGGAGAGAAAAGGAACTAGATCGAAGGCAGGGCTGCGATCGGACAAAAGAATAAAAGAACCAAAAGAAGTAAAAGAGATTAGAAGCTAGACGAGATGGTAATAGGCTGGGATTAGGTGTAAAGTGTAATGGCAGGGCAAAAGATAGCTGCCAGGTGTGAGAGAGAAACAAAAGGAAAGGGGGGGGGGAGGAAAGGAGTGGAAAAATATAAGTAAGAATGAAATAGGGGCCGAGGTTATGATCTGAAATTGTTGAACTCGATATTGAGACCGGAAGGCTGCAGACTGCCTAATCGGAAGATGAGGTGCTGTTCCTCGAGTTTACGTTGAGCTTCCGTGGAACAGTACAAGAGGCCAAGGACGGTGAGGTCCGAGTGGGAATGGAGCGGTGAATTGAAATGACAGGCGACCGGAAGCTCGGGGTCACCCTTACGGACTGAACGGAGGTGCTCACGATGCGGTCTCCTCTACATTGGGGAGACCAAACGCAGATTGGGTGACCGCTTTGCGGAACACCTCCGTTCAGTCCGTAAGGGTGACCCCGAGCTTCCGGTCGCCTGTCATTTCAATTCACCGCTCCATTCCCACTCGGACCTCACCGTCCTTGGCCTCTTGTATTGTTCCACGGAAGCTCAACGTAAACTCGAGGAACAGCACCTCATCTTCCGATTAGGCAGTCTGCAGCCTTCCGGACTCAATATCGAGTTCAACAATTTCAGATCATAACCTCGGCCCCTATTTCATTTTCACTTATATTTTTCCACTCCTTTCCTCCACCCCCCCCTTTCCTTTTGTTTCTCTCTCACACCTGGCAGCTATCTTTTGCCCTGCCAGTACACTTTACACCTAATCCCAGCCTATTACCATCTCGTCTAGCTTCTAATCTCTTTTACTTCTTTTGGTTCTTTTATTCTTTTGTCCGATCGCAGCCCTGCCTTCGATCTAGTTCCTTTTCTCTCCAGTTTTGAAGAAGGGTCAAACCCGAAACGTCAACTCAAATTTCTCTCCACGGATGTTGCCTGACCTGCTGAGTTTTTCCAGCATTTTCTGTTGTTATTTAGAATAGACAGGGCTTGATGGCCGGCGTGGACACGATGGGCCGAAGGGCCTCTTTCTGTGCTGTATAACTCTATGACTCTAACTCTGAGCCGAAGTTCCTCGAGCTGCAGACACTTCTGGTCACCACACTTTAGGAAGGATGTGAAGGCCCTTGAGAGGGTGCAGAGGAGATTTACCAGAATGGGTCCGAGGATGGGGGATCTTAGCTACAAGGACAGGTTGGAGAAGCTGGATTTGTTTTCATTAGGGCAAAGGAGGTTGAGGGGTGATTTGACAGAGGTGTACAAGATTATGACGGGTTTGGATAGGCGAGACGGTGAAAGGCTGTTCCCACTAGTTGATGGTACAAGGACTAGGGGACACAGAGTTAAGGTTTTGGGCAAGAGATACAGGGGGGGATGTGAGGAAAAACTTTTTTACGCAGCGGGTGGTGAGGACCTGGAACTCGCTGCCGACGGAAGTGGTGGAAGCGGAGACACTCAATGTTTTCAAGGGGAGACTGGATAGACACTTGGGGGAAATAAACTTGCAGGGCTACGGGGATAGAGCGGGGGAGTGGGACTGACTGGATTGCTCCACAGAGAGCCGGCTCGGACTCAATGGGCCGAATGGCCTCCTTCTGTGCCTCTATGACTCTATGTGGTTGCTGTGGATCACACTGGGGTCCACCAGCTCCCACATGCTACAGCTGCAACACATCACCTGCCCCGCCATCTCTATTGTATTTTATTTAACTAATTAGGTTTTCAAGTTTTGAAATACCCAATTGTCCATTAATAGTTTTTAATCTAGGTAATAACCTTGTTTAATTTATTACATTTAGTTTTATGCTTTAGATCTTTACTGTAACTTAGCCCACAGTCCTAATTAAACCCGAGTTGTTTATATTTTTTCACGTATCAAGCAGCCCCTCTTACCCCCACCTCATCGAATTCGCTCACTCACCCAATTCCCGAGTTAAGTACTCTGTAGAAGCCGTACTCTGTAGAACTGGACTCCATGCTACTTATCTCCCAAACATTTCTCCTTCCACACTCAAAAGGCCGATGAATTTCAGGTCCTGATGAATGGAGTGACTCTCTGAGATCTTGATGTGAAGTTTGGTTTGAGTTTCCCCGTCTGTCAATCCTGCCCTTCTCACAGCCTGTGAAAGGAGTTTACAAAAGCCATCACTGAGAGTCCAGGACAGAAATTGACAACATTCACTCCTCCTGCACCCTGGCCCAAGGGGGCCGCGCATGCGCCCCGCTGCACACTCGGCCTCTCAAGATGGTGGCCGTTGAGCCGGGCCTGTCACCGGGAGAAAGTCCCGCAGCCGCTGCCCCGCTTGGGGCAAACGCGGGGCCCGTAAGTTCTTATTCGGGGACTTGAAGCCTACACCGGGTGTTTATAAAGCCTCCCCGCCGGTTCGATTGCTCCCCTGCGCCCCTCCGCCTCCCCGCTCCAGAATCTCCTCTCCGCCTTCCACCGCCATCACCCGATTGGCGGCACTGACTGCGCATGCGCGGGACCCGCCCTGCCCCCACGCCGCGCCTGCACACAAGGCCCCTGCAGCATTGATAGGGCCTATTCTACCCCGCGGAGCGTTCTGGGTAACAGCCACCGCCATTGTCTCAGCCGGCTGAGGAGCACAGAGATATATTTAGAGCAAGCAATAGGAGGAGGAGGAGAAAATCAATGAAAGTTGATTCCTGTGATTTCAGACACCGGATTGAGCCGCGCGGCGCCCATTGGAGCAATGCTCGGATACACTCAGCGCATGGGCAACTAGCACAATTTTAGAAGCATAGAAACATAGAAGATAGGAGCAGGAGTCGGCCATTCGGCCCCTCGAGCCTGCTCCACCATTCAATGAGATCATGGCTGATCATCCAAACTCAGTACCCTGTCCCTGCCTTCTCCCCATTTTCCTTGATCCCGTTAGCCTTAAGAAATATATCTAACTCCTTCTTGATCCTTCTTCACGAGTTGGGTAGGATTGATTGGGGAATGTCACTCAAAGGGTTAACGGTGGATAGGCAATGGCAAACATTCAAAGATCGCATGGATGAACTGCAGAATTTGTTCATCCCAGTTTGACATAAAATTGAAACAAAAAAGGTGACTCAACCATGGCTAACAAGGGAAATTAGAGATAGCATAAGATCCAAGGAGCGGACATATAAATTGGCCAGAAAATGCAGTAAACCTGAGGATTGGGAGCAGTTCAGGATTCAACAAAGGAGGACAAAGGGATTAATTAAGAGGGGGAAAATAGAATGAGAGTAAGCTTGCAGGGAACATAAAAACTGACTGTAAAAGCTTTTATAGATATGTGAAGAGAAAAAGATTGGTGAAGTCAAGCATAGGTTCCTTACAGTCAGAATCAGGGGAATTTATAATGGGGAACAAAGAAATGACAGACCAATTAAATACATACTTTGGTTCTGTCTTCACAAAGGAGGACACAAATAACCTCCCAGAGATGTCGCGAAACATAGTTCCTCCCTTTCATTAAACCCTGATAGAAATCAGTATTTCTAGGGAAATGGTGTTAGAGAAATTGATGGGATTGAAGGCCGATAAATCCCCAGGGCCTGATAATCTACATCCTAGGGTACTTAAGGAAGTGGCCCCAGAAATAGTAGATGCATTGCTGGTCATCTTCCAAAATTCAATAGACTCTGGAACAGTACCATGGATTGGAGGGTAGCTAATGTTACCCCACTGTTCAAAAAAGGTGGTAGAGAGAAAACGGGGAATTACAGACCGGTAAGCCTGACATCGGTAGTGGGGAAAATGCGAGCGTCCATTATAAAAGATGTAATAGCAGAGCACTTGGAAAACAGGGACAGGATCGGACAAAGTCAACATGGATTTACAAAAGGTAAATCACGCTTGACTAATCTACTGGAATTTTTTGAGGATGTAACTGGTAAAATAAATAAGGGAGAACCAGTGGATGTGGTGTATTTGGACTTTCAGAAGGCTTTTGATAAGGTCCCGCATAAGAGATTAGCGTGTAAAGTTAAGGCACATGGGATTGGGGGCAAGGTATTGACTTGGATAGAGAACTGGTTGGCAGACAGGAAGCAAAGAGTTGGAATAAACGGGTCTTTTTCCGAGTGGCAGGCAATGACTAGTGGGGTACCGCAAGGATCGGTCCTTGGACCCCAGCTATTCACAATATATATATAAATGATCTGGACAAGGGATCTAGATGTAAGAAGGCAAATGGTATGATGGCCTTCGTAGCGAGAGGGTTTGAGTACAGGAACAAGGATGTCTTGCTGCAGTTGTACAGGGCCTTGGTGAGACCACATCTTGAGTATTGTGTGCAGTTTTGGTCGCCTTATCTGAGGAAGGATGTTCTTGCCATGGTGGGAGTGCAGCGAAGATTCACCAGGCTGACACCTGGGATGGCAGAAATGACGTATGAGGAGAGATTGGGTCGATTGGGCTTGTACTCGCTGGAGTTCAGAAGAATGAGAGGGGATCTCATTGAAGCTTATAAAATTCTAACACGACTAGACAGACTAGATGCAGGAAGGATGTTCCTGATGGTCGGGGAGTCCACAACCAGGGATCACAGTCTAAGGATAAGGGGTAAGCCATTTAGGACAGAAATGAGGAGGAATTTCTTCACCCAGAGAGTGGCGAACCTGTGGAATTCTCTACCACAGAAGGCAGTGGAGGCCAATTCATTAAATATATTCAAGAAGGAGTTGGATATATTTCTTAAGGCTAAAGGGATCAAGAGATATGGGGAGAAAACAGGGACCGGGTACTGAATTTGGATGATCAGCCATGATCGCATTGAATGGCGGAGCAGGCTCGTGGGGCCGAATGGCCTACTCGTGCTCCTATCTTCTGTGTTTCTATGAACCCCAGGACCAGGCCCCTATGGGGAATAGGTATGCAGATCTAGCCGCAAAACTAGCTGCGGAAGACATGCAACCAGAGGACGCGTTCAAAACATAATAAATATGGTCATGATAGTCAGTGGGGTACAGGAAGTGAATATCATGGAGCTACAAGAAAATACTAGTAAAGAGCAAAAGGAGAAATGGAGCCAAGCTGGCGCGCAATTACAAGATGGAATTTGGAAATGGGGCCCACGTAACCAGGTGATGGCACCGGAATGTTGTAGACAACAACTGATGGCGCTATACCATGGTGTAACACAGACTGGCAGAAGTAACATGTTGCACCTACTGACACAGTACTGGTGGTGGCCAAAGATAGGTCGGGAAGTAGCGAAATATTGCCACCACTGTATAATATGCGCAAGAATAATGTAGGACAGAGATGTCGAGTTAGAGTAGCAAACCAACCCAGGCCCCAAGGACCCTGGGAAAACTTACAAATTGACTTTACCGGCCCCTTAGTGCAGAACCGGGGGAAGAAATATTACCTGGTAATAATTGACCAATTTACCAGGTGGGTGGAAGCCTTTGCCACCCGAGACTGCTCTGCAAAAACAGTTGCACTAATATTGGCTACCGAGGTTATACCCCGTTGGGGAGTGCGTCTGCAAATTGACTCAGACAACGGCACTCATTTCACCGGCAAAATAATGAAAGAAATCTGTAAGCTGCTACATGTGACACAAAAATATCACATACCATATCACCCCCAGAGCTCGGGGATGGCAGAAAGAATGAATAGGACACTGAAAAACGCGCTGACAAAAGCCATCCAAGAAACAGGGACAGGATGGTCGGAATTATTACTCAGCATACTAATGAGGCTGCGAGCCACCCCAGGATGAACAACCGGACTGACCCCCTATGAATTAATGACAGGACGAGCTATGAGACTGCCAGAGGATTTGGCTGGAGGGGTGGGAGAACCAGGACCAGTACAAGATAGATTAAGGCAATACTTAGTACAACTAAATCAGGAGGTACAAGCAGTAAATAAAGAAGTAAGGAACCAACAACAGATTAAAGATCTAGAAAGGCAGAATGCTGGACTTAAACCAGACGAGTTGCCCAGAATAGGTCAACAAGTAATGACGCAAGTTATCGGAAGAAAGGGAATGGGGCCCGTTGGATGGGGCCATGTACTGTATTAATGACAAGTGATACGTGTGTTTGTCTACAGGAACCGATGGGTATGCGATGGAAGCAATGCACCCAGGTGAAACCATTTAACACTAAAGACCCCCATCTACCCTCTCCTCTAGGGGAAAGAGCTCGGAAGACGACCAGACCTCTCTTTAAATTACAGATAAACATGGATCCAGTCGACCCTTTATATCAGAGGGTCCGTCTCAGGGAGAAGAAGCTCTCCCGGTTTACCCTTACGCCTGGGAACTCATTTTTAATGTGGAAGCAAGTCATCCTCGGTTCCGAGGGACTGCCTAAGAAGAAGATATAATTGGAGTAAGATTTCTTTACTCCTGTACTCAAATCCTCTTGTAATGAAGGCCAGCATACCATTTGCCTTCTTAACTACCTTTCACAACCACCGGACGTCCCAAAACACTTTACAGCCAATGAAGTACTTTTGAAGTGTAGTCACTGTTGTAATGTGGGAAACGCGGCAGCCAATTTGCGCACAGCAAGCTCCCACAAACAGCAATGTGATAATGACCAGATAATCTGTTTTTTCGTCATGTTGATTGAGGGATAAATATTGGGCTCAAAACACCGGGGATAACTTATTCGAAATAGCACCACGGGATCTTTTACATCCACCTGAGGGGGCAGACGGGGGCCTCGGTTTAACGTCTCATCCGTAGGACGGCACCTCCGACACTGCAGCGCTCCCTCAGTATTCCCCCTCCGACAGTGCAGCGCTCCCTCAGTACTGCCCCCCCGACAGTGCGGCGCTGCCTCAGTACTGCCCCCCCCGACAGTGCGGCGCTCCCTTAGTACTGCCCCTCCCGACAGTGCGGCGCTCCCTGAGCACTGCCCCTCCAACAGTGCGGCGCTCCCTCAGTACTGCCCCTCCGACAGGCAACGCTCCCTCAGTATTCCCCCTCCGACAGTGCGGCGCTCCCTCAGTACTGCCCCTCCGACAGTGTGGCGCTCCCTCAGTACTGCCGCTCCCGACAATGCGGCGCTCCCTGAGCACTGCCCCTCCGACAGGCAACGCTCCCTCAGTATTCCCCCTCCGACAGTGCGGTGCTCCCTCAGTACTGCCCCTCCGACAGTGCGGCGCTCCCTAAGCACTGCCCCTCCGACAGTGCGGTGCTCCCTAAGCACTGCCCCTTCGACAGTGCGGCGCTCCCTCAGCACCGCACTGGAGTGTCAGCCTCGCTTTATATGCTCAAGTCCCTGGAGCGGGATTTGAACCCAGAACCTTCTGGCTCTGCTATCCACTGAGCCACAGCTGATTCCAGTCTTTTACACAGTTTCATCATAACTTCCTTGCTTTTGCACTCTACGCCTCTCCTAAAGCAGGGGAGTTATGATGAATTGTTAAAACAGTATTTTTTTGCAGAGTGACCAAGGCTGTGTGTAGGAAACAATTGTGCATTTGAAAGAAGCTTGTATTGTGAAGCTTGTGCCCCTTTGCCAGGCCCGCTGCCTGCGGCCCCTCTCCCAGATTCCAGCCCCAGCTCTGTGCTGACTGAGCTGCTCTCACCTGGGGACAGCGCGTCACAATCGGCCCCAGCGCACCTGAGCTGGAGAGGAGGCCCCGCCCCCTTGGTTGGAGGACCAGACCGCCCAATTCAGTCCTCCCACCTCAGCCCTCGTCCTATTGGTCAGCGCTCCCGTCAGTCAGAATCACATTGCTCCGGCTCACTCCGCCACCCCGCGCGGCTCAATCCGCTCCGTTCGGCGTCCGCCCGACTCTCAGGTTTGGTTTTTCTCGTATTTTACTTTATAATCTCGCTCTTCGCTCCCCCCTCACCTCGATTTAAATCGATTCCCCAACACTTTACCCCGGCCGCTGATTCCGCCTCTTCCCCGTGCCCGGCCTTACGGCTGCTCCCCGGAGGCCCCGCGCAGGCGCACTGGCAGCCTCGTGTTGCGCCTACCCGCGCTGTGATTGGTGCAGGGGAAGGCAAGTGGGCGTGTCCGGCCCCCGGGCCCACGTGGGGGAGACAAAGGGTGGCTGGAGCGCATGCGCTGCCCGTCTCGCACCGTTGGGAAGGTTTTCAAATATTTTTTTTTGCGAAACAAATTGAAAACACTCATTAATTCCCCCAACCTCCTCCCCTCTAAAGTGCGATTATTATTATTTTTGTTTTTCCTCATTTGTGTGGGGTGTCTTTTATTTACCTTGCGGTGGCGTGCGCCGATCCAACCGACACCGTGGCGTTGCGTGCATGCGTCAGCGGGTATGCGGAGATTTTGATTGACGCGAGACGTCCGCCAATCAGCAGCGCGGAAAACGCTGGGAGGACCAGGCGGGCTGATGGTCCTCCAACCAATGGCGGCGCGGGAGCGGGGCGGGACCTCGATGGGCTGCGTGCGCCGATCCAACCGACACCTAGGCGTTGCGTGCATGCGTCAGCGCGTAATAGGCGGGGGGTGATTGACGTTAGGCGCCCGCCAATCAGAAGCGTGGAAAACGCTGGGAGGACCGGTTTGGCTGACGGTCCTCCAACCAATGGCGGCGCGGGAGGGAGGGGGCGGGACCTCGGTGGGCTGCAGGCCGCTTTCCTGCTTTCATTGTCTGCAGGAGCTGTTAAAGGGAAGGGGAGGAGGAGGTGGAAAGAAACCCAGCTTGTGAGTGTTTATTCCTTTGCATTACCTTTATTGCAAGGCTATTCATCAATTGCATGCATTTAAAAATAAGTGAACCTTAAATACGTGGGGTTACGGGGATAGGGTGGGATATGTGTTGGTGTAGGGGTTACGGGGATTGGGTGGGATATGTGTCGGTGCAGGCTCGATGGGCCGAAATGGCCTCTATCTGCACTGTGGGGTTTCTGTGATTTTCTCTTTTCGACTTTTATCCAGAACAAAGAGCCCTGGTGCTGTGAACATTTTGGTGGGCAGACACTTTTAAAGGGACAAAGACCAGCATTCTTCTTCCTCTCTCTCTCTCTCGTGAGTATTTGTGGTGGGTGAGAGGGTGGGGGGGGGTGAGTCAAAGGGGACTGCGGCCCCTTTTCAACAATAAAAATTGCTTGGCCATTTAAAGGGGAATGGGTGCCCCCCCAGGTATTTAAAGGGGCAGTGCCTCTCTATCATGTAAGAGCAGGGAGGTTCTGCTTGAACTGTACAAAACACCAGTTAGGCTACCAGCTAGAGTGCTGCGTGCAGTTCTGCTCGCCCCATTGCAGGTGTAAGAGCCATAAAAGCTTAAGAAAATACTTTAAAATATTGGTTAAATAGCATAATACAGTTAATTTACCTGATTGACTTATTGTATTAAGAAACCCCCTATTTTCTTGCTCCAGTAGTATAGTCCGAGACACCCCCTTCATTCTTGCCACAATGGTACAGTCCCTAAGCCACACATGGTATGCAGCCATTTTACAGTTTAAACTCCACGTGGCTGAAGGAGGCAGAAGTTGTGAGGTTTGGAGCAATACAGTTTTTGACCGTGTTTGCTTTGTAATTCTGTTCGTAAAGTGTTATAGTAAACAGTTTAAAAGACAAAGCTACGTTTGGGAACGTTTTATTTCGACACGCGTCTACTCGTTGTAAAAAGCCCCACAGCTCAGTGGCTGCCTGTTTGGAAACTAAGAAGCGCCACTACAGCAGGAAAGATGTGACTGCTCGAGACGGGAGATTTACGAGGATGTTGCCAGGACTAGAGAATTTCAGCTACAAGGAAAGATTGAATACATAGAAGATAATCTACATCTTAGGGTACTTAAGGAAGTGGCCCTAGAAATAGTAGATGCATTGCTGGTCATCTTCCAAAATTCGATAGACTCTGGAACAGTACCCATGGATTGGCAGGTAGCTAATGTTACCCCACTGTTCAAAAAAGGTGGTAGAGAGAAAACGGGGAATTATAGACCAGTAAGCCTGACATCGGTAGTGGGGAAAATGCTAGAGTCCATTATAAAAGACGTAATAGCAGAGCACTTGGATAACGGTGACCGGATCGGACAAAGTCAACATGGATTTACAAAAGGTAAATCGTGCTTGACTAATCTACTGGAATTTTTTGAGGATGTAACTGGTAAAATAGATAAGGGAGAATCAGTGGATGTGGTGTATTTGGAATTTCAAAAGGCTTTCGATAAGGTCCCGCATAAGAGATAGAAACATAGATGATAGGAGTAGGCCATTCGGCCCCTCGAGCCTGCTCTGCCATTCAATGAGATCATGGCTGATCATCCAAGTTCAGTACCCGGTCCCTGCTTTCTCCCCATACCCCTTGATCCCTTTAGCCTTAAGAAATATATCCAACTCCTTCTTGAATATATTTAATGAATTGGCCTCCACTGCCTTCTGTGGTAGAGAATTCCACAGGTTCACCAGTCTCTGGGTGAAGAAATTCCTCCTCATTATTGTCCTAAACGGCTTACCCCTTATCCTTGGACTGTGACCCCTGGTTCTGGACTCCCCGACCATCGGGAACATCCTTCCTGCATCCAGTCTGTCCAGTCCTGCAAGAATTTTATAAGTTTCAATGAGATCCCCTCTCATTCTTCTAAACTCCAGCGAGTACAAGCCCAATCGACCCAATCTCTCCTCATACGTCATTCCTGCCATCCCAGGTATCAGTCTGGTGAATCTTGGCTGGACTCCCTCCATGGCAAGAATATCCTTCCTCAGATAAGGCAACCAAAACTGCACACAATACTCAAGATGTGGTCTCACCAAGGCCCTGCACAACTGCAGCAAGACATCCTTGTTCTTGTACTCAAACCCTCTCGCTATGAAGGCCAACATATCATTTGCTTTCTTAACCGCCTGCTGCACCTGCATGCTTACCTTCAGCGACTGGTGCACAAGGACACCCAGGTCTCATTGCACTTCCCCTTCTCCCAATCTATTGCCGTTCAGATGATAATCTGCCGTCCTGTTTTTGACACCAAAGTGGATAACCTCACATTTATCCACATTATATTGCATCTGCCATGCTTCTGCCCAATCACCCAACCTGTCCAAATCATCCTGTAGTTTCTCGGTATGCTCCTCACAGCACTCACGCCCACCCAGCTTTGTGTCATCTGCAAATTTGGCGATATTACATCTAGTTCCCTTGTCTAGTATATATATTGTGAATAGCTGGGGTCCAAGGACCAATCCCGGCGGTACCCCACTAGTCACTGCCTGCCACTCGGAAAAAGACCCATTTATTCCAACTTTTTTTTTCTATCTGCCAACCAGTTCTCTATCCAAGTCAATACCTTGCCCCCCAATCCCAAGTGCCTTAACTTTACACGCTAATCTCTTATGTGGGACCTTATCAAAAGCCTTCTAAAAGTCCAAATACACCACATCCACTGGTTCGCCCTTATCTATTTTACTCGTTATATCCTCAAAAAATTCCAGTAGATTAGTCAAGCATGATTTACCTTTTGTAAATCCATGTTGACTTTGCCCGATCCTGTCACTGTTTTCCAAGTGCTCTGCTTGATATACCTATCAATTCATCCAATGAAAAGCGACGAGTTAAGACAGTAACTATAGGTTTTTATTGGCTAAATAACAGAGCCCACCCTCGTGGGTGATCGGATCCAACAAGGAGGAATACCAGCCAGTCGACCACCTTTATACCTGGGCAAGTAGGTGGAGCCATGGGCGGAGTCAGCAGTGGTCAGCCCAGGTATAACAGCGTGACAAGAGGCGACCTCGTGTAGTGATACAACAGTGAAAACAGTGATAACCATAGTGTAACGATATAACAGTGATAACCATAGTGTAACGATAGTGAACGATAAAAGTGGTTTACCACATTCACCCCTTGTTTAGATTTGAGTCCGGCGGGGTGAAGTGTACTACCAGTTCGGGTATGTCAGTCTGTCCGGAGGCCTCGTAAGCCTTTCCGATCGTTGCGGCGGCGGTGATGCAGTATCCGATGTTAATGCTGGTGTCTGCGTGGTCGGCGAAGGCTCGTAGGGTTCCGGCATGCCGGCTACCTGGGCTGGATTTGGGGGTGTGGTGGGGGGTAACGGTGGTGTCTCAGGGATGCCCGAGGGTGCGAGGTCTCGTAAGGAGACTGTGTCCTCCCGCCCGTCTGGGTATGCCACATAGGCGTACTGGGGGTTGGCGTGCAGGAGGTCCACCCTCTCAACCAGGGGGTCCATTTTATGGGCCCTCACGTGCTTTCGCAGCAAGACGGGCCCCGGAGAGGTCAGCCAAGTTGGTAGCGTGGTTCCCGTAGTCGACTTCCTGGGGAAAACAAACATTCGTTCATGGGGGATGGCGTTAATGGCAGTGCAAAGCAGTGACCGGATGGAATGCAGCGCTGCCGGGAGGACTTCCTGCCAGCGAGAGGTTGGGAGGCCCTTGGACTTTAAGGCTAAGAGAACGGCCTTCCAGACAGTCGCGTTCTCTCTTTCCACCTGGCCGTTCCCTCGGGGGTTGTAGCTGGTGGTCCTGCTTGCAGCAATACCTCTCGCTAGTAGGAACTGGCGAAGTTCCTCGCTCATGAAGGAGGAGCCCCGGTCGCTATGTATATAGTTCGGGAACCCGAACACGGCGAAGATGTCGTTCAGGCATTTGATGACCGTGGTACTGGTCATGTCTGGGCAGGGGAAGGCAAAGGGGAAACGGGAGTACTCGTCAATGATGTTGAGGAAGTACACATTACGGTCAGAGGACGGGAGGGGCCCCTTAAAAGCGATGCTCAAGCGCTCGAAGGGGCGGGTGGCCTTGATCAGGCTTGCTCTGTCCGGCCTAAAGAAATGCGGTTTGCATTCGGCATAGGTTTGGCAGTTCCTGGTCATGGTCCTGACCTCCTCGATGGAGTAGGGCAGGTTGCGGGCCTTAATGAAGTGGTAAAGTCTGGTGACTCCGGGGTGGCAGAGGTCGTTGTGGAGGGTCTGCAGTCTATCAATTTGCGCGTTGGCGCATGTACTTCGTGATAGAGCATCTGGGGGTTCGTTCAGTTTACCAGGCCGGTACAAGATCTCATAATCATAGGTGGAGAGCTCGATTCTCCACCTCAAGATCTTGTCGTTCTTGATTTTGCCCCTCAGCTTGTTATTAAACATAAAAGCGTCCGAACGCTGGTCGGTGAGGAGGGTAAATCATTTGCCTGCCAGGTAATGCCTCCAGCGTCGTACAGCCTCCACGATCGCCTGGGCCTCCTTCTCGACCGAAGAGTGTCGGATCTCAGGGCCCTGGAGGGTCCTTGAGAAGAAGGCCACCGGTCTCCCCTCCTGGTTAAGGGTTGCAGCTAGGGCGAAGTCGGATGCATCGCTCTCCACTTGGAAAGGGATAGACTCATCCACCGCGTGCATTGTGGCCTTAGCAATGTCTCCCTTAATGAGGGAGAAGGCTGCGCATGCTTCTGCCATCAGGGGGAAGGAGGCGGACTTCATGAGGGGTCTGGCTTTGTCCGCATAATTCGGCACCCATTGGGCATAGTAGGCGAAGAGCCCCAGGGTCCTCTTCAGCGCCTTTGGACAGTGGGGGAGGGGAGCTCCATGAGGGGGCGCATTCTTTCGGGGTCGGGGCCGATGACTCCGTTCTCTACTACGCAGCCGAGGATGGCAAGGCGCGAGGTGTTAAACACATTTCTCCTTATTGTAGGTGAGGTTCAGCCGTTGGGCCGTACGGAGGAATCTCTCCAGATTAACATCATGGTCCTGCCGGTCGCGGCCGCAGACGGTGACGTTATCTAGATAGGGGAACGTGGCTTGCAGCCCGTTCTGGTCAACCATCCGGTCCATCTCCCTTTGGAAGACCGAAACCCCGTTGGTGACGCTGAAGGGAACCCTAAGGAAGTGGTAGAGGCGGCCATTCGCCTCGAAGGCGGTATACTGGCGGTCCTCAGGGTGGATAGGGAGTTGGTGGTAGGCCGACTTAAGGTCGATGGTAGAGAATACTCGGTACTGTGCAATCTGATTGACCATATCAGATATGCGGGGAAGGGGGTATGCGTCCAGCTGGGTGTACCGGTTTATGGTTTGGCTGTAGTCGATGACTAGACGGTTTTTATCGCCAGTCTTAACGACTACGACCTGGGCACGCCAGGGGCTGTTGCTCCTCTCGATGATGCCCTCTTTCAGGAGACGCTGCACCTCGGAACTAATAAAAGCTCTGTCCCCGGCGCTGTACCGCCTGCTCTTGGTAGCGACGGGTTTACAGTCGCGGGTGAGGTTGGCGAACAGGGAGGGGGGCGGAACCCTGAGGGTGGATAGGCCGCAGGTGGTACGCGGTGGGCGGTTTAAAGGCTGTTGGTTGTCGACTGTGAGTGGGGGGAGGGGTCCACCGTATGCCAAAGTGACACTTTGAAGGTGGGATTGGAAATCCAGCCCTAGTAGGACGGCAGCGCAGAGTTGGGGCAGGACGAGAAGTTTAAAATTTTTATACTCCGTGCCCCTAACCGACAGGGTCACAACACAGTATCCACTGATGTCTGTTGAATGGGACCTCGACGCCATCGAGATCCGGTTGCGCGTTGGCTGGACAGTGAGAGAGTAGTGGCTCACCGTGTCTGGATGGATGAAACTCTCCGTGCTTCCGCTGTCGAACAGGCAGGTCATGGCGTGGCCATTTACTTTGATGTCCATCATTGACTTGGACAGGTGATGCGGGCGAGCTTGGTCCAGTGTGACGGAGGCTAGTGTATGGCTGAGCGAGCTGCTGTAGTCTGCGGGTGAGGCTGTGGTCGGGTCTGGAGACAAGGTGGCGGTCGAGTGTGGTGAACAAAATGGCGGTGCCCACGACGTTGCATAAAATGGCGGAGAAGATGGCCGCCCCCACAACTCGCATGAGGCACTGCCGGTGTCGGTGGCCTTGATCAAAGATGGCCGCCCCCACAACTCGCATGAGGCACTGCTGGCGTCTGGCTTTCCCCCTGCAGGCCTTCGCAAGTGGCCTTTCTTGTGGCAGTCGGAGCAGGTCGCGTTTCTTGCAGGGCAGCGCGCCCTCGGGTGTTTCGCCTGGCTACAGGAAAAAGCAGCCAGCGGCCCGATCGCGGGGCTCCGATGTCGCAGCCGGTACCGGGGGTGGCGGTCCCGATCGGGTCCGGGACGCTGAGGTAGGTCCCAGAGGCAGCGGTGCGAGGGGTATTGCGGTCGGGGTCGGGCCCGAGTCCCAGGGTCGCGCAGCACAGTACCTGGAATACGCCTCGAGGTCCCGATGGGCCACTTCCAGAGAGCGAGCGAGGGCTGCAGCTGTGTTCAGGTCGAGGTTCTTTGATTCGAGCAGTCTTTGCCGTGAGTAGTCGGACCGAAGGCCTTTCACGCAGGCATCGCGGATATTCTCTTCAGTATTTTCTGCAGCCGTTACAGCTTTAAAGTCACAGTCCCTGCCGAGTGTTTGTAGCGCCCGTAAAAATTAATCTACAGACTCTCCTGGCTGTTGCGGGCGGGATCTTAGGAGATGTCTGGCATACATAGAATTTACCGGGCTCCGGTACTGCTCTTTAAGCAGGTTGAGGGCGGCCTCGTATGTAGTAAGGTCCTGGATGAGTGCAAATACTTTAGGGCTCACTTGGGCGGTCAGATCTCTTAGTTTGGATCTCTGAGGCACGCCGGATTCTCCCAGGTAGGATTCGAAACAGCTCAGCCAGTGTTTGAAGTCGAGGGCTGAGTTTGCTGCCTGTGGGCTTAGATCCAGGTACGGCGGTCGGAGGGCTCGCAGCCAGGCCGGCTGCTGTGGCTGTTGTAGCTGGGCGTCTGACTGGTCGTTTGGCTGCTCCGTTAAAGACATTTCAAAATTTAGCCAATAAAATTGATATACCTATCAATTCATCCAATGAAAAGTGACGAGTTAAGACAGTAACTATAGGTTTTTATTGGCTAAATAACAGAGCCCACCATCGTGGGTGATCGGATCCAACGAGGAGGAATACCAGCCAGTCGACCACCTTTATACCTGGGCAAGTAGGTGGAGCCATGGGCGGAGTCAGCAGTGGTCAGCCCAGGTATAACAGCGTGACAAGAGGCGACCTCGTGTAGTGATACAACAGTGTAAACAGTGATAACCATAGTGTAACGATATAACCGTGATAACCATAGTGTAACGATAGTGAACGATAAAAGTGGTTTACCACACTGCTATTACATCTTTTATAATGGACTCTAGCATTTCCCCACTCCCGATGTCAGGCTTACCGGTCTGTAATTCCCCGTTTTCTCTCTGCCACCTTTTTTGAATAGTGGGGTAACATTAGCTACCCTCCAATCCATGGGTACTGTTCAGATTCCATCGAAAACCCAGCAGCTTCTCCTCCATCTCCACTCCAGCTCAAACTGCTGCAACAAAAAGACCTACACAGGTGGCCAGGGACCGACTTCCGTCACCTGCAATAAAACTCTTCCCGACAGCCGCTGACTAATGGCGGCCGCAGCACCCACAATTCCCCGCACCCCAGAAACCACTCTATCCAAGGCACTGATTTCCCCGCTGAGAGTGCGCATGCTCCCCGGGGTCACGGGCCATTCTGGGAGCCTGGCTCCTGTCCTTTGTCCCAAGTCGGACTCGGTGGAACCGGCTGAAGAAACCGGGAAGCGGCGGCTCGGATGGGGGAGGCGCTGCACCCTGGGTTTCCTGGTGCCGGGGCTCTGGCCGCAGGTCCGCTGGACCCGCTCTGATGAGGTAACAGAGAGGGTTGATGAGGGCAATGCGGTTAACGTGGTGCATATGGATTTCCAAAAGGCGTTCCGACAGCGTGTCAAGTTAAGGTACATGGGATTGGGGGCAATGTATTGACTTGGATAGAGAACTGGTTGGCAGACAGAAAGCAAAGAGTTGGAATAAACGGCTCTTTTTCTGAGTGGCAGGCAGTAACTAGTGGGATACCGCAGGGATCGGTCCTTGGACCACAGCTATTCACAATATATATTAATGATCTGGACGAGGGAACTAGATGTAATATCTCCAAGTTTGCAGACGACACAAAGCTGGGTGGGCGTGTGTGCTGTGAGGAGGATGCCGAGAAACTCCAGTATGATTTGGACAGGTTGGGTGATTGGGCAGAAGCATGGCAAATGCAATATAACGTGGATAAATGTGAGGTTATCCACCTTGGTGTCAAAAACAGGAAGGCAGATTATTATCTGAATGGCAATAGATTGGGAGAAGGGGAAGTGCAACGAGACCTGGGTGTCCCAGTGCACCAGTCGCTGAAGGTAAGCATGCAGGTGCAGCAGGCGGTTCAGAAGGCAAATGGTATGTTGGCCTTTGTAGCGAGTGGGTTTGAGTACAGGAACAAGGATGTCTTCCTGCAGTTGTACAGGGCCTTGGTGAGACCACACCTTGAGTATTGTGTGCAGTTTTGGTCGCCTTATCTGAGGAAGGATGTTCTTGCCATGGAAGGAGTGCAGCGAAGATTCACCAGGCTGCTACCTGGCATGGCAGGAATGACGTATGAGGGGAGATTGGGTCGAATGGGCTTGTACTTGCTGGACTTTAGAAGAATGAGAGGGGATCTCATTGAAACTTATAAAACTCTAACAGGACTACACAGACTAGATGCAGGAAGGATGTTCCCGATGGTCAGGGAGTCCAGAACCAGGGGTCACAGTCTAAGGATAAGGAGTAAGCCATTTAGGACAGCGATGCGGAGGAATTTCTTCACCCAGAGAGTGGTGAACCTGTGGAATTCTCTGCCACAGAAGGCAGTAGAGGCCAACTCATTAAATATATTCAAGAAGGAGTTAGATATATTTCTTAAGGCTAAAGGGATCAAGGGATATGGTGTGAATGCAGGAACAGGGTACTGAATTTGGATGATCAGCCATGATCTTGTTGAATGGCGGAGCAGGCTCAAGGGGCCGAATGGCCTACTCCTGCTCCTATCTTCTATGTTTCTATGTGTCCCCCAGGTATTTAAAGGGGCAGTGCCTCTCTCTCTCTATCATGTAAGAGCAGAGAAGGTCTGCTTGAACTGTAAAAAAACACCAGTTAGGCCACCGCGTGCAGTTCTGGTCGTCCCCATTGCAGGAAAGATGTGACTGTGCTCCAGACGGGAGATTTACGAGGATGTTGCCAGAACTGGAGAATTTCAGCTACAAGGAAAGATTGAACACACAGAAACATAGAAGATAGGAGCAGGAGTAGGCCATTCAGCCCCTTGAGCCTGCTCCACCATTCAATGCGATCATGGCTGATCATCCAAACTCAGTACCCTGTCCCTGCCTTCTCCCCATATCCCTTGATCCCTTTAGCCTTAAGAAATATATCCAACTCCTTCTTGAATATATTTAATGAATTGGCCTCTACTGCCTTCTGTGGTAGAGAATTCCACAGGTTCACCACCCTCTGGGTGAAGAAATTCCTCCTCATTTCTGTCCTAAATGGCTTACCCCTTATCCCTAGACTGTGACCCCTGGTTCTGGACTCCCCTGCCATCAGGAACATCCTTCCTGCATCTAGTCTGTCTAGTCCTGTTAGAATGTTATAAGTTTCAATGAGATCCCCTCTCATTCTTCTAAACTCCAGCGAGTATAAGCCCAATCAACCCAATCTCTCCTCATATATCATTCCTGCCATCCCAGGCATCAGTCTGGTGAATCTTCACTGCACTCCCTCCATGGCAAGAACATCCTTCCTCAGATAAGGTGACCAAAACTGCATACAATACTCAAGATGTGGTCTCACCAAGGCCCTGTACAACTGCAGCAAGACATCCTTGTTCCTGTACTCAAACCCTCTCGCTACGAAGGCCAACATACCATTTGCCTTCTTAACCGCCTGCTGCACCTGCATGCTTACCTTCAGTGACTGGTGCACAAAGACACCCAGGAGATTTACCAGAATGGTTCCGGGGATGGGGGATCTTAGCTACAAGGACAGGTTGGAGAAGCTGGATTTGTTTTCATTAGAGCAAAGGAGGTTGAGGGGTGATTTGATAGAGGTGTACAAGATTATGACGGGTTTGGATAGGCTAGACGGGGAAAGGCTGTCCCCACTAGTTGATGGTACAAGGACTAGGGGGACACAGATTTAAGGTTTTGTGCAAGAGATACAGGGGGGATGTGAGGAAAAGCTTTTTTACGCAGCGAGTGGTGAGGACCTGGAACTCGCTGCCGACGGAAGTGGTGGAAGCGGAGACACTCAATGTTTTCAAGGGGAGACTGGATAGGCACTTGAGGGAAATAAACTTGCAGGGCTACGGGGATAGAGCGGGGGAATGGGAGTGACTGGATTGCTCTACAGAGAGCCGGCACAGATTTGATGGGCCGAATGGCCTCCTTCTGTGCCGTTATGACTCTATGACTGTGACTGGAACCGTGTGAATGTGCTGGTGTCTCAGTAGGCTGGAGTACTGAGCGAATCCCTTCTCACACACGGAGCAGGTGAACGGCCTCTCCCCAGTGTGAACTCGCTGGTGCATCAGCAGGTTGGAGGACTGAGTGAATCCCTTCCCACATACAGAGCAGGTGAATGGCCTCTCTCCAGTGTGGACTTGCTTGTGTCTCAGTAGGTGGGATGGCCGAGTGAAGCTCTTCCCACACACAGAGCAGGTGAACGGCCTCTCCCCAGTGTGAAGTCGCTGGTGTCCCATCAGATCCCCAGAGCTTTTAAAGCTCTTCCCACAGTCAGGACATTTAAATGGCCTCTCATCAGTGTGAACTCGCTGGTGTCTCAACAGGTGGGGTGATCGAGTGAATTCCTTCCCACACATGGAGCACGTGAATGGCCTCTCCCCAGTGTGAACTCGCTGGTGTCCATTCAAAATCCCAGCGCTTTTAAAGCTCATCCCACAGACAGAACATGTAAACGGTGTCTGATCGGAGTGAAGTCGCTGGTGTTCCTTCAGATCCCCAGAGGTTTTAAAACTCATCCCACAGTCAGAACATTTAAATGGGCTCTCATCAGTGTGAACTCGCTGGTGTCCCAACAGGTGGGATGACTGAGTGAATCCCTTCCCACACATGGAGCAGGTGAATGGCCTCTCCCCGGTGTGAACTCGCTGGTGTCCGTTCAGATTGCTGGAGCTTTTAAAGCTCATCCCACAGACAGAACATATAAATGGTCTCTGATCAGAGTGAACTCGCTGGTGTTGCTTCAGATCCCAAGAGGTTTTAAAGCTCTTCCCACAGGAAGAACAGTTAAATGGTCTCTCATCAGTGTGAACTCGCTGGTGTGCCTGTAGGTGGGATGGCCGAATGAATCCCTTCCCACACACGGCGCAGGTGAATGGTCTCTTTCCTGCTCTCTCCAGCTGGTGTCCCTTCAGCTCCTGGGACATTTGAAAGCTTTTCCCACAGTCGGAATGTTTCACCAGCCTCTCCCCAGTGTGAACACGCTGGTGTGCCAGCAGATTCGAGGACTGAGTGAATCTCTTCCCACACACGGAGCAGGCAAACAGAATCTCTCCTGCTCTCTCCAGCTGGCGTCTCTTCAGCTCCTAGGACTGTTTAAATCTCTTCCCACAGTCAGAACATTTAATCGGTCTCTCATCACTGTGAACAAGCTGGTGTCTTAGGAGGGTGGAAGAATGAGTGAATCGCATCAAAAACACGGAGCAGGTCAACGGTCTCTCATCGGTGTGGACAAGTTGGTGTCTCAGCAGCACGGATGGTGCAATTAATCCCTTCCACACACGGGGCCGGTGAACAGTTTCTCCCCAGTGTGTAGCCACTGTTGTCGCTTCAAGTACTTGTAGATTTTGAAGCTCTTCCCACACTCAGAACATTTAAAAGGTCTCTCATCAGTGTGAACTCACGGCTGTGCCAGCAGATTGGATGAGCGACTGAATCAGGTCCTGAGGAAATGTGTAACTCTGTCAGATCTTGAGGTGTTGTTTGGTCTGAGCTTCCTGTCTGTAAATGCTCCACTTCTAAAACCCTGTAAAAGGAGCGTAGAAAGGGTAAGGGGGGGAAGCAGGAATTTTTTTTGGCTTATTTTGCCTCAAAGAACAGGGCAGAGCCGGTCCCACTGGTGTCCTGCCGTGCCCACAATAACCAGCGGGCCAGAAACAGCCCAATCCACCTCACTGACTTGGCCCTAAAGTCAAATCAAGTCTCATCAAATGACATCCTTTGTGACTGTGACAAAGATAAACTATCCCTCCTCGTCCTTCCTGACTTGTCTGCAGCCTTTGACACGGTTGACCACTCCATCCTTCTCCAACGCCTCTCCACCGTCGTCCAGCTGGGTGGGACTGCACTCGCCTGGTTCCATTCTTATCTATCTAATCGTAGCCACAGAATCACCTGCAATGGCTTCTCTTCCCACTCCTGCATCGTTACCTCTGGTGTCCCCCAAGGATCGATCCTTGGGCCCCTCCTATTTCTCATCTAAATGCTGCCCCTTGGCGACATCATCTGAAAACACAGCGTCAGTTTCCACATGTATGCTGACGACACCCAGCTCCACCTCACCACCACTTCTCTCGACCCCTCCACGATCTTCTAATCCGGTTCTGGGTGAGCAGAAATTTTCTCCAATTAATTATTGGGAAGACTGAAGCAATTGTGTTCAGTCCCTGCCACAAACTCTGTTCCCTAGCCACTGACTCCATCTCTCTCCCTAACATCTCTCTGAGGCTGAAGCAGACTATTTGCAACCTCGGTGTCGTATCTGACCCTGAAATGAGCTTCCGAACACATATCCGCAGCATAACTAAGACCGCCTATTTCCACCTCGGTAACATGGCCCGTCTCCAGCCCTGCCTAACTCATCCGCTGCTGAAACCCTCACCCGGGCCTTTGTTACCTCGAGACTCGACTATTCCAACTCACTCCTGGCTGGCCTCCCACATTCCGCCCCACGTAAACTTGAGGTGATCCAAAACTACCCGTGTCGTAACTCAACGCCAAGTCCCATTCACCCATCACACCATTGCTCACTGACCTACATTGGCTCCCAGTTAAGCAATGCTTCGATTTAAAAATTCTCATCCTTGTTTTCAAATCCCTCCATGGCCTCGCCCCTCCCTATCTTAGTTATTCCCTTCAGCCTCACAACCACCCGACCCCGCGATAGAATCACAGAAAAATTACGGCACAGAAGGAGGCCATTCGGCCCATCTTGTCCGTGCCGGCCGATTAAGTGCTATCCACACTAATCCCACTTTCCAGCACTTGGTCCATAGCCTTGTAGGTTACGGCACTTCAAGTGCATATCCAAGTACTTATTAAAATGTGCTGAGAGTTTCTGCCTCTACCACCCTGTCAGGCAGAGAGTTCCAGACCCCCACCACCCACTGGGTGAAAACATTTCTCCTCAACTCCCCTCCAAACCTCTGACCAATTACTTTAAATCTACGCCCCCTGGTTGTGGACCCCTCTGCCAAGGGAAATAGGTCCTTCCTATCTCGGCCCCTCAGAATTTTATACACCTCAATCAGCTCTCCCCTCAGCCTCCCTGGTTCCAAAGAAAACAAACCCCCACCCCCGCCCCGAGACATCTGCGCTCCTCCAATTCTGCCCTCTTGAGCATCCCTGATTATAATCGCTGCACCATCAGTGGCCGTGCCTTCTGTTGCCTCGGCCCTAAGCTCTGTAATTCCCTCCCTGAACCTCTCCGCCTCGCTATCCTCCTTTAAGACATAGAAACATAGAAGATAGGAGCAGGAGTAGTCCATTCGGCCCCTCAAGCCTGCTCCGCCATTCAGTGAGATCATGGCTGATCATCCAAATTCAGTACCTTGTCCCTGCCTTCTCCCCATATCCCTTGATCCCTTTAGCCTTAAGAAATATATCTAACTCTTTCTTGAATATATTTAATAAATTGGCCTCCACTGCCTTCTGTGGTAGAGAATTCCATAGGTTCACCACTCTCTGGGTGAAGAAATTCCTCCTCATTTCTGTCCTAAATGGCTTACCCCTTATCCTTAGACTGTGACCCCTGGTTCTGGACTTCCCCGCCATCGGGAACATCCTTCCTGCATCTAGTCTGTCTAGTCCTGTTAGAATTTTATAAGTTTCAATGAGATCCCCTCTCATTCTTCTGAATTCAAGAGAATACAGGCCTAGTTTACTCAATCTCTTCTCATACGACAGTCCCCCCCATCCCAGGAATCAATCTCGTGAACCTTCATTGCACTCCCTCTATGGCAAGTATATCCTTCCTTAGGTAAGGAGACCAAAATTGTACACAGTACTCCAGGTGTGGTCTCACCAAGACTTCTTTACTCCTGTACTTATATATTTCTTAAGGCTAAAGGGATATGGGGAGGAGGCAGGGACAGGGTACTGAATTTGGATGATCAGCCATGATCTCATTGAATGGCGGAACAGGCTCGAGGGGCCGAATGGCCGACTCCTGCTCCTATCTTCCATGTTTCTATGTATTCAATCTTTCCTTGTAGCTGAAATTCTCTAGTCCTGGCAACATCCTCGAAAATCTCCCGTCTAGAGCACAGTCACATCTTTCCTGCAATGGGGACGACCAGAACTGCACGCAGTGGCCTAACTGGTGTTTTCGTAAAGTTCAAGCAGAACCTCCCTGCTCTTACATGATACAGAAAGAGAGGCACTGCCCCCGTGGGGCACCCATTCCCCTTTAAATGGCCAAGCAATTGTTTTTGTTGAAAAGGGGCCGCAGTCCCCTTTGACTCACCGCCCCCCGCCTCTCACCCACCACAAATACTCACAAGAGAGAGAGAGGAGGAAGAATGCTGGTCTTTGTCCCTTTGTACCCGTGGATTGGAGGGTAGCTAATGTTACCCCAATATTTAAAAAGGGGGGTAGAGAGAAAGCAGGGAATTATAGACCAGTAAGCCTTACATCGGTTGTGGGCAAAATGCTAGAGTCCATTATTAAGGATAAAATAGCGGAGCACTTGACAAATGGGGAAAGGATCGGACAGAGTCAACATGGATTTACAAAGGGTAAATCGTGTTTGACTAATCTGCTGGAATTTTTTGAGGAGGTAACTGGTAGAATAGATGGGGGAGAGCCAGTGGATGTGGTGTACCTTGACTTCCAGAAAGCCTTCGATAAGGTTCCACACAAAAGATTATCATGCAAAATTAAGGCTCATGGGATTGGGGGCAAAGTATTAACGTGGATAGAGAACTGGCTGGCGGATAGAAAACAGAGAGTTGGAATAAACGGCTCGTTTTCGGAGTGGCAGGCAGTGACCAGCGGGGTGCCGCAAGGATCTGTCCTGGGACCCCAGCTGTTCACAATATATATAAATGATCTGGATCAGGGAATTGGATGCAATATTTCCAAATTCGCTGACGACACTAAACTAGGAGGAGGGGTGGGCTCTGATGAGGATGTCAGGAGGCTACAGTGTGATTTGGACAGGTTGGGGGAATGGGCGGATACGTGGCAGATGCACTATAATGTGGATAAATGCGAGGTTATCCACTTTGGGGGTAAAAACAGGAGGGTAGATTATTATCTAAATGGCAATAGATTGGGAGATGGGGAAGTGCAGAGGGACCTGGGTGTTCTTGTGCACCAGTCACTGAAGGAGAGCATGCAGGTGCAACAGGCGATTAAGAAGGCAAATGGTATGTTGGCCTTCATATCAAGGGGGTTCGAGTATAGGAATAGGGATACCTTACTACAGCTGTACAAGGTGCTGGTGAGACCGCATCTGGAGTATTGTGTACAGTTTTGGTCGCCCCATCTGCGGAAGGATGTTCTTGCCATGGAAAGAGTGCAACGGCGATTCACCAGGCTGATACCTGGAATGGCGGGAATGACCTACGAAGAGAGATTAAATAGTTTGGGCTTGTACTCACTGGAGTTTAGAAGATTGAGAGGGGATCTCATCGAAACATATAAAATTATGGCAGGCCTGGACAGGCTGAATTCAGAGAGAATGTTTCCAATGGCCGGGGAGCACAGAACCAGGGGCCACAGTCTAAAAATAGCGGGCAAATCATTTAAAACAGAGATGAGGAAGAATTTCTTCACTCAAAGAGTGGTGAGCCTGTGGAATTCCCTGCCACAGAGGGCTGTGAAGGCTAATTCAATAAATATTTTCAAGAGAGAATTGGATATATTTCTGAAGGCTAAGGGGATTAAGGGTTACGGAGAAAAGGCGGGGACGGGGTACTGAACTGGTAAGATCAGCTATGATCTCAGACGAAGATCAGCCATGATCTCATTGAATGGCGGAGCAGGCTCGAAGGGCCGAATGGCCTACTCCTGTTCCTATCTCTATGTATCTATGTAAAAGTGGCTGCCCACCAAAATGTTCACAGCACCAGGGCTCTTTGTTCTGGATAAAAGTCAAAGAGAAAAAGTTCACTTATTTTTAAATGAATGCAGTTGATGAATAGCCTTGCAATAAAGGTAATGCAAAGGAATAAACACTCACAAGCTGGGTTTTTTCCACCCCCTCCTCCCCTTCCCTTTAACAGCTCCTGCAGACAATGAAAGCAGGAAATCGGCCTGCAGCCCACCGAGGTCCCGCCCCCTCCCTCCCACGCCGCCATTGGTTGGAGGACCGTCAGCCCGCCCGGTCCTCCCAGCGTTTTCCGCGCTCCTGATTGGCGGGCGCCTCGCGTCAATCACCCCCCCTCCGATTACGCGCTGACGCCAGCACGCAACGCCCAGGGGTCGGTGGATTGGCGCACGCCACCGCAAGGTTAAAAAAAAGGCACCCCGCACAAATGAGGGAAAACAAAAATAATAATAATCGCACTTTAGAGGGGAGGAGGTTGGGGGAATTAATGACTGTTTTCAATTTGTTTCGCAAAAAAAAATATTTGAAAAGCTTCCCAACGGTGCGAGGCGGGCTGCGCATGCGCTCCAGCCAGCCTTTGACTCCCCCACGTGGGCCCGGACACGCCCACTTGCCTTCCCCTGCACCAATCACAGCGCGGGCAGGCGCAACAGTGCGCCTAGCGTTTCCTTCGGGGAACAACCGGAGGCCGGGCCTGGGGAAGAGGCGGAATCAGCGGCCGGGGTAAAGTAAAGTGTTGGGGAATCGATTTAAATCGAGGTGAGGGGGGAGCGGAGAGCGAGATTATAAAGTAAAAGACGAGAAAAACCAAACCTGAGAGTCGGGCGGGCGGGACCTCCGCGGACGCCGAACGGAGCGATTGAACCGCGCGCGGTGGCGAAGTGAGCCGAAGCAATGTAATTCTGACTGACGGGAGCGCTGACCAATCGGATGAGGGTTCAGGTGGGAGGACAGACCTGGGCGGCCTCGTCCTCCGACCAATGGCTAGGGGGCGGGACCTTCACTCCCAGGCGCCGGTGGGCTGGGGCCCGGTTATGACGTCATCACAGGAAGAGGCCCAATCAGGTGGATGGAGGCCGGCCCGGCCTGTGACTGACGGGAGCGCTGACCAATAGGAAGACGGCTGAGGTGGGAGGACTGAACTGGGCGGCCTGGTCCTCCAACCAATGGCGGCGCGGCAAGGGGGCGGGCCCTCCTCTCCAGCTCAGGTGCGCTGGGGCCGATTGTGACGCGCTGTCCCCAGGTGAGAGCAGCTCAGTCAGCACAGAGCTGGGGCTGGAATCTGGGAGAGGGGCACAAGCTTCACAATACAAGCTGCTTTCAAATGCACAATTGTTTCCTACACACAGCCTGGGTTACTCTGCAAAAAAAACTTTAACAATTCATCATACCTCCCCTGCTTTAGGAGAGGCGTAGAGTGCAAAAGCAAGGAGGTTACGATGAAACTGTGTAAAAGACTGGAGTCAGCTGTGGCTCAGTGGATAGCAGAGTCAGAAGGTTGTGGGTTCAAATCCCGCTCCAGGGACTTGAGCACATAAAGTGAGGCTGACACTCCACTGCGGTGCTGAGGGAGCGCCGCACTGTCGGAGGGGCAGTACTGAGGGAGCACCGCACTGTCGGAGGGGCGGTACTGAGGGAGCGCCGCACTGTCGGAGGGGCAGTACTGAGGGAGCTCCGCACTGTCGGAGGGGCAGTACTGAGGGTGCGCTGCACTGTCGGAGGGGCAGTACTGAGGGAGCACCGCACTGTCGGAGGGGCAGTACTGAGGGAGCACCGCACTGTCGGAGGGGCAGTACTGAGGGAGCGCTGCACTGTCAGAGGGGCGGGGCTGAGGGAGCACCGCACTGTCGGAGGGGCAGTACTGAGGGAGCGCTACACTGTCGGGGGAAGCAATGCTGTGGGAGGGCCGCACTGTCGGAGGGGACAGTACTGTGGGAGAGCCGCACTGTCGGAGGGGCAGTAATGAAGGAGCACTGCAGTGTCGGAGGTGCCGTCCTACGGATGAGACGTTAAACCGAGGCCCCCGTCTGCCCCCTCAGGTGGACGTAAAAGATCCCGTGGTGCTATTTCGAAGAAGTTATCCCCGGTGTTTTGAGCCCAATATTTATCCCTCAATCAACATGACGAAAAAACATTATCTGGTCATTATCACATTGCTGTTTGTGGGAGCTTGCTGTGCACAAATTGGCTGTCGCGTTTCCCACATTACAAAAGTGATTACATTTCAAAAGTACTTCATTGGCTGTAAAGCGCTTTGGGACGCCCGGTGGTCGTGAAAGGCAGTTAAGAAGGCAAATGTTATGCTGGCCTTCATTACAAGAGGATTTGAGTACAGGAGTAAAGAAGTCTTACTCCAATTATATCTTCTTCTTAGGCAGTCCCTCGGAACTGAGGATGACTTGCTTCCACACTAAAAATGAGTTCTCAGGTGTAAGGGTAAACCGGGAGAGCTTCTTCTCCCCGAGACAGACCCTCTGATATAAAGGGTCGACTGGATCCATGTTTATCTGTAATTTAAACAGAGGTCTGGTCGTCTTCCGAGCTCTTTCCCCTAGAGGAGCGGGTAGAATGGGGGTCTTTAGTGTTAAATGGTTTCACCTGGGTCCATTGCTTCCATCGCATACCCATCGGTTCCTGTAGACAAACACACGTATCACTTGTCATTAATACAGTACATGGCCCCATCCAACGGGCCCCATTCCCTTTCTTCCGATAACTTGCGTCATTACTTGTTGACCTATTCTGGGCAACTCGTCATGCTTACCTTCAGCGACTGGTGCACAGGGACACCCAGGTCTCGTTGCACTTTCCCTTCTCCCAATCTATTGCCGTTCAGATAATAATCTGCCTTCCTGTTTTTGCCACCAAAGTGGATAACCTTGCATTTATCCACATTATACTGCATTTGCCATGTTTCTGCCCAATCACCCAACCTGTCCAAATCATACTGGAGTTTCTCGGCATCCTCCTCACAGCACACACGCCCACCCAGCTTTGTGTTGTCTGCAAACTTGGAGATATTACATTTAGTTCCCTTGTATAGATCATCATTTTCTATATATTGTGAATAGCTGGGGTCCTAGGACCGATCCCTGCGGTACCCCACTAGTCACTGCCTGCCACTCGGAAAAAGAGCCGTTTATTCCAACTCTTTGCTTCCTGTCTGCCAACCAGTTCTTTATCCAAGTCAGTACCTTGCCCCCAATCCCATGTGCCTTACCTTTACACGCTCATCTCTTATGCAGGACCTTATCGAAAGCCTTCTGAAAGTCCAAATTCACCACATCCACTGGTTCTCCCTTATCTATTCTACCAGTTACATCCTCAAAAAATTCCAGTAGATTAGTCAAGCACGATTTACCTTTTGTAAATCCATGTTGACTTTGTCCGATCCTGTCACTGTTTTCCAAGTGCTCTACTATTACCTCTTTTATAATGGACTCTAGCATTTTCCCCACTACCGATGTCAGGCTTACCGGTCTATAATTTCCCGTTTTCTCTCTACCACGTTTTTTGAACAGTGGGGTAACATTAGCTACCCTCCAATCCATGGGAACTGTTCCAGAGTCTATCGAATTTTGGAAGATGACCAGCAGTTCTGTCCCTCTAGTGCTACTTGTCTCTCCCAGTCCTCTCTTCACCTTGTTTCTCCTCTCTAATGTTTCATCCTGGTGCCCATCCCCCTGTCAAATTAATTTAAACCCTCCCCCACAGCACCAGTTAACCATCCCATGAGGACATTGGTCCCAGCTCTGTTGAGGTGCAACCCGTCCACCTTGGACAGGTCCCTCCTGCCCCAGAACTGGTCCCTCCTGCCCCAGGAATCTGAAGTCCTGCAATATTTCTCTTTCAGGTACTTATCCAATTCCCTTTTGAAAGCGGTGATTGAATCTGCCTCCACCACCCTTTCAGGCAGTGCATTCCAGATCCTAACCACTCGCTGCATCAATAAGTTTTTCCTCATGTCGCCTTTGGTTCTTCTGTCAATCACCTTAAATCTGTGTCCTCTGGTTCTCGACCCCTCTGCCAATTGGAAGAGTTTCTCTCTATCTACTCTGTCCAGACCCCTCTTGATTTTGAACACCTCTATCAAATCTCCTCTCAATCTTCTCTGCTCCAAGGAGAACAACCCCAGCTTCTCCAGTCTATCAATGTAACTGAAGCCCCTCATCCCTGGAATCATTCCCGTAAATCTTTTCTGCACCCTCTCTAAGGCCTTCACATCCTTCCTAAAGTGCGATGCCCAGATTTGGACACAATACTCCAGTTGAGGCCGAACTAGTGTTTTATAAAGGTTCATCATAATTTCACACTTTTGTACTCTATACCTCTATTCATGAAGCCCAGGTTCCCGTAAGATTTTTAACTGCTTTCTCAACCTGCCCTGCCACCTTCAATGATTTGTGCACATATAACCCCAGGTCTCTCTGTTCATGCACCCACTTTAGGATTGTACCCTTTAGTTTATATTTCCTCTCCTCATTCTTTCTACCAAAATGTATCACTTCACATTTTTCTGCATTAAATTTAATCTGCCACGTGTCCGCCCATTCCACCAGCCTGTCTATGTCCACTTGAAGTCTATCACTATCTTCCTCACTGTTCACTATACTTCCAAGTTCTGTGTCATCTGCAAATTTTGAAATTGTGCCTCGTACACCCACATCCAAGTCTTTAATATATATCAAGAAAAGCAGTGGTCCTAGAACCGACCCCTGGGAAACACCACTGTGTACCTTCCTCCAGTCCGAAAAACAACCGTTCACCACTACTCACTGTTTCCTGTCACTTAGCCAATTCCCTATCCATGCAGCCACTGTCCCTTTTACTCCATGGGCTTCAACTTTGCTGGTAAGCCTATTATGTGGCACTTTGTCGAACGCCTTTTGGAAATCCATGCACACCACGTCAACCGCATTGCCCTCATCAACCCTCTCTGTTACCTCATCAAAAAACTCCATCAAGTTGGTTAAACACGATTTGCCTTTAACAAATCCGTGCTGGCTTTCCTTAATTAATCCACACTGTTAATTTTGTCCCTGATTTTTGTTTCTAAAAGCTTCCCCACTACTGAGGTAAATCTGACTGGCCCGTGGTTGCTGGGTTTGTCCTTACACCCTTTTTTGAACAAGGGTGTAACATTTGCAATTCTCCAGTCCTCTGGCACCACCCCAGTTTCGAATGAGGATTTGGAAGGTTATGGCCAGTACCTCCGCAATTTCTTCCTTCACTTCCCTCAGCATACTAGGATGATTCCCATCCGGTCCTGGTGACTTATTTACTTTAAGTACAGCCAGCCTTTCTAGTACCTTGTCTTTATCAATTTTATCCCATCCAGTGTCTCCTCTACCTCCTCCTTCACTATGTCTATGGCAGCATCTTCTTCCTTGGTGAAGACAGATGCAAAGTACTGATTTAGTACCTCACCCTTACCCTCTGCTCCATGCGTAGGTCTCCTTTTTGGTCCCTAATCGGCCCCACCCCTCCTCTTACTACCCGTTTACTATTTATCTGCCTATAGAAGACTTTTGGATTACCTTTTATGTTAGCTGCCATTCTATTCTCATGCTCTCTCTTTGCCCCTCGTATTTTCTTTTTCACTTCTCCTCTGAACTTTCTATATTTAGCCTGATTCTCAGATGTATTCTCGACCTGACATCTGTCATACACGCTCTGTTTCTGCTTCATCTTACTCTCTATCTCTTTCGTCATCCAGGGAGCTCTGACTTTAGTTGCCCTACATTTCCCCTTAGTGGGAATGTACCTCGACTGTACCCGAATTATTTCCTCTTTAAAGGCAGCCCATTGTTCCTCTACAGTTTTTCCTGCCAATCTTTGATTCCAATTTACCCGGGCCGGATCCATTCTCATCCCACTGAAATTGGCCTTGCCCCACAGTGCAGTGGATGCGCTCTAGACTGCACTCTCCCCCCGAGGTGTCGTCACCCTCACCGGGATTCAGCACTGAAAACCGGTTTGAGAGCGCCGCACTCCCGGGGGATTCCTGCACTGCCTTGCCTCCTCAAACCCTGCTGGGCGGCCACCCAGTTACAATTCCCACAAACTCTCTGTGGCTGTGGGGTGACCACCTCCTGGAACGTGTGCTCCAGGAAACTCTCAGCCTCCCGTCTGCCCGGCAGTGACTCCAGCCGCTCCCCAAGCTCAGAGACCCCGCGCTCGAGTTCCAGCCACGGGAGGCGCTTCCTGCACACGTGGTTCACCAGGACACGTGAAGCATCCTGGAGTTCCCGCATGGCACAGGAATTGCAGCCATCGGTCCCATCGTTTGGCTTAAAATCTATCTACTTAAGCTATAGATATATCTGATGTGAGGTTAGTGTCCCCTTACCCCTGTTTATTATTCAATCAGTGATTGCCCCTTTGCCAGGCCCGCTGCCTGCGGCCCCTCTCCCAGATTCCAGCCCCAGCTCTGTGCTGACTGAGCTGCTCTCACCTGGGGACAGCAACTGGAGCCTGAAAATCAGCTTCACTGCCCCTGGGCTGGGAAAGAGCGACATGAGACAACATTCTCCCTCTTACTACTTTCTACACTCCTTTTACAGGGTTTTAGAAATGGAGCATTTACAGACAGGAAGCTCAGACCAAACATCACATCAAGATCTGACAGAGTCACTCGATTCATCAGGACCTTAATATCATCGGCCTTTGCACATGGAAGGAGAGAGCAGCGATCGCAGCGCAGAAAAACCGCACACGTGTTCCGTGTGTGGACTCGCCTTCAGCCGATTGCCTGCCTTGGCGAGACACGTGCACCGTCACACCGGGGAGAAACCGGGTAAAGGTGGGGACAGCGGGAAGAGATTCAGTTCCCCATCTGCGTCAGATGTTCATCGGCGCAGTCACACCGGGGACAGTCCGTTCACCTGCTCCGTGTGTGGGAAGGGATTTGTTCATCCATCCCACCTGCTGAGACACCAGCAAGCTCACTCTGATGAGAAAGCGTTTAAATGTTCTGACTGCGGGAAGAGTTTTAAAAGCTCCGGGGTTCTGAAGGAACACCAGCGAGTTCACACTGGGGAGAGGCCATTTCCCTGCTCTGTGTGTGGGAAGGGATTCTCTGTTTCATCCAAATTGCTGAGACACCAGCTTGTTCACACTGATGAGAGAGCCTTTAAATGTTCTGACTGTGGGAAGAGTTTTAAAAGCTCCGGGGTTCTGAAGGAACACCAGCGAGTTCACACTGGGGAGAGGCCATTTCCCTGCTCTGTGTGTGGGAAGGGATTCTCTGTTTCATCCAAATTGCTGAGACACCAGCTTGTTCACACTGATTTGAGAGCCTTTAAATGTTCTGTGTGTCAAAAGAGCTTTAAAAGCTCCACAGACCTGGAGCGACACCATCTTGTTCACACTGATGAGAGGCCGTTTAAATGTTCTGACTGTGGAAAGAGCTTTAAATGCTCCGTGGATCTGACCACACACCAGCGAGTTCACACTGGGGAGAGGCCATTTCCCTGCTCTGTGTGTGGGAAGGGATTCTCTGTTTCATCCAAATTGCTGAGACACCAGCGAGTTCACACTGATGAGAGAGCCTTTAAATGTTCTGTCTGTCAGAAGAGCTTTAAAAGCTCCACAGACCTGAAGCGACACCAGCTTGTTCACACTGATGAGAGACCGTTTACATGTTCTGACTGTGGGAAGAGTTTTAAAATCTCCAGGGCTCTGACCAAACACCAGCGAGTTCACACTGGGGAGAGGCAGTTCACCTGCTCTGTGTGTGGGAAGGGATTCACTCTCTCCTCCACCCTGCTGAGACACCAGCTGGTTCACACTGACGAGAGGCCATTCACCTGCTCCGAGTGCGGGAAAGGATTCACTCGTCTCACCTCTCTGCGGGAACACCAGCGGGTTCACACTGACGAGAGACCGTTTAAATGTTCCGACTGCGACAAGAGTTTCAAATGCTCCAAGGGCCTGAAGATGCATCGACGCATCCACACCGGGGAGAGGCCGTTCAGTTGCTCTCACTGCGGGAAGCGGTTTACGCACTCATCCGATCTTCGGAAACACCAGTTCACCCACACTGGGAAGAGGCCATTCCCCTGCTCAGTGTGTGAAAAGGGATTCACCAGTTCATCTGACCTGCTGAGACACCAGCGAGTTCACACCTGAGTGCACTGGTCCCATTCTGCTGTTAATCACATGAAGGACTATTCTGTGTTAATAATGGCAATTATGGGGTTGGGGGGGCGGGGGCAGTTTGAAGATGCTGATAACCCCAGTAACTAGGCTGGAGTTTAAGAGGGGTCAGCCTCGTCTCAGTGGGTGACACTCTCACCTCTAGAGTCAGAAGGTCGTGGGTTTGAGTCCCACTCTGGAAACTTGAGCACTTAATCTAGGCTCACATTCCAGGGCAGTATTGAGGGAGAGCTGCTCTGTCAGAGGTGCCATCTTTCAGATGCGACGTTAAACTGAGGCCCCGTCTGAAGGGATAATTACAGTCCTAGCCCTTTTGGGCTGTCCTAGATCAGGCGTATTCCCCAGACGTTCACTCTCAATTTAACTTCGAGATAGCCGAATTACATAAGATGCTTAAATGGGTCTAAAGGTTCAGACTATCTCTCCCTAAAGGAATGGAATGACTAAAGATGTTACCATCCTCCGGATAGTACTTTTAATATGTTGAACTAGACTGTAGCCTGATCCTGCTCCTATTTCGTGTGTCTAATTCTGTTAGATTCAGGAGATGGTTCTGTGATAGTGGATTGGCGGTTAGGATCAGATCAGCCATGATCTTATTGAATGGCGGAGCAGGCTCGAGGGGCCGATTGGCCTACTCCTGCTCCTATTTCTTATGTTATGTAACCTTCTGGATATTATGAGGGTCTGGAATACCCCCCAGAATTCTGCAACTCCTTACAAAATTGTGTACAGATTTTGTGGGTTCACGAGTCTATACAGAATTACTCTTTGAGACTATTCTAAAAGTATATAGTTTTATTTAAGAGCTGACATTCAGTTAACATCTGTTGAATCAGTCGCAACATTAACAAATCAAAATACAATTAGCTTACATTCCTTATTTCTCAGAGATCCTTATTTTCAAATCTTTACTTCGTTACATTTCTTATTTCTTATTTCTAAATCCAGAACATCCACCAAAATCAATCTGACTTCCCGAGACTCAGTTAAAGACTTACAGAGATGCCTCTGGAAAGTTGAGAAATGCTTTGCCCGTTCAACGTGTTCTGACTTTCTGTTAAAAAGGTCTTATTTTTATACCCTTTTGGCAGTGGTTTCTTCTTTGATGTTCTCTGCTGATGTCAGCTAATTGTCTTTATTGATACCGCTTTCGAATGCTTTCTATTTTATTGTCAATTCAACTATTGCATGCATAATTATTTCTCTACCTTTTAAGTGTTCCAAAAACCATCGTAAAATCAATGACAGCAATGGTTTCCATTTGATGTCATTCTTACCGAAGATTCTTCATTCAATTCTTAATATTGGCTTTACTGGTTCTTAGCAGACATTTTGACTCCCCTTATTCTCCAAGTTCAATACAAACACAATGCAATTGCTTGGTAACATAGAAAACATAGAAACATAGAAGATAGGAGCAGGAGTCGGCCATTCGGCCCTTCGAGCCATTCAATGAGATCATGGCTGATCATTCAAATTCAGTACCCTGTTCCTGCCTTCTCCCCATATCCCTTGATCCCTTTAGCCTTAAGAAATATATCCAACTCTTTCTTGAATATATTTAATGAACTGGCCTCCACCGCCCTCTGTGGCAGAGAATTCCACAGGTTCACCACTCTCTGGGTGAAGAAATTCCTCCTAATTTCAGTCCTAAATGGCTTACCCCTTATCCTTAGACTATGACCCCTGGTTCTGGAATCCCCAGCCATCAGAAACATCCTTCCTGCATCTACTCTGTCCAGGCCCTGCTCTGTGTGTGGGAAGGGATTCTTGCAGTCCAACAACCTGCTGGCACACCAGCTTGTTCACACTGATGAGAGGCCGTTTATATGTTCTGACTGTGGGAAGAGCTTTAAAAGCTCCAATGACCTGCTGAGACACCAGCGCGTTCACACTGTTCTGTAGCGCAGGGTCCTGTAGACAGCTGGGGTGACATGAACGTGGAATGGATGAATGTTTTATAAATTCTTGTACTGCTGTTTAATCTTTCAATCTGTTGTGCTGATGATTCCCTTGATTTGACTGTTAATGTTATTTTTGTTTTTCTCCTTATCACAGGCAATTGCCTATTAAAAGTCAACCATCGCAACCAATAAAACCTGTAACATAACAAAAAAAAGTTTAAAGGAAACTTAAATGAAATTAAAATTCTATTTTCGGTGGTGATGATGCACGCCAGTCCCTCCGGTACCCACCGGTCACGGAAGGCCTCGAGCGCGCCGGTGGACTGTTCATGTTATTACATTGAATGTACAGCACAGAAACAGGCCATTCGGCCCAACTGGTCCATGCCGGGGTTTATGCTCCACACGAGCCTCCTCCGACATATCCTCCTATGTTTATCTGGCTTCTCCTTAAATACATCTATGTCGTTCACCTCAACTACTCCCTGTGGTAGTGAGTTCCACATTCTCATCACTGTCTGGGTAAAGAAGTTTCTCCTGAATTCCCTCCTGGATTTATTAATGACTATTATATTGATGGCCCCATAACTATGATGAGATTCTGTTAATCTGACCAGTATGTTGTTGTACTTTGTCTTTTTCTGATGAATGAAACATTACTGAGCCCCTGTACCCGTGTTATGGGATGAAGTGCCAGACAAGTGAAGGCACAACGTCTGGGTGTGAATCTAATAATAACCTCACGGACCGTATAGGTGTGATAGCCAGATGGGCTTGATGTTATAGTCTGGTCACAGATGGACTAAATTCCCTGAATTAGCAAGAGTTCAGGAGGCGGTCAACAGACGGGTCCAAACATAAGAACATAAGAAGTAGGAGCAGGAGTAGGCCATACGGCCCCTTGGGCCTGCTCCGCCATTCAATAGGATCATGGCTGATCCGAACCTAGACTCACGTCCACTTCCCTGCCCGCTCCCCGTAACCCCTAATTCCCTTATCAGTTAGGAAACTCTCTATCTCTGTTTTAAATTTATTTAATGTCGCAGCTTCCACAGCTATCTGAGGTAGCAAATTCCATAGATTTACTACCCTCTGAGTGAAGAAGTTTCTCCTCATCTCAGTTTTGAAAGGGCAGCCCCTTATTCTAAGATTATGCCCCCTAGTTCGAGTCTCACCCCTCAGTGGAAACATCCTCACCGCATCCACCCAATCAAGCCCCCTCACAATCTTATATGTTTCGATAAGATCGCCTCTCATTCTTCTGAATTCCAATGAGTAGAGTCCCAACCTACTCAACCTTTCCTCATAAGTTAACCCCCTCATCTCCGGAATCAACCAAGTGAACCTTCTCAGAACTACTTCGAGAGCAAGTATATGTTTTCTTAAATATGGAAAGCAAAACTGTACGCAATATTCCAGGTGTGGCCTCACCAGTACCCTGTATAACTGAAGCAAGACTTCCCTGCTTTTATACTCCATCCCCCTTGCAATAAAAGCCAAGATTCCATTGGCCTTCCTGATCACCTGCTGTACCTGCATACTAACCTTCTGTGTTTCATACACCAGGACCCCCAGATCCCTTTGTACTGTAGCACTTTGCAGTTTCTCTCCATTTAGATAATAACTTGCTCTTCGATTTTTTCTGCCAAAGTGCATAACCTCACACTTTCCAACATTACACAGAAACACAGAATCACACAGAAACCCCACAGTGCAGATAGAGGCCATTTCGGCCCATCGAGCCTGCACCGACACATATCCCACCCGATCCCCGTAACCCCTACACCAACACATATCCCACCCTATTCCCGTAACCCCACATATTTAATCCCCCTAACACTAAGGGTCAATTTATCATAGCCAATCAACCTAACCTGCACATATTTGGACTGTGGGAGGAAACCGGAGCACCCGGAGGAAACCCACGCAAACACGGGGAGAATGTGCAAACTCCACACAGACAGTCGCCCGAGGCCGGATTCGAACCCGGGTCCCTGGCGCTGTGAGGCAACAGTGCTAACCACTATGCCACCATGCTGCCCTTATACTCCATCTGCCAAATTTCTGCCCACTCACTTAGCCTGTCTATGTCCTTTTGCAGGTTATTTATGTCCTCCTCACTCACTGCTTTCCCTCCCATCTTTGTATTTTTGGCAAATTTGGATACGTTGCAGTTGGTCCCCTCCTCCAAATTGTTAATATAGATTGTAAAGAGTTGGGGTCCCAGCACTGACCCCTGCGGAACACCACCAGTTGCTGATTGCCAACCCGAGAATGAACCATTTATCCCAACTCTCTGTTTTCTGTTAGATAGCCAATCTTCCACCCATGCCAGTATATTACCTCCAATCCCGTGATTTGTTATCTTGTGCAGTAATCTTTTGTGTGGCACCTTGTCAAATGCCTTTTTGAAGTCCAAATACACCACATCCACTGGTTCCCCTTTATCCACCCTGTTTGTTACGTCCTCAAAGAATACGAGCAAATTTGTCAAACATGATTTCCCCTTCATAAAACCATGCTGACTGTCTGATTAAATTATGCTTATCCAAATATCCTGTTACTGCTTCCTTAATAATGGACTCCAACATTTTACCAACCACAGATGTTAAGCTAACTGGTCTATAGTTTCCAGCCTTTTGTCTACCTCCCTTTTTAAATAAGGGCGTTACATTAGCAGTTTTCCAATCTGCTGGGACCTTTCCTGAATCCAGGGAGTTTTGGAAAATTACCACCAATGCATCCGCAATCCCTACCACTACTTCTCTCAAGACCCTAGGATGCAAGCCATCAGGTCCAGGGGACTTATCTGCCTTAAGTCCCATTATCTTACCGAGTACCACCTCCTTAGTGATTTTATTCGTGTTTAGCTCCCCCCCCCCCATAGCCCCCTGTTTGTCCAGTATTGGGATATTTTTAGTGTCCTCGACTGTAAAGACAGATACAAAATATTTGTTCAGCGTATTTGCCATCTCCATGTTCCCCACTACTAATTTCCCAGTCTCGTCCTCTAAGGGACCGACATTCACTTTAGCCACCCTTTTTCTTTTTATATAACTGTAGAAACTCTTACTATCTGTTTTTATATTTTTTGCTAGTTTACTTTCATAATCTATCTTCCCTTTCTTAATTAATCTTTTAATTATTCTTTGCTGGCTTTTAAATGCTTCCCAATCTTCTATCCTCCCACTAGATTTGGCTACTTTATATGCCCTTGTTTTCAGTCGGATACTATCCTTTATTACTTTACTTAGCCACGGATGGCTGTCTTTTCTTTTATGCCCCTTTTTCCTCAGTGGAATATATTTTTCTTGAAAGTTGTGAAATATCTCCTTGAATGTACACCACTGTTCATGTACCATCTTACACCTTAATCTATTTTCACAGTCCACTTTAGTCAACTCTGCTCTCATACCTTCATAGTCTGCTTTATTTAAGCTTAGTACGCTGGTTTGAGATCCAACTCTCTCACCCTCCAACTGAATTTGGAATTCAACCATGTTATGGTCACACATTCCAAGGGGATCCTTTACTAGGACATTTTTTATTAATCCTGTCTCATTACCCAGGACCAAATCTAAGATTGCCTGCCCCCTGGTTGGTTCAGTAACATACTGCTCAAGGAACCCGTCCCTAATACACTCTATGAACTCTTCTTCAAGGCTGCCCTGCCCAATTTGATTTGTCCAGTCAATATGAAAGTTAAAATCTCCCATGATTATAGCTGTTCCCTTACTACAAGCCCCAACTATTTCCTGATTTATACTCCGACCAATAGAGTTGCAGCTGTTAGGAGGCCTATAGACTACGCCCACTAGTGATTTTTTCCCCTTATTATTCCTTATTTCCACCCAAACCGTTTCACTATCCTGATCCTTTGACCCAATATCATTTCTCACTATTGCAGTGATTCCATCCTTTATTAACACAGCCACCCCACCTCCTTTTCCTTCCTGTCTGTCCTTCCTAATAATCAAATACCCCTGGATGTTTAGTTCCCAGTCATGGTCACCCTGCAGCCATGTCTCCATAATGGCCACCAGATCATACCCATGTGTAGATATTTGTACCGTCAACTCGTCAATTTTGTTATGAATGCTGCGTGCATTCAGATAAAGAACTTTTAATTATGTTTTGTGACAATTTATTCCTGCTTTTACCCCCTTTACTACTTTACCTTTATCTTTATATATTCTGTCCCTTCCTGACACACTCTGGTTTTTAATTCCCCCACTGCAACCTTGCTCTATTGCCTTCTCCGCTAACATTTTAATTTTTCGCTCTCTTGAAACCTCCCCCCCACTAATTAGTTTAAAGCCCTCTCTACAGCACTAGTTATTCGATTCACCAGGATTCCAGTCCCAGCACTGGCCAAGTGAAGTCCATCCCAAAGGAACAGCTCTCTCCTGTCCCAGTACTGGTGCCAGTGTCCCAAGAAGCAAAACCCATTTCTCCCACACCAGTCTCTGAGCCACGCATTTAACTCTCTGATTTTATTTACCCTAGCCAAATTTGCTCATGAGGGCAGGTACAGCACAGGTTAGATACAGAGTAAAGCTCCCTCTACATTGTCCCATCAAACACTCCGAGGGCAGGTACAGCATGGGTTAGATACAGAGTAAAGGTTCCTGTACACTGTCCCATCAAACACTCCCAGTGCAGGTATAGCACGGGTTAGATACAGAGTAAATCTCCCTCTACACTGTCCCATCAAACACTCCCAGGGCAGGTACAGCACGGGTTAGATACAGAGTAAAGCTCCCTCTACGCTGTCCCATCAAACACTCCCAGGGCAGGTACAGCACGGGTTAGATACAGAGTAAAGCTCCCTCTGCACTGTCCCATCAAACACTCCCAGGGCAGGTACAGCATGAGTTAGATACAGAGTAAATCTCCCTCTACGCTGTCCCATCAAACACTCCCAGGGCAGGTACAGCATGGGTTAGATGCAGAGTAAAGCTCCCTCTACACTGTCCCATCAAACACTCCCAGGGCAGGTACAGCACGGGTTAGGTACAGAGTAAAGCTCCCTCTACACTGTCCTGTCAAACACTCCCAGGGCAGGTACAGCACGGGTTAGATACAGAGTGAAGCTCCTTCTACACTGTCCCATCAAACGCTCCCAGGGCAGGTACAGCACGGGTTAGATACAGGTTAAATCTCCTTCTACACTGTCCCATCAAACACTCCCAGGGCAGGTACAGCACAGGTTAGATACAGAGTAAAGCTTCCTCTACACTGTCCCATCAAACACTCCCAGGGCAGGTACAGCACGGGTTAGATACAGAGTGTCAGCCGTGCCTCAGGCGGCAGCACTCTCTACTCTGAGTCAGAAGGTTGTGGGTTGAAGTCCCACTCCAGAGACTCGAGTCTAAAACTCTGTGCTGCCCCTCCAGTGCAGTGCTGAGGGAGTAAAGCCCAGTGCAGAGTAAAGTTCCCTCTGCACTGCTCCACTAACAGGCCTGAGCCCCAAACTCAGAAGAGCGCCCTCTGCTGCATTCCACTTGTCTCAGCATCTGTTCCACCATTCCCAGAGGGCTGGTCGGTCAGTCGCCTTCCTTTCCCTGGATCAGGAGAAGGCATTCGACAGGGTGGATCACGAGTATCTCTTCCGGACTCTGCGTGCATTTGGGTTCAGGACGCATTTTGCCGCCCGGATCCAACTTCTGTACGCCACCGCGGAGTGTCTGATTAAAGTTAACGGGTCTTTGACGGTGCCCCTTCGCTTCGGGAGGAGGGTGCGTCAGGGATGCCCCATGTCCGGTCAGTTATACGCCATCTGCGTGGAGCCTTTCCTGCACCTCTTGCGGAAGAGTTTGACGGGACTGGCTCTGCAAGGGCCGGGCGTGGAGGTCGTCCCCTCGGCTTACACCGATGACGTGCTCCTCATGGTCACGGATCCCATCGACTTGCGGAGGATGCGAGAATGCCAGCAGATTTACTCGGACGCATCCTCCGCCAGGATCAACTGGGAGAAATGCTCCGGGCTCCAGGTGGGTCAGTGGCAGGTGGACTGCCTGCCGGAGGAGTTCAGGCCCTTCGCCTGGAGCACAACACACCTCCTCTACTTGGGAGTCTACCTCAGCCCCGCTGAGGGTGCCTGGCCAGCGACCTGGCAAGAGCTGGAGGCCAAAGTCACAGCTCACATAGGACGCTGGACAGGACTGCTCCGAGTGTTGTCCTACAGGGGTCGAGCGCTGGTCATAAACCAGCTGGTGGCTGTCATGTTGTGGTACCAGTTGGTCACCCGGTGCGGAGAGGAGCGGGCAGGTTGATGGACCTCCTCGTGGGACTGCTCCTGGGCCTGGTGAAAATAGTCATTACGAGGTCCAGGCAGCGGGTGGTCGAGGGGTTCGTTTGGCCCAATTGCCTGCCTCTCTTCTGCGGCTATGTTCGCGCCCGGGTGGCCCTGGAGATGGAGCACGTGGTGTCTGCCAGCACACAAAGAGGCCTTCCGTGACAGGTGGGCGCCGTGGGGACTGGAGTGCATCATCACCCTGGCCAACAATATCTTGATTTGATATTATATTAGTGTCTTGATTTGACTTGTTAGTTTTGTTTGATGTTTTCTTAAGTTACAGTTGATTTGTTAATCAGCCAGTCAAAAGAGGAACAACTGCCTCGAGCCGTCTCAGCAAGGAGAGGGGAGGAGAGGATTGGTCGCTCTCTGTGACCAGGAGGAAGAGGAGGAGACAGAGGGCAGAGTGGAGACCACCACTTGCTGCTACTGAGGTGCCAAGAGAGAGAGAAGAGGAGAGGAGAGGGAAAGACCAGAGGGAAGCCAATTCCATCACTGCCTCTCCAAATGGCCTCCATTGCAGGAGAGTGAGAGGGGAGACAAAGAGAAACCAACAACATGTGTTTGGAAGGAGGGAGAGCCATTTGAAAAATCGACAGTCCTTCTCCTTTGGCTGGGATGACGTTGCCCTGCGTCACTTTGCCAAGTTCTTCAAGGAGCAGTCACACGAGGAACAGGAGCACGCTGAGAAACTGAGGAAGTTCCAGAATCGGCACGGAGGCCAAATCATCTTGGCAGCCATCAAGAAACCAGAGCAGGATGAGTGGAGCAATGGTCTGGAGGCGATGTCGAGAGCTCTGCAGATGGAGAAGAATGTCGACCAGAGTCTGCTGGATCTGCACAAACTCTCCACTGGGAGCGCCGACCCTCATCTGTGTGACTTCCTGGAGACCCACTATTTGGATGAACAGGCGAAGATGATCAAGAAGCTTGGAGATCACATCACCAACTTGAAGAGACTGGGAACCCCCTGAGAATGGCCTGGGAGAGGAACTGTTTGACAAATTCACTCTGGGAGAGAGCAATTAAAGTGACTACTGGGATCAAGCTTATTGTGTTTAGTACTCATGTTTATATAATTGTGTGTGAGACCCCTGCCTTGTAGGGAATGATGGCTTGTGACTTTGTACAAAGAGCTGAGACCTGGGCTCTGTAATGTCATTAACTGTAAATAAATTGTTCAATATTAATTTTAAAAAATGCCTGAGCCCCAAACTCAGAAGAGCGCCCTCTGCTGCATTACACTTGTCTCAGCATCTGGTCCGGACCTGGTCGCTCCCCCTGTGTTTGTGGCCAAGATGCAGAAGGAGCTCATCGACTTCTTCTGGGACAAAAGGAAGCACTGGGTCTCTGCCGCGGTTCTGAGTCTCCCGCTTAGGGAGGGCGGTCAGGCACTGGTGTGCCTTCGCACCCGGGTGGCGACTTTCCATCTTCAGACGCTGCAGAGATACGTGTACGTGGAGAATCCTCCGAGACGGTGTGCGCTGGTGACGTATTTCTTCCGCCAGCTGCACGGCCTCAATTATGACACGCAGCTCCTGTTTGTGGAATTGGGCCGTACGCGTGCCTACCTGCGGGAGCTGCCTGTCTTTTACCAGGAACTGCTATGGGTCTGGAACAGTGTCGCCTCCAGGCGGAGTTCGCCCCATTCAGGAGTGGCGGCTCTCCTTCGGGAGCCGCTGTTCAGGAATCCACACCTCCATGATCACGGGTTCGGGTGGCTGGTGGAGGGCAGGGCTGTGCCTGGCAAGGTAACCAGAATCGGGGACCTGCTCGATGGTGGAGGAGCGGGCTGGATGGTGCCGGAGGAGCTGGCACAGCGTCTGTCCTGGGCCAACACCCGGCTCGCGTTCAAAGCCATCGAGACGCTGAAAGTGGCACTGGGCCCCAACTCCACTAGGTGTATCGAGGAGGCTCAAGCACATGGGGTGATCCCGTCCGAACTGACCCCCGTTCAGATGGAATTCCTCATCAGCGCACGGCCCCAAAACCCCTCTCGGGAACCAGCGCCTCTCAACTTGAGCCATCTCAGGGAAATGCCCTCCATGCCGTTTAGTTCTGCGCGGAGGGGTTTCCTGTACAGGCTGCTCCTGCACACACTCCACTTTGTCATCTTCACCTGCCGTCTGGACACGCCTTGGCGTGCCATCTTGCCATCCGGCGGAGGTCCCCAATGGGGGGCTCTCTGTGCGGGAGTCCTCCCTTTATCTATTGGGGACTTGGCCTGGAGGGTGTTGCATGGAGCAGTCCCGTGCAATAAGATTTTGGATAAGTTCATGGACTCCCAGGCTGCTTGCTATTTTTGCGGCCTGGAGGAGTCCATGTTCCATATTTATGTGGAATGTGAGAGGTTGCAGCCCCTCTTTCACTATTTGAAGGGGCTGCTCCTCGATTTTTGGTTGCACTTCAATCCCACGCTCCTGATCTACGGTCACCCGGTGCGGAGGGGAGCGGGCAGGGTGGAGGACCTCCTCATGGCACTGCTCCTGGGCCTGGCCAAGATGGCAATAAACAGGTCCAGGCAGCGGGCGGTCGAGGGAGTCCTTCGGCCCGATTGCCTGCCTCTCTTCCGTGGCCATGTTCACGCCCGGGTGGCCCTGGAGATGGAGCACACGGTGTCTGCCGGCACACTTGAGACCTTCCGAGACCGGTGGGTGCCGCGAGGACTGGAGTGCATTGTCACCCCGGCTGGGGTGAATTTAATTAAATTTGATAAGTTTCAAAAATTAATTTAAGTTTTTAAGTTTCATTACAGTCCACTTGTTCGGCCGGGAGAGCGAGAGGCTCCGCTCGGCGATGCAGAGAGCCCTGCAGATGGAGAAGAATGTCAACCAGAGTCTGCTGGATCTGCACAAACTCTCCACTGGGAGCACCGACCCTCGTGTGTGAATTCCTGGAGACCCATTATCCGGATGAACAAGTGAAGATGACCAAGAAGCTTGTAGAGACTGGGACCCCTGCCTTGTAAGCATGAGGGCTTGTGACTTTGTACAAAGAGCTGAGACCTGAGCTCTGAAAATGTCATTCACTGTAAATAAAATGTTCAATCTTACATTTAAAAAAGTTTTTTAAAAGACTATTTAAAGACAAATTTCCTCCAGTTTCACAGACAGCCTTTGTCACTGCAATAATTTCTTAAATGTTTAATCATTAAATCAAAATCATCAAAAAGGAAGAGAGTAGCAAAAGTAAAGGAAGACTTGCATTTCTATAGCGCCATTCATGACCACTGGACGTCTCAAAGCGCTTTACTTTTTGAAGTGTAGTCACTGTTGTAATGTGGGAAGTGCAGCAGCTAATTTTCACTCAGCAAGCTCCCACAAACAGCAATGTGATAATGACCAGATAATCGGTTTTGTTATGTTGGTTGAGGGATAAATATTGGCCAGGACAACAGGGATAACTCCCCTGCTCTTCTTCAAAATACTGCCATGGGATCTTTTACATCCGCCCGAGAGAGCAGACGGGGCCTCGGTTTAACGTCTCATCCGAAAGACGGCCCCTCCGACAGTGCCGCACTCCCTCAGCACTGCACTGGAGTGTCAGCCTAGCTTTATGTGCTCGAGTCTCTGGAGTGGGACTTGAACCCACCACCTTTTGACCCAGAGGCGAGTGAGCTGCCCACTGAGCCACAGCTGACAACGTTGGTCCCTTAGAGGTAGAGACAGGAGAAATTATTATGGGGAATAAGGAAATAGCAGAAACGTTAAAACAAATATTTTGTATCTGTCTTCACAGTAGAAGACACAAAAGCATACCAAAGATGGTGGGGAACCGAGGGTTTAATGAGGGTGAGGAACTTAATGTAAAGTACTAGAGAAACTAATGGGACTAAAAGCCGACAAATCCCCTGGACCTGACGGCCGACATCCTAGGGTTCTAAAAGAGGTGGCTGAAGAGATAGTGGATGCATTGGTTTTGATCTTCCAAGATTCCCGAGGTTCTAGAACGGTCCCAGCGGATTGGAAGGTCGCAAATGTAACACCGCTATTCAAGAAAGGAGGGAGAGAAAAAACAGGGAACGACAGGCCAGTTAGCCTGACATCAGTCGTTGGGAAAATGCTGGAATCCATTGTTACGGAAGTTGTATCAGGGCACTTAGAAAATCCTAACATGGGTAGGCTGAGTAAACATGGTTTTATGAATGGAAAATCGTGTTTGACAAATTTATTAGAGTTATCTGAGGATGTAACTAGCAGGGTAGATAAAGGGGAACCAGTGGATGTAGTATATTTGGATTTCCAAAGGGCATTTGACAAGGTGCCACATAAAATATTATTACACAAGATTAGGGCTGACGGGGTTGGGGGTAATATAGTAGCATGGATAGAGGATTGGTTAACAGGCAGAAAACAGAGAGTAGGGATAAATGGATCTTTTTCAGGTTGGCAGGCTGTAACTAGTGGGGTGCCGCAAGGATCAGTGTTGGGGCCTCAGCTATTTACAATCTATATTAATGACCCAGATGAAGGGACCGAGTGTCATGTATCCAAGTTTGCTGATGATACAAAGCTAGGTGGGACAGTAAGCTGTGAGGAGCCTTTGGACCTTCTGATTGGAAGTCCAGCCCTAGTAGGACGGCAGCGCAGAGCTGGGGCAGGACGAGGAGTTTAAAATTTTTATACTCCGTGCCCCTAACCGACAGGGTCACAACACAGTAGCCGCTGATGTCTGTTGAATGGGACCTCGACGCCATCGAGATCCGGTTGCGCGTTGGCTGGACAGTGAGGGAGTAGTGGCTCACCGTGTCTGGATGGATGAAACTCTCCGTGCTTCCGCTGTTGAACAGGCAGGTCGTGGCGTGGCCGTTTACTTTGATGTCCATCATGGACTTGGACAGGTGATGCGGGCGAGCTTGGTCCAGTGTGACGGAGGCTAGTGTATGGCTGAGTGAGCTGCTGTAGTCTGCGGGTGAGGCGGTGGTCGGGTCTGGAGACAAGGTGGCGGTCGAGTGTGGTGGACAAAATGGCGGCTCCCACGACGTTGAATAAAATGGTGGAGAAGATGGCCGCCCCCACAACTCACATGAGGCACTGCTGGCGTCGGTGGCCTTGATCAAAGATGGCCGCCCCCACGACTCACACGAGGGGATACTGGCATCTGTGGCCTTGATGAAAGATGGCCGCCCCCACAACTCGCATGAGGCACTGCTGGCGTCTGTGGCTCTCCCCCTGCAGGCCTTCGCGAAGTGGCCTTTCTGGTGGCAATCGGAGCAAGTCGCGTTTCTTGCAGGGCAGCGCGTCCTCGGGTGTTTTGCCTGGCCACAGAAGAAGCAGCCGGCGGCCCGATCGCGGGGCTCCGATGTCACAGCCGGTACCGGGGGTGGCGGTCCCAATCGGTTCTGGGACGCCGACACTGAGGTAGGTCCCAGAGGCGGCGGTGCGAGGGGTATTGCGGCCGGGGTCGGGCCCGAGTCCCAGGGTCGCGCAGCACAGTACCTGGAATACACCTCGAGGTCCCGATGGGCCACTTCCAGGGAGCGAGCGAGGGCTGCAGTTGTATTCAGGTCGAGGTCCTTTGATTCGAGCAGTCTTTGCCGTGAGTAGTCGGACCGGAGGCCTTTCACGAAGGCATCGCGGATATTCCCTTCAGTATTTTCTGCAGCCGTTACAGCTTTAAAGTCACAGTCCCTGCCGAGTGTTTGTAGCGTCCATAAAAATTCATCTACAGGCTCTCCTGGCTGTTGCGAGCGGGATCTTAGGAGATGTCTGGCATACATAGAATTTACCGGGCTCCGGTACTGCTCTTTCAGCAGGTTGATGGCGTCCTCGTATGTAGCAAGGTCCTGGATGAATGCAAATACCTTAGGGCTCACTTGGGCGGTCAGAACTCTTAGTTTGGATCCCGGAGGCACGCCGGATTCTCCCAGGTAGGATTCGAAACAGCTCAGCCAGTGTTTGAAGTCGAGGGCTGAGTTCGCTGCCTGTGGGTTTAGATCCAGGTACGGCGGTCGGAGGGCTCGCAGCCAGGCCGGCTGCTGTGGCTGTTGTAACTGGCCGTTTGGCTGGTTGTTTGGCTGCTCCGATCCACTCATTTCAAAATTTAGCCAATAAAGTTGATATACCTATCAATTCATCCAATGAAAAGTGGCGAGTTAAGATAGTAACTATAGGTTTTTATTGGCTAAATAACAGAGCCCACCCTCGTGGGTGATCGGGTCCAACAAGGAGGAATACCAGCCAGTCGACCACCTTTATACCTGGGCAAGCAGGCGGAGCCATGGGCGGAGTCAGCTGTGGTCAGCCCAGGTATAACAGTGTGACAAGAGGTGACCTTGTGTAGTGATACAACAGTGTAAACAGTGATAACCATAGTGTAACGATAGTGAGCGATAAAGTGGTTTACCACAAAGAGCTGATGGTAATTTGGGTATATAATTGGCTGAGGGATAGGAGACAGTGAGCAGCGCTGAGGGATGTTTTTCTGACTGGAGGGAAGTATGCAGTGGGTTCCCCAGGGGTCAGGATTAGGACCATTGCTTTTCTTGTTATATATAACTGACCTGGACTTGGGTATAGGTGAACAAGTTTGAAGTTTACAGATGATACAAAACTTGGCAACGTAGTAAATAGTGAGCATAGTAGTAGCAGACTTCAGAAGGACAGAGACAGACTGTGAAATGAGCAGACACAAGGCAGATGGAATTAAATGAGGATAAGTGTGAAGTGATGCACTTTGGGAGAAACAACAGGGAGAGGCCGTATAATCTAAATGGGACTATTTTGAGGGGGTGCAAGAGCAGAGGGACCTGGGGGTCCATATTCACAAATCTTAGAAAGTGCCGCGGCAAGTTGGTGAGGCGGTTCAGAAAGTGTGTGGGATACTTGGCTTTGTAAATAGGGCCATTGAATACAAAAACAAGGAAGTTACACTAAACCTTTACAAATCACTAGTTAGGCCTCAGCTGGAGTCTTGTGTACAGTTCTGGGCACCACACTTTAGGAAGGATGTCAAGGCCTTGGAGAGGGTACAGAGGAGGTTGACCAGGATGGTACCAGGGATGAGGGACTTCAGTTATGTGGAGAGATTGGAGAAGTTGGGGTTGTTCTCCTTAGAGCAGAAGGTTAAGAAGAGACCTAATAGAGGTGTTCAAAATTACGAGGGGTTTTGATCGAGCATCGTAGGAACAAACTGTTCACTCTGGCAAGTGGGTCGGTAACCAGAGGTCTCAGATTTAAAATAGTTGCTAAAAGAACTAGAGGGAAATGAGGAGAATTGTTTTCACACAGAGGGTTGTTAAGATCTGGAACGCACCATCTGAAAGGATGCTGGAATCAGGTACCACAGGAACTTTCAAACAGTAATTGGACATGTACTTGAAGAGGACTAGTTTGCAGAGTTCTGGGGATAAAGCTGGGGTTTGGGACTAAATTGGACAGCTCTTTCAAAGAGCCGGCACAGACAGGATGGGCCGAATCACCTCCTTCTGTGCTGTTAGATTCGATGATCAGTGTGAACACGCTGGTGTCCCTTAAGGTTCTTAGAGCTTTTAAAGCTCTTCCCACAGTCAGAACATTTAAAGGGTCTCTCGTCAGTGTGAACAAGCTGGTGTGCCAGGAGGGTGGAGGACCGAATGAATCCCTTCCCACACACGGTGCAGGTGAACGGTCTCTCTCCAGTGTGTAGGTGTTGGTGTCTCTTCAGCTCCCCGGAGCTTTTAAAGATCTTTCCACAGTGAGAACATTTAAAGGGTCTCTCGTCAGTGTGAACTCGCTGATGTGCCAGCAGGTTGGATGACTGAGTGAATCCCTTCCCACACACGGAGCAGGTGAATGGTCTCTCTCCAGTGTGTAGGTGTTGGTGTCTCTTCAGCTCCCTGGAGCTTTTAAAGATCTTCCCACAGTCAGAACATTTAAAGGGTCTCTCTCCAGTGTGAACAAGCTGGTGTGCCAGCAGGTGGGATGACTCAGTGAATCCCTTCCCACACACGAAGCAGGTGAAAGACCTCTCACCAGTGTGAACTCGCTGGTGTTTCTTCAGATCCCCGGAGCTTTTAAAGCTCTTCCCACAGTCAGAACATTTAAACGGCCTCTCATCAGTGTGAGCTCGCTGGTGTTGCTTCAGATACTGGGGGCTTTTAAAGCTCTTCCCACAGTTAGGACACTGAAATGGTCTCTCATCTTTGTGAACAAACTGGTGTTCCTTCAGTTCCCTGGCGCTTTTAAAGCTCTTCCCACAGTCAGAGCATTGAAATGGTCTCTCATCAGTGTGAACAAGCTGGTGTTCCTTCAGTTCCCCGGGGCTTTTAAAGCTCTTCCCACAGTCAGAACACTGAAATGGTCTCTCCCCAGTGTGAACTCGCTGGTGTGTTTGCAGGTGGGATGAACAAACAAATCCCTTTCCACACACGGAGCAGGTGAACGGACTGTCCCTGGTGTGACTGCGCCGTTGAACTTCCAACGTAGACGGGGAACTGAATCCCTTCCCACCGTCCCCACCTTTACCCGGTTTCTCCCCGGTGTGACGGTGTATGTGTCTCGCCAGGTCAGGCGATCGGCTGAATCCGCGTCCACACACCGAACACATGTGCGGTTTGTCATCGCTGCGATCGCTGCTTTCTCCTTCCATGTGCAAAGGCCGATGATATTCAGGTCCTGATGAATCCAGCGACTCTGTCAGATGTTGACGTAATGTTTGGTCTGAGCCTCCCGCCTGTAACTGCTCCAGTTCTATAACCCTGTAAATTGAGATCAGAAAAGGAGCAGAGGCAAACTGTCGTTTAATTTTCCCCTTTCCGAACCTAGGGGCAGTGAAGCTGATTTTCAGGCTCCAGCTGCTGCACAGGTTGGTTGAAAGGATCAGCAGTAATGGCGGCTGTAATACCCACAAGCCCCCACGCTCCAGAAAGCACTCTGTTGACTCTGAGTCCCGCGCATGTGCTCATGGCCCCCGCGCTCTCCCTCCTGCTCCACAATCGCCCGCCCCGATCGGTCCACAACGCGCATGCTCAGCGCACAAAACCCCGCGGTTGGAACATCGGGCGCGCATGCGGAGCTGCAACATCTGGTACGCGTGAGCGGCTCAGGTGGGGGCAAGTCGGTGTTTCGCCTCAGCCGCCAGGGAGGTGCACATGTGCAGGACGACCCAACATTCCTCCTGTCAGCAATCACTCCCTCGGTTCTTTAATAAAAACAGAAAATGCTGGAAATACTCAGCAGGTCAGGCAGCATCTGTGGAGAGAGAAACAGAGTTAACGTTTCAGGTTGATGACCGTTCGTCAGAACTGCTTGTTCTTTAGTGTCAGCCAGTGACTCAGTGGGTAGCACTCTCGCCTCTGAGGCACAAAGTTGTGGGTTCAAGTCTCACTCCAGAAACTTGAACATTGAATGGCGGAGCAGGCTCGAGGGGCCAAATGGCCTACTCCTGCTCCTATCTTCTATGTTTCTATGTAAGTTTAGGGACCCTCCATGTTGACTTTGTCCGATCCTGTCACTGTTTTCCAAGGGCTCTGCTATTACATCCTTTAAAATGGACTCTAGCATTTTCCCCACTACCGATGTCAGGCTTACCGGTCTATAATTCCCCATTTTCTCTCTGCCACCCTTTTTGAATAGTGGGGTAACATTAGCTACCTGCCAATCCATGGGTACTGTTCCAGAGTCTATCGAATTTTGGAAGATGACCAGCAATGCATCTACTATTTCTAGGGCCACTTCCTTAAGTACCCTAGGATGTAGATTATCAGGCCCTGGGGATTTATCAGCCTTCAATCCCATCAATTTCCCTAACACCATTTCCCTACAGATACGAATTTCATTCAGTTCCACCCTTTCATTAGACCCGATGTTCCCCCGACATCTCTGGGATGTTATTTGTGTCCTCCTTTGTGAAGACAGAACCAAAATATGTATTTAAGACCAGGACCAGTGCAAGATAGATTAAGGCGATACTTAGTACAACTAAATCAGGAGGTACAAGCACTAAATAAAGAAGTGAGGAACCAACAACAGGTTAAAGATCTAGAAAGGCAGAATGCTGGACTTAAACCAGACGAGTTGCCCAGAATAGATCAACAAGTAATGACGCAAGTTATCGGAAGAAAGGGAATGGGGCCTGTTGGATGGGGCCATGTACTGTATTAATGACAAGTGATACGTGTGTTTGTCTACAGGAACCGATGGGTATGCAATGGAAGCAATGGACCCAGGTGAAACCATTTAACACTAAAGACCCCCATTCTACCCTCTCCTCTAGGGGAAAGAGCTCGGAAGACGACCAGACCTCTGTTTAAATTACAGATAAACATGGATCCAGTCGACCCTTTATATCAGAGGGTCCGTCTCGGGGAGAAGAAGCTCTCCCGGTTTACCCTTACACCTGAGAACTCATTCTTAATGTGGAAACAAGTCACCCTCGGTTCCGAGGGACTGCCTAAGCAGAAAGAAGAAGATATAATTGGAGTAAGACTTCTTTACTCCTGTACTCAAATCCTCTTGGAATGAAGGCCAGCATACCATTTGCCTTTTTAACTGCCTTTCACGACCACCGGACGTCCCAAAGCGCTTTACAGCCAATGAAGTACTTTTGAAGTGTAGTCACTGTTGTAATGTGGGAAACGCGGCAGCCAATTTGCGCACAGTAAGCTCCCACAAAGAGCAATGTGATAATGACCAGATAATGTTTTTTCGTCATGTTGATTGAGGGATAAATATTGGGCTCAAAACACCGGGGATAACTTCTTCGAAATAGCACAACGGGATGTTTTACATCCACCTGAGGGGGCAGACGGGGACCTCGGTTTAACATCTCATCCGTAGGACGGCACCTCCGACACTGCAGAGCTCCTTCATTACTGCCCCTCCGACAATGCGGCTCTCCCGCAGCACTGTCCCTCCGACAGTGCGGCGCTCCCTCAGTACTGCCCCTCCTACAGTGCGGCACTCCCTCAGTACTGCCCCTCCAACAGTGCGGCGCTCCCTCAGCACTGCCCCTCCGACAGTGCGGCGCTCCCACAGTACTGCCCCGCCGACAGTGCGGCACTCCCTCAGTACTGACCCTCCGACAGTGCGGCACTCCCTCAGCACCGCACTGGAGTGTCAGCCTCGCTTTAAATACACAAGTCCCTGGAGCGGGATTTGAACCCACAACCTTCTGACTCTGCTATCCACTGAGCCACAGCTGACTCCAGTCTTTTACACAGTTTCATCATAACTTCCTTGCTTTTGCACTCTACGCCTCTCCTAAAGCAGGGGAGTTATGATGAATTGTGAAACAGTTTTTTTTGCAGAGTGACCCAGGCTGTGTGTAGGAAACAATTGTGCATTTGAAAGCAGCTTGTATTGTGAAGCTTGTGCCCCTTTGCCAGGCCCGCTGCCTGCGGCCCCTCTCCCAGATTCCAGCCCCAGCTCTGTGCTGACTGAGCTGCTCTCACCTGGGGACAACGCGTCACAATCGGCCCCAGCGCACCTGAGCTGGAGAGGAGGCCCCGCCCCCTTGCCGCGCCGCTATTGGTTGGAGGACCAAGCCGCCCAGTTCAGTCCTCCCAGCTCAGCCCTCTTCCTATTGGTCAGCGCTCCCGTCAGTCAGAATCACATTGTTCCGGCTCACTCCGCCACCCCGCGCGGCTCAATCCGCTCCGTTCGGTGTCCGCGGAGGTCCCGCCCGCCCGACTCTCAGGTTTGGTTTTTCTCGTATTTTACTTTATAATCTCGCTCTCCGCTCCCCCCTCACCTCGATTTAAATCGATTCCCCAACAGATGACTTTACCCCGGCCGCTGATTCCGTCTGCTCCCCGTAGGCGCACTGGCAGCCTCGCACCATTGAGAAGCTTTTCAAAAATGTTTTTTTCCGAAACAAATTGAAAACACTCATTAATTCCCCAACCTCCTCCCCTCTAAAGTGCGATTATTATTATTCTTGTTTTTCCTCATTTGTGTGGGGTGTCTTTTTTTTAACCTTGCGGTGGCGTGCGCTGATCCAACCGACCCCCTGGGCATTGCGTGCTGGCGTCAGCGCGTAATCGGAGGGGTGTTTGATTGGCGGGCGCCTCGCGTCAATCAGGAGTGCGGAAAACGCTGGGAGGACCGGGCGGGCTGACGGTCCTCCAACCAATGGCGGCGTGGGAGGGAGGGGGGCGGGACCTCGGTGGGCTGCAGGCCGCTTTCCTGCTTTCATTGTCTGCAGGAGCTGTTAAAGGGAAGGGGAGGAGGGGGTGGAAAAAACCCCAGCTTGTGAGTGTTTATTCCTTTGCATTACCTTTATTGCAAGGCTATTCATCAACTGCATTCACTTAAAAATAAGTGAACCTTTTCTCTCTTTGACTTTTATCCAGAACAAAGAGCCCTGGTGCTGTGAACATTTTGGTGGGCAGCCACTTTTAAAGGGACAAAGACCAGCATTCTTCCTCCTCTCTCTCTTGTGAGTATTTGTGGTGGGTGAGAGGGTGGGGGGTGAGTCAAAGGGGACTGCGGCCCCTTTTCAACAAAAACAATTGCTTGGCCATTTAAAGGGGAATGGTGGTATAGTGGTTAGCACTGTTGCCTCACAGCGCCAGAGACCTGGGTTCGAATCCGGCCTCGGGTGACTGTCTGTGTGGAGTTTGTACATTCTCCCCGTGTTTGCGTGGGTTTTCTCCGGGTGCTCCGGTTTCCTCCCACAGTCAAAAGATGTGCGGGTTAGGTTGATTGGCTATGATAAATTGAACCTTAGTGTTAGGGGGATTAAATACGTGGGGTTACAGGGATAGGGTGGGATATGTGTTGGTGTAGGGGTTACGGGGATCGGGTGGGATATGTGTCGGTGCAGGCTCGATGGGCCAAAATGGCCTCTATCTGCACTGTGGAGATTCTGTGGGTGCCCCCCAGGTATTTAAAGGGGCAGTGCCTCTCTCTTTCTGTATCATGTAAGAGCAGGGAGGTTCTGCTTGAACTGTACAAACCACCAGTTAGGCCACCGGCTAGAGTGCTGCGTGCAGTTCTGCTCGCCCCATTGCAGGAAAGATGTGACTGCTCGAGATGGGAGATTTATGAGGTTGTTGCCAGGACTAGAGAATTTCAGCTACAAGGAAAGATTGAATACATAGAAACATAGAAGATAATCTACATCCTAGGGTACTCGAGGAAGTGGCCCTAGAAATAGTAGATGCATTGCTGGTCATCTTCCAAAATTCGATAGACTCTGGAACAGTACCCATGGATTGGCAGGTAGCTAATGTTAGCCCACTGTTCAAAAAAGGTGGTAGAGAGAAAACGGGGAATTACAGACCGGTAAGCCTGACATCGGTAGTGGGGAAAATGCTAGAGTCCATTATAAAAGACGTAATAGCAGAGCACTTGGAAAACAGTGATCGGATCGGACAAAGTCAACATGGATTTACAAAAGGTAAATCATGCTTGACTAATCTACTGGAATTTTTTGAGGATGTAACTGGTAAAATAGATAAGGGAGAACCAGTGGATGTGGTGTATTAGGACTTTCAAAAGGCTTTCGATAAGGTCCCGCATAAGAGATAGAAACATAGACGATAGGAGCAGGAGTAGGTCATTTGGTGCCTCGAGCCTGCTCTGTCATTCAATGCGATCATGGCTGATCATCCAAGTTCAGTACCCGGTCCCTGCTTTCTCCCCATACCCCTTGATCTCTTTAGCCTTAAGAAATATATCCAACTCCTTCTTGAATATATTTAATGAATTGGCCTACATTGTCTTCTGTGGTAGAGAATTCCACAGGTTCACCACTCTCTGGGTGAAGAAATTCCTCCTCATTTCTGTCCTAAGAGGCCTACTCCTTATCCTTAGACTGTGACCCCTGGTTCTGGATTCCCCGACCATCAGGAACATCCTCCCTGCATCTAGTGTGTCCAGCCCTGCCAGAATTTTATAAGTTTCAATCAGATTCCCTCTCATTCTTCTAAACTCCAGCGAGTACAAGCCCAATCGACCCAATCTCTCCTCATACGTCATTCCTGCCATCCCAGGTATCAGCCTGGTGAATCTTGGCTGGACTCCTTCCATGGCAAGAACATCCTTCCTCAGATAAGGCGACCAAAACTACACACAATACTCAAGGTGTGGTCTCACCAAGGCCCTGCACAACTGCAGCAAGACATCCTTGTTCCTGTACTCAAACCCTCTCGCTATGAAGGCCAACATACCATTTGCCTTCTTAACAGCCTGCTGCAGCTGCATGCTTACCTTCAGCGACTGGTGCACAAGGACACCCAGGTCTCGTTGCACTTCCCCTTCTCCCAATCTATTGCCATTCAGATAATAATCTGCCTTCCTGTTTTTGACACCAAAGTTAATAACCTCGCGTTTATCCACATTATATTGCATCTGCCATGCTTCTGCCCAATCATCCAACCTGTCCAAATCATCCTGTAGTTTCTCGGCATCCTCCTCACAGCACACACGCCCACCCAGCTTTGTGTCATCTGCAAATTGGGAGATATTACATCTAGTTCCCTTGTCTAGATCATCATGAATATATATTGTGAATAGCTGGGGTCCAAGGACTGATCCCTGCGGTACCCCACTAATCACTGCCTGTCACTCGGAAAAAGACCCGTTTATTCCAACTATTTGCTTTCTATCTGCCAACCAGTTCTCTATCCAAGTCAATACCTTGCCCCCCAATCCCATGTGCCTTAACTTTACACGCTAATCTCTTATGTGGGACCTTATCGAAAGCCTTCTGAAAGTCCAAATACACCACATCCACTGGTTCGCCCTTATCTATTTTACTAGTTACATCCTCAAAAAATTCCAGTAGATTAGTCAAGCACGATTTACCTTTTCTAAATCCGTGTTGAATTTGTCCGATCCTGTCACTGTTTTCCAAGTGCTCTGCTATTACATCCTTTATAATGGACTCTAGCATTTCCCCACTACCGATGTCAGGCTTACCGGTCTGTAATTCCCCGTTTTCTCTCTACCACGTTTTTTGAATAGTGGGGTAACATTAGCTACCCTCCAATCCATGGGTACTGTTCCAGATTCCATCGAAAACCCAGCAGCTTCTCCTCCATCTCCACTCCAGCTCAAACTGCTGCAACAAAAAGACCTGCACAGGCGGCCAGGGACCGACTTCCATCACCTGCAATAAAACTCTTCCCGACAGCCGCTGACTAATGGCGGCCGCAGCACCCACAATTCCCCGCGCCCCAGAAACTGCTCTATGCAACGCGCTGATTTCCCCGCTGCGAGTGCGCATGCTCCCCGGGGCCGCGGGCCATTCTGGGAGCCTGGCTCCTGTCCTTTGTCCCGAGTCGGACTCGGTGGAGCCAGCTGAAGAAACCGGGAAGCGGCGGCTCGGATGGGGGAGGCGCTGCACCCTGGGTTTCCTGGTGCCGGGGCCCTGGCCGCACGTCCGCCGGGCCCGGCTGCTCTGATTCTGATTGAGGTTTTTGATGAGGTAACAGAGAGGGTTGATGAGGGCAATGCGGTTAACGTGGTGTACATGGATTTCCAAAAGGCGTTCGACAGTGTGTAACGTTAAGTCACATGGGATTGGGGCAAGGTATTGACTTGGATAGAGAACTGGTTGGCAGACAGAAAGCCAAGAGTTGGAAGAAACGGGTCTTTTTCTGAGTGGCAGGCAGTGACTAGTGGGGTACCGCAGGGATCGGTCCATGGACCCCAGCTATTCACAATATAAATGATCTGGATGAGGGAACCAGATGTAATATCTCCAAGTTTGCAGACGACACAAAGCTGGGTGGGCGTGTGTACTGTGAAGAGGATGCCGAGAAACTCCAGTATGATTTGGACAGGTTGGGTGATTGGGCAGAAGCATGGCAGATGCAATATAACGTGGATAAATGCGAGGTTATCCACTTTCGTGTCAAAAACAGGAAGGCAGATTATTATCTGAATGGCAATAGATTGGGAGAAGGGGAAGTGCAACGAGACCTGGGTGTCCTTGTGCACCAGTCGCTGAAGGTAAGCATGCAGGTGCAGCAGGCGGTTCAGAAGGCAAATGGTATGTTGGCCTTCGTGGCGAGAGGGTTTGAGTACAGGAACAAGGATGTCTTGCTGCAGTTGTACAGGGCCTTGGTGAGACAACATCTGGAGTATTGTGTGCAGTTTTGGTCACCTTATCTGAGGAAGGATGTTCTTGCCATGGAGGGAGTGCAGCGAAGATTCACCAGGCTGAAAGCTGAGATGTCAGGAATAACGTATGAGGAGAGATTGGGTCGATTGGGCTTATACTCGCTGGAGTTTAGAAGAATGAGAGGGGATCTCATTGAAACTTATAAAATTCTAACAGGACTAGGCAGACTAGATGCAGGAAGGATGTTCCCGATGGTCAGGGAGTCCAGAACCAGGGGTCACAGTCTAAGGATAAGGGGTAAGCCATTTAGGACAGGGATGAGGAGGAATTTCTTCACCCAGAGAGTGGTGAACCTGTGGAATTCTCTACCACAGAAGGCAGTAGAGGCCAATTCATTCAATATATTCAAGAAGGAGTTAGATATATTTCTTTAGGCTAAAGGGATCAAGGGATATGGGGAGAAGGCAGGGACAGGGTACTGAATTTGGATGAGCAGCCATGATCTCATTGAATGGCGGAGCAGGCTCGAGGGGCCAAATGCTCCTATCTTCTATGTTTCTATGTTCAGCCTCAGACAAATGTTAGGGAGAGGGATGGAGTCAGTGGCTAGGGAACGGAGTTTGTGGGGTGTCTGTCCCTTTAACTACAATTCATAGAATTATAGAAATTTACAGCACAGAAGGAGGCCATTCAGCCCATCTTGTCCGTGCCGGCCGACAAAGTGCTCTCCTCCCTAATCCCACTTTCCAGCACTTGGTCCGTAGCCTTGTAGGTTACAGCACTTCAAGTGCATATCCAAGTACTTTTTAAATGTGATGAGAGTTTCTGCCTTATGCGGGACCTTATCGAAAGCCTTTTGAAAGTCCAAATACACCACATCTACTGGTTCTCCCTTATCAATTTACCAGTTACATCCTCAAAAAATTCCAGTAGATTCGTGAAACACGATTTACCTTTTGTAAAGCCATGTTGACTTTGTCCGATCCGGTCGCTTTTTTCCAAGTGCTCTGCTATTACATCCTTTATAATGGACTCTAGCATTTTCCCCACTACCGATGTCAGGCTTACCGGTGTGTAATTTCCCGTTTTCTCTCTACCACCCTTTTTGAACAGTGGGGTAACATTAGCTACCCGCCAATCCATGGGTACTGTTCCAGGGTCTATAGAATTTTGGAAGATGACCAGCAATGCATCTACTATTTCTAGGGCCACTTCCTTAAGTACCCTAGGATGTAGATTATCAGGCCCTGGGGATTTATCGGCCGTCAATCCCATCAAGTTCCCCAACACCATTTCCCTACAAATACTGCTTTCTATCAGTTCCTCCCTTTCCTTGCACCCTATGTTCCCCGACATCTCTGGGAGGTTATTTGTGTCCTCCTTTGTGAAGACAGAACCAAAGTATGTATTTAATTGGTCTGCCATTTCTTTGTTTCCCATTATAAATTCCCCTGATTCTGACTGCAAGGGACCTACGCTTGACTTCACCAATCTTTTTCTCTTCACATATCTATAAAAGCTTTTACAGTCAGTTTTTATGTTCCGTGTTAGCTTACTCTCATACTCTATTTTCCCCCTCTTAATTAATCCCTTTGTCCTCCTTTGTTGGATCCTAAACTGCTCCCAATCCTCAGGTTTACTGCTTTTTTTGGCCAATTTATATGTCCTTTACTTGGATCTTATGCTATCCCTAATTTCCCTTGTTAGCCATGGTTGAGTCACCTTTTTTGTTTTATTTTTATGCCAAACTGGGATGAACAAATTCTGTCATTCATCCATTCGGTCTTTGAAGGTTTGCCATTGCCCATCCACCGTCAACCCTTTGAGCGACATTCCCCAATCAATCCTACCCAACTCGCGCCTCATACCATCGTAGTCTCCTTTATTTAACTTCAGTACCCTAGTCTCTGAGTCAACTATTTCACTCTCCATCTTAATGAAGAGTTCTACCATGAACGCTCCAACCCAAGGGGCCTCGCTCAACAAGGTTGCTAATTAATCCTTTCTCATTACATAATACCCAGTCTAAGTTGGCCTGTTCTCCAGTTGGTTCCTCGACATATTGTAAAGCAATATACAGAGTAAAGCTCCCTCTAGAGTGTCCCATCAAACACTCCCAGTGTAGGTACAGCACGGGTTAGGTACAGAGTAAAGCTCCCTCTACACTGTCCCATCAAACATTCCCACGGCAGGTACAGCAGGGGTTAGATTCAGACTAAAGCTCCCTCTACACTGTCCCATCAAACAGTCCCAGGGCAGGTACAGCACGGGTTAGATACAGAGTGATGCTCCATCTACACTGTCCCATCAAACACCCCCAGGGAAGGTACAGCATGGGTTAGATACAGAGTAAAGCTCCCTCTACACTGTGCCATCAGACGCTCCCAGGGCATGCACGTCACGGGTTAGATACAGAGTAAAGCTCCCTCTACACTGTCCCATCAACCACTCCCAGCGCAGGTACAGCACGGGTTGGATACAGAGTAAATCTCCCTCCACACTGTCCCATCAAACGCTCCCAGGGCAGGTACAGCACGGGTTAGATACAGAGAAAAGCTGCCTCTACACTGTCCCGTCAAACACTCCCAGGGCAGGTACAGCACGGGTTAGATACAGACTAAAGCTCATTCTACACTGTCCCATCAAACACTCCCAGCGCAGGTACAGCACGGGTTAGATACAGAGTAAAGCTCCGTCTAAGCTGTCCCATCATACACTCCCAGGGCATGCACGTCACGGGTTCGATACAGAGTAAAGCTCCCTCTACACTGTCCCATCAAAGACTCCCAGGGCAGGTACAGCACGGATTAGATACAGAGTATAGCTCCCTCTACACTGTCCCATGAAACACTGCCAGGGCAGGTACAGCACGGGTTTGATACAGAGTAAATCTCCCTCTACACTGTCTCATCAAACACTCCCAGGGCAGGTACTGCACGGGTTAGATACAGAGTAAAGCTCCCTCTACACTGTCCCATCAAACACTCCCAGGGCAGGTACAGCACGGGTTGGATACAGAGTAAATCTCCCTCCACACTGTCCCATCAAACACTCCCAGCGCAGGTACAGCACGGGTTAGATACAGAGTAAAGCTCTCTCTGCACTGTCCCTTCAAACACTCCCAGGGCAGGTACAGCACGGGTTAGATACAGAGTAAAGCTCCGTCTAAGCTGTCCCATCATACACTCCCAGGGCATGCACGTCACGGGTTAGATACCGAGTAAAGCTCCCTCTACACTGTCCCATCAAACACTCCCAGGTCAGGTACAGCACGGGTTAGATACAGAGTAAAGCTCCCTCTGCACTGTGCCATCACACACTCCCAGGGCATGCACGTCACAGGTTAGATACAGGGTAAAGCTCCCTCTACACTGTCCCATCAAACACTGCCAGGGCAGGTACAGCACGGGTTAGATACAGAGTAAAGCTCCCTCCACACTGTCCCATCAAACACTCCCAGCGCAGGTACAGCATGGGTTAGATACAGAGTAAAGCTCTCTCTACACTGTCCCTTCAAACACTCCCAGGGCAGGTACAGCACAGGTTAGATACAGAGTAACACTCCCTCTACACTGTCCTACCAAACACGCCCAGGGCAGGTACAGCACGGGTTAGATACAGAGTAAAGCTCCCTCTACATTGTCCCATCAAACATTCCGAGGGCAGGCACATCACGGGTTTGATACATAGAAAAGCTGCCTCTACACTGTCCCATCAAACACTCCCAGGGCAGGTACAACACGGGTTAGATACAGAGTGAAGCTCCCTCTACACTGTCCCATCAAACACTCCCAGGGCAGGTACAGCACGGGTTAGATAGAGAGAAAAGCTCAATCTACACTGTCCCATCAACCACTCCCAGGGCAGGTACTGCACGGGTTAGATACAGAGTAAAGAACCCTCGACATTGTCCCATCAAAGACTCCCAGGGCAGGTACAGCACGGATTAGATACAGCGTACAGCTCCCTCTACACTGTCCCATGAAACACTGCCAGGGCAGGTACAGCACGGGTTAGATACAGAGTAAATCTCCCTCCACACTGTCCCATCAAGCAGTCCCAGGGCAGGTGCAGCACGGGTTAGATACAGAGAATAGCTCCCTCTACACTGTCCCATCAAACACTCCCAGGGCAGGTACAGCACGGGTTAGATACAGAGTAATGCTCCCTCGACACTGTCCCATAAAACACTCCCAGGGCAGGTACAGCACGGGTTAGATACAGAGTAATGCTCCATCTACACTGTCCCCTCAAACACTCCCAGGGCAGGTACAGCACGGGTTAGATACAGAGTAAAGCTCCGTCTAAGCTCTCCCATCAAACACTGCCAGGGCAGGTACAGCACGGATTAGATACAGAGTAAAGCTCCCTCCACACTGTCCCATCAAACACTCCCAGGGCAGTTACAGCACGGGTTAGACACAGACTAAAGCTCCCTCTACACTGTCCCATCAAACACTCTCAGCGCAGGTACAGCATGGGTTAGATACAGAGTAAAGCTCTCTCTACACTGTCCCTTCAAACACTCCCAGGGCAGGTACAGCACAGGTTAGATACAGAGTAACGCTCCCTCTACACTGTCCTACCAAACACGCCCAGGGCAGGTACAGCATGGGTTAGATACAGAGTAAAGCTCCCTCTACATTGTCCCATCAAACATTCCGAGGGCAGGCACATCACGGGTTTGATACATAGAAAAGCTGCCTCTACACTGTCCCATCAAACACTCCCAGGGCAGGTACAACACGGGTTAGATACAGAGTGAAGCTCCCTCTACACTGTCCCATCAAACACTCCCAGGGCAGGTGCAGCACGGGTTAGATACAGAGTGAAGCACCCTCGACATTGTCCCATCAAAGACTCCCAGGGCAGGTACAGCACGGATTAGATACAGAGTACAGCTCCCTCTACACTGTCCCATGAAACACTGCCAGGGCAGGTACAGCACGGGTTAGATACAGAGTAAATCTCCCTCTACACTGTCCTACCAAACACGCCCAGGGCAGGTACAGCACGGGTTAGATACAGAGTAAAGCTCCCTCTACATTGTCCCATCAAACATTCCGAGGGCAGGCACATCACGGGTTTGATACATAGAAAAGCTGCCTCTACACTGTCCCATCAAACACTCCCAGGGCAGGCACATCATGGGTTTGAGACATAGAAAAGCTGCCTCTACACTGTCCCATCAACCACTCCCAGGGCAGGTACTGCACGGGTTAGATACAGAGTAAAGAACCCTCTACACTGTCCCATCAGACACTCCCAGGACAGGTACAGCACGGGTCAGATACAGAGTAAAGCTCCCTCTACACTGTCCCTTCAAACACTCCCAAGGCAGGTACAGCACGGGTTAGATACAGAGTAAAGCTCCCTCTACACTGTCCCCATCAAACACTCCCAGGGCAGGTACAGCACGGGTTAGATACAGAGTGTCAGCCATGGCTCAGGCGGCAGCACTCTCTCCTCTGAGTCAGAAGGTTGTGGGTTGAAGTCCCACTCCAGAGACTGGAGTCTAAAACTCTGTGCTGCCCCTCCAGTGCAGTGCTGAGGGAGTAAAGCCCAGTGCAGAGTAAAGTTCCCTCTGCACTGCTCCACTAACAGGCCTGAGCCCCAAACTCAGAAGAGCGCCCTCTGCTGCATTCCACTTGTCTCAGCAGCGGGAGAAGCAGGCGGCGGAAGTCCCGCCCCTCGGGCACCCCGATTGGTTGGAGGACCCGCCGCCACCTCAGTCCTCCGAGCTCCGCCCTCTCTCCCCCTATTGGTCGGAGCTCCCGTCAGTCACTGCCGTGGAGTTGATGACGTGCCCCAGTCCGGCTCCCTGCAGAAGACACGGGGCTGCGGCCGCTCAATCCACTCCACTCGGTGCCGGGAGGGCGCTGGGACGGTGCGGTTTGTATTTTCTGTTTATTTATCTCCCCGCCCGCGCTTCTCTCCGCTATATAAGAAACCCCTGATAAAACCCACTTTCCGCTGGTGATCCGGACTCTCGCGGTTGCCCGGGCTGACCCAGAATGCGAGGTCCTGCGCAGGCGCGGTAGCGACTCATCCTTGGGAGCGGGGCCCGGTGGCGCATGCGGGGGAGGGGGCGGGGTCTGTTCAGAGCTCATCTGCAACAATGAGAACAACAACAACTTGTATTTCTATAGCGCCTTTAACGTAGGAAAACGTCCCAAGGTGCTGCACAGGAGTATTGTAAGACATTGAAAAATGTGACCCCGAGCCACAGAAGGAGAAATTAGGGCAGATGGCCAAAAGCTTGGGCACAGAGGTGGGTTTTGATCAGCCATGATCTCACTGAATGGCGGAGCAGGCTCGAGGGGCCGAATGGCCGACTCCTATTTTCTATGAAAGAGAGGCGGAGAGGTTCAGGGAGGGAATTCCAGAGCTTAGGGCCGAGGCAACAGAAGACACGGCCACTGATGGTGCAGCGATTATAATCAGGGATGCTCAAGAGGGCAGAATTGGAGGAGCGCAGGTGTCTCGGGGGGGGGGGGCGGGGGTTGATTTCTTTGGAACCGAGGAGGCTGAGGGGAGACCTGATTGAGGTGTATAAAATTCTGAGGGCCCGAGATAGGAAGGACCTATTTCCCTTGGCAGAGGGGTCCACAACCAGGGGGCGTAGATTTAAAGTAATTGGTCGGAGGTTTAGAGGGGAGTTGAGGAGAAATGTTTTCACCCAGTGGGTGGTGGGGGTCTGGAACTCACTGCCTGACAGGGTGGTAGAGGCAGAAACTCTCATCACATTTTAAAAAGTACTTGGATGTGCACTTGAAGCGCCGTAACCTACAAGGCTACGGACCAAGTGCTGGAAAGTGGGATTAGTGTGGATAGCCCTTAATCGGCTGGCACGGACAAGATGGGCCGAATGGCCTCCTTCTGTGCCGTAATTTTTCTGTGATTCTATCGCGGGCGGCAGGTGGTTGTGAGGCTGAAGGGAATAACTAAGATAGGGAGGGGCGAGGCCATGTAGGGATTTGAAAACAAGGATGAGAATTTTGAAATCGAAGCACTGCTTAACCGGGAGCCAATGTAGGTCAGTGAGCACAGGGGTGATGGGTGAACGGGACTTGGCGTTGAGTTACGACACGGGTAGTTTTGGATCACCTCAAGTTTACGTGGGGTAGAATGTGGAAGGCCAGCCAGGAGTGCGTTGGAATAGTCGAGTCTCGAGGTAACAAACTGCCATTTATCGCACCTCGGCAGAGAGATAATCACAGCAGTCAAAGGTGTGAATGGTGTCCAAACAGGTCAGTCAGGGAAACATTACATCAAAGAACAATGAGGTGGGGTCACAAGGGGTCAAATATTGCAGATGCTGGGGTCTGTATGAAAAACAAAAAAACAGACAAAAGACCCGGAGCATGGTACATCGGCGAGACCATGCAGACACTGCGACAACGGATGAACGGACACCGCGCAACAATCACCAGGCAGGAGTGTTCCCTCCCAGTCGGGGAACACTTCAGCAGTCAAGGACATTCAGCCTCCGATCTTCGGGTAAGCATTCTCCAAGGTGGCCTTCGAGACACACGACAACGCAAAATCGTCGAGCAGAAACTGATAGCCAAGTTCCGCACCCATGAGGACGGCCTTAACCGAGATCTTGGGTTCATGTCACGCTACATGTAACCCCACCTGATGCAGGGTCATCCAGACTCGAGTCGACATTGGCTTGTTCTCTCTACACAGATGCGGCTGGACCTGCTGTGATTTCCAGCCAAAAAAAAAAAATGTTTTTTGTCTTTTTTTGTTTTTCATACAGACCCCAGCATCTGCAATATTTGACCCCTTGTGACCCCACCTCATTGTTCTTTGATGTAATGTTTCCCTGACTGACCTGTTTGGACACCATTCACACCTTTGACTGCTGTGATTATCTCTCTGCCGAGGTGCGATAAATGGCAGTTGGAAAGGTTACCTGTAAACATCTGACATGATTCTCTGACTATATAAGCTGTGTCTTTATGCATTTCTCCACTTCACCTGAAGAAGGAGCAGCGCTCCGAAAGGTTGTGATTTCAAATAAAGCTGTTGGACTATAACCTGGTGTTGTGTGATTTCTTACATTTATCTTGTATGAAAGAGAGGCGGAGAGGTTCAGAGAGGGACTTCCAGAGCTTAAGGCCGAGGCAACAGAAGACACGGCCACTGATGGTGCAGCGATTATAATCAGGGATGTCCTTGGACCCCAGCTATTCACAATATATATTAATGATCTAGACGAGGGAACTAGATGTAATATCTCCAAGTTTGCAGATGACACAAAGCTGGGTGGGCGTGTGTGCTGTGAGGAGGATGCCGAGAAACTCCAGTATGATTTGGACAGGTTGGGTGATTGGGCAGAAGCATGGCGGATGCAATATAACGTGGATAAATGTGAGGTTATCCACTTTGGTGGCAAAAACAGGAAGGCAGATTATTATCTGAATGGCAATAGATTGGGAGAAGGGGAAGTGCAATGTGACCTGGGTGTCCTTGTGCACCAGTCACTGAAGGTAAGCATGCAGGTGCAGCAGGCGGTTAAGAAGGCAAATGGTATGTTGGCCTTCGTAGCGAGAGGCTTCGAGTACAGGAATAAGGATGTCTTGCTGCAGTTGTACAGGGCCTTGGTGAGACCACATCTTGAGTATTGTGTGCAGTTTTGGTTGCCTTATCTGAGGAAGGATGTTCTTGCCATGGAAGGAGTTCAGCGAAGATTCACCAGGCTGATACCTGGGATGGCAGGAATGACGTATGAGGAGAGATTGGGTCGATTGGGCTTATACTCGCTGGAGTTTAGAAGAATGAGAGGGGATCTCATTGAAACTTATAAAATTCTGACAGGACTGGACAGACTAGATGCAGGAAGGATGTTCCCGATGGTCTGGGAGTCCAGAACCAGGGGTCACAGTCTAAGGATAAGGGGTAGGCCATTTAGGACAGAGATGAGGAGGAATTTCTTCACCCAGAGAGTGGTGAACCTGTGGAATTCTCTACCACAGAAGACAGTTGAGGCCAATTCATTAAATATATTCAAGAAGGAGTTGGATATATTTCTTAAGGCTAAAGGGATCAAGGGATATGGGGAGAAAGCAGGGACCGGGTACTGAATTTGGATGATCAGCCATGATCGCATTGAATGGAGGAGCAGGCTCGAGGGGCCGAATGGCCTACTCCTGCTCCTATCTTCTATGTTTCAAGAGGGCAGAATTGGAGGAGCGCTGATGTCTCGGGGGGGGGGGGGAGGGGAGGGGGGTTGTTTTCTTTGGAACCGAGGAGGCTGAGGGGAGACCTGATTGAGGTGTATAAAATTCTGAGGGGCCGAGATAGGAAGGACCTATTTCCCTTGGCAGAGGGGTCCACAACCAGGGGGCGTAGATTTAAAGTAATTGGTCGGAGGTTTCGAGGGGAGTTGAGGAGAAATGTTTTCACCCAGTGGGTGGTGGGGGTCTGGAACTCTCTGCCTGACAGGGTGGTAGAGGCAGAAACTCTCATCACATTTTAAAGGTACTTGGATATGCACTTGAAGTGCCGTAACCTACAAGGCTGCGGACCAAGTGCTGGAAAGTGGGATTAGTGTGGATAGCACTTAATTGGCCGGCACAGACAAGATGGGCCGAATGACCTCCTTCTGTGCCGTAATTTTTCTGTGATTCTATCGCGGGGGGCGGGTGGTTGTGAGGCTGAAGGGAATAACTAAGATAGGGAGGGGCGAGGCCATGGAGGGATTTGAAAAGAAGGATGAGAATTTTGAAATCGAATCATTGCTTAACCGGGAGCCAATGTAGGTCAGCGAGCACAGAGGTGATGGGTGAATGGGACTCGGCGTTGAGTTACGACACGGGTAGTTTTGGATCACCTCAAGTTTACATAGGGTAGAATGTGGGAGGCCAGCCAAGAGTGCGTTGGAATAGCCGAGTCTCGAGGTAACAAAGGCCCGGGTGAGGGTTTCAGCAGCGGATGAGCTGAGGCAGGGGTGGAGACGGGCCATGTTACCGAGGTGGAAGTAGGCGGTCTTTGTTATGCTGCGGATATGTGTTTGGAAGCTCATTTCAGGGTCAAATATAACACTAAGTTTGCAAATAGTGTGGTTCAGCCTCAGAGAGATGTTAGGGAGAGGGATGGAGTCAGTGGCTAGGGACGGAAAACAATTGCTTTAGTCTTCCCAATATTTAATTGGAGAAAATTTCTGCTCACCCAGAACTGGATTGGAGATCGTGGAGCGGTCGAGAGAAGTGGTGGTGAGGTAGAGCTGGGTGTCGTCAGCGTACATGTGGAAACTGACGCTGTGTTTTCAGAAGATGTCACCAAGGGGCAGCATTTAGATGAGAAATAGGAGGGGCCCAAGGATAGATCCTTGGGGGACACCAGAGGTAACGATGCGGGAGTGGGAAGAGAAGCCATTGCAGGTGATTCTGTGGCTACGATTAGATAGATAAGAATGGAACCAGGCGAGTGCAGTCTCACCCAGCTGGACGACGGTGGAGAGGCGTTGGGAGAAGGATGGAGTGGTCAACTGTGTCAAAGGCTGCAGACAAGTCACGAAGGACGAGAAGGGATAGTTTATCTTTGTCACAGTCACAAAGGATGTCATTTGATGAGACTTTGATGAGACTTGATTTGACTTCAGAGCCAAGTCAGTGAGGTGTATTGGGCTGTTTCTGGCCCGCTGGTTATTGTGGGCATGGCTGGACGTCAGTGGGACTGGCTCTACCCTGTTTGTTCCTTGAGGCAAAATTGGCCCAAAAAAACCCTGCTTCCCCCCTTACCCTTTCTACACTCCTTTTACAGGGTTTTAGAAGTGGAGCATTTACAGACAGGAAGCTCAGACCAAACATCACCTCAAATTCTGACAGAGTTACGTGATTCCTCAGGACCTGATTCAGTCACTCCTTGAATCTGCTGGCACACGCGTGAGTTCACACTGATGAGAGACCTTCTAAATGTTCTGACAGAGCTTCAAAATCTACAAGTACCTGAAGCGACACCAGTGGCCACACACTGGGGAGAAACCCGGGCCCCGTGTGTGGAAGGGATTCACTCAGCCATCCGCTCCGATGATACACCAGCAAATTCACATGAGGGAGAGACCTTTAACCCGCTCCGTGTGTGGGCAGGGATTAATTGCACCCTCCGTGCTGCTGAGACACCAGCTTGTCCACGCCGATGAGAGACCTTTGACCTGCTCCGTGTTTTTGAAGCGATTCTCTCATTCTGCCACCCTCCTGAGACACCAGCTTGTTCACATTAAATGTTCTGACTGTGGGAAGAGATTTAAAAGGTCCCAGGATCTGAAGAGACACCAGCTGGAGAGAGCAGGAGAGATTCTGTTCACCTGCTCCGTGTGTGGGAAGAGATTCACTCGGTCCTCGAATCTGCTGGAACACCAGCGAGTACACACTGGGGAGAGGCCGGTGAAACATTCCGACTGTAGGAAAAGCTTTCAAATGTTCCAGGAGCTGAAGGGACACCAGCTGCAGAGAGCAGGAAAGAGGCCATTCATCTGCTCCGTGTGTGGGAAGGGATTCACTCAGTCATCCCACCTACTGACACACCAGCGATATCACACTGATGAGAGACCATTCAAATGTTCTGTTTGTGGGAAGAGCTTTAAAATCTCTGGGGATCTGAAGAGACACCAGCGAGTTCACTCCAATCAGAGACCATTTAAATGTTCTGACTGTGGGATGAGCTTTAAAACCTCTGGGGATCTGAAGCAACACCAGCGAGTTCACTCCGATCAGAGACCATTCACATGTTCTGTCTGTGAGATAAGCTTTAAAAGCTCCAGGAATCTGAACGGACACCAGCGAGTTCACACTGGGGAGAGACCGTTCACCTGCTCTGTGTGTGGGAAGGGATTCACTCAGTCATCAAGCCTGGTGAGACATCAGCGAGTTCACACTGTTCTGTAGCACAGGGCCCTGTAGACAGTTGGAGTGACATGAATGTGGAATGGATGAATGTTTTATAAATTCTTGGACTGCTGTTTAATCTTTCAATCTGTTGTGCTGATGATTCCCTTCGATTGACAGTTCATGGTGTTACATAGAATGTACAGCACAGAAATGGGCCATTCGGCCCAACTGGTCCATGCCAGTGTTTATGCCCCACACCCACCCTACTTCAATTAACCCGATCAGCATCTCCTCCCATTCCTTTCTCCCTTGTGTGGCTTCCCCATAAATGCATCTGTGCTGTTCACCTCAACTACTCCCTGTGGTAGCGAGTTCCCCATTCTCACCATTCTCTGGGTAAAGACACTTCTCCTGAATTCATTACTGGATTTATTAGTGACTATTTTAAGTTTGTGGCCTCATAAATATGATGAGATTCTGTTAAGCTGACCAGTATGATGTTGTACTTTGTCTTTTTTCTGATGAATTAAACATTATTGAGCCCTTGTACGCGTGTTATGGGATGAAGTTTTTTTTAATGCGTTCATGGGATGTGGGCGTCGCTGGCAAGGCCAGCATTTATTGCCCATCCCTAATTGCCCTTGAGAAGGTGGTGGTGAACCGCCGCCTTGAACCGCTGCTGTCCGTGTGGTGAAGGTACTCTCACAGCGCTGTTAGGGAGGGAGTTCCAGGACTTTGACCCAATGACGATGAAGGAATGGCGATATACTTCCAAGTCAGAATGGTGTTTGACTTGGAGTTGGTGGTCATAGAGTCACAGAGTTATACAGCACAGAAAGAGGCCCTTCGGCCCATCGTGTCTACACTGGCCATCAAGCCCTGTCTATTCTAATCCCATTTTACAGCACTTGGTCCATAGCCTTGTATGCTATGGCGTTTCAAGTACTCATCTAAATGCTTCTTGAATGTTGTGAGGGTTCCTGCCTCTACCACCCTTTCAGGCAGTGAGTTCCAGATTCCAACCACCCTCTGGGTGAAAAAGTTTTTCCTCAAATCTCCTCTAAACCTCCTGCCCCTACCTTGGAACTATGCCCCCTGGTTATTGACCCCTCTACTAAGGGGAAAAGTTCCTTTCTACCTACCCTATCTATGCCCCTCATAATTTTGTACACCCCAATCAGGTCCCCCCTCAGCCTTCTCTGCTCTAAGTAAAACAACCCCAGCCTGTCCAGTCTCTCTTCATAGCTGAAGTGCTCCAGCCCAGGTAACATCCTGGTGAATCTCCTCTGCACCCTCTCGAATACAATCACATCCCTCCAAAAGTGTGGCGACCAGAACTGCACACAGTATTCCAGCTGTGGCCTAACTAGCGTTTTGTACAGCTCCATCATAACCTCCCTGCTCTTATATTCTATGCCTCAGCTAATGAAGGCAAGTATCCCATATGCCTTTTTAACCACCTTATCTACCTGTCCTGCTGACTTCAGGGATCTATGTATTCTATCAGGTGTTCCCATGAGCCTGCTGTCCTTGTCCTTCTAGGTAGAAGAGGTCGCGGGAAGGGAGGTGCTGCCGAAGAAGCCTTGGTGAGTTGCTGCAGTGCATCTTGTAGATGGTACACACTGCAGCCACGGTGCGCTGGTGCTGGAGGGAGTGAATGTTTAAGGTGGCGGATGGGGTGCCAATCAAGCGGGCTGCTTTGTCCTGGATGGTGTCGAGCTTCTTGAATGTTGTTGGAGCTGCACTCATCCAGGCAAGTGGAGAGTATTCCATCACACTCCTGACGTGTGCCTTGTAGATGGTGGAAAGTCTTTGGGGAGTCAGGAGGTGAGACACTCGCCACAGAATTCCCGGCCTCTGACCTGCTCTTGTTGCCACAGTATTTATGTGGCTGGTCCAGTTAAGTTTCTGGTCAATGGTGACCCCCCAGGATGTTGATGGTGGGGGATTCGGTAATGGCGATGCCGTTGAATGTCAAGGGGAGGTGGTTAGATGCTCGCTTGTTGGAGATAGTCATTGCCTGGCACTTGTGTAGTGCGAATGTTACCTGCCACTTATCAGCCCAAGCCTGAATGTTGTCCAGGTCTTGTTACATGCGGGCATGGACGGTTTCATTATCTGAGGAGTTGTAAATGGAACTGAATACTGTGCAGTCATCAGCGAACATCCCTACTTCTGACCTTATGATGGAGGGAAGGTCACTGATGAAGCAGTTGAAGATGGTTGGGCCGAGGACACTGCCCTGAGGAACACCTGCAGCGATATCCTGGGGCTGTGATGATTGACTTCCAACCACCACAACCATCTTCCTTTGTGCTCGGTCTGACTCCAGCCAGTGGAGAGTTCCCCCCGATTGATTAGCATTGAGGTAATAGTGAGAGTAATAAGGGAAGCGAAACAGGACGTTAGAAGTAAATGAGAGACAAGGAAAGAAAAACTAAAGATCAAAGTAAGAAAGAGACAAATGAAGGAGATGAGAAGAAAAGAATTTGAGGAGAAAGTGAGTGATGATCAGAAACACTGACATGTCAAAAATGAGACAGGAGAGGAGAAGATAAGTAAGAAGAAAGAAAGATCTTGAATATGTACAGCACCTTTCACAATTTCAGGACATCTCCAAGCGCTGTGCAGCAATTGCAGGACTTCTGACGTGTGGTCATGTAGGAATGTAATGTAGCAGCCAATTAGAGAGAGATGTGGAGAGGAAAGGCAAGAAGAGAAAGAGCAGGAAAGGAAAATAAACGGACAAAATCAGGGAGGTCGTTTATTTCAATTTGTTCATGGGATCTGGGTGTCGCTGGTAATGCCAGCATTTATTGCCCATCCCTAATTGCCCTTGAGAAAGTGGTGGTGAGCCACCTTCTTGAACCGCTGCAGTCCGTGTGGTGAAGGTACTCCCACAGTGCTGTTCGGGAGGGAGTTCCAGGATTTTGACCCAGCGACGATGAAGGATCGGCCGATATACTTCCAAGTCAGGATGGTGTGTGACTTGGAGGGGAACGTGGAGGTGGTGGTGTTCCCATGCACCTGCTGCCCTTGTCCTTCTAGTTGGTAGAGAGTCATAGAGTCATAATGGCACAGAAGGAGGCCATTCGGCCCATCAAGTTTGTGCTGACTCTGTAGAGCAATCCAGTCAGTCCCATTCCCCCGCTCTATCCCCGTAGCCCTGCAAGTTTATTTCCCTCAAGTGCCTATCCAGTCTCCCCTTGAAAACATTGAGTGTCTCCGCTTCCACCACTTCCGTCGGCAGCGAGTTCCAGGTCATCACCACTCGCTGCGTAAAAAAGTTGTTCCTCACGTCGCTCCTGTATCTGTTGCCCAAAACCTTAAAACTGTGTCCCCTAGTCCTTGTACCATCAACTAGTGGGAACAGCCTTTCCACATCTAGCCTATCCAAACCCGTCATAATCTTGTACACCTCTATCAAATCACCCCTCTGTGGAGGAGCCACAAGAGACTCAGAGTAACTTAGAATAATCCCCTTAATTGCATTGTAGTGCAGCCGGGGACTGCACCTTTAAACTGATTGTTACCTTTACTGTATGTACTTGCCTGTATCCTGCGTGGTGATGTCATGACGCCGATCACGTGACCGCTACTGGCGCGAAGAGCATGATGACATCATGACGTCAGCCGAGAGAACTTTCCAGCAGTCTTTGACTACCTGGCATCCTGAGCAGACGTATATTGAGATCCTCCTTGTATCTTCCAGTTAACTTTGTTATTATTAAATTCCAGTCTTTTGATTCATCGAGTTGAACTCAGTTATTTAGTTAGGAACCTCCGTTCCTACACCTCAACCTCCTTTGCTCTAATGAAAACAAATCCAGCTTCTCCAACCTGTCCTTGTAGCTAAGATCCCCCATCCCCGGAACCATTCTGGTAAATCTACTCTGCACCCACTCAAGAGCCTTCACATCCTTCCTAAAGTGTGGTGACCAGAACTGGATGCAATACTCCAGTTGTGGCCTAACCAGCGCTTTATAAAGGTTCAGCATAACTTCTCTACTTTTGTACTCAATACCTCTATTTATGAAGCCCAAGATCCCAAATGCTTTGTTAACCACTCTCAATATGTCCCGCCACCTTCAGGGACCTATGCACATTAACTCCCAGGTCCCTCTGTCCCTGCACACTCTTTAAAACTGTGCCATTAAGTGTATATTGCCTGTCCCTGTTCCTTCTATCAAAATGCATCACCTCACACTTCTCTGTATTAAATTCCATCTGCCACTTGTCTGCCCATTCTATTAGCCTTTCTATGTCCTGTTGCAGTCGATTGGTATCATCCTCACTGTTTGCCACACCCCCAAGTTTGGTGTCATCGGCAAATTTAGAAATTCTACTCTGTATTCCAATATCCAGGTCATTTATATATATCAAAAAAAGCAGTGGCCCCAGCACTGACCCTTGGGGAACACCACTGTCTACAATCCTCCAGTCTGAAAAACAGCCATTTACCACAACTCACTGTTTCTGTCCTTAAGCCAATTCCTTATCCAAGCTGCCGCTGACCCACCTATTCCATGAGCCTCAATTTTGATATCCAGCCTTCTATGTGGTACCATAGGAACTTTCAAAGTCAATTGGACATGTACTTGAAGAGGACTAGTTTGGAGGTTATGGGGATAAAGCCGGGGAGTGGGACTAAATTCAACAGCTCTTTCAAAGAGCCGGCACATCACAATGGGCCCAAGAACCTTCTGTGCTGTAAGATTCTAGGAACAGTGTGAACTCGCTGGTGTCTCTTCAGGCTCTTCGAGCTTTTAAAGCTCTTCCCACAGTCAGAACATTTAAATGGTTTCTCATCACTGTGAACAAGCTGGTGTCTCAGCAGTTGGGATGGATAAACAATTCCCTTCGCACACACGGAGCAGGTGAACGGACTGTCCCTCGTGTGACTGCGCCGATGAACTTCTGATGGACGGGGAAATGAATCCCTTCCCACCAACCCCGCCTTTACTCGGTGTGACGGCGCACGTGTCTCACCAGGTCAGGCGATCGGCTGAAACCGAGTCCACACAAGGAACACAATTGCGGTTTGTCCGCGCTGTGATCACTGCTCTCTCCTTCCATGTACAAAGGCCGATGATATTCAGGTCCCGATGAATCGAGCGATCTGTCAGATCTTAACGTCAATTCTGCACCTGCCCTGGGAGTGTTTGATGGGACAGTGTAGAGGGAGCTTTACTCTGTATCGAACCCATGCTGTACCTGCCCTGGGAGTATTTGATGGGACAGTTTAGAGGGAGCTTTACTCTGTATCTAACCCGTGCTGTACCTGCCCTGGGAGTGTTTGATGGGACAGTGTAGAGGGAGCTTTACTCTGTATCTAACCTGTGCTGCACCTGCCCTGGGAGTGTTTGATGGGACAGTGTAGAGGGAGCTTTCCTCTGTGTCTAACCCGTGCTGTATCTACCCTGGGAGTGTTTGATGGGACAGTGTAGAGGGAGATTTACTCTGTATCTAACCTGTGCTGTACCTGTCCTGAGATTGTTTGATGGGACAGTGTAGAGGGGGCTTTACTCTGTGTCTAACCCGTGCTGTACCTGCCCTGGGAGTGTTTGATGGGACAGTGTAGAGGGAGCTTTACTCTGTATCTAACCCATGCTGTACCTACCCTGGGAGCGTTTAATGGGACAGTGTAGAGGGAGCTTTACTCGGTGTCTAACCTGTGCTGTACCTGCCCTGGGAGTGTGTAATGGGACAGTGTAGAGGGAGCTTTACTCTATCTAACCCGTGCTGTACCTGCCCTGGGAGTGTTTAATGGGACAGTGTAGAGGGAGCTTTACTCTGTATCTAACACGTGCTGTACCTGCCCTGGGAGTGTTTAATCGGACAGTGTAGAGGGAGCTTTACTCTGTATCTAACCCGTGCTGTACCTGCCCTGGGAGAGTTTAATGGGACAGTGTAGAGGGAGCTTTACTCTGTATCTAACCCGTGCTGTACCTGCCCTCGGAGTGTTTGATGTTGACACCAGGTGCTGAGAATGCTAAAATGTTCCTTTCCCCATAAGGACATCCAGAACCTCGATGAGCACAAAAATTCACCCCACAAAAGTAGCAGAAGCCCCTCAGCTTCTCTCCTGGACACAGTTATTGAGGACAGGGAATGTCTGTAACAAGTCATCAATTGGCTCTCGACTTATCTTAGAAACAAGGACTCAATCGACTGTGTTTCTAACGAAACTGATTTATTGATACAGAATATAAAAATCCAGTCCAGTTATTGGGGTTTTAACATTAAGAAGCCCCAGTTGCCTAAATTAACATGGTTCACTCCTGGATGTGATTAAAGGCATCGGAAACAGTGGAATCGACCCACCGCAGTCACACTGTGGACACTCTGGTGTGTCAGCGGGTGGGATACACCAGGGAATCCCTTTCCACACACTGAGGTTGACTCTAATGATCGGGAGTCCCAGGGTTTCGGATACCAGATAATCAAGCTCACAAGAACACAAATTGTCTCTCCAGGCTTTATTAAGAGCGCTGCATAACACAGACCGGGTGATAATTCCCTCAATCTGGAGAATAGAAGTACAGTGGATTCACGTGCGACCTTCTCGAGTCTGTTCCAACTGACAAGGAAAAGACTGGTGAAAACCAAAGTTGGTCCATTGCAGTCAGATACGGGGGAATATATAATGGGAAATAAGGAAATGGCAGATCAACTAAATGCATACTTTGGGTCAGTCTTTACGAAGGAAGACGCAAAAAACCTCCCTGGGATATCGGGAAAAATAGGGACATTGGCAAAGGAGGAACTGACGCAAATCAATATCTCTAAGGATATGGTGTTAAGGAAGCTAAAGGGATTGAAGGTGGACAAATCCCCAGGGCCTGATAACATGCATCCTAGGGTACTGAAGGAGGTGGCCCTAGAGATAGCGGATGCACTAAGGATGATTTTTCAGAATTCATTAGACTCGGGAACAGTGCCGATGGATTGGAGGGTAGCTAACGTTACCCCACTATTCAAAAAGGGGGGTAGGGAAAAAGCAGGTAATTACAGACCTGTAAGCCTTACATCAGTTGTGGGCAAAATGCTGGAGTCCATCATTAAGGATGAAATAGCGGAGCACTTAGCAAATGGGGACAGGATAGGACAGAGTCAACATGGATTTACAAAGGGTAAATCGTGCTTGACTAATCTATTGGAATTTTTTGAGGGAGTAACTGGTAGAATAGATGGGGGAGAGCCAGTAGATGTGGTGTACCTGGACTTCCAAAAGGCCTTCGATAAGGTCCCACATAAAAGATTAGCATGGAAAATTGAGGCTCATGGGATAAAGGGGAAAGTTTTGGCGTGGATAGGGAACTGGCTGTCAGATAGAAAACAGAGAGTTGGAATAAACGGCTCATTTTCTGAATGGCAGGCAGTAACAAGTGGGGTACCACAGGGATCTGTCCTGGGCCCCCAGCTGTTCACAATTTACATTAATGACCTGGATCAGGGAGTCGGATGCAGCATTTCCAAATTTGCAGACGACACTAAACTAGGAGGTGGGGTGGGCTCCGAGGAAGAGACCAGGAAGCTCCAGAGCGATTTGGACAGACTGGGCGATTGGGCGGATAAATGGCAGATGCACTATAATGTGGACAAGTGCGAAGTTATCCACCTTGGGTGCAGGAACGGGAGGGCAAATTATTATTTAAATGGCAATAGATTGGGAGAGGGGGAAGTACAGAGAGACCTGGGTGTTCTTGTACACCAGTCACTGAAGGCGAGCATGCAGGTGCAACAGGCGGTCAAGAAGGCAAACGGTATGCTGGCCTTCATAGCAAAAGGGTTAGAATACAGGAACAGGGATACCTTGCTGCAGCTGTACAGGGCACTGGTGAGACCACACCTCGAGTACTGTGTACAGTTTTGGTCGCCTCATCTGAGGAAGGATGTTCTTGCCATGGAGGGGGTGCAGCGGCGATTCACCAGGCTGATACCAGGAATGGCGGGAATGACCTATGAGGAGAGACTATGTAGTTTAGGGATGTACACACTGGAGTTTAGAAGATTGAGAGGGGACCTCATAGAAGTGTATAAAATTCTGACAGGTCTAGACAGACTGGATGCAGAAGGAATGTTTCCCTTGGCGGGTGAGAACAGAACTAGAGGACATAATTTAAGGATAAGGGCTAAACCATTTAGGACAGAGATGAGGGGGAATTTCTTCACTCAGAGAGTGGTGAACCTGTGGAACTCATTGCCACAGAGGGCAGTGTACGCCAGCTCATTAAATATATTTAAGAGGGAATTAGATATATTTCTACGGGCAAAAGGGGTTAAGGGTTACGGAGAGAAGGCGGGGACGGGATACTGAATTAAAGGATCAGCCATGATCTCATTAAATGGCGGAGCAGGCACGAAGGGCCGAATGGCCTACTCCTGCTCCTATCTTCTATGTATCTATGTAAGTGACCTGTTCTTATACACAAGCTTGGTTACCACTCAGGAAATGGGATTGTTTGGACACGTCTGTTGACCGCCTCCTGAACTCCTGCTAACTCAGGGAATTTAGTCCATCTGTGACCAGACTATAACCACAAGCCCATCTGGTTATCACACCTGTACGGTCCGTGAGGTTATTATTAGATTCACACCCAGACATTGTGCCTTCACTTGTCTGGCACTTCATCCCATAACACGGGTACAGGGGCTCAGTAATGTTTCATTCATCAGAAAAAGACAAAGTACAACAACATTCTGGTCAGCTTAACAGAATCTCATCATAGTTATGGGGCCATAAATATAAAACTGTTACTATTTAATCCAGTAGTGAATTCAGGAGAAACTTCTTTACCCAGAGAGTGGTAGAATGGGGAACTCACTACCACAGGGAGTAGTTGAGGTGAACAGCACAGATGCATTTAAGGGGAAGCCATATGAGGGATAAGGGAATGGGAAGATGTGTTGATCGGGTTAATTGAAGTAGGGTGGGTGTGGGGCATAAACACTGGCATGGACCAGTTGGGCCAAATGGCCTGTTTCTGTGCTGTACATTCTATGTAACACCATGAACAGTCAATCGAAGAGAATCATCAGCACAACAGTCTTAAAGATTAAACAGCAGTACAAGATTTATAAAACATTCATCCATTCCATGTTCATGTCACCCCAGCTTTCTACAGGGCCCTGAGCTACAGAACAGTGTGAACTCGCTGGTGTCTCAGCAGATTCGAGGACAGAGTGAATCCCTTCCCACACACACAGCAGGTGAATGACCTCTCCCCAGTGTGAACTCGCTGGTGTCCCTTCAGATTCCCGGAGCTTTTAAAGCTCTTCCCACAGTCAGAACATGTAAATGGTCTCTGATCGGAGTGAACTCGCTGGTGTCCCTTCAGATCTGCAGAGGTTTTAAAGCTCTTCCCACAGTCAGAACAGTTAAATGGTCTCTGATCGGAGTGAACTCGCTGGTGTCCCTTCAGATCCCCAGAGGTTTTAAAGCTCTTCCCACAGACAGAACAGTTAAATGGTCTCTCATCAGTGTGAACTTGCTGGTGTTTCACCAGGTGGGCTGACTGAGTGAATCCCTTCCCACACACGGAGCAGGTGAACGGTCTCTCATCAGTGTGAACTTGCTGGTGTTTCAACAGGTTGGATGACTGAGTGAATCCCTTCCCACACACTGAGCAGGTGAATGGCCTCTTCCCAGTGTGAACTCGCTGGTGTCCGTTCAGATTCCTGGAGCTTTTAAAGCTCTTCCCACAGACAGAACATGTAAATGGTCTCTGATCGGAGTGAACTCGCTGGTGTTGCTTCAGATCCCCAGAGGTTTTAAAGCTCTTCCCACAGTCCGAACATTTAAATGGTCTCTCATCAGTGTGAACTCGCTGGTGTAACTTCAGTTCCGCGGAGCTTTTAAAGCTCTTCCCACAGACAGGACATGTAAATGGTCTCTCATCAGTGTGAACTTGCTGGTGTGTCAGTAGGTTGGATGACTGAGTGAATCCCTTCCCACACACGGAGCAGGTTAATGGCTTCTTTCCTGCTCTCTCCAGCTGGTGTCCCTTCAGCTCCTGGGACCTTTTAAAGCTTTTCCCACAGTCGGAATGTTTCACTGGTTTCTCCCCAGTGTGAACTCGCTGGTGTGCCAGCAGATTCGAGGACCAAGTGAATGTCTTCCCACACACGGAGCAGGTGAACAGAATCTCTCCTGCTCTCTCCAGCTGGTGTCTCTTCAGATCCTGGGACCTTTTAAATCTCTTCCCACAGTCAGAACATTTAATCGGTCTCTCATCACTGTGAACAAGCTGGTGTCTCAGGAGGGTGGCAGAATGAGAGAATTGCTTCAAAAACACGGAGCAGGTCAAAGGTCTCACATCGGTGTGGACAAGCTGGTGTCTCAGCAGCACGGAGGGTGCAATTAATCCCTTCCCACACACGGAGTGGGTTAAAGGTCTCTCCCTCGTGTGATCTTGCTGGTGTATCATCGGAGCGGATGGCTGAGTGAATCCCTTCTGGAACACGGGGCCGGTGAACGGGCTCTCCCCAATGTGTAGCCACTGGTGTCGCTTCAGGTGCTTGTAGATCTTGAAGCTCTTCCCACACTCAGAACATTTCAAAGGTCTCTCATCAGTGTGAACTCTCTGATTCACTGGTGTGCCAGCAGATTGGAGGACCGATTGCATCAGGTCCTGAGGAATCCTGTAACTCTGTCAGATCTTGAGTTGATGTTCGGTCTGAGCTTCCTGTCCGTAAAGGCTCAACTTCAAAACCCTGTGAAAGGAGTGTAGAAAGGGGTAAGAGGGAGAATGTGGTCTCAATTTTTTTTATATAATCATTCATAGAAACATAAAAGATAGGAGCAGGAGTCGGCCATTCTGCCCCTTGAGCCTGCTCCGCCATTCAATTGATCCCATTAGCCTTCACGGAATGTGGGCATCGCTGGCAACACCAGCATTTATTGCCCATCTCTAGTTGCCCTTGAGAAGGTGGTGACGAGCCGCCGCCTTGAACCACTGCAGTCTTTGTGGTGAAGGTGCTCCCACAGTGCGGTTACACTTCTTTACAGTGGTTTGGTACAACTGAGGGGCTTGCTAGGCCACTTCAGAGGGCAGTTAAGAGACAACCACATTGCTGTGAGTCTGAAGTCACATCTAAGCCAGTCAGATTAGTGAACCAGATGGGTTTTTAACGATGGATTCATGGTCACCATTACTAGCCTTTTAATTCCAGATTTATTTAATTAACTGAATTTAAGTTCTGCAGCTGCCGTGCTGGGATTACATAGAAACATAGAAGATAGGAGCTGGAGTAGGCCATTTGGCCCCTCGAGCCTGCTCCGCCATTCAATGAGATCATGGCTGATCATCCAAATTCAGTACCCTGTCCCTGCTTTCTCCCCATATCCCTTGATCCCTTTAGCCTTAAAAAATATATCTAAGTCCTTCTTGAATATATTTAATGAATTGTTAAATATATTCAAGAAGGAGTTAGATATAGTTCTCACTTGAACTCACTTCTCCAGATCACTAGTCCAGGCCTCTGAGATAACATAACCACTATGGTACGGTACCTGTACTCATTTCCCCCTTTTCCCAGCCCAGTGGCAGTGAAGCTGATTTTCAGGCCCCAGCTGCTGCACAGGTTGGTTGAAAGGATCAACAGTAATGGCAGCTGCAATCCCCACAAGCCCCCGCGCTCCAGAAAGCGCTCCGGCCGCCGCACTGAGTTGTGGCTGACCCCACGCATGCGCCCCATGGCCCCGCCCTCTCCTGCTCCACAGGCGCCCGGCCCGCACCGCGCATACTCAGCACACACCCTGGGCCCCTGTCAATCATCCTCCCCATGCCTGCGTGCTGGGCCCCTGAGCTCCAGGCTGCCGCGCGGGGCTTTCTTTGTAAAGTCGGTGTTGGTGAAGAGCCGCAATCAGTGAGGGAAAGTGAGTTTTCCCCCAGATCCGATTGAGATCAGAGGAGGGGAGAGAATAAAGGGGAATCCAAACCTGAGAGTCCGCGGATCCGGGCCCCGAGCGGAGCTTCTTCAATTTGGCGGAGGGCACTCGTAAGACAAAGGTCCTCTACCAACCTGCCCCCGCCGCGCAGTGCTGCCCCCCAATTATCAAAATCCACAACAAGGCCTTGGACAACGTGGACCACTTTCCATACCTCGGGAGCCTACTGTCAACAAGGGCAGACATAGACGACAAAGTCCAACACCGCCTTCAGTGTGCCAGTGCAGCCTTCGGTCGCCTGAGGAAGAGAGTGTTTGAAGACCAGGACCTCAAACCCGGCACCAAGCTCATGGTCTACAGAGCAGTAGTGATACCCGCCCTCCTGTATGCCTCAGAGACATGGAACATGTACAGCAGGCACCTCAAAGCAAAAAATAAACCCTTTTCAATTTAATTTAAAGTAAGACAATACTTTAGAAAATATGATTAAATATGAAATAAATATTCACAACCTCCGCCTTTTTACTTCAGACACACCCCTCCTCCAGCATTCATCTGTGTGAAAGGCTCAGAGGGTGCAGAATTCTTAAAGTGCATCCAGGAGAGCTTTTTGAGCCAGCATGTAGAAAGTCCTACAAGAGAGGGGGCGGTACTGGACCTAATCCTGGGGAATGTAGCTGGGAAAGTGGTAGAAGTGTCAGTAGGAGAGCATTTTGGTGACAGTGACCATAATTCGGTGAGATTTAAGGTAGTCATGGAAAAGGACAAAGATGGACCAGAAATAAAGGTTCTAAATGGGGGAAGGCCGATTTTAATATGATAAGGCAGGATCTGGCCAAAGTGGACTGGGATCAGCTACTTGTAGGAAAATCCACATCAGAGCAATGGGAGTCTTTCAGAAAGAAAATAGAGAGAGTACAATGGCAACATGTTCCCGTAAAGGTCAAGGGTGGGACCAACAAGCCCAGGGAACCCTGGATGTCAAGGGACATACAAGAATGGATTAGGAAAAAAAGGGAGGCTTTTGGCAGATACAAAGGACTAAAAACAGTGGAAGCCCTGGAGGAGTATAGAAAGTGCAGGGGGGTACTTAAAAAAGCAATTAGGAGAGCGAAGAGGGGGCATGAAAAATCACTGGCGGGCAAAATAAAGTATAAGTATATTAAGGGCAAAAGGATAACCAGGGAAAGAGTCGGGCCCATTAGGGACCAAAGTGGCAATCTGTGTGTAGAGCCAGAAGATGTGGGTGAGGTTTTAAATGAATATTTTGCATCTGTGTTCACTATGGAGAAGGACGATGTAGGCACAGAAATCAGGCAGGGGGATTGTGATATACTTGAACAAATTAGTATTGAGAGGGAGGAGGTACTAGCGGTTTTAGCGCGCTTAAAAGTGGATAAACCCCCAGGCCCTGACGGGATGTATCCCAGGCTGCTGGGTGAGGCAAGGGAGGAGATTGCAGGGGCTCTGACACACATTTTCAGAACCTCTCTGGCCACAGGGGAGGTGCCAGAGGACTGGAGGACAGCTAACGTAGTACCATTATTCAACAAGGGTAGTAGGGATAAACCAGGGAATTACAGGCCAGTGAGCCGAACATCAGTGGTCGGGAAATTATTGGAAAAAGTTCTGAGGGACAGAATTAGTCTCCACTTGGAGAGGCAAGGATTAATTAAGGATAGTCAGCATAGCTTTGTCAGGGGGAGATCATGTCTAACCAATTTGATTGAATTTTGAGAGGGGGTGACTAGGTGTGTGGATGAAGGTAGTGCAGTTGATGTGGTCTACATGGACTTCAGTAAGGCTTTTGACAAAGTCCCACATGGGAGATTGGTCAAGAAGGTAAGAACCCATGGGATCCAGGGCAATTTGGCACATTGGATCCAAAATTGGCTTAGTGGCAGGAGGTAGAGGGTGATGGCCGAAGGTTGTTTTTGTGACTGGAAGCCTGTGTCCAGTGGTGTACCGCAGGGATTGGTGCTGGGTCCTTTGCTGTTTGTAGTGTACATTAATGATTTAGTTATTAATGTAGGAGGTATGATCAGTAAGTTCGCAGATGACAGGAAAATTGGTGGAGTGGTAAATAGTGAGGAGGGAAGCCTCAGGCTACAGGACGATATAGATGGGTCGGTCAGATGGGCAGAACAGTGGCAAATGGAATTTAACCCTGAAATGTGTGAGGTGATGCACTTTCGGAGGACTAACAAGGCAAGGGAATACACAATGAATGGTAGGACCCTAGGAAGGACAGAGGATCAGAGGGACCTTGGTGTGCATGTACATAGATCCCTGAAGGCAGCAGGACAGGTAGATAAGGTGGTTAAAAAGGCATATGGGATACTTGGTTTCAGTAGCCGAGGCATATAATATAAGAGCAGGGAGGGTATGATGGAGGAGTACAAAATGCTAGTTAGGCCACAGCTGGAATACTGTGTGCAGTTCTGGTAGCCACAATATAGGAAGGATGTGATTACATTGGAGAGGGTGCAGAGGAGATTCACCAGGATGTTACCTGGGCTGGAGCGCTTCAGCTATGAAGAGAGACTGGACAGGCTGGGGCTGTTTTCCTTGGAGCAGAGAAGGCTGAGGGGGGACCTGATTGAGGTGTACAAAATTATGAGGGGCATAGATAGGGTAGATAGAAAGGAACTTTTCCCCTTAGTAGAGGGGTCAATAACCAGGGGGCATAGTTTCAAAGTAAGGGGCAGGAGGTTTAGAGGGGATTTGAGGGAAAACTTTTTCACCCAGAGGGTGGTTGGAATCTGGAACTCACTGCCTGAAAGGGTGGTAGAGGCAGGAACCCTCACAACATTCAAGAAGCATTTAGATGAGCACCTGAAACGCCATAGCATACAAGGCTACGGACCAAATGCTGGAAAATGGGATTAGAATAGACAGGGCTTGATGGCCGGCGCAGACACGATGGGCCGAAGGGCCTCTTTCTGTGCTGTATAACTCTATGGGCTAGATTTTCAGTTGCTTGCGCCAGCAGTTAGCGCCTTAAGAGAAGTGATTTTCGGGCGCTATGCGTGTAGCGCCTGGGCGCAGCGCAGTTTGCGCCCCGCCCCAAATTAAGTTTCCTCCTCCTCCTCCTCCTCCTCCTCCTCGTTTCTCCCCAGACTTTGCATTTGAAAAAAATACATGCACCCTTCCCCTTTAAGAGCTCACCGGCACCAGAGTGTCTGCCGTGCGCTGCGCCCGAGCTCGGGTGTTGCACTCTCCACCGCCGGCTTAGCGCCTAAAGATACTAGTGGAACACCTCTTTTAGCGCTCCACCAACCTCTTAGGGCGAAGCCACTGAATTTCCGGCAACGGGGTGCTACTTTGGGGCGGGCGATAACTTCGGGCGGGCGCTAAGCTTAGCGCCCCAAAACTGTCTATACTGAAAATCTAGCCCTATGACTCTAACTCTGAGCCGAAGTTCCTCGAGCTGCAGACACTTCTGGTCACCACACTTTAGGAAGGATGTGAAGACCCTTGAGAGGGTGCAGAGGAGATTTACCAGAATGGTTCTGGGGATGGGGGATCTTAGCTACAAGGACAGGTTGGAGGAGCTGGATTTGTTTTCATTAGGGCAAAGGAGGTTGAGGGGTGATTTGACAGAGGTGTACAAGATTATGACGGGTTTGGATAGGCTAGACGGTGAAAGGCTGTTCCCACTAGTTGATGGTACAAGGACTAGGGGACACAGATTTAAGGTTTTGGGCAAGAGATACAGGGGGGATGTGAGGAAAAACTTTTTTACACAGCCACTGGTGAGGACCTGGAACTCGCTGCCGACGGAAGTGGTGGAAGCGGAGACACTCAATGTTTTCAAGGGGAGACTGGATAGACACTTGAGGGAAATAAACTTGCAGGGCTACGGGGATAGAGCGGGGGCATGGGACTGACTGGATTGCTCTGCAGAGAGCCGGCACGGACTCGATGGGCCGAATGGCCTCCTTCTGTGCCTCTATGACTCTATGTGGTTGCTGTGGATCACACTGGGGTCCACCAGCTCCCACATGCTACAGCTGCAACACATCACCTGCCCGGCCATCTCTATTGTATTTTATTTAACTAATTAGGTTTTCAAGTTTTGAAATAACCAATTGTCTATTAATAGTTTTCAATCTAGGTAATAACCTTGTTTAATTTATTACATTTAGCTATATGCTTTAGGTCTTTACTGTAACTTCGCCCACAGTCCTAATTAAACCCTAGTTGTTTATATTTTTTCACGTATCAAGCAGCCCCTCTTACCCCCACCTCATCGAATTCGCTCACTCACCCAATTCCCGAGTTAAGTACTCTGTAGAAGCCGTACTCCGTACAACTGGACTCCATGCTACTTACCTCCCAAACATTTCCCCTTCCACACTCAAAAGGCCGATGAATTTCAGGTCCTGATGAATGGAGTGACTCTCGGAGATCTTGATGTGAAGTTTGGTTTGAGTTTCCCCGTCTGTCAATCCTGCCCTTCTCACAGCCGGTGAAAGGAGTTTCCAAAAGCCATCACTGAGAGTCCAGGACAGAAATGGACAACATTCTCCCCCAGCAACAATTCTCTTGTCCTCACCCAATCACGTTCCCTTAGCAACAAGGTATTGAAACTTCTTTTATACATTATAGCAAAATATTACACACAGGTGTCTTCAACCAATCTCGCTCCCCAGCAACAACTCCCCGGTCCTCACAGGATACTAGTTTGGCAACATAAAATGAGATGGAACCTTCCAGAACTTTGGGCACTTTTTAATGGTTAATTACAAAATGGGCAGTTTTGCAGCTACCAATTACTGTAACTCATCAATACTCACAATTCTGATTCATCGACTCTGCATTATAGAATAGTAGAATTACATTAATACATCCAAAGGGCTTCCAGCAAATAGTTTGCAGAAGGCTGCACCACTGAATAAATGTGAAATATTTAGTGTTTCCCACATTCAATAACTGTGAATTTTATTTTGCCTCATTTGAACACATTAATCTGACTGGCTGAAGGGCACTGATGTAATTTGATTGGAGGCCTTCTATCAATTATCTTGCCTACCCTCAATCTGGCAAGAAACTACTTAAAAATGTCGACTATTCCTCAATTCCATTAATGTCAAGCACAATGGTTTTAATGGGAACAGTCACAAACAGTTAATTCCTGCCCCTTGCCCACCACAACAGCACTTAGACATACTATGGGGAATCCTCATGGGACAAAGATGGAAGCTTTGTGAATTTAACACAAAATGAGGGCAGCGAATGTTGTAAAGCCTAAGGGGGAATTACAGTTTGTGTCCCAAGCTGAGCCGCCCCCTCTTAAGCTGAGTTTGTTTTGTCTTGTTTCTTATTTACAAGTTCACTTCTTACAAGACATTCTTTAATTCTTTATGTTGCTGCTTTAAGCTATATAATTTTCACCCTAACAGATATGTACTTGAAGTGCCGTAACCTACAAGGCTGCGGACCAAGTGCTGGAAAGTGGGATTAGGGTGGATAGCTCTTTGTCGGCCGGCACGGACAAGATGGGCCGAATGGCCTCCTTCTGTGCTGTAAATTTCTATGATTCTATGATTCATTGATCATCCCATTCCCAAGCTGACTCTGTGTTAACACCTCAGATGAGCCGTCCCACATAGGGTGACTCCCTCAACCTGTTCTCCCAGTTACAGAACCAGTTTGTGTCTCTCAGGAATGCCCAAGTCTCTGTTGTCTGGGCACCAACTCACTCGTGACCTCACATGTTGCAACAAGTCTGCTGCCTGAGCAGTTTGCAGTGTTATTAGGTCTGTAGGTCTCTTAGCAACCACCTCCCTTATCTAGGCAAAGGCTCATCTCCTGACTTTGGGTGTTATCATTCCAAACTTCAGCACTCTCTGTCTTTTAGCTTCAATCTGTCTGTGTCCACCCAGTGACAACACTGAGCTCCTCCCTCCAACCACTGACACTCGCCCTCTTGCTGAGAAAGAAAGCCTTGCATTTACATAGCGCCTTTCACAACCTCAGGATGTCCCAGAGCGCTTTACAGCCAATGAAGAACTTCTGAAGTGTAGTCACTGTTGTAATGTAGGAAACGCAGCAGCCAATTGGTGTACAGCAAGCTCCCACAAACAGCAATGTGACAATGACCAGATAATCTATTTCAGTGATGTTGATTGAGGGATAAATATTGGCCCCAGGACACCGGGGAGAACTCCCCTGCTCTTCTTCAATGTAGTGCCATGGGATCTTTTACATCCACCTGAAAGAGCAGACGGGGGCCTCGGTTTAACATCTCATCCGAAAGACGGCACCTCGGACAGTGCAGCACTCTCTCAGTACTGGGCGAGGAGGGGCCATGAAATAACACTGGCGAGCAAAATAAAGGAAAATCCTAAGATGTTTTATAAGTATATTAAGGGCAAGAGGATAACCAGGGAAAGGGTAGGGCCCATTAGGGACCAAAGTGGCAATCTGTGTGTAGAGCCAGATGATGTAGGCGGGGTTTTAAATGAATTTTCTGCATCTGTGTTCACTATGGAGAGAGACGATGCAGACATAGAAATCGGGCAAGGGGACTGTGACATACTTGAACATATTAGCATCGAGAGGGAGGAGGTGCTAGCGGTTTTAGCAGGCCAAAAAGTGGATAAATCCCCAGGCCCGGACGAGATGTATCCCAGGCTGCTGTGGGAGGCAAAGGAGGAGATTGCAGGGGCTCTGACACAAATTTTCAGAACCTCTCTGGCCACAGGGGATGTACCAGAGGACTGGAGAACAGCTAATGTAGTACCACTATACAAGAAGGGTAGCAGGGATAAACCAGGGAATTACAGGCCAGTGAGCCTAACATCTGTGGTAGGGAAATTATTGGAAAAAATTCTGAGGGACAAAATTAGTCTCCACTTGGAGAGGCAAGGTTTAATCGGGGATAGTCAGCATGGCTTTGTCAAGGGTAAATCATGTCTGACAAATCTGATTGAATTTTTCAAGGGGGTGACTAGGGGGGTGGATGAGGGAAATGCTGTGGATGTGGTTTACATGGACTTCAGTAAAGCTTTTGACAAAGTCCCGCATAGGAGACTGGTCAAGAAGGTAAGAGCCCATGGGATCCAGGGTGCCTTGGCGCGTTGGATCCTAAACTGGCTGAGTGGCAGGAGGCAGAGGGTGATGGTCGAAGGATGCTTTTGTGACTGGAAGCCTGTGTCCAGTGGGGTACCTCAGGGATCGGTGCTGGGTCCCTTGTTGTTTGTGATCTACATAAATGATTTGGATGAGAATGTAAAAGGTATGATCAGTAGGTTCGCAGATGACACGAAAATTGGTGGGGTGGTAAATTGCGAGGAGGAAAGCCTCAGGTTACAGGATGATATAAACGGGTTGGTCAGATGGGTGGAAAAGTGGCAAATGGAATTTAACCCTGAAAAGTGCGAGGTGATGCATTTTGGACGGACAAATAAGGCAAGGGAATACACAATGAGTGGTAGGACCCTAGGAAGTACAGAGGGTCAGAGGGACCTTGGTGTACATGTACATAGATCTCTGAAGGCAGCGGAACAGGTAGATAAGGTGGTTAAAAAGGCATATGGGATACTTGCCTTCATTAGCCGAGGCATAGAATATAAGAGCAGGGAGGTTATGATGGAGCTGTACAAAACGCTGGTGAGGCCACAGCTGGAGTACTGTGTGCAGTTCTGGTCGCCTCACTATAGGAAGGATGTGATTGCTTTGGAGAGGGTGCAGAGAAGATTCACCAGGATGTTACCTGGGATGGAGCGCCTCAGCTATGAAGAAAGACTAAACAGGCTGGGGTTGTTTTCCTTGGAGCAAAGAAGGCTGAGGGGGAACCTGATTGAGGTGTACAAAATGATGAGGGGCATAGATAGGGTAGATAAAGAGGAACTTTTCCCCTTAGTAGGGGGGTCAATAACAAGGGGGCATAGATTCAGGGTAAGGGGCAGGAGATTTAGAGGGGATTTGAGGAGGAACTTTTTCACCCAGAGGGTGGTTGGAATCTGGAACTCACTGCCTGAAAGGGTGGTAGAGGCAGGAACCCTCACAACATTCAAGAAGCATTTGGATGAGAACTTGAAATGCCATTGCATACAAGGCTATGGACCAAATGCTGGAAAATGGGATTAGACAGGACAGGGATGGATGGGCGGCGCGGACACGATGGGCCGAAGGGCCTCTTTCTGTGCTGTAAAACTCTATGACTCTATGGAGTGTCAACCTAGATTTTTATGCTCAAGTCTCTGGACTGGGACTTGAACCCACGACCTTCGGACTCAGAGGTGAGAGTGCTGCCCACTGAGCTAAAGTGCCTGGAGCTAAGCCAGCTGGGATACTTGACATAGGATTACATCGGATATACGGCACAGAAACAGGCCATTCGGCCCAACCAGTCCATGCCGGCGTTTATGCTCCACTCGAGCCTCCTCCCGTCTTTCCTCATCTAAATCTATCAGCATAACCCTCGATTCCCTTCTCCCTCATATGCTTGTCTAGCCTCCCCTTAAATGCATCGATACTATTCGCTTCAACCACTCCCTGTGGCAGCGAGTTCCACATTCTCACCACTCTCTGGGTAAAGAAGTTTCTTCTGAATTCCCCATTGGATTTCTTGGTGACTATCTTATATTGAGGCCTCTAGTTATGCTCTTCCCCACAAGTGGAAACATTCTCTCTGTATCCACTCTATCAACATTTTTCATAATTTTAAAGACCTCTATTAGGTCACCCCTCAGCCTTCTGTTTTCAAGAGAAAAGAGACCCAGCCTGTTCATCCTTTCCTGATATGTATACCCTCGCATTTCTGGTATCATCCTTGTAAATCTTCTCTGCACCCTCTCCAGTGCCTCTATATCCTTTTTATAATATGGTGACCAGAACTGTACGCAGTACTCCAAGTGTGGTCTAACCAAGGTTCGATACAGGTTTAGCATAACTTCACCACTTTTCAATTCTATCCCTCGAGAAATAAACCCTAGTGCTTGGTTTGCTTTTTTTATGGCCTTGCTAACCTGTGTCGCAACTTTTAGTAATTTCTGTATTTGTACTCCGAGATCCCTTTGTTCCTCTACCCCACCTAGACTCGCACCCTCCAAGTGATGTGACCTCCCCATTCTTCCTACCAAAATATAGTACCTCACATTTATCTGTTCAGCCTTGGTCACTCTGCAAAAACTCTGAAATGTTTCATAATGAAATCAGGGAGTCAAAAAGCTCAGGTGAGGCAGTTTAAAAAGACAGTCTCTGACCAGAGATTGCTGGATGCTGACACTCGGTGCTCACGAGGATAGAATGTCCCATTCCCCAGGCACGGACATCCAGCACCTCGATCACAGCAACAATTCACGAAACACTGGCAATATAACTTGGAGCAGAGACGGTTAAGTGGAGCTGTGATCCAGGTGCTCAAAATTATGAGGGGTTTTGATCGAGCAAACAAGGAGAAGCTGTTGTCACTGGCAGGAGGGTCGGTAACGAGAGGACACAGATTTCAGATCATTGGCAAAAGAATCGAGAGAGGAAATGAGGAGACTTTTTTTTACACAGCGAATTGTGATGATCTGGAATGCACTGCCTGAGTGGGAGGTGGAAGCAGATTCAATAGTAACTTTCAAAAGGGAATTGGATATATACTAAAGGCAGAAATTTGCAGGGCTGTGGGGAAAGAGCAGGGCAGTGGGACTAATTGCATCGCTCTTTCAGAGAGCCGGCACCAGCACGATGGGCCGAAAGGCATCCTACTGTGCTCTATGATTCTATAACATCAGCTTCTCTCTGCTCACTAGTACTGAGAGAACAGGGAATAATCTTTAAATCCAGCCCAGTTATTGGGGGCTCTTAACATTAACAAGCCCCAGTTGCCTGAATTAACATGGTTCAGTCCTGGATGTGATTAAAGGCATCGGAAACAGTGGAATCAAACCACCGCAGTCACAATGTGGACACTCTGGTGTGTCAGCGGGTGGGATACACCAGGGAATCCCTTTCCACACACTGAAGTTGACTCTAATGATCGGGAGTCCCAGGGTTTCAGATACCAGATAATCAAGCTCACAAGAACACAAATTGTCTCTCCAGACTTTATTAAGAGCGCTGCATAACACAGATCGGGTGATAATTCCCTCAATCTGGAGAATAGAAGTACAGTGGATTCGTGCGCGATCTTCTCGAGTCTGTTCCAACTGACAATGGCTTAAGTGGCCTGTTCTTATACACAAGCTTGGTTACCGCTCAGGAAATGGGATTGTTTGGACCCGTCTGTTGACCGCCTCCTGAACTCCTGCTAATTCAGGGAATTTAGTCCATCTGTGACCAGACTATAACCACAAGCCCGTCTGGTTATCACACCTATACGGTCCGTGAGGTTATTATTAGATTCACACCCAGACGTTTTTTTTAATGTTACAGGTTTTATTGGTTGTGATGGTTGCCTTCTAATAGGCATTTGCCTGTGATAGGGAGAAAATCAAAAATAATATTAACAGTCAAACCAAGGGAATCATCAGCACAACAGATTGAAAGATTAAACAATAGTACAAAATTTATAAAACATTCATCCATTCCACATTCATGTCACCCCAGGGCCCTGCGCTACAGAACAGTGTGAACTCGCTGGTGTCTTAGCAGGTCATTGGAGCTTTTAAAGCTCTTCCCACAGTCAGAACATGTAAACGCTCTCTCATCAGTGTGAACAAGCTGGTGTGCCAGCAGGTTGGTGGACTGCAAGAACCCCTTCCCACACACAGAGCAGGGAAACGGCCTCTCCCCAGTGTGAACTTGCTGGTGTCTGGTCAGAGCCCTGGAGCTTTTAAAGCTCTTCCCACAGTCAGAACATGTAAACGGCCTCTCATCAGTGTGAACAAGCTGGTGTATCAGCAGGTTGGATGAATCAGAGAATCCCTTCCCACACACAGAGCAGGGAAATGGCCTCTCCCCAGTGTGAACAAGCTGGTGTGCCAGCAGGTTGGTGGACTGCAGGAATCCCTTTCCACACACGGAGCAGGTGAACGGTCTCTCCCCAGTGTGAACTCGCTGGTGTCTGGTCAAAGCCCTGGAGCTTTTAAAGCGCTTCCCACAGTCAGAACATGTAAACGGTCTCTCATCAGTGTGAACAAGCTGGTGTTGCTTCAGGTCCCCGGAGTATTTGAAGCTCTTCCCACAGTCAGAACATTTAAATGGTTTCTCATCAGTGTGAACAAGCTGGTGTCTCAGCAGGTGGGATGAATAAACAAATCCCTTCCCACACACGGAGCAGGTGAACGGACTGTCCTTGGGGTGACTGCGCCGATGAACATCTGATGTAGACGGGGAACTGAATCCATTCCCACCATCCCCACCTTTACCCGGTTCCCCCCCCCGGTGTGACGGTGCACATGTCTCGCCAGGTCAGGCTGAAGGCGAGTCCACACACGGAACACGTGTGCAGTTGGTCTGCGCTGCGATCGCTGCTCTCTCCTTCCATGTGCAAAGGCCGATGATATTCAGGTCCTGATGAATCCAGCGATTCTGACAGATCTTGAGGTGATGTTTGGTCTGAGCTTCCTGTCTGTAAATGTTCCATTTCTAAAACTCTGTAAAAGGAGTGCAGAAAGGGGTAAGAGGGAGAATGTTGTCTCATGTCACCCTTTCCCAGCCCAGGGGCAGTGAAGCTGATTTTCAGGCCCCAGCTGCTGCACAGGTTGATTGAAAGGATCAACAGTAATGGCGGCTGCAATCCCCACAAGCCCCCGCACTCCAGAAAGTGCTCCGGCCGCCACGCTGAGTTGTGGCTGACCCCGCGCATGCGCCCCATGGCCCCGCCCTCTCCTGCTCCACAGGCACCCGGCCCGCACTGCGCATACTCAGCACACACCCTGGGCCCCTGTCAATCATCCTCCCCCGTGCCTGCGCGCTGGGCCTGAGCTCCAGGCTGCCACGCGGGGCTTTCTTTGTAAAGTCGGTGTTGGTGTAGAGCCGCAATCAGTGAGGGAAATATAGAGACATAGAAGATAGGAGCAGGAGTAGGCCCTTCGGCCCCTCGAACCTGCTCCGCCATTCAATGAGATCATGGCTGATCATCCAAATTCAGTACCCTGTCCCTGCCTTCTCCCCATATCCCTTGATCCCTTTAGCCTTAAGAAATATATCCAACTCCTTCTTGAATATATTTAATGAATTGGCCTCTACTGCCTTCTGTGGTAGAGAATTCCACAAGTTCACCACTCTCTGGTTGAAGAAATTCCTCCTCATCTCTGTCCTAAATACCCCTTTTCCTTAGACAGTGACCCCTGGTTATGGACTCCCCGACCATCGGGAACATCCTTCCTGCATCTTCTCTGCCTAGTCCTGTTAGAATTTTATCAGTTTCAATGAGATCCGCTCTCATTCTTCTAAAGTCCAGCGAGTATAAGCCCAATTGACCCAATCTCTCCTCATATGTCATTCCTGCCATCTCAGGTATCAGCCTGGTGAATCTTCACTGCACTCCCTCCAATGCAAGAACATCCTTCCTCAGATAAGGTACACAAAACTGCACACAATACTCAAGATGTGGTCTCACCAAGGCCCTGTACAACTGCAGCAAGACATCCTTGTTCCTGTACTCAAACCCTCTCACTACGAAGGCCAACATACCATTTGCCTTCTTAACCGCCTGCTGCGCCTGCATGCTTACCTTCAGCGACTGGTGCACAAGGACACCCAGGTCTCGTTGCACTTCCCCTTCTCCCAATCTATTGCCATTCTGATAATAATCTGCCTTCCTATTTTTGACACCAAAGTGGATAACCTCGCATTTATCCACGTTATATTGCATCTGCCATGCTTCTGCCCAATCACCCAACCTGTCCAAATCATACTGGAGTTTCTCAGCATCCTCCTCACAGCACACACGCCCACCCAGCTTTGTGTCATCTGCAAACTTGGAGATATTACATCTAGTTCCCTTTTCTAGATCATTAATATACATTGTGACTAGCTGGGGTCCAAGGACCGATCCCTGCGGTACCCCACTAGTCACTGCCTGCCACTCGGAAAAAGACCCATTTATTCCAACTCCTTGCTTCTGTCTGCCAACCAGTTCTCTATCCAAGTCAATACCTTGCCCCCAATCCCATGTGCCTTAACTTTACACGCTAATCTCTTATGCGGGACCTTATCGAAAGCCTTTTGAAAGTCCAAATACACCACATCCCTTATCTATTTTACCAGTTACATCCTCAAAAAATTCCAGGAGATTAGTCAACCATGATTTACCTTTTGTAAATCCATGTTGACTTCGTCCGATCATGTCACTGTTTTTCAAGTGCTCTGCTATTAAATCTTTTATAATGGACTCTAGCATTTTCCCCACTACTGATGTCAGACTTACCGGTCTATAATTCCCCATTTTCTCTCTTCCACCTTTTTTGAATAGTGGGGTAACATTAGCTACCCTCTAATCCATGGGAACTGTTCCAGAGACTATCAAATTTTGGAAGATGACCAGCAATGCATCTACTATATCGACATCTATCTATCTATCAAAAAAAGCAGTGGCCCCAGCACTGACCCTTGGGGAACACCACTGTCTACAATCCTCCAATTTGAAAAACAGCCATTTACCACAACTCGCTGTTTTCTATCCTTAAGCCAATTCCTTATCCAAGCTGCCACTGACCCGCCTATTCCATGAGCCTCAATTTTGTTAACCAGCCTTCTATGTGGTACTTTGTCAAACACCTTCCTAAAATCCATGTGGACAACATCCATTGCATTCCCTTCATCGATCCTCCCTGTTACTTCATCAAAAAATTCAATTAGATTAGTCTGTCACTTTCATTCTCCTCTACATTGGGGAGACCAAACGCAGATTGGGCGACCGCTTTGCAGATCACCTCCGTTCAGTCGGTAAGGGTGACCCCGAGCTTCCGGTCGCCTGTCACTAATTCTCCGCTCTACTCCCACTCTGACCTCTCTGTCCTCGGCCTCTTACACTGTTCCAATGAAGCTCAATGTAAACTCGAGGAACAGCACCTCCTCTTTCGATCAGGCACTTTACAGCTTTCTGGACTCAACATCGAGTTCAACAATTTCAGACCATAACCTCGGCCCCGATCTCTTTCTTTCATTTTTTGTCTCTCTCACATGGCAGCTGTCATTTCCATTTACACTTCATCTAGTGTCATCTTTTGTTTCTGAACTTGTCCGATTAAGGAAGTGATAGCAGGGCATTTAGAAAATCATAATATCGTCAAGCAGAGTCAGCATGGTTTTATGAAAGGGAAATCATGTTTGACAAATTTGCTGGAGTTCTTTGAGGATGTAACGAGCAGGGTGGATAAAGGGGAACCAGTAGATGTGGTGTATTTGGATTTCCAGAAGGCATTCGATAAGGTGTCACATAAAAGGTTACTGCACAAGATAAGAGCTCACGGGGTTGGGGGTAATATATTAGCATGGATAGAGGATTGGCTAACTAACAGAAAACAGAGAGTCGGGATAAATGGGTCATTTTCAGGTTGGCAAACTGTAACTAGTGGGGTGCCACAGGGATCAGTGCTGGGGCCTCAACTATTTACAATTTATATTAATGACTTGGATGAAGGGACCGAGTGCACTGTAGCCAAATTTGCTAACAATACAAAGATAGGTGGGAAAGTAAGTTGTGAGGAGGACACAGAGTCTGCAAAGGGATATCGATCGGCTAAGTGAGTGGGCAAAAATTTGGCAGATGGCGTATAATGTGGGAAAATGTGAGGTTATCCACTTTGGTAGGAAGAATAGAAAAGCAAATTGTTATTAAATGGAGAGAGACTACAGAACGCTGCGGTACAGAGGGATCTGGGGGTCCTCGTACATGAAACACAAACAGTTAACATGCAGGTACAGCAAGTAATTAGGAAGGGAAATGGAATGTTGGCCTTTATTGTAAGGGGGGATTAAAAGTAGGGAAGTCCTGCTACATCTGTACAGGGCGTTGGTGAGACCACACCGGGAGTACTGCGTACAGTTCTGGTCTCCTTATTTAAGGAGGGATATACTTGCATTGGAGGCAGTTCAGAGAAGGTTCACGAGGTTAATTCCTGGGGTGAAGGGGTTGTCTTATGAGGAAAGGTTGAGCAGGTTGGGCCGATACTCACTGGAGTTTAGAAGAATGAGAGGTGATCTTATTGAAACATAAGATTCTGAGGGGGCTCGACAGGGTGGATGCTGAGAGGATGTTTCCCCTCGTGGGGGAATCTAGAACTCGGGGACATAGTCTCAGAATAAGGGGTCACCCATTTAGAACAGATATGAGGAGGAATTTCTTCTCAGAGGGTCGTGAATCTTTGGAATTCTCTACCCCAGAGAGCTGTGGAGGCGGAGTCACTGAATATATTCAAGGCTGAGACAGACAGATGTTTGAACTACAGGGGGTCGAGGGTCATGGGGAACAGGCAGGAAAGTGGAGGTGAGGCCAAGATCAGATCAGCCATGATCTCATTGAATGGTCCCATCAAACACTCCCAGGGCAGGTACAGCACGGGTTAGACACAGCGTAAAGCTCCCTCTACACGGTCCCATCAAACACTCCCAGGGCAGGTACAGCACGGGTTAGATACAGAGTAAAGCTCCCTCTACACTGTCCCATCAAACACTCCCGGGGCAGGTACAGCACGGGTTAGACACAGAGTAAAGCTCCCTCTACACTGTCCCATCAAACACTCCCAGGGCAGGTACAGCACGGGTTAGATACAGAGTAAAGCTCCCTCTACACTGTCCCATCAAACACTCCCGGGGCAGGTACAGCACGGGTTAGACACAGAGTAAATCTCCCTCTACACTGTCCCATCAAACACTCCCAGGGCAGGTACAGCACGGGTTAGACACAGAGTAAAGCTCCCTCGACACTGTCCCATCCAACACTCCCAGGGCAGGTACAGCACGGGTTAGACACAGAGTAAAGCTTCCTCTACACTGTCCCATCAAACACTCCCAGGGCAGGTACAGCACGGGTTAGATACAGAGTAAAGCTCCCTCTACACTGTCCCATCAAACACTCCCAGGGCAGGTACAGCACGGGTTAGATACAGAGTAAAGTTCCCTCGACACTGTCCCGTCAAACACTCCCAGGGCAGGTACAGCATGGGTTAGACACAGCATAAAGCTCCCTCTACACTGTCCCATCAAACACTCCCAGGGCAGGTACAGCACGGGTTAGATACAGAGTAAAGCTCCCTCTACACTGTCCCATCAAACACTCCCAGGGCAGGTACAGCACGGGTTAGATACAGAGTAAAGTTCCCTCGACACTGTCCCGTCAAACACTCCCAGGGCAGGTACAGCATGGGTTAGATACAGACTAAAGCTCCCTCTACACTGTCCCATCAAACACTCCCAGGGCAGGTACAGCACAGGTTAGATACAGAGTAAAGCTCCCTTTACACTGTCCAATCAAACACTCCCAGGGCAGGTACAGCACGGGTTAGATACAGAGTAAAGCTCCCTCCACACTGTCCCATCAAACACTCCCAGGGCAGGTACAGCACGGGTTAGATACAGAGTAAAGCTCCCTCTACACTGTCCCATCAAACACTCCCAGGGCAGGTACAGCACGGGTTAGACACAGCGTAAAGCTCCCTCTACACGGTCCCATCAAACACTCCCAGGGCAGGTACAGCACGGGTTAGATACAGAGTAAAGCTCCCTCTACACTGTCCCATCAAACACTCCCAGGGCAGGTACAGCACGGGTTAGACACAGCATAAAGCTTCCTCTACACTGTCCCATCAAACACTCCCAGGGCAGGTACAGCACGGGTTAGACACAGAGTAAAGCTTCCTCTACACTGTCCCATCAAACACTCCCAGGGCAGGTACAGCACGGGTTAGATACAGAGTAAAGCTCCCTCTACACTGTCCCATCAAACACTCCCAGGGCAGGTACAGCACGGGTTAGATACAGAGTAAAGCTCCCTCCACACTGTCCCATCAAACACTCCCAGGGCAGGTACAGCACGGGTTAGATACAGAGTAAAGTTCCCTCTACACTGTCCCGTCAAACACTCCCAGGGCAGGTACAGCATGGGTTAGATACAGAGTAAAGCTCCCTCTACACTGTCCCATCAAACACTCCCAGGGCACGTACAGCACAGGTTAGATACAGAGTAAAGCTCCCTTTACACTGTCCAATCAAACACTCCCAGGGCAGGTACAGCACGGGTTAGATACAGAGTAAAGCTCCCTCCACACTGTCCCATCAAACACTCCCAGGGCAGGTACAGCACGGGTTAGATACAGAGTAAAGCTCCCTCTGCACTGTCCCATCAAACACTCCCAGGGCAGGTACAGCACGGGGTTAGATACAGAGTAAAGCTCCCTCTACACTGTCCCATCAAACACTCTCAGGGCAGGTACAGCATGGGTTAGATACAGAGTAAAGCTCCCGCTACACTGTCCCATCAAACACTCCCAGGGCAGGTACGGCGCGGGTTAGACACAGCGTAAAGCACCCTCTGCACTATCCCATCAAACACTCCCAAAGCAGGTGCAGCACGGGTTAGATACAGAGTAAAGCTCCCTCTACACTGTCCCATCAAACACTCCCAGGGCGGCTACAGCACGGGTTAGATACAGGGTAAAGCTCCCACTACACTGTCCCATCAAACACTCCCAGGGCAGGTACAGCACGGGGTTAGATACAGAGTAAAGCTCCCTCTACACTGTCCCAGCAAACAATCCTAGGGCAGTTACAGCACGGGTTCGATACAGAGTAAAGCTCCCTCTGCACTGTCCCATCAAACACTCCCAGGGCAGGTACAGCACGGGTTAGATACAGAGTAAAGCTCCCTCTGTACTGTCCCATCAAACACTCCCAGGGCAGGTACAGCACGGGTTAGATACACAATAAATCTCCCTCTACACGGTCCCATCAAACACTCCCAGGGCAGGTACAGCATGAGTTAGATGCAAAGTAATGCTCCCTCTACACTGTCCCATCAGACACTCCCAGGGCAGGTACAGCACGGGTTAGATACAGAGTAAAGCTCCCTCTACACTGTCCCATCAAACACTCCCAGGGCAGGTACAGCACGGGTTAGATACAGAGTGTCAGACGTGGCTCAGGTGGCAGCACTCTCCCCTCTGAGTCAGAAGGTTATGGGTTGAAGTCCCACTCCAGAGACTCGAGTCTAAAACTCTGTGCTGCCCCTCCAGTGCAGTGCTGAGGGAGTAAAGCCCAGTGCAGAGTAAAGTTCCCTCTGCACTGCTCCACTAACAGGCCTGAGCCCCAAACTCAGAAGAGCGCCCTCTGCTGCATTCCACTTGTCTCAGCAGTGGGAGAAGCGGGTGGCGGAAGTCCCGCCCCTCGGACACTCCGATTGGTTGGAGGACCCGCTGCCATCTCAGTGCTCCGAGCTCCGCCCACTCTCTCCCTATTGGTCGGAGCTCCCGTCAGTCACCCCCGTGGAGTTGATGACGTGCCCCAGTCCGGCTCCCTGCAGAAGACAAGGGGCTGCGGCCGCTCAATCCGCTCCGCTCGGTGCCGGGAGGGCGCTGGGACGGTGCGGTTTGTATTTTCTTTTTATTTATCTCCCCGCCCGCGCTTCTCTCCGCTATATAAAAAAACCCCTGATAAAACTCACTTTCCGCCGGTGACCCCGGGCCTTCCCCAGAATGCGAGGCCCTGCGCAGGCGCGGTAGCGACTCATCCTCGGGAGCGGGGCCCAGCGGCGCATGCGGAGTCGGGGGAGGGGCGGGGCCTGTTCAGAGCCCGCGCTCACCTTGGAGCGGCGCATGCGGAGTAGGGGAGGGGGCGGGGCCTGTTCAGAGCTCACATCCAACAATGAGAACAACAACAACTTGTATTTCTATAGCGCCTTTAACGTAGGAAAACATCCCAAGGCGCTGCACAGGAGTATTGTAAGACATTGAAAAATGTGACCCCGAGCCACAAGGAGAAATTAGGGCAGATGGCCAAAAGCTTGGTCACAGAGGTGGGTTTTAAGGAGCGTCTCGGCAGGAATGATGTATGAGGAGAGATTGGGTCGATTGGGCTTATACATAGTCATAGAGTTATACAGCACGGATAGAGGCCCTTTGGCCCATCGTGTCCGCGCCGGCCATCAAGCCCTGTCTAATCTAATCCCATATTCCAGCATTTGGTCCGTAGCCTTGTATGCTGTGGCATTTCAAGTGCTCATCCAAATGCTTCTTAAATGTTGTGAGGGTTCCTGCCTCCACAACCCTTTCAGGCAGTGAGTTCCAGACTCCAACCACCCTCTGGGTGAAAAAGTTCTTTCTCAAATCCCCTCTAAACCTTCCGCCCTTTACCTTGAATCTATGCCCCCTAGTTATTGACCCCTCTACTAAAGGAAAAAGCTCCTCAGCATCCATCCTATCTATGCCCCTCATAATTTTGTACACCTCAATCATGTCCCCCCTCAGCCTCCTCTGCTCCAAGGAAAACAAACCCAATCTGCCCAGTCTCTCTTCATAGCTGAAGCGCTCCAGCCCTGGTAACATCCTGGTGAACCTCCTCTGCACCCTCTCCAACGCGATCACATCCTTCCTGTAGTGTGGCGACCAGAACTGCACACAGTATTCCAGCTGGAGTTTAGAAGAATGAGAGGGAATCTCATTGAAACTTATAAAATTCTAACAGGACTAGATGCAGGAAGGATGTTCCCGATGGTTGGGGAGTCCAGAACCAGGGGTCACAGTCTAAGGATAAGGGGTAAGCCATTTAGGACAGAGATGAGGAGGAATTTCTTCACCCAGAGAGTGGTTAAACTGTGGAATTCTCTACCACACAAGGCAGTTGAGGCCAGTTCATTAAATATATTCAAGAAGGAGTTAGATATATTTCTTAAGGCTAAAGGGATATGGGGAGAAGACAGGGACAGGGTACTGAATTTGGATGATCAGCCATGATCGCATTGAATGGCGGAGCAGGCTCGAGGGGCCGAATGGCCTACTCCTGCTCCTACCTTCTATGTTTCTAGAACCAGGGGTCACAGTTTTACATCTCCACCTTTCCCAGCCCAGGGGCAGTGAAGCTGATTTTCAGGCCCCAGCTGCTGCACAGGTTGGTTGAAAGGATCAGCAGTAATGGCGGCTGCAATCCCCACAAGCCCCCGCGCTCCAGAAAGCGGTCTGGCCGCCGCGCTGAGTTGTGGCTGACCGCGCATGCGCCCCATGGCCCCGCCCTCTCCTGCTCCACAGGCGCCGGGCCCGCACCGCGCATGCTCAGCACACACCCTGGACCACTGTCAATCATCCTCCCCCGCGCCTGCGCACTGGGCCCGAGCTCCAGGCTGCCGCGCGGGGCTTTCTTTGTAAAGTCGGTGTTGGTGAAGAGCTGCAATCAGTGAGGGAAAGTGAGTTTTCCCCCAGATCCGATTGAGATCAGAGGAGGGGAGAGAATAAAGGGGAATCCAAACCTGAGAGTCCGCGGATCCGGGCCCCGAGCGGAGCTCCTTCAATTTGGCGGAGCGCGCTCCAGGGACACGTGACCCGGGCCCAGGGCTTGATTGACGGGAACTTCTGACCAATAGGGAGCGAGCGGGGTGGGGCTGGAGGAGCGAGCCGGCGCCCCGCGCGCCCACCCCGCTCTTCGCCCAACCAGGCACGTCAAGACGTCGCCGTCGTACAATGATAGACGTGAGCTCTCCACCAATGAGCGAGGGGAGGCTGAGCCTGGAGGACTGACCGAGGTGCGTTGGTCCTCCAACCAATCGCGGCGAAGGAGGAGGCGGGACCTGGAACCGGCTGATTGGACGGATCGGCCCGCCGCCATGTTGTAAAGTGGCTCAGGATCTGTGAGCCCGGAAAAGTTTATTTTTAATGTTCCTTTCACATTTTACAGCTCAAACTAATTTTGTTTTGCAGAAGATACTTTTTATTAAGTAAAAGAAGTTCGCTTTTAAATTGATGAAATAACAAACCCTGTGGAACAAATACTTGTGAGTAAAAATATTTCTTCTCCCTGAATTCATTTTCTTAATATTAATTTTCAGCATTTTTAATTATTAATTTCAAGCACTTTAAGAGAAATATGGGAGTGGTGGGGGTTCTCTTAAAGGGACAGGCGCTCTCTTCTATATGATTTTCATTAAAGTGACCGCGTCCCCGTGGATGACTGATTTTAAAGGGACAGCGTCTCCCTTTTTATTAATGTATATTTAAGAGACTGACATTTAAAGTAGGGCTAATCCCCTGCTCCCCTGAGTGCTTGGTGAGAAATCAGGTGCTGTTTGCTCTCGCCCCCTCACAATTTTCTGCCAAGGGACAGAAAGCAGAGAGTAGTGGTGAACGGTTTCTTTTCAGACTGGAGGGAGGTAAACAGTGATGTTCCCCAGGGGTCGGTATTAGGATCAATGTTCCCTCTTTTTTTGAGGTGCGTGGCCCCTTTAACGGGCTGCACGGCCCATTCAAATTTCCGTGCATGCGCGTTTATTCCATTTATAGGGCGGTGAGCCGGCTGCGCGGGACCTCCAGACCGCTGCGTGGCCGCGCAACTTAACGTGAACATTGATTCGGACCACTGCTTTTTTTGATATATATCAATGACCTGGACTTGGGGATCCAGGGCAAAATTTCAAAATTTACAGATGACATGAAACTCGGAAATGTAGCAAACAATGAGGATAGTAACAGACTTCAGGAGGATGTAGCCAGACTGGTGAAATGGGCAGAAACATGGCAGATTAAATTTAATGTAGAGAAGTGTGAAGTGATTCATTTTGGTAGGAAGAATGAGGAGAGGCAATATAAACTAAATGGTCCAGTTTTAACGAGGGTGCAGGAACAGAGAGGCCTCGGGGTGTATGTACACAAATCTTAGAAGGTGGCAGGACAAGTTGAGAAGGCTGTTAAAAAAGCATACAGGATCCTTGACTTTATTAATAGAGGAATAGAGTACAAAAGCAAGCAGGTTATGCTAAGCCTTTATAAAACACTGGCTAGTCTTCCGCTGGGCACCACACTTTAGGAAGGATGTCAAGGCCTTAGAGAGGGTGCAGAAGAAATTTACTAGAATGGGACCAGGGATGGGGGACTTGAGTTACGTGGAGAGACGGGAGAAGCTGGGGTTGTTCTCCTTAAGCAAAGAAGATTAAGAGGAGATTTGATAGAGTTGTTCAAAATCAGGATGGATTTTGAGAGAGTAAATAAGGAGAAACCGTTTCCAATGGCTGAAGGGACAGAAACCAGATTTAAGGCGATTGGCAAAAGAACCAGAGGTGACATGGGGAAACAGATTTTTACACCAAGTTGTTGTGATCTGGAATGCGCTGCCTGAAAGGGCGGTGGAAGCAGATTCAATATTATAATTCAAAAGAGATTGAGGTAAATACTTGAAGGGAAAACATTTACAGGGCTTTGGGGAAAGAGCAGGGGGAGTGGGATTAATTGGATCGCTCTTTCAAAGAGCCGGCACAGGCACGATGGGCCGAATGGCCTCCTTCAGTGCTGTATCATTCTATGATGCTATTCTACACAGACACACACACATACAGTCAGACAGACACACAGACACAGATACTCACTAAAATACAGTCAGACACACACTCACATTTTTTCTGCATGAACTTTTATTATTAATTTCAAAGACTTTACGAAAAAGGTGGGAGTGGTGGGTGGAGGGCTCTTAAAGGGACAGGGACTCTCCTTTTCAATGTGATTTTCATTAAAGGGACCGAGTCCTTCCTTGCCTGTGGAGGACCAATTTTAAAAGGACAGTGTCTCGAAATCAGGTGCTGTCTGCGTGTGAACCACCTCCTCCCAATTTCCTGCCAAGCGATCCCTGCGGGCACCTCTCCACTCTAGGAGTGGCTCCTAGAATCATACAGCACAGAAGGAGGCCATTCAGCCCATCGTGCCTGTGCCGGCTCTTTGAAAGAGCTCTCCATTTAGTCCCACTCCCCTGCTCTTTCCCCATAGCCCTGAAAATGTTTCCCCTTCAAGTATTTATCCAATTCCCCAGTGAACGTTATTATTGACTCTGCTTCCACCGCCCTTTCAGGCAGCGCATTCCAGATCACAACAACTCGCTGCGTCAATAAAATTCTCCTCACCTCGCCTCTGGTTCTTTTGTCAATGACCTTATATCTGTGTCCTCTGGTTACCGACCCTCCTGCCACTGGAAACAGTTTCTCCTTATAAGCTACAGCTATACAAAGCCCTGGTTAGACCCCAGAGAGTCATAACGGCACAGAAGGAGGCCATTCGGCCCATCCAGTCCGAGCCGGCTCTCTGTAGGGCAATCCAGTCAGTCCCACTCCCCCGCTCTATCCCCGTAGCCCTGCTAATTTATTTCCCTCAAGTGCCTATCCAGTCTCCCCTTGAAAACATTGAGTGTCTCCACTTCCACCACTTCCGTCGGCAGTGAGTTCCAGGTCATCACCACTCGCTGGATAAAAAAGTTTTTCCTCACATCCCCCCTGTATCTCTTGCCCAAAACATTAATTCTGTGTCCCCTAGTCCTTGTACCATCAACTAGTGGGAACAGCCTTTCCCCGTCTAGCCTATCCAAACCTGTCATAATCTTGTACACCTCGATCAAATCAGCCCTCAACCTCCTTTGCTCTAATGAAAACAAATCCAGCTTCTCCAACCTGTCCTTGTAGCTAAGATCCCCCATCCCCAGAACCATTCTGGTAAATCTCCTCTGCACCCTCTCGAGGGCCTTCACATCCTTCCTAAAGTGTGGTGACCAGAACTGGACACAATACTCCAGTTGTGGCCTAACCAGCACTTTATAAAGGTTCAGCATAACTTCTCTACTTTTGTACTCAATACCTCTATTTATGAAGCCCAAGATCCCATATGCTTTGTTAACCACTCTCTCAATATGTCCCGCAACCTTCAGGGACCTACGCACAGGAACTCCCTGGAGCACTGTGTACAGTTCTGGGCACCGCACCTCAGAAAGAATATATTGGCCTTGGAAGGAGTGCAGCACAGATTCACCAGAATGTTACCCGGGCTCCAAGGGTTAGATTATGAGGGAGAGATTACATAAACTAGGCTTGTGTTCCCTGGAATCTAGAAGGTCAAGGAGTGATTGAGGATTTTAGGATTTTGAAAGGAATTGGTAGAGTAGATAGAGAGAAACTTTTTCCGCTGGTGGGGCAGCCGAGGACAAGGGGACATAAGAACATAAGAAATAGGAGCAGGAGTAGGCCAATCGGCCCCTCGAGCCTGCTCCACCATTCAATAAGATCATGGCTGATCTGATCCTAAACTCAAATCTTCTATCCCTCTCCATCCCACCCGAACCCATGTGATCTCCCGGGAGAGGCGAGAAACCAGATAAAAGACCCAATGGCCAATTTGAGAGAAAAAATCTGGGAAATTCCTCTCCGTCCCATCTAGGCGATCGAAACTCTTCCAGGAGATCACTCTGTCCCTGTATTTTCGACAGTACTTACCTTCTGTAAAGGCGATCTCCACCCCAGCCAGGAACAGGAATAAAACCATCTCCTGAAATCTAACACAGAATTAGAACACAAGAAGTAGGAGCAGAACCAGGCTACACGGCCCTTGGGCCCGCTCCACTACCCACAGGGCCATGACCATTCCGAACCTAGACTCATGTCCAATTTCCTGCCCGCTCCCCGTAACCCTTAATTCCCTTTACTTCTAGGAAACCATCTATTTCTGTTTTAAATTTATTTAATGATGTAGCTTCCACAGCTTTCTGGGGCAGCAAATTCCACAAACCTACCCACCCTCTGAGTGAAGAAGTTTCTCCTCATTTCAGTTTTGAAAGAGCAGCCCCTTATTTTAAGATTATGCCTCCTAGTTCTAGTTTCACCCATCATTGGGAACATCCTCACCGCATCCACCCGATCAAGCCCCTTCACAATCTTATATGTTTCAATAAGATCGCCTCTCATTCTTCTGAACTCCAATGAGTAGAGTCCCAATCGACTCAACCTCTCCTCATATGACCACCCCCTCATCCCCGGGATTAACCAAGTGAACCTTCTTTGTACTGACTCGAGAGCAAGTATGTCTTTTCTTAAGTATGGACACCAAAACTGTATGCAGTATTCCAGGTGCGGTCTCACCAATACCTTGTATAACTGCAGCAATACCTCCCTGTTTTTATATTCTATCCCCCTAGCAATAAAAGCCAACATTCCATTGGCCTTCTTGATCACTTGCTGCACCTGCATACTAGCTTTTTGAGTTTCGTGCACCAGGACCCCCAGATCCCTTTGTACTTCAGTACTTTCCAGTTTCTTGCCATTAAGATAATAACTTGCTCTATGATTTTTCCTGCCAAAGTGCATAACCTCACACATTCCAGTATTGTATTCCATCTGCCAAATCTCTGCCCACTTACTTAGCCTGTCTATGTCCCTTTGCAGGTTTTTTATGTCCTCCTCACTCACTACTTTCCCTCCCATCTTTGTATCATCTGCAAACTTTGATATGCTACACTCGGTCCCCTCCTCCAAATCGTTAATATAGATTGTAAAGAGTTGGGGACCCAGCACTGACCCCTGCGGAACACCACTAGTTACTGATGGCCAGTCTGAGAATGAACCATTTATCCCAACTCTCTGCTTTCTGTTAGATAACCAATCCTCTATCCACGCCAGAATATTACCCCCAATCCCGTGATTTTTTATCTTAAGCAATAATCTTTTGTGTGGCACCTTGTCAAATGCCTTTTGGAAGTCTAAATGCACTATGTCCACTGGTTCTCCTTTATCCACCCTGTATGTTACTTCCTCAAAGAACTCAAGCAAATTTCATGAAACCATGCTGAGTTTGTCCTATTAAATTATGTTTATCCAAATGTCCCGTTACTGTCTCCTTAATAATGGACTCTAACATTTTACCAACCACAGATGTTAGGCTAACAGGTCTCTAGTTTCCAGCCTTCTGCCGACTACCCTTTTTAAATAAGGGTGTTACATTAGCAGTTTTCAAGCTGTGGAAGCTACATCATTAAATAAATTTAAAACAGAAATCGACAGTTTCCTAGAAGTAAAGGGAATTAGGGGTTACGGGGAGCGGGCAGGATATCAGACATGAGGCTAGGTTCGGATCGGTCATGGCCCTGTGGGTGGCGGAGTGGGCCCAGGGGCCGTGTAGCCTGGTCCTGCTCCTACTTCTTGTGTTCTAATTCTGTGTTAGATTTCAGGAGATGGTTCTATTCACAGGGATTAGTGGAGACCTCGGGAACAGGCTGCCAACTAGGAGTCCTTCAAGAGTAAATTGGGCCTGTTCCTGGCTGGGGTGGAGATCACCTTTTACAGAAGGTAAGTACTGCAGGAAATACAGGGACAGAGTGATCTCCTGGACGAGTTTCGATCGCCTAGATGGGCCGGAGAGGAATTTCCCAGATTTTTTCTCCCAAATTGGCCATTGGGTTTTTTATCTGGTTTTTCACCTCTCCCGGAAGATCACATGGGTTCGGGTGGGATGGAGAGTGAAAGTAGATTTGAGGTTAGGATCAGATCAGCCATGATCTTATTGAATGGTGGAGCAGGCTCGAGGGGCCGATTGGCCGACTCCTGCTCCTATTTCTTATGTTCTTATGTTTGACTCAGATACACACTGGTCCTGGAGATGGATGCTCCCGCACTCACCCCCTGACCCTCCCGCACTCACCCCCCCGGCCCTCCCGCGCTCGCCCCCCCCGGCCCTCCCGCACTCACCCCCCCGGCCCTCCCGCACTCACCCCCCCCGGCCCTCCCGCACTCACCCCCCCGGCCCTCGCGCACTCACCCCCCCGGCCCTCCCGCACTCACCCCCCCGGCCCTCCCGCACTCACCCCCCCGGCCCTCCCGCGCGCGCCCCCCCGGCCCTCCCGCGCTCGCCCCCCCCGGCCCTCCCGCGCTCACCCCCCCGGCCCTCCCGCACTCACCCCCCCGGCCCTCCCGCGCTCGCCCCCCCCGGCCCTCCCGCACTCACCCCCCCGGCCCTCCCGCGCTCGCCCCCCTCGGCCCTCCCGCACTCACCCCCCCGGCCCTCCCGCGCTCGCCCCCCTCGGCCCTCCCGCACTCACCCCCCCGGCCCTCCCACGCTCGCCCTCCCGCGCTCACCCCCCCGGCCCTCCCGCGCTCACCCCCCCGGCCCTCCCGCACTCACCCCCCCGGCCCTCCCGCGCTCGCCCCCCCCCCGGCCCTCCCGCGCTCGCCCCCCCTGGCCCTCCCGCACTCACCCCCCCGGCCCTCCCACGCTCGCCCTCCCGCACTCACCCCCCCGGCCCTCCCACGCTCGCCCTCCCGCACTCACCCCCCCGGCCCTCCCGCCCTCGCCCCCCCCGGCCCTCCCGCCCTCGCCCCCCCCGGCCCTCCCGCGCTCGCCCCCCCCGGCCCTCCCGCCCTCGCCCCCCCCGGCCCTCCCGCGCTCGGCCCTCCCGCGCTCGCCCCCCCCCGGCCCTCCCGCGCTCGCCCCCCCCCGGCCCTCCCGCCCTCGCCCCCCCCGGCCCTCCCGCGCTCGCCCCCCCCGGCCCTCCCGCGCTCGCCCCCCCCGGCCCTCCCGCGCTCGGCCCTCCCGCGCTCGCCCCCCCCCGGCCCTCCCGCGCTCGCCCCCCCCCGGCCCTCCCGCCCTCGCCCCCCCCGGCCCTCCCGCGCTCGCCCCCCCCGGCCCTCCCGCGCTCGCCCCCCCCGGCCCTCCCACGCTCGCCCCCCCCGGCCCTCCCGCCCTCGCCCCCCCCGGCCCTCCCGCGCTCGCCCCCCCCGGCCCTCCCGCGCTCGCCCCCCCGGCCCTCCCGCCCTCGCCCCCCCGGCCCTCCCGCGCGCGCCCCCCCGGCCCTCCCGCGCTCGCCCCCCCCGGCCCTCCCGCCCTCGCCCCCCCCGGCCCTCCCGCCCTCGCCCCCCCCCGGCCCTCCCGCGCTCGCCCCCCCCGGCCCTCCCGCGCTCGCCCCCCCGGCCCTCCCGCGCTCGCCCCCCCCCGGCCCTCCTGCGCTCGCCCCTCCCGCGCTCGCCCCCCCCCCGGCCCTCCCGCGCTAGCCCCCCCCCCGGCCCTCCCGCGCTCGCACCCCCTGGCCCTCCCGCGCTCGCCCCCCCCGGCCCTCCCGCGCTCGCCCCCCCCCCGGCCCTCCCGCGCTCGCCCCCCCCGGCCCTCCCGCGCTCGCCCCCCCCCCCGGCCCTCCTGCGCTCGCCCCTCCCGCGCTCGCCCCCCCCCGGCCCTCCCACGCTGGCCCCCCCCCGGCCCTCCCGCGCTCGCCCCCCCCGGCCCTCCCGCGCTCGCCCCCCCCGGCCCTCCCGCGCTCGCCCCCCCCCCGGCCCTCCCGCGCTCGCCCCCCCCGGCCCTCCCGCGCTCGCCCCGATGGGGCTCTTCTCAAGTAAACCAAGCAGTGCAATAATACATCCCCAGAATCAAGGCCCTGCTCCTGGGGAAGGTGATCAGGCCCCAGGAACTCTGAGATGAGGAGAAACTTCTTCACTCAGAGCGTGGTAGGTCTGTGGAATTTGCTGCCCCAGAGAGCTGTGGAAGCTACATCATTAAATAAATTTAAAACAGAAATAGACAGTTTCCTAGAAGTAAAGGGAATTAGGGGTTACGGGGAGCGGGCAGGAAATCAGACATGAGGCTAGGTTCGGATCGGTCATGGCCCTGTGGGTGGTGCAGCGGGCCCAGGGGCCGTGTAGCCTGGTCCTGCTCCTACTTCTTGTGTTCTAATTCTGTGTTAGATTTCAGGAGATGGTTTTATTCACAGGGATTAGTGGAGACCTCGGGAACAGGCTGCCAGCTAGGAGTCCTTCAAGAGTAAATTGGGCCTGTTCCTGGCTGGGGTGGAGATCACCTCTTGCAGAAGGTAAGTACTGCAGGAAATACAGGGGCAGAGTGATCTCCTGTACGAGTTTCGATCGCCTAGAGGGGTTGGAGAGGAATTTCCCAGATTTTTTCTCCCAAATTTGTCATTGGGTTTTTTATCTGGTTTTTCGCCTCTCCTGGGAGATCACATGGGTTCGGGTGGGATGGAGAGTGAAAGTAGATTGGAGGTTAGGATCAGATCAGCCATGATCTTATTGAATGGCGGAGCAGGCTCGAGGGGCCGATGGGCCTACTCCTGCTCCTGTTTCTTATGTTCTTATGTAACCAGTACAAGTGAAGCGACTCCTTCTCCCGGAGATTTATTAAGCGTGAATACTCCAAGAGTTGACCAAAAATTAGGTTAGTAATATTAATCAAGGAGTCAATTTCTGCTGTAAGAAGGGATGATACCTTAGCAGGTTCCTCTAATGAGGCCATATGGGTAGAACTTAAACAAAAAGGGGGCAAGCACTTTGCTGGGAATGTACTATAGGCCCCCAAACAGTAAGGGGGAGATAGAGGAACAGATATGTAGGCTAATCCCAGAGAAGTGTAGAAATAATAGGGTAATAATTGTTGGGGATTTCAACTTCCCCAATATTAACTGGGATAGTCAGAGTGTGAAAGGCTTAGAGGGTGTGGAATTCTTAAAGTGCATCCAGGAGAGCTTTTTCAGCCAACATGTAGAAAGTCCTACAAGAGAGGGGGCGGTACTGGACCTAATTCGAGGGAATATAGCAGGGCAAGTGGTAGAAAGGTTAGTAGGAGAGCATTTTGGTGACAGTGACCATAATTCGGTGAGATTTAAAGTAGTTATGGAAAAGGATAAAGATGGACCAGAAATAAAGGTTCTAAATTGGGGGAAGGCCGATTTTAATATGATAAGGCAGGATCTGGCCAAAGTGGACTGGGATCAGCTACTTGTAGGAAAATCCACATCAGAGCAGTGGGAGTCTTTCAGAAAGGAAATAGAGAGAGTACAACGCCAGCATGTTCCCGTAAAGGTCAAGGGTGGGACCAACAAGCCCAGGGAACCCTGGATGTCAAGGGACATACAAGAATGGTTTAGGAAAAAAGGCAGGCTTTTGGCAGATACAAAGGACTAAAAACAGTGGAAGCCCTAGAGGAGTATAGAAAGTGCAGGGGGGTACTTAAAAAAGAAATTAGGAGAACGAAGAGGGGGCATGAAATAACACTGGTGGGCAAAATAAAGGAAAATCCCAAGGTGTTTTATTAGTATATTAAGGTCAAGAGGAAAACCAGGGAAAGAATAGGGCCCATTAGGGACCAAAGTGGCAATTTGTGTGTAGAGCCAGAAGATGTAGGTGAGGTTTTAAATTAATATTTTGCATCTGTGTTCACTATAGAGAAGGACGATGCAGGCATAGAAATCAGGCAGGGGGATTGTGATATACTTGAACAAATTAGTACAGGTAGACTATCCTTTATCCGAAAACCTCGGGACCAGCCGTGTTTCGGTTTTCGGAGAATTTCCGATTTCGGAAGGTGGGTCGGCGGGGGGGCCGGCGGGGGGGTCGGGGCCGGCGGGGGTCCGCGGGGGGGTCGGCGGGGGTCGGGATCGGCGGGGGTCCGCGGGGGGTCGTGCGCACGACTTACGGTGGGGGTCGGCGGGGGTCGGGGCCGGCGGGGGGGTCCGCGGGGGGCCGTGCGCACGACTTACCCTTTATCCGAACTTCCGAAACCGGAACCCTCTAAAAACCGAAGGTTTTTTCGTTCAGCGTAAGTCGTGCGCACGACTTACGCTGAACGAAAAAACCTTCGGGCCTAGAAATTCAGTTGCGTTCGCCAGCCGTTAACGCCATAAGAGGGGTAGATTTCCAGCGCTAGGCACTTTGCGCCCGGGCGCAGGCCGGTCTGCGCCAACGCCCAACTTCAGTTGACATTTAGCGCCGGCGCAAAGTGTTTGCGCCCGCTCAGCTGCGCGCGCAGCTTATGACGTCATTTCGTCATGCAACGCTGTTTGTGCGCCCCAAACCGGAAATTCAGTGGCGCCCGCCCAATGTGGGCGTGGCGCTGTTAAGAACTGTGAAGTGGAACGCAGCAGAGGCCCTACGGGCCTCGGGGAGCGCTAATTAAAGGGCACTTACACTGAACTATAAAGGCCAGCCATTTTGCTGCAATGACTTTAGTGCTTCGGATTTCTGGACAGAGACCAAGGAACAGACCTTACTGATTTGGGACAACAAAGGAGAGGTATTTTTGGCTTCTGGCCAGAGCTTGGAAATTTGACTCTTTGTGATTTCACTGTTTGCAAGTTCATTATGGGGGCTGCATGGGGTTCCAACCCTCAGTTCCAGCATTATGTGCGAAGGGCTCGCAGACGCTGTGTGAGAGGGGCAGCCATGCCTAGACGCAGAGGGGCCATCAGGCGTCGGCAACGTAGGCCTTACCCACTCAGGGAATACCGGCAGCAGGTGTCCTATCTCACCATGACTGCCGCGCATTGTGTTAAGAGGCTGCGCTTCAGAAGGGAGGTGGTTGCAGAGATCTGCCAGCTGCTTCACAGAGATCTGCGTCCACAGCTGATGTGCAGGACGTCTCTGTCGGTGGAAGTGAAGGTCACGGTGGCTCTGAACTTTTATGCAAGCGGCTCCTTCCAAGCCGCTGCTGGGGACATAGCGAACATCTCCCAGTTCGCCGTCCATCACTGCATCCGGCAGGTCACCGATGCCCTTTTCGCAAGGAGACACCAATTCATCTCCTTCCCCATGACCCTAGAGAGGCAGGAGCAGCGTGCAGTCGGATTTGCCAGGATCGCCGACTTCCCCATGGTGCAGGCCGCCATTGACTGCACACATGTGGCTATGCGGGCACCTATCGACAATGCCGAGGATTACCGCAACTGGAAGGGCTACCATTCCCTCAATGTACAGCTGGTGTGTGACCACAGGCAGCGCATCCTAGCTGTCAATGCCCGCTTTCCAGGAAGCAGCCACGATGCATTTATCCTGCGCCAGACTACTGTGGCTGACATGTTCGAGGCACAGCCTCCACCAAGGGGATGGCTTATCGGGGACAAGGGCTACCCTTTGTGCACATGGCTCATGACCCCGCTCCGCGCGCCCAGGACCCCTGCGGAGGAGGCATACAACGAAAGCCATCAAGCCACAAGGAACATCATAGAGCAAACGATTGGCATCCTGAAGCAACGGTTCCGCTGCCTGGATCGATCCGGCGGATCTCTACAGTATTCGCCGGATAGAGTCTCCCAGTTCGTCGTCGTTTGCTGCATGCTGCACAACCTGGCTATCCGCAGGACTCAGGCACTGCCACCTCACGTTGAGCCACCACCTCAGGAGGACGAGCAGGAGGACCATGAGGAGGAGGAGGAGGAGTACCAGCCCAGAAGGGAGCCACAAGGTCCAAGGGCCGTCCACCGGCGGCTTATTGAACGACACTTCTAGGCCCCCTGTCAGGGAATGGCTTGTGGCAATGAATGCAGCCGCTCCGCAAGCCCTCAGCCGGTTAACGCAACAACCACTTGAAACATGACACCTGGACAAGCTGAATAAATAAAAAGCTTTATTTAACAAACTCAGGGCCCTTCCCACATGAAACAGAAAAACAGACAAGACCCCCAAAAAACAGTGAAAAACATATCTCACTCCCACAACCTGGGGAGGAATAACAAAACTTGTCAATCCAATTGGCCTTCATCTTCGGCCTTTCCAAAATAAGCCCCCCCCCCTCCAGAACACAAACACCCCCATATAAAAAAAACAGTTGCCGACACCCTCTACTTGGTGTGCCGAGAGGGCGAGTCCTTGTGCAGGCTTCTCCGGCCCCTGCCCGACCTGTTGCTCCGCCTCAACCTGGGCCCTGTGGGTGTTGGAAGGCTGGGGAAAGGCTCCTGAGGGCCGCAATGCGTAACGGCAGATGCCCTTGGGGGTCGGCCTAGACGAGGTCCGGCCCTGGAGGGTCCGGCTGCTGACTGCTGCAGCTGTGGCTGGGCAGCATCAGTCTCTGCAGCAGCTCGTCGCACCTTGGCTGGGGGAGTGGCAGTGGCGGCTGCAGCAATGGGGGCAAGCTGGCTGATGCCAGGCGCTCGCTGGTCGCCAGAGACATTGGCACTCGGCCGGGCTGGCACTGCAGCAAGCGCAGCAATCTGGTGGAGGCCAGACCGCTGTGCTGCAGCAGGGCGGCGGGTGCCCTGTCGATGCTTCCGTGACACAGCGAGTGTGGCAGAAGTGAGTGCCCGAACTGCCCTGTTCTGTGCCCGCATCAGATCAGCCAGTGTCTGCACGGCACCACTCATGAACTCGCGACTCGCGTCCTGTGCTGCCGCGAGTTGGTCGACACCCCTGGCCTGTGCTGCCGCGAGTTGCTCGACACCCCTGGCCTGTGAGTCCCCGAAAGCGGCCACACTATGAGCCAGGGAGTCAATGGCCTGAGGCAACTGTCCCACAACCCCCATGAACTCGTTGTGGCGCCGCTCGGAGGCTGCGGACATTTCATCAAGGAGGCGCACCTCCTGGGCGAGGACCGTCTCCGGACTGGAGGGCGGACTCTCCATCTGGGGAGAAGGCCGCCGAGCTGCCCGACCCTTCCCGCGTGCCTGGACGCCACTGGGCCCAGCAACTGCCCTTCCCTGCAACACTTCCCCCCTCTGGGGAGAAGGCAGCCGTGCTGCCCGACCCTTCCCGCCTGCCTGGACGCCACTGGGCCCAGGAGCTCCACCCCCCTGCAACACTTCCCCCTGGCTCTCCTCCAGGCAAGACGTGTCCCCTCCATTGCCATCCCCTGGCGCGGATGAGGGTTCCCCCGATGTGCCGCCTTCCTCTTGGTCCTCGTCGTCCTCCTCTTCCGAGGGACTGGCACTCTCAGCTTCATGGACCTCCTCCTCACCAGCTGAAAGCAGGAAGGCACAAGAGTAGCTTTAGAGTGAGGACAGGGCGTCAGCGAGGGAGGCATGAGTGGTGGCATTATGCGCATTGGTCGGACAGTGGCAAAGGATGTAGATCTGAAGCGCAAGGGGAACGAGAGAGGTCCAAACGGTCATGTCCTTACCATTGGGGCCCAGCACAGGGTCGGCATCTCCAATAGCAACGGGGCCAACCACCCGGCCACGCATGAGTCGAGCCACGCGCTCCTCCAGGTCACTGAGCTCCTGGAACTGGCCACGGCCTCCCCCGGTGACATTCCGGCTCTTCATATTCTTGGCCAGCTTGGCCTGCAAGAGAAAGGACGGCCTCTAAGTACAGTGTGTTGCCCTGTTGTTGTCTGCACTGCCTCCCATGGTCGAATAGCATGGCCAGTGTGGTGCCCTGTTGTTGTGTGCACTGCCTCCCATGGTCGAATAGCTTGGCCAGTGTGTCAAGTGCAGAAAGTGCTATTGATGATCATGCCAGTGCCATAGCTGCGGGAGGAGGGATGGCCATTAGGCCTTTGAGGTCCTTTTGCCCATAATGTGAGGTGCACATGCAAGGATGAGGAGGACACTGGAAAGGCTACTCACCCTGACCATCCGAGTGAGGTCGTTGTACTTCTTGCGGCATTGGTCCGCACTCCTGGGGACATCGCTGGTGGATGACACCCTGTGGGCGATTTCCCTCCAGGCTCTCCTGTACTGCCTCCTGGGAGCCTTCTTGCCACTGTCCGGGCACAAGATCTCTCTTCTCTTTTCAAAAGCCTTAAGCAGCACCCTCAAAGCATGCTCTGAGAAGCGCTGCGCTCGTTCACAGGCCTTCTGCATGGCTTCAGGCGCTATTTGGGTCCACCAGCAGTGTTCAGGCCTAGCTGCAGGGCTCCACTATCCAGGGCGTGGCAGCAGACAAAGTCGACCCTTCCCCCTTTAAGAGCTGGCCGGCATCAGGGTGTCTGCTGTCAATCAAAACATGACCGCACCTGCGCTGCGCCCGGCCTCGGCGTTATCAGTCCGCACTGCCGGCTTAGCGCCTAAAGATAGGAGTGCAACGCCAGTTTCAGCGCTCGCCCAAACTCCTTGGCCAAATCTACTGAATTTCGGCGAAGTGGCCTACACTTTCCGGCGGGCGCTAACTTTAGCGCCCGCCCGACTTTAGCGCCCCAGAAGTGGCGCGACTGAATTTCTAGGCCTCGGTTTTTAGAGGGTTTCGGTTTTCGGAAGTTCGGATAAAGGGTAGTCTACCTGTATTGAGAGGGAGGAGGTACTAGCGGTTTTAGCGCGCTTAAAAGTGGATAAATCCCCAGGCCCTGACGGGATGTATCCCAGGCTGCTGGGTGAGGCAAGGGAGGAGATTGCAGGGGCTCTGACACAAATTTTCAGAACGTCTCTGGCCACAGGGGAGGTGCCAGAGGACTGGAGAACAGCTAACGTAGTACCATTATTCAACAAGCGTAGTAGGGATAAACCAGGGAATTACTGGCCAGTGAGCCGAACATCAGTGGTCGGGAAATTATTGAAAAAAAATCTGAGGGACAGAATTAGTCTCCACTTGGAGAGGCAAGGATTAATCAAGGATAGTCAGCATAGCTTTGTCAGGGGGAGATCATGTCTAACCAATTTGATTGAATTTTTCGAGGGGGTGACTAGGTGTGTGGATGAGGGTAGTGCAGTTGATGTGATCTGCATGGACTTCAGTAAGGCTTTTGACAAAGTCCCACATGGGAGACTGGTCAAGAAGGTAAGAGCCCATGGGATCCAGGGCAATTTGGCACATTGGATCCAAAATTGGCTTAGTGGCAGGATGATGGTCGAAGGTTGTTTTTGTGACTGGAAGCCTGTGTCCAGTGGTGTAACGCAGGGATCGGTGCTGGGTCCTTTGCTGTTTGTCGTGTACATTAATGATTTAGATATGAATGTAGGAGGTATGATCAGTAAGTTCGCTGATGACACGAAAATTGGTGGAGTGGTAAATAGCGAGGAGGGAAGCCTCAGGCTACAGGAGAATATAGATGGGTTGGTTAGATGGGCAGAACAGTGGCAAATGGAATTTAACCCTGAAAAGTGTGAGGTGATGCATTTTGGGAGGACTAACAAGGGAATACACAATGAATGGTAAAACCCTAGGAAGGACAGAGGATCAGAGGGATCTTGGTGTGCATGTACATAAATCCCTGAGGGCAGCAGGACAGCTAGATAAGGTGGTTAAGAAGGCATATGGGATACTTATATTCTATGCCTCGGCTAATGAAGGCAAGAGCAGGGAGGTTATGATGGAGCTGTACAAAACGCTAGTTAGGCCACAGCTGGAATACTGTGTGCAGTTCTGGTTGCGACACTATAGGAAGGATGTGATTGCATTGGAGAGGGTGCAGAGAAGATTCACCAGGATGTTACCTGGGCTGGAGCGCTTCAGCTATGAAGAGAGACTGGACAGGCTGGGGTTGTTTTCCTTAGAGCAGAGAAAGCTAAGGGGGGACCTGATTGAGGTGTACAAAATTATGAGGGGCATAGATAGGGTAGATAGTAAGGAACTTTTCCCCTTAGTAGAGGGGTCAATAACCAGGGGCATAGTTTCAAGGTAAGGGGCAGGAGGTTTAGAGGGGATTTGAGGAAAAGCTTTTTCACCCAGAGGGTGGTTGGAATCTGGAACTCACTGCCTGAAAGGGTGGTAGAGGCAGGAACCCTCACAACATTCAAGAAGCATTTAGATGAGCACTTGAAACGCCATAGCATACAAGGCTACGGACCAAATGCTGGAAAATGGGATTAGAATAGACAGGGCTTGATGGCCGGCGCGGGCACGATGGGCCGAAGGACCCCTTTCTGTGCTGTATAACTCTATGACTCTATGGTAGCACTCTTGCCTCTGAGGCATAAGGTTGTGGGTTCAAGTCCCACTCCAGAGACTTGAGCACAAAAATCCAGGCTTACACTCCAGTGCAGCACTGAGGCACTGTCAGAGGTGGCGTCTTTCAGATGAGACATTAAACTGAGGCCCGGTCTGCTCTCTCAGGTGGATGTAAAAGATTCCATGGCACTATTTTGAGAAAGAAAGACTTGCATTTATATAGTGCTTTCATGACCAGCAGAAGTCATGAAGTGCTTTACAGCCAATGAAGTACTTTTGAGGTGTAGTCACTGTTGTAATGTGGGAAAGAGCAGGGGAAATATCCCCGGTGTCCCAGCCAATGTTTATCCCTCAATCAATGTAACAAAAGGATAATAGCAAAATACTGCAGATGCTGGAAATCTGAACTAACAACAGGAAATGCTGGAAACACTCAGCAGGCCAGGCAACATCCGTAGAGAGAGAAACAGAGTTAACAAAAAGATAGATTATCTGGTCATTATCACATTGCTGTTTGTGGGAGCTTGCTGTGCGCTATTTGACTGCCGCATTTCTTACATTACAACAGTGACTACACTTCAAAAGTACTTCATTGGCTGTAAAGCACTTTGGGTCATCCGGTGGTGGTGAAGGCGCTATAGAAATGCAAGTGTTTCTTTCTTCACTGGTCTCACCAGCGACCTCTTCTGGCTGATGGTTGATTGACTGACGATAGTCCGCGCATGCGCACAGGGAGCGGCGGTTTGGACCGAGTCCGGCACAGCGACCCCTCCTGGTCACCAAGGGCAACAACCGCGCATGCCCAGAGGAGACCAACCCCCCTCCCCCACTCGGAGCTGCGCCTGCGCACTCGGATCCTGCCGGACGGAGTCAGTGCGGGGCATTCCGGGGAAAGGCCTTGGTGTCGGGTCCAGAGTCGCGATCGGTGACGCAAAGTGAGTTTTCTCCGCTCCGATTGGGTGGAGAATCGCGCGGGGTGGAGGGGGAGGGGTGGATCGGGAGAGAATAAAGAGAAATAGAAAAACCTGAGAGTCGGCGAGGCCCCGGACCGAGCGGCGTCAGTTGGACGGAGCACGTGATCTCCTCGGGGACACGTGACCCAGCCCAGGGCCTGATTGACGGGAGCTTCCGACCAATAGGGAGTGAGCGGGGCGGGGCTGGAGGATCGAGCCGGCAGCGGGTCCTCCAGCCAATCGGGGAGCCTGAGGGGTGGGCCTAGTGCCGGCTGATTGTCTGATCCGCAGGGCAGCGAGTTTCTCCAGTCCCTTGTTCAGGGCCCGGGGCCCGGGGAGGCTGTGGGCCTTTATTCCCCTCATTGGACACAAGGCTCTTTGGCTCACAACACACTGGCTCAGGTTTTAATAGAGACTTTTTAAATTCATCAATAAAAGCAGATAAACCCCGTGCTTCTGTGGAACAAACTTTCTAATATTTTATAGAATCATAGAATGGTTACAGCACAGAAGGAGGCCATTCGGCCCGTCGAGCCCGTGCCGGCTCTCTGCAAGACCACTTCAGCGAGTCCCACTCCCCGCCCTTTCCCCGTAACCCTGCAATTCTTTTTCATTCAGGTACTTATCCAATTCCCTTTTGAAAGCCGTGATTGAATCTGCCTCCACCACCCTTTCAGGCAGTGCATTCCAGATCCTAACCACTCGCTGCGTAAAAAAGTTTTTCCTCATGTCGCCTTTGGTTCTTCTGCCAATCACCTTAAATCTGTGTCCTCTGGTTCGCGACCCTTCCACCAATGGGAACAGTTTCTCTCTATCTACTCTGTCCAGAACCCTCATCATTTTGAACACCTCTATCAAATCTCCTCTCAACCTTCTCTACTCTAAGGAGAACCACCCCAGCTTCTCCAGTCTATCCACGTAACTGAAGTCCCTCATCCCTGGAACCATTCTTGTAAATCTTTTCTGCACCCTCTCTAAAGCCTTCACATCCTTCCTAAAGTGCGGTGCCCAGAATTGGACACAATACTCCAGTTGAGGCCGAACCACTGTTTTATAAAGGTTCATCATAACCTCCTTGCTTTTGCACTCTATGCCTCTATTCATGAAGCCCAGGTTCCCGTATGCTTTTTTAACTGCTTCCTCAACCTGCCCTGCCACCTTCAATGATTTGTGCACACATGCCCCCAGGTCTCTCTGTTCATGCACCCACTTTAGGATTGTACCCTTTAGTTTATATTGCCTCTCCTCATTCTTCCTACCAAAATATATCAGTTCGCACTTTTCCGCCCATTCCACCAGCATGTCTATGTCCTCTTGAAGTCTATCACTATCCTCCTCACTGTTCACTTTACTTCCAAGTTTTGTGTCATCTGCATATTTTGAAACTGTGCCCTGTACACCCAAGTCAAAGTCATTAATATATATCAAGAAAAGCAGTGGTCCGAGTACCGACCCCTGGGGAACACCACTGTGTACCTTCCTGCAGTCTGAAAAACAACCGTTCACCACTACTCACTGTTTCCTGTCACTTTGCCAATTTCGTATCCATGCTGCCACTGTCCCAATTATTCCATGGGCTTCAACTTTGCTGGTAAGCCTAGTATGTGGCTCTTTGCCGAACGCCTTTTGGAAATCCATGTACACCACGTTAACCACATTGCCCTCATCAACCCTCTGTTACCTCATCAAAAAACTCAATCAGAATCAGAGCGGCCAGGCCCCAGCACCAGGAAACCCAGGGTGCAGCGCCTCCCCCATCCGAGCTGCCGCTTCCCGGTTTCTGCAGCCGGTTCCACCAAGTCCGACTCGGGACAAAGGACAGGAGCCAGGCTCCCAGAATGGCCCGTGGCCCCGGAGAGCATGTGCACTCTCAGCGGGGAAATCAGCGCGTTGGATAGAGCGGTTTCTGGGGCGCGGTGATTGTGGGTGCTGCGGCCACCATTAGTCAACAGCTGTGGGGAAGAGTTTTATTGCAGGTGATGGAAGGTAGGTCCCTGGCCGCCTGTGTAGGTCTTTTTGTTGCTTCAGTTTGAGCTGGAGTGGAGATGGAGGAGAAGCTGCTGGGTTTAACCCCCAGTACTTCTGAGCCCAGGGGGACCCAACAGTTTCCAATGTGTGACAGTCAAGGGAGGTGGATTCTGGGGGAGATTAGGTTGTTACACAGACACTGTCCCTACAATGTAAAAGAATATTGTTTTAGGAATAAGTATTTCTGTAGAGGCTTTTAATCCATTTTACATATACAGATTTGTTTTAATTCATTCTTGGGATGTGGGCGTCGCTCGCAAGACCAGAATATGTTGCCAATCCCCATCTTCCCATTGAGAAGGTGATTGTGGGCCGCCTTCTTGAACCGCTGCAGTCCGTGTGGTGAAGGTACTCCCACAATGCTGTTGTGTAAGGAGTTCCAGGATTTTCACCCAGTGATGATGCAGCAACAGCGATATATGTCCAAGTCAGGATGGTGTGTGACTGGGAGAACTTGGAGGTGATGGTGCTCCCATGCACCTTCTGCATTTCTCCTCCTAGGTGCTGGAGGTTGCGGGTTTTGGAGGTTTTGTCAAAGTTCTGGTCGAGTTGCAGATGTATAAAGTCCATCTCCTTCGCCCCCTCCCACTCCCACCTCTCTCTCTCTCTCTCCTCCCATAGAGACCAGAGGCCCAGACCAGGTGGCAGATTCCCTTCACTGAAGGACATTAGTGAACCAGTGGGATTTTATGACAATCCGGCAGCTTTCATGGTCACTTTTTTTCTAGTGCCGGCCCCACAAACAACCAGATTCATTGAGCTCAATTTCACAACCTGCCTCTTTAGTGGGTTCTCTCTCACGCTCCATTTTAAATTCATTTTACAGGGTATTAGAAGGGGAGGATTTGCAGACAGGAAACTCAAACCAAACATCACGTCAAGATCTGACAGTCACTCGATTCATCAGGAACTGAATATCATCGGCCTTTGAATATGGAAGCAAAAAGCACCGTTCACATCGGGGAGAGGCCGTTCACCTGCTCCGAGTGTGGGAAGGGATTCACTAATTCATCCCGCCTGCTGAGACACCAGCGAGTTCACACTGATGAGAGACCTTTTAACTGCTCGGACTGTGAGAAGTGCTTTAAAAGTTCCGGGGCACTGATACACCATCAACGTGTTCACACTGGGGAGAGACCGTTCAGGTGCTCGCACTGCGGGACTGGGTTTGGGCAGTCATCTGACCTCACTGTACACCAGCGAGTTCACACTGGGGAGAGGCCGTTCACCTGCTCCGTGTGTGGGAAGGGATTCACTCGCTCATCCCACCTGCTGACACACCAGCGAGTTCACACTGGGGAGAGGCCATTCACCTGCTCCGTGTGTGGGAAGGGATTCGCTCGTTCATCCACCCTGCTGATACACCAGCGAGTTCACACTGATGAGAGACCTTTTAAATGCTCGGACTGTGGGAAGTGCTATAAAGTGTCCGGGGAACTGATACGCCATCAACGTGTTCACACTGATGAGAGACCGTTCAGGTGCTCTCACTGCGGGACTGGGTTCAGGCGATCATCTGACCTCACTGTACACCTGTGCACTCACACTGGGGAGAGGCCGTTCACCTGCTCTCACTGCGGGACTGGGTTTAGGCAGTCATCTGAGCTCACTATACACCAGCGCACTCACACTGGGGAGCGGCCGTTCACCTGCTCCGTGTGTGGGAAGGGATTCACTTGCTCATCCCACCTGCTGACACACCAGCGCACTCACACTGTGGAGAGGCCGTTCACCTGCTCTGAGTGTGGGAAGGGATTCACTGAGTCATCCCACCTGCTGACACACCAGCGAGTTCACACTGGGGAGAGGCCGTTCACCTGCCCTGAGTGTGGGAAGGGATTCACTCAGTCATCCCACCTGCTGAGACACCAGCGAGTTCACACTGGGGAGAGGCCGTTCACCTGCCCTGAGTGTGGGAAGGGATTCACTCAGTCATCCAACCTACTGACACACCAGCGAGTTCACAAGTGACTGCAGGGATTGGATTCTGTTGTTGCTGCTGTTAATCACATCCAGGACTGAACCATGTTCATTCTGACAGGTGGGGATTGTTTCTGCTGATGTTAATAAGTCCGGGAACTGGGCTGGAGTTTAATATTCTGGATAGATGTCAAATAAATCAGCTTTGTGTTAAACACATTGTTGCAGATTTTCTTCTTTCCCACCTCAGTGTTTAGCATCACCTGGCTGGAGCTCAGAAAGGACAATCTGGGGGAGGATCATACGGTGGGAACAGAACTCCAGCCTGGACACAGTCCTTCAGGGCCACACTGAGAGGGGCAAACGGCACTTTGGTCTTTCTCGTCTCTCTTCACTGACAGCAAAGTTGCCGTGCGGGTTAATCTCGAGGCGTGTGAGAAATGTGTCCCAGCTGCTCTCTGCCATGGTTTAGAGCTCCTAGACACGGAACTGGAGGCTCCTTTACGAATGTAGCCCAGTGCTTTTTATTTAATGGCCTTATTAACCTGTGTTGCTACTTTTAGTGATTTGTGTATCTGTATCCCTGGATCCCTCTGCTCCTCCAGCCCATTTAGACTATTAGGGGGAAATTCGGTGGCGCCCCCTTTGGGTCGCTAACGTCACCGGGGCTAATTTTAGCGCCCTGAAAAAGTTAGCGCCCCTGCGCATTAAATTCAGTGGTAGCGCCCCAGGCAGGAGGCGGGGTGGTAATGGAAGCGCGCCCTTCCCTCTTGAGGTGCTACCAGTGAATTTCACGGTGCTTTGTGTAACGTCGCCATACCCGTCGGCACATAGCACCGTGTCATAGCAGACCTCCCTCCCTGATTAAAGGGGAGGGGCATGGCACTGCGCACACCGGGGCCCTGCTGGGCCACTGGGGAACGGGGTGTTGGATCAAGAGTAGCGCCGGGCTGAGAGATCGTGGCCGGCACCCCGAAGAATAAAGGGGAAACATAGAAGATAGGAGCAGGAGTAGGCCATTCGGCCCTTCGCGCCTGCTCCGCCATTCAATGAGATCATGGCTGATCATCCAAATTCAGTACCCTGTCCCTGCCTTCTCCCCATATCCCTTGATCCCTTTAGCCTTAAGAAATATATCCAACTCTTTTTGAATATATTTAATGAACTGGCCTCCACCGCCCTCTGTGGCAGAGAATTCCACAGGTTCACCACTCTCTGGGTGAAGAAATTCCTCCGGATTTCAGTCCTAAATGGCTTACCCCTTATCCTTAGACTATGACCCCTGGTTCTGGACTCCCCGGCCATCATAAAAATCCTTCCTGCATCTAGTCTGTCCAGACCTGACAGAATTTTATAAGTTTCGATGAGATCCCCTCTCAATCTTCTAAACTACAGTGAGTATAATCCCAATCGACACAATCTCTCCTCATACGTCATTCCTGCCATCCCAGGTATCAGCCTGGTGAATCTTCGCTGCACTCCTTCCATGGCAAGAACGTCCTTCCTCAGGTAAGGCGACCAAAACTGCACACAATACTCAAGGTGCGGTCTCACCAAGGCCCTGTACAACTGTAGCAAGACATCCTTATTCCTGTACTCCAACCCTCTTGCTACGAAGGCCAACATACCATTTGCCTTCTTAACTGCCTGCTGCACCTGCATGCTTACCTTCAGCGACTGGTGCACAAGAACACCCAGGTCTCTTTGCACTTCCCCTTCTCCCAATCTATTGCCATTCAAATAATAATCTGCCTTCCTGTTTTTGCCACCAAAGTGGATAACCTCACATTTATCCACATTATAGTGCATTTGCCATGTTTCTGCCCAATCACCCAATCTGTCCAAATCGTACTGGAGTTTCACGACATCCTCCTCACAGCTTACCCTCCCACTCAGCTTTGTGTCATCTGCAAATTTGGAGATATTACATCCAATTCCCCCATCCAGATCATTAATACATATTGTGAATAGCTGGGGTCCTAGGACCGATCCTTGCGGCACCCCACTAGTCACTGCCTGCCACTCGGAAAATGACCCGTTTATTCCAACTCTTTGCTTTCTGTCCGCCAACCAGTTCTCTATCCAGGTCAATACCTTGCCCCCAATCCCATGTGCCTCAAATTTGTACGCTAATCTCTTATGTGGGACCTTATCGAAAGCCTTCTGAAAGTCCAAATACACCACATCCACTGGTTCTCCCTTATCTATTTTACCAGTTACATCCTCAAAAAATTCCAGTAGATTAGTCAAGCACGATTTACCTTTTGTAAATCCATGTTGACTTTGTCCGATCCTGTCACTGCTTTCCAAGTGCTCTGCTATTACATCTTTTATAATAATAGATTCTAGCATTTTCCCCACTACCGATGTCAGGCTTACCGGTCTATAATTCCCCGCTTTTTCTCTACCACCTTTTTTGAATAGTGGGGTAACATTAGCTACCCTCCAACCCATGGGTACTGTTCCAGAGTCTATCGAGTTCTGGAAGATGACCAGCAATGCATCTACTATTTCTAGGTCCACTTCCTTAAGTACCCTGGGATGTAGATTATCAGGCCCTGGGGATTTATCTGCTTTCAGTCCCATCAATTTTCCTAACTCCATTTCCCTACAAATACTGATTTCTTTCAGTTCCACCCTTTCATCAGGCCCTATGTCCCCCGGCATCTCTGGGAGGTTATTTGTGTCCTCCTTTGTGAAGACAGAACCAAAGTATGAATTTAGTTGGTCTGCCATTTCTTTGTTTCCCATTATAAATTCCCCTGATTCTGACTGTAAGGGACCTACGCTTGACTTCACCAATCTTTTTCTCTTCACATGTCTATTAAAGCTTTTACAGTCAGTTTTTATGTTCCCTGATAGCTTACTCTCATATTCTATTTTCCCTTTCTTAATTAATCCCTTTGTCCTCCTTTGTTGAATCCTAAATTGCTCCCAATCCTCAGGATTATTGCTTTTTCTGGCCAATTTATATGTCGTCTCCTTGGATCTTATGCTATCCCTAATTTCCCTTGTTAGCCACGGTTGAGTCACCTTTTTTGTTTTATTTTTATGCCAAACTGGGATGAACAAATTCTGTAGCTCATCCATTTGGTCTTTGAATGTTTGCCATTGCCTATCCACCGTCAACCCTTTGAGTGCCATTCCCCAATCAATCCTACCCAACTCGCTCCTCAGACCATCGTAGTTTCCTTTATTTAAATTGAGGACCCTAGTCTCTGAGTCAACTACTTCATTCTCTATCTTAATGAAGAATTCAATCATATTATGATCGCTCAGACCCAAGGGGCCTCGTACAAAATAAAAAGTTGCCGCCCAACACCTGCCCTTTAAGTGGCGTCGCCATGGTTGCAGGAACGACCCCTGACCCTGTCAGACATATCGTCCAGCGATAGGTCAGAGGTCGCAACCCTAGGTTGCAGCCGGGGTGCTGCACATGGTGATGACGTCATTGCCGGCGGTGCAGTGCCATGGGGCGTTACCGGCTACCGCCACCGCTAACCTCCCACTGAATATCACAGGAGGCACAAAGCAACCCAATTTCACCCCCTTGTCCAAGTAGTGAGTGGCCTCCTTATTCTTCCCACCAAAACACACCACCTCACACTGACCTATAGTGAAATTCATTAACACACCACCTCACACTGATCTACAGTGAAATTCATTTGCCAATTACATGCTCATTCTGAAATTTATTAATGTCTTCTTGCATTTTGTCTTCCTCAGTATTAACTCTACCTCCCAATTTGGTGTCATCGACAAACTTTGAAATTGTTCTTCTGATTCCCGAGTCCAAATCGTTTATGAACAACAGTGATCCCAGCACCGATCCCTGTGGAACTCCACTTCCCACCTTTTGCCAGTCTGAGTAGCTGCTCCCAACCCCATCTCTCTGTTTTCTGTTTTGTGACCAGCTTGCTATATCAATAAACAGTATGTAAGACCGACAAGATGACCAAGGTCAGGCTGTGTGGAGTGAAGGGCCCGGCAGCAGAATGGATGGAAAGCTGGCTACAAAACAGAAATCAGAGGGTTGGAGTTAAGGGAAGTTTGTTGCGATCTTTCCATCCATTCTGCTGCCTGGCCCTTGACTCCACATGGCCTGACCGTGTTCATCTTGTGGACCGTACATACTGCAGACACAGCGCACCAGTGGTGGATATTGAGTCCTGTGGCAGGGGCGTCCCTGACAGGGTTACAGACCCTTCAGCCACTGGAGCAACATGGAGGCTCTTGTTCGGGGCCTGAGGCCCACCCTGGGTGTTTGTAAAGCGGATAATGTTGAGTGTTTTAATAATGGGGCTCGGGGCCTACCTGCAGTTTATTAACCTCCCGACCCCGCTCCCGCCGACCAGCAGCTCCGCCCGGCGACCGCGCGGGGCTTTCTTTGTAAAGTCGGTGAGACACGTGACCCAGGCCCAGGGCCTGATTGACAGGAGCTTCTGACCAATAGGGAGCGAGCGGGGTGGGGCTGGAGGAGCAAGCCGGCAGCGGGTCCTCCAACCAATCGGGGAGCCTGAGGGGCGGGACTTGCGCCGGCTGATTGTCTGATCCACAGGGCAGCGAGTTTCTCCAGTCCCTTGTTCAGGGCCCGGGGCCAGGGGAGGCTGTGGGCCTTTATTCCCCTCATTGGACACAAGGCTCTTTGGCTCACAACACACGGGCCCAGATTGCAATACAGACTTTTTAAATTCATCAATAAAAGCAGATAAACCTCGTGCTTCTGTGGCACAAACTTTCTAATATTTGGGAGTAAAAGTACAAGTTTTTGTCCCTCTGGGGAATTTGTTATTAGTTTCAGGAAACAACAACCACTTGTATTTATAAAGCGCCTTTAATGTAGTAAAACATCCCAAGGCTCTTCACAGGAGCGTTAGAAAACAAAATTTGACACCGAGCCACATAAAGCGATATTCGGGCAGATGACCAAAAGCTTGGTCAAAGAAGTAGGTTTTAAGGAGCATCTTAAAGAAGGAGAGAGACAGGTAGAGAGATGGAGAGGTTTAGGGAAGGAATTCCAGAGCTTAGGGCCCAGGCAGCTGAAGGCACGGCCACCAATGGTGGAGCGGTTAAAATCGGGGAGGCTCAAGAGGCCGGAATTAGAGGAGCGCAAATATCTCGGAAAGTTGTGGGGCTGGAGGAGATTCCAGAGATAGGGAGGGGCGGGGCCACGGAGGGATTTGAAAACAAGGATGAGAATTTTAAGGATGAGACACTTGAGGAAAAGCAGGGAGTGGGGGAGGGTCAAGCCCTTATGGGACAGGGTCGCTAATTCTGTTGTGCGACAGTTACTGGGACAGACTGTATCTCCCCTCTCCTCCACACAGGGATTTGTGGTAGTTAAAGGGACAGTAATTCTCCTTGTTTTGCGAGATTGTAATTAAAGGGACACTACTTTGAGATGGCTGCGAACTTTTAGTGTCGCCAGCCTTTCTAAAACATCTTCCTTTTTTGAGGATCTGTGTGAACAGGCTGGTGACTCAGCAGGTGGGATGAACTCTGAAACCTCTTTGCACAGTCAGATCATTTAAAGGGTCTCTCATCGGTTCTGGGGCAGGAGGGATCTGGTTAACAGTGATCACAATATCATTAGGTTTAAAGTAGTTATGGAAAGGGACAAAATAAAATCAACGGTGAAAATACCCAGCTGGAAGAGAGCCAGTTTCAGTGATTTGAGAAGGGATCGAGCACAGGTGGACTGGAAACAAAGATTGTCCAGGAAAACAGTGAATGACCAATGGCAGGCCTTCAAGGCTGAGATAGTTCGGGTACAAACCAAGCATATTCCCATAAGGAGGAAAGATGGGCCATCCAAAGCTAGAGCTCCCGATGACAAAGGACATCGAGGTTAGAATAAAACAGAAAAAGGTTTACGACAAATGTCAGGTACAGAATACAGTCAAAAACCAGGCAGAATACAGAGAGTGCGGGGGAAATTGAAACAGGATATAAGAAGGGCAAAGAGAGAATATGAGAAAAGATTAGGGGGTAACATAAAAGGGAAAAAATCTTCTATAAACATATGAAAAGTAAAAGGATAGTTAAAGGAATGGTGGGACCAATTAGCGACCAAATAGGATCTCATCATAAGAACATAAGAAATAGGAGCAGGAGTCGGCCATTTGGCCCCTCGAGCCTGCTCCGCCATTCAATGAGATCATGGCTGATCTGATCTTGGGTTCAGCTCCATTTCCCTGCCCGCTCCCCATAACCCATCACTCCCTTATCGTTCAAAAATCTGTCTATCTCCACCTTAAATGTATTTAATGACCCAGCCTCCACAGCTCTCTGGGGCAGAGAATCCCACAGATTTACGACCCTCGGAGAGAAGAAATTCCTCCTCATCTCAGTTCTAAAAGGGCGACCCTTTATTCTGAAACTATGCCCCCGAGTTCTAGATTTCCCCACGAGGGGAAACATCCTCTCTGCATCTACCTTGTCGAGCCCCCTCAGTATCTTATATGTTTCAATAAGATCACCTCTCAGTCTTCTAAATTCCAGTGAGTACAGGCCCAACCTGCTCAACCTTTCTTCATAAGTCAACCCCTTCATCTCTGGAATTAACCGAGTGAACCTTCTCTGAACTGCCTCCAATGCAAGTATATCCCTCCTTAAATAAGGAGACCAAAACTGTACGCAGTACTCCAGGTGTGGTCTCACCAATACCCTGTACAGTTGTAGCAGGATTTCCCTGCTTTTATACTCCAGCCCCCTTGCAATAAATGCCAACATTTCATTTGCCTTCCTGATTACTTGCTGTACCTGCATGATAACTTTTTGTGTTTCATGAACAAGGACCCCCAGGTCACTCTCTACCGCAGAATTTTGTAATCTCTCTCCATTTAAATAATAATTTGCTTTTTTATTTTTCTTACAGTTTGCCAACCTGAAAATACATAGAAACATAGAAGATAGGAGCAGGAGTCGGCCATTCGGCCCCTCGAGCCTGCTCCACCATTCAATGAGATCATGGCTGATCATCCAAACTCAGTACCCTGTCCCTGCCTTCTCCCCATATCCCTTGATCCCTTTAGCCTTAAGAAATATATCCAACTCCTTCTTGAATATATTTAATGAATTGGCCTCCACTGCCTTCTGTGGTAGAGAATTCCACAGGTTCACCACTCTCTGGGTGAAGAAATTCCTCCTCATCTCTGTCCTAAATGGCTTACCCCCTATCCTTAGACTATGACCCCTGGTTCTGGACTCCCCGGCCATCGGGAACATCCGTCCTGCATTTGACCCATTTATCCTAACTCTCTGTTTTCTGTTAGTTAGCCAATCCTCTATCCATGCTAATATATTACCCTCAACCCCATGAGCTCTTATCGTGTGCAGTAACCTTTTATGTGGCACCTTATCGAATGCCCTCTGGAAATCCAAATGCACCACATCCGCTGGTTCCCCTTTATCCACCTTGCTCGTTACATCCTCAAAGAACTCCAGCAAATTTGTCAACATGATTTCCCTTTCATAAAACCATGCTGACTCTGCTTGACTGTATTATGATCATACGGAGGGAGAGGGTGTGGCTGAGGTACTGAATGAGTACTTTGCATCTGTCTCCACAAAAGAAGAGGATGAAGTTAATGTCGCAGTAGAGGAGGGGGGAGTAGAGAAATTGGATAAAAATGGATAGAAAGGAGGTGCTAAATAGGTTGTCATCACTCGAGGTTAACAAGTCACCCGGTCCAGATGCGATGCATCCTAGATTGCTGAGGGAAGCTAGGGTGGAAATAGCAGAAGCTCTGACCACAATCTTTCAATCTCCCTCAGATATAGGGGAGTGGTGCCAGAGGACTGGAGGATTGCAAATGTTACACCCCTGTTTAAAAAAGGGGAGCGGGATAAACCTGGTAACTACAGGCCAATCAGTCTAATGTCAGTGGTGGGTGAACGACTGGAGACCATTGTCAAGGACAAAATTAATTCTCACTTGGAGAAGCATGGGTTAATAAGGGGCAGCCAGTGGATTTGTTAAAGGTAAATCATGTCTGACTAAACTGTTTGAGTTCTTTGATGAAGTAACAGAGGGTTACATAAGAACATAAGAAATAGGAGCAGGAGTAGGCCAATCGGCCCCTTGAGCCTGCTCCACCATTCAATAAGATCATGGCTGATCTGATCCTAACCTCAAATCTTCTATCACTCTGCATCCACCCGAACCCATGTGATCTCCCGGGAGAGGCGAAAAACCAGATAAAGACCCAATGGCCAATTAGGGAGAAAAAAATCTGGGAAATTCCTCTCCGACCCATCTAGGCGGTCGAAATTCTTCCAGGAGATCACTCTGTCCCTATATTTTCCACAGTACTTACCTTCTGTAAAGGCGATCTCCACCCCAGCCAGGAACAGGAATAAAACCATCTCCTGAAATCTAACACAGAATTAGAACACAAGAAGTAGGAGCAGAACCAGGCTACACGGCCCCTGGGCCCGCTCCGCTACCCACAGGACCATGACCATTCCGAACCTAGACTCATGTCCAATTTCCTGCCCGCTCCCCGTAACCCTTAATTCCCTTTACTTCTAGGAAACTAACTATTTCTGTTTTAAATTTATTTAATGATGTAGCTTCCACAGGTTTCTGGGGCAGAACATTCCACAAACCTACCACCCTCTGAGTGAAGAAGTTTCTCCTCATCTCAGTTTTGAAAGAGCAGCCCCTTATTTTAAGATTATGCCCCCTAGTTCTAGTTTCACCCTTCATTGGGAACATCCTCACCGCAACCACCCGATCAAGCCCCTTCACAATCTTATATGTTTCAATAAGATCGACTCTCATTCTTCTGAACTCCAATGAGTAGAGTCCCAATCTACTCAACCTCTCCTCATATGACCATCCCCTCATCCCCGGGATTAACCGAGTGAACCTTCTTTGTACTGACTTGAGAGCAAGTATGTCTTTTCTTAAGTATGGACACCAAAACTGTATGCAGTATTCCAGGTGCGGTCTCACCAATACCTTGTACAACTGCAGCAATACCTGCTTGTTTTTATATTCCATCCCCCTAGCAATAAAAGCCAACATTCCATTGGCCTTCTTGATCACTTGCTGCACCTGCATACTAACTTTTTGAGTTTCGTGCACCAGGACCCCCAGATCCCTTTGTACTACAGTACTTTCCAGTTTCTTGCCATTAAGATAATAACTTGCTCTATGATTTTTCCTGCCAAAGTGCATAACCTCACACTTTCCAGTATTGTATTCCATCTGCCAAATCTCTGCCCACTTACTTAGTCTGTCTATGTCCCTTTGCAGGTTTTTTATGTCCTCCTCACTCACTACTTTCCGTCCCATCTTTGTATCATCTGCAAACTTTGATATGTTACACTCGGTCCCCTCCTCCAAATCGTTAATATAGATTGTAAAGAGTTGGGGACCCAGCACTGACCCCTGCGGAACACCACTAGTTACTGGTTGCCAATCTGAGAATGAACCATTTATCCCAACTCTCTGCTTTCTGTTAGAGAGCCAATCCTCCACCCACGCCAGAATATTACCCCCAATCCCGTGATTTTTTGTCTTGAGCAATAATCTTTTGTGTGGCACCTTGTCAAATGCCTTTTGGAAGTCTAAATACACTACGTCCACTGGTTCCCCTTTATCCACCCTGTATGTTACTTCCTCAAAAAACTCAAGCAAATTTGTCAAACATGACTTCCCCTTCATGAAACCATGCTGAGTTTGTCCTATTAAATTATGTTTATCCAAATGTCCCATTACTGTCTCCTTAATAATGGACTCTAACATTTTACCAACCACAGATGTTAGGCTAACAGGTCTATAGTTTCCAGCCTTCTGCCTACTACCCTTTTTAAATAAGGGTGTTACATTAGCAGTTTTCCAATCTGCCGGGACCTTTGCTGAGTCCAGTGAGTTTTGGAAAGTTATTACCAATGCATCCACAATCCCTACCGCCACTTCCCTCAAGACCCTAGGATGCAAGCCATCGGGTCCAGGGGATTTATCCGCCTTGAGTCCCATTATTTTACCAAGTGATGAAGGTAGTGCAGTAGATGTTATACATATGGACTTTCAAAAGACATTTGATAAAGTACCACATAAAAGACTTATATGGAGAATAGAAGCACGTGGTATTAAAGGGCTGATGGTAATTTGGGTATATAATTGGCCGAGGGATAGGAGACAGTGAGCGGTGCTGAGGGATGTTTTTCTGACTGGAGGGAAGTATGCAGTGGGTTCCCCAGGGGTCGGGATTAGGACCATTGCTTTTCTTGTTATATATAACTGACCTGGACTTGGGTATAGGTGTACAAGTTTGAAGTTAGATGATACAAAACTTGGCAACGTAGTAAATAGTGAGCATAGTAGTAGCAGACTTCAGGAGGACAGAGACAGACTGTGAAATGAGCAGACACAAGGCAGATGAAATTAAATGAGGATAAGTGTGAAGTGATGCACTTTGGGAGAAACAACAGGGAGAGGCCGTATAATCTAAATGGGACTATTTTGAGGGGGTGCAAGAGCAGAGGGACCTGGGGGTCCATATTCGCAAATCTTTGAAAGTGCCGCGGCAAGTTGGTGAGGTGGTTCAGAAAGTGTGTGGGATACTTGGCTTTGTAAATAGTGCCATTGAATACAAAAACAAGGAAGTTACACTAAACCTTTACAAATCACTAGTGAGGAACATAGGACAGGAGGAGGCCATTCAGCCCCTCGAGCCTGTTCTGCCATTCAATGAGATCGTGGCTGATCTGTGATCTAACTCCATACACCCGCCTTTGGCCCATATCCCTTAATACCTTTGGGTAACAAAAACCTATCAATCTCAGATTTAAAATTAACAATTGATCTCGCATCAATTGCCATTCGTGGAAGGAAGTTCCAAACTTCTACCACCCTTTGTGTGTAGAAGTGTTTCCTAATTTCACTCCTGAAAGGTCTGGCTCTATTTTTAGTCTATGCCTCCTAGTCCTAGACTGCCCAACCAGCAGAAATAGTTTCTCTCTATCTACCCTATCTGTTCCCCTTAATATCCTGAAAACTTCTATCAGATCACCCCTTAACTTTCTAAATTCCAGGGAATACAACCCTAATTTGTGTAATCTCTCCTCGTAACTTAACCCTTGGGTTCCGGGTATCATTCTGGTAAACCTATGCTGCACTCCCTCCAAGGCCAATATATCCTTCCTAAGGTGTGATGCCCAGAACTGCTCACAGTGCTCCAGGTGTGGTCTAACCAGGGTTTTGTGCAGCTGCAGGGTTTTGGCCTCAGCTGGAGTCTTGTGTACAGTTCTGGGCACCACACTTTAGGAAGGATGTCAAGGCCTTGGAGAGGGTACAGAGGAGGTTGACCAGGATTGTACCAGGGATGAGGGACTTCAGTTATGTGGAGAGATTGGAGAAGCTGGGATTGTTCCCCTTAGAGCAGAGAAGGTTAAGAGGAGACCTAATAGAGGTGTTCAAAATGATGAGTGGTTTTGATCGAGCAAGTAGGGAGAAACTGTTCACTCTGGCAAGTGGGTCGGTAACCAAAGGTCAGAGCTTTAAAATAGTTGCTAAAAGAACTAGAGGGAAATGAGGAGAATTGTTTTCACACAGAGGGTTGTTAAGATCTGGAACGCACCATCTGAAAGGATGCTGGAATCAGGTTCTACAGGAACTTTCAAACGGTAATTGTACACGTACTTGAAGAGGACTAGTTTGCAGAGTTCTGGGGATAAAGCTGGGGTTTGGGACTAAATTGGACAGCTCTTTCAAAGAGCCGGCACAGACAGGATGGGCCGAATCACCTCCTTCTGTGCTGTTAGATTCGATGATCAGTGTGAACACGCTGGTGTCTCTTAAGGCTCGTAGAGCTTTTAAAGCTCTTCCCACAGTCAGAACATTTAAAGGGTCTCTCGTCAGTGTGAACTCGCTGGTGTTCCTTCAGATCCCCGGAGCTTTTAAAGCTCTTCCCACAGTCAGAACACTGAAACGGTCTCTCGTCAGTGTGAACTCGCTGGTGTTCCTTCAGATCCCCGGAGCTTTTAAAGCCCTTCCCACAGTCAGAACATTTAAAGGGTCTCTCGTCAGTGTGAACACGCTGGTGTTTCTTCAGCTCCCGGGAGCATTTAAAGCTCTTCCCACAGTCAGAACATTTAAAGGGTCTCTCGTCAGTGTGAACAAGCTGGTGTGACAGGAGGGTGGATGACAGAGTGAATCCCTTCCCACACACGGAGCAGGTCATAGAGTCATAGAGTAATACAGCACGGATAGAGGCCCTTCGGCCCATCGTGTCCGCGCCGGCCATCAAGCCCTGTCTAATCTAATCCCATATTCCAGCATTTGGCCCGTAGCCTTGTATGCTATGGCATTTCAAGTGCACATCCAAATGCTTCTTAAATGTTGTGAGGGTTTCTGCCTCCACAACCCTTTCAGGCAGTGAGTTCCAGACTCCAACCACCCTCTGGGTGAAAAAGTTCTTTCTCAAATCCCCTCTAAACCTCCCGCCCTTTACCTTGAATCTATGCCCCCTAGTTATCGACCCCTCTACTAAGGGAAAAAGCTCCTCAGCATCCATCCTATCTATGCCCCTCATAATTTTGTACACCTCAATCATGTCCCCCCTCAGCCTCCTCAGCTCCAAGGAAAACAAACCCAACCTGCCCAGTCTCTCTTCATAGCTGAAGCGCTCCAGCCCTGGTAACATCCTGGTGAGCCTCCTCTGCACCCTCTCTAACGCGATCACATCCTTCCTGTAGTGTGGCGACCAGAACTGCACACAATATTCCAGCTGTGGCCTAACCAGTGTTTTATACAGCTCCATCATAACCTCCTTGCTCTTATATTCAATGCCTCGGCTAATGAAGGCAAGTATCCCATATGCCTTTTTTACCACCTTATCCACCTGTTCCGCCGCCTTCAGGGATCTGTGTACTTGCACACCCAGATCCCTCTGACCCTCCGTCTTGCCTAGGGTCTTTCCATTCATTGTGTATTCCTTTGCCTTGTTAGTCCCCCCAAAGTGCATCACCTCGCACTTTTCCGGGTTAAATTCCATTTGCCACTGTTCCGCCCATCTGACCAACCCATCTATATCGTCCTGCAGACTGAGGCTACCCTCCTCGCTATTTACCACCCTACCAATTTTTGTATCATCCGCGAACTTACTGATCATACCCTTTACATTCATATCCAAGTCATTAATGTAGACCACAAACAGCAAGGGACCCAGCACCGATCCCTGTGGTACCCCACTGGCCACAGGCTTCCAGTCACAAAAACAACCTTCGACCATCACCCTCTGCCTTCTGCCACTAAGCCAGTTTTGTATCCAATGTGCCAAGGCACCCTGGATTCCATGGGCTCTTACCTTCTTGACCAGTCTCCTGTGCGGGACTTTATCGAAGGCCTTACTGAAATCCATGTATACCACATCCACTGCGTTACCCTCATCCACACACCTAGTCACCCCCTCAAAAAATTCAATCAAATTAGTCAGACATGATCTTCCCTTGACAAAGCCATGTTGACTATCCCTGATTAATCCTTGCCTCTCCAAGTGGAGACAAATTTTGTCCCTCAGGATTTTTTCCAATAATTTTCCTACCACTGATGTTAGGCTCACTGGCCTGTAGTTCCCCGGTTTTTCCCTACTACCCTTCTTGAATAATGGTACTACATTAGCGGTTCTCCAGTCCTCTGGCACATCCCCTGTGGCCAGAGAGGTCCTGAATATATGTGTTAGAGCCCCCGCAATCTCCTCCTTTGCCTCACACAGCAGCCTGGGATACATTTCATCCGGGCCTGGGGATTTATCCATTTTTAGGCCAGCTAAAACCGCCAATACCTCCCCCCGCTCGATGTTAATATGTTCGAGCATATCACAGTCCCCCCGCCCTATTTCTATGTCTACATCGTCCTTCTCCATAGTGAAAACAGACGCAAAAAATTCATTCAGAACCCCTCCTACATCTTCCGGCTCCACACACAGATTGCCACTTTTGTCCCTAATGGGCCCTATTTTTTCCCTAGTTATCCTCTTACCCTTAATATACTTATAAAACATCTTCGGATTTTCCTTTATTTTGCTTGCCAGTGTTATTTCATGGCCCCTCCTTGATCTCCTAATTTCTTTTTTAAGTATCCCCCTGCACTTTTTGTACTCCTCTAGGGCTTCCTCCGTCTTTAGCCTTTTGTATCTACCAAAAGCCCTCCTTTTTTTCCTAATCCATTCCCGTATATCCCCTGACATCCAAGGTTCCCTGTGGTTTTTGGAACCACCCTTGACCTTTACGGGAACATGTTGCCATTGTATGATCTCAATCTCCCTTCTGAAAGCCTCCCATTGCTCCGATGCGGATTTTCCTACAAGTAGCTGATCCCAGTCCATTTTGGCCAGATCCTGCCTTATCCTATTAAAATCGGCCTTCCCCCAATTTAGAACCTTTATTTCCGGCCCATCCCTGTCCTTTTCCATGGCCACCTTAAATCTTACCATATTATGGTCACTATCACCAAAGTGCTCACCTACAAGCACTTTTTCCACTTGGCCGGCCACATTCCCTAGAATTAGGTCCAGTACCGCCCCCTCTCTTGTAGGACTTTCTACATGCTGGCTCAAAAAGCTCTCCTGGATGCACTTTAAGAATTCTACACCCTCTGAGCCTTTCACACTCTGACTATCCCAGTTAATATTGGGGAAGTTGAAATCCCCCATTATTATTACCCTATTATTTGCACATTTCTCTGAGATTTGCCTACATATCTGTTCCTCTATCTCCCCCTGACTGTTTGGAGGCCTATAGTACACTCCCAGCAAAGTGCTTGCCCCCTTTTTGTTTTTAAGCTCCACCCATATGGCCTCATTGGAGGACCCTGCTAATATATCATCCCTCCTTACTGCAGTAATTGACTCCTTAATTAATATTGCGACACCCCCTCCTCTTATACCTCCCCCTCTGTCTCGCCTGAAGATTCTGTACCCCGGAATACTGAGCTGCCAGTCTTGCCCTTCCCTCAACCATGTCTCCGTGATAGCAACAATATCATACTCCCATGTGTTTATCAACACCTTCAGTTCATCCACCTTATTCGCAAGACTCCTTGCATTAAAATAGATGCCATCCAGCCTTGCCCTTATATATTTGCCCTGTCTACCAAGCTGACTTGTTTTTTTCTCTATAATTGGCAGCACATCCCCCCCTATTTCAGCTCCCCTCTGTATCCCATCCCCCTGCCAAGTTAGTTTAAACCCCCCCCAACAGTGCTAGCAAACCTCCCCGCAAGGATATTTGTCCCGCTCTGGTTCAGGTGCAACCCGTCCGACTTGTACAAGTCCCACCTTTCCCAGAAGCAGGCCCAGTGATCCAGGAAAGTAAAACCCTCCCCCCTACACCAACTCTTTAGCCACGCATTCATCTGCTCTATCCTCCCATTCCTATACTTACTAGCACGTGGCACTGGGAGTAATCCAGAGATTACAACCTTTGAGGTCCTGCTCTTTAATCTGTTACCTAGCTCCCTAAATTCTTGATGCAGGACCTCATCCCTCTTTTTACCTATGTCGTTGGTACCAATGTGGACCACGACCATTGCCTGTTCACCCTCCCCCTCCAGAATGCCCTCCAGTGTGGAGGAGCCGGTGTCGCTTGAGCTCCGCGGAGCTTTTAAAACTCTTCCCACAGTCAGAACATTTAAAGGGTTTCTCGTCAGTGTGAACAAGCTGGTGTGTCTGCATGGTGGATGAATGAGTGAATCCCTTCCCACACATGGAGCAGGTGAATGGTCTCTCCCCAGTGTGAACTCGCTGGTGTGACAGGAGGTTGGATGACTGAGTGAATCCCTTCCCACATTCGGAGCAGGTGAATGGTCTCTCATCAGTGTGAACAAGCTGGTGTCCCTTCAGACTCCCGGAGCTTTTAAAACTCTTCCCACAGTCAGAACATTTAAACGGCCTCTCATCAGTGTGAACAAGCTGGTGTAGCTTGAGCTCCCGGGGGATTTTAAAGCTCGTCCCACAGTTAGGACACTGAAATGGTCTCTCATCAGTGTGGACAAGTTGGTGTTGCTTCAGTTCCCTGGCGCTTTTAAAGCTCTTCCCACAGTCAGAGCATTGAAATGGTCTCTCATCAGTGTGAACAAGCTGGTGTCGCTTCAGATCCCCAGTGCTTTTAAAGCTCTTCCCACAGTCAGAACACTGAAATGGTCTCTCATCAGTGTGAACAAGCTGGTGTTCCTTCAGTTCCCCGGGGCTTTTAAAGCTCTTCCCACAGTCAGAACACTGAAATGGTCTCTCATCAGTGTGAACAAGCTGGTGTTCCTTCAGTTCCCTGGGGCTTTTAAAGCTCTTCCCACAGTCAGAACATTGAAATGGTCTCTCATCAGTGTGAACAAGCTGGTGTCGCTTCAGATCCCCAGTGCTTTTAAAGCTCTTCCCACAGTCAGAACACTGAAATGGTCTCTCATCAGTGTGAACAAGCTGGTGTTCCTTCAGTTCCCCAGGGCTTTTAAAGCTCTTCCCACAGTCAGAGCATTGAAATGGTCTCTCATCAGTGTGAACAAGCTGGTGTCGCTTCAGAACCCCAGTGCTTTTAAAGCTCTTCCCACAGTCAGAACACTGAAACGGTCTCTCATCAGTGTGAACAAGCTGGTGTTTCTTCAGATGCCCGGGGCTTTTAAAGCTCTTCCCACAGTCAGAACACTGAAATGGTCTCTCATCAGTGTGAACTCGCTGGTGTGTTTGCAGGTGGGATGAACAAACAAATCCCTTTCCACACACGGAGCAGGTGAACGGACTGTCCCTGGTGTGACTGCGCCGTTGAACTTCCAACGTAGACAGGGAACTGAATCCCTTCCCACCGTCCCCACCTTTACCCGGTTTCTCCCCGGTGTGACGGTGTATGTGTCTCGCCAGGTCAGGCGATCGGCTGAATCCTCGTCCACACACCGAACACTTGTGCGGTTTGTCATCGCTGCGATCGCTGCTTTCTCCTTCCATGTGCAAAGGCCGATGATATTCAGGTCCTGATGAATCGAGCGACTCTGTCAGATCTTGACGTGATGTTTGGTCTGAGCTTCCCGCCTGTAACTGCTCCACTTCTATAACCCTGTAAATTGAGATCAGAAAAGGATCAGAGGCAAACTGTTGTTTAATTTTCCCCTTTCTGACCCTAGGGGCAGTGAAGCTGATTTTCAGGCCCCAGCTGCTGCACAGGTTGTTTGAAAGGATCAGCAGTAATGGCGGCTGCAATACCCACAAGCCCCAATGCTCCAGAAAGCGCTCTGTTGACTCTGAGTCCTGCACATGTGCTCATGGCCCCCACGCTCTCCCTCCTGCTCCACAATCGCCCGTCCTGATCGGTCTGCAACGCGCATGCTCAGCACACAAAACCCCGCGGTTGGAACATCGGGCGCGCATGTGGAGCCGCAACATCTGGTATGCATGAGCGGCTCAGGTGGGGGCGAGTCGGTGTGTCGCCTCAGCCGCCAGGGAGGTGCGCATGTGCAGGACGACCCAACATTCCTCCTGTCAGCAATCACTCCCTCGTTTCTTTAATAAAAACAGAAAATGCTGGAAATACTCAGCAGGTCAGGCAGCATCTGTGGAGAGAGAAACAGAGTTAACGTTTCAGGTTGATGACCGTTCGTCAAAACTGCTTGTTCTTTAGTGTCAGCCAGTGACTCAGTGGGTAGCACTCTCGCCTCTGAGGCACAAAGTTGTGGGTTCAAGTCTCACTCCAGAAACTTGAACATTGAATGGCGGAGCAGGCTCGAGGGGCCAAATGGCCTACTCCTGCTCCTATCTTCAATGTTTCTATGTAAGTTTAGGGACCCTCCATGTTGACTTTGTCCGATCCAGTCACATTTTTCCAAGTGCTCTGCTATTACATCCTTTATAATGGACTCTAGCATTTTCCCCACTACCGATCTGTAATTCCCCGTTTTCTCTCTACCACCTTTTTTCAACAGTGGGGTAACATTAGCTACCTGCCAATCCATGGGTACTGTTCCAGATTCCATCGAATGTTGGAAGATGACCAGCAATGCATCTACTATTTCTAGGGCCACTTTCTTAAGTACCCTAGGATGTAGATTATCAGCCCTGGGGATTTATCGGCCTTCAATCCCGTCAATTTCCCTACAAATACTGATTTCTATCAGTTCCTCCCTTTCATTAGACCCTATGTTCCCTGACGTCTCTGGGATGTTATTTGTGTCCTCCTTTGTGAAGACAGAACCAAAATATGTATTTAAGACCAGGACCAGTGCAAGATAGATGAAGGCGATACTTAGTACAACTAAATCAGGAGGTACAAGCACTAAATAAAGAAGTGAGGAACCAACAACAGATTAAAGATCTAGAAAGGCAGAATGCTGGACTTAAACCAGACGAGTTGTCCAGAATAGGTCAACAAGTAATGACGCAAGTTATTGGAAGAAAGGGAATGGGGCTCGTTGGATGGGGCCATGTACTGTATTAATGACAAGTGATACGTGTGTTTGTCTACAGGAACCGATGGATATGCGATGGAAGCAATGGACCCAGGTGAAACGATTTAACACTAAAGACCCCCATTCTACCCTCTCCTCTAGGGGAAAGAGCTCGGAAGACGACCAGACCTCTGTTTAAATTACAGATAAACATGGATCCAGTCGACCCTTTATATCAGAGGGTCCGTCTCGGGGAGAAGAAGCTCTCCCGGTTTACCCTTACACCTGAGAACTCATTTTTAATGTGGAAGCAAGTCATCCTCGGTTCCGAGGGACTGCCTAAGAAGAAAGAAGCAGATATAATTGGAGTAATACTTCTTTACTCCTGTACTCAAATCCTCTTGTATGAAGGTCAGCATACCATTTGCCTTTTTAACTGCCTTTCAGGACCACCGGACGTCCCAAAGCGCTTTACAGCCAATGAAGTACTTTAGAAGTGTAGTCACTGTTGTAATGTGGGAAACGCGGCAGCCAATTTGTGCACAGCAAGCTCCCACAAAGAGCAATGTGATAATGACCAGATAATGTTTTTTCGTCATGTTGATTGAGGGATAAATATTGGGCTCAAAACACCGGGGATAACTTCTTCGAAATAGCACCACGGGATCTTTTACATCCACCTGAGGAGGCAGACGGGGGCCTCGGTTTAACGTCTCATCCGTAGGACGGCACCTCCGACACTGCAGCGCTCCTTCATTACTGCCCCTCCGACAATGCGGCTCTCCCGCAGCACTGTCCCTCCGACAGTGCGGCGCTCCCTCAGTACTGCCCCTCCGACAGTGCGGCACTCCCTCAGTACTGCCCCTCCAACAGTGCGGCGCTCCCTCAGTACTGCCCCTCCGACAGTGCGGCGCTCCCTCAGTACTGCCCCTCCGACAGTGCGGCGCTCCCTCAGTACTGACCCTCCGACAGTGCGGCGCTCCCTCAGTACTGACCCTCCGACAGTGCGGCACTCCCTCAGCACCGCACTGGAGTGTCAGCCTCGCTTTATATACTCAAGTCCCTGGAGCGGGATTTGAACCCACAACCTTCTGACTCTGCTATCCACTGAGCCACAGCTGACTCCAGTCTTCTACACAGTTTCATCATAACTTCCTTGCTTTTGCACTCTACGCCTCTCCTAAAGCAGGGGAGTTATGATGAATTGTTAAACAGTTTTTTTTGCAGAGTGACCCAGGCTGTGTGTAGGAAACAATTGTGCATTTGAAAGCAGCTTGTATTGTGAAGCTTGTGCCCCTTTGCCAGGCCTGCGGCCCCTCTCCCAGATTCCAGCCCCAGCTCTGTGCTGACTGAGCTGCTCTCACCTGGGGACAGCGCGTCACAATCGGCCCCAGCGCACCTGAGCTGGAGAGGAGGCCCCGCCCCCTAGCCGCGCCGCCATTGGTTGGAGGACCAGGCCGCCCAGTTCAGTCCTCCCACCTCCGCCCTCGTCCTATTTGTAAGAAGTCACACAACACCAGGTTATAGTCCAACAGCTTTATTTGAAATCACAAGCTTTCGGAGCGCTGCTCCTTCTTCACTTCACCTGAAGAAGGAGCAGCTGTTGGACTATAACCTGGTGTTGTGTGACTTCTGACATTTGTCCACCCCAGTCCAACTCCGGCATCTCCACACCTCGTCCTATTGGTCAGTGCTCCCGTCAGTCAGAATCACATTGTTCCGGCTCACTCCGCCACCCCGCGCGACTGAATCCGCTCCGCTTGGTGTCCGCGGAGGTCCCGCCCGCCCGACTCTCAGGTTTGGGTTTTCTCGTATTTTACTTTATAATCTCGCTCTCCGCTCCCCCCTCACCTCGATTTAAATCGATTCCCCAACAGATGACTTTACCTCGGCCGCTGATTCCGTCTGCTCCCCGCAGGCCCCGCGCAGGCGCACTGGCAGCCTCGCACCGTTGAGAAGCTTTTCAAAAATGTTTTTTTCCGAAACAAATTGAAAACACTCATTAATTCCCCAACCTCCTCCCCTCTAAAGTGCGATTATTATTATTCTTGTTTTTCCTCATTTGTGTGGGGTGTCTTTTTTTTACCTTGCGGTGCGTGCGCCGATCCAACCGACCCCCTGGGCGTTGCGTGCTGGCGTCAGCGCGTAATCGGAGGGGTGTTTGATTGGCGGGCACCTCGTGTCAATCAGGAGCGCGGAAAACGCTGGGAGGCCCGGGCGGGCTGACGGTCCTCCAACCAATGGCGGCGCGGGAGGGCGGGGGGCGGGACCTCGGTGGGCTGCAGGCCGCTTTCATGCTTTCATTGTCTGCAGGAGCTGTTAAAGGGAAGGGGAGGAGGGGGTGGAAAAAAAAAACAAGCTTGTGAGTGTTTATTCCTTTGCATTACCTTTATTGCAAGGCTATTCATCAACTGCATTCATTTAAAAATAAGTGAACCTTTTCTCTCTTTGACTTTTATCCAGAACAAAGAGCCCTGGTGCTGTGAACATTTTGGTGGGCAGCCACTTTTAAAGGGACAAAGACCAGCATTCTTCCTCCTCTCTCTCTCTCTCTCTCTCTTGTGAGTATTTGTGGTGGGTGAGGGGAGGGGAAGGGGGGGTGTGAGTCAAAGGGCACTGCTGCCCCTTTTCAACAAAAACAATTGCTTGGCCATTTAAAGGGGAATGGTGGCATAGTGGTTAGCACTGTTGCCTCACAGCGCCAGAGACCCGGGTTCGAATCCGGCCTCAGGCGACTGTCTGTGTGGAGTTTGTACATTCACAGAATCACAGAAACCCCACAGTGCAGATAGAGGCCATTTCGGCCCATCAAGCCTGCACCGACACATATCCCACCTGATCCCCGTAACCCCTACACCAACACATATCCCACCCTATCCCCGTATTTAATTCCCCTAACACTAAGGGTCAATTTATCATAGCCAATCATCCTAACCCGCACATCTTTGGACTGTGGGAGGAAACCGGAGCACCCGGAGGAAACCCACGCAAACACGGGGAAAATGTGCAAACTCCACACAGACAGTCGCCCGAGGCCGGATTCGAACCCGGATCCCTGGCGCTGTGAGGCAACAGTGCTAACCACTATGCCACCGTGCTGCCCATTCTCCCCGTGTTTGCGTGGGTTTTCTCCGGGTGCTCCGGTTTCCTCCCACAGTCCAAAGATGTGCGGGTTAGGTTGATTGGCTATGATAAATTGACCCTTAGTGTTAGGGGGATTAAATACGCGGGGTTACAGGGATCGGGTGGGATATGTGTTGGTGTAGGGGTTACGGGGATCGGGTGGGATATGTGTCGGTGCAGGCTCGATGGGCCGAAATGGCCTCTATCTGCACTGTGGAGATTCTGTGATTCTGTGGGTGCCCCCCAGGTATTTAAAGGGGCAGTGCCTCTTTCTTTCTGTATCATGTAAGAGCAGGGAGGTTCTGCTTGAACTGTACAAAACACCAGTTAGGCCACCGGCTAGAGTGCTGCGTGCAGTTCTGCTCGCCCCATTGCAGGAAAGATGTGACTGCTCGAGACAGGAGACTTACGAGGTTGTTGCCAGGACTAGAGAATTTCAGCTACAAGGAAAGATTGAATACATAGAAACATAGAAGATAATCTACATCCGAGGGTACTCGAGGAAGTGGCCCTCGAAATAGTAGATGCATTGCAGGTCATCTTCCAAAATTCGATAGACTCTGGAACAGTACCCATGGATTGGAGGGTAGCTAATGTTACCCCACTGTTCAAAAAAGGTGGTAGAGAGAAAATGGGGAATTACAGACCGGTAAGCCTGACATCGGTAGTGGGGGAAATGCTAGAGGCCATTATGAAAGACGTAATAGCAGAGCACTTGGAAAACAGTGATCGGATTGGACAAAGTCAACATGGATTTACAAAAGGTAAATCATGCTTGACTAATCTACTGGAATTTTTTGAGGATGTAACTGGTAAAATAGATAAGGGAGAACCAGTGGATGTGGTGTATTTGGACTTTCAAAAGGCTTTCGATAAGGTCCCGCATAAGAGATAGAAACATAGACGATAGGAGCAGGAGTAGGTCATTTGGCACCTCGAGCCTGCTCCGCCATTCAATGCGATCATGGCTGATATCCAAGTTCAGTACCCGGTCCCTGCTTTCTCCCCATACCCCTTGATCTCTTTAGCCTTAAGAAATATATCCAACTCCTTCTTGAATATATTTAATGAATTGGCCTACACTGTCTTCTGTGGTAGAGAATTCCACAGGTTCACCACTCTCTGGGTGAAGAAATTCCTCCTCATTTCTGTCCTAAAAGGCCTACCCCTTATCCTTAGACTGTGACCCCTGGTTCTGGATTCCCCGACCATCGGGAACATCCTCCCTGCATCTAGTGTGTCCAGTCCTGCCAGAATTTTATAAGTTTCAATGAGATCCCCTCTCATTCTTCTAAACTCCAGCGAAAACAAGTCAAATCGACCCAATCTCTCCTCATACGTCATTTCTGCCATCCCAGGTATCAGCCTGGTAAATCTTCGCTGGACACTTTCCATGGCAAGAACATCCTTCCTCAGATAAGGCGACCAAAACTGCACACAATACACAAGGTGTGGTCTCACCAAGGCCCTGTATAACTGCAGCAAGACATCCTTGTTCCTGTACTCAAACCCTCTCACTACGAAGGCCAACATACCATTTGCCTTCTTTAACTGCCTGCTGCACCTGCATGCTTACCTTCAGCGACTGGTGCACAAGGACACCCAGGTCTCGTTGCACTTCCCCTTCTCCCAATCTATTGCCATTCAGAAAATAATCTGCCTCCCTGTTTTTGACACCAAAGTGAATAACCTCACATTTATCCACATTATATTGCATCTGCCATGCTTCTGCCCAATCACCCAACCTGTCCAAATCATCCTGGAGTTTCTCGGCATCCTCCTCACAGCACACATGCCCACCCAGCTTTGTGTCGTCTGCAAATTTGGAGATATTACATCTAGTTCCCTTGTCTAGATCATTAATATATATTGTGAATAGCTGGGGTCCAAGGACCGATCCCTGCGGTACCCCACTAGTCACTGCCTGCCACTCGGAAAAAGACCCGTTTATTCCAACTCTTTGCTTTCTATCTGCTAACCAGTTCTCTATCCAAGTCAATACCTTACCTCCCAATCCCATGTTCCTTAACTTTACACGCTAATCTCTTATGTGGGACCTTATTGAAAGCCTTCTGAAAGTCCAAATACACCACATCCACTGGTTCACCCTTATCTATTTTACTAGTTACATCCTCAAAAAATTACAGTAGATTAGTCAAGCACGATTTACCTTTTGTAAATCCATGTTGACTTTGTCCGATCCTGTCACTGTTTTCCAAGTGCTCTGCTATTACATTTTTTATAATGGACTCTAGCATTTTCCCCACTACCGATGTCAGGCTTACCGGTCTGTAATTCCCCGTTTTCTCTCTACCACCTTTTTTTAATAATGGGGTAACATTAGCTACCCTCCAATCCATGGGTATTGTTCCAGATTCCATCGAAAACCCAGCAGCTTCTCCTCCATCTCCACTCCAGCTCAAACTGCTGCAACAGGCGGCCAGGGACCGACTTCCATCACCTGCAATAAAACTCTTCCCGACAGCCGCTGACTAATGGCGGCCGCAGCACCCACAATTCCCCGCGCCCCAGTAACCGCTCTATCCAACGCGCTGATTTCCCCGCTGAGAGTGCGCATGCTCCCCGGGGCCACGGGCCATTCTGGGAGCCTTGCTCCTGTCATTTGTCCAGAGTCGGACTCGGTGGAACTGGCTGAGGAAACCGAGAAGCGGCGGCTCGGATGGGGGAGGCGCTGCACCCTGGGTTTCCTGGTGCCGGGGCTGTGGCCGCACGTCCGCTCTGATTCTGATTGAGGTTTTTGATGAGGTAACAGAGAGGGTTCATGAGGGCAATGCGGTTAACGTGGTGTACATGGATTTCCAAAAGGCGTTCGACAGCGTGTAAAGTTAAGGCACATGGGATTGGGGGCAAGGTATTGACTTGGATAGAGAACTGGTTAGCAGACAGAAAGCAAAGAGTTGGAATAAACGGGTCTTTTTCCAAGTGGCAGGCAGTGACTAGTGGGGTACCGCAGAGATTGGACCTTGGACCCCAGCTATTCACAATATAAATTATCTGGACGAGGGAACTAGATGTAATATCTCCAAGTTTGCAGACGACACAAAGCTGGGTAGGCGTGTGTGCTGCGAGGAGGATGCCGAGAAACTCCAGTATGATTTGGACAGGTTGGGTGATTGGGCAGAAGCATGGCAGATGCAATATAATGTGGATAAATGCGAGGTTATCCACTTTGGTGTCAAAAACAGGAAGGCAGGTTATTATCTGAATGGTAATAGATTGGGAGAAGGGGAAGTGCAACGAGACCTGGGTGTCCTTGTGCACCAGTCGCTGAAGGTAAGCATGCAGGTGCAGCAGGCGGTTAAAGAAGGCAAATGGTATGTTGGCCTTTGTAGCGAGAGGGTTCGAGTACAGGAACAAGGATGTCTTGCTACAGTTGTACGGGGCCTTGGTGAGACCACATCTTGAGTATTGTGTGCAGTTTTGGTCACCTTATCTGAGGAAGGATGTTCTTGCCATGGAAGGAGTGCAGCAAAGATTCAGCAGGCTGATACCTGGGATGGCAGGAATGACGTATGAGGAGAGATTCGGTCGATTGGGCTTGTACTTGCTGGAGTTTAGAAGAATGAGAAGGGATCTCATTGAAACTTATAAAATTCTAACAGGACTACACAGACTAGATGCAGGAAGGATGTTCCCGATGGTCAGGGAGTCCAGAACCAGGGATCACAGTCTAAGGATAAGGGGTAAGCCATTTAGGACAGAGATGAGGAGGAATGTCTTCACCCAGAGAGTGATGAACCTGTGGAATTCTCTACCACAGAAGGCAGTAGAGGCCAATTCATTAAATATATTCAAGAAGGAGTTGGATATATTTCTTAAGGCTAAAGGGATCAAGGGGTATGGGGAGAAAGCAGGGACAGGGTACTGAATTTGGATGATTAGCCATGGTCTCATTGAATGGCGGAGCAGGCTCAAGGGGCCGAATGGCCTACTCCTGCTCCTATCTTCTATGTTTCTGTCCTATGAATGTGCCTCCTTATTGTTGCTTCTGCATGCTAACTTCTGAAAGTTAGCATGCAGGTACAGCAAGTAATTGGAAAGGCAAATGGAATTGCCTTTATTGTAAGGGGTATGGAGTATAAAAGTAGGGAAGTTTTGATGCAACTTTACACCTGGAGTACTGCGTACAGTTTTGGTCTCCATATTTAGGGAAGGATATACTTGCATTTGATGCAGTGCAGAGAAACATAGAAAAATAGTAGCAGGAGTAGGCCATTCGGCCCTTCGAGTCTGCTCCGCCATTCAATATGATCATGGCTGTTCCTCTATCTCAATACCATATTCCCGCTCTCTCCCCATACCCCTTGATGCCTTTTGTGTCTAGAAATCTATCTATCTCCTTCTTAAATATATTCAGTGACTTGGCCTCCACAGCCTTCTGCGGTAGAGAATTCCACAGGTTCACCACCCTCCGAGTGAAGAAATTTCTCCGCATCTCAGTCCTAAATGTCCTACCCCATATTCTGAGACTGTGACCCCTCGTTCTAGAATCCCCAGCGTGGGGAGACATCCTCCCTGCATCCAGTCTGTCTAGCCCTGTCAGAATTTTATACGTTTCAATGAGATCCCCTCTCATTCTTCTAAACTCTAGTGAATACAGGCCTAGTCGCCCCAATCTCTCCTCATGCGACAGTCCTGCCATCCCAGGAATCAGTCTGGTGAGCCTTCGCTGCACTCCCTCTATGGCAAGTATATCCTTTTCTTAGGTAAGGAGACCAAAACTGCACACAGTACTCCAGGTGTGGTCTCACCAAGGCCCTGTATAACTGTAGTAAGACATCCTTGCTCCTGTACCCAAATCCTCTTGCAATGAAGGCCAACATACCATTTGCCTTCCTAACTGCTTGCTGCACCTGCATGTTTGCTTTCAGTGACTGGTGTACAAGGACACCCATGTCCCTCTGTACATCAACATTTCCCAATCTATCACCATTTAAATAACACTCTGCCTTTCTGTTTTTCCTACTGAAGTGGATAACTTCACATTTATCCACTTTATACTGTATCTGCCATGTATTTGCTCACTCACTCAACTTGTCTAAATCGCCTTGAAGCCTCTTTGCATCCTCCTCACAACCCCACCTAGTTTCGTGTCATCAGCGAACTTGGAAATATTACATTTGGTTCCCTCTTCCAAATCATTGATATATATATTGTGAATAGCTGGGGCCCAAGCACTGATCCCTGCGGTATCCCATTAGTCACCGCCTGCCACCCCGAAAAAGACCCATTTTTTCCTACTCTCTGTTTCTGTCTGTCAACCAATTTTCAATCCAAGCCAGTATATTACCCCCAATCCCATTGCCTTAATTTTGCACACTAACCTCTTATGTGGGACTTTATCAAAGGCCTTCTGAAAATCCAAATACACCACATCCACCGGTTCTCCCTTATCTATTCTACCAGTTACATCCTCAAAAGGCTCCAGTAGGTTTGTCAAACACGATTTCCCTTTCATAAATCCATGCTGACTTTGTCTAATCCCGTTGATATTTTCTAAGTGTCCTGTTATCGCATCCTTTATAATACTCTTCAGCATTTTCCCTACTACTGATGGTAGGCTAACCAACTTGTGCAGCAGCTGGGGCCTGAAAATCAGCTTCACTGCCCCTGGGCTGGGAAAGGGGGGCATGAGGCAACATTCTCCCTCTTACCCCTTTCTACACTCCTTTTACAGGGTTTTAGAAGTGGAGCATTTACAGACAGGAAGTTCAGACCAAACATCATGTCAGGATCTGACAGAGTCGCTCGATTCATCAGGACCTGAATATCATCGGCCTTTGCACATGGAAGGAGAGAGCAGCGATCGCAGCGCAGACAAACCGCACACGTGTTCCGTGTGTGGACTCGCCTTCAGCCGATCGCCTGACCTGGCGAGACACATGCACCGTCACACCGGGGAGAAACCAGGTAAAGGTGGGGATGGTGGGAATGGATTCAGTTGCCCGTCTACGTCAGAAGTTCATCCGCACAGTCACCCCGGGGACAGTCCGTTCACCTGCTCCGTGTGTGGGAAGGGATTCACTTGCACATCCCACCTGCTGAGACACCAGCTTGTCCACACTGGGGAGAGACCCTTTAAATGTTCCGACTGTGGGAAGCGCTTGAAAAGCTCCAGGGCTCTGACCAGACACCAGCGAGTTCACACTGACGAGAGAGCATTTCAATGTTCCAACTGTGGGAAGAGCTTTAAATGCGCCGGGGATCTGAAGGAACACCAGCTTGTTCACACCGATGAGAGACCATTTACATGTTCCGACTGTGGGAAGAGCTTTAAAAGCCGCTGGGCTCTGACCACACACCAGCGAATTCACACTGGGGAGAGGTCGTTCACCTGCTCCGTGTGTGGAAAGCGATTCACTGATCCATCCAACCTGCTGAGACACCAGCTTGTTCACACTGATGAGAGACCATTTCAATGTTCTGACTGTGGGAAGAGCTTTGAAAGCTCCAGGGATCTGAAGGAACACCAGCTTGTTCACACCGATGAGAGACCGTTTACATGTTCCGACTGTGGGAAGAGTTTTAAAAGGTCCAGGGTTCTGACCAGACACCAGCGAGTTCACACCGGGGAGAGGCCGTTCACCTGCTCTGTGTGTGGAAAGGGATTCACTGATTCATCTAACTTGCTGATACACCAGCGAGTTCACACTGATGGAGAGACCCTTTAAATGTTCTGACTGTGGGAAGAGTTTTAAAAGCTTCAAGGTTCTGACCAGACACCAGCGAGTTCACACTGGGGAGAGGCCATTTCCCTGCTCTGTGTGTGGAAAGGGATTCACTGATTCATCTAACTTGCTGATACACCAGCGAGTTCACACTGATGAGAGAACCTTTACATGTTCTGACTGTGGGAAGAGCTTTAAATACTCCAATCGCCTGCTGAGACACCAGCGAGTTCACACTGTTCTGTAGCGCAGGGCCCTGCAGACAGCTGGGGTGACATGAACGTGGAATGGATGAATGTTTTATAAATTCCTGTACTATTGTTTAATCTTTCAAACTGTTGTGCTGATGATTCTGTTGATTTGACTGTTCATGTTATTTTTTTTCCCTTATCACAGGCAATTGCCTATTAATAGTCAACCATGTGCCCCCTTTTTAAAGGGGCACAACCAATAAAACCTGTAACATAAAAAAAAGTTTAAAGGAAACTTAAATTAAATTAAAATTCTATTTTCGGTGGTGATGATGCATGCCAGTCCCTCTGGTACCCACCGGTCGCGGAAGGCCTCGAGCGTGCCGGCGGACTGCTCATGTTATCACATAGAATAGATCGACAAGTAAAGGCACAACGTCTGGGTGTGAATCTAATAATATCCTCACGGACCGTATAGGTGTGATACCCAGACGGGCTTGTGGTTATGGTCTGGTCACAGATGGACTAAATCCCCTTTACTCACCTCTACAACAGGTGATGGAGATTCACAATCTGCACAGGGTGGAGAAGGAACCTCGGAACAGGATGAGGCCATTCAGCCCCTCGAGCCTATTCCACCATTCAATCAGATCACGGCTAATCCGTATCTCACTCCATCTACCCGCCTTGGTTCCGTAAGCCTCAATACCCATAACCAACAAATTCTATCAATCTCCATTTTGATATTTTCAGTTGACCCCCAGCCTCAACAGCTTTTAGTGGGAGTGTGATCCAGATTTCCACTACCTTGTGTGTGAAGAAGTGCTTCTTGACATCACCCCTGAACGGTCGAGCTCTAATTTTAAGGTTGTGCCCCCTTGTTCTGGACTCCCCACAGCTCCACCAGAGGAAATAGTTTCTCTCTCTACCCTATCAACTCCTTTAGTCATCTTGAACACCTCATTAGATCACTCCTTAATCTCCTATACTCGAGGGAATACCAGCCCAGTCTGTGCAACCTGTCCTCATAATTTCACCCTGTCAGCTCCGGTATCATTCTGGTGAATCTGTGCTGCGTCCCTCCAAGGCCAGTGTATCCTTCCTGAGGGGCGGGGCCCAGTACGGAACAGGAGGGCAACAGAAAATGCTGGAAATACTCAGCAGGCCAGGCAGCATCCGTGGAGAGAGAAACAGGGTTAACGTTTCAGGTCTGGGACCCTTCATCAGAACTGGAAAAATCTGGAGATGTAACAGATATTAAGCAGGTGCAGAGACGGGGGGGGGGGTTTAGGAGGGGAGGAAGGAATAGAAAGAACACCCTGTACTTTTGTAAGAGGCAGGAAAGATAAAATGTTGCAAATGTGAATGGCAAAAATCATACTGCATGAAAAATGGGGGCAGGGATAATTATCTGAAATTGTTGACCTCGATGTTGAGTCCGGCAGGCTGTAATTATCCCAGCCCCCGTTTTTCATGCTGTATGATTTTTGCCATTCACATTTGCAACATTTTATCTTTCCTGCCTCTTACAAAAGTACAGGGTGTTCTTTCTATTCCTTCCCCCCCTCCTACCCCCCCCCCCCTGTCTCTGCACCTGCTTAATATCTGTTACATCTCCAGCTTTTTCCAGTTCTGATGAAGGGTCCCAGACCTGAAACGTTAACTCTGTTTCTCTCTCCACGGATGCTGCCTGGCCTGCTGAGTATTTCCAGCATTTTCTGTCGTTATTTCAGATTTCCAGCATCCACAGTATTTTGCTATTATAGACATGTCGGAAGCACTGGTATGGAAGGTGGCAGCGTCAGAACAGACACAGCGGAGATGGAGAAGCTGATTTTCAGGCCCCTGTTGCTGCACAGGTTGGTTGAAAGAATCAACAGTAATGGCGGCTGCAAACAAGCCCCCGCGCTCCAGAAAGCGCTCCGGCCGCCGTGCTGAGTTGTGGCTGACCCTGCGCATGGGCCCCATGGCCCCACCCTGTCCTGCTCCACAGGTGCCCGGCCTGCACCGCGCATGCTCAGCACACACCCTGCGATCCTGTCAATCATCCTCCTGCGCGCTGGGCCCCTGAGCTCCAGGCTGCCACACGGGGCTTTCTTTGTAAAGTCGGTGTTGGTGAAGAGCCGCAATCAGTGAGGGAAAGTGAGTTTTCCCCCAGATCCGATTGAGATCAGAGTTGGGGAGAGAATAAAGGGGAATCCAAACCTGAGAGTCCGCGGATCCGGGCCCCGAGCAGAGCTTCTTCAGTTTGGTGGAGCGCGCTCCAGTGACACGTGCCCAGGGCCTGATTGATGGGAGCTTGCGACCAATAGGGAGCGAGTGGGGCGGGGCTGGAGGAGCGAGCCGGCGGCGGGTCCTCCAACCAATTGGGGAGCCTGAGGGGCGGGACTAGCGCCGGCTGATTGTCTGATCCGCAGGGCAGCGAGTTTCTCCAGTCCCTTGTTCAGGGCCCGGGGCCAGGGGAGGCTGTGGGCCTTTATTCCCCTCATTGGACACAAGGCTCTTTGGCTCACAACACACGGGCTCAGATTGCAATACAGACTTTTTAAATTCATGAATCAAAGGGACAGGGTCTCTCATTCTGTTGTGGAACAGTTCCTGGGACAGACTGTATCTCCCCGTCTCCTCCACACAGGGAATTGTGCTGGTTCAAGGGACCGCGATTCTCCTTGTTCTGCGAGTTTGTAATTAACCTTATCCCACATTACAGACTCCAGGAGTTTACCAATAACTTCTCGAGTCTTGGTTATGATCTTCCAGAATTCCCTAGATTCTAGAATGTTCCCCGGGGATCAGAAGGTGTCAAATGTAACCCCGCCATTCAAGAAAGGAGGGCGAGAGAAAACAAGGACCCCTGGGCCAGTTAGCCTGACATCAGTAGTACGTGCAAAAAAGATTCACAAGGATGACACCAGAACTCGGAGGATATACCGATCAGGAAAGGCTGAACAGGCTGGGGGCTCATTTCTCTGGAAAAGAGAAGGCTGAGGGGTGACCAGATAGAGGTCATCAAGAGTATGAAAGGGTTTGATAGGGTAGACATGGAGAAAATGTTTCTACTTGTCGGGGGAGACCAGAACTCGCAGTCATAAATATCAGATATAAGAGAGAGAGAAATAGCACCAGAGTAAAGAAAAGTTCAGAAATAGGAGGAATCAGACGGGGCAAAAGCGAGGCAGACTAAGATGTGTTTGGAGGGCATGTGTGTAAATGTACATAGCCTGGTAAATAAGGTTGGTGAGCTGCAGGCACAAGGTGCCACAGGGGACTCTGATATAGGGGCAATAACAGGGACCAGACTCAAAGAAAGGGAGGATTGGGGTCTTAATATTCCTGGCTACAAGGTATTCAGGAAAGATAGAGAATGAAAAAGAGAAGGGGTGGCAGTATTGATCAAATAAACTATTACAGCATTGGAGAGGGTGATGTAGTCGAGGGAGCAAAGACAGGTTTGAATTCAGGAACAATAGAGGAGCTATTACACTGCTGGGTGTTTACTACAGGCCACCAAATAGTGGGGAGGAGATAGAGGAGCAGATTTGCAGGCAAATTACAGAAAGATGCAAGAATTACGGCGGCACGGTGGCATAGTGGTTAGCACTGTTGCCTCACAGCGCCAGAAACCTGGGTTCGAATCCGGCCTCGGGCGACTGTCTGTGTGGAGTTTGCACATTTTCCCCGTGTTTGCGTGGGTTTTCTCCGGGTGCTCCGGTTTCCTCCCACAGTCCAAAGATGTGCGGGTTAGGTTGATTGGCTATGATAAATTGACCCTTAGTGTTAGGGGGATTAAATACGTGGGGTTACAGGGATAGGGTGGGATATGTGTTGGTGTAGGGGTTACGGGGATCGGGTGGGATATGTGTCGGTGCAGGCTCGATGGGCCGAAATGGCCTCTATCTGCACTGTGGGGTTTCTGTGATTTCTGTGAATTACAGCGTAGTGATAATGGGGGACTTCAATTATGCTAATATAGATAGTAACAGTGTAAAGGGCAAATTGGGGAGGAATCCCTGAAATGTGTACAAGAGAACTTTCTGGATCAGTGTGTTTCCAGCCCAAGGAGGAAGGAAGCAGAGCTGGATCTAGTTCTGGGGAATGAAGTGGGGCGCGTGGAGCGTGTTTCAGTGGGAGAGTATTTGGGGGAACAGTGATCATAATATCATCAGGTTTAGAATGGTTACAGAAAAGGACAAGGAACAATCAAGTGTAAAAATAATTAACTGGAGGAGGGCTAACTGCAGTGAGAGGAAAAGGGATCTGGCCCAGGTGGATTGGAGTCAAAAATTGGGAGGCAAAACAGAAAATGACCAATGGGAGGCCTTCAAAGAGGAGCTGGTTCGGGTACAGAGCAGACACATTCCTATGAGGGGGAAAGGAAGGGCATCCAAAGCTAGAGCTCCCTGGATGACTAAAGATAGAGGTTAAAGTAAGAGAGAAAGAGGAGGTTTATGACAAATGTAAGGTTGATAATACAGTGGGGAATCATGCTGAATATAGAAAGTACAGAGGAGATCTAAACAATGGAATAAGAGGGGCAAAGAGAGAGTCTGAGAACAGATTAGCAGCGAACATAAAAGGGAACCCAAAAGTCTTTTATAAACACTTAACTAGTAAAAGGGCAGTCAAAGGAAGGGAGGGGCTGATTGGGGACCTAAAGGGAGATTGTCTTGTGGAGGCAGAGGGCTGGGCTGAGGGACTAAATGAGAACTTTGCATCTGTCTTCACTGGAGAAGAGGATGCTGCCAATGTAGCAGTAAAGGAGGAGGCCGGAGCGATACTGGATAGGATACAAACAGATAAAGAGGAGGGACTTCAAAGATTGGCAGTCCTCAAAGTAGAAAAGTCGCTGGTCCGGATGGGATTTGTCCTCGGTTACTGGGGGAAGTAGGGGTGAAAATTGCGGAGGCTCCGGCCACAATCTTCCAATCCTCCTTGGACATGGGGGTGGTGCCAGAGGACAGGAGGATTGCAAATGTTACAGCCCTGTTTAAAATAGGGGAGAGGGATAAACCCGGCAACTACAGGCCAGTCAGCCTAACGTTGGTGGTGGGGAAACTTTTAGAGACAATAATCCAGGACAAAATTCATTGGTCCTTAGAAAACTACCATGGGATTAAAGGGATCAAGGGATATGGGGAGAGTTTGAATAAATGGATCTTTTTCCGAGTGGCAGGCAGTGACTAGTGGGGTACCGCAGGGATCGGTCCTAGGACCCCAGCTATTAACAATATATATTAATGATCTGGATGAGGGAACTAGATGTAATATCTCCAAGTTTGCAGACAACACAAAGCTGGGTGGGCGTGTGTGTTGTGAGGAGGATGCTAAGAAACTCCAGCATGATTTGGACAGGTTGGGTGATTGGGCAGATGCATGGCAGATGCAGTATAATGTGGATAAATGCAAGGTTACCCACTTTGGTGGCAAAAACAGGAAGGCAGATTATTATCTGAATGGCAATAGATTGGGAGAAGGGGAAGTGCAACGAGACCTGGGCGTCCTTGCGCACCAGTCACTGAAGGTAAGCATGCAGGTGCAGCAGGCGGTTAAGAAGGCAAATGGTATGTTGGCCTTCGTAGCGAGAGGGTTCAAGTACAGGAACAAGGATGTCTTGCTGCAGTTGTACAGGGCCTTGGTGAGACCACACCTTGAGTAGTGTGTGCAGTTTTGGTCACCTTATCTGAGGAAGGATGTTCTTGCCATGGAGGGAGTGCAGCGAAGATTCACCAGACTGATACCTGGGATGGCAGGAATGACGTATGGTGAGAGATTGGGTCGATTGGACTTGTACTCACTGGAGTTCAGAAGAATGAGAGGGGATCTCATCGAAACTTATAAAATTCTAACAGGACTAGACAGACTAGATGCAGGAAGGACGTTCCTGATGGCCGGGGAGTCCAGAACCAGGGGTCACAGTCTAAGGATTAGGGGTAAGCCATTTAGGACGGCGATGAGGAATTTCTTCACCCAGAGAGTGGTGAACCTGTGGAATTCTCAACTACAGAAGGCAGTGGAGGCCAATTCATTAAATATATTCAAGAAGGAGTTAGATATATTTCTTAAGGCTAAAGTGATCAAGGGATATGGGGAGAAGGCAGGGACGGGGTACTGAATTTGGATGATCAGCCATGATCTCATTAAATGGCAGAGCAGGCTCGAGGGGCCGAATGACCTACTCCTGCTCCTATCTTCTATGTTTCTATATTTCTATTACTCTCACTATTACCTCAATGCTAATCAATCGGGGGGAAACTCTCCACTGACTGGAGTCAGACCGAGCACAAAGGAAGATGGTTGTGGTGGTTGGAGGTCAATCATCACAGCCCCAGGACATTGCTGCAGGAGTTCCTCAGGGCAGTGTCCTCGGCCCAACCCTCTTCAACTGCTTCATCAATGACCTTCCCTCCAACATAAGGTCAGAAGTAGGAATGTTCGCTGATGACTGCACAGTGTTCAGTGCCATTTGCAACTCCTCAGATAATGAAACCGTCCATGCCCGCATGCAACAAGACCTGGACAACATTCAGGCTTGGGCTGATAAGTGGCAGGTAACATTTGCACCACACAAGGGCCAGGCAATGACTATCTCCGACAAGCAAGCATCTAATCACCGCCCCTTGACATTCAACGGCATTCCCATCACCGAATCCCCCACCATCAACATCCTGGGGGTCACCATTGACCAGAAACTTAACTGGACCAGCCACATAAATACTGTGGTTACAAGAGCAGGTCACAGGCTAGGTATTCTGCAGTGAGTGTCTCACCTCCTGACTCCCCAAAGCCTTTCCACCATCTACAAGGCACAAGTCAGGAGTGTGATGGAATACTCTCCACTTGTCTGGATGAGTGCAGCTCCAACAACACTCAAGAAGCTCGACACCACCCAAGACAAAGCAGCCCGCTTGATTGGCATCCCATCCACCACCTTAAACATTCACTCCCTCCACCACTGGTGTACCGTGGCTGCAGTGTGTACCATCTACAAGATGTACAGCAGTAACTCGCCAAGGCTTCTTCGGCAGCACCTCCCAAACCGACAACCTCGTCTACCTGGAAGAACAAGGACAGCAGGTGCATGGGAACACCTGATAGAATACACAGATCCCTGAAGGCAGCAGGACAGGCAGAAAAGGTGGTTAAAAAGGCTTATGGGATACTTGCCTTCATCAGCCGAGGCATAGAATATAAGAGCAGGGAGGTTATGATGGAGCTGTACAAAACGTTAGTTAGGCCACAGCTGGAATACTGTGTGCAGTTCTGCTCGCCACACTGTAGGAAGGATGAGATTGCATTGGAGAGGGTGCAGAGGAGATTCACCAGGATGTTACCTGGGCTGGAGCGCTTCAGCTATGAAGAGAGACTGGACAGACTGGGGTTGTTTTCCTTAGAGCAGAGAAGGCTGAGGGGGAACCTGATTGAGGTGCACAAAATTTTGAGGGGCATAGATAGGGTAGATAGAAAGGAACTTTTCCCCTTAGTAGAGGGGTCAATAACCAGTAGTTTCAAGGTAAGGGGCAGGAGGTTTAGAGGGGATTTGAGGAAAAACTTTTTCCCCAGAGGGTGGTTGGAATCTGGAACTCACTGCCTGAAAGCATGGTAGAGGCAGGAACCCTCACAACATTCAAGAAGCATTTAGATGAGTACTTGAACCACCATAGCATACAAGACTACGGACCCAGTGCTGGAAAATGGGATTAGAATAGACAGGGCTTGATGGCCGGTGTAGACACGATGGGCTGAAGGGCCTCTTTCTGTGCTGTATAACTCTATGACTCTATGACCACCAACTCCAAGTCAAACACCATTCTGACTTGGAAGTATATTGCCATTCCTTCATCGTCACTGGGTCAAAGTCCTGGAACTCCCTCCCTAACAGCGCTGTGGGAGTACCTTCACCACACGGACAGCAGCGGTTCAAGAAGGTGGCTCACCACCACCTTCTCAAGGGCAATTAGGGATGGGCAATAAATGCTGGCCTTGCCAGCAACGCCCACATCCCATGAACGAATTTTAAAAAACGTCATCCCATAACACACGTACAAGGGCTCAGTAATGTTTAATTCATCAGAAAAAGACGAAGTACAACAACATACTGGTCAGCTTAACAGAATCTCATCATATTTATGAGGCCACAAACTTAAAATAGTCACTCATAAATCCAGTAATGAATTCAGGAGAAATGTCTTTACCCAGAGAATGGTGAGAATGGGGAACTCGCTACCACAGGGAGTAGTTGTGGGGAAGCCACACAAGGGAGAAAGGAATGGGAGGAGATGTTGATCGGGTTAATTGAAGTAGGGTGGGTGTGGGGCATAAACACCGGCATGGACCAGTTGGGCTGAATGGCCTGTTTCTGTGCTGTACATTCTATGTAACACCATGAACAGTCAATCGAAGGGAATCATCAGCACAACAGATTGAAAGATTAAACAGCAGTCCAAGAATTTATAAAACATTCATCCATTCCATGTTCATGTCACCCCAGCTGTCTCCAGGGCCCTGTGCTACAGATCAGTGTGAACTCGCTGGTGTCTCTTCAGCTCCCCGGAGCTTTTAAAGCTCTTAGCACAGTCAGAGCATTTAAATGGTCTCTCATCAGTGTGAACAAGCTGGTGTCTCAGCAAGGTAGATGAATCAGTGAATCCCTTCCCACACACGGAGCAGGTGAACGCCCTCTCACCAGTGTGAACGTGCTGGTGTTTCTTCAGATCCCCAGAGGTTTTAAAGCTCTTCCCACAGTCAGAGCATTTAAATGGTCTCGCATCGGTGTGAACCAATTGGTGTTGCTTCAGATCCCCAGAGGTTTTAAAGCTCTTCCCACAGTCAGAACATTTAAATAGTCTCTCATCAGTGTGATATTGTTGGTGTCTCAACAGGTTTGATGACTGAGTGAATCCCTTCCCACACACGGAGCAGGTGAACGGTCTCTCATCAGTGTGAACTTGCTGGTGTTTCAACAGGTTGGATGACTGAGTGAATCCCTTCCCACACACAGAGCAGGTGAACGGTCTCTCATCAGTGTGAACTTGCTGGTGTGTCAGCAGGTGGGATGACTGAGTGAATCCCTTCCCACACACGGAGCAGGTGAATGGCCTCTTCCCAGTGTGAACTGGCTGGTGTCTGTTCAGATTCCCGGAGCTTTTAAAGCTCTTCCCACAGACAGAACATGTAAATGGTCTCTGATCGGAGTGAACTCGCTGGTGTCGCTTCAGATCCCCAGAGGTTTTAAAGCTCTTCCCACAGGCAGAACATTTAAATAGTCTCTCATCAGTGTGAACTCGCTGGTGTGTCAGTAGGTGGGATGACCGAGTGAATCTCTTCCCACACATGGAGCAGGTGAACAGAATCTCTCCTGCTCTCTCCAGCTGGTGTCTCTTCAGATCCTGGGACCTTTTAAATCTCTTCCCACAGTCAGAACATTTAATGTGAACAAGCTGGTGTCTCAGGAGGGTGGCAGAATGAGAGAATCGCTTCAAAAACACAGAGCAGGTCAACGGTCTCTCATTGGTGTGGACAAGCTGATGTCTCAGCAGCACGGAGGGTGCAATTAATCCCTTCCCACACACGGAGCGGGTTAAAGGTCTCTCCCTCATGTGATATTGCTGGTGTATCATCGGAGCGGATGACTGAGTGAATCCCTTCTGGAACACGGGGCCGGTGAACGGGCTCTCCTCAGTGTGTAGCCACTGCTGTTGCTTCAGGTACTTGTAGATTTTGAAGCTCTTCCCACACTCAGAACATTTAAAAGGTCTCTCATCAGTGTGAACTCGCTGGTGTGTCAGCAGATTGGAGGAGCAATTGAATCAGGTCCTGATGAATCGAGCGACTCTGTCTGTTCTTGACGTGATGTTCGGTCTGAGCTTCCTGGCTGTAAATGCTCCACTTCTAAAACCCTGTAAAAGGAGTGTAGAAAGGGGTAAGAGGGAGAATGTTACCTCATGTCCCTCTTTCCCAGCCCAGGGGCAGTGAAGCTGATTTTCAGGCCCCAGCTGCTGCACAGGTTACATACGAACATACGAATTAGGAGCAGGAGTAGGCCACTCGGCCCCTCGAGCCTGCTCTGCCATTCAATAAGATCATGGCTGATCTGATTACTCCACATTCCCGCCTACCCCCGATAACCTTTCACCCCCTTGCTTATCAAGAATCTATCTACCTCTGCCTTAAAAATATTCAAAGACTCTGCTTCCACCGCCCTCTGAGGAAGAGTTCGAAATACGACCCTGTGTGAGAAAAGATTTCTCCTCATCTCTGTCTTAAATGGGCGACCCCTTATTTTTAAACCGTGACCCCTAGTTCTAGATTCTCCCACAAGAGGAAACATCCTCTCCACATCCACCCTGTCCAGACCCCTCAGGATCTTGTGTGTTTCAATCAAGTCACCTCTTACTCTTCTAAACTCCAGCGGATACAAGCCTAGCCTGTCCAACCTTTCCTCATAAGACAACCCACCCATTCCAGGTATTGGTCTAGTAAACCTTCTCTGAACTGCTTCCAATGCATTTACATCCTTCCTTAAATAAGGAGACCAATACTGTACACAGTACTCCAGATGTGGTCTCACCAATGCCCTGTATAACTGAAGTATAACCTCTCTACTTTTGTATTCAGTTTCCCTCGCAATAAACAATAACATTCTATTAGCTTTCCTGATTACTTGTTGTACCTGAATACTAACCTTTTGCGATTCATGCATTAGGACACCCAGATCCCTCTGCATCTCAGAGCTCTGCGATCTCTCACCATTTAGATAATATGCTTCTTTTTTATACTTCCTGCCAAAATGGACAACTTCACATTTTCCCACATTATGCTCCATTTGCCAGATCTTTGCCCACTCACTTATTTATATCCCTTTGTAGCCTCATTATGTCCTCTTCACAATTTACTTTCCTACCTATCTTTGTGTCATCAGCTAATTTAGCAACCATGCCTTCGGTCCCTTCATCCAAGTCATTTATATAAATTGTAAAAAGTTGAGGTCCCAGCACTGATCCCTGTGGCACACCACTCGTTACATCTTGCCAACCAGAAAATGACCCATTTATGCCTACTCTCCGTTTCCTATTAGCTAGCCAATCTTCTATCCATACCAATATGTTACCCCCTACACCATGAGCTTTTATTTTCCGCAATAACCTTTGATGTGGCACCTTATCAAATGCCTTCTGGAAATCTAAGTACAGTACATCCACCAGTTCCCCTTTATCCACAGCACATGTTACTTCCTCAAAGAACTCCAATAAATTGGTTAAACATGATTTCCCTTTCACAAAACCATGTTGACTCTGCCTGATTACCTTGAACTTTTCCAAGTGCCCTGCTATAACGTTTTTAATAATAGCTTCTAACATCTTCCCCATGACAGATGTTAAGCTAACTGGCCTGTAGTTTCCTGCTTTCTGTCTCCCTCCCTTTTTGAATAAAGGAGTTACATTCGCTATTTTCCAACCTAATGGAACCATCCCCAAATCTAGGGAATTTTGGAAAATTTAAACCAACGCATCAACTATCTCACTAGCCACTTCTTTTAAGACCCTAGGATGAAGTCCATCAGGCCCCGGGGACTTGTCAGCCCACAGCTCCAACAATTTGCTCAGTACCACTTCCCGGGTGATTGTAATTTTGTTGAGTTCCTCCCTCCCTTCCATTTCCTGATTTACAGCTATTTCTGGGATGTTACTTGAATCCTCTATAGTGAAGACCGATGCAAAATACCTGTTCAATTCAACTGCCATCTCCTTATTTTCCATTATTAATTCCCCAGACTCACTTTCTATAGGACCAATGCTCACTTTGTTAACTCTTTTCTTTTTTAAATATCTATAGAAACTCTTACTATCAGTTTTTCTATTTCTAGCTAGCTTTCTCTGGTACTCTCATTTTTCTCTCATTAATCTTTTAGTCATTCTTTGCTGTTTTTTATATTCTGTCCAATCTTCTGACCTGCCAGCCATCTTTGCACAATTATATGCTTTTTCTTTAAGTTTGATACTATCTTTAACTTTTTTAGTTAACCACGGATGGTGGGTCCTCCTCTTGGAATTTTTCTTTCTCGTTGGAATGTATCTATTCTGTGTATTCTGAAATATCCCCTTAAATGTCTGCCACTGCAACTCTATTGACCTATCCCTTAACCTAATTTGCCAGTTCACTTTAGCTAGCTCTGCTTTCATGCCCTCATAATTGCCCTTATTTAAGTTTAAAATACTAGTCGTGGACCCACTCTTCTCTCCCTCAAACTGAATGTAAAATTCAATCATATTATGATCGCTGCTACCTAGGGGCGCCTTCACTATGAGGTCATTAATTAATCCTATCTCACTGCACAATACCAGGTCTAGTATAGCCTGCTCTCCGGTTGGCTCCAGAACGTGCTGTTCTAAGAAACTATCCCGAAAACATTCTATGAACTCCTCATCTAGGCTCCCTTTGCCCATCTGATTTTTCCAGTCTATATGTAGATTAAAATCCCCCATGATTATTGCCATACCTTTCTGACAAGCTCCCATTATTTCTTCCTTTATACTCCATCCTACCGTGTGGTTACTGTCAGGGGGCCTGTACACCACTCCCACAAGTGACTTCTTGCCTTTATCATTTCTCATCTTAACACGTTGGTGCAGCAAGCAATTAGGAAAGCAAATGGTACGTTAGTCTTTATTACAAGAGGATTGTAGGGACTTAAGGCGGATAAATCCCCCGGACCTGATGGCCTACATCCTAGGGTCTTGAGAGAAGTGGCGGTAGGGATTGTGGATGCATTGGTGATTATTTTCCAGAACTCCCTGGACTCAGGAAAGGTCCCGGCAGATTGGAAAACTGCTAATGTAACACCCTTATTTAAGAAGGGAAGTAGACAAAAAGCTGGAAACTATAGACCAGTTGGCCTAACATCTGTGGTTGGCAAAATGTTGGAGTCCATTATTAAGGAAACAGTAACAGAGCATTTGGATAAACATAATTTAATAGGATAGAGTCAGCATGGTTTTATGAAGGGGAAGTCATGTTTGACAAATTTGCTCGAATTCTTTGAGGATGTAACATACAGGGTGGATAAAGGGGAACCAGTGGATGTGGTGTTTTGGACTTCCAAAAGGCATTTGACAAGGTTCCACACAAAAGATTACTGATCAAGATAAGAAATCACGGGATTGGGGGTAATATACTGGCATGGGTGGAAGATTGGCTATCTAACAGAAAACAAAGAGTTGGGATAAATGGTTCATTCTCGGGCTGGCAGCCAGTAACTAGTGGTGTTCCGCAGGGGTCAGTGCTGGGACCCCAACTCTTTACAATCTATATTAACGATTTGGAAGAAGGGACCGAGTGCAACATATCCAAGCTTGCCGACGATACAAAGATGGGAGGGAAAGCAATGAGTGAGGATGACATAAAAAACCTGCAAAAGGACATAGACAGGCTAAGTGAGTGGGCAGAGATTTGGCAGATGCAATATAATGTTGGAAAGTGTGAGGTTATGCACTTTGGCAGAAAAAATCAAAGAGCAAGTTATTATCTAAATGGAGAGAAACTGCAAAGTGCTGCAGTACAAAGGGATCTGGGGGTCCTGGTGCATGAAACACAAAAAGTTCGTGTGCAGCAGGTGATCAGGAAGGCCAATGGAATCTTGGCTTTTATTGCAAGGGGGATGGAGTATAAAAACAGGGAAGTCTTGCTGCAGTTATACAGGGTATTGGTGAGGCCACAGCTGGAATACTGCGTGTACTTTTGGTTTCCATATTTAAGAAAAGATATACTTGCTCTCGAGGCGGTTCAGCGAAGGTTCACTCAGTTGATTCCGGAGATGAGGGGGTTGACGTATGAGGAAAGGTTGAGTAGGTTGGGACTCTACTCATTGGAGTTCAGAAGAATGAGAGGCGATCTTATCGAATCATATAAGATTGTGAGGGGGCTTGATCGGGTGGATGCGGGGAGGATGTTTCCACTGATGGGTGAGACTAGAACTAGGGGGCATAATCTAAGAATAAGGGGCTGCCCTTTCAAAACTGAGATGAGGAGAAACTTCTTCACTCAGAGGGTAGTAAATCTATGGAATTTGCTACCCCAGAGAGCTGTGGAAGCTGCAACATTAAATAAATTTAAAATGGAGATAGACAGTTTCCTAGCAGATAAGAGAATTAGGGATTACGGGGAGAGGGCAGGGAAGTGGACGTGAGTCTAGATTCGGATCAGCCATGATCCTATTGAATGGCGGAGCAGGCCCGAGGGGCTGTATGGCCTTCTCCTGCTCCTACTTCTTATGTTCTTATGTACTCCAATTATATAGGGCCTTGGTGAGACCACACCTGGAGTATTGTGTACAGTTTTGGTCTCCTTACCTAAGGACGGATATACTTGCCTCAGAGGGAGTGCAACAAAGGTTCGCCAGACTGATTCCTGGGATGGAGGGATTGTCCTATGAGGAGAGATTGAGTAGACTGGGCCTATATTCCCATGAATTTTGAAGAGTGAGAGGTGATCTCATTGAAACATCTACAATTCTTACAGGGCTTGACAGGGTAGATGCTGGGAGACTGTTTCCCCTGGCTGGGGAGTCTAGAACCAGGGGTCACAGTCTCAGAATAAGGGGTCGGCCATTTAGGACTGAGATGAGGAGAAATGTCTTCACTCAGAGGGTGGTGAATCTTTGGAATTCTCTGCCCCAGAGGGCTGTGGAGGCTCAGTCATTGAGTATAATCAAGGCTGAGACAGATAGATTTTTGGACTCATGGGGAATCAAGGGATATGGGGATTGGGCAGGAAGGTGGAGATGAGGTAGAAGATCAGCCATGATCTTATTGAATGGCGGAGCAGACTCAAAGGGCCGAATGGCCGACTCCTGCTCCTATTTCTTATGTTCTTAAGAAAGCTGTTTGCTATAGCCTGCTGCACCACGACAAATACACAGAGGATTTCAGTCACGTGGAGAGACTGGAGAAGCTGGGATTGTTCTCCTTGGAGCAGAGAAGGTGCAGCGGAGATTTAATAGAGGTGTTCAAAACAGGAAGGGTTTTGATAGAGTAAATAGGAGCATGGGAACAGGAAGAGGCCATTCAGCCTCTCCAGCCTGTTCCGCCATTCAATGAGATCATGGCCGATCTGTGTCTTAACTCCACCCACCTGCCTTGGCTCCATATCCCTTTGCTCACTTGTCTAGCAAAAATCTATCACTCTGGGATTTAAAATGATTAATTGAGCTGGCATCGACTGCTTCCTGTGGGAGAGGGTTCCACACTTCTACCACCCTTTGTGTGAAGAAGTGTTTCCCAACTTCTCTCCTGAATGGCCTGGCTCTGATTTTAAGGTGATGTCCCCTTGTCCTCGACTGCCCCACCGGCAGAAAAAGTTTCTCTCGATCTACTCTACCAATTCCTTTCAAAATCCTAAAATCCTCAATCACTCCTTAACCTTCTAGATTCCAGTGAACACAAGCCTAGTTTATGTAATCTCTCCCTCATAATCTAACCCTTGGAGCCCGGGTAACATTCTGGTCAATCTGTGCTGCACTCCTTCCAAGGTCAGTATATCCTTTCTGAGGTGCGGTGCCCAGAACTGTACACAGTGCTCCAGGGAGTTCCTGGGAGTTACTGTGCGTAGGTCCCTGAAGGTGGCGGGACATATTGAGTGGTTAACAAAGCATATGGGATCTTGGGCTTCATAAATAGAGGTATTGAGTACAAAAGTAGAGAAGTTATGCTGAACCTTTATAAAGCGCTGGTTAGGCCACAACTGGAGTATTGCGTCCAGTTCTGGTCACCACACTTTAGGAAGGGTGTGAAGGCCCTTGAGAGGGTGCAGAGGAGATTTACCAGAATGGTTCCGGGGATGGGGGATCTTAGCTACAAGGACAGGTTGGAGAAGCTGGATTTGTTTTCATTAGAGCAAAGGGGGTTGAGGGCTGATTTGATAGAGGTGTACAAGATTATGACGGGTTTGGATAGGTTAGACGGGGAAAGGTTGTTCCCACTAGTTGATGGTACAAGGACTAGGGGACACAGATTTAAGGTTTTGGGCAAGAGATACAGGGGGGACGTGAGGAAAAACTTTTTTACGCAGCGAGTGGTGATGACCTGGAACTCGCTGCCGACGGAAGTGGTGGAAGCGGAGACACTCAATGTTTTCAAGGGGAGACTGGATAGGCACTTGAGGGAAATAAACTTGCAGGGTTACGGGGACAGCGCGGGGGAATGGGACTGACTGGATTGTATACAGAGAGCTGGCATGGACTCGACGGGCCGAATGGCCTCCTTCTGTGCCGTTATGACTCTCTGGGGTCTAACCAGGGCTTTGTATAGCTGTAGCTTATAAGGAGAAACTGTTTCCAGTGGCAGGAGGGTCGGTAACCAGAGGACACAGATATAAGGTCATTGACAAAAGAACCAGAGGCGAGGTGAGGAGAATTTTATTTACGCAGCGAGTTGTTGTGATCTGGAATGCGCTGCCTGAAAAAAGAATCAGTGGTCCGAATCAATGTTCACGTTAAGTTGCGCGGCCACGCAGCGGTCTGGAGGTCCCGCGCAGCCGGCTCACCGCCCTGTAAATGGAAAATCGTGCATGCGCGGAAATTTGAATGGGTCGTGCAGCCCATTAAACGGGCCACGCTCCTCAATAAAAAAGAGGGAACATTGGTCCTAATACCGACCCCTGGGGAACATCACTGTTTACCTCCCTCCAGTCTGAAAAGAAACCGCTCACCACTACTCTCTGCTTTCTGTCCCTTGGCAGAAAATTGGGAGGGGGCGAGAGCAAACAGCACCTGATTTCTCACCAAGCACTCAGGGGAGCAGGGGATTAGCCCTACTTTAAATGTCAGTCTCTTACATATACATTATATAAAAAGGGAGACGCTGTCCCTTTAAAATCGGTCATCCATGGGACGCGGTCCCTTTAATGAAAATCTCATAGAAAAAGAGAGCGCCTGTCCCTTTAAGGGAACCCCCACCACTCCCATATTTCTCTTAAAGGGCTTGAAATTAATAATTAAAAACGCAGAAAATTAATATTTAAAAAATTAATTGAGGGAGAAAAAATATTTTTACTCACATTTGCTCCACAGGATTTCTTGTTTCCGTTTCATCAATTTAAAAACTGCTTTTTTATGATCAGCCTGTCTTCTATGTTTCTATGTACTTTCAGTGATGACTTTTATAAACTGGTTTTACAGGAAATTAGAAGAGGAGGGGAGAGATTCGAAGACACTCGGTCCCTTTGTGACTCTGAAGTTACAGCTGACCCCGCGCATGCGCCCCATGGCCCCGCCCTCTCCTGCTCCACAGGCGCCCGGCCCGCACCGCGCATGCTCAGCACGCACCGCGCATGCTCAGCACACCCCCTGGGCCCCTGTCAATCATCCGCCCCCTCTGAACAGGCCCCGCCCCCTCCCCCTACTCCGCATGCGCCGCCGGGCCCCGCTCCGAAGTTGAGCCGCTACTGCGCCTGCGCAGGGCCTCGCATTCTGGGGAAGGCCCGGGTAACCACGAGGGTCCGGATCACCGGCGGAAAGTGAGTTTTATCAGGGTTTTTTTATATATAGCGGAGAGAAGCGCGGGCGGGGAGATAAATAAAAAGAAAATACAAACCGCACCGTCCCAGCGCCCTCCCGGCACCGAGCGGCCGCAGCCCCTTGTCTTCTGCAGGGAGCCTGACTGGGCCACGTCATCAACTCCACGGCGGTGACTGACGGGAGCTCCGACCAATAGGGAGAGAGCGGGCGGAGCTCGGAGGACTGAGATGGCGGCGGGTCCTCCAACCAATCGGGGTGTTCGAGGGGCGGGACTTCCGCCGCCTGCTTCTCCCGCTGCTGAGACAAGTGGAATGCAGCAGAGGGCGCTCTTCTGAGTTTGGGGCTCAGCCCTGTTAGTGGAGCAGTGCAGAGGGAACTTTACTCTGCACTGGGCTTTACTACCTCCGCACTGCACTGCAGGGGCAGCACAGAGTTTTAGACTCGAGTCTCTGGAGTGGGACTTCAACCCACAACCTTCTGACTCAGAGGGGAGAGTGCTGCCGCCTGAGCCACGGCTGACACTCTGTATCTAACCCGTGCTGTACCTGCCCTGGGAGTGTTTGCTGGGACAGTGTAGAGGGAGCTTTACTCTGTATCTAACCCGTGCTGTACCTGCCGTGGGAGTGTTTGATGTGACAAGATAGAGGGAGCTTTACTCTGTATCTAACCCGTGCTGTACCTGCCCTGGGAGTGTTTGATGGGACAGTGTAGAGAGAGCTTTACTCTGTATCTAACCCGTGCTGTACCTGCTCTGGGAGTGTTTGATGGGACAGTGTAGAGGGAGCTTTACTCTGTATCTATCCCGTGCTGTACCTGCTCTGGGAGTGTTTGATGGGATAGTGTAGAGGGAGCTTTACTCTGTATCTAACCCGTGCTGTACCTGCTCTGGGAGTGTTTGATGGGACAGTGTAGAGGGAGCTTTACTCTGTATCTAACCCGTGCTGTACCTGCTCTGGGAGTGTTTGATGGGACAGTGTAGAGGGAGCTTTACTCTGTATCTAACCCGTGCTGTACCTGCCCTGGGAGTGTTTGATGGGACAGTGTAGAGGGAGCTTTACTCTGTATCTAACCCGTGTTGCCCCTGCCCTGGGAGTGTCTGATGGGACAGTTTAGAGGGAGCTTTACTCTGTATCTAACCCGTGCTGTACCTGCCCTGGGAGTGTTTGCTGGGACAGTGCAGAGGGAGCTTTACTCTGTATCTAACCCGTGCTGTACCTGCCGGGGAGTGTTTGATGGGTCAGTGTAGAGGGAGCTTTACTCTGTATCGAACCCGTGCTGCACCTGCCGTGGGAGCATTTGATGGGACAGTGTAGAGGGAGCTTTACTGTGTATCTAACCCGTGCTGTACCTGCCCTGGGAGTGTTTGATGGGACAGTGTACAGGGAGCTTTACTCTGTATCTAACCCGTGCTGTACAGCCCTGGGAGTGTTTGATGGGACAGTGTAAAGGGAGCTTTACTCTGTATTTAACCCATGCTGTACCTGGCCTGGGAGTGTTTGATGTTGACACCAGGTGCTGAGAATGTTAAAATGTTCCTTTCCCCACAGTGACATCCAGCACCTTCTTGAGCACAAAAATTCACTTTAAGAAAGTAACACAAACCCATCAGCTTCTCCCCTGGACACCGACATTGAGAGGACAGGGAATGTCTGTAACAAGTCAACAATTAGCTCTCGGCTTATCTTAGAAACAAGGACTCAATAGACTGGGTGTTTCAAACAAAGCTGATTTATTGATACAGAATATTAAAATCCAGTCCAGTTATTGGGGTTTTAATATCCACGAAATATAAGATGGCCACTAATAAATCCAGGAGGGAATTCAAGAGAAACTTCTTTACCCAGAGAGTGGTGAGAATGTGGAACTCACCACCACAAAGAGTAGTTGAGGCTAAAAGTACAGATGCATTTAAGGGGAAGCCACATGAGTGTGTAAGGAATAGGAGGATATGTTGATCGGGTGAATTGAAGTAGGGTGGGTGTGGGGCATAAACACCGGCATGGACCAGTTGGGTTGAAAGTCCTGATTCTGTGCTGTACATTCTATGTAACACCAAGAACAGTCAAAAGAAGGGAATCATCAGAATAACACTTATATAATTTTTTTGATATATATAAATGACCTGGATATTGGAATACAGAGTAGAATTTCTAAATTTGCCGATGACACCAAACTTGGGGGTGTGGCAAACAGTGAGGATGACACCAATCGACTGCAACAGGACATAGAAAGGCTAGCAGAATGGGCAGACAAGTGGCAGATGGAATTTAATACAGAGAAGTGTGAGGTGATGCATTTTGGCAGAAGGGACAGGGAGAGGCAATATACACTTAATGGCAGTTTTAAAGAGTGTGCAGGGACAGAGGGACCTGGGAGTTAATGTGCGTAGGTCCCTGAAGTTGGTGGGACATATTGAGAGAGTGGTTAGCAAAGCATTTGGGATCTTGGGCTTCATAAATAGAGGTATTGAGTACAAAAGTAGAGAAGTTATGCTGAAACTTTATAAAGCGCTGGTTAGGCCACAACTGGAGTATTGCGTCCAGTTCTGGTCACCACACTTTAGGAAGGATGTGAAGGCCATTGAGAGGGTGCAGAGGAGATTTACCAGAAAGGTCCGGGGATGGGGGATCTTAGCTACAAGGACAGGTTGGAGAAAATGGATTTGTTTTCCTTAGAGCAAAGGAGGTTGAGGGGTGATTTGACAGAGGTGTACAAGATTATGACGGGTTTGGATAGGCGAGACGGGGAAAGGCTGTTCCCACTAGTTGATGGTACAAGGACTAGGGGACACAGATTTAAGGTTTTGGGCAAGAGATACAGGGGGGATGTGAGGGAAAACTTTTTTACGCAGCGAGTGGTGAGGACCTGGAACTCGCTGCCGACGGAAGTGGTGGAAGCGGAGACACTCGATGTTTTCAAGGGGAGACTGGATAGGCACTTGAGAGAAATAAACTTGCAGGGCTACGGGGATAGAGCGGGGGAATGGGGCTGACTGGATTGCTCTACAGAGAGCTGGCACGGACTCGATGGGCCAAATGGCCTCCTTCTGTGCCGTTATGACTCTATGACTATGACTAGAACAGTGTGAATTCGCTGGTGTCTCAGCAGGTTGGAGAACTGAGTGAATCCCTTCCCACACACGGAGCAGGTGAACGTCCTCTCCCCAGTGTGAACTCGCTGGTGTACCTTCAGATTCCCAGAGCTTTTAAAGTTCTTTCCACAGTCAGAACATTTAAATGGTCTCTCCCCAGTGTGATATCGCTGATGTCTCACCAGGTGGGATGACTGAGTGAATCCCTTCCCACACACAGAGCAGGTGAACGGTCTCTCCCCAGTGTGAACTCGCTGGTGTGTGAGTAGGTTGGACGACTGAGTGAATACCTTCCCACACACAGTGCAGGTGAACATCCTCTCCCCAGTGTGAACTCGCTGGTGTCTCACCAGGTGGGATGACTGAGTGAATCCCTTCCCACACACAGAGCAGGTGAACGGTCTCTCCCCAGTGTGAACTCGCTGGTGTGTGAGTAGGTTGGACGACTGAGTGAATACCTTCCCACACACAGTGCAGGTGAACATCCTCTCCCCAGTGTGAACTCGCTGGTGTCTCACCAGGTGGGATGACTGAGTGAATCCCTTCCCACACACAGAGCAGGTGAACGGTCTCTCCCCAGTGTGAACTCGCTGGTGTGTCAGTAGGTGGGATGACTGAGTGAATCCCTTCCCACACACGGAGCAGGTGAATGGCCTCTTTCCTGCTCTCTCCAGCTGGTGTCCCTTCAGCTCCTGGGACATTTGAAAGTTTTTCCCACAGTCGGAATGTTTCAGCGGCCTCTCCCCAGTGTGAAGGCGCTGGTGTGCCAGCAGATTCGAGGACCGAGTGAATCCCTTCCCACACATGGAGCAGATGAACAGAATCTCTCCTGCCCTCTCCAGCTGGTGTCTCTTCAGATCCTGGGACCTTTTAAATCTTTTCCCACAGTCAGAACATTTAATCGGTCTCTCATCACTGTGAACAAGCTGGTGTCTCAGGAGGGTGGCAGAATGAGAGAATCGCTTCAAAAACACGGAGCAGGTCAAAGGTCTCTCATCGGTGTGGACAAGCTGGTGTCTCAGCAGCACGAAGGGTGCAATTAATCCCTTCCTGTAGTGTATGTGCCTTTAAGAACCCCGTGTACTGTAATGCCGGTAATGGCCACTCGGGCTATATAAGCCTGTATATTGTGTTGTATCAGTAAGTTCACCTCCAGACTTTGTTCAGTAAACACCTGTGAAACCAACTCCTGCCTTCAGTGTCTCTATTAACACACGGACACAACACTTCCCACACACGGAGCGGGTTAAAGGTCTCTCCCTAGTGTGATCTTGCTGGTGTATCATCGAAGTGGATGACTGAGTGAATGCCTTCCACACACGGTGCCCGGGTTTCCCCCAGTTTGTAGGCACTGGTGTCGCTTCAGGTATTTGTAGATTCTGAAGCTCTTTCAGAACATTTTAAAGGTCTCTCCCCAGTGTGAACTCACGGGGGTGCCAGCAGATTCAAGGAGCGACTGAATCAGGTCCTGATGAATCGAGCGACTCTGTCAGATCTTGAGGTGATGTTTGGTTTGAGCTTCCTGTCTGTAAATGCTCCACTTCTAAAACCCTGTAAAAGGAGTGTAGAAAGGGTAAGGGGGGAGTAGGAACTTTTTTGGCTAATTATGCATCAAAGAACAAACATGGCAGTGCCGGTCCCACTGGTGTCCAGCCGTGCCCACAATAACCAGCGGGCCAGAAACAGCCCAATCTACCCTCACTGACTTGGCCCTGAAGTCAAATCAAGTGTCATTAAATGACATCCTTTGTGACTGTGACAAAGGTAAACTATCCCTCCTCGTCCTTCCTGACTTGTCTGCAGCCTTTGACACGGTTGACCACTCCATCCTTCTCCAACACCTCTCCACCGTCGTCCAGCTGGGTGGGACTGCACTCGCCTGGTTCCATTCTTATCTATCTAATCGTAGCCACAGAATCACCTACAACGGCTTCTCTTCCCGCTCCTGCATCGTTACCTCTGGTGTCCCCCAAGGATCTATCCTTGGGCCCCTCCTATTTCTCATCTAAATGCTGCCCCTTGGTGGCATCATCCGAAAACACAGCCTCAGTTTCCACATGTACGCTGATGACACCCAGCTCTACCTCACCACCACTTCTCTCGACCCCTCCACAGTGTCTAAATTCTCAGACTGCTTGTCCAACATCCAGTTCTGGATGAGCAGAAATTTTCTCCAATTAAATATCGGGAAGACCGATTGGCTCCATCCCTCTCCCTAACATCTCTCTGAGGCTGAACCACACTGTTCACAACCTTGGTGTCATATTTGACCCTGAAATGAGCTTCCGAACACATATCGGCAGCATAACAAAGACCGCCTATTTCCACCTCAGTAACATCGCCCGTCTCCGCCCCTGCCTCAGCTCATCCGCTGCTGAAACCCTCATCCGGGCCTTTGTTACCTCTGGACTCGACTATTCCAACACACTCCTGGCTGGCCTCCCACATTCTACCCTATGTAAACTTGAGGTGATCCAAAACTACCCGTGTCGTAACTCAGCACCAAGTCCCGTTCACCCATCACCTCTGTGCTCGCTGACCTACATTGGCTCCCGGTTAAGCAGTGCTTCGATTTCAAAATTCTCATCCTTGTTTTCAAATCCCTCCATGGCCTCGCCCCTCCCTATCTTAGTTATTCCCTTCAGCCTCACAACCACCCGCCGCCCGCGATAGAATCACAGAAAAATTATGGCACAGAAGGAGGCCATTCGGCCCATCTTGTCCGTGCCGGCCAATTAAGTGCTATCCACACTAACCCCACTTTCCAGCACTTGGTCCGTAGCCTTGTAGGTTACGGCACTTCAAGTGCACATCCAAGTACTTTTTAAAATGTGATGAGAGTTTCTGCCTCTACCACCCTGTCAGGCAGTGAGTTCCAGACCCCCACCACCCACTGGGTGAAAACATTTCTCCTCAACTCCCCTCTAAAGCTCCGAACAATTTCTTTAAATCTACGCCCCCTGGTTGTGGACCCCTCTGCCAAGGGAAATAGGTCCTTCCTATCTAGGCCGCTCCGAATTTTATACACCTCAATCAGGTCTCCCCTCAGCCTCCTCGGTTCCAAAGAAAACAACCTCCTTCCCCCCGCCCCCCCCAAGACATCTGCACTCCTCCAATTCTGCCCTCTTGAGCATCCCTGATTATAATCGCTGCACCATCAGTGGCCGTGTCTTCTGTTGCCTCGGCCCTAAGCTCTGGAATTCCCTCTCTGAACCTCTCCGCCTCTCTTGCATAGAAAATAGGAGCACAAGGTAACACTGCAGTAGGAGTAAATTGGCACAGCAGGCAGTGGAAACCAGTTCTCTAACCAATCAGCAGGGGTGCCTCATTTGGCTGTAAACAAACAAACAGTATAAAAAGACCAGTGCTAGTGCGAGTCAGCAGAAAGTGCTGTGAGTTTGGGTAAGTGTGAGCTAGGGTAAGTGGGGTGTTAGGTGCTCTTCTCAAACTTAAACTCTGTGGGTTGTAGTTAATAAGGCCTTTCTGGTGCAGAGTGACTGTTGGTAAACCATTTAACTGGTGTAATTAGAGGGATTGATTTAATTTAAATCCAATTAATTAAAGGGGATACTAGCATCTATAATCGGGCAGAGGGTGTCCATAACTAACAATAAAAAATTTAATTAATTACATAGAATGGAGCAGGTGATGTGTTACTGTTGCGAGATGTGGGAGCCGGTGGACCCCATTGAGGCTCACGGTGATTACATCTGTGACAAGTGTCTGCTGCTACAGGAACTCCAGCTCCATGTTGATGAGCTGGAGTCTGAGCTTCAGACACTGCGACACATCAGGGAGGGGGAGAAGTACCTGGACTCTGTATCAGAAGGTGGTCACACCTATGAAGTTAATTAATTCAGATGTAGCCCATGGTCAGGGACAGGATGGTGTGACTACAAGTGAGGCAGGTACGGGGATCCAGGAGGTAGTGTTGGAGGAGCCGCAGCCCTTGCTCTTGTCCAACAGGTTCAAGGTTCTTACTCCCTGTGGGGACAGGAGCAGGGACTGCAGGGAGGATAAGCAACCTGGCCACAGCACCGTGGAATGGGGGGCCATTCAAGAGGGGGGAGTAAATAGAAATGTTGTAGTGGTAGGGGATAGTATTATTAGGGGGATAGATAGAGTTCTCTGCAGCCGAGAGCAAGAGTCCCGAAGGCTGTGTTGCCTACCTGGTGCCAGGGTTAAGGACATCTCCTCTGGGCTGGAAAGAAACTTGCAGTGGGAGGGGGTGGATCCAGTTGTCGTGGTCCATGTTGGTACAAACGACGTAGATAGGACTAGGAAGCCGGTTCTGTTAAAGGAGTATGAGCAGCTAGGGGTCAAATTAAAAAACAGAACCTCAAGGGTAATAATCTCTGGATTATTACCTGAGCCACGAGCAAATTTGGCTAGGACAAATAAAATTAGAGAGTTAAATGCGTGGCTCAAAGACTGGTGTGGGAGAAATGGGTTTTGCTTCCTGGGACACTGGCACCAGTACTGGGGCAGGAGGGAGCTGTTCCGTTGGGACGGGCTTCACTTGGCCAGTGCTGGGACTAGAGTCCTGGCGGATCATATAACTAGGGCTGTAGAGAGGGCTTTAAACTAACTGGGGGGGCGGGGGGAGGTTCCTAGAGAGCAAATAATAAAAATGACAACAGAGAAGGTCATAGACTTAGGTAGCAGTGGGGAAATTAAAAACCAGAGCGTGTCAGGAAGGGGCAGAAGGTATGGAGTAAAAGGTAAAGTAATAAAAAGGGCAAAAGCAGGAACTAAGTGTCACAAAACATATTTGAAAGTTCTCTATCTGAATGCACATAGCATTCGTAACAAAATAGACGAGTTAATGGCACAAATAACTACATATGGGTATGATCTTGTGGCCATTACAGAAACATGGCTGCAGGGTGACAATGCCTGGGAATTAAACATACCGGGTTATTTAACAATCAGGAAGGACAGGCAGGAAGGAAGGGGAGGTGGGGTGGCTATGTTAATAAAGGAAGGAATCACTGTAATACAGAGAAATGATATTGGGTCAAAAGATCAGGATAATGAAACAGTTTGGGTGGAGGTAAGGAATAATAAGGGGAAAAAAACACTAGTGGGTGTAGTCTATAGGCCTCCGAACAGTTGCAACTCTGTTGGACGGAGTATCAATCAGGAAATAGTTGAGGCTTGTAATAAGGGAACATCTATAATTATGGGGGATTTTAACTATCATATTAATTGGACAAATCAAATTGGGCAGGGCTGCCTTGAGGATGAGTTCATTGAGTCTATTAGGGATGGGTTTCTTGAGCAGTATGTAACTGAACCGACCAGGGGGCAAGCAACCTTAGATCTGGTCCTGTGTAACGAGACAGGATTAATTAAAAATGTCCTAGTAAAGGATCCCCTTGGAATGAGTGACCATAACATGGTTGAATTCCATATTCAATTAGAGGGTGAGAAGGTTGGATCTCAAACAAGCGTGCTAAGCTTGAATAAAGGAGACTATGAAGGTATGAGAGCGGAATTGAGTAGAGTGGATTGGGAAAATAGATTAAAGGGTAAGACGATACATGATCAGTGGTGTACATTTAAGGAGTTATTTTACAACTTCCAAAAAATATATATTCCACTGAGAAGAAAAGGGTGTAAAAGAAAAGACAGCCATCCGTGGCTAAGTAAAGAAATTAAGAATAGCATTCGACTAAAAACAAGGGCAAATAAGGTAGCCAAATCTAGTGGGAGGATAGAGGATAGGGAAAACTTTAAAAGACAGCAAAAAATAACAAAAAGATTAAGAAAGGGAAGATAGATTATGAAAGTAAATTAGCAAAAAATATAAAAACAGATAGTAAGAGTTTTTATAGTTATATAAAAAGAAAAAGGGTGGCTAAAGTAAATGTTGGTCCCTTAGAGGATGAGACCGGGAAATTAATGGTGGGAAATATGGAGATGGCAAAAACACTGAATGAATATTTTGTATCAGTCTTTAAAGTAGAGGACACTAAGAATATCCCAACACTGGACAAACAGGGGGCTATGGGGGGGGAGGAGCTAAACACGATCAAAATCACTAAGGAAGTGGTACTCGGTAAAATAATGGGACTCAAGGCGGATAAATCACCTGGACCTGATGGCTTACATCCTAGGGTCTTGAGGGAAGTGGCGGTAGGGATTGTGGATGCATTGGTAATAATTTTCCAAAACTCACTGGACTCAGCAAAGGTCCCGGCAGACTGGAAAACTGCTAATGTAACACCCTTATTTAAAAAGGGCAGTAGACAGAAGGCTGGAAACTATAGACCGGTTAGCCTAACATCTGTGGTAGGTAAAATTTTGGAGTCCATTATTAAGGAGACAGTAACAGGACATTTGGATAAACATAATTTAATAGGACAAAGTCAGCATGGTTTTATGAAGGGGAAGTCATGTTTGACAAATTTGCTGGAGTTCTTTGGGGAAGTAACATATAGGGTGGATAAAGGGGAACCAGTGGACGTAGTGTATTTAGACTTCCAAAAGGCATTTGACAAGGTACCACACAAGATTATTGCTTAAGATAAAAAATCACGGGATTGGGGGTAATATTCTGGCATGGATAGAGGATTGGCTATCTAACAGAAGGCAGAGAGTTGGGATAAATGGTTCATTCTCAGACTGGCAATCAGTAACTAGTGGTGTTCCGCAGGGGTCAGTGCTGGGTCCCCAACTCTTTACAATCTATATTAACGATTTGGAGGAGGGGACCGAGTGTAACATATCAAAGTTTGCAGATGATACTAAGATGGGAGGGAAAGTAATGAGTGAGGAGGACATAAAAAACCTGCAAGGGGACATAGACAGGCTAAGTAAGTGGGCAGAGATTTGGCAGATGGAATACAATACTGGAAAGTGTGAGGTTATGCACTTTGCCAGGAAAAATCGTAGAGCAAGTTATTATCTTAATGGCAAGAATCTGGAAAGTACTGAAGTACAAAGGGATCTGGGGGTCCTGGTGCACGAAACTCAAAAGGTCAGTATGCAGGTGCAGCAAGTGATTAAGAAGGCCAATGGAGTGTTGGCTTTCATTGCTAGGGGGATAGAATATAAAAATAGGGAGGTATTGCTTCAGTTGTACAAGGTATTGGTGAGACCGCACCTGGAATACTGCATACAGTTTTGGTGTCCATACTTAAGAAAAGACATACTTGCTCTCAAGTCAATACAAAGAAGGTTCACTCGGTTAATCGCGGGGATGGACATATTTTTTTTTTTTTTTTTTTAGAAACCCCACAGTGCAGATAGAGGCCATTTCGGCCCATCGAGCCTGCACCGACACATATCCCACCCGATCCCCGTAACCCCTACACCAACACATATCCCACCCTATCCCCGTAACCCCACGCATTTAATCCCCCTAACACTAAGGGTCAATTTATCATAGCCAATCAACCTAACCCGCACATCTTTAGACTGTGGGAGGAAACCGGAGCACCCGGAGGAAACCCACGCAAACACGGGGAGAATGTGCAAACTCCACACAGTCACCTGAGGCCGGATTCGAACCCGGGTCCCTGGCGCTGTGAGGCAACAGTGCTAACCACTATGCCACCGGGAGAGGTTGAGTAGATTGGGACTCTACTCATTGGAGTTCAGAAGAATGAGAGGCGATCTTATTGAAACATATAAGATTATGAAGGGGTTGGATCGGGTGGATGTGGGGAGGATGTTCCCGATGATGGGTGAAACTAGAACCAGGGGGCATAGTCTTAGAATAAGGGGCTGCTCTTTCAAAACTGAGATGAGGAGGAACTACTTCACTCAGAGGGTGGTAGGTCCATGGAATATGCTGCCCCAAAAAGCTGTAGAAGCTACATCGTTACATAAATTTAAAACAGAAATAGACAGTTTCCTAGAAGTAAAGGGAATTAAGGGTTATGGGGAGCGGGCAGGAATTTGGACATGAGTCTAGGTTCGGATCGGTCATGGCCCTGTGGGTAGCGGAGCGGGCCCAGGGGCCGTGTAGCCTGATCCTGCTCCTATTTTGTGTGTCTAATTCTGTTAGATTCAGGAGATGGTTCTGTGATAGTGGATTGGCGGTTAGGATCAGATCAGCCATGATCTTATTGAATGGCGGAGCAGGCTCGAGGGGCCGATTGGCCGACTCCTGCTCCTATTTCTTATGTTCTTATGTTTTTAGGAGTCGGCCATTCGGCCCCTCGAGCCTGCTCCGCCATTCAATGAGATCATGGCTGATCAAAACCCACCTCTGTGACCAAGCGTTTGGCCATCTGCCCTAATTTCTCCTTCTGTGGCTCGGGGTCACATTTTTCAATGTCTTACAATACTCCTGTGCAGCGCCTTGGGACGTTTTCCTACGTTCAGATAATAATCTGCCTTCCTGTTTTTGACACCAAAGTGGATAACCTCACATTTATCCACGTTATATTGCATCTGCCATGCTTCTGCCCAATCACCCAACCTGTCCAAATCATCCTGGAGTTTCTCGACATCCTCACAGCACACACGCCCACCCAGCTTTGTGTCGTCTGCAAATTTGGAGATATTACATCTAGTTCCCTCGTCTAGATCATTAATATATATTGTGAATAGCTGGGGTCCAAGGACCAATCCCTGCGGTACCCCACTAGTCACTGCCTGCCACTCGGAAAAAGACCCGTTTATTCCAACTCTTTGCTTTCTATCTGCCAACCAGTTCTCTATCCAAGTCAATACCTTGCCCCCAATCCCATGTGCCTTAACTTTACACACTAATCTCTTATGCGGGACCTTATCGAAAGCCTTTTGAAAGTCCAAATACACCACATCCACTGGTTCTCCCTTATCTATTTTACCAGTTACATCCTCAAAAAATTCCAGTAATTAGTCAAGCACGATTTACCTTTTGTAAATCCATGTTGACTTTGTCCGATCCTGTCACTGTTTTCCAAGTGCTCTGCTATTACAACTTTTATAATAGACTCTAGCATTTTCCCCACTACCGATGCCAGGCTTACCGGTCTATAATTCCCCATTTTCTCTCTACCACCTTTTTTGAACAGTGGGGTAACATTAGCTACCCTCCAATCCATGGGTACTGTTCCAGAGTCTATTGAATTTTGGAAGATGACCAGCAATGCATCTACTATTTCTAGGGCCACTTCTTTAAGTACCCTAGGATGTAGATTATCTTCTATGTTTCTATGTATTCAATCTTTCCATGTAGCTGAAATTCTCTAGTCCTGGCAACATCCTCGTAAATCTCCCGTCTCGAGCAGTCACATCCTTCCTGCAATGGGGCGAGCAGAACTGCACGCAGCACTCTAGCCGGTGGCCTAACTGGTGTTTTGCACAGTTCAAGCAGAACCTCCCTGCTCTTACATGATACAGAAAGAGAGAGGCACTGCCCCTTTAAATACCTGGGGGGCACCCATTCCCCTTTAAATGGCCAAGCAATTGTTTTTGTTGAAAAGGGGCCGCAGTCCCCTTTGACTCACCGCTCTCACCCACCACAAATACTCACAAGAGAGAGAGAGAGAGAGAGAGGAGGAAGAATGCTGGTCTTTGTCCCTTTAAAAGTGGCTGCCCACCAAAATGTTCACAGCACCAGGGCTCTTTTCTCTGGATAAAAGTCGAAAAGAGAAAAGGTTCACTTATTTTTAAATGAATGCAGTTGATGAATAGCCTTGCAATAAAGGTAATGCAAAGGAATAAACACTCACAAGCTGGGTTTTTTTCCACCCTCCCCTTCCCTTTAACAGCTCCTGCAGACAATGAAAGCAGGAAAGCGGCCTGCAGCCCATCGAGGTCCCGCCCCCCTCCCTCCCGCGCCGCCATTGGTTGGAGGACCGTCAGCCCGCCCGGTCCGCCCAGCGTTTTCCACGCTCCTGATTGGCGGACGCCTCGCGTCAATCACACGCCCCCTCCGATTACGCGCTGACGCCAGCACGCAACGCACAGGGGTCGGTTGGATCGGCGCACGCCACCGCAAGGTAAAAAAAAAGACACCCCACACAAATGAGGAAAAACAATAATGATAATAATCGCACTTTAGAGGGGAGGAGGTTGGGGGAATTAATGAGTGTTTTCAATTTGTTTCGCAAAAAAAAATATTTGAAAAGCTTCCCAACGGTCCGAGGCGGGCGGCGCATGCGCTCCAGCCAGCCTTTGACTCCCCCCCACGTGGGCCCGGGGGTCGGACACGCCCACTTGCCTTCCCCTGCACCAATCACAGCGCGGGCAGGCGCAACACGAGGCTGCCAGTGCGCCTGCGCGGGGCCTCCGGGGAGGAGGCGGAATCAGCGGCCGGGGTAAAGTCAAGTGTTGGTGAATCGATTTAAATCGAGGTGAGGGGGGAGCGGAGAGCGAGATTATAATGTAAAAAAAGAGAAAAACCAAACCTGAGAGTCGGGCGGGCGGGACCTCCGCGGACGCCGAACGGAGCGGATTGAGCCGCGCGGGGGGGCGGAGTGAGCCGGAGGAATGTGATTCTGACTGACAGGAGCGCGGACCAATAGGAAGTGGGCTGAGCTGGGAGGCCTGAACTGGGCGGCCTGGTCCTCCAACCAATGGCGGCGCGGCTAGGGGGCGGGGCCTTCTCCCCGGCGCCGAGGCTGGGGCCCGGTTGTGACGTCATCAGAGGAAGAGGCCATTCAGGTGGATGGAGGCCGGCCCGGGCCTGTGACTGACGGGAGCGCTGACCAATAGGGCGAGGGCTGAGCTCGGAGGACTGAACTGGGCGGCCTGGTCCTCCAACCAAAGGCGGCGCGGCAAGGGGGCGGAGCCTCCTCTCCAGCTCAGGTGCGCTGGGGCCGATTGTGACGCGCTGTCCCCAGGTGAGAGCAGCTCAGTCAGCACAGAGCTGGGGCTGGAATCTGGGAGAGGGGCCGCAGGCAGCGGGCCTGGCAAAGGGGCACAAGCTTCACAATACAAGCTTCTTTCAAATGCACAATTGTATCCTACAGGCAGCCTTGGTCACTCTGCAAAAAAACAATAACAATTCATCATAACGCCCCTGCTTTAGGAGAGGCGTAGAGTGCAAAAGCAAGGAAGTTATGATGAAACTGTGTAAAAGACTGGAGTCAGCTGTGGCTCAGTGGATAGCAGAGTCAGTAGGTTGTGGGTTCAAATCCCGCTCCAGGGACTTGAGCACATAAAGCGAGGCTGACACTCCAGTGCGGTGCTGAGGGAGCTCCGCACTGTCGGAGGGGCAGTACTGAGGGAGCGCTAGTTAAGGCACATGGGATTGGGGTCAAGGTACTGACTTGGATAGAGAACTGGTTGGCAGACAGGAAGCAAAGAGTTGGAATAAACGGCTCTTTTTCCGAGTGGCAGGCAGTGACTAGTGGGGTACCGCAGGGATTGGTCCTAGGACCCCAGCTATTCACAATATATATAAATGATCTAGACGAGAGAACTAGATATAATATCTCCAAGTTTGCAGACGACACAAAGCTGGGTGGGCGTGTGTGCTGTGAGGAGGATGCCGAGAAACTTCAGTATGATTTGGACAGGTTGGGTGATTGGGCAGAAGCATGGCAGATGCAGTGTAATGTGGATAAATGTGAGGTTATCCACTTTGGTGGCAAAAACAGGAAGGCAGATTATTATCTGAACGGCAATAGATTGGGAGAAGGGGAAGTGCAACGAGACCGGAGTGTCCTTGTGCACCAGTCATTGAAGGTAAGCATGCAGGTGCAGCAGGCGGTTAAGAAGACAAATGGTATGTTGGCCTTCATAGCGAAAGGGTTCGAATACAGGAACAAGGATGTCTTGCTGCAGTTGTACAGGGCCTTGGTGAGACCACACCTTGAGTATTGTGTGCAGTTTTGGTCGCCTTATCTCAGGAAGGATGTTCTTGCCATGGAAGGAGTGCAGCGAAGATTCACCAGACTGATACCTGGGATGGCAGGAATGACGTCTGAGGAGAGATTGCGTCGATTGGGCTTATACTCGCTGGAGTTTAGAAGAATGAGAGGGGATCTCATTGAAACGTATAAAATTCTAACAGGACTAGACAAACTAGATGCAGGAAGGATGTTCCCGATGGCTGAGGAGTCCATAACCAGGGGTCACAGTCTAAGGATATGGGGCAAGCCATTTAGGACTGTGATGAGGAAGAATTTCTTCACCCAGAGTGTGGTGAACCTGTGGAATTCACTACCACAGAAGGCAATGGAGGCCAATTCATTAAATATATTCAAGAAGGAGTTAGATATATTTCTTAAGGCTAATGGGATCAAGGGATATGGGGAGAAGGCAGGGACAGGGTGCTGAATTTGTATGATCAGCCATGATCTCATTAAGTGGTGGAACAGGCTCGAGGGGCCGAATGGCATACTCCTGCTCCTATCTTCTATGTTTCTATGTTTCCCTCACTGATTGCAGCTCTTAACCAGCACCGACTTTACAAAGAAAGCCCCACGCGGCAGCCTGGAGCTCAGGTGCCCAGCGCGCAGGCGCAGGGGTGGATGATTGACAGGGGCCCAGGGTGTGTGCTGAGCATGCGCGGTGCGGGCCGGGCGCCTGTGGAGCAGGAGAGGGCGCGGCCATGGGGCGCATGCGTGGTGTCAGCCACAACTCAGCCGGATCGCTTCCTGGAGCGCGGGGGCTTGTGGGGATTGCAGCCGCCATTACTGTTGATCCTTTCAACCAACCTGTGCAGCAGCTGGGGCCTGAAAATCAGCTTCACTGCCCCTGGGCTGGGAAAGGGCGACACGAGACAACATTCTCCCTCTTACCCCTTTCTACACTCCTTTTACAGGGTTTTAGAAGTGGAGCATTTACAGACAGGAAGCTCAAACCATGATCTGACAGAGTCGCTCTATTCATCGGGACCTGAACATCATCAGCTTCTGCACGTGGAAGGAGAGAGCAGCGATCACAGCACGGCCGGTGTGTGTCCTGTGCAGGCGCAGTGTGGGCTGCCGAATAAATCCCCCTCAGAATCTTATATGTTTCAATCAGATCACCTCCCATTCTTCTAAACTCCAATGAGTATAGGCCCAACCTGCTCAACCTTTCCTCATACGTCAACCCCTTCATCCCAGGAATCAACCCAGTGAACCTTCTCTGAACTGCCTCCAATCCAAGTACATCCTTCTTTAAATATGGAGACCACAACTGTGTGCAGTACTCCAGGTGTGGTCTCACCAGCGCCCTGTACAGTTGTAGCAAGACTTCCCTACTGTTATACTCCATCCCCCTGGCAATAAAGGCCAACATTCCATGAGCCTCCCTAATTACTTGCTGTACCTACATGCCAACTTTTTGTGTTACTGTTGAATCTGTGTTGACTGCCCTATCAGGCAGTGCATTCCAAATCCGAACCACCCGTTGCAGAAGAAAAGTTTTTCCTCCCGTCGCCTCTGGTTCTTTGACCAATCACCTTCAATCCGAGCCCTCTTGTGATTGGACCTTCCGCCATTGGAAACAGTTTCTCTTTATTTACTATTTAAACCCTTCATGATTTTTTACCGCCTATCAAATCTCATCTTGGCCTTCTCTGCTCTCAGGAGAACAACCCCAGCTTCTCCAGTCTATCCACAGAACTGTCATCCCTCATCCCTGGAACCATTCTAGTAAATATCTCTGCACCCTCTCCAAAGCCTTCACATCCTTCCTAAAGTGTGCTGCCCAGAATTGGACACAATATTGCCCTGGGGCTGAACTCGTGTTTTATAAAGGTTTAGCATAACTTCCTGGCTTTTGTCCTCTCTGCCTCTGTTTATAAAGCCCAGGATCCCATGAGCTTTATTAACTGCTTTGTTAACCTGTCCTGCCACCTTTAAAGAATTGAGCACAAGCTCCCTTGTAGCACCCACTTTAAAATTACACCATTTAGCAGGTATTTTCTCTCCTCATCCTAGCAAAATGTATCAGCTCACACTTTTCTGTATTGAATTTTATCTACACTCCTTTTACAGGGTTTTAGAAGTGGAGCATTTACAGACAGGAAGCTCAGACCGAACATCACGTCAAGAACAGACAGAGTCGCTCGATTCATCAGGACCTGATTCAGTCGCTCCTCCAATCTGCTGGCACCCCAGAGAGTTCACACTGATGAGAGACCTTTTAAATGTTCTGAGTGTGGTAAGAGCTTCAAAATCTACAAGTACCCAAAGAGACACCAGTGGCTACACACTGGGGAGAGGCCGTTCACCGGCCCCGTGTGTGGAAGAGATTCACTCAGTCATCCGCTCCGATGATACACCAGCAAATTCACACTAGGGAGGGACCTTTAACCCACTCCGTGTGTGGGATGGGATTAATTGCACCCTACGTGCTGCTGAGACACCGGCTTGTCCACACCGACGTGAGACCGTTGACCTGCTCCGTGTTTTTGAAGCGATTCTCTCATTCTGCCACCCTCCTGAGACACCAGTTTGTTCACAGTGATGAGAGACTGATTAAATGTTCTGACTGTGGAAAGAGATTTAAAAGGTCCCAGGATCTGAAGAGACACCAGCTGGAGAGAGCAGGAGAGATTCTGTTCACCTGCTCAGTGTGTGGGAAGAGATTCACTCGGTCCTCGAATCTGCTGGCACACCAGCGAGTTCACACTGGGGAGCGGCTGGTGAAACAGTCCGACTGTGGGAAAAGCTTTCAAATGTCCCAGGAGCTGAAGGGACACCAGCTGGAGAGTGCAGGAAAGAGGCCATTCATCTGCTCCGTGTGTGGGAAGGGATTCGCTCGGTCATCCCACCTACTGACACACCAGCAAGTTCACACTGATGAGAGACCGTTTACATGTTCTGTCTGTGGGATGAGCTTTAAAAGCTCCAGGAATCTGAGCAGACACCAGCGAGTTCACACTGATGAAAGACCATTTAACTGTTCTGCCTGTGGGAAGAGCTTTAAAACCTCTGAGGCTCTGAAGGAACACCAGCGAGTTCACTCCGATCAGAGGCCATTTACATGTTCTGTCTGTGGGATGAGCTTTAAAAGCTCCAGGTATCTGAGCGGACACCAGCGAGTTCACACTGGGGCGAGACCATTCACCTGCTCCGTGTGTGGGAAGGGATTCACTTGGTCATCCCACCTACTGACACACCAGCGAGTTCACACCGGGGAGAGGTCATTCACCTGCTCCGTGTGTGGGAAGGGATTCACTTGGTCATCAAGCCTGGTGAGACACCAGCGATATCACACTGATGAGAGACCGTTTAAATGTTCTGCCTGTGGGATGAACTTTAAAACCTCTAAAGATCTGAAGCAACACCAGCGAGTTCACACCGATCAGAGACCATTTACATGTTCTGACTGTGGGATGAGCTTTAAAAGCTCCAGGAATCTGAACGGACACCAGCGAGTTCACACTGGGGAGAGACCATTCACCTGCTCTGTGTGTGGGAAGGGATTCACTTGGTCCTCGAAACTGCTGAGACACCAGCGAGTTCACATTGTTCTGTAGCGCAGGGCCCTCAAGACAGCTGGGGTGACATGAACGTGGAATGGATGAATGTTTTATAAATTCTTGTACTGCTGTTTAATCTTTAAGATTGTTGTGCTGATGATTCCCTTTGTTTCACTGTTCATAGAAACATAGAAGATAGGAGCAGGAGTAGGCCATTCGGCCCCTCGAGACTGCTCCGCCATTCAATGAGATCATGGCTGATCATCCAAATTCAGTACCCTGTCCCTGCTTTCTCCCCATATCCCTTGATCCCTTTAGCCTTAAGAAATATATCCAACTCCTTCTTGAATATATTTAATGAATTGGCCTCCACCGCCTTCTGTGGTAGAGAATTCCACAGGTTCACCTCTCTCTGGGTGAAGAAATTCCTCCTCATCTCTGTCCTAAATGGCTTACCTCTTATCCTTAGATGGTGTTACATAGAATGTACATCACAGAAACAGGCCATTCGGCCCAACTGGTCCATGCCAGTGTTTATGTCCCACACCCACCCTATTTCAATTAACCCGATCAACATCTCCTCCCATTCCTTTCTCCCTTGTGTGGCTTCCCCATAAATCCATCTGTGCTGTTCACCTCAACTACTCCCTGTGGTAGTGAGTTCCACATTCTCACCATTCTCTGGGTAAAAAAGTTTTTTCTGAATTTCCTCCTGGATTTATTAGTGACTTTTATATTTATAGCCCCATAAATATGATGAGATTCTGTTAAGCTGACCAGTATGTTGTTGTACTTTGTCTTTTTCTGATGAATGAAACATTACTGAGCCCCTGTACCCGTGTTATGGGATGAAGTGCCAGACAAGTGAAGGCACAACATCTGGGTGTGAATCTAATAATAACCTCACGGACCGTATAGGTGTGATAACCAGACGGCTTGTGGTTATAGTCTGGTCACAGATGGACTAAATTCCCTGAATTAGCAGGAGTTCAGGAGGCGGTCAACAGACGGGTCCAAAAAAATCCCATTTCCTGAGCGGTAACCAAGCTTGTGTATAAGAACAGGCCACTTAAGCCGTTGTCAGTTGGAACAGACTCGAGAAGATCGCACGTGAATCCACTGTACTTCTATTCTCCAGATTGAGGGAATTATCACCCGATCTGTGTTATGCAGCGCTCTTAATAAAGCCTGGAGAGACAATTTGTGTTCTTGTGAGCTTGATTATCTGGTATCCGAAACCCTGGGACTCCCGATCATTAGAGTCGACCTCAGTGTGTGGAAAGGGATTCCCTGGTGTATCCCACCCGCTGACACATCAGAGTGTCCACAGTGTGACTGCGGTGGGTCGATTCCACTGTTTCCGATGCCTTTAATCACATCCAGGACTGAACCATGTTAATTCAGGCAACTGGGGCTTGTTAATGTTAAGAGCCCCCAATAATTGAGCTGGATTTAAAGATTATTCCCTGTTCTCTCAGTACTAGTGAGCAGAGAGAAGCTGATGTTATAGAATCATAGAGCACAGTAGGATGCCTTTCGGCCCATCGTGCTGGTGCCGGCTCTCTGAAAGAGCGATGCAATTAGTCCCACTGCCCTGCTCTTTCCCCACAGCCCTGCAAATTTCTGCTTTTAGTATATATACAATTCACTTTTGAAAGTTACTATTGAATCTGCTTCCACCTCCCATTCAGGCAGTGCATTCCAGATCATCACAATTCGCTGTGTAAAAAAAAAGTCTCCTCATTTCCTCTCTCGATTCTTTTGCCAATGATCTGAAATCTGTGTCCTCTTGTTACCGACCCTCCTGCCAATGACAACAGCTTCTCCTTGTTTGCTCAATCAAAACCCCTCCTAATTTTGAGCACCTCGATCACAGCTCCACTTAACCGTCTCTGCTCCAAGTTATATTGCCAACGTTTTGTGAATTGTTGCTGTGAAAGAAAAGACAGCCATCCGTGTCTAAGTAAAGTAATAACGGATAGTATCCGACTGAAAACAAGGGCATATAAAGTAGCCAAATCTAGTGGGATGATAGAAGATTGGGAAGCATTTAAAAGCCAGCAAAGAATAACTAAAAGATTAATTAAGAAAGGGAAGATAGATTATGAAAGTAAACTAGCAAAAAATATAAAAATAGATAGCAAGAGTTTCTACAGTTATATAAAAAGAAAAAGGGTGGCTAAAGTGAATGTTGGTCCCTTAGAGGACGAGACCGGGAAATTAGTAGTGGAGAACATGGAGATGGCAGAAACGCTGAACAAATATTCTGTATCAGTCTTTACAGTAGAGGACACTAAAAATATCCCAACACTGGACAAACAGGGGGCTATAGGGGGGGAGGAGCTAAACACGATTAAAATCACTAAGGAGATGGTACTCGGTAAGATAATGGAACTAAAGGTGGATAAATCCCCTGGACCTGATGGCTTACATCCTAGGGTCATGAGAGAAGTAGCGGTAGGGATTGTGGAGGCATTGGTGGTAATTTTCCAAAACTCCCTGGATTCAGGAAAGGTCCCAGCAGATTGGAAAACTGCTAATGTGACGCCCTTATTTAAAAAGGGAGGCAGACAAAAGGCTGGAAACTATAGACCAGTTAGCCTAACATCTGTGGTTGGTAAAATGTTGGAGTCCATTATTAAGGAAGCAGTGACAGGACATTTGGATCAGCATAATTTAATCAGACCGAGTCAGCATGGTTTTATAAAGGGGAATCCATGTTTGACAAATTTGCTCGAATTCTTTGAGAACGTAACAAACAGGGTGGATAAAGGGGAACCAGTGGATGTGGTATATGTGGACTTCCAAAAGGCATTAGACAAGGTGCCACACAAAAGATTACTGCACAAGATAAAAAATCACGGGATTGGGGGTAATATACTGGCATGGGTGGAAGATTGGCTATCTAACAGAAAACAGAGAGTTGGGATAAATGGTTCATTCTCGGGTTGGCAATCAGTAACTAGTGGTGTTCTGCAGGGGTCAGTGCTGGGACCCCAACTCTTTACAATCTATATTAATGATTTGGAGGAGGGGACCAAGTGCAACATATCCAAGTTTGCCGATGATACAAAGATGGGAGGGAAAGCAGTGAGTGAGGAGGACATAAAAAACCTGCAAAAGGACATAGACAGGCTAAGTGAGTGGGCAAAAATTTGGCAGATGGAATATAATGTTGGAAAGTGTGAGGTTATGCACTTTGGCAGAAAAAATCAAAGAGCAAGTTATTATCTAAATGGAGAGAAACTGCAAAGTGCTGCAGTACAAAGGGATCTGGGGGTCCTGGTGCATGAAACACAGAAGGTTAGTATGCAGGTGCAGCAGGTGATCAGGAAGGCCAATGGAATCTTGGCTTTTATTGCAATGGGGATGGAGTATAAAAACAGGGAAGTCTTGCTGCAGTTATACAGGGTACTGGCGAGGCCACACCTGGAATATTGCGTGCAGTTTTGGTTTCCATATTTAAGAAAAGATATACTTGCTCTCGAGGCAGTTCAGAGAAGGTTCACTCGGTTGATTCCGAAGATGAGGCGGTTGACTTATGAGGAAAGGTTGAGTAGGTTGAGCCTCTACTCATTCAGAAGAATGAGAGGCGATCTTATCAAAACATATAAGATTGTGAGGGGGCTTGATCGGGTGGATGTGGGGAGGATGTTTCCACTGATGGGTGAGACTGGAACTAAGGGGCATAATCTTAGAATAAGGGGCTGTCGTTTCAAAACTGAGATGAGGATAAACTTCTTCACTCAGAGGGTAGTAAATCTATGGAATTTGCTACCTCAGAGAGCTGTGGAAGCTGCAACATTAAATAAATTTAAAACAGAGATAGACAGTTTCCTAGCTGATAAGGGAATTAGGGGTTACGGGGAGAAGGCAGGGAAGTGGACGTGAGTCTAGGTTCAGATCAGCCATGATCCTATTGAATGGCGGAGCAGGCCTGAGGGGCCGTGTGCCCTACTCCTGCTCCTACTTCTTATGTTCTTATGTAGGATGCCTTTCGGCCCATCGTGCTGGTGCCGGCTCTTTGAAAGAGCGATGCAATTAGTCCCACTGCCCTGCTCTTTCCCCACAGCCCTGCAAATTTCTACTTTTAGGATATATCCAATTCCCTTTTGAAAGTTACTATTGAATCTGCTTCCACCTCCCATTCAGGCAGTGCATTCCAGATCATCACAATTCGCTGTGTAAAAAAAAGTCTCCTCATTTCCTCTCTCGATTCTTTTGCCAATGATCTGAAATCTGTGTCCTCTCGTTACCGACCCTCCTGCCAGTGACAACAGCTTCTCCTTGTTTGCTCGATCAAAACCCCTCATAATTTTGAGCACCTCGATCACAGCTCCACTTAACCATCTCTGCTCCAAGTTATATTGCCATTGTCTTGTGAATTTTTGCTGTGATTGAGGTGCTGGATGTCCGTGCCTGGGGAATGGGACATTCTATCCTCGTGAGCACCGAGTGTCAGCATCCAGCAATCTCTGGTCAGGGACTGTCTTTTTAAACTGTCTCACCTCAGCTTTTTGACTCCCTGATTTCATTATTAAACATTTCAGAGTTTATGCAGACTGACCAAGGCTAAACAGATAAATGTGAGGTATTACATTTTCGTAGGAAGAATGGGGAGTGTTCCGTTTGCAAAGATAATCCAGAGGCCGTTTGCAGAGCTCAGTTCATGTTGCTTTTAATGGCTGATCCAAACAAACTCTCACAGGCAAAAGCAATCGAATACCTATATCCAATGTCAGACACAATACAATGATAACAGCACCATCAAACTCCATGTGCTCAGGCCAAGGCAATCGAGTACCTATCACCAGATGTCAGACATAACATTTCCTCCCCCCTCACAGAATTTCAAACATGAAATGTGACAAAGTCCTGTAGGTGGCCAGGGCGAGAATGTGTACGGACAGGCTGTGGTGTGGACTGTTGAAGAGCAGGCTGAGGCACAATATCTGCTTGAGGGATGGCTGGCTGAGCCACATGTGCATCCTGCCACTCTGGGGTAAGGCTTGGGGATTAGGTCCGTATAATCCCGCATCAGGGGGTGCTGGCACCTTCCGAAGGCGGCTGGCATGCCACCGAGAGCCGTCAGTGAGGCAGAAAGTGGCTGGTCCAAGTTGGCGGCTGATTTGGAGAGGGGAGGACCAGAATGAGGCCATCTTATTGTTGCGGTGAGGCCTGCGGACTCTGACCCAATCGGAGACTGAGATGTTGGGCGCCTTGGCCCTCTTCGACTGGTCAAAGCGGAGTTTCATCTTCTGCTGTTTAGCGACTGTGGCTTGAGCCCGTGGAGCAGGGCTCTGAGCTAGCGAGGGGCGCAGCCTGCCAAGGGGCAGCATGAGCTCACGGCCTAGCATGAGGGATGCGGGTGAGATCCCTGTAGTGAATGCTGGGAGGCTCTGTAGTGCAGCAGTATGTGGAGGAGGGCCTTGTCAAACGCACACCCCTGGGATAAGTGTGCTCTGAGGCCATTTTTCAGTATCTGGTTAAAACGCTCCACCCCCCCATTTGACTCGGGGTGATAGTACGCTGTGCGAATGCCCTTGCTCTCAAGGTAAGAGAGTTCCGAAGAGACCATTTGGGGGCCATTGTCTGTGGTGATGGCCTTTGGATGCCCCCAGCCGGAGAAGAGGGACTCAAGGATATCAATGATGACCCGAGAGGCGATGGAGCCCACGGCAGTGACCTCTGGCCATTTTGAGTGCAGGTCATAGGTCACCACTAGGAACCGTTGATGGCGGGGGACACCATGGATCTCCCCGCAGATGTCCAGCTGCAGGTGCTCCCAGGGCTGAGAGGGCCAGGCAAGGGGTTGCAGGGGTGGAGGAGCTTGGTGGCCAGTCTTGCCACTTACAAGGCAGGCTGCACAGTCCTTGACCAGGGCCTCGATTTCCCTGTCAATACCCGGCCACCACACTAGGTCTCGGCATCGTTGTTTGAGCTTCACTATGCCCAAGTGGCCCTCATGCGCCATGGATAAAACACGCGCACGAAGGGCACTTGGGACCGCAGTGCAGAGCCCACGTGCAACACAGGAGTCATTCCAGCAGGAGAGCTCCTCTTTAACTCTGGAGTAGGCAGACAGTTCCTCAGGCACCTTGCGAGGCCAGCCATCTCTGATGAAGGTGCACAGCTGGGAGAGAGCTGGATCCTGTTCAGAGGCCTCTTTGAGCTCCTGGAGACTGTGGTTTGGAGGAGTGTGTGCAGCATCTGGACGATATCCTGTTCCACATGTTCAGACCTGACGAGTGGGGCTGGGGCAGAGACAGTGCGGGAGAGCAGATCTGCAACAACATTGTCACGTCCTGGTGTGAACTGGAGGCTGAAATTGTACTGGCGGAGGCGGTCAGACCAGCGGTGTAGACGCAGTGGTCTGTGGCCCGTGCCAGATGTCGACAGCAGGGCAGTGAGAGCCTGGTGATCAGTTTGCAGGGTGAAGGCACGGCCATACGTGCCACCGCTCACATGCCCAGATGCACACCAGCGCCTCACGCTCGCCTACTAAATACTTCTGTTCAGTGGGGCTAAGGGCTCGGGAGACAAAGGCGATTGGTTTCTCCACTCCATTCTGTATCTGCGATAACACCGCCCCCACAGCTGCAGCGGACGCATCGCAGGTGACGAGAGTGGGGCTGGCGACATCAAAGTGAGCCAACACTGGAGGCGACGTGAGCTGCGATTTGAGGAGGTGAACAGCTTCCGTACAGGCTTGTGACCACACCCAGGGCTCATCCTTTCACAGGAGCTGGTGCAGTGGGGCTGTGGTGGCTGAGTACTGGGGCAAAAACTTCAGGTAGCACCCAGTCATGCCAAGGAAGGAGGCAACCTGTGCTGCAGAGCTGGGTTCTGGGATGCTGTGAATGGCATTCACGTTTGACTGGAGTGGGGATATACCATCAGCCGACAACCGAAACCCCACAAATTCGATCTCTGAAACAGCAAAGACACACTTTTCGCCATTCAGTGTGAGCTTGTGTTTTGCTAGAGCCGTGAAAACTCTGTGAAGGCGTTCATCGTGAGTGGAGGTCGAGGGCCCATGCACGACGATGTCATCCAGGTAGATGGCCACCCCAGGAATGCCCGCGAGCACAGAGGACATCACCTTTTGGAAGCAGCTGGGTGCAGAGCTAAGTCCAAATGGCATCCTGGTGTACCGAAAGACGCCAGCATGTGTCACAAAAGCAGTGAGGTCCCTGCTGCTGGGGTGAAGGGGAACCTGTAGATAGCCCTGTCGAAGGTCCAGTTTCGAGAACAGGATGGAACCATAGAACTGCGCTGTGAGTTCCTCTGACGCGGGCAGTGGATATTTGTCAGGGATTACGGCCTTATTCACTGCTCGAAGATCAACACAGACGCGTAGACCACCTGACTTTTTCGTTGCGACCACCAGGTTGGAGACCCCTGGGGAGGCATCAACTGGTTCAATGATGCCAGCTTCCAGTAGCTGCTTTAGTTCAGCTGTGACCCCGTCACGGAGAGCAAGCAGGATGCGGCGCAGTGGCTGAATGACAGGGGTAATGGTGGAGTCAACTATGCGCTGGTGGGTGAAGGCAGTCAGGCAGCCCAGACCCTCGAAGAGTGCTGGCCATGTTTGGCGCCACGGTGAGGCGACGTGCAGAATTGCAGACCCGCCGGTGTCCAAGAGAGAAAAACCCAGGTCAGTGAAAAGATCCAGTCCCATCAGGTTAGCTCCTTGGCGTGCCACATGAAAACAAAAATCTGGCAAAGCTTTTGTTCCATAGCGTACAGTGAGGCTGACTGAGCCCACTAGTCCAATTTTTGAATTACCATACCCGCAAAGGGCAGTGGAGGGCGCAGAGAGTGGCAGGGAGCTGAAAAAGTGTTTGAATGTGTCCACATTCAGCAGTGAGACGCTGGCACCGGTATCCAACAACAGAGGGATGCACACGTCATTCAGGTTAATTGTGCATGACTTGAAAGCCACTACTGGCCCAGAGCTCATGTTGTGAATTATAGGCCAACTGCTTGAGGACTGAGAGTGTTCATCTGTAGCAACAGGGGCAGAGCGGCATACATTGGCAAAGTGATTTTGTTTTCTACAATTGCGACAGGCTTGGCCGCGCGCGGGGCAATTCTGCGCTCTGGTAGCATGTGAACGAGATCTGCAGTTTCCACACTGTTGCTGCGGTAGCGCACGTTGCTGCTGTCACACGAGCATTACAGTGTCAGGGCTGTCGGCGCTGAGGGCGCCGTCACTGGGTGTGTGTGCTAGTTTCGCTGCACATTCGGCTGCAGACTCCACTTGAAAGGCAATGTTAACTGACCAAAAGGCAGAGCAAGGGCAGGAAGGTAGTGCAGAAATCCCCTGGGGTTGTCTCCCTTAGCAACAGGTTCACCGTCTTAGGTACTGTTGTCGGGGGGGGTGACGCATCGGGGGAAGGCACCAGCAGCCAGGCTCATGGCACCATGACTGGCTCTGTTGCAAAGAAGGGAGGGAAAAAGAGTGGCAGGGCTATAGTAATAGGGGATTCGATTGTAAGGGGAATAGATAGGGGTTTCTGTGGTCGCGACCGAGACTCCAGGATGGTATGTTGCCTCCCTGGTGCAAGGGTCAAGGATGTCTCGGCGCGGGTGCAGAACATTCTGGAGGGGGAGGGGGAACAGCCAGTTGTCGTGATACATGTTGGTACCAACGACGTAGCTAAAAAAAGGGAAGAGGTCCTACAAGTAGAATTTAGGGAGTTAGGAGCCAAGCTAAAAAGTAGGACCTCGAAGGTAGTAATCTCTGGATTACTACCAGTGCCACGTGCTAGTAAGAGTACAGAGAACAGGATAGTTAGGCTAAATACGTGGCTTGAGCAGTGGTGTAAGAGGGAGGGTTTTAAATTTTTGAGGCATTGGAACCAGTTTTGTGGTAGGTGTGACCTATACAAAAGGGACGGTCTACACCTGTGCAGAGATGGAACTGATGTTCTCGGGGTAATTTTTGATAAAGCAGTTCGGGAGCATTTAAACTAGTATGGCAGGGGGCTAGAAACCTATGTAGTGAAATAGAGGAAAGTGAAAGGCAGACAGAAATAAATGGTAAAAGGGTGAGGAACAAAAAACAAAGGGCCAAACTAATTCATAAAAAATGTGAGCATAAAAAAAGCCTGAGGGTTTTATACCTTAATGCGAGAAGCATCAGGAACAAGGTAGATGAATTAGCTGTGGAAATAGAGGTTAATAATTATGATCTAATTGGGATTACGGAAACATGGTTGCAGGGTGAGCAGGGCTGGGAGCTTAACATACAGGGGTATTCAGTATTTAGGAAGGATCGACAAAAAAGAAAGGGAGGAGGGGTAGCATTGCTAGTAAAAGAGGGGATAAATGCAATTGAAAAGAAGGATATTAACTCAGTTAATACAGAATCTATATGGGTGGAGCTAAGAAATAGCGAGGGGCGAAAAACATTAATAGGAGTGGTATATAGGCCTCCAAATAGTGAAATAGAGGTTAGGGAGGGCATCACGAGGGAAATTAGAGAAGCGTGCAATAAGAGCACAGCTGTCATCATAGGTGACTTTAACTTACATATAGATTGGACTAGCCTAATCAGTAAAAATAATGAGGAGGAGGAATTCCTTGAGTGTTTAAGGGATGGTTATCTGGATCAATATGTCGAGGAACCAACTCGGGAACAGGCTATATTGGACTGGGTACTGTGCAATGAGAAGGGACTAATCAGTAATCTTGTTGTACGGGGACCCTTGGGTCAGAGCGATCATAACATGATCGATTTCTCACTCGAAATGGAGAGCGAAGAAATTGACTCAGAGACTAAGGTCCTGAATTTAAACAAGGGGAATTATGATGCCATGAGACGGGAACTGAGTAGGTCTGATTGGACAACGTTCCTGGGAGGACTGGAGGTAGATAAACAATGGCAAACATTTAAAGATAGAATGACAAAATTGCAAAAATTGTTTATACCAATCTGGCATAAAAGGAAATCTAAAAAGGTGACTCAACCGTGGATAACAGGGGAAATTAGAGACAGCATAAAATCCAAAGATAGGGCGTATAAAATAGCCAAAAAAAGCGCCAGAGCGGAAGATTGGGAACAGTTTAAGATAGAGCAAAGGAGGGCAAAGGGCATGATCAAGAGGGGCAAAATAGCTTACGAAAACAAGCTGGCGGAAAATATAAAAACTAACTCCAAAAGCTTTTATAAATATATCAAAAGGAAAAGACTGGTGAAAACCAAAGTTGGTCCATTGCAGTCAGATACGGGGGAATATATAATGGGAAATAAGGAAATGGCAGATCAACTAAATGCATACTTTGGGTCAGTCTTTACGAAGGAAGACACAAAAAACCTCCCTGGGATATCGGGAAAAATAGGGACATTGGCAAAGGAGGAACTGACGCAAATCAATATCTCTAAGGATATGGTGTTAAGGAAGCTAAAGGGATTGAAGGTGGACAAATCCCCAGGGCCTGATAACATGCATCCTAGGGTACTGAAGGAGGTGGCCCTAGAGATAGCGGATGCACTAAGGATGATTTTTCAGAATTCATTAGACTCGGGAACAGTGCCGATGGATTGGAGGGTAGCTAACGTTACCCCACTATTCAAAAAGGGGGGTAGGGAAAAAGCAGGTAATTACAGACCTGTAAGCCTTACATCAGTTGTGGGCAAAATGCTGGAGTCCATCATTAAGGATGAAATAGCGGAGCACTTAGCAAATGGGGACAGGATAGGACAGAGTCAACATGGATTTACAAAGGGTAAATCGTGCTTGACTAATCTATTGGAATTTTTTGAGGGAGTAACTGGTAGAATAGATGGGGGAGAGCCAGTAGATGTGGTGTACCTGGACTTCCAAAAGGCCTTCGATAAGGTCCCACATAAAAGATTAGCATGGAAAATTGAGGCTCATGGGATAAAGGGGAAAGTTTTGGCGTGGATAGGGAACTGGCTGTCAGATAGAAAACAGAGAGTTGGAATAAACGGCTCATTTTCTGAATGGCAGGCAGTAACAAGTGGGGTACCACAGGGATCTGTCCTGGGCCCCCAGCTGTTCACAATTTACATTAATGACCTGGATCAGGGAGTCGGATGCAGCATTTCCAAATTTGCAGACGACACTAAACTAGGAGGGGGGGTGGGCTCAGAGGAAGAGACCAGGAAGCTCCAGAGCGATTTGGACAGACTGGGCGATTGGGCGGATAAATGGCAGATGCACTATAATGTGGACAAGTGCGAAGTTATCCACCTTGGGTGCAGGAACGGGAGGGCAAATTATTATTTAAATGGCAATAGATTGGGAGAGGGGGAAGTACAGAGAGACCTGGGTGTTCTTGTACACCAGTCACTGAAGGCGAGCATGCAGGTGCAACAGGCGGTCAAGAAGGCAAACGGTATGCTGGCCTTCATAGCAAAAGGGTTAGAATACAGGAACAGGGATACCTTGCTGCAGCTGTACAGGGCACTGGTGAGACCACACCTCGAGTACTGTGTACAGTTTTGGTCGCCTCATCTGAGGAAGGATGTTCTTGCCATGGAGGGGGTGCAGCGGCGATTCACCAGGCTGATACCAGGAATGGCGGGAATGACCTATGAGGAGAGACTATGTAGTTTAGGGATGTACACACTGGAGTTTAGAAGATTGAGAGGGGACCTCATAGAAGTGTATAAAATTCTGACAGGTCTAGACAGACTGGATGCAGAAGGAATGTTTCCCTTGGCGGGTGAGAACAGAACTAGAGGACATAATTTAAGGATAAGGGCTAAACCATTTAGGACAGAGATGAGGGGGAATTTCTTCACTCAGAGAGTGGTGAACCTGTGGAACTCATTGCCACAGAGGGCAGTGTACGCCAGCTCATTAAATATATTTAAGAGGGAATTAGATATATTTCTACGGGCAAAAGGGGTTAAGGGTTACGGAGAGAAGGCGGGGACGGGATACTGAATTAAAGGATCAGCCATGATCTCATCGAATGGCGGAGCAGGCACGAAGGGCCGAATGGCCTACTCCTGCTCCTATCTTCTATGTATCTATGTAACTGCCTGTGACAATGACAGATCGTCGGACTCGAGTAACAGTCTTTCACGCACTCTCACGTTGTTGGTGTGCTCTATTAGTTGATCACGCACCATCTCGTCTTGTCGTGCACCGAACTTGCATGAGTTAGCTAACCCCCTCAAATTAGCCACGTATTGATGCACCGACTCACCGGGGAGTTGGTGACGCTGTCTAAAAATGAATCACTGTAGGAGGGCACTTTGTGGGGCAGAGAAGTGTGTGCTTAACAGAGCCACAGCCACATCATACGTTTGAATTGAGTCTGCTGTGCATAATGTCCCAAGAGCACGCTGGCCCTCCGCTCCCAAGCAATGGGATAACAGTGCCTTTTTCTGTGCTGTACTCACATTTTCTAGTCCAAGAGCAATGAGGTAGGTTTCAAAGGACTGTAACCAGCGAACCCATGGGATCGGGGGCTCACTGGGTAGTGCAAGAAAGGGAGGAGGTGGTGGAAGAGTGATTTCAGCCATCCTCGTCGCTAAATGTTGCATTTGCAAAGATAATCCAGAGGCCGTTTGCAGAACTCTGTTCATGTTGCTTTTAATGGCTGATTCAAACACACTCTCACAGGCAAAAGCAATCGAATGTCAGACACAATACAACGATAACAGCACCATCAAACTCCATGTGCTCAGGCCAAGGCAATCGAGTACCTATCACCAATGTCAGACATAACAGGGAGGTCACTTATCACTTGGAGGGTGTGAGTCTAGGTGGGGTAGAGGAACAAAGGGATCTCGGAGTACAAATACACAAATCACTAAAAGTTGCGACACAGGTTAGCAAGGCCATAAAAAAAGCAAACCAAGCACTAGGGTTTATTTCTAGAGGGATAGAATTGAAAAGTAGTGAAGTTATGCTAAACCTGTATCGAACCTTGGTTAGACCACACTTAGAGTACTGCGTACAGTTCTGGTCGCCATATTATAAAAAGGATATAGAGGCCCTGGAGAGGGTGCAGAGAAGATTTACAAGGATGATACCAGAAATGCGAGGGTATACATATCAGAAAAGGATGAACAGGCTGGGTCTCTTTTCTCTTGAAAACAGAAGGCTGTGGGGTGACCTAATAGAGGTCTATAAAATTATGAAAGATTTTGATAGAGTGGATACAGAGAGAACGTTTCCAATTGTGGGGAAGAGCATAACTAGAGGCCTCAATATAAGATAGTCACCAAGAAATCCAATAGGGAATTCAGAAGAAACTTCTTTACCCAGAGAGTGGTGAGAATGTGGAACTCGTTGCCACAGGGAGTGGTTGAAGCAAATAGTATAGATGTATAGATAACCAGGTGGTTAAGAAGGCAAATGGTATGTTGGCCTTCGTAGTGAGAGGGTTTGAGTACAGGAACAAGGATGTCTTGCTGCAGTTGTACAGGGCCTTGGTGAGACCACACCTTGAGTATTGTGTGCAGTTTTGGTCACCTTATCTGAGGAAGGATGTTCTTGCCATGGAAGGAGTTCAGCGAAGATTCACCAGGCTGATACCTGGGATGGCAGGAATGATGTATGAGGAGAGATTGGGTCGATTGGGCTTGTACTCGCTGGAGTTTAGAAGAATGAGAGGGGCTCTCATTGAAACTTATAAAATCCCAGCAGGACTAGACAGACTAGATGCTAGAAGGATGTTCCCAATGGTCGGGGAGTCCAGAACCGGGGGTCACAGTCTAAGGATAAGGTGTAAGCCATTTAGGACAGAGATGAGGAGGAATTTCTTCACCCAGAGTGTGGTGAACCTGTGGAATTCTCTACCACAGAAGGCAGTGGAGGCCAATTCATTAAATGTATTCAAGAAGGAGTTGGATATATTTCTTAAGGCTAAAGGGATCAAGGGATATGGAGAGAAGGCAGGAACAGGGTACTGAATTTGGATGATCAGCCATGATCTCATTGAATGGCGGAGCAGGCTCGAGGGGCCGAATGGCCGACTCCTGCTCCTATCTTCTGTGTTTCTATTCCATCTGCTCCTGAGGCCTTGTTGTTCTTCAGTTCTCGGATGGCCATTTCAACCTCATGCCGGGCTGGGGTTGTGCTGAGATGGTGGCGGGTAGCATGCTGCGGGATGGAGTTGAGGACACTAGCATCAAAGACAGCGTCTCGGTTAAGGAGATCTCTGAAGTGCTTGTTCTAGCGGGCACTGACTGCCTCTCTGTCCTTGATGAGTACCTCTCCATTCTTGGCCCGCAGTGGGGTCGGACCTTGCGCCGTAGATGGTCTTGACTGCACTAAAGAATCCACGCATGTCGTGGTTGTCAGCTCGCTGCTGGAACTCCTACCCTTTTCTCCACCATCTGTTCTTTAGGTCGCGACTTTTTTGTTGGACCTCGGCCTTCAGGCGTCTGTAGAGCTGCTTTCTTGCTCTCGAGTTGTGTTGCTGTTTCCAGATCAGGAATGCCTTGCGCTTGTGGCTTATTAGCTCCTGGTCATTCTTGTCGAACCAGTCTTGGTTTCCTGTTGGAGAGACCGAGCAGTAACTAGAATACTGCGTGCAGTTCTGGTCACCACATTACAGGAAGGATGTGATTGCACTAGAGGGGGTGCAGAGGAGATTTACGAGTATGTTGCCTGGGCTGGGGAATTTTAGCTATGAGGAACGATTGGATAGGCTGGGGTTGTTTTCTTTGGAACAGAGGAGGCTGAGGGGAGACCTAATTGAGGTGTATAAAATTATGTGGGGCCTAGATAGAATGGATAGGAAGGACCTTTTTCCCTGAGCAGGGAGGTCAATAACCAGGGGGCACAGATTTAAAGTAATTGGTCAGAAGTTTAGAGGGGATTTGAGGAGAAATGTTTTCACCCAGAGGGTGGTGGGGGTCTGGAACTCACTGCCTGAAAGGGTGGTAGAGGCAGAAACCCTCATCACATTTAAAAAGTCCTTGGATATGCACTTGAAGTGCCGTAACCTACAAGGCTACGGACCAAGTGCTGGAAAGTGGGATTAGGGAGGAGAGCTCTTTGTCGGCCGGCACGGACAAGATGGGCTGAATGGCCTCCTTCTGTGCTGTAAATTTCTATAATTCTATGAATTGTAGTTAAAGGGACAGACACCCCACAAACTCCGTTCCCTAGCCACTGACTCCATCCCTCTCCCTAACATTTGTCTGAGGCTGAACATAGAAACATAGAAGATAGGAGCATTCGGCCCCTCGAGCCTGCTCCGCCATTCAATGAGATCATGGCTGATCATCCAAATTCAGTACCCTGTCCCTGCCTTCTCTCCATATCCCTTGATCCCTTTAGCCTAAAGAAATATATCTAACTCCTTCTTGAATATATTTAATGAATTGGCCTCTACTGCCTTCTGTGGTAGAGAATTCCACAGGTTCACCACTCTCTGGGTGAAGAAATTCCTCCTCATCCCTGTCCTAAATGGCTTACCCCTTATCCTTAGACTGTGACCCCTGGTTCTGGACTCCCTGACCATCGGGGACATCCTTCCTGCATCTAGTCTGTGTAGTCCTGTTAGAATTTTATAAGTTTCAATGAGATCCCCTCTCATTCTTCTAAACTCCAGCAAGTACAAGCCCAGTCGACCCAATCTCTCCTCATACGTCATTCCTGACATCTCAGCTTTCAGCCTGGTGAATCTTCGTTGCACTCCCTCCATGGCAAGAACATCCTTCCTCAGATAAGGCGACCAAAACTGCACACAATACTCAAGATGTGGTCTCACCAAGGCCCTGTACAACTGCAGCAAAACATCCTTGTTCCTGTACTCAAACCCTCTCGCTACGAAGGCCAACATACTATTTGCCTTCTGAACCGCCTGCTGCACCTGCATGCTTACCTTCAGCGACTGGTGCACAAGGACACCCAGGTCTCGTTGCACTTCCCCTTCTCCCAATCTATTGCCATTCAGATAACAATCTGCCTTCCTGTTTTTGATACGAAAGTGGATAACCTCGCATTTATCCACATTATATTGCATCTGCCATGCTTCTGCCCAATCACCCAACCTGTCCAAATCATACTGGAGTTTCTCGGCATCCTCCTCACAGCACACACGCCGACCCAGCTTTGTGTCGTCTGCAAACTTGGAGATATTACATCTAGTTCCCTCGTCCAGATCATTAATATATATTGTGAATAGCTGGGGTCCATGGGCCGATCCCTGCGGTACCCCACTAGTCACTGCCTGCCACTCGGAAAAAGACCCGTTTCTTCCAACTCTTGGCTTTCTGTCTGCCAACCAGTTCTCTATCCAAGTCAATACCTTGCCCCAATCCCATGTGCCTTAACGTTACACGCTGTCGAACGCCTTTTGGAAATCCATGTACACCACGTTAACCGCATTGCCCTCATCAACCCTCTCTGTTACCTCATCAAAAACCTCAATCAGAATCAGAGTGGCCGGGCCCGGCGGACATGCGGCCAGGGCCCCGGCACCAGGAAACCCAGGGTGCAGCGCCTCCCCCATCCGAGCCGCCGCTTCCCGGTTTCTTCAGCCGGTTCCACAGAGTCCAACTCGGGACAAAGGACAGGAGCCAGGCTCCCAGAATGGCCCGCGGCCCCGGGGAGCATGCGCACTCTCAGCGGGGAAATCAGCGCCTTGGATAGAGCGGTTTCTGGGGCGCGGGGAATTGTGGGTGCTGCGGCCGCCATTAGTCAGCGGCTGTCGGGAAGAGTTTTATTGCAGGTGACGGAAGGCGGTCCCGGGCCGCCGGTGTAGGTCTTTTTGTTGCAGCAGTTTGAGCTGGAGTGGAGATGGAGGAGAAGCTGCTGGGTTTTCGATGGAATCTGGAACAGTACCCATGGATTGGAGGGTAGCTGTTACCCCACTATTCAAAAAACGTGGTAGAGAGAAAACGGGGAATTACAGACCAGTAAGCCTGACATCGGTAGTGGGGAAAATGCTAGAGTCCATTATAAAAGATGTAATAGCAGAGCACTTGGAAAACAGTGACAGGATCGGACAAATTCAACATGGATTTACAAAAGGTAAATCGTGCTTGACTAATCTACTGGAATTTTTTTGAGGATGTAACTAGTAGAATAGATAAGGGCGAACCAGTGGATGTGGTGTATTTGGACTTTTAGAAGGCTTTTGATAAGGTCCCACATAAGAGATTAGCGTGTAAAGTTAAGGCACACGGGATTGGGGGGCAAGGTATTGACTTGGATAGAGAACTGGTTGGCAGATAGAAAGCAAAGAGTTGGAATAAACGGGTCTTTTTCCGAGTGGCAGGCAGTGACTAGTGGGGTACCGCAGGGATCGGTCCTTGGACCCCAGCTATTCACAATATATATTCATGATCTAGACAAGGGAACTAGATGTAATATCTCCAAATTTGCAGACGACACAAAGCTGGGTGGGTGTGTGTGCTGTGAGGAGGATGCCGAGAAACTACAGGATGATTTGGACAGGTTGGATGATTGGGCAGAAGCATGGCAGATGCAATATAATGTGGATAAATGCGAGGTTATTCACTTTGGTGTCAAAAACAGGAAGGCAGATTATTATCTGAATGGCAATAGATTGGGAGAAGGGGAAGTGCAACGAGACCTGAGTGTCCTTGCGCACCAGTCGCTGAAGGTAAGCATGCAGCTGCAGCAGGCTGTTAAGAAGCAAATGGTATGTTGGCCTTCATAGTGAGAGGGTTTGAGTACAGGAACAAGGATGTCTTGCTGCAGTTGTACAGGGCCTTGGTGAGACCACATCTTGAGTATTGTGTGCAGTTTTGGTCGCCTTATCTGAGGAAGGATGTTCTTGCCATGGAAGGAGTCCAGCCAAGATTCACCAGGCTGATACCTGGGATGGCAGGAATGATGTATGAGGAGAGATTGGGTCGATTGGGCTTGTACTCGCTGGAGTTTAGAAGAATGAGAGGGAATCTGATTGAAACTTATAAAATTCTGGCAGGGCTGGACACACTAGATGCAGGGAGGATGTTCCTGATGGTCGGGGAATCCAGAACCAGGGGTCACAGTCTAAGGATAAGGGGTAGGCCTCTTAGGGCAGAAATGAGGAGGAATTTCTTCACCCAGAGAGTGGTGAACCTGTGGAATTCTCTACCACAGAAGACAGTGTAGGCCAATTCATTAAATATATTCAAGAAGGATTTGGATATATTTCTTAAGGCTAAAGGGATCAAGGGGTATGGGGAGAAAGCAGGGACCAGGTACTGAATTTGGATGATCAGCCATGATCGCATTGAATGGCAGAGCAGGCTCGAGGCGCCAAATGACCGACTCCTGCTCCTATCTTCTATGTTTCTATCTCTTATGCGGGACCTTATCGAAAGCCTTTTGAAAGTCCAAATACACCACATCCACTGGTTCTCCCTTATCTATTTTACCAGTTACATCCTCAAAAAATTCCAGTAGATTAGTCAAGCATGATTTACCTTTTGTAAATCCATGTTGACATTGTCCGATCCGATCACTGTTTTCCAAGTGCTCTGCTATTACGTCTTTTCTAATGGACTCTAGCATTTTCCCCACTACCGATGTCAGGCTTACCGGTCTGTAATTCCCCGTTTTCTCTCTACCACCTTTTTTGAACAGTGGGGTAACATTAGCTACCCGCCAATCCATGGGTACTGTTCCAGAGTCTATCGAATTTTGGAAGATGACCAGCAATGCATCTACTATTTCTAGGGCCAGTTCCTCGAGTACCCTCGGATGTAGATTATCTTCTATGTTTCTATGTATTCAATCTTTCCTTGTAGCTGAAATTCTGCAGTCCTGGGAACAACCTCATAAATCTCCCGTCTCGAGCAGTCACATCTTTCCTGCAATGGGGTGAGCAGAACTGCACGCAGCACTCTAGCCGGTGGCCTAACTGGTGTTTTGTACAGTTCAAGCAGAACCTCCCTGCTCTTGCATGATACAGAAAGAGGCACTGCCCCTTTAAATACCTGGGGGGCACCCACAGAATCACAGGAACTCCACAGTGCAGATAGAGGCCATTTCGGCCCATCGAGCCTGCACCGACACATATCCCACCCTATCCCTGTAACCCCACGTATTTAATCCTCCGAACACTAAGGGTCAATTTAACATAGCCAATCAACCTAACCCACACATCTTTGGACTGTGGGATGAAACCGGAGCACCCGGACAAAACCCACGCAAACACGGGGAGAATGTACAAACTCCACACACAGTCGCCCGAGGCCGGATTCGAACCCGGGTCTCTGGCGCTGTGAGGCAACAGTGCTAACCACTATGCCACCATTCCCCTTTAAATGGCCAAGCAATTGTTTTTGTTGAAAAGAGGCCGCAGTCCCCTTTGACTCACACCTCCCCCCCCGCCCTCCTCTCACCCACCACAAATACTCACGAGAGAGAGAGAGGAGGAAGAATGCTGGTCTTTGTCCCTTTAAAAGTGGCTGCCCACCAAAATGTTCACAGCACCAGGGCTCTTTGTTCTGGATAAAAGTCAAAGAGAGAAAAGGTTCACTTATTTTTAAATGAATGCAGTTGATGAATAGACTTGCAATAAAGGTAATGCAAAGGAATAAACACTCACAAGCTGGGTTTTTTTCCACTCCCTCCTCCCCTTCCCTTTAACAGCTCCTGCAGACAATGAAAGCAGGAAAGCGGCCTGCAGCCCACCGAGGTCCCGCCCCCCTCCCTCCCGCGCCGCCATTGGTTGGAGGACCGTCAGCCCATCCGGTCCTCCCAGCGTTTTCCGCGCTCCTGATTGGCGGGCGCCTCGCGTCAATCACCCCCCCTCCGATTACGCGTTGACGCCAGCACGCAACGCCCAGGGGTCGGTTGGATCGGCGCACGCCACCGCAAGGTAAAAAAAAGACACCCCACACAAATGAGGAAAAACAAGAATAATAATAATCGCACTTTAGAGGGGAGGAGGTTGGGGAATTAATGAGTGTTTTCAATTTGTTTCGGAAAAAAACATTTTTGAAAAGCTTCTCAACGGTGCGAGGCTGCCAGTGCGCCTGTGCGGGGCCTCCGGGGAGCAGACGGAATAAAGTCATCTGTTGGGGAATCGATTTAAATCGAGGTGAGGGGGGAGCGGAGAGCGAGATTATAAAGTAAAAGACGAGAAAACCCAAACCTGAGAGTCGGGCGAGCGGGACCTCCGCGGACGCCGAACGGAGCGGATTGATCCGCGCGGGGTGGCGGAGTGAGCCAGAACAATGTGATTCTGACTGACGGGAGCGCTGACCAATAGGACGAGGGCGGAGGTGGGAGGACTGAACTGGGCGGCCTGGTCCTCCAACCAATGGCGGCGCGGCTAGGGGGCGGGGCCTCCTCTCCAGCTCAGGTGCGCTGGGGCCGATTGTGACGCGCTGTCCCCAGGTGAGAGCAGCTCAGTCAGCACAGAGCTGGGGCTGGAATCTGGGAGAGGGGCCGCAGGCAGCGGGCCTGGCAAAGGGGCACAAGCTTCACAATACAAGCTTCTTTCAAATGCACAATTGTTTCCTACACACAGCCTGGGTCACTCTGCAAAAAAAACTGTTTAACAATTCATCATAACTCCCCTGCTTTAGGAGAGGCGTAGAGTGCAAAAGCAAGGAAGTTATGATGAAACTGTGTAAAAGACTGGAGTCAGCTGTGGCTCAGTGGATAGCAGAGTCAGAAGGTTGTGGGTTCAAATCCCGCTCCAGGGACTTGAGTATATAAAGCGAGGCTGACACTCCAGTGCGGTGCTGAGGGAGTGCCGCACTGTCGGAGGGGCAGTACTGAGGGAGCGCCGCACTGTCGGAGTGGCAGTACTGAGGGAGCGCCACACTGTTGGAGGGGCAGTACTGAGGGAGTGCCGCACTGTCGGAGGGGCAGTACTGAGGGAGCGCCGCACTGTCGGAGGGACAGTGCTGCGGGAGAGCCGCATTGTCAGAGGGGCAGTAATGAAGGAGCGCTGCAGTGTCGGAGGTGCCGTCCTACGGATGAGACGTTAAACCGAGGCCCCCGTCTGCCCCCTCAGGTGGATGTAAAAGATCCCGTGGTGCTATTTCGAAGAAGTTATCCCCGGTGTTTTGAGCCCAATATTTATCCCTCAATCAACATGACGAAAAAACATTATCTGGTCATTATCACATTGCTCTTTGTGGGAGCTTGCTGTGCGCAAATTGGCTGCCGTGTTTCCCACATTACAACAGTGACTACATTTCAAAAGTACTTCATTGGCTGTAATGCGCTTTGGGACGTCCGGTGGTCGTGAAAGGCAGTTAAAAAGGCAAATGGTATGCTGGCCTTCATTACAAGAGGATTTGAATACAGGTGTAAAGAAGTCTTACTCCAATTATATCTTCTTTCTGCTTAGGCAGTCCCTCGGAACCGAGGGTGACTTGTTTCCACATTAAGAATGTGTTCTCAGGTGTAGGGGTAAACCGGGAGAGCTTCTTCTCCCCGAGACGGACCCTCTGATATAAAGGGTCAACTGGATCCATGTTTATCTGTAATTTAAACAGAGGTCTGGTCGTGTTCCGAGCTCTTTCCCCTAGAGGAGAGGGTAGAATGGGGGTCTTTAGTGTTAAATGGTTTCACCTGGGTCCATTGCTTCCATCGCATACCCATCGGTTCCTGTAGACAATCACACGTATCACTTGTCATTAATACAGTACATGGCCCCATCCAACGGGCCCCATTCCCTTTCTTCCGATAACTTGCGTCATTACTTGTTGACCTATTCTTGGCATCTCGTCTGGTTTAAGTCCAGCATTCTGCCTTTCTAGATCTTTAATCTGTTGTTGGTTCCTCACTTCTTTATTTAGTGCTTGTACCTCCTGATTTAGTTGTACTAAGTATCGCCTTAATCTATCTTGCACTGGTCCTGGTCTTAAATACATATTTTGGTTCTGTCTTCACAAAGGAGGACACAAATAACATCCCAAAGATGTCGGGGAACATAGGGTCTGATGAAAGGGAGGAACTGAATGAAATCAGTAATTGTAGGGAAATGGTGTTAGGGAAATTGATGTGATTGAAGGCCGATAAATCCCCAGGGCCTGATAATCTACATCCTAGGGTACTTAAGGAAGTGGCCCTAGAAATAATAGATGCATTGCTGGTCATCTTCCAAAATTCGATAGACTCTGGAACAGTACCCATGGATTGGCGGGTAGCTAATGTTACCCCACTATTCAAAAAGGGTGGTAGAGAGAAAATGGGGAATTACAGACCGGTAAGCCTGACATCGGTAGTGGGGAAAATGCTAGAGTCCATTTTAAAGGATGTAATAGCAGAGCACTTGGAAAACAGTGACAGGATCGGACAAAGTCAACATGGAGGGTCCCTAAACTTACATAGGAACATAGAAGATAGGAGCAGGAGTAGGCCATTTGGCCCCTCGAGCCTGCTCCGCCATTCAATGTTCAAGTTTCTGGAGTGGGACTTGAACCCACAACTTTGTGCCTCAGAGGCGAGAGTGCTACCCACTGAGTCACTGGCTGACACTAAAGAACAAGCAGTTCTGACGAAAGGTCATTGACCTGAAACGTTAACTCTGTTTCTCTCTCCACAGATGCTGCCTGACCTGCTGAGTATTTCCAGCATTTTCTGTTTTTATTGAAGAAACGAGGGAGTGATTGCTGACAGGAGGAATGTTGGGTCGTCCTGCACATGCGCACCTCCCTGGCGGCTGAGGCGAAACACCGACTCGCCCCCACCTGAGCCGCTCACGCGTACCAGATGTTGCAGCTCCGCATGCGCGCCCGATGTTCCAACCGCGGGGTTTTGTGCGCTGAGCATGCGCGTTGTGGACCGATCGGGACGGGCGATTGTGGAGCAGGAGGGAGAGCGTGGGGGCCATGAGCACATGCGCGGGACTCGGAGTCAACAGAGTGCTTTCTGGAGCATGGGGGCTTGTGGGTATTACAGCCGCCATTACTGCTGATCCTTTCAACCAACCTGTGCAGCAGCTGGAGCCTGAAAATCAGCTTCACTGCCCCTAGGTTCGGAAAGGGGAAAATTAAACGACAGTTTGCCTCTGATCCTTTTCTGATCTCAATTTACAGGGTTATAGAACTGGAGCAGTTACAGGTGGGAAGCTCAGACCAAACATTACGTCAACATCTGACAGAGTCGCTGGATTCATCAGGACCTGAATATCATCGGCCTTTGCACATGGAAGGAGAAAGCAGCGATCGCAGCGATGACAAACCGCACATGTGTTCGGTGTGTGGACGCGGATTCAGCCGATCGCCTGACCTGGCGAGACACATACACCGTCACACCGGGAAGAAACCGGGTAAAGGTGGGGACGGTGGGAAGGGATTCAGTTCCCCGTCTACGTTGGAAGTTCAACGGCGCAGTCACACCAGGGACAGTCCGTTCACCTGCTCCGTGTGTGGAAAGGGATTTGTTTGTTCATCCCACCTGCAAACACACCAGCGAGTTCACACTGGAGAGAGACCATTTCAGTGTTCTAACTGTGGGAAGAGCTTTAAAAGCTCCGGGCAGCTGAAGAGACACCAGCTTGTTCACACTGATGAGAGACCATTTCAATGTTCTGACTGTGGGAAGAGCTTTAAAAGCCCCAGGGAACTGAAGGAACACCAGCTTGTTCACACTGATGAGAGACCATTTCAGTGTTCTGACTGTGGGAAGAGCTTTAAAAGCTCCGGGGAGCTGAAGGGACACCAGCTTGTTCACACTGATGAGAGACCGTTTCAGTGTTCTGACTGTGGGAAGAGCTTTAAAAGCCCCGGGGAACTAAAGCAACACCAACTTGTCCACACTGATGAGAGACCATTTCAGTGTCCTAACTGTGGGAAGAGCTTTAAAATCCCCCGGGAGCTCAAGCTACACCAGCTTGTTCACACTGATGAGAGGCCGTTTAAATGTTCTGACTGTGGGAAGAGTTTTAAAAGCTCCGGGAATCTGAAGGGACACCAGCTTGTTCACACTGACGAGAGACCATTCACCTGCTCCGAATGTGGGAAGGGATTCACTCAGTCATCCAACCTCCTGTCACACCAGCGAGTTCACACTGGGGAGAGACCGTTCACCTGCTCCATGTGTGGGAAGGGATTCACTCATTCATCCAACCTCCTGTCACACCAGCGAGTTCACACTGGGGAGAGACCGTTCACCTGCTCCATGTGTGGGAAGGGATTCACTCTGTCATCCACCCTCCTGTCACACCAGCGTGTTCACACTGACAAGCGACCCTTTAAATGTTCTGACTGTGGGAAGGGCTTTAAAAGCTCCGGGGATCTGAAGGAACACCAGCGAGTTCACACTGACGAGAGACCGTTTCAGTGTTCTGACTGTGGGAAGAGCTTTAAAAGCTCCAGGGATCTGAAGGAACACCAGCGGGTTCACACTGACGAGAGACCCTTTAAATGTTCTGACTGTGGGAAGAGCTTTAAAAGCTCTACGAGCCTTAAGGGACACCAGCGTGTTCACACTGATCATTGAATCTAACAGCACAGAAGGAGGTGATTCGGCCCATCCTGTCTGTGCCGGCTCTTTGAAAGAGCTGTCCAATTTAGTCCCAAACCCCAGCTTTATCCCCAGAACTCTGCAAACTAGTCCTCTTCAAGTACGTGTAAAATTATTGTTTGAAAGTTCCTGTGGAACCTGATTCCAGCATCCTTTCAGATGGTGCGTTCCAGATCTTAACAACCCTCTGTGTGAAAACAATTCTCCTCATTCCCTTCTAGTTCTTTTAGCAACTATTTTAAAGCTGTGACCTTTGGTTACCGACCCACTTGCCAGAGTGAACAGTTTCTCCCTACTTGCTCGATCAAAACCCCTCATTATTTTGAACACCTCTATTAGGTCTCCTCTTAACCTTCTCTGCTCTAAGGGGAACAATGCCAGCTTCTCCAATCTCTCCACATAACTGAAGTCCCTCATCCCTGGTACCATCCTGGTCAACCTCCTCTGTACCCTCTCCAAGGCCTTGACATCCTTCCTAAAGTGTGGTGCCCAGAACTGTACACAAGACTCCAGCTGAGGCCAAAACCCTGCAGCTGCACAAAACCCTGGTTAGACCACACCTGGAGCACTGTGAGCAGTTCTGGGCACCACACCTTAGGAAGGATAGATTGGCCTTGGAGGGAGTGCAGCGTAGGTTTACCAGAATGATACCCGGACTCCAAGGGTTAAGTTACGAGGAGAGATTACACAAACTAGGGTTGTAGTCCCTAGAATTTAGAAAGTTAAGGGGTGATCTGATCAAAGTTTTCAGGATATTAAGGGGAACAGATAGGGTCGATAGAGAGAAACTATTTCCGCTGGTTGGGGATTCTAGGACTAGGGGGCATGGTCTAAAAATAGAGCCAGACCTTTCAGGAGTGAAATTAGGAGACATTTCTACACACAAAGGGTGGTAGAAGTTTGGAACTCTCTTCCGCAAACGGCAATTGATGCTCGATCAATTGTTAATTTTAAATCTGAGATTGACAGGTTTTTGTTGCCCAAAGGTATTAAGGGATATGGGCCAAAGGCGGGTGTATGGAGTTAGGTCACAGATCAGCCATGATCTCATTGAAAGGCGGAACAGGCTCGAGGGGTTGAATGGCCTCCTCCTGTCCTATGTTCCTAACTAGTGATTTGTAAAGGTTTAGTGTAACTTCCTTGTTTTTGTATTCAATGGCACTATTTACAAAGCCAAGTATCCCACACACTTTCTGAACCGCCTCACCAACTTGCCGTGGCACTTTCAAAGATTTGTGAATATGGACCCCCAGGTCCCTCTGCTCTTGCACCCCCTCAAAATAGTCCCATTTAGATTATACGGCCTCTCCCTGTTGTTTCTCCCAAAGTGCATCACTTCACACTTATCCTCATTTAATTTCATCTGCCTTGTGTCTGCTCATTTCACAGTCTGTCTCTGTCCTCCTGAAGTCTGCTACTACTATGCTCACTATTTACTACGTTGCCAAGTTTTGTATCATCTGTAAATTTTAAACTTGTACACCTATACCCAAGTCCAGGTCAGTTATATATAACAAGAAAAGCAATGGTCCTAATCCCGACCCCTGGGGAACCCACTGCATACTTCCCTCCAGTCAGAAAAACATCCCTCAGCACTGCTCACTGTCTCCTATCCCTCAGCCAATTATATACCCAAATTACCATCAGCCCTTTAATACCAAGTGCTTCTATTCTCCAAATAAGACTTTTATGTGGTACTTTATCAAATGCCTTTTGAAAGTCCATATATATATAACATCTACTGCATTACTTTCATCAACCCTCTGTTCATCAAAGAACTCAGTCAGTTTAGTCAGACATGATTTACCTTTAACAAATCCATACTGGCTGTCCCTTATTAACCCATGCTTCTCCAAGTGAGAATTAATTTTGTCCTTGACAATGGTCTTTAGTCGTTCACCCACACTAACATTAGACTGATTGGCCTGTAGTTACCAGGTTTATCCTTCTTCCCTTTTTTAAACAGGGGTGTAACATTTGCAATCCTCCAGTCTTCTGGCACCACTCCCATATATCTGAGGGAGATTAAAAGATTGTAGTCAGAGCTTCTGCTATTTTCACCCTAGCTTCCCTCAGCAATCTAGGATGCATTACATCTGGACCGGGTGACTTGTTAACTTTGAGTGATGACAACCTATTTAGCACCTCCTTTCTATCCATTTTTATCCAATTTCTCTACTCCCCCCCCCCCCCTCCTCTACTGCGACATTAACTTCATCCTCTTCTTTTGTGAAGACAGATGCAAAGTACTCATTCAGTACCTGAGCCCGCCCTCTGCCTCCGTATGATCATAATACAGTCAAGCAGAGTCAGCATGGTTTTATGAAAGGGAAATCATGTTGACAAATTTGCTGGAGTTCTTTGAGGATGTAACGAGCAGGGCGGATAAAGGGGAACCAGTGGATGTGGTGCATTTGGATTTCCAGAGGGCATTCGATAAGGTGCCACATAAAAGGTTACTGCACACGATAAGAGCTCATGGGGTTGGGGGTAATATATTAGCATGGATAGAGGATTGGCTAACTAACAGAAAACAGAGTCAGGATAAATGGGTCAAATGCAGGAAGGATGTTCCCGATGGTCGGGGAGTCCAGAACCAGGGGTCACAGCCTAAGGATAAGGGGTAAGCCATTTAGGACAGAGATGAGGAGGAATTTCTTCACCCAGAGAGTGGTGAACCTGTGGAATTTTCTACCACAGAAGGCAGTTGAGGCCAATTCATTAAATATATTCAAGAAGGAGTTGGATATATTTCTTAAGGCTAAAGGGATCAAGGGATATGGGGAGAAGGCAGGGACAGGGTACTAAAATTGGATGATCAGCCATGATCGCATTAAATGGCAGAGCAGGCTCGAGGGGCCGAATGGCCTACTCCTGCTCCTATCTTCTATGTTTCTATGTATTTTCAGGTTGGCAAACTGTAAGAAAAATAAAAAAGCAAATTATTATTTAAATGGAGAGAGATTACAAAATTCTGCAGTACAGAGTGATCTGGGGGTCCTTGTTCATGAAACACAAAAAGTTAGCATGCAGGTATAGCAAGTAATCAGGAAGGCAAATGGAATGTTGGCCTTTATTGCAAGGGGGCTGGAGTATAAAAGCAGGAAAATCCTGCTACAACTGTACAGGGTATTGGTGAGACCACACCTGGAGTACTGCGTACAGTTTTGGTCTCCTTATTTAAGGAGGGATATACTTGCATTGGAGGCAGTTCAGAGAAGGTTCATGAGGTTGATTCCTGGGATGAAGGGGTTGTCTTATGAAGAAAGGTTGAGCAGGTTGGGCCGATACTCATTGGAGTTTAGAAGAATAAGAGGTGATCTTATTGAAACATATACGATACTGAGGGGGCTCGACAGGGTAGATGCAGAGAGGATGTTTCCCCTCGTGGGGAAATCTAGAACTCGGGGGCAGAGTTTCAGAATAAAGGGTCGCCCTTTTAGAACTGAGATGAGGAGGAATTTCTTCTCTCCGAGGGTCGTAAATCTGTGGGATTCTCTGCCCCAGAGAGCTGTGGAGGCTGGGTCATTAAATACATTTAAGGTGGAGAGAGACAGATTTTGGAACAATAAGGGAGTGATGGGTTATGGGGAGTGTTGAGTCTGTGTTTCCAAATGTAGTTATGCTGACTAACTGGACACAGACTACAGAAATAATTAAACAGGTCTTTAGTAATTGAGGGTCAGGGCTGAACTGGAATACACTTTGCTCCACAGGGTTTATATACCGGTGTGGTCACCACCGGTACTACAATGTACAGGAGCCATCAAAAAGTAGTCCATCACCTTAAGGTATCCTCTTAAGGTGGTACAGGTTACATACACTACAATTCCTCCCCTTTTAGCTTAACAGTGTACACCCCAATTTAAACATTACATGGATAACATATATACAACTTTCACACAAAACTGTTCAAAGATTCAGTCTCTGAGGAGGCCTCCTGATCCGGGCCGGATAATGCCTTTCAGGGGTCTCTGGTTCTCGTTGCTGGGGTGACTCATCCATTTGATCTCCTATGGATTGAACATCATCATGTACATTCGAGTCTGAGGTAGATGCTACAGGCTCAATAACTTCTTCAACTGGTGTCTCTGCCGTAGACATGGGGTCGACCCTTGTTCTCGATTCCACAAGTTGGTCAGCATGACGTCGTATTACGTTCTCTCCAACGTCTACCGTGTACATCAAGGGTCCTTGTCGGGCACGAATTGTTCCGGATTGCCATTTATCATTCCTATAGTCCCTGGCCAACACTGGTTGTCCTATTTCGAAACTCCGAGTGGCCTTGTTATTTACGTGCTGGAATTGCTTGTTTTCAACTTCCCTACGCACATTGGGTTTTAACAAATCCAACCGGGACCGCAACCTCCTGTTATAGAACATTATGGCAGGGCTTTGATTTGTCACTGCATGCGTGGCGTTTCGATATGCCATCAGGAAATTGTCCACCTTGTGTTGTAGTGGAATATGGTCTTCGCTCATGGCCTTTATCGCCTTTTTGAACGTTTGTACAAATCTCTCGGCCAACCCATTTGTAGCCGGATGATATGGGGCAGATGTATAGTGTTTCACCCCATTCTTTTTCATGAATTTCTGGAATTCTTCTGACACGAACTGTGGTCCGTTGTCTGAACATATTTGTTCCGGCAACCCATTCCTTGCAAATATGGTTCTTAGAACTGCGATTGTCTTTTCAGAGGTAGTGGTCGACATCTTAATCACTTCTGGCCATTTAGAATGTGCGTCTACTGCTATCAAAAACATGGAATCCATGAATGGACCTGCAAAGTCAATATGCACACGTTGCCATGGGGTTGAAGGCCATTCCCACGGATGCAGCGGTGCAATTGGAGGTGCGTTTTGAACTTTTTGGCACCCTGAGCAGCTTTTAGTCAGATCCTCTATTTGTCGATACCTGGCCACCACACAAGCCCTAGCAAGGCTTTTCATCTTGACTCCCCCCAGATGACCTTCATGCAATTCCTTCAGAACTCTCTCCCTTAATTTAGGAGGAATAATCATACATCAATGTTCCTTGACAGACGGACAGCTGTTCTCGTCTGGCTGAGAATGCTGGTAACAGTGGGTCGCCATGTGCTGGCCATCCCTTCACTGTCAAATCGTAGACCCGAGACAGTGTCGGGTCCTTTCGGGTCTCTCAATACCTGCATTGGTGACTGGTAAGCATTCGATGATGGTCGAGTGAAATATCTCGACAGGGTCAACTGCCGGTGCCTCTTCCACTGTAGGTAGTGGCAGGCGCGACAGCCCATCAGCATTACCATGTTGCTTTGTACCTTTGAATTCGATATCATATTGATGTGCCCCTAGGAAAAGGGACCATCTCTGAAGCCTCTGTGCCGTCATAACCGGAACACCCTTCTTAGGGTTAAAAATGGAAACCAACGGCTGGTGATCTGTCAGCAGCGTAAACTTTTGGCCTTGCAGGTAATGGTTAAATTTCTTAACTCCCCACACGAGGCTGAGAGCCTCCCTATCTATCTGAGCATAGTTGCGCTCTGCGGAGGTCAATGATCTGGATGTGAACGCGACTGGCCTTTCCAAGCCATTTGGAAACTTATGTGAGAGCACTGCCCCGATACCATATGGAGAAGCATCACAAGCTAAGCGAATAGGCAGCGTTGGTTTAAAGTGAGCCAACACTTCCTTAGAGGTGATCAGTGCCTTGCTTTTTTGAAAAGCCCGCTTACAATCATCGCTCCACTTCCATGGTATTCCCATTTGCAAAAGAGTGTTCAGCGGGTGTAACACCGTGGATAAATTTGGAAGAAACTTGTGGTAATAGTTAACCAACCCAAGGAACGACCTCAACTGGGATACATTTTCTGGAGCGGGAGCTTTCACAACAGCTTCGATCTTGTCAGGTGACTTATGGAGCTCCTCCTGGTCAATGACATGGCCGCAGTACGAGATTCGCTTTTGAAAGAACTCACATTTCTGGCGATTAACTCTGAGCCCATATTCTTTCAATCTGGTGAGCACCTGCTCCAAATTCGCGAGGTGATCCTTATCATCATCTCCTGTAATCAGAATGTCGTCCAGGTAGCATTGTGTGCCTGGAATTCCCTGCAATACCTGCTCCATGGCCCTTTGCCAAACCGCTGGAGCCGATGCCACTCCAAAAACCAGTCTATTATACCGATATAAGCCCTTATGTGTGTTGATCATGAGATACTGGCATGACGCTTCATCAACTTCCATCTGTAGGTACACCTGCGCCAGGTCTATCTTGGTGAAGTGTTTCCCGCCAGACAGCGAAGCGAAGATATCTTCAATCCGCAGAAGCGGATATTGCACTGTGTGAAGAACCGGATCAACAGTGATCTTGAAATCGCCACGGATGCGAACCTTCCCAGGTTCCCCCGGCTTGTTGCTCAACGAATGCTTCATGACAGGAACAATGGGTGTGGCCCATTTGCTCCAGTCCACCTTTGACAGTACTCCTGAACATTCTAGCCCTTCCAGCTCTGCTTCCACAGCAGGTCATATCGCATAAGGTACCGGTCTGGCTTTGAAAAATTTTGGGTTTGCATGTTCTTCAACCTTGATGTTTGCCGTAATTCCTTTCAGTGTTCCCAGTCCCTGTTGGAACACCTCCTTAGCATCGTCCAATATTTTGGACAGTCGTTTAGGTTTGACGTCGTCCTCTTTACAGGAATCTACAGTCAGTGCTTGTATGGAATGCCAGTCCACATTTATTCTCCGGATCCATTCCCGTCCCAGTAGTGGTGGACCTCCATCAGGTAACACATACAAGTCCATTTCCTGACTTTCTTTACCATTGTAGACCACATTTACTTTTATCTTTCCGATGGGGTATACTATTTGCCCCGTGTATGTTTTCAATACAATCTCCGTATCCCTCAGGGGAATGTGCGAGAATAACCTTTTGTAATCTTGCTTATTCATGACCGTCAATGCCGATCCAGTGTCCAATTCCATCTTCACTTGGACTCCTGCTATCCGAAGCATGACCCAGATAGTTTGGTGGTCTGCTGTGTTACCCACATTATGTATTTTTAGACAACCCAGTTCCTTACTGCTGGAGTCTGAATCCATCTTCTGTTCATCCGAACTGTTCTCTGTCACCTTGTGTACTTTTTTGTACTTCTCCTGCGGCGACTTTTTGCTGCTGGTCTTCTTTCCTGACCGGCATACTCTCGCTATGTGACCAAGTTTGCCACATTGCCTGCATTCTTTATCTTTGAACCAGCACTGGTTCTGGTCATGTGTTGTCCTTCCGCAACGATAGCACTTTACTGCGCCCAATGCCATTTCATTGGTGCTGAATTCCAATGGCCTTTGCTGTATCTCTGCAGTGCCTCGTGCTGCTGCCTCGTGCGATGCTGCAATGCTGAAAGCTTTGTCCAGCGTAAGATCCTTTTCCTCTAGCAGTCGCTTCTGGGTTCCTTCCCTTAGGAGCCCACACACAAACTTATCTCTCAGTGCATCTGCTAGTCCTGTACCGAACTGACAGTACTTTGATAACTTGCGCAGTTCGATTAAGAATTCAGCATTGCTTTCCTCTTTAAGTTGAATTCTTTTGTAGAATTTAAATCGTTCCACTATCAGCAGCGGCGTGGGGTTTAAATGCTCTTGCAGGATAGTAACAATATCCGCGAAACTCTTTCCTACCGGTTTATCTGGTGTTACAAGGTTCCTTAATAACCCGTACGTCTTCGCACCCATCGAGTTTAATAGGGTTAGTGCTTTCTTATCCTCCGGTACCTCATTCGTTGTACAGTAAACTTCGACGCGTTCCACATAAGTGGCCCAATCTTCCACATCGCTATCAAAAGCAGTGATGTTACCCGTTTTTGGCATCCTTGTTGAGTTTCCTTTCCTTCGGATATGATTATTATTTTATTTTATTTTTTTCAAAATGGTGGCTTCCCGGGCTTGGCGGCTTTTCCCGCGCTTGTCTTCTTCCCCCGCTGACTCAAAATGGCGATTACCGCGCTGTTGCCGTTCTCGCCTCCCAGCGGTCCTTTATTTTCCCCTACGCTGCTGCTCTTGTTCCCCGCCGCTCCCGCGGTCCTTGTGGACATAAACGCTTTTCTGGCTGCTGCGCGTCTCTGCCCCGATTGCAGTCCGGCCCCTGACACCGGCTGCGGTCGTGTTCTCCGCCCTTTTCGTCGTTTCCCTCCCCTTCCCTTACTGACAACTCGGCCGACTTCCCCCCCGTGCCGCTCGATCGGGCTTACCCGCCGCTGTCGTCGAAGGGATGTTCACTGATGTTGGACTTTGTGGCCAGAAACCAACCCGGGTTCCCGATTGCCTCCCGTGCTATGCAGTGCCCAGCAGGATGTTGAGGGTGGATGTCCTTGTTCGACGCCCGTTTCAGAGGCGAAGCTTCCTTTGATGCAACTGCCGCTAGGTAAGATCAGACTCGTCGCCACTGTTGAGTCTGTGTTTCCAAATGTAGTTATGCTGAATAACTGGACACAGACTACAGAAATAATTAAACAGGTCTTTAGTAATTGAGGGTCAGGGCTGAACTGGAATACACTATGCTCCACAGGCTTTATATACCGGTGTGGTCACCACCGGTACTACAATGTACAGGAGCCATCAAAAAGTAGTCCATCACCTTAAGGTATCCTCTTAAGGTGGTACAGGTTACATACACTACAGGGAGCGGGCAGGGAAATGGAGCTGAACCCAAGATCAGATCAGCCATGATCTCATTAAATGGCGGAGCAGGCTCGAGGGGCCAAATGGCTGACTCCTGCTCCTATTTCTTATGTTCTTATGATGAGCTCCTATTTGGTCGCTAATCGGCCCCACCATTCCTTTAACTATCCTTTTACTTTTCATGTGTTCATAGAAGATTTTTTCCCTTTTATGTTACCCCCTAATCTTTTCTCATATTCTCTCTTTGCCCTTCTTATATCCTGTTTCAATTTCCCCCGCACTCTCTGTATTCTGCCTGGTTTTTGACTGTATTCTGTACCTGACATTTGTCGTAAACCTCCTTTTTCTGTTTTATTCTAACCTCTATATCCTTTGTCATCGGGAGCTCCAGCTTTGGATGGCCCATCTTTCCTCCTTATGCTTGGTTTGTACCCGAACTATGTCAGCCTTGAAGGCCTGCCATTGGTCATTCACTGTTTTCCTGGACAATCTTTGTTTCCAGTCCACCTGTGCTCGATCCCTTCTCAAATCACTGAAACTGGCTCTCTTCCAGCTGGGTATTTTCACCGTTGATTTTATTATGTCCCTTTCCATAACTACTTTAAACCTAATGATATTGTGATCACTGTTAACCAGATCCCTCCTGCCCCAGAACCGATGAGAGACCCTTTAAATGATCTGACTGTGCAAAGAGGTTTCAGAGTTCATCCCACCTGCTGAGTCACCAGCCTGTTCACACACATCCTCAAAAAAGGAAGATGTTTCAGAAAGGCTGGCGGCACTAAAGGTTCGCAGCCATCTCAGAGCAGTGTCCCGTTAATTACAATCTCTCAAAACAAGGAGAATTACTGTCCCTTTAACTCCCACAAATCCCTGTGTGGAGGAGAGGGGAGATACAGTCTGTCCCAGTAACAGTCGCAGAACAGAATGAGAGACCCTGTCCCATAAATGTAAGAGGTCACACAACACCAGGTTATAGTCCAACAGTTTTATTTGAAATCACAAGATTTCGGAGCGCTGCTCCTTCGTCAGGTGAAGTGGAGAAATGCATAAAGACACAGTTTATATAAGGGCTTGACCCTCCCCCACTCCCTGCTTTTCCTCAAGTGTCTCATTCTTAAAATTCTCATCCTTGTTTTCAAATCCCTCCGTGGCCTCGCCCCTCCCTATCTCTGGAATCTCCTCCAGCCCCACAACCATCCGAGATATTTGCGCTCCCCTAATTCCGGCCTCTTGAGCATCCCCGATTTTAATCGCTCCACCATTGGTGGCCGTGCCTTCAGCTGCCTGGGCCCTAAGCTCTGGAATTCCTTCCCTAAACCTCTCCATCTCTCTACCTCTCTCTCCTTCTTTAAGATGCTGCTTAAAACCTACTTCTTTGACCAAGCTTTTGGTCATCTGCCCGAATATCGCTTTATGTGGCTCGGTGTCAAATGTTGTTTTCAAACGCTCCTGTGAAGAGCCTTGGGATGTTTCACTACATTAAAGGTGCTTTATAAATACAAGTGGTTGTTGTTGTTTCCTGAAACTAATAACTAATTCCCCAGAGGGGAAAAAACTTGTACTTTTACTCCCAAATATTAAAAGGTTTGTGCCACAGAAGCACGAGGTTTATCTGCTTTTATTCATGAATTTAAAAACTCTGTATTGCAATCTGAGCCAGTGTGTTGTGAGCCAAAGAGCCTTGTGTCCAATGAGGGGAATAAAGGCCCACAGCCTCCCCTGGCCCCGGGCCCTGAACAAGGGACTGGAGAAACTCGCTGCCCTGCGGATCAGATAATCAGCCGGTGCAAGTCCCGCCCCGTGGGCTCCCCGATTGGTTGGAGGACCCGCCGCCAGCTCGCTCCTCCTGCCCCACCCCGCTCGCTCCCTATTGGTCGGAAGCTCCCGTCAATCAGGCCGTGGGCCCGGGTCATGTGTCCCTCACCGACTTTACAAAGAAAGCCCCGCGCGGTCGCTGGGCGGAGCTGCTGGTCGGCGGGAGCGGGGTCGGGAGATTAATAAACTGCAGGTAGGCCCCGAGCCCCATTATTAAAACACTCAACATTATCCGCTTTACAAACACCCAGGGTGGGCCTCAGGCCCCGAACAAGAGCCTCCATGTTGCTCCAGTGGCTGAAGGGTCTGTAACCCTGTCAGGGACGCCCCTGCCACAGGACTCAATATCCACCCCCTCCACCACTGGTGCACTGTGTCTGCAGTATGTACGGTCCACAAGATGACCACGGTCAGGCCATGTGGAGTCAAGGGCCAGGCAGCAGAATGGATGGAAAGATCGCAACAAACTTCCCTTAACTCCAACCCTCTGATTTCTGTTTGGTAGCCATCTTTCCATCCATTCTGCTGCCGGGCCCTTCACTCCACACGGCCTGACCTTGGTCCTCTTGTCGATCTTACAAACTGTTTATTGATATAGCAAGCTGGTCACAAAACAGAAAACAGAGAGATGGAGTTGGGAGCAGCTACTCAGACTGGCAAAAAGTGGGAAGTGGTGTTTCACAGGGATTGGTGCTGGGATCACTGTTGTTCATAAACGATTTGGACTCGGGAATCAGAAGAACAATTTCAAAGTTTGTCGATGACACCAAATTGGGAGGTAGAGTTAATACTGAGGAAGACAAAATGCAACAAGACATTAATAAATTTCAGAATGAGCATGTAATTGGCAAATGAATTTCACTGTCGATCAGTGTGAGGTGGTGTGTTAATGAATTTCACTGTAGATCAGTGTGAGGTGGTGTGTTAATGAATTTCACTGTAGATTAGTGTGAGGTGTGTTAATGAATTTCACTGTAGGTCAGTGTGAGGTGGTGTGTTTTAGTGGGAAGAATAAGGAGGCCACTCACTACTTGGACAAGGGGGTGAAATTGGGTTGCTTTGTGCCTCCTGTGATATTCAGCGGGAGGTTAGCGGTGGCGGTAGCCGGTAGCGCCCCGCGGCACTGCACCGCCGGCAATGATGTCATCGCCATGCGCAGCACCCCGGCTGCAACCTTGGGTTGCGACCCCAGACCTATCGCCGGACGATATGTCTGACAGGGTCAGGGGTCGTTCCTGCAGCCACGGCGACGCCACTTAAAGGGCAGGTGTCGGGCGGCAACTTTTTATTTTGTACGAGGCCCCTTGGGTCTGAGCGATCATAATATGATCGAATTCTTCATTAAGATGGAGAATGAAGTAGTTGACTCAGAGACTAGGGTCCTCAATTTAAATAAAGGAAACTACGATGGTCTGAGGAGCGAGTTGGGTAGGATTGATTGGAGAATGGCACTCAAAGGGTTGACGGTGGATAGGCAATGGCAAACATTCAAAGACCGAATGGATGAGCTACAGAATTTGTTCATCCCAGTTTGGCATAAAAATAAAACAAAAAAGGTGACTCAACTGTGGCTAACAAGGGAAATTAGGGATAGCATAAAATCCAAGGAGACGACATATAAATTGGCCAGAAAAAGCAATAATCCTGAGGATTGGGAGCAGTTTAGGATTCAACAAAGGAGGACAAAGGGATTAATTAAGAAAGGGAAAATAGAATATGAGAGTAAGCTAGTAGGGAACATAAAAACTGACTGTAAAAGCTTTTATAGGTATGTGAAGAGAAAAAGATTGGTGAAGTCAAGCGTAGGTCCATTACAGTCAGAATCAGGGGAATTTATAATGGGAAACAAAGAAATGGCAGACCAACTAAATTCATACTTTGGTTCTGTCTTCACAAAGGAGGACACAAATAACCTCCCAGAGATGCCGGGGAACATAGGGCCTGATGAAAGGGTGGAACTGAAAGAAATCAGTATTTGTAGGGAAATGGTGTTAGGAAAATTGATGGGACTGAAGGCCGATAAATCCCCAGGGCCTGATAATCTACATCCCAGGGTACTTAAGGAAGTGGCCCTAGAAATAGTAGATGCATTGTTGGTCATCTTCCAGAACTCGATAGACTCTGGAACAGTACCCATGGATTGGAGGGTAGCTAATGTTACCCCACTATTCAAAAAAGGTGGTAGAGAAAAAGCGGGGAATTAATAATAATAATTCAACTTTATTGTCATTGCACAAGTACATGAACAACGAAATGTGATCTTGCAAGCTCCCATGACTGGGAGAAGCAAAGCCGCTGCGTCGGTGCGCGCCGCCATTCCATTTCCACCATTCCTCCTGTCCGACAATCTTCAGCCCAACGCCCGGGCCTGCTCACCAGCCGCTCCTCCTTCTGTGACATTCTCACCAACCACCTCTCCTCAGGGCTCCTTCCGTGACCTTCTGCACCTGGTCTTCCCTGATGGTCACCCCTCCAGGTACTAACCAGGCCTGGCTCTGCTTAACTTCCTTAAGCCTTGCCAGTGACCCTGCCCCTAGTCCCAGGAACAGGGTAGTGGGGAAAATGCTAGAATCTATTATAAAAGATGTAATAGCAGAGCACTTGGTAAGCAGTGACAGGATCGGACAAAGTCAACATGGATTTACAAAAGGTAAATCATGCTTGACTAATCCACTGGAATTTTTTGAGGATGTAACTGGTAAAATAGATAAGGGAGAACCAGTGGATGTGGTGTATTTGGACTTTCAGAAGGCTTTCGATAAGGTCCCACAGAAGAGATTAGCGTGCAAAATTAAGGCACATGGGATTGGGGGCAAGGTATTGACTTGGATAAAGAACTGGTAGGCGGACAGGAAGCAAAGAGTTGGAATAAACGGGTCGTTTTCCGAGTGGCAGGCAGTGACTAGTGGGGTACCGCAAGGATCGGTCCTAGGACCCCAGCTGTTCACAATATATATTAATGATCTGGACGAGGGAATGGGATGTAATATCTCCAAATTTGCAGATGACACAAAGCTGGGTGGGAGGGTAAGCTGTGAGGAGGATTTCGTGAAACGCCAGTACAATTTGGACAGATTGGGTGATTGGGCAGAAACATGGCAAATGCACTATAATGTGGAATTCTCTGCCACAGAGGGCGGTGGAGGCCAGTTCATTAAATATATTCAAAAAGAGTTGGATATATTTCTTAAGGCTAAAGGGATCAAGGGATATGGAGAGAAGGCAGGGACAGGGTACTGAACTTGGATGATCAGCCATGATCTCATTGAATGGCGGAGCAGGCTCAAAGGGCCGAATGGCCTACTCCTGCTCCTATCTTCTATGTTTCCCCTTTATTCTTCAGGGTGTCGGCCAAGATCGCTCAGCCCGGCGCTCCTCTTGATCTGACACCCCGTTCCCCGGTGGTCCAGCAGGGCCCCGGTGTCTGCAGTGCTAGGCCCCTCCCCTTTAATCAGGGAGGGAGGTCTGCTGTGACGCGGTGCTATGTGCCGACGGGCGTGGCGATGTTACACGAAGCACCGTGAAATTCACTGGTAGCGCCCCAAGAGGGAGGGGCGCGCTTCCAGTAGCACCCTGCCTCCTGCTTGGGGCGCTACCACTGAATTTAATGCGCAGGGGTGCTAACTTTGTCAGGGGGCTAAAATTAGCCCCGGTGACGTTAGCGACCCAAAGGGGGCGCCACCGAATTTCCCCCTAAGTGTCTAAATGGGCTGGAGGAGCAGAGGGATCCAGGGATACAGATACACAAATCACTAAAAGTAGCAACACAGGTTAATAAGGCCATTAAAAAAAAGCACTGGGCTACATTCATAAAGGAGCCTCCTGTTCCGTGCCTAGGAGCTCTGAACCATGGCAGAGAGCGGCTGGGACACGTTTCTCACACATCTCGAGATTAACCCACACGGCAACTTTGCTGTCAGTGAAGAGAGACGAGAAAGACCAAAGTGCCATTTGCCCCTCTCAGTGTGGCCCTGAAGGACAGTGTCCAGGCTGGAGTTCTGTTCCTGCTGTATGATCCTCCCCCAGATTGTCCTTTCTGAGCTCCAGCCAGGTGATGCTAAACACTCAGGTGGGAAGAAAATCTGCAACAATGTGATTAAAACAAAGTTGATTTATTTGACATCTATCCAGAATATTAAACTCCAGCCCAGTTACAGGAGTTATTAACATCAGCAGAAACAATCCCCACCTGTCAGAATGAACATGGTTCAGTCCTGGATGTGATTAACAGCAGCAACAACAGAATCCAACCCCTGCAGTCACTTGTGAACTCGCTGGTGTGTCAGGAGGTTGGATGACTGAGTGAATCCCTTCCCACATTCAGGGCAAGTGAATGGCCTCTCCCCAGTGTGAACTCGCTGGTGTCTCAGCAGGTGGGATGACTGAGTGAATCCCTTCCCACACTCAGAGCAGGTGAACGGCCTCTCCACAGTGTGAGTGCGCTGGTGTGTCAGCAGGTGGGATGAGCGAGTGAATCCCTTCCCACACACGGAGCAGGTGAACGGCCGCTCCCCAGTGTGAGTGCGCTGGTGTATAGTGAGCTCAGATGACTGCCTAAACCCAGTCCCGCAGTGAGAGCAGGTGAATGGCCTCTCCCCAGTGTGAGTGCACAGGTGTACAGTGAGGTCAGATGATCGCCTGAACCCAGTCCTGCAGTGAGAGCACCTGAATGGTCTCTCGTCAGTGTGAACACGTTGATGGCGTATCAGTTCCCCGGAAACTTTATAGCACTTCCCACAGTCCGAGCATTTAAAAGGTCTCTCCCCAGTGTGAACTCGCTGGTGTATCAGCAGGGTGGATGAGCGAGCGAATCCCTTCCCACACACGGAGCAGGTGAACGGCCTCTCCTCAGTGTGAGTGCGCAGGTGTACAGTGAGGTCAGATGACTGCCTAAACCCAGTCCCGCAGTGTGAGCACCTGAACGGTCTCTCCCCAGTGTGAACACGTTGATGGTGTATCAGTGCCCCGGAACTTTTAAAGCACTTCCCACAGTCCGAGCAGTTAAAAGGTCTCTCATCAGTGTGAACTCGCTGGTGTCTCAGCAGGCGGGATGAATTAGTGAATCCCTTCCCACACTCGGAGCAGGTGAACGGCCTCTCCACTTGGAGGTGTGAACAGTGCTTTTTGCTTCCATATTCAAAGGCCGATGATATTCAGTTCCTGATGAATCGAGTGACTGTCAGATCCTGACGTGATGTTTGGTTTGAGTTTCCCGTCTGCAAATCCTCCTCTTCTAATACCCTGTAAAATGAATTTAAAACAGGGAGCGTGAGAGAGAACCCACTAAAGAGGCAGGTTGTGAAATTGAGCTCAATGAATCTGGTTGTTTGTGGGGCCGGCACTAGAAAAAAAGTGACCATGAAATCTGCCGGATTGTCATAAAATCCGACTGGTTCACTAATGTCCGTCAGTGAAGGGAATCTGCCACCTGGTCTGGGCCTCTGGTCTCTATGGGAGGAGAGAGAGAGAGAGAGAGGTGGGAGTGGGAGGGGGCGAAGGAGATGGACTTTATACATCTGCAACTCGACCAGAACTTTGACAGAACCTCCAAAACCCGCAACCTCCAGCACCTAGAAGGACAAAGGCAGCAGACGCATGGGAACATCATCACCTCCAAGTTCTCCCAGTCACACACCATCCTGACTTGGACATATATCGCTGTTGCTACATCATCACTGGATGAAAATCCTGGAACTCCTTACACAACAGCATTGTGGGAGTACCTTCACCACACGGACTGCAGCGGTTCAAGAAGGCGGCTCACCACCATCTCGAGGGCAATTAGGGATGGGCACTAAATGCAGGCCTAGCCAGCCAGCGACGCCCACATCCCATCAATGAATTAAAAAAAGTCGCCCACCATCACCTTCTCAACGGGAAGATGGGGATTGGCAACATATTCTGGTCTTGCGAGCGACGCCCACATCCCAAGAATGAATTAAAACAAATCTGTATATGTAAACTGGATTAAAAGCCTCTACAGAAATACTTATTCCTAAAACAATATTCTTTTACATTGTAGGGAGAGTGTCTGTGTAACAACCTAATCTCCCCCAGAATCCACCACCCTTGACTGTCACACATTGGAAACTGTTGGGTCCTCCTGGGCTCAGAAGTACTGGGGGTTAAACCCAGCAGCTTCTCCTCCATCTCCACTCCAGTTCAAACTGAAGCAACAAAAAGACCTACACAGGCGGCCAGGGACCTACCTGCCATCACCTGCAATAAAACTCTTCCCCACAGCTGCTGACTAATGGCGGCCGCAGCACCCACAATTCACCGCGCCCCAGAAACCGCTCTATCCAATGCGATGATGTCCCCGCTGAGAGTGCGCATGCTCCCCGGGGTCGCGGGCCATTCTGGGAGCCTGGCTCCTGTCCTTTGTCCCGAGTCGGACTTGGTGGAACCGGCTGAAGAAACCGGGAAGCGGCGGCTCGGATGGGGGAGGCGCTGCACCCTGGGTTTCCTGGTGCTGGGGCCCGGCCGCTCTGATTCTGATTGAGTTTTTTGATGAGGTAACAGAGAGGGTTGATGAGGGCAATGCGGTTAACGTGGTGTACATGGATTTCCAAAAGGCGTTCGACAAAGAGCCACATACTAGGCTTACCAGCAAAGTTGATACCCATGGAATAATTGGGACAGTGGCAGCATGGATACGAAATTGGCAAAGTGACAGGAAACAGTGAGTAGTGGTGAACGGTTGTTTTTCAGACTGGAGGAAGGTATACAGTGGTGTTCCCCAGGGGTCGGTACTAGGATCAGTGCTTTTCTTGATATATATTAATGACTTTGACTTGGGTGTACAGGGCACAGTTTCAAAATATGCAGATGACACAAAACTTGGAAGTATAGTGAACAGTGAGGAGGATAGTGATAGACTTCAAGAGGGCATAGACATGCTGGTGGAATGGGCGGACACATGGGAGATGAAATTTAACACAGAAAAGTGCGAACTGATATATTTTGGTAGGAAGAATGAGGAGAGGCAATATAAACTAAAGGGTACAATCCTAAAGTGGGTGCAGGAACAGAGAGACCTGGGGGTATGTGTGCACAAATCATTGAAGGTGGCAGGGCAGGTTGAGAAAGTGGTTAAAAAAGCTTATGGGAACCTGGGCTTCATAAATGTTGATGTAATGTTTCCCTGACTGACCTGTTTGGACACCATTCACACCTTTGACTGCTGTGATTATCTCTCTGCCGAGGTGCGATAAATGGCAGTTGGAAAGGTTACCTGTAAACATCTGACATTATTCTCTGACTATATAAGCTGTGTCTTTATGCATTTCTCCACTTCACCTGAAGAAGGAGCAGCGCTCCGAAAGCTTGTGATTTCAAATAAAGCTGTTGGACTATAACCTGGTGTTGTGTGATTTCTTACATTCATAAATAGAGGTATAGAGTACAAAAGCAAGGAGGTTATGATGCACCTTTATAAAACACTGGTTCAGCCTCAACTGGAGTATTGTGTCCAATTCTGGGCTCCGCACTTTAGGAAGGATGTGAAGGCCTCAGAGAGGGTGCAGAAAAGATTTACAAGAATGGTTCCAGGGATGAGGGACTTCAGTTACGTGGATAGACTCGAGAAGCTGGGGTTGTTCTCCTTAGAGTAGAGAAGGTTGAGATGAGATTTGATCGAGGTGTTCAAAATCATGAGGGTTCTGGACAGAGTAGATAGAGAGAAACTGTTCCCATTGGTGGAAGGGTCGCGAACCAGAGGACACAGATTTAAGGTGATTGGCAGAAGAACCAAAGGCGACATGAGGAAAAACTTTTTTACTCAGCGAGTGGTTAGGATCTGGAATGCACTGCCTGAAAGGGTGGTGGAGGCAGATTCAATCACAGCTTTCAAAAGGGAATTGGATAAGTATCTGAAGTAAAGAAATGTGCAGGGTTAGGGGAAAGGGCGGGGAGTGGGACTCGCTGAAGTGGTCTTGCAGAGAGCCGGCACGGGCTCGACGGGCCGAATGGCCTCCTTCTGTGCTGTAACCATTCTATGATTCTATAAAATATTAGAAAGTTTGTTCCACAGAAGCACGGGGTTTATCTGCTTTTATTGATGAATTTAAAAAGTCTCTATTAAAACCTGAGCCAGTGTGTTGTGAGCCAAAGAGCCTTGTGTCCAATGAGGGGAATAAAGGCCCACAGCCTCCCCTGGCCCCGGGCCCTGAACAAGGGACTGGAGAAACTCGCTGCCCTGCGGATCAGACAATCAGCCGGCGCAAGTCCCGTCCCTCGGGCTCCCCGATTGGTTGGAGGACCCGCCGCCAGCTAGCTCCTCCAGCCCCGCCCCGCTAGCTCCCTATTGGTCGGAAGCTCCCGTCAATCAGGCCGTGGGCTGGGTCACGTGTCCCCGAGGAGATCACGTGCTCCGTCCAACTGACGCCGCTCGGTCCGGGGCCTCGTGGACTCTCGGGTTTTTCTATTTCTCTGTTCTCTCCCGATCTACCCCTCCCCCCCACCCCGCGTGATTCTCCACCCAATCGGAGTGGAGAAAACTCACTTTGCGTCACCGATCGCGACTCTGGAACCGACACCAAGGCCTTTCCCAGGAATGGCCCGCACCGACTCCCTCTGGCAGGATCCGACCGCGCAGGCGCAGCTCCGTGTGGGGGAGGGGGGTTGGTCTCCTCTGGGCATGCGCAGTTGCTGCCCTTGGTGACCGGGAGGGGTCGCTGCGCCGGACTAGGTCCAAACCGCCGCTCCCTGTGCGCATGCGCGGACTATTGTCTGTCAATCAACCATCAGCCAGAAGAGGTCGCTGGTGAGACCAGTGAAGAAAGAAACACTTGCATTTCTATAGCGCCTTCACCACCACCGGACGTCCCAAAGCACTTTACAGCCAATGAAGTACTGTTTGAAGTGTAGTCACTGTTGTAATGTAGGAAACACAGAAGTCAATTAGCGCACAGCAAGCTCCCACAAACAGCAATGTGATATTGACCAGATAATCTATCTTTTTGTTAACTCTGTTTCTCTCTCTACGGATGTTGCCTGGCCTGCTGAGTGTTTCCAGCATTTCCTGTTGTTATTTCAGATTTCCAGCATCCGCAGTATTTTGCTATTATCCTTTTGTTACATTGATTGAGGGATGAACATTGGCTAGGACACCGGCGATATTTCCCCTGCTCTTTCCCACATTACAACAGTGACTACACCTCAAAAGTACTTCATTGGCTGTAAAGCACTTCAAGACGTCTGCTGGTCATGAAAGCACTATATAAATGCAAGTCTTTCTTTCTCAAAATAGTGTCATGGGCTCTTTTACATCCACCTGAGAGAGCAGACAGGGCCTCAGTTTAATGTCTCATCCGAAAGACGCCACCTCTGACAGTGCCTCAGTACTGCACTGGAGTGTCAGCCTGGATTTTTGCGCTCAATTCTCTGGAGTGGGACTTGAACCCACAACCTTATGCCTCAGAGGCAAGAGTGCTACCATAGAGTCATAGATTTATACAGCACAGAAAGGGGCCCTTCGGCCCATCGTGTCCGCGCCGGCCATCAAGCCCTGTCTATTCTAATCCCATTTTCCAGCACTTGGTCCGTAGCCTTGTATGCTATGGCGTTTCAAGTGCTCATCCAAATGCTTCTTGAATGTTGTGAGGGTTCCTGCCTCTACCACCCTTTCAGGCAGTGAGTTCCAGATTCCAACCACCCTCTGGGTGAAAAAGCTTTTCCTCAAATCCCCTCTAAACCTCCTGCCCCTTACCTTGAAACTATGCCCCCTGGTTATTGACCCCTCTACTAAGGGGAAAAGTTCCTTTCTATCTACCCTATCTATGCCCCTCATAATTTTGTACACCTCAATCAGGTCCCCCCTCAGCCTTCTCTACTCGAAGGAAAACAACCCCAGCCTGTCCAGTCTCTCTTCATAGCTGAAGTGCTCCAGCCCAGGTAACATCCTGGTGAATCTCCTCTGCACCCTCTCCAATGCAATCACATCCTTCCTATAGTGTGGCGACCAGAACTGCACACAGTATTCCAGCTGTGGCCGAACTAGTGTTTTGTACAACTCCATCATAACCAACCTGCTCTTATATTCTATGCCTCGGCTAATGAAGGCAAGTATCCCATATGCCTTTTTAACCACCTTATCCACCTGTTCTGCTGCCTTCAGGGATCTATGTACATGCACACCAAGGTCCCTCTGATCCTCTGTCATTCCTAGGGTCTTACCACTCATTGTGTATTCCCTTGCCTTGTTAGTCCCTCCAAAATGCATCACCTCACACTTTTCAGGGTTAAATTCCATTTGCCACTGTTCCGCCCATCTGACCAAGCCATCTATATCGTCCTGCAGACTGAGGCTACCTCCTCGCTATTTACCACCCCACCAATTTTCGTGTCATCTGCGACCTTACTGATCATACCCTTTACATTCACATCCAAATCATTAATGTAGACCACAAACAGCAAGGGACCCAGCACCGATCCCTGCGGTACCCCACTGGACACAGGCTTCCAGTCACAAAAACCATCGACCATCACCCTCTGCCTTCTGCCACTAAGCCAGTTTTGGATCCAATGTGCCAAGGCACCCTGGATCCCATGGGCTCTTACCTTCTTGACCAGTCTCCTATGCGGGACTTTATCGAAAGCCTTACTGAAATCCATGTATAGCACATCCACTGCACTACCCTCATCCACACACCTAGTCACCCCCTCGAAAAATTCAATCAAATTGGTCAGACATGATCTTCCCTTGACAAAGCCATGCTGCCTATCCCTAATTAATCCTCGCCTCTCCAAGTGGAGACTAATTCTGTCCCTCAGAATTTTTTCCAATAATTTCCCTACCACTGATGTTAGGCTCACTGGCCTGTAATTCCCTGGTTTATCCCTACTACCCTTCTTGAATAATGGTACCACGTTAGCTGTTCTCCAGTCCTCTGGCACATCCCCTGTGGCCAGAGAGGTTCTGAAAATTTGTGTCAGAGCCCCTGCAATCTCCTCCTTTGCCTCACACAGCAGCCTGGGATATATCTCGTCCGGGCCTGGGGATTTATCCACTTTTAAGCCTGCTAAAACCGCTAGTACCTCCTCCCTCTCGATGCTAATATGTTCAAGTATATCACAGTCCCCCTGCCCGATTTTTATGTCTACATCGTCCTTCTCCATAGTGAACACAGATGCAAAAAATTCATTTAAAACCCCACCTACATCTTCTGGCTCCACACACAGATTGCCACTTTGGTCCCTAATGGGCCCTACTCTTTCCCTAGTTATCCTCTTGCCCTTAATATACTTATAAAACACCTTAGGATTTTCCTTTATTTTGCTCGCCAGTGTTATTTCATGGTTCCTCCTCGCTCTCCTAATTTCTTTTTTTAAGTATCCCCCTGCACTTTTTACACTCCTCTAGGGCTTCCTCTGTCTTTAGTCCTTTGTATCTGCCAAAAGCCCCCCTTTTTTTCCCTAATGCATTCTCGTATATCCCTTGACATCCAAGGTTCCCTGGGCTTTTTGGTCCCACCCTTGACCTTTACAGGAACATGTTGCCATTGTACTCTCTCAATTTCCTTTCTGAAAGGCTCCCATTGCCCCGATGTGGATTTTCCGACAAGTAGCTGATCCCAGTCCACTTTGGCCAGATCCTGCCTTATCATATTAAAATCGGCCTTCCCCCAATTTAGAACCTTTATTTCCGGTCAATCCCTGTCCTTTTCCATGACTACCTTAAATCTCACCGAATTATGGTCACTGTCACCAAAATGCTCTCCTACTAACACTTCTACCACTTGCCCGGCCATATTCCCTAGAATTAGGTCCAGTACCGCCCCCTCTCTTGTAGGACTTTCTACATGCTGGCTCAAAAAGCTCTCCTGGATGCACTTTAAGAATTCTGCACCCTCTAAGCCTTTCACACTCTGACTATCCCAGTTAATATTGGGGAAGTTGAAATCCCCCACTATTATTACCCTATTATTTGCACACTTCTCTGAGATTTGCCTACATATCTGTTCCTCTATCTCCCCCTGACTGTTTGGGGGCCTATAGTACACTCCCAGCAAAGTGCTTGCCCCCTTTTTGTTTTTAAGTTCTACCCATATGGCCTCATTAGAGGAACCTGTTAATATATCATCCCTCCTTACAGCAGTAATTGACTCCTTAATTAATATTGCGGCACCCCCTCCTTTTACCCCCCGCCCTCTGTCTCGCCTGAAGATTCTATACCCCGGAATATTGAGCTGCCAGTCTTGCCCCTCCCTCAACCATGTCTCCGTGATAGCAACAATATCATACTCCCATGTGTTCATCAACACCTTCAGTTCATCCACCTTATTCGCAAGATTCCTTGCATTAAAATCCTCCTTCGATACGGGGGTGGTGCCAGAGGACTGGAGAATTGCAAATGTTACACCCTTGTTCAAACCCAGCAACTACAGGCCAGTCAGTTTAACCTCGGTAGTGGGGAAACTTTTAGAAACAATAATCAGGGACAAAATTAACAGTGACTTGGACAAGTGCGGATTAATTAAGGAAAGCCAGCATGGATTTGTTAAAGGCAAATTGTGTTTAACCAACTTGATGGAGTTTTTTGATGAAGTAACAGAGAGGGTTGATGAGGGCAATGCGGTTGACGTGGTGTGCATAGATTGCCAAGGCATTCGACAAAGTGCCACATAATAGGCTTACCAGCAAAGTTGAAGCCCATGGAGTAAAAGGGACAGTGGCTGCATGGATAGGGAATTGGCTAAGTGACAGGAAACAGTGAGTAGTGGTGAACGGTTGTTTTTCAGACTGGAGGAAGTTACACAGTGGTGTTCCCCAGGGGTCGGTTCTAGGACCACTGCTTTTCTTGATCTACATTAAAGACTTGGATGTGGGTGTACGAGGCACAATTTCAAAATTTGCAGATGACACAGAACTTGGAAGTATAGTGAACAGTGAGGAGGATAGTGATAGACTTCAAGTGGACATAGACAGGCTGGTGGAATGGGCGGACACGTGGCAGATTAAATTTAATGCAGAAAAGTGCGAAGTGATACATTTTGGTAGAAAGAATGAGGAGAGGAAATCTAAACTAAAGGGTACAATCCTAAAGTGGGTGCATGAACAGAGAGACCTGGGGTATATGTGCACAAATCATTGAAGGTGGCAGGGCAGGTTGAGAAAGCAGTTAAAAAAGCTGATGGGAACCTGGGCTTCATGAATAGAGGTATAGAGTACAAAAATGTTGAAATTATGATGAAACTGTATAAAACACTAGTTCGGCCTCAACTGGAGTATTGTGTCCAATCCTGGGCACCGCACTTTAGGAAGGATGTGAAGGCCTTAGAGAGGGTGCAGAAAAGATTTACGAGAATGATTCCAGGGATGAGGGACTTCAGTTACATTGATAGACTGGAGAAGCTGGGGTTGTTCTCCTTAGAGCAGAGAAGATTGAGAGGAGATTTGATAGAGGTGTTCAAAATCAAGAGGGGTCTGGACAGAGTAGATAGAGAGAAACTCTTCCAATTGGCAGAGGGGTCGAGAACCAGAGGACACAGATTTAAGGTGACTGACAAAAGAACCAAAGGCGACATGAGGAAAAACTTTTTGACGCAGCGAGTGGTTAGGATCTGGAATGCACTGCTTGAAAGGGTGGTGGAGGCAGATTCAATCACCGCTTTCAAAAGGGAATTGGATAAGTACCTGAAAGAGAAATATTGCAGGACTTCAGATTCCTGGGGCAGGAGGGACCAGTTCTGGGGCAGGAGGGACCTGTCCAAGGTGGACGGGTTGCACCTCAACAGAGCTGGGACCAATGTCCTCATGGGACGGTTAACTAGTGCTGTGCGGGACGGTTTAAATTAATTTGCCAGGGGGATGGGCACCAGGATGAAACATTAGAGGAGAAACAAGGTGAAGAGAGGACTGGGAGAGACAAGTAGCACTAGAGGGACAGAATTGCTGATCATCTTCCAAAATTCGATAGACTCTGGAACAGTTCCCATGGATTGGAGGGTAGCTAATGTTACCCCACTATTCAAAAAAGGTGGCAGAGAAAAAGCGGGGAATTACAGACCGGTAAGCCTGACATCGGTAGTGGGGAAAATGCTAGAGTCCATTATAAAAGATGTAATAGCAGAGCACTTGGAAAACAGTGACAGGATCGGACAAAGTCAACATGGATTTACAAAAGGTAAATCGTGCTTGACTAATCTACTGGAATTTTTTGAGGATGTATCTGGTAGAGTAGATAAGGGAGAACCAGTGGATGTGGTGTATTTGGACTTTCAGAAGGCTTTTGATGAGGTCTCACATAAGAGATTAGCGTGTAAAGTTAAGGCACATGGGATTGGGGGCAAGGTACTGACTTGGATAGAGAACTGGTTGGCAGATAGAAAGCAAAGAGCTGGAATAAACGGGTCTTTTTCCGAGTGGCAGGCAGTGACTAGTGGGGTATCGCAGGGATCGGTCCTTGGACCCCAGCTATTCACAATATATATTAATGATCTAGGCAAGGGAACTAGATGTAATATCTCCAAATTTGCAGACGACACAAAGCTGGGTGGGCGTGTGTGCTGTGAGGAGGATGCTGAGAAACTACAGGATGATTTGGACAGGTTGGGTGATTGGGCAGAAGCATGGCAAATGCAATATAATGTGGATAAATGTGAGGTTATCCACTTTGGTGTCAAAAACAGGAAGGCAGATCATCTGAACGGCAATAGATTGGGAGAAGGGGAAGTGCAACAAGACCTTGGTGTCCTTGTGCACCAGTCGCTGAAGGTAAGCATGCAGGTGCAGCAGGCGGTTAAGAAGGCAAATGGTATGTTGGCCTTTGTAGTGAGAGGGTTCGAGTACAGGAACAAGGATATCTTGCTGTAGTTGTACAGGGCCTTGGTGAGACCACATCTTGAGTATTGTGTGCAGTTTTGGTCGCCTTATCTGAGGAAGGATATTCTTGCCATGGAAGGAGTCCAGCCAAGATTCACCAGGCTGATACCTGGGATGGCAGGAATGATGTATGAGGAGAGATTGGGTTGATTGGACTTGTATTCGCTGGAGTTTAGAAGAATGAGAGGGGATCTCATTGAAACTTATAAAATTCTGGCAGGACTGGACAGACTGGATGCAGGGAGGATGTTCCTGATTGTCAGGGAATCCAAAACCAGGGGTCACAGTCTAAGGATAAGGGGTAGGCCTTTTAGGACAGAAATGAGGAGGAATTTCTTCACCCAGAGAGTTGTGAACCTGTGGAATTCTCTACCACAGAAGGCAGTCGAGGCCAATTCATTAAATATATTCAAGAAGGAGTTGGATATATTTCTTAAGGCTAAAGGGATCACGGGATATGGGGAGAAAGCAGGGACCAGGTAATGAACTTGGATGATCAGCCATGATCGCATTGAATGGCGGAGCAGGCTCGAGGGGCCGAATGGCCTACTCCTGCTCCTATCTTCTATATTTCTATCTCTTATGCGGGACCTTATCGAAAGCCTTTCGAAATTCCAAATACACCACATCCACTGGTTCTCCCTTATCTATTTTACCAGTTACATCCTCAAAAAATTCCAGTAGATTAGTCAAGCACGATTTACCTTTTGTAAATCCATGTTGACTTTGTCCGATCCGGTCACTGTTTTCCAAGTGCTCTGCTATTACGTCTTTTATAATGGACTCTAGCATTTTCCCCACTACCGATGTCAGGCTTACCGGTCTGTAATTCCCCGTTTTCTCTCTACCACCTTTTTTGAATAGTGGGGTAACATTAGTTACCCGCCAATCCATGGGTACTGTTCCAGAGTCTATCGAGTTCTGGAAGATGACCAGCAATACATCTACTATTTCTAGGGCCACTTCCTTAAGTACCCTAGGATGTAGATTAGTTTCTATGTATTCAATCTTTCCTTGTAGATGAAATTCTCTAGTCCTGGCAACATCCTCGTAAATCTCCTGTATCGAGCAGTCACATCTTTCCTGCAATGGGGCGAGCAGAACTGCACCCAGCACTCTAGCCGGTGGCCTAACTGGTGTTTTGTACAGTTCAAGCAGAACCTCCCTGCTCTTACATGATACAGAGAGAGGCACTGCCCCTTTAAATACCTGGGGGGCACCCATTCCCCTTTAAATGGCCAAGCAATCATTTTTTTGTTGAAAAGGGACCGCAGTCCCCTTTGACTCACCCCCCCACCCTCTCACCCACCACAAATACTCACGAGAGAGAGAGAGAGAGAGAGAGAGGGGAGGAAGAATGCTGGTCTTTGTCCCTTTAAAAGTGGCTGCCCACCAAAATGTTCACAGCACCAGGGCTCTTTGTTCTGGATAAAAGTCAAAAAGAGAAAAGGTTCACTTATTTTTAAATGAATGCAATTGATGAATAGCCTTGCAATAAAGGTAATGCAAAGGAATAAACACTCACAAGCTTGTTTTTTTCCCATCCTCCCCTTCCCTTTAACAGCTCCTGCAGACAATGAAAACAGAAAAGCGGCCTGCATCCCACCGAGGTCCCGCCCCCTCGCCGCCATTGGTTGGAGGACCGTCAGCCCGCCCGGTCCTCCCAGCGTTTTCCGCGCTCCTGATTGGCGGGCGCCTCGCGTCAATTACCCCCCTTCGATTACGCGCTGACGCCAGCACGCAACGCCCAGGGGTCGGTTGGATCGGCGCACGCCACCGCAAGGTAAAAAAAAGACACCCCACACAAATGAGGAAAAACAAAAATAATAATAATCGCACTTTAGAGGGGAGGAGGTTGGGGGAATTAATGAGTGTTTTCAATTTGTTTCGCAAAAAAAAATATTTGAAAAGCTTCCCAACGGTCCGAGGCGGGCTGCGCATGCGCTCCAGCCAGCCGTTGTCTCCCCCACGTGGGCCCGGGGCCGGACACGCCCACTTGCCTTCCCCTGCACCAATCACAGCGCGGGCAGGCGCAACACCAGACGGAAGGTCGGGCCCGGGGAAGAGGCGAATTCAGCGGCCGGGGTAAAGTCAAGTGTTGGGGAATCGATTTAAATCGAGGTGAGGGGCGAGCGGAGAGCGAGATTATAAAGTAAAATACGAGAAAAACCAAACCTGAGAGTCGGGCGGGACCTCCGCGGACGCCGAACGGAGCAGATTGATCCGCGCGGGGTGGCGGAGTGAGCCGGAGCAATGTGATTCTGACTGACGGGAGTGGGGACCAATAGGAAGAGGGCTGAGCTGGGAGGACTGAACTGGGCGGCCTGGTCCTCCAACCAATGGCGGCGCGGGAAGGGGGCGGGGCCTCCTCTCCAGCTCAGGTGCGCTGGGGCCGATTGTGACGCGCTGTCCCCAGGTGAGAGCAGCTCAGTCAGCACAGAGCTGGGACTGGAATCTGGGAGAGGGGCCGCAGGCAGCGGGCCTGGCAAAGGGGCACAAGCTTCACAATACAAGCTGCTTTCAAATGCACAATTGTTTCCTACACACAGTCTTGGTCACTCTGCAAAAAGAACTGTTTAACAATTCATCATAACTCCCCTGCTTTAGGAGAGGCATAGAGTGCAAAAAACAAGGAAGTTATGATGAAACTGTGGAAAAGACTGGAGTCAGCTGTGGCTCAGTGGATAGCAGAGTCAGAAGGTTGTGGGTTCAAATCCCGCTCCAGGGACTTGAGCACATAAAGCGAGGCTGACACTCCAGTGCGGTGCTGAGGGAGCGCCGCACTGTCAGAGGGGCAGTACTGAGGGAGCGCCGCACTGTCGGAGGGGCAGGACTGAGGGAGCGCCGCACTGTCGGAGGGGCAGGACTGAGGGGGCGCCGCACTGTCGGAGGGGCAGGACTGAGGGAGCGCCGCACTGTCGGAGGGGCGGTACTGAGGGAGCGCCGCACTGTGGGAGGGGCGGTACTGAGGGAGCGCCGCACTGTCGGAGGGGCAGTACTGAGGGAGCGCCGCACTGTCGGAGGGGCGGTACTGAGGGAGCGCCGCACTGTCGGAGGGGTGGTACTGAGGGAGGGCCGCACTGTCGGAGGGGCAGTACTGAGGGAGGGCCACACTGTCGGAGGGGCGGTACTGAGGGAGCGCCGCACTGTCGGAGGGGTGGTACTGAGGGAGTGCCACACTGTCGGAGGGGCAGTGCTGCGGGAGAGCCGCATTGTTGGAGGGGCAGTAATGAAGGAGCGCTGCAGTGTCGGAGCTGCCGTCCGAAGGATGAGACGTTAAACCGAGGTCCCCGTCTGCCCCCTCAGGTGGATGTAAAAGATCCCGTGGTGCTATTTCGAAGAAGTTATCCCCGGTGTTTTGAGCCCAATATTTATCCCTCAATCAACATGACGAAAAACCAGATTATCTGGTCATTATCACATTGCTGTTTGTGGGAGCTTGCTGTGCGCAAATTGGCTGCCGCGTTTCCCACATTACAACAGTGAATACACTTCAAAAGTACTTCATTGGCTGTAAAGCGCTTTGGGACGTCCGGTGGTCGTGAACGGCAATTAAGAAGGCAAATGGTCTGCTGGCCTACATTACAAGAGGATTTGAGTACAGGAGTAAAGAAGTCTTACTCCAATTATATCTTCTTCTTAGGCAGTCCCTCGGAACCGAGGATGACTTGCTTCCACATTAAAAATGAGTTCTCGGGTGTAAGGGTAAACCGGGAGAGCTTCTTCTCCCCGAGACGGACCCTCTGATATAAAGGGTCGACTGGATCCATGTTTATCTGTAATTTAAACAGAGGTCTGGTCGTCTTCCGAGCTCTTTCCCCTAGAGGAGAGGGTAGAATGGGGGTCTTTAGTGTTAAATGGTTTCACCTGGGTCCATTGCTTCCATCGCATACCCATCGGTTCCTGTAGACAAACACACGTATCACTTGTCATTAATACAGTACATGGCCCCATCCAACGGGCCCCATTCCCTTTCTTCCGATAACTTGCGTCATTACTTGTTGACCTATTCTGGGCAACTCGTCTGGTTGAAGTCCAGCATTCTGCCTTTCTAGATCTTTAATCTGTTGTTGGTTCCTTATTACTTTATTTAGTGCTTGTACCTCCTAATTTAGAAACATAGAAGATAGGAGCAGGAGTAGGCCATTCGGCCCCTCGAGCCTGCTCCGCCATTCAATGAGATCATGGCTGATCATCCAAATTCAGTACCCTGTCCCTGCCTTCTCCCCATATCCCTTGATCCCTTTAGCCTCAAGAAATATATCCAAATCTTTCTTGAATATATTGAATGAACTGGCCCCGCCCTCTGTGGCAGAGAATTCCACAGGTTCACCACTCTCTGGGTGAAGAAATTCCTCCTCATTTCAGTCCTAAATGGCTTACCCCTTATCCTTAGACTATGACCCCTGGTTCTGGACTCCCCGGCCATCAGAAACATCCTTTCTGCATCTAGTCTGTCCAGACCTGACAAAATTTTATAGGTTTCGATGAGATCCCCTCTCAATCTTCTAAACTCCAGTGACTATAAGCCCAATTGACACAATCTCTCCTCGTACGTCATTCCTGCCATCCCAGGTATCAGCCTGGTGAATCTTCGCTGCACTCCCTCCATGGCAAGAACGGCCTTCCTCAGGTAAGGTGACCAAAACTGCACACAATACTCAAGGTGCGGTCTCACCAAGGCCCTGTACAACTGCAGCAAGACATCCTTGTTCTTGTACTCGAACCCTCTTGCTACGAAGGCCAACATACCATTTGCCTTCTTAACCGCCTGCTGCACCTGCATGCTTACCTTCAGCGACTGGTGCACAAGAACACCTAGGTTTCTTTGCACTTCCTCTTCACCCAATCTATTGCCATTCAAATAATAATCTGCCTTCCTGTTTTTGCTAACAAAGTGGATAACCTCACCCAACCTGTCCAAATTGTACTGGAGTTTCATGACATCCTCCTCACAGCATACCCTCCCACCCAGCTTTGTGTCGACTGCAAATTTGGAGATATTACATCCAATTCCCTCGTCCAGATCATTAATATATATTGTGAACAGCTGGGGTCCTAGGACCGATCCTTGCGGTACCCCACTAGTTACTGCCTGCCACTCAGAAAACAACCCGTTTATTCCAACTCTTTGCTTTCTGTCTGCCAACCAGTTCTCTATCCAAGTCAATACCTTGCCCCCAATCCCATGTGCCTTAATTTTGCACGCTAACCTCTTATGCGGGACCTTATCAAAAGCTTTCTGAAAGTCCAAATACACCACATCCACTGGTTCTCCCTTATCTATTTTACCAGTTACATCCTCAAAAAATTCCGGTAGATTAGTCAAGCATGATTTACCTTTTGTAAATCGATGTTGGCTTTGTCCGATCCTGTCACTGCTTTCCAAGTGCTCTGCTATTACATCTTTTATAATAGGCTCTAGCATTTTCCCCACTACCGATGTCGGTCTATAATTCCCCGCTTTTTCTCTGCCACCTTTTTTGAATAGTGGGGTAACATTAGCTACCCTCCAATCCATGGGTACTATTCCAGAGTCTATTGAGTTCTGGAAGATGACCAGCAATGCATCAACTATTTCTAGGGCCACTTTCTTAAGTACCCTGGGATGTAGATTATCAGGCCCTGGGGATTTATCGGCCTTCAGTCCCATCAATTTTCCTAACACCATTTCCCTACCAATACTGATATCTTTCAGTTCCACCCTTTCATCAGACCCTATGTTCCGCGGTATTTCTGGGAGGTTATTTATGTCCTCCTTTGTGAAGACAGAACCAAAATATGCATTTAGTTGGTCTGCCATTTCTTTGCTCCCCATTATAAATTCCCCCGATTCTGACTGCAAGGGACCTACGCTTGACTTCACCAATCTTTTTCCTCTTTACATATCTATAAAAGCTTTTACAGTCAGTTTTTATGTTCCCTGCAAGCTTACTCTCATATTCTATTTTCCCTTTCTTAATTAATCCCTTTGTCCTCCTTTGTTGAATCCTAAACTGCTCCCAATCCTCAGGATTATTGCTTTTTCTGGCCAATTTGTATGTCCTCTCCTTGGATCTTATGCTATCCCTAATTTCCCTTGTTAGCCACGGTTGAGTCACCTTTTTTGTTTTATTTTTATGCCAAACTGGGATGAACAACTTCTGTAGTTCATCCATTCGGTCTTTGAATGTTTGCCATTGCCTATCCACCGTCAACCCTTTGAGTGACATTCCCCAATCAATCCTACCCCACTCGCTCCTCAGACCATCGTAGTTTCCTTTATTTAAATTGAGGACCCGAGTTTCTGAGTCAACTACTTCATTCTCCATCTTAATGAAGAATTCGATCATATTATGATCGCTCCGACCCAAGGGGCCTCGTACAACAAGATTGCTAATTAATCCTTTCTCGTTACATAATACCCAGTCTAAGATGGCCTGATCTCTGGTTGGTTCCTCGACATATTGGTCCAGGAAACCATCCCGTAAACACTCCAGGAATTCCTCCTCCACAGTATTGTTACTAATTTGGTTAGCCCAATCTATATGTAGATTAAAGTCACCCATGATGACTGCTGTGCCCTTATTGCACGCTTCTTTAATTTCCCTTTTAATGCCATCCCCAACCTCCGCCTTACTGTTTGGAGGTCTATATACCACTCCCACTAATGTTTTTTTCCCCTTAGTATTTCTCAATTCTACCCATACAGATTCCACCTCATCAGAGCTAATATCCTTCATTACAATTGTGTTAATCCCTTCTTTAACCAGTAATGCTACCCCTCCTCCCTTTCCTTTTTGCCTATCTTTCCTGAATTTCGAATACCCCTGGATGTTGAATTCCCAGTCTTGGCCGTCCTTGAGCCACGTTTCCGTAATCCCAACCAAATCATATTCGTTTACCTCTATTTGCGCAGCCAATTCATCCACCTTATTACAAATGCTCCTCGCATTAAGACACAAAGCCTTCAGGCTTGTTTTTTTAACGCTCTTAGACCTATTAGAATTATTATTTACTGTGGCCACATTTGATTTAAACCGTTGATTTCTCTGACTGCCACTTTTGTTTTTCTCCTTCCTATCTTTTGCTTTTTCCTTGTTTTCCTTTCCTCTGTCTCCCTGCTCAGGTTCCCAACCCCCTTCCATTTTAGTTTAAACCCTCCCCCACAGCACTAGCAAACACTCCCCCTAGGACATCGGTCCCGGCCCTGCCCAGGTGCAGACCGTCCGGTTTGAACTGGTCCCACCTCCCCCAGAACCGGTTCCAATGTCCCAGGAACTTGAATCCCTCCCCCTGGCACCATTCCTCTAGCCACGTATTCATCTGAAGTATCCTTCTATTTCTACTCTGACTAGCACGTGGCACTGGTAGCAATCCTGAGATTACTACCTTTGAGGTCCTGTTTTTTAATTTACCTCCTAACTCCCTATATTCCACTTTTAGGCCCTCATCCCGCTTTTTACCTATATCGTTGGTGCCTATATGCACCACGACAACTGGCTGTTCACCCTCCCCTTCCAAGATGTTCTGCAGCCGCTCGGAGACATCCTTGACCCTTGCACCAGGGAGGCAACACACCATCCTGGAGTCTCGTTTGCGGCTGCAGAAATGCCTATCTATTCCCCTTACAATTGAATCCCCTATTACTATAGCTCTCCCACACTTTTTCCTCCCATTCTGTGCAGCAGAGCCACCCCTGGTGCCAGGAAGTTGGCTGCTGCTGCCTTCCTCTGATAAGCCATCCCCCCCCAACAGTACTCAAAGTGGTATATCTGTTGGAGAGGGGGATGGCCACAGGGGATCCCTGCACTACCTGCCTGTGCCTAGTACTCTGCCTGTTGGTCACCCGTTCCCTTTCTTCCTGTCCAACCTCTACCTGCGGTGTGTCCAACTCCCTAAACGTGCTATTCACGATGTCCCGAGCATCGTGAACGCTCCAGTATGCATCCAATTGCAGCTCCAGCGCCGCAATGCGGTCTGTCAGTAGCTGCAGCTGGATGCACTTCCTGCACACGTAGTTGTCAGGGACACAGGAAGTGTCCCTGAGTTCCCACATCTCGCAGGAGGAACAGATCACAGGGCCGGGCTGTCCTGCCATGACTTACCCTTTAATTAATTGAGTTTAAATTAAATCAATCAATCCCACTAATTACACTACAGTTAAATAGTTTACCAACAGTCCCCGCTACAGCAGAGAGACCTTAGAAACTATTAAACAGAGTTAAAGTTTAAAAAAGAGAGAAATACTCACCAACCAATCACTTACCTGCTTCCTGCTGATGTCGCACTTGGATTACTTTTTACCTCTCTCCCGGAACCTGGATTGGTCGGGCCTCTGGTGATCCCTCGCAGGTCCACTGCCTCTGGTGATCCCTCGCCGGTCCGCTGCCTCTCCGGTCTCGGGGCTCTGGGCCTCGCTGCCTCGGGCTGCTGTTTAAGTACCTCCGCCGCCTCTGGTGATCCCTCGCAGGTCCGCTGCATCTCTGGTCTCGGGGCTCTGGGCCTCGCTGCCTCGGGCTGCTGTTTAAGTACCTCCGCCGCCTCTGGTGATCCCTCGCAGGTCCGCTGCCTCTCCGGTCTCGGGGCTCTGTACTAAGTATCGCCTTACTCTATCTTGCACTGGTCCTGGTCTTAAACACATACTTTGGTTCTGTCTTCACAAAGGAGGGCACAAATAACCTCCCAGAGATGTTGGGGAACATAGGGTCTGATGAAAGGGTGGAACTGAAAGAAATCATTATCTGTAGGGAAATGGTGTTCGGGAAATTGATGGGATTGAAGGCCGATAAATCCCCAGAGCCTGATAATCTACATCCTAGGGTACTTAAGGAAGTGGCCCTAGAAATAGTAGATGCATTGCTGGTCATCTTCCAACATTCGATGGAATCTGGAACAGTACCCATGGATTGGCGGGTAGCTACTGTTACCCCACTATTCAAAAAAGGTGGTCGAGAGAAAACGGGGAATTATAGACTGGTAAGCCTGACATCGGTAGTGGGGAAAATGCTAGAGTCCATTATAAAGGATGTAATAGCAGAGCACTTGGGGAAAAAAGTGACCGGATCGGACAAAGTCAACATGGATTTACAAAAGGTAAATCATGCTTGACTAATTTACTGGAATTTTTTGAGGATGTAACTGGTAAAATAGATAAGGGAGAACCAGTGAATGTGGTGTATTTGGATTTTCAAAAGGCTTTTGATAAGGTCCCGCATAAGAGATTAGCGTGTAAAGTTAAGGCACATGGGATTGGGGGCAAGGTATTGAATTGGATAGAGAACTGGTTGGCAGACAGGAAGCAAAGAGTTGGAATAAACGTCTCTTTTTCCGAGTGGCAGGCAGTGACTAGTGGGGTACCGCAGGGATTGGTCCTAGGACCCCAGCTATTCACAATATATATTAATGATCTGGACGAGGGAACTAGATGTAATATCTCCAAGTTTGCAGACGACACAAAGCTGGGTGGGTGTGTGTGCTGTGAGGAGGATGCTGAGAAACTCCAGGATGATTTGGACAGGTTGGGTGATTGGGCAGAAGCATGGCAGATGCAATATTACATGGATAAATGCGAGGATATCCACTTGGTGTCAAAACCAGTAAGGCAGATTATTATCTGAATGGCAATAGATTGGGAGAAGGGGAAGTGCAACGAGACCTGGGCGTCCTTGTGCACCAGTCGCTGAAGGTAAGCATGCAGGTGCAGCAGGCGGTTAAGAAGGCAAATGGTACGTTGGCCTTCATAGCGAGAGGGTTTGAGTACAAGAACAAGGATGTCTTGTTGCAGTTGTACAGGGCCTTGGTGAGACCACACCTTGAGTATTGTGTGCAGTTTTGGTCACCTTATCTGAGGAAGGAAGTTCTTGCCATGGAGGGAGTGCAGTGAAGATTCACCAGACTGATACCTGGGATGGCAGGAATGACATATGAGGAGAGATTGGGTCGATTGGGCTTATACTCGCTGGAGTTTAGAAGAATGAGAGGGAATCCCATTGAAACGTATAAAAATTCTAACAGTACTGGACAGATTGGATGCAGGAAGGATGTTCCCGATGGCGGGTAAGTCCAGAACCAGGGGTCACAGTCTAAGGATAAGGAGTAAGCCATTTAGGACAGAGATGAGGAGGAATTTCTTCACCCAGAGAGTGGTGAACCTGTGGAATTCTCTACCACAGAAGGCAGTTGAGGCCAATTCATTAAATATATTCAAGAAGGAGTTGGATATATTTCTTAAGGCTAATGGGATCAAGGGATATGGGGAGAAGGCAGGGACCGGGTACTGAATTTGGATGATCAGCCATGATCTCATTGAATGGCGGAGCAGGCTCGAGGGGCCGGATGGCCGACTCCTGCCCCTATCTTCTATGTGTCTATGCAATGGAGGACCCACCATCCGTGGTTAACTAAAAAAGTTAAAGATAGTATTAAACTTAAAGAAAAAGCATATAATTGTGCAAAGATGGCTGGCAGGTCAGAAGATTGGACAGAATATAAAAAACAGCAAAGAATGACTAAAAGATTAATAAGGAGAGAAAAATTAGAGTGCCAGAGAAAGCTAGCTAGAAATATAAACACAGACAGTAAGAGTTTCTATAGATATTTAAAAAAGAAAAGAGTTAACAAAGTGAGCATTGGTCCTATAGAAAGTGAGTCTGGGGAATTAATAATGGAAAATAAGGAGATGGCAGTTGAATTGAACAGGTATTTTGCATCGGTCATCACTATAGAGGATTCAAGTAACTTCCCAGAAATAGCTGTAAATCAGGAAATGGAAGGGAGGGAGGAACTGAAGAAAATTACAATCACCAGGGAAGTGGTACTGAGCAAATTGTTGGAGCTGTGGGCTGACAAGTCCCCGGGTCCTGATGGACTTCATCCTAGGGTCTTAAAAGAAGTGGCTAGTGAGATAGTTGATGCATTGGTTTTAATTTTCCAAAATTCCCTAGATTCGGGGAAGGTTCCATTAGATTGGAAAATAGCAAATGTAACTCCTTTATTCAAAAAGGGAGGGAGACAGAAAGCAGGAAACTACAGGCCAGTTAGCTTAACATCTGTCATAGGGAAGATGTTAGAAGCTATTATTGAAGACGTTATCGCAGGGCACTTGGAAAAGTTCAAGGTAATCAGGCAGAGTCAACATGGTTTTGTGAAAGGGAAATCATGTTTAACCAATTTATTGGAGTTCTTTGAGGAAGTAACATGTGCTGTGGATAAAGGGGAACTGGTGGATGTACTGTACTTAGATTTCCAGAAGGCATTTGATGAAGTGCCACATCAAAGGTTATTGCAGAAAATTAAAGTTCATGGTGTAGGGAGTAACATGTTGGCATGGATAGAAGATTGGCTAGCTAATAGGAAACAGAGAGTAGGCATAAATGGGTCATTTTCTGGTTGGCAAGATGTAACGAGTGGTGTGCCACAGAGATCAGTGCTGGGACCTCAACTTTTTACAATTTATATAAATGACTTGGATGAAGGGACCGAAGGCATGGTTGCTAAATTTGCTGATGACACAAAGATAGGTAGGAAAGTAAATTGTGAGGAGGACATAAGGAGGCTACAAAGGGATATAGATAAGTTAATTGAGTGGGCAAATATCTGGCAAATGGAGTGTAATGTGGGAAAATGTGAAGTTGTCCATTTTGGCAGGAAGAATAAAAAAGAAGCATATTATCTAAATGGTGAGAGATTGCAGAGCTCTGAGATGCAGAGGGATCTGGGTGTCCTAATGCATGAATCGCAAAAGGTTAGTGTTCAGGTACAACAAGTAATCAGGAAAGCTAATAGAATGTTATTGTTTATTGCAAGGGAAACTGAATACAAAAGTAGGGAGGTTATGCTTCAGTTATACAGGGCATTGGTGAGACCACATCTGGAGCACTGTGTACAGTATTGGTCTCCTTATTTAAGGAAGGATGTAAATGCGTTGGAAGCAGTTCAGAGAAGGTTTACTAGACTAATACCTGGAATGGGCGGGTTGTCTTATGAGGAAAGGTTGGACAGGCTAGGCTTGTATCCGCTGGAGTTTAGAAGAGTAAGAGGTGACTTGATTGAAACATATAAGATCCTGAGGGGTCTGGACAGGGTGGATGTGGAGAGGATGTTTCCTCTTGTGGGAGAATCTAGAACTAGGGGTCACTGTTTAAAAATAAGGGGTCACCCATTTAAGACAGAGATGAGGAGAATTTTTTTCTCAGAGGGTCGTGAGTATTTCGAACTCTCTTCCTCAGAGGGCGGTGGAAGCAGAGTCTTTGAATATTTTTAAGGCAGAGGTAGATAGATTCTTGATAAGCAAGGGGGTGAAAGGTTATCGGGGGTAGGTGGGAATGTGGAGTAATCAGATCAGCCATGATCTTATTGAATGGCGGAGCAGGCTCGAGGGGCCGAGTGGCCGACTCCTGCTCCTAATTCGTATGTTCGTATGTAACCTATGCAGCAGCTGGGGCCTGAAAATCAGCTTCACTGCCCCTGGGCTGGGAAAGAGGGACATGAGGTAACATTCTCCCTCTTACCCCTTTCTACACTTCTTTTACAGGGTTTTAGAAGTGGAGCATTTACAGACAGGAAGCTCAGACCGAACATCACGTCAAGAACAGACAGAGTCGCTCAATTCATCAGGACCTGATTCAGTCGCTCCTCCAATCTGCTGGTACACCAGCGAGTTCACACTAATGCAAGACCTTTTAAATGTTCTGAGTGTGGGAAGAGCTTCAAAATATACAAGTACCTGAAGCAACACCAGTGACTACACACTGGGGAGAGCCCATTCACCGGCCCCGTGTTCCAGAAGGGATTCACTCAGTCATCCGCTCCGATGATACACCAGCAAGATCACACTGGGGAGAGACCTTTAACCCGCTCCGTGTGTGGGAAGCGATTAATTGCACCCTCCGTGCTGCTGAGACACCAGCTTGTCCACACCAATGTGAGACTGTTGACCTGCTCTGTGTTTTTGAAGCGATTCTCTCATTCTGCCACCCTCCTGAGACACCAGCTTGTTCACACTGATGAGAGACCGATTAAATGTTCTGACTGTGGGAAGAGATTTAAAAGGTCCCAGGATCTGAAGAGACACCAGCTGGAGAGAGCAGGAGAGATTCTGTTCACCTGCTCCGTGTGTGGGAAGAGATTCACTCGGTCCTCAAATCTGCTGGCACACCAGCAAGTTCACACTGGGGAGAGGCCAGTGAAACATTCTGACTGTAGGAAAAGCTTTCAAATATCCCAGGAGCTAAAGAGACACCACGTGGAGACAACAGGAAAGAGACCGTTCACCTGTTCCGTGTGTGGGAAGGGATTCACTCAGCCATCAAACCTGTTGAGACACCAGCAATATCACACTGATGAGAGACCATTTAAATGTTCTGACTGTGGGAAGAGCTTTAAAACCTCTGGGGATCTGAAGAAACACCAGTTGATTCACACCGATGAGAGACCATTTACATGTTCTGTCTGTGGAATGAGCTTTAAAAGCTCCAGGAATCTGAAGGGACACCAGCGTACTCACACTGGGGAGAGGCCATTCACCTGCTCCGTGTGTGGGAAGGGATTCACTCGGTCATCCAACCTGCTGGAACACCAGCGAGTTCACACTGATGAGAGACCATTTAAATGCTCTAACTGTGGGAAGAGCTTTAAAAGCTCCGGAGAGCTGAAGATACACCAGCGAGTTCACACTGGTGAGAGGCCATTCACCTGCTCCGTGTGTGGGAAGGGATTCACTCAGTCATCTAACCGGCTGACACACCAGCGAGTTCACACTGATGAGAGACCATTTAAATGTTCTGACTGTGGGAAGAGCTTTAAAACCTCTGGGGATCTGAAGGTACACCAGTTGGTTCACACTGAGGAGAGACCGTTTAAATGTTCTGACTGTGGGAAAAGGTTTAAAAGGTCCGGAGATCTGAAGGAACACCAGCGTACTCACACTGGGGAGAGGCCGTTCACCTGCTCCGTGTGTGGGAAGGGATTCACTCGGTCATCCCACCTGCTGCCACACCAGCAAGTTCACACTGATGAGAGACCATTTAAATGCTCTGACTGTGGTAAGAGCTTTAAAAGCCCCGGGGAGCTGAAGAGACACCAGCGAGTTCACACTGTTCTGTAGCACAGGGCCCTGCAGACAGCTGGGGTGACATGAACGTGGAATTGATGAATGTTTTATAAATTCCTGTACTGTTGTTTAATCTTTCAAGCTGTTGTGCTGATGATTCCCTTCGATTGACTGTTGATGGTGTTACATAGAATGTACAGGCCATTGGGCCCAACTGGTCCATGCCGGTGTTTATGCCCCACACCCACCCTACTTCAATTAACCCAATCAACATCTCCTCCCATTCCTTTCTCCCTTGTGTGGCTTCCCCATAAATCCATCTGTGCTGTTCACCTCAACTACTCCCTGTGGTAGCGAGTTCCCCATTCTCACCATTCTCTGGGTAAAGACATTTCTCCTGAATTCATTACTGGATTTATTAGTGACTATTTTAAGTTTGTGCCCTCATAACTATGATGAGACTCTGTTAAGCTGACCAGTATGTTGTTGTACTTTGTCTTTTTCTGATGAATTAAACATTACTGAGCCCTTGTACGCATGATATGGGATGAAGTTTTTTTTTATTCGTTCATGGGATGTGGGCGTCGCTGGCAAGGCCAGCATTTATTGCCCATCCCTAATTGCCCTTGAGAAGGTGGTGGTGAGCCGCCTTCTTGAACCGCTGCTGTCCGTGTGGTGAAGGTACTCCCACAGTGCTGTCAGGGAGGGAGTTCCAGGACTTTGACCCAGCGCCGATGAAGGAATGGCAATATACTTCCAAGTCAGAATGGTGTTTGACTTGGAGTTGGTGGTCATAGAGTCATAGAGTTATACAGCACAGAAAGAGGCCCTTCGGCCCATCGTGTCTGCACCGGCCATCAAGCCCCGTCTATTCTAATCCCATTTTCCAGCACTTGGTCCGTAGCCTTGTATGCTATGGCGGTTCAAGTACTCATCTAAATGCTTCTTGAACGTTGTGAGGGTTCCTGCCTCTACCACCCTTTCAGGCAGTGAGTTCCAGATTCCAACCACCCGCTGGGTGAAAAAGTTCTTCCTCAAATCCCCTCTAAACCTCCTGCCCCTTACCTTGGTTATTGACCCCTTTACTAAGGGGAAAAGTTCCTTTCTATCTACCCTATCTATGCCCCTCATAATTTTGTACACCTCAATCAGGTCCCCCCTCAGCCTTCTCTGCTCTAAGGAAAACAACCCCAGCCTGTCCAGTCTCTCTTCATAGCTGAAGCACTCCAGCCCAGGTAACATCCTGGTGAATCTCCTCTGCACCCTCTCCAATGCAATCACATCCTTCCTATAGTGTGGCGACCAGAACTGCACACAGTATTCAAGCTGTGGCCTAACTAGCGTTTTGTACAGCTCCATCATAACCTCCCTGCTCTTATATTCTGTGCTTCAGCTAATGAAGGCAAGTATCCCATATGCCTTTTTAACCACCTTATCTACCTGTCCTGCTGCCTTCAGGGATATATGTATTCTATCAGGTGTTCCCCTGCACCTGCTGCCCTTGTCCTTCTAGGTAGAAGAGGTCGCGGGTTTGGGAGGTGCTGCCGAAGAAGCCTTGGCGAGTTGTTGCAGTGCATCTTGTAGATGGTACACACTGCAGCCACGGTGCACCAGTGGTGGAGGGAGTGAATGTTTAAGGTGGTGGATGGGATGCCAATCAAGCGGGCTGCTTTGTCTTGGGTGGTGTCGAGCTTTTTGAGTGTTGTTGGAGCTGCACTCATCCAGACAAGTGGAGAGTATTCCATCACACTCCTGACTTGTGCCTTGTAGATGGTGGAAAGGCTTTGGGGAGTCAGGAGGTGAGACACTCGCCGCAGAATACCTAGCCTGTGACCTGCTCTTGTAACCACAGTATTTATGTGGCTGGTCCAGTTAAGTTTCTGGTCAATGGTGACCCCCAGGAAGTTGATGGTGGGGGATTCAGCGATGGTAATGCCGTTGAATGTCAAGGGGCGGTGGTTAGATGCTTGCTTGTCGGTGATAGTCGTTGCCTGGCACTTGTGTGGAGCGAATGTTACCTGCCACTTATCAGCTCAAGTGTTGAGTCTCAAGGGGTTTTATACCCTTATCTATATAACAATTAAGAAGGACTCCGGGGTGGAGAGTTTAGTTAACGGCCATTTTATTTAAAATGTGCTTCTTCACTCTATGCACTACATTTCCCATAGTGCATTGCAAATCACCACTACGGTATCCCATGTGGGACAATTCTAATACACATTCAAAATACACAACATATTTCCTCCCCCTTAAAATAGAATGTCCACAAAACAGAATGACTGAAAATGACTATAACTTTGGAAGAGAGGGTAGACTGCCTCTACATTCCGTTAACCCTGGTGATTATTCTGCCCCATGCACACAGGTTAGCACTAACTGTAACTAAGGTGCTCTGGAGGCTGCCTTTCTCTTTGGGGGTAACGCCTAGTCTCGGGAGCAGGCTCTGGCTGGCTCTCCCGTGACCCTGCAGGCGTGGCTTCCTCCCTCGATGGCACAAGAGTGGATGGTGCCACTGTCTCAGGGTCGGATGACCAGTCCCTGCTGGAGCCCCCAGCAGGTCCTTGATCCTCTGCTTCTTGGGTTACCTGTGGCGACTATCTTGGCAGTAACTGGTCTACATGCCGTCTCCATGTTCGGTCGTCTCCGGTGCGGACTCGGTATGAAACGGGGCCCGTCTTTTGAATGACCGTAGCCGGGACCTACCACCCCGGGGTGGTGTAGTTATGCGCGAGGACTTTGCCCCCCACCACAAAGTGTTCTTTGGACCTCTGAGCTCGTCTGCTGACTTGATCCTGCTGATTGGCGTGCACCACTGTTTCTGTGGACGTTGGCCTCAGCAGGTCAAGGCGTGTCCGTAGCTGCCTTCCCATGAGTAGGTAAGCAGGAGATGCTCCAGTCATAGCATGAGGCGTGTTTCGGTATTTCAGCAAGAAAGCATTCAGGCGCTGCTTTAGAGGAGCATCACTTCTTGCAGCTTTCAACGTGCGTTTCAGCATTCTGACAAACATCTCCACCAATCCATTCATGGATGGATGATAAGGCGTGGAGAATGTGTGCTGGATTCCATTGCTCTTGAGGAACTCCTCCATCTCCTGGGATGTGAACTGTGTTCCATTGTCGGTTACTGTCAGGGTTGGGGTCACGAGGCCGTGCAGACACGGGGCCGTGCTGTCCGGGCGAGGCTGGTTCTGGACCCAAGTGCAGACAAACGAGGCGAGAAGCAGATATGCTGTCTTAAATAACAGTACTTTACTAGAATCACACAGGTAAACAGTTACAAAACATAGGAGCTCAAGACAAGCTACCACATAGGCAAATGGCTAGTCAAGATAGGAACTCAAGACAAGCTACCATGAGGCAACCGACTTGTTAAGACTGAGCTCAAGACAAGCTACCCCAGGGCAACCGGCTTGTCAAGATAGGAACTCAAGACAAGCTACCACAGGGCAACCAGCTTGTGCAAAGTGAGCACCTTATCAAGACTAAGCAACTTGTCAGCACCTTGTCAAGACCGAGAACAACGGGAAGAACCACAGAACTTAAATACAAGCAAAAACATAACACAGATAAACAGTTATAGACATAGGAGCTCAAGACAAGCAACCACTAAGGCAACCGGCTTGTCAAGGCAAGCTACCACAGGGCAACAGGCTTGTCGAGACAGAGCACCTTGTCAAGACCAACTCCCTTGTCAGGACTGAGCACAGAGGGAAGAAACCACAGAACTTAAATACAAGCAAAAACAGGTGAAACCAATAAACCAGATAAAAGGCAGTTAAGTAATAAACAGGAGAAACAAGTAACAATTAACAAAGGGAAACCAACCAGTGAAGGTGCCATCTAGGGGTTATTGAAGGAACTGACCGGCACCCTCACCATTACGATCTGCTCCGGCGGACCAAATCGCCCGAACATCTCTCTCAGAGTCTCGATGGTTTTCTCCGTAGTGGTAGTGGACATTACTGCAACCTCCGGCCATTTGGAATGGGAGTCCACCACGACCAGGAACATCACTCCTTCCACTGGTCCCGCGAAGTCCAAATGGATCCGTTGCCACGGTGTCGCTGGCCATTCCCATGGATGCAGTGGCGCTGCTCTTGGCGTATCCCTGGTTGTCTCGCATGATGGACATGATTTCGCTTCAACTTCAATTTCATGATCCAGACCGGGCCACCAGAAGTAGCTTCATGCCAGCTCCTTCATCTGGACAATACCACAATGTCCTGAGTGCAGCCCGTTGAGGACATGTTTCCGCAGCTTTGGTGGTATGATCACTCGCATGCCCCAAAGGAGGCATTCTGACGTGACAGACAACTCCTTCCCTCTTGACAGGTAAGGTAGGAGCTCAGGTGGTGCATCTGACACCCGTGATCCATCTCCTCGCATCACTCGATCCAGCACCTTGGATAGTGTAGGGCCCACTCTGGTCTCTTTCTTGACCTGCCGGGCTGTGACAGGGGCATTGCTCACCATGTCAAAGTAGAAAATCTTCTGCTCACAGCCTTCAGAGGGCACAGGCAGCGGAAGTCTTGACAATCCATCCGCATTGCCATGTGCTGCTGACCTCCGGTATTTGATGTTGTAATTGTGTGCGCTTAACATCAGCGCCCAGCGCTGCATCCTGCATGCTGCCAGGGAGGGTATTCCTGTGTGTGGACCAAAGATCGATGTCCGAGGATGATGATCCATCAGCAAGGTGAATTTCCTTCCGAACAAGTAGTGATGGAACTTTTTGATTCCAAAGATGATGCCCAAAGCCTCTTTTTCGATCTGCGGGTATTTCACCTCCGCCTTGCTCAGGGACCTTGACGCGAATGCAATCAGCTTCTCTTCACCTGAGGGAAAGATGTGGGGCACGACCGCGCTGACGCCATAAGGCGACGCGTCACAGGCCAGCTGAATCTGCAACGACGGGTCAAAGTACGTCAACACTCTGGGGTCAGTCAAAGCTGCTTTGGCTTTCTTGAATGCAGCTTCGCACTCCTTCGTCCATGCCCAGGCCTTGCCTTGACACAGCAACTCATGTAATGGCTTCAACAGTGATGCCAGCTGTGGAATAAACTTTCTGTAATAGTTCAGGAGACCTAAGAATGACCACAGCTGGCCGACATTTGTAGGTGCAGGAGCGTCGGCAATGACTTTCACTTTCGACGGTGCTGTGTGTAGGCCGTCCGCGTCGATGACATGGCCTAGGTACTCCACTGATGGCTTGAAAAATTCGCATTTGTCCTTGCGAACACGTAAGCCATATTCTTCAAGTCTTCCCAGTGTCTTCGTCAGGTTCTGCAGATGTTCGTTGTCGTCCTTTCCTGTAAGAAGTTACACAACACCAGGTTATAGTCCAACAGTTTTATTTGAAATCACAAGCTTTCGGAGCGCTGCTCCTTCGTCAGGTGAAGTGGAGAGATGCATAAAGACACAGCTTATATAGTCAGAGAATAATGCCAGATGATTACAGGTAATCTTTCTGTGGTGATTATTCTTGTTTTATAAGAAGCATTGTAATTGGTTGCCTGTTTTCCTGCCTTGAGATATATGCTGTAAACTCATTGGTAGTTGATGTCATGTGACCTGTGGTGGCCATCTTAAATTCAGTTCAATTCAGTTCTCCACAGTTTTGGTTGAGACTGGGTGCTTAAGATGTGCTGCTGGTTTTTAAGGTTAATAAAGCCTAGCTTTTGAAAGGCAATCTACTCTTCATTTCAATTTATTAACCTTTTGCTATAATGGAATGATATCTTCAACCGGAACGATTTAATGCTGACCCTAATTCTGCAGGAGTGGATGATCAATGGAAACATTGGTATCGTACATTTAAATTTTTTTTGGGTGTGTTGGATCAGCAATCTCTAAAGTTGGATATACTAATCAACTACATTGCTCCAGATGTGTACAAGTATATTTTGGACTGTGAAACTTATGAATTGGCTATTGCTACGTTGGAAAAAAAATTTGTTAAACCCAAAAATGAGGTATTTGCACGTCACCTTTTATCTGCCCATAGGCAGCAGGCGGGAGAATCCTTGGATGCTTATTTACAAGCACTTCGGCGCCTTGGTGCTAACTGTAATTATAAGGCCGTGTCTGCAGAAGAATATAAGGAAGAGTCGGTACGGGATGCATTTATTAATGGATTACTGTCTAGATCAATTCGTCAGCGGTTATTAGAAAATAAGACCTTGGATCTCAAGAGTGCTTTTGAGCAAGCCTCTACATTGGATTTGGCTCAGAGAAGTTCGGATTCTTATGCTCTTTTTGATCGGCCTGCGACCGTGGTTTCGGCAGTTCTGGATGAAAAGGAATTATGTGGACTTAATAGGAGTGGTTTACCAGATTCCGAAACAGTTTCTACTTCGGCAGCTGTTGCCTCTAGGATTCAGAAGTATTATTTTTGCGGGAATGCCCGGCACCCCCGTCTGAAGTGCCCTGCCTGGGAGGCTGTGTGTAGTAAATGCGGCAAGGGAGGTCATTACGCACGTGTTTGCAAATCGGTTGCCTGCTCTGCGACCATTCAGCCTTTAGGGCGTTTATTGCATCAGTTTCTGCCGCCTTTGCCCATGGCCTAAACAAAGCTATAGTTATGGCCCAAGTTAATGGGTTAGAAGTGAAGGCCCTTATAGATACGGGCAGTACTGAGAGCTTTATAAGTCTTCAGTTTGTGAGGGAGAAGCGTTTTAAAATTTCGCCTGTTACCTATCAGGTGTGTATGGCTCAGACGACTCTCACCTCACAAGTAGCTGGTTGTTGCCTTGTGAAATTAATTCTCCTAGGTAATACGTATACTGATATACGCCTTTCTGTTCTGCCTAATCTCTGTGCGGATATTTTGATTGGTCATGATGTGCTTCAATTACATGAGTCTCTCAGTCTTTCTTTTGGAGGAACTAAGCCACCTTTGTCTATTTGTGGATTAACTTCTTTATCCATTTCTCCATTATCACTTTTTTCTAATTTGATGCTGGACTGTAAGCCAATTGCTACCAAGTCAAGAAGGTATAGCAGTCAGGATAAAGAATTTATTAATTCTGAAGTTCAACGTCTTTTATCGGAAGGAATCATTGAACCTAGTTTTTCGCCTTGGCGGGCACAGGTAGTTGTCACCACTAATGAGAGACATAAGAAGCAAATGGTGATAGACTACTCTCAAACTATTAACAGGTATACTCAATTAGATGCGTACCCCCTGCCTAAGATTGATGAGCTTATCAATAAAGTATCTCAATATAAGGTTTTTAGCACTATTGACCTAAAGAGTGCTTATCATCAGATTCCTATCGTTAAGAGGGACCAACCATATACGGCCTTTGAGGCTGGCGGAAAGCTGTATCAGTTTCGCCGAGTACCATTTGGTGTTACTAACGGTGTTGCCTGTTTTCAACGGGCAATGGATGCTTTTATAAGTGATAACTCTCTCTCTGATACCTTTTCATATTTAGATGACATCACGGTGTGTGGCAAATCAAGGGTGGAGCATGATTTTAATTTAGAAAGATTCCTTCAAGCTGCGGAAAAAGTTGGCCTAACTTTCAATAAAGAGAAGTGTATCTTTTCGACCACCAAGGTAAATTTACTGGGGTATATTATCTCGGGAAACAAGATTAAACCAGATCCAGAACGGCTGCGACCACTGATTGATTTACCTTGTCCTACTAATTCTAAGGCTTTGCAACGAGTTGTTGGACTGTTTTCTTATTATTCTAATTGGATTGCAAACTTCTCGCAGAAGATTCGGCCCCTTATTCAGGTTACGACATATCCTCTATCATGGGAGGCTAGGATGTGTTTTGATAATCTTAAAAAGGATATCCTTGGAGCAGTTGTGCATTCTATTGATGAGCAGGTTCCCTTTGTGATTGAGATGGACACTTCCGATTTTGCAATTGGGGCTACTCTGAACCAAAATGGAAGACCTGTGGCCTTTTTCTCACGTACTCTGAACAATAGTGAGAAGAGACATTCATCAATAGAGAAAGAGGCGTACGCAATAGTAGAAGCACTGCGTAAATGGAGACATTATTTATCGGGGTGACATTTTACGTTAGTAACTGACCAAAAATCTGTGTCCTTCATGTTTGATGTCAAACATTTTGGAAAGATTAAGAATGATAAAATAATGAGGTGGAGGATTGAGTTGGCATGCTACCATTTTGATATAGTTTATCGTCCGGGGAAGGATAATGTTGCCGCTGATGCGCTGTCGAGGGCTTATTGTTCTGTGATTCACGGAGATACGCTTATTAATCTTCATAATGCTTTGTGCCATCCTGGTGTTACGAGGATGATACACTTCGTATGCAGTAAGAATTTGCCCTTTTCAGTTGAAGACGTCAAGCGGATGACTTCGTCATGCTCTGTCTGTGCTCGGTGTAAACCGAATTTCTTTAAGCCTCAACGAGCTCATCTTATAAAGGCTACTTCTCCTTTTGAACGTTTGAGCGTCGATTTTAAGGGGCCTCTTCCTTCAACGACTCAGAATCTATATATATTTACTGTTGTGGATGAGTTTTCAAGGTTCCCTTTTGCTTTTCCTTTTGCAGATGTATCAGCTGCTACAGTTATCAAATGTCTGACTCAACTTTTTGTCATCTTTGGGATGCCTGCGTATATCCATTCGGATCAGGGAAGTTCTTTTATGTCTTCCCAGTTGAAGGAATACCTCCAGAGTCGGGGAATTTCTACTAGCAGAACTACCCCGTATAATCCCCAGGGTAATGGACAGTGCGAACGATACAATGGGGTGATCTGGAAGGCAGTTATGTTGGCTTTGACATCCCGGAACCTTAAGAATACACAGTGGGAAATGGTGCTGCCTGATGCCCTGCATTCCATTAGATCATTGCTTTCAACGGCTACTAATGTGACTCCCCATGAAAGGCTCTTTAACTATCCACGGAGATCCACTACGGGATATTTGGTACCTTCATGGCTTACTATGCGGGGACCTGTGCTGCTCCGACGCCATGTTAGACTGTCAAAGTATGATCCTTTAGTGGAGGAGGTGGAGCTATTGGAGGCAAATTCCCAATATGCTCACATTCGATTCCAAGATGGGAAAGAAAGTACGGTTTCAGTTAAAGACTTAGCTCCTTGTGGTGGCCAGCCCTCTTCTGAGGATATTATCAATAGCCATAATTCAGATAATGTTGATGTCGTCACAGATACTACGAATATTTCCAATCCGATTGCAGACACTTACAATTCTCTTAGTCTGCCCCCGATGGATATTCATGACCCTCCCAGTTTACCTTCTAATAGGACTTCCAATCCGGAAACCGTTGATAATCGGGATATTGATAGCCTCCCTGCAGAAGATATTTCTGTGTCTCCTGGTGTGGGAGGGCAAGGAACTTCAAGGTTAAGAAGGTCGACACGAACAAGATATCCGGTTGACCGATTAAAAATGGACTTTTAAAATAATTTGATAGTAAAATTTTTAAATTGTTGAAACATTATACATGTATTGTTTTAGTCATAAATAACTAATTGTAAATTGTAAAGGCTACCTAGGTTGAAGTATATTTTAAAAGGAGGGGTGAATGTGGTGATTATTCTTGTTTTATAAGAAGCATTGTAATTGGTTGCCTGTTTTCCTGCCTTGAGATATATGCTGTAAACTCATTGGTAGTTGATGTCATGTGACCTGTGGTGGCCATCTTAAATTCAGTTCAATTCAGTTCTCCACAGTTTTGGTTGAGACTGGGTGCTTAAGATGTGCTGCTGGTTTTTAAGGTTAATAAAGCCTAGCTTTTGAAAGGCAATCTACTCTTCATTTCACTTTCTAACTGCCATTTGTCGCACCTCGGCAGAGAGATAATCACAGCGATCAAAGGTGTGAATGGTGTCCAAACAGGTTAGTCAGGAAAACATTACATCAAAGAACAATGAGGTGGGGTCACAAGGGGTCAAATGTTGCAGATGCTGAGGTCTGTACGAAAAACAAAAAACAGACCGAAAAACATTTTTTTTGCTGGAAATCACAGCAGGTCCGGCCGCATCTGTGTAGAGAGAACAAGCCAATGACGACTCGAGTCTAGGTGACCCTACGTCAGGTGGGGTTACATGTAGCGTGACATGAACCCAAGATCGCGGTTGAGGCCGTCCTCATGAGTGCGGAACTTGGCTATCAGTTTCTGCTTGGCGATTTTGCATTGTCGTGTGTGTCTCGAAGGCCGCCTTGGAGAATGCTTACCCGAAGATCAGAGGCTGAATGTCCTTGACTGCTGAAGTCAAGTCAAGTCAAGCTGAACTGGGAGGGAACACACCTGCCTGGCGATTGTTGCGCGGTGTCCGTTCATCCGTTGTCGCAGTGTCTGCATGGTCTCACCAATGTATCATGCTCCGGGGCATCCTTTCCTGCAACGTATGAGGTAGACAACGTTGGCCGAGTCACATGAGTATGTACCATGTACCTGGTGGGTGGTGTCCTCACGTGTGATGATGGTATCTGTGTTGATGATCTGGCATGTCTTGCAGAGGTTGCCGTGGCAGGGTTGTGTGGTGTCGTGGTCGCTGTTCTCCTGAAAGCTGGGTAATTTGCTGCGAACGATGGTCTGTTTGAGGTTAGGCGGCTGTTTGAAGGCGAGTAGTGGAGGCGTGGGGATGGCCTTAGTGAGGTGTTCATCATCATTGATGACATGTTGAAGGCTGCGAAGAACATGGCGTAGTTTCTCCGCTCTGGGGAAGTACTGGACGACAAAGGGTACTCTGTTGGTTGTGTCCCGTGTTTGTCTTCTGAGGAGGTCGGTGCGATTTTTTTGCTGTGGCCCATCGGAACTGTCGATCGACGAGTCGAGCGTCATATCCCATTCTTACGGGGGCGTCTTTCAGCGTCTGTAGGTGTCCATCGCGTTCCTCCTCGTCTGAGCAGATCCTGTGTATTCGCAGGGCTTGTCCATAGGGGATGGCTTCTTTAATGTGGTTAGGGTGGAAGCTGGAGAAGTGGAGCATCGTGAGGTTGTCCGTGGGCTTGCGGTAGAGTGAAGTGCTGAGGTGTCCGTCTTTGATGGAGATTCGTGTGTCCAAGAATGAAACGGATTCTGAGGAGTAGTCCATGGTGAGTTTGATGGTGGGATGGAACTTGTTGATGTTATCGTGTAGTCTTTTCAGTGATTCTTCGCCGTGGGTCCATAGGAAGAAAATGTCGTCGATGTATCTGGCGTATAGCATTGGTTGGAGGTCCTGTGCAGCGAAGAAGTCTTGCTCGAACTTGTGCATGAAGATGTTGGCGTATTGGGGTGCGAATTTTGTCCCCATGGCTGTTCTGTGTGTTTGGGTAAAGAACTGGTTGTCGAAGGTGAAGACATTGTGGTCAAGGATGAAGCGGATGAGTTGTAGGATGGCGTCTGGAGATTGGCTGTTGTTGGTGTTCAGTACTGAGGCTGTCGCAGCGATGCCGTCATCGTGGGGGATACTGGTGTAGAGTGCCGAGACGTCCATCGTGGCAAGGAGTGTTCCTGGTTCAACTGATCCGTGGGTGCTGAGTTTCTGTAAGAAGTCTGTAGTGTCACGACAGAAGCTGGGGGTTCCCTGTACGATGGGTTTCAGTATGCCCTCGACGTATCCAGAGAGGTTCTCACACAGGGTTCCGTTGCCTGATACGACAGGACGTCCGGGTGTGTTGGCTTTGTGTATCTTTGGGAGGCAGTAGAAGTCTCCCACGTGGGGAATACATGGGATGAGAGCGCGTAGGATGTTTTGAAGGTCTGGATCAAAGGTCTTGATCAGTCTGTTGAGTTGGCGGGTGTGTTCTTTGGTCGGATCTGCGGGTAACTATCTGTAGTGTTCCTGGTTGTCCAGTTGTCGGTATGCTTCTTTGCAATAGTCCGTCCTGTTCTGTATGACGATGGCTCCTCCTTTGTCTGCTGGTTTGATGACGATGTTGCGGTTGGTCTTGAGAGCGTGGATGGTGTTGCGTTGTGCTCGGGTGACATTCTGGACTGTCTTGTGAGTGCGGCTGATGAATCTGGCATTGATGCATCTCCTGACAGCTTGAGCATACATATCAAGCTTAGGGCAGTGACCCTCCGGAGAGGTCCAATTTGACTATTTCTTCTTCGGTTGTTGCACTGCGGATCCCTCTGTCTGCTGTTCCGGATCATTGGTTGTCTCATTGGGTTCGCTGCTGACATCTTGGGATTTGTGGAAGAATTCCCGGTGCCTCATTCTCCTAATGAATTCCTCCGTGTCTGCCGCGAGACCGATGGGGTCCATTTTGGTGGTGGGGCAGAAATTGAGCCCTCGGCTGAGAACTTCAATTTCGTCTGGTTGAAGGGTGTAGTCGGACAAGTTGACGATGGACTTCCCTGTGGTTTCAACCGTGGTACCGGGGGCGGCTTGGTTGCTGCTGGTGGTGATGCCGAGTTTCTCAAGCTTCCTGTTCTTGGTGTGCATGTAGGCAGTGTAGTTCCGTTGCCTTGTCTGTTTGGCAGTGTCTCGTAGCTGGTCTGCTGTGTCCTGAGCACAGGCTGAGAATATGGACTCTATCTCGGTTTCGAGGTTGCGGCGTCTGCTGTAGAGCTGGTGTACGAGATGGTTGAGGAGTGTGCGAGAGGTACGACGGCAGAGTCTCTCAGCGTAGTGTGTGTTGTAGGTCGACTTGAGTGGGTTCGTGATCTGTAGTCCTTTTGGGATCTTGTCTGCTTTCTTGCATCTCTCTAGAAACTTGATGTCTGTGTCGATATGCGCGATCTTCTTGGAGATCCTCTCCACTTTGAGCCGGCAGTTTGTGGTGTCGATAGTAGTCATGGTGTGGAGATGCCGGAGTTGGACTGGGGTGGACAAATGTAAGAAGTCACACAACACCAGGTTATAGTCCAACAGTTTTATTTGAAATCACAAGCTTTCGGAGCGCTGCTCCTTCGTCAGATGAAGTGGAGAGATGCATAAAGACACAGCTTATATAGTCAGAGAATAATGCCAGATGATAACAGGTAATCTTTCTAACTACCATTTGTCGCACCTCAGCAGAGAGATAATCACAGCGATCAAAGGTGTGAATGGTGTCCAAACAGGTCAGTCAGGAAAACATTACATCAAAGAACAATGAGGTGGGGTCACAAGGGGTTAAATGTTGCAGATGCTGGGGTCTGTATGAAAAACAAAAAACAGACCAAAAAACATTTTTTTTGCTGGAAATCACAGCAGGTCCGGCCGCATCTGTGTAGAGAGAACAAGCCAATGACGACTCGAGTCTGGGTGACCCTACATCAGGTGGGGTTACATGTAGCATGACATGAACCCAAGATCGCGGTTGAGGCCGTCCTCATGAGTGCGGAACTTGGCTATCAGTTTCTGCTCAGCGATTTTGCGTTGTCGTGTGTCTCGAAGGCCGCCTTGGAGAATGCTTACCCGAAGATCGGAGGCTGAATGTCCTTGACTGCTGAAGTGTTCCCTGACTGGGAGGGAACACTCCTGCCTGGCGATTGTTGCGCAGTGTCCGTTCATCCGTTGTCGCAGTGTCTGCATGGTCTCGCCGATGTACCATGCTCCGGGGCATCCTTTCCTGCAACGTATGAGGTAGACAACGTTGGCCGAGTCACATGAGTATGTACCATGTACCTGGTGGGTGGTGTCCTCACATGTGATGATGGTATCTGTGTTGATGATCTGGCATGTCTTGCAGAGGTTGCTGTGGCAGGGTTGTGTGGTGTCGTGGTCGCTGTTCTCCTGAAAGCTGGGTAATTTGCTGCGAACGATGGTCTGTTTGAGGTTAGGTGGCTGTTTGAAGGCGAGTAGTGGAGGCACGGGGATGGCCTTAGCGAGGTGTTCATCATCATCGATGACATGTTGAAGGCTGCGAAGAACATGGCATAGTTTCTCCGCTCCGGGGAAGTACTGGACGATGAAGGGTACTCTGTTGGTTGTGTCCCGTGTTTGTCTTCTGATGATTTCCTGTGACAAGGATATCGTCGAGATAACATTGTACCCCTGGAATGCCGCTTAAGATCTGGTCCATAGTCCGCTGAAACAATGCTGGTGCTGACGTTGTACCAAAGGGTAGGTGACAGTACCTGTAGAGGCCCTTGTGGGTGGCGATGGTGAGGTACTTCTGTGAGTCCTCTTCTACATGCATCTGCAAGTAGGCTTGGCATAGATCAATCTTGCTAAACTTCTGACCACCTGCTAGACCCGCGAAAAGATCTTCAATGATGGGGAGGGGGTACTGTTCAGCTGAGAGCACAGGATTCACTGTTACTTTGAAATCTCCACATAAGCGAACCACGCCGTCACTCTTCATCACTGGTACCACGGGCGTGGCCACTCACTGTGTAAAACCAGCACCAGGACCCCTATCTTGACCAGACACTCCAGGTTAGCCTCCACCTTTGGTCTGAGGGCGTAGGGAACGTTCCTGGCCTTCAGGAATCGTGGCTGGCTGTCAGGCTTCACCTTGAGTTTGACCGTAATCCCCTTCATACTCCCCAATTCTCCGTCAAAGACAGCCGTATGCTTTGTCAACACTGCCGCTAGCCCCACCTCTTCGACTGACACCACATTCACTTTTTTCCAATCCAGATGAATTTTCTCCAACCATTGCCTGCCCATCAGGGATGGATAGTCACCCTTGACCACGTAAACTGGCAGCATCACAGTTTGTCCATTAAGCTCCACCTTGACCTCCGTCTTACCCAGCATTGGGACCGTTTCCCCAGTGTAGGTCTTTAAGATGAGCTTGGCCGGCTTCAGTGATAGGTGGTTCAGTTTTTCTTTGAATAGATTCTCTGAAATCAAGGAGACAGCGGCCCCCGTATCCATTTTGACCGGTATTCCCTCTAGTAGTGGAGTGACTCCATTCACCGTTAACACATGGAGATTCAGCTCCCCATCAGAGTCTGTGTCACTGTCTTCCTGTTCTTGTTTCACCATGTGTAGGTTTCTCTTTTTAGAACGCCAGTTGGATGCGTTTCCTTGTTTGTTTTTGTGTGTCTCTGTGTAGGATTGTTTGCTTTGCCCTTTACACACACGTTCAATGTGTCCTTTCTTTTCACATTTCTGACAGGTCAGGTCTTTACACCAGCATTCAGATGGCTGATGACCTGACCTACATCTGTAACACTCTCTGGCGCCACTTGCATGCTTATCCGGTGTAGCTGCTACCCTGTGCACTCTTGTTGCAGCCCCCAACAGCTGTGCATCTTTAGCTGCTAACTCCATAGACACAGCGAGCTCCACTGCTGACTTAAGCGTCCGTTTGTCAGTCGTGAGTAAGCACTTCTGTGTTGCTTCACATCTTAATCCACACACAAACCTATCACGGACAGTGTCATTTAGAGTTTCACCAAACTCATGATGCTCAGTTAGCTTCTTTAGCACTGCAACATATTCGGCTATGGACTCACCCTCCCCTTGGTTTTGTTTGTGAAACCTGAACCTCTCAGCAATCAGCAGCGGCTTGGGTGCGTAATGTGTTTCCAAAACTTCCACAATCTGATCATATGTCTTAGCGCCGGGCTTATCCGGGTGCATCAAACTCCATAACAAGCCAAATGTTTTTGCTCCGATCACACTGAGGAACATCACCACTTTCACGTCATCTTTAATGCCATTTGCAGACACAAAAAATCCGAAACGCTCTGTATAAGCACTCCATTGCTCCGCCGTTTCATCAAATGGTCCAAACGCACAGCCATTTTTAAAATTTTTATTTTAGTCCTTTTCCTCCACTTCATTTCACTGTATCATTACTCTCCCCCTTCTTATTTGTGTAACACATGAACCGCCACCTTTACGAGGTGATTTCATCAGCACTAAACTGCGGGCGCGCCATTAAGGAAAGACAGGAATTTCTTACTTTAAACATCGCCGATTCCAGTGCAAAGTGATGCGCAAGTCCCTCGTCCTCATCGCCAGTTTTGTTGTGTCTCAAGGCATTTTAGACCCTTATCTATATAACAATTAAGGAGGACTCCGGGGTGGAGAGTTTAGTTAATGGCCATTTTATTTAAAATGTGCTTCTTCACTCAATGCACTGCATTTCCCATAGTGCATTGCAAATCACCACTATGGTATCCCATGTGGGACAATTCTAATACACATTCAAAATACACAACACCAAGCCTGAATGTCGTCCAGGTCTTGTTGCATGCGGGCATGGACGGCTTCATTATCTGAGGAGTTGCAAATGGAACTGAATACTGTGCAGTTATCAGCGAACATCCCCACTTCTGACCTTATGTTGGAGGGAAGGTCATTGATGAAGCAGTTGAAGATGGTTGGGCCGAGGACACTGCCCTCAGGAACTCCTGCAGCGATATCCTGGGGCTGTGATGATTGACCTCCAACCACCACAACCATCTTCCTTTGTGCTCGGTCTGACTCCAGCCAGTGGAGAGTTTCCCCCCGACTGACTAGCATTGAGGTAATAGTGAGAGTAATAAGGGAAGCGAAACAGGACATTAGAAATAAATGAGAGACAAGGAAAGAAAAACTAAAGATCAAAGTAAGAAAGAGACAAACGAAGGAGATGAGAAGAAAAGAATTTGAGGAGAAAGTGAGTGATGATAAGAAACATTGACATTTCAAAAATGAGACAGGAGAGGAGAAGATAAGTAAGAAGAAAGAAAGATCTTGAATATGTACAGCACCTTTCACAATTTCAGGACATCTCCAAGCGCTGTGCAGCAATTGCAGGACTTCTGACATGTGGTCATGTAGGAATGTAATGTAGCAGCCAATTAGAGAGAGATGAGTAGAGAAAGAGCAGGAAATGAAAATATACGGACAAAATGAGGGACGTAGTTTTTAAAAATTTGTTCATGGGATCTGGGTGTCGCTGGTAATGCCAGCATTTATTGCCCATCCCTAATTGCCCTTGAGAAAGTGGTGGGGAGCCGCCTTCTTGAACTGCTGCAGTCCGTGTGGTGAAGGTACTCCCACAGTGCTGTTCGGGAGGGAGTTCCAGGATTTTGACCCAGCGACGACGAAGGATCGGCGATATACTTCCAAGTCAGGATGGTGTGTAACATGGAGGGGAACCTGGAGGTAGTGGTGTTCCCATGCACCTGCTGCCCTTGTCCTTCTAGTTGGTAGAGGTCACAGAGTCATAACGGCACAAAAGGAGGCCATTCGGCCCATCGAGTCCATGCCAGCTCTCTGTAGAGCAATCCAGTCAGTCCCATTCCCCCGCTCTATCCCCGTAGCCCTGCAAGTTTATTTCCCTCAAGTGCCTATCCAGTCTCCCCTTGAAAACATTGAATGTCTCCGCTTCCACCACTTCCGTCAGCAGTGAGTTCCAGGTCATCACCACTCGCTGCGTAAAAAAGTTTTTCCTCACAGGCCCCTGTATCTCTTGCCCAAAACCTTAAATCTGTGTCCCCTAGTCCTTGTACCATCAACTAGTGGGCACAGCCTTTCCCCGTCTAGCCTATCCAAACCCGTCATAATCTTGCACAGCTCTATCAAATCACCCCTCAACCTCTTTTACTCTAATGACAACAAATCCAGCTTCTCCAACCTGTCCTTGTAGCGAAGATCCCCCATCCCCGGAACCATTCTGGTAAATCTCCTCTACACCCTCTCAATGGCCTTCACATCCTTCCTAAAGTGCGGTGACAAAAACTGGACGCAATACTCCAGTTGTGGCCTAACTAGCGCTTTATAAAGGTTCAGCATAACTTCTGAGGCGCGAGTTGGGTAGGATTGATTGGGGAATGTCACTCAAAGGGTTGACGGTGGATAGGCAATGGCAAACATTCAAAGACCGCATGGATGAACTACAGAATTTGTTCATCCCAGTTTGGCATAAAAATAAAACAAAAATGGTGACTCAACCGTGGCTAACAAGGGAAATTAGGGATAGCATAAGATCCAAGGAGAGGACATATAAGTTGGCCAGAAAAAGCAGTAAACCTGAGGATTGGGAGCAGTTTAGGATTCAACAAAGGAGGACAAAGGGATTAATCAAGAACGGGAAAATAGAATATGAGAGTAAGCTTGCCGGGAACATAAAAACTGACTGTAAAAGCTTTTATAGATATGTGAAGAGAAAAAGATTGGTGAAGTCAAGCGTAGGTCCCTTGCAGTCAGAATCAGGGGAATTTATAATGGGGAACAAAGAAATGGCTGACCAATTAAATACATATTTTGGTTCTGTCTTCACAAAGGAGGACACAAATAACCTCCCAGAGATATTGGGGAATATAGGGTCTGATGAAAGGGAGGAACTGAAAGAAATCAGCATTTGTAGGGAAATTGTGTTAGGGAAATTGATGGGATTGAAGGCCGATAAATCCCCAGGGCCTGATAATCTACATCCGAGGGTACTTAAGGAAGTGGCCCTAGAAATAGTAGATGCATTGCTGATCATCTTCTAACATTCAATGGAATCTGGAACAGTACCCATGGATTGGAGGGTAGCTAATGTTACCCCACTATTCAAAAAAGGTGGCAGAGAGAAAACGGTAAGCCTGACATCGGTAGTGGGGAAAATGCTAGAGTCCATTATAAAAGATGTAATAGCAGAGCACTTGGAAAACAGTGACAGGATCAGACAAAGTCAACTTGGATTTACAAAAGGTAAATCATGCTTGACTAATCTCCTGGAATTTTTTGAGGATGTAACTGGTAAAATAGATAAGGGAGAACCAGTGGATGTGGTGTATTTGGACTTTCAGAAGGCTTTCGATAAGGTCCCGCATAAGAGATTAGCGTGTAAAGTTAAGGCACATGGGATTGGGGGCAAGGTATTGACTTGGATAGAGAACTGGTTGGCAGACAGAAAGCAAAGAGTTGGAATAAACGGGTCTTTTTCCAAGTGGCAGGCAGTGACTAGTGGGGTACTGCAGGGATCGGTCCTTGGACCCCAGCTATTCACAATATATATTAATGATCTAGACAAGGGAACTAGATGTAATATCTCCAAATCTGCAGACGACACAAAGCTGGGTGGGCGTGTGTGCTGTGAGGAGGATGCCGAGAAACTCCAGGATGATTTGGACAGGTTGGGTGATTGGGCAAAAGCATGGCAGATGCAATATAATGTGGATAAATGTGAGGTTATCCACTTTGGTGGCAAAAACAGGAAGGCAGATTATTATCTGAATGGCAATAGATTGGGAGAAGGAGAAGTGCAACGAGACCTGGGTGTCCTTGTGCACCAGTCGCTGAAGGTAAGCATGCAGGTGCAACAGGAGGTTAAGAAGGGAAATGGTATGTTGGCCTTCGTAGTGAGAGGGTTTGAGTACAGGAACAAGGATGTCTTGCTGCAGTTGTACAGGGCCTTGGTGAGACCACATCTTGAGTATTGTGTGCAGTTTTGGTCGCCTTATCTGAGGAAGGATGTTCTTGCCATGGAAGGAGATCAGCGAAGATTCACCAGGCTGATACCTGGGATGGCAGGAATGACGTATGAGGAGAGATTGGGTCGACTGGGCTTGTACTCGCTGGAGTTTAGAAGAATGAGAGGGGATCTCATTGAAACTTATAAAATTCTGACAGGACTGGACAGACTGGATGCAGGAAGGATGTTCCCGATGGTCGGGGAGTCCAGAACCAGGAGTCACAGTCTAAGGATAAGGGGCAGGCAATTTATGACAGAAATTAGGAGGAATTTCTTCACCCAGAGAGTGGTGAACCTGTGGAATTCTCTACCACAGAAGACAGTGGAGGCCAGTTCATTAAATATATTCAAGAAGGAGTTTGATATATTTCTTAAGGCTAAAGTGGTCAAGGGGTATGGAGAGAAGGCAGGGACAGGGTACTGAGTTTGGATGATCAGCCATGATCGCATTGAATGGCGGAGCAGGCTCGAGGGGCCGAATGGCCTACTCCTGCTCCTGTCTTCTATGTTCCTATGTTTCTATATACTTGCATTGGAGGAAGTTCAGAGAAGGTTCACGAGGTTGATTCTGGAGATGAAGGGGTTGTCTTATGAGGAAAGGTTGGGCAGGTTGGGCCGATACTCATTGGAGTTTAGAAGAATGAGAGGGGATCTTATTGAAACATAAGATTCTGAGGGGGCTCGACAGGGTGGATGCTGAGAGGATGTTTCCCCTCGTGGGGGAATCTAGAACTCGGGGGCATAGTCTCAGAATAAGGGGGTCGCCCATTAAGACGGAGATGAGGAGGAATTTCTTCTCTGAGGGCCGTGAATCTTTGGAATTCTCTACCCCAGAGAGCTGTGGAGGCGGAGTCACTGAATATATTCAAGGCTGAGACAGACAGATGTTTGAACTACAGGGGGGTCGAGGGTTGTGGGGAACAGGCAGAAAAGTGGAGGTGAGGCCGAGATCAGATCAGCCATGATCTTATTGAATGGTGGAGCAGGCTCGAGGGGCCGAATGGCCGACTCCTGCTCCTGTTCCTTATGTTCTTATTCTTACGATTTACAGACGGGAAACTCAAACAAAACTTCCTATCAAGATCTGAGAGAGTCACTCGATTCATCAGGACCTGAAATTCATCGGCCTTTGAGTGCGGAAGGAGAAATGTTTGTTCTGTCTGTGGGAAAAGTTTTCAAACATCAGTGTGAGTGGAAAAGCACCGACACACACACACCCACCCGAGTGAGAGTGTTCCAGTGCACTGAGCACCGACACACACACACCCACCTGAGTGAGAGTGTTCCAGTGTACTGAGCACCGACACACACACACCCACCCGAGTGAGAGTGTTCCAGTGCACTGAGCACCGACACACACACACACCCACCTGAGTGAGAGTATTCCAGTGCACTGACTGTGGAAAGAGGTTTAACCAGTTACACAGCCTGAAAAAACATCGCACCATTCACAGCGGGGAGAATCCGTATACGTGTTCTGTGTGTGGACGAGGCTTCAACTGATCGTCCAACCTGGAGAGACACAAGGATACCCGCACCACGGAGAAACGGTGGAAATGTGGGGACTGTGGGAAGGGATTTGACCGCCCATCCCAGCTGAAATCTCATCGACGCAGTCACACCGGGGAGAGGCCGTTCACCTGCTCCGAGTGTGGGAAGGGATTTACTCTGTTTTCCAGACTCCACTTACACCAGTGAGTTCACACTGGGGAGAGACCTTTTAAATGCTGTGACTGTGGGAACTGCTTTAAAATCTCTGCGGATCTAATTAAACAGCAGCTTGTTCACACTGATGAAAGACCGTTGAGTTGCACTCAGTGCGAGAAGAGCTTCAGGCAGTCATCTCACCTCATTCAACACCAGCGAATTCACACTGGGGAGAGGCCGTTCACCTGCTCTGTGTGTGGGAATGGATTCACTTCTGCATCCAACCTGCTGAGACACCAGCGAGTTCACACTGGGGAGAGGATATTCACCTGCTCTGTGTGTGGGAAGGGATTCACTCAGTCCTCCAACCTGCCGAGACACCAGTGAGTTCACACTGGGGAGAGGATATTCACCTGCTCTGTGTGTGGGAAGGGATTCACTCAGTCCTCCAACCTGCTGAGACACCAGCAAGTTCACAAGTGACTGGAGGGGTTAGATTCTGATGTTAATCACATCCTTTGTTTGTTTGTGCTGATGTTAATAACCCCTATAACTGGGCTGGAGTTTAAGTTTCTGGATATCTGTCAAACCAGTTTTGGTGTAAACACATCCTGTGTTGTGTTCTTTATTTCTGTAAGATAGGAGGAGACGAATTGATGTCCTTTCTCTTTCCAGATTATTTCAGTTTTTCTACCTTCAGTTACTCTCATGGACAAGTCCCAGCTCCCCATACCTTCCAGAGTGCCTCTCCTAGCCTTGGGATCCAGGGAAGGTGTCTGTTTTGGTGTAAATTTATTTATAAGTACTTCCAGAAGACATTTGATAAAGTCCCACACAAGAGACTGTTATCTAAGGTAGAAGCCCACGGAAATGAGGGCAAATTATTGACCTGGTTAGGAAATTGACTGAGTGGCAAGAGACGGAGAGTAGGGATAATGGGCCGGACTCCAATTGGCAGGATGTGACGAGTGGTGTCCCGCAGGGATCTGTGCTGGGGCTCAACTATTCACTGTGTTTATTAACGACTTAGATGATGGCATAGAACGTCATATATCCAAATTTGCCAATGACACAAAGATAGGCGGCATTGTAGGCAGTTTGGATGAAAGCATAAAATTACAAAGGGATATTGACAGATTAAGTGAATGGCAAATGGATTTCAATGTAGGCAAATGTGAGATCATCCACTTTGGACCTAAAAAGGATCGAACAGGGTCCTTTTTAAATGGTGAAAAGCTGAAAACAGTGGAGGTCCAAAGAGACTTGGGGGTCGAGGTACAGAGATCATTCAAATGTCATGAACAGGTACAGAGAATAATCAGAAAGGCGAATGGAATGCTGGCCTTTCTATCTGGAGGACTAGAATAGAAGGGAGGAGAAGTTATGCTGCAGCTACACAGAACCCTGGTGAGACCAGACCTGGAGCACTGTGAGCAGTTCTGGGCACCTCACCTGTCACTTTAATTCTCCGCTCCACTCCCTCTCTGTCCTCGGCCTCTTACACTATTCCAACGAAGCTCAACGTAAGCTCGAGGAACAGCACCTCATCTTTCGATCAGGCACTTTACAGACTTCTGGACTCAACATAGAAACATAGAAGATAGGAGCAGGAGTCGGCCATTCGACCCCTCGAGCCTGCTCCGCCATTCAATGAGATCATGGCTGTTCATCCAAACTCAGTACCCGGTCGCTGCTTTCTCCCCATATCCCTTGATCCCTTTAGCCTTAAGAAATATATCCAACTCCTTCTTGAATATATTTAATGAATTGGCCTCAACTGCCCTCTGTGGCAGAGAATTCCACAGGTTCACCACTCTCTGGGTGAAGAAATTCCTCCTCATCTCTGTCCTAAATGGCTCACCCCTTATCCTTAGACTGTGACCCCTGGTTCTGGACTCCCCGACCATTGGGAACATCCCTCCAGCATCTAGTCTGTCTAGTCCTGATAGAATTTTATAAGTTTCAATGAGATCCCCACTCATTCTTCTAAACTCCAGTGAGTATAAGCCCAATCGACCCAATCTCTCCTCATACGTCATTCCTGCCATCCCAGGTATCAGCCTGGTGAATCTTCACTGCACTCCCTCCATGGCAAGAACATCCTTCCTCAGATAAGGCGACCAAAACTGCACACAATACTCAAGGTGTGGTCTCACCAAGGCCCTGTACAACTGCAGCAAGACATCCTTGTTCCTGTACTCAAACCCTCTCACTACGAAGGCCAACATACCATTTGCCTTCTTAACCGCCTGCTGCACCTGCATGCTTACCTTCAGCGATTGGTGCACAAGGACACCCAGGTCTCGTTGCACTTCCTCTTTTCTCAATCTATTGCCATTCAGATAATAATCTGCCTTCCTGTTTTTGACACCAAAGTGGATAATCTCGCATTTATCCACATTATACTGCCATGCATCTGCCCAATCACCCAACCTGTCCAAATCATACTGGAGTTTCTCGGCATCCTCCTCACAGCACACACGCCCACCCAGCTTTATGTCATCTGCAAACTTGGAGATATTACATCTAGTTCCCTCGTCTAGATCATTAATATATATTGTGAATAGCTGGGGTCCTAGGACCGATCCCTGTGGTACCCCACTAGTCACTGCCTGCCACTCAGAAAAAGACCTGTTTATTCCAACTCTTTGCTTCCTGTCTGCCAACCAGTTCTCTATCCAAGTCAGTGCCTTGCCCCCAATCCCATGTGTTTTAACTTTGCACGCTAATCTCTTTTGTGGGACCTTATCGAAAGCCTTCTGAAAGTCCAAATACACCACATCTACTGGTTCTCCCTGATCTATTCTACCAGTTACATCCTCAAAAAATTCCAGTGGATCAGAGAAGCATGATTTACCTTTTGTAAATCCATGTTGACTTTGTCCGATCCTGTCACTGTTTTACAAGTGCTCTGCTAATACATCTTTTATAATGGACTCTAATACTCTAGAGGGAGCTTTACTCTGCATCTAACTCGTGCTGTTCCTGCCCTGGGAGTGTTTGATGGGACAGTGTAGAGGGAGCTTTGCTCTGTATCTAACCTGTGCTGTACCTGCCCTGGGAGTGTTTGATGGGACAGTGTAGAGGGAGCTTTACTCTGTATCTAACCCGTGCTGTACCTGGCCTGGGAGTGTTTGATGGGATAATACAGAGGGAACTTTACTCTGTATCTAACCTATGCTGCACCAGCCCTGGGAGTGTTTGATGGGGACAGTGTAGAGGGAGCTTTACTCTGTATCTAACCCGTGCTGTACCTGCCCTGGGAGTGTTTGATGGGACAGTGTAGAGGGAGCTTTATTATGTATCTAACCCGTGCTGTACCTGGCCTGGGAGTGTTTGATGGGGACAGTGTAGAGGGAGCTTTACTCTGTATCTAACCCGTGCTGTACCTGCCCTGGGAGTGTTTGATGGGACAGTGTAGAGGGAGCTTTACTCTGTATCTAACCCATGCTGTACCTGGCCTGGGAGTGTTTGATGGGACAGTGTAGAGGGAGCTTTACTCTGTATCTAACCCGTGCTGTACCTGCCCTGGGAGTTTTTGATGGGACAGTGTAGAGGGAGCTTTACTCTGTATCTAACCCGTGCTGTACCTGCCCTGGGAGTGTTTGATGGGACAGTGTAGAGGGAGCTTTATTATGTATCTAACCCGTGCTGTACCTGGCCTGGGAGTGTTTGATGGGACAGTGTAGAGGGAGCTTTATTCTGTATCTAACCCATGCTGTACCTGCCCTGGGAGTGTTTGATGGGACAGTGTAGAGGGAGCTTTACACTGTGTCTAACCCATGCTGTACCTCCCCTGGGAGTGTTTGATGGGACAGTGTAGAGGGAGCTTTACGCTGTATCTAACCCGTGCTGTACCTGCCCTGGGATTGTTTGATGGGGCAGTGTAGGGGGAGCTTTACACTGTATCTAACCCGTGCTGTACCTGCCCTGGGAGTGTTTGATGGGATAATACAGAGGGAGCCTATTGCCCATGATGCACCCTCCAATTAATGCTCCGATGGTCCCAGCACTTGATCCCCCTGAAGATCCCTTCACTTATTGGCTCTGGTGCCCTTCCTGTTACAGGGAATAGACCTGTTTCAGAGCACAAAGGAGGGAGAGGTAATATCCTTGCCGTATCCCAAACACCATTCCCACAAACCGTCTCTCTCTGCCAAAGCAGGAGGGAGAAACACTCAGATATAAAGTGAGGGGAGACTTTCTGGAGTATAAAGCAAGAGGTTGAAATGGGGCCTTTGAATAGTGGGACCTCACATTCAGAGGATGGGAGGGAGAATTTATCAGTGGTAATTTTGGGAGTCAGTGCTCCCTGCCTGGAGTCTCAGTACGCGGGAGCAGGGTTGGAGACGGGACTGATTGTACAACCTGCGTTCATGCCCAGTGAGACTGCACACCAGGAGCAAAGCCTGGTCATGTGACTCTGCAATACCTAGAGTGGGAGGGGTTTGGGCTGCTTTGTGACATGGTCCCTGGCTCCTTTCTGATGTCACCTGGAGATGGTTTACGTCCCTGGTTACGCAGCATCAGTGGGAGTCACTTTGGGTGGAGCTGGACATGTAGTCTGTTTTCAAAGGATTTGGGAAATAGATATGTTTGGCCCAGAAATTCGGGTCGGAGGCTTCCCGTGGGTGCAAGCCTCCGACCTGCACTTACCTAGCACGCCGGCCGTTGTGCTGTGGGCCCGCGTGGGATTCCGATCCTGGGCCTCCTCCAACTGCCGGCGCGCAGTGCTTGCGTATCCCGGGACGCAGTTAGTTTGAAGCATCCCCTGGGATCACGTGGGCCATGGAGAGCCAATGGTAGCCCATTCATAAATTTGACAGGAAGAGCTGTCAAAACTATAAATACTATAAGCCCCAAAACATCACTAAAGCTTCAAATACATTTTTAGAAAAACATCACATTTTTAAAATAACTATAAATTACATAAAATAACTATTTTAAACAATAATTTAAATTTTTGAAAAAATTAATTACATTTTCTAACGGGGCTAAAAATAAACTTACCTTTCTTTAAAGTATTTAAAAATAATAAACCTGTGGAAAAAATGTTCTAACTTTAATTAATTCACCACTTACCTTGTTAAAAGCAGGCCTTGCGACAGCTTTTCACATGTGTAACTCCTGGAGACTTACCTTCCCGGAGAAACCTGGAGAAAAAACGGAATTTCCAGGCGCACGCGCTGCCTCTCCGGCGCACGCGTTCGACCTCTGAACCCCTTCCTTTAAGGGAACGGAAGTTCCGGTTTCCCGCGTACGCGCAGTGCATAAGAACATCAGAAATAGGAGCAGGAGTAGGCCAATCGGCCCCTCGAGCCTGTTCCGCCATTCAATAAAATCATGGCTGATCTGATCCTAACCGCCAATCCACTATCACAGAACCATCTCCTGAATCTAACAGAATTAGACACACGAAATAGGAGCAGGATCAGGCTACACGGCCCCTGGGCCCGCTCCGCTACCCACAGGGCCATGGCCGATCCGAACCTAGACTCATGTCCAAATTCCTGCCCGCTCCCCGTAACCCTTAATTCCCTTTACTTCTAGGAAACTGTCTATTTCTGTTTTAAATTTATGTAACGATGTAGCTTCTACAGCTTTTTGGGGCAGCATATTCCATGGACCTACCACCCTCTGAGTGAAGTAGTTCCTCCTCATCTCAGTTTTGAAAGAGCAGCCCCTTATTCTAACACTATGCCCCCAGTTCTAGTTTCACCCATCATCGGGAACATCCTCCCCGCATCCACCCGATCCAACCCCTTCACAATCTTATATGTTTCAATAAGATCGCCTCTCATTCTTCTGAACTCCAATGAGTAGAGTCCCAATCTACTCAACCTCTCCTCATATGTCCATCCCCTCATCCCCGGGATTAACCGAGTGAACCTTCTTTGTACTGACTCGAGAGCAAGTATGTCCTTTCTTAAGTATGGACACCAAAACTGTACGCAGTATTCCAGGTGCGGTCTCACCAATACCTTGTACAACTGAAGCAATACCTCCCTATTTTTATATTCTATCCCCCTAGCAATGAAAGCCAACATTCCATTGGCCTTCTTAATCACTTGCTGCACCTGCATACTAACCTTTTGAGTTTCGTGCACCAGGACCCCCAGATCCCTTTGTACTTCAGTACTTTCCAGTTTCTTGCCATTAAGATAATAACTTGCTCTACGATTTTTCCTGCCAAAGTGCATAACCTCACACTTTCCAGTATTGTATTCCATCTGCCAAATCTCTGCCCACTTACTTAGCCTGTCGATGTCCCCTTGCAGGTCTTTTATGTCCTCCTCACTCACTACTTTCCCTCCCATGTTAGTATCATCTGCAAACTTTGATATGTTACACTCGGTCCCCTCCTCCAAATTGTTAATATAGATTGTAAAGAGTTGGGGACCCAGCACTGACCCCTGCGGAACACCACTAGTTACTGATTGCCAGTCTGAGAATGAACCATTTATCCCAACTCTCTGCCTTCTGTTAGATAGCCAATCCTTTATCCATGCCAGAATATTACCCCCAATCCCGTGATTTTTTATCTTAAGCAATAATCTTTTGTGTGGCACCTTGTCAAATGCCTTTTGGAAGTCTAAATACACTACGTCCACTGGTTCCCCTTTATCCACCCTATACGTTACTTCCTCAAAGAACTCCAGCAAATTTGTCAAACATGACTTCCCCTTCATAAAACCATGCTGACTTTGTCCTATTAAATTATGATTATGCAAATGTCCTGTTACTGTCTCCTTCATAATGGACTCCAAAATTTTACCTACCACAGATGTTAGGCTAACCGGTCTATAGTTTCCAGCCTTCTGTCTACTGCCCTTTTTAAATAAGGGTGTTACATTAGCAGTTTTCCAGTCTGCCGGGACCTTTGCCGAGTCCAGGGAGTTTTGGAAAATTATTACCAATGCATCCACAATCGCTACCGCCACTTCCCTCAAGACCCTAGGATGTAAGCCATCAGGTCCAGGTAATTTATCCGCCTTGAGTCCCATTATTTTACCGAGTACCACTTCCTTAGTGATTTTGATCGTGTTTAGCTCCTCCCCCCCCTTTCGCCCCCTGTTTGTCCAGTGTTGGGATAGTCTTAGTGTCTTCTACTGTAAAGACTGATGTAAAATATTCATTCAGTGTTTTTGCCATCTCCATATTTCCCACCATTAATTTCCCGGTCTCATCCTCTAAGGGACCAACATTTACTTTAGCCACCCTTTTTCTTTTTATATAACTACAAAAACTCTTACTATCTGTTTTTATATTTTTTGCCAATTTACTTTCATAATCTATCTTCCCTTTCTTAATCAATCTTTTTGTTATTTATTGCTGTCTTTTAAAGTTTTCCCAATCCTCTATCCTCTCACTAGATTTGGCTACCTTATATGCCCTTGTTTTTAGTCGAATACTATCCTTAATTTCTTTACTTAGCCACGGATGGCTGTCTTTTCTTTTACACCCTTTTCTTCTCAGTGGAATATATATTTTTTGGAAGTTGTAAAATAACTCCTTAAATGTACACCACTGATCATGTATCGTCTTACCCTTTAATCTATTTTCCCACTCCCCTCTACTCAATTCCGCTCTCATACCTTCATAGTCTCCTTTATTCAAGCTTAGCACGCTTGTTTGAGATCCAACCTTCTCACCCTCTAATTGAATATGGAATTCAACCATGTTATGGTCACTCATTCCAAGGGGATCCTTTACTAGGACATTTTTAATTAATCCCGTCTCGTTACACAGGACCAGATCTAAGGTTGCTTGCCCCCTGGTCGGTTCAGTTACATACTGCTCAAGAAACCCATCCCTAATACACTCAATGAACTCATCCTCAAGGCTGCCCTGCCCAATTTGATTTGTCCAATTAATATGATAGTTAAAATCCCCCATAATTATAGATGTTCCCTTATTGCAAGCCTCAACTATTTCCTGATTAGTACTCCGTCCAACAGAGATGCCACTGTTCGGAGGCCTGTAGACTACGCCCACTAGTGTTTTTTTCCCGTTATTATTCCTTACCTCCACCCAAACTGTTTCATTATCCTGATCTTTTGACCCAATATCATTTCTCTGTATTACAGTGATTCCTTCCTTTATTAACATAGCCACCCCACCTCCCCTTCCTTCTTGCCTGTCCTTCCTGATCATTAAATAACCTGGTATGTTTAATTCCCAGGCATTGTCACCCTGCAGCCATGTTTCTGTAATGGCCACAAGATCATACCCATATGTAGTTATTTGTGCCATTAACTCATCTATTTTGTTACGAATGCTACGTGCATTCAGATAGAGAACTTTCAAAGATGTTTTGTGACACTTAGTTCCTGCTTTTGCCCTTTTTATTACTTTACCTTTTACTCCATACCTTCTGCCCCTTCCTGACACGCTCTGGTTTTTAATTTCCCCACTGCTACCTAAGTCTATGACCTTCTCTGTTGTCATTTTTATTATTTGCTCTCTAGGAACCTCCCCCCCCACTAGTTAGTTTAAAGCCCTCTCTGCAGCCCTAGTTATATGATCCGCCAGGACTCTAGTCCCAGCACTGGCCAAGTGAAGCCCGTCCCAATGGAACAGCTCCCTCCTGCCCCAGTACTGGTGCCAGTGTCCCAGGAAGCAAAACCCATTTCTCCCACACCAGTCTTTGAGCCACGCATTTAACTCTCTAATTTTATTTGGCCTAGCCAAATTTGCTCGTGGCTCAGGTAATAATCCAGAGATTATTACCCTTGTGGTTCTGCTTTTTAATTTGGCCCCTAGCTGCTCAAACTCCCTCAGCAGAACCTCCTTCCTTGTCCTATCTATGTCGTTGGTACCAACATGGACCACGACAACTGGATCCTCCCCCTCCCACTCCAAGTTTCTCTCCAGTCCAGAGGAGATGTCCTTAACCCTGGCACCGGGCAGGCAACACAGCCTCCGGGACTCTCGCTCTCGGCTGCAAAGAACTCTATCTATCCCCCTAACGATACTATCCCCTACCACTACAACATTTCTTTTAACTCCCCCCACTTGAATGGCCCCCTGCTCCACGGTGCTGTGGCCAGGTTGCTCATCCTCCCTGCAGTCCCTGCTCCCCTCCCCACAGGGAGTAAGAGCCTCGAACCTGTTGGACAAGTTCAAGGGCTGCGGCTCCTCCAACACTACCTCCTGGATCCCCGTACCTGCCTCACTTCTAGTCACACCATCCTGACCCTGGCCACGGACTACATCTGAATTAATTAATCTAATTGGTGTGACTACCTCGTGATACACAGAGTCCAGGTAACTCTCCCCCTCCCTGATGTGTCTCAGTGTTTGAAGCTCGGACTCCAGCTCTTCAACACGGAGCCGGAGTTCCTCGAGCAGCCAACACTTACTGCAAATGTGATCACCGTGAGCATCAATGGTGTTCACCAGCTCCCACATATTGCAGTAGCAACACATCACCTGATCTCCCATTCTATGTAATTAATTAAATTTATTAATATTATTTTTAAATATCCTCTGCCCCGATTCTAGATGGTGAATATCACACCTTAAAAACTATAAACCAAAGAGATTTAAGCTTAAAAGGGAGAAATACTTACCAACCAATCACTTACCCGCTTTCTGGTGACGTCACACTTGGATTACTTTTTACCTCTCTCCTTCCAGACTGGAGACTGGAGACTGGTAAAACTTACCTGGTCTCTGGGACTTTTATAGCCCCGCTCTGCCGCTCAGGATTCCCGCCGACGCTGTGAGGCCTTACCTGGTCTCTGGGACTTTTATAGCCCCGCTCTGCCACTCGAGATTCCCGCCGACGCTGTGAGGCCTTACCTGGTCTCTGGGACTTTTATAGCCCCGCTCTGCCGCTCAGGATTCCCGCCGACGCTGTGAGGCCTTACCTGGTCTCTGGGACTTTTATAGCCCCGCTCTGCCGCTCAGGATTCCCGCCGACGCTGTGAGGCTTTACCTGGTCTCTGGGACTTTTATAGCCCCGCTCTGCCGCTCAGGATTCCCGCCGACGTTGTGAGGCCTTACCTGGTCTCTGGGACTTTTATAGCCCCGCTCTGCCGCTCAGGATTCCCGCCGACGCTGTGAGGCCTTACCTGGTCTCTGGGACTTTTATAGCCCCGCTCTGCCGCTCAGGATTCCCGCCGACGCTGTGAGGCCTTACCTGGCCTCTAGGACTTTTATAGCCCCGCTCTGCCGCTCAGGATTCCCGCCGACGCTGTGAGGCCTTACCTGGCCTCTGGGACTTTTATAGCCCTGCTCTGCTGCTCGAGATTCCCGCCGACGCTGTGAGGCCTTACCTGGTCTCTGGGGCCTTTTATAGCCCCGCTCTGCTGCTCGAGATTCCCGCCGACGCTGTGATGCCTTACCTGGTCTCTGGGGCCTTTTATAGCCCCGCTCTGCCGCTCAGGTTTCCCGCCGACGCTGTGAGGCCTTACCTGGTCTCTGGGGACTTTTATACCCCGCTCTGCCGCTCAGGTTTCCTGCCGACGCATGCATGAAACCGGCACTTCCTTTGGGCCTACGGGTGAGTACCCAGCGCGTACTCACCCGTGGAGACCCGAATTTCTGGGCCAGGTTATTTTGTCATTTTCCTTTGATGTAGTTAAAATATATTATTATGGTGTATAAAAGGAGCATGGTTTTCAACAGTTTGCCAGAGTGTACTCAAAAGATACAGAAACGGGTAAAGTCACTCTCTGTGATGACCGATCACCTTTATTGATGCACAGTAACGTCTGTTCCGTATACTCCACTACGAAGTCTCGTGCTTACTGGAAACGTGTTGTTGTGAGCCAGAGGGGAAAGGAGGTTGCTTAACAAAAGGCGCTATAGAAATGCAAGTCGTTCTTTTCTTTCTGCATCTCCAGATAGAATTGCGAGAATGAAAACGACAGGAATCGTGTTCAATGGTTTCTAGATTTTATTGACAGGACACCTCCTGCAGAATCCACACTTTGATTGTGATTATTTGCTGGGCATCTTGATACCGCTCTCCAGTTGCAGTTGACACACGAAGAAAGAATTGGCAAGTTCGGCCAAGCAATGCCACAAGTTTTTTCTATTAGTTCATTCGTGAGAAATGAGTGTCACTGGCAAGGCCGGCATTTATTTCCCCATTCCCCAGTTGGCCCAAGAAGGTGGTGGTGGACCTTCATCGTTGTAAAGGTTTGATACAACTGAGTTGCTGACTAGGCCACTTCAGATGGTAATTAAGAGTCAACAATGTTGTTGCGAGACTGGAGTCACATATACAACATGATGAATTTATATAGCGCCTTTAACATAGCACAATGTCCCAAGGCGCTTCACAGGAGCGTCAACCAGACACAAACTTGACCCCGAGCCACACAAGGAAATATTTGGACAGGTTGGTCATGGAGGTAGGTTTAAATGAGCATCTTAACGGAGGAGAGAGAAGTAGAGAGGTTTAGGGAGGGGATTCCAGATCTTAGGGCCGGGAGAGCTGAAGGCACGGCCGTCGATGGAGGGGCGAAGGAAGTGTGGGATGCACAAGAGGCCAGAATTAGAGGAGCGCAGGGTTGTGGGGCCGCCGGAGAAGGTTACAGAGATGGGGAGGGGTGAAGGAAGTGGGGGATGCGCAAGAGGGCCAATGTAGGAAGAACGCAGAGAACTCAGACAGTTGGAGGGCTGCAGAGGATTACAGAGTTGAGGGGAACGATGAATGATCCCGGAAGGCAGCTGGATTGAGAAGCATCGAGAGCGTCCCAGCTCGAATGTCGACCCGTCGGCTCAGAGCCGGCAGTGAAAGCCTCCGCCCACCACGATGGTCTCCCCAGTGATGTAGGTGGCGTCCTGCGAGCAGAGGAAGGAGACTGTACCGGCGCACTCCTCCGGCTCACCAATCCGGCGCATGGCGATGCTCTTCTCGAACCGCCGGCGTGAGCCCTCATCTGACCACAGGGCAGAGCTGAAGTCGGTCTTGATGATGCCGGGGGCCAGGCAGTTGACCCGGATGTTGGCGGGCCCCAGCTCGTCGGCCAGCACCTTGGTCAGGCCCAGCAGCGCTGTCTTGCTGACGCTGTAGGGCCCGATGGCGGGGAAGGGCTGGTAGCCGGCGGTGGAGCTCACCAGCACGATGGAGCCCCCACCTTGCCGCTCCATGTGTGGCACCACCAGCTGGGCCAAGAGGAAGGGGGCCTTGACGTTGACCTCGAAGATCTTGTCCCAGGCCTCCTCCGGGCAGTCCAGGGTCCTCCCGGCGAAGGGGTTGACAGCGGCGTTGCAGACCAGGATGTCGATGGCTCCGTGGCGCCTCAGTGTCCCACTGACAAGCTCCTCCAGGTCCGCCCGCTTGCCCGCGTGGCAGACGGTGCCCGAGACCTCCAGCCCCTCGGCCCGCAGCTGGCCCAGGGCACTGTCCACGTTGGCCTGCTTGCGGCTGCTGATGACCACCCGGGCCCCATCCCGGGCCAGGCGCCGGGCGATGGCCAGCCCAATGCCCCGGGTGGAGGCAGTCACCAGGGCCACTTTGCCAGTCAACAGTGCAGGGTGCATGGTGGCAACAGCGGGGACTCTGACCCCTTTCTTCGGTCAAGTGTTTGTCTGCCGCCCTCAATGGGCGGGGTCAGGGCTCAGCCAATGGGAGCCCGACCTCCGCGCCGAGGCCTCTGGGACTTGTAGTCTCCCCAGCGCCACCCACGTGTCCCCAGGGGCCAATCAGGAGCCAGCCAGGTGAAGCTGTCCAATCAGCGCCCGGGAGGGCCGGGCAGGGCTGCTTGGCTGCGAGGAAAATGGCGGCGGTAGACGGGAAACGGCGCTTTAATTATCTCCAACCACCGGACGGAAAGCATCCATCGCCCTGATCGGGGTCGCCGCTGAGCAGCGGAGAACATTACCCCAGGGGCCGGCCGCCCCCCCCCGCCCCATCAAACCACCGCACCGAGGGGAGGGCGCCCGGAGCGGCGAGGCAGAAAATGGCGGCGCCGCTTTCCTCCCCGTCCTTCTAGGCCCCGCCAACCCTCAGCGCCGCCGCTCGTCATTGGATAAACCACATGTCACTCAGCAGCCTCTTGGCCAATGAATGAGCAACAAACGGTGGAGGGGCGGGGCGGGAGCCCGGCTCCAATTGTCAGCCAATGGCTCAGTGAGCAGCGCCCTCGCCTCCGAGTCACAGGGTCCCGGGTTAGAGTCCCGCCCACCCTCAGCGCCGCGGCTCGCCATTGGATAACCCGCATGTCACTCAGCAGCCTCTTGGCCAACGAATGAGCAACAAACGGGGGCGGGGCGGGCAGTGCCCTCGCCTCTGAGTCAGAGAGTCCCAGGATCGAATCCCACCGCCGACCTCATTACAAACCTTGATCCAAACATGGACAAATGGAGCTAAATTGCAATTTTACTAAGAGTTCATCAGGATATAACAAGCAGGGTGAGTAAAGCTCCCTCGACACTGTCCCATCAAACACTCCCAGGGCAGGTACAGCACGGGTTAGATACAGAGTAAAGCTACCTCTACACTGTCCCATCAAACACTCCCAGGGCAGGTACAGCACGGGTTAGATGCAGAGTAAAGCTCCCGCTACACTGTCCCATCAAACCCTCCCAGGGCAGGTACAGCACGGGTTAGATACAGAGTAAATCACCCTCTACATTGTCCCATCAAACACTTCCAGGGCAGGTACAGCACGGGTTAGAAACAGAGTAAAGCTCCCTCTACACTGTCCCATCAAACACTCCCAGGGCAGGTACAGCACGGGTTAGATACAGAGTAAAGCTCCCTCTACACTGTCCCATCAAACACTCCCAGGGCAGGTACAGCACGGGTTAGATGCAGAGTAAAGCTCCCTCTACACTGTCCCATCAAACACTCCCAGGGCAGGTACAGCACGGGTTAGATGCAGAGTAAAGCTCCCTCTACAATGTCCCAGTGAACACTCCCAGGGCAGGTACAGCACAGGTTAGATACAGAGTAAAGCTCCCTCTACACTGTCCTATATAACACTCCCAGGGCAGTTATAGCATGGGTAAGTTACAGAGTAAAGTTCCCTCTATACTGTCCCATCAAGTACTTCCAGTGTAGGTACAGCACGGGTTAAATACAGAGTAAAGCTCCCTCTACACTGTCCCATCAAACACTCCCAGGGCAGGTACAGCATGAGTTAGATACAGAGTAAAGCTCCCTCTACACTGTCCCCAGCACACACTCCCAGGGCAGGTACAGCACAGGTTAGATACAGAGTAAAGCTCCCTCTACACTTTCCCATCAAACACTCCCAGGGCAGGTACAGCATGGGTTAGATACAGAGTGAAGCTCCCTCTACACTGCCCCATCGAACACTGCCAGGGCAGGTACAGCATGGGTTATATGCAGAGTAAGGCTCCCTCTACACTGTCCCATCAAACACTCCCAGGGCAGGTACAGCACGGGTTATATACAGAGTAAAGCTCCCTCTACACTGTCCCATCAAACACTCCCAGGGCAGGTACAACACGGGTTAGATACAGAGTAAAGCTCCCTCTACACTGTCCCATCAAACACTCCCAGGGCAGGTACAGCACGTGTTAGATACAGAGTAAAGCTCCCTCTACACTGTCCCATCAAACACTACCAGGACAGGTACAGCACGCATTAGATACAGAGTAAAGCTCCCTGTACACTGCCCCATCAAACACTGCCAGGGCAGGTACAGCACGGGTTATATACAGAATAAATCTCCCTCTACACTGTCCCATCAAACACTCACAGGGCAGGTACAGCATGGGTTATATACAGCGTAAAGCTCCCTCTACAATGTCCCATCAAACACTCCCAAGGCAGGAACAGCATGGGTTAGAATCAGAGTAAAGCTCCCACTACACTGTCCCATTAAACACTCCCAGGGCAGGTACAGCACGGGTTAGATACAGAGTAAAGCTCCCTCTACACTGTCCCATCAAACACCCCCAGGGCAGGTACAGCACGGGTTAGATACAGAGTAAAGGTCCCTCTACACCGTCCCATCAAACACCCCTGGGGCAGGGACAGCATGGGTCAGATACAGAGTAAAGCAGCCCCTACACTTTCCCATCAAGCACTCCTAGGACAAGTACAGCATGAGTTAGATACAGAGTAAAGCTCCCTCTACACTGTCCCATCAAACACTGCCAGTTCAGGTACAGCACGGGTAAAATACAGAGTAAAGCTCCCTCTACACTGTCCCATCAAACACTCCCAGGGCAGGTACAGCATGGGTTAGATACAGAGTAAAGCTCCCTCTACACTGTCCCATCAAACACTCCCAGGGCAGGTATAGCACGGGTTAGATACAGAATAAAGCTCCCGCTACACTGTCCCATCAAACACTCCCAGGGCAGGTACAGCACGGGTTATATACACAGTAAAACTCCCTCTGCAATGAACCATCAAACACTCCCAAGGCAGGTACAGCGCGGGTTAGATACAGAGTAGAGGTCCCTCTACACTGTCCCATCAAACACCCCTGGGGCAGGTACAGCATGGGTTAGATACAGAGTAAAGCTCCCTCTACACTGTCCCATCAAACACTCCCAGGGCAGGAACAGCACGGGTTAGATACAGATGTAACCCCTTCACAGTTCTCTAGATATATGTGAGATGTGGTCTCTGTTGTGGACAGTATTCTATAGTCCAGTAAGGAGATCACTACTACAATGGCTTAATTCTAATTATCTTACTTTATAGTTTTAACGTCAGACAGTATAAGAAGATTACGGGTCAATGACCTAAATTAGACATTTGCATACATTAGAATGAATCTAGACATAATAAACATACATTCTCCATTTATATGGATTCAAAGGAGAATCTGTCCCTGTGTCCAAATTCGAGTGCACTCTTTCGTTGGCGCACTTAAGTTGGAGCTCATGGTATGTATAATGTCTGCAAGACTTACGACTCCGAACCCCTTCGTTGAATTCTCTTCACGATCACTGAATCCCACTTTGAGTTCTGGATGCAGAGCTACTAATACGAAGGGCGGCGGCCGAGTTTGGAAGCCCGGGATGGGATGCGGCAGCCATTTGCCTCCTGAGCCCTCTTTTCAGAGCTCCTGCCCTCTTTTCTTCCAGTCGCTCGCGTTTCCCGCTCGAAAAACCCGACTCCACCCCTTCCTCCTGGGGTTTCTGCCTGGAGACTGCGCAGCCTCACTGTCTGCAACAGTTGATACTGGTGCAGAATTATGGAAAGTCTGCTCTTAGTCACATTGTGTCCTTAAAAGTTCTTGCCGTACCTTCACATGGGCAACTTTAACCCAGGGATTTATAACAATGATAATACAGTGTCTAAGTTAAAGATTGATAACCATACTTAGCGTACATAACATTTCCAGTGGGTATTACACTCCCCCCCTATCAAATATAGGCATGTCCCCATGACTAATGAACTTTACACATAAGTGGTTGCATGCTTCCCAACCATGTATAAAGGGAGGTAACATATCGAACCGTAGGGGCTATCATTACACTTGGCACTCCTAGTGTACTGTATGTCAATCTTTCAGGAACCTTCTTAACTCGCTGTGAGCTCCTTATTTCAGATACCCGGTCTTCAGTTCTTTCAACTACGTTGGAGGCGTTGGTTCCTTTGTTATCATGCCTTTCAGTCTCTTTTATCTCCTTCTCGGAAGCATCTGGTTCTTCCCAGACCATGTCCAAGTCTGAGCTAAATGGTTCAGACAATTCATCCAGATTCTGTCTTATGCGTCTTTCTGGGAGGTCGTACCATAGATCCCATTCTTCATCTTCCGACTCATCAGGTTCCTCATGATCCACACACTGTGTCATGGGTTTTCTGTCTTCTGGAACAAAGTTTTCCTGGTTTCTCGTTTTTTTCCTTCTTCTTCTCTGCAGTGTTCTCCTACTAGGTGTCGGCTCATTATCCGCTGGCGGATCCAGACGCACTTGCTGTCCCAATGGCAGGATATGATTCCAGTGCAGTATTTTTATGGGTCCATTCCCACCTGCAGGTTTTAGCCGAAACACAGGTAGTTGTGACATTTGACTTTCAACAATGTAAGGTGTAGAAGCCCAGCGGTCTGCTAACTTATGTTTCCCTTGAAGTCCTAGGTTCCGTATGAGAACTCGGTCACCAGGCATGAGTTGGGAAAAACAGATCTTCTGGTCATACCTCTGCTTATTTCCTTTATTCTGTTTGGCAGAAACAGACTCAGCAAGTTCATAAGCAGCTTGCAATTCCTTTCTCATGTCAGACACATACTTGAGGTAAGTTCTCTGTGATGTGCCATCACTGGATACTCCGAAACACAAATCCACCGGCATCCTCGCTTCACGTCCAAACATGAGGTAGTACGGTGAAAAACCAGTAGCGTCATTTCGGGTACAATTATAAGAATGAACAAGATGTCCAATGTGCCGACTCCACTTGTTCTTTCGCTTTGAATCCAGCGTTCCAAGCATGTCTAACAAAGTACGGTTAAACCGCTCAGGTTGAGGATCTCCCTGAGGATGGTATGGAGTTGTTCTTGACTTCTCAATCCCGAGCATGGACAACAACTCATGTATAAGTCTACTTTCAAAGTCTCTACCTTGATCACTGTGTATTCACTTTGGCAGTCCATAGTGGATGAAGTATTTCTCCCACAACACTTTGGCAACGGTGGATGCTTTCTGATCCTTTGTGGGAAAAGCTTGGGCGTAGCGAGTATAATGACCTGTAATGACCAAGACATTTGCGGTATTGCTGGAATCGGGTTCGATGGACAGAAAATCCATACAGACAAGGTCTAGAGGTCCATCACTTTGCATGTGAAACAGAGGAGCAACTCTTTTAGGTAAAGTCTTTCTCTGGACACAGCGTGCACAGGACTTGCAGAACTCCTCAACCGCAGACTTCATACGCGGCCAATAGAATCTGTCCTTGACCAACCCATAGGTCTTATCTACTCCCAGATGACCTGTGTCATCATGCAAAGACTTCATCACTATTTCCCTGTACTTTTCAGCCAGGACCAACTGTGAATGACATGGTTTAGTGGGTGGGTGAGTGATTCTACACAACACTCCCTCTTTAATTTCCAAGTGGTCCCATTCTCTTAGGAGCAGATGACAGTCAGGATGTTTTGATTTGTCGATCTGTGTAATATCACCCAGACGGAGAGCTGAAAACACCTCATGAATACAGGGATCCTCCTGTTGTGCTTTGGATATTTCAGATGAACACAACATGGGTAAGTTTTGTACATCCAAACTGGAAAGGTTGCAAAATGCCTGGGGAATAGCATGCATTGACGCTCCCAAGTGGTCAATCTCTCGGGCATGAAATGAATTCTTTGGTCCAGATACCACAGACGTCTGACACATTACTTTCACATCTGCTGAAGCAACATCTTTCCACTCTGGTTTCTGGTAGTGTGGGCGACGAGACAGAGCATCTGCATCAATGTTCTGGTTCCCAGGTCTGTACCTGAGACTAAAGTCGTAAGCAGATAGTGCAGCAAGCCAGCGGTGGCCGGTGGCATCAAGTTTTGCCGAAGTCAACACATAGGTTAATGGATTATTGTCTGTCCTCACTTCAAACTTCGCTCCATACAGATAATCCTGCAGCTTATCCACCACCCCCCACTTCAATGCCAAGAATTCTAGCTTATGAGCTGGGTAGTTACGCTCCGATGGCGTAAGACTGCGACTGATGAACGCTACGGGTCTCAGCCCTGCTCCTTGGTCCTGATACAACACACCACCCAACCCTTCTTGACTGGCATCCACGTGTAGCACATATGGCAGCTGTGGGTTTGCAAAAGCCAACACGGGGGCTTGAGTAAGACTTTGCTTTAAGGTGTGAAAGGCCTCTTCGCATTTCTCATCCCATCTAACACCAAAAGGCTCAGAGGGTTTGAAGTAGTCCTTGTTCTCTTTACCTTTAGCCTTTTTCTTCCTCTCGGCTGGTGGGAGGTAACCAGCCAGCAGCTGATTCAGAGGATGGGCCACTTTGGAGTAATCCTGCACAAAGCGCCTGTAATATCCGCAGAACCCAAGAAATGACCGCAAGGCAGTCACTGTGTTTGGTTTGGGCCATGTGGTAACAGCTTCGATCTTGGATGGATCTGTGGCTACTCCATCCTGTGATACAATATGCCCCACATAGGACACGGATGTTTGGCAAACTGACACTTGTCCAATGATAGCTTGAGACCTGCATCCTCCAGGCGACCAAGCACTTTCAGCAACCGAGCTTCGTGTTCTTCAAGGGTTGCCCCAAACACAATGATATCATCCAAGTACACCAATACTTCGAGCAAGTTCATGTCCCCAACTGTTTGTTCCATTATTCTTTGAAAAGTTGCTGGAGTGCCTGAAACTCCCTGTGGCATCCTTTCAAATTGGTAGAACCCAACTGGACATATAAAGGCTGTCTTTTCTTTGTCCGATTCACTCATCGGTATTTGGTAGTATCCACTTCTGAGATCCAACACACTGAACCACTTGCTTCCATTAAGACAAGCCAGTGCATCCTCAATTCTTGGAACGGTGTATTGGTCGGGAATAGTACGTCTGTTAAGCGTCCTAAAGTCCACACACATCCGAATCTTTCCATTCTTTTTCCTCACCACCACTATAGGAGATGCATAAGGACTCCTGGACTCGGTAATGATCTCAGCTTCTTTTAACTGCGACAGGTGCTGTCTCACTGCTTCGATGTCAGCTGGTGCCAGCCGTCGAGACCTCTCCCGAAAGGGTTTATCCTCGGTAATTCTGATAGAATGGCGAGTACTCTTACTACAACCAACATCAAACTCATGAGTAGAGAAAACTCCTCTCCGCTCCATCATCTTCCTGACTAATCGGTCCTTCCATTCTTTAGGAACGAATGAATCTCCAAAGTTGAAGGAGGAGGGTGTCAGATCTCCAGTTGAGTTAACTTTGGACTCTTCCTTCACATGTGACGACAGCACATTTACAGGAAACAGATGCGCAATCGGCATTCCTTTCCTCAATGTGATTCCTTTGCCTGACATATTCCTCACGGTCACTGTAACTCTCCTTGACATCACAGCTGTCGGGGTCTGCAACTCTGGTCTCACCAGAAGCTCATTTGGAAACCGTGACTCTTCTGCAGGATCATCAGGTGACTCTATCAGAATGGCTTCAGTACCTGGCGTTCCAGGGAATTTTGGTATCCCAGGGATTCTAGCCACTCCTCCAGGACACAGGGTGATAGGTTTGGCTCGAACGTACCACACAGTTCCTCTTTTGCTATCATCTACATCGGAAGAAAGTTCAGGCAGTTTCTCAAAAGCCTTTTTGAAAACAGGGTGAATGTTGTTAAGTCTGTGTGTTATAGTGATAATTACTACACAGACTACAAGAGTAAATTCAACAGGTCTTTACTGGTTGGAGGTAGGGACTATACTGAATACAATATTACTACACAGTGCTTATATACCGGTGTGGTCACCACCGGTATTACGTATACAGCAGCCAGAGAAAGTAGTACATCTCTTAAGGTGGAACAGGCTTAAGTTCTCTTAAGGTGGAACAGGTTACATACACCACAATCCTCCCTTTTTAGCTTAACAGTCATATCCCCATTTAACATAACATAATAACATATATACATATATAACTTCAGGTATAACAGTTCAAAGGTTCAGTCTCTCAGGAGGCTTTCTGATGCGGCTTGGATAACGCCTCTCAGTAGTCTCTGATTCTTGTTGTTGAGGTGCCTCCTCTATTTGGTTTCCAATGTATTGGGTGTCATCATCATCAAGTACATTCCCTGCCGAGGTAGATGCTTCAGGTTCATTAACGTCTTCCACAGTTGTCTCTGTCACAACCATGGGTTCGACCCTTGCTCTCGACTCTACCAGTTGATCCGCATGACGCCTTATCACATTATGACCAATATCTACTGTGTACATCAGAGGTCCTTGTCTGGCCCGAATTGTTCCGGACTGCCATTTTTCGTTTCCATAGCCCCTTGCCAACACTGGTTGTCCTATGTCGAAAGTTCGAGTGGTCTTGTTGTTAATATGCCGAAACTGTTTGTTTTCCACTTCCCTCCGCACATTTGGTTTTAACAAGTCCAACTTGGACCGCAACCTCCTGTTATAAAACATCATGGCAGGACTTTGGTTAGTCACTGCATGATCGGCGTTTCGATATGACATCAGGAACTTGTCGACCTTGTGTTGCAGCGGAATCTGATCATCGTTCATGGCCTTAATTGCCTTTTTGAATGTCTGGACAAATCTTTCAGCCAACCCGTTTGTCGCCGGATGATATGGGGCAGAGGTATAATGTTTTACTCCATTCTTCTTTTAAGAATTGTCAGAATTCTTCCGATACAAACTGTGGTCCGTTGTCCGAACAGATCTGTTCTGGCAATCCGTTCCTTGCGAATATTGTTCTTAACACCGCAATTGTCTTTTCTGAAGTAGTGGTATTCATCTTGATGACTTCTGGCCATTTGGAATGTGCGTCCACCATGATTAGGAACATGGAGTCCATGAATGGACCAGCAAAGTCAATGTGTATGCGTTGCCATGGGGCTGAAGGCCATTCCCATGGGTGTAGCGGTGCTATCGGAGGTGCATTTTGCACTTTTTGGCACCCAGCGCAGCTTTTCGTTAACTCCTCAATCTGTTGGTCAATACCCGGCCACCATACATAAGCCCTAGCAAGACTTTTCATTTTAACTCCCCCCAGATGACCTTCATGCAGTTCATTTAAAACTCTTTCCCTTAACTTGGGAGGAATAATCACTCTTGTCCCGTACATCAAAGTACCATGGCAGACGGACAGCTGGTCTCGCCTTGCCGAAAATGCCGGTAACAGAGGATCACCCCGTGTTGGCCATCCTATCACTGTCACCTCGTAGACTCTGGACAGTGTCGGGTCGTTCCTGGTTTCTCTTTCAATACTTGCATTGGTGACTGGTAAACACTCGATGATGGTCGAATGAAATAACTCAACAGGGTCAACTTTCGTCATGTCTTCTTCTTCAGGTAGTGGCAGGCGCGACAGCCCATCAGCATTGCCATGCTGTTTCGTACCTTTGAATTCTATTTGATATTGATGTGCCCCTAGGAAAAGAGACCATCTCTGGAGACGCTGCGCTGCCATCACCGAAACACCCTTCTTAGGGTTAAAAATGGATACTAACGGTTGATGGTCTGTCAGAAGTGTGAATTTTTGGCCCTGCAGGTAATGATTAAACTTCTTCACTCCCCATACAAGGCTAAGAGCCTCCCTATCGATCTGCGCATAGTTGCGCTCAGCGGAGGTCAATGATCTGGATGCAAACGCGACTGGCCTTTCCGTGCCATTTGGCAACTTGTGTGAGAGTACTGCCCCAATACCATATGGAGAAGCATCACAAGCCAACCGAATAGGCAGTGTCGGGTTGAAGTGAGCCAACACTTCCTCTGAGGTGATCAATTCTTTGCTTTTGTGAAATGCCTTCTTACAGTTTTCGCCCCATTCCCATGGTACCCCTTTCTGTAAAAGAGCGTTTAACGGGTGCAGTACCGTGGATAGATTTGGCAGAAATTTATGGTAATAGTTAATTAATCCTAGAAACGACCTCAACTGAGAGACATTCTCCGGAGCGGGAGCCTTTACAACTGCCTCAATCTTGTCAGGAGACTTATGAAGCCCCTCCCGGTCAATGACATGGCCACAGTACGAGATCCGCTTCTGGAAGAACTCACATTTCTGCCGATTTACTCTAAGTCCATACTCTTTCAGTCTGTTGAGCACCAGTTCCAAGTTTGCGAGATGTTGTTCATCACCATCACCTGTGATCAGAATATCGTCCAGGTAACATTGTGTGCCTGGAATTCCCTGTAATACCTGCTCCATGGCCCTCTGCCAAATTGCTGGAGCCGATGCCACTCCAAAAACCAGCCTATTGTACCAGTACAACCCTCGATGCGTGTTGATCGTGAGGTATTGGCATGACTCTTCCTCAACCTCCATATGCAAGTACGCCTGCGCCAGGTCTATCTTGGTGAAGTGTTTCCCGCCAGACAAGGAAGCGAAAATATCCTCAATCCATGGAAGCGGATACTGCACCGTGTGAAGCACCGGATTAACGGTGATTTTGAAATCTCCACAGATGCGAACCTTCCCTGGATCTCCTGGCTTGTTGCTCGCAGGACATTTCATAACGGGAACAATGGGCGTAGCCCACTCACTCCAATCTACCTTAGACAGTACACCTGAACGTTCTAGTGCTTCCAGTTCCGCTTCAACAGTAGGTCGTATTGCATAGGGTACCGGTCTGGCTTTAAAAAATTTTGGTTGTGCATGTTCATCAATCTTGATGTTTGCCGTAGTTCCTCTCAGTGTTCCCAGTCCCTGCTGGAACACCTCTTTAGCATCATCCAATATTCTGGACAATCGTTTAGGTTTGACATCTGTTTCCCCGGCATCTACCGTTAGTGCCTTCAAGGAGTGCCAGTCCATATTCATTTTCCTAATCCACTCCCGTCCTAGTAGTGGTGGACCTCCTTCAGGTAGCACATATAAGTCCATTACTTGGCTTTCTTCGCCCTTGTGGACCACTTCTACCTCTATTTTTCCGATGGGGTACACTCTTTGCCCCGTGTATGTTTTCAATATAATCTCCGTATCCTGTAGGGGAATATGTTGGAATAACCTTCTGTAATCTTTCTTATTCATGACCGTCAATGCCGATCCAGTGTCCAATTCCATTTTTACTTGGACTCCTGCTATCTGAAGAGTGACCCAAATTGTTTGGAGATCTGCATCCTTACCAACGTTGTGTACTCTTAAGCTATCCAGTTCATTACTGCTAGCGTCTGAATCTGACTTCTGTTCGGTCAAACTGTTCTTTGTCACCTTGTGTACCTTTGCGTATTTTCCTTGCGGTGACTTTTTGTTGCTGGTCTTCTTTCCTGACCGGCATACTTTAGCTATGTGGCCAAGCCTGCCACACGTTCTGCATTCTTGGTTTTTAAACCAACACTGGTTCTGATCGTGCGTTGTCTTTCCACAACGATAACATTTGACAGAACTCAAACCCAATTTGTTTGTGCCGAGTTCCGGTGACCGTAGCTGCATTACTGCCGTGCCTCTCGCTGCAGCTTCGTGTGCTGCTGCCATAGTGACTGCCTTCTCAAGCGTCAGCTCATTCTCCTCGAGCAGTCGCTTTTGTGTATCCTGTTTAAATGAACCACACACAAATTTATCTCGTAGTGCCTCTGTCAGTCCCGTTCCAAACTGACAATATTTTACTAGCTTACGTAATTCCATCAAATATTCAGCATTGCTTTCATTCTGCAGCTGCCTTCTGTCATAAAATTTAAATCGTTCCGCTAGCATCAGCGGCGTGGGGTTTAGATGATTTTTCAGGACAGTAACAATCTCATCGAACGTCTTATCCGCCGGTTCATCTGGTGATAACAGGTGTTTCAATTGCCCGTATGTCTTCGCACCCATTAAATTTAATAATGTTAGTGCTTTATCTGCATCAGGAATTTTATTTGCCTTACAATAATTTTGTATGCATTCTACATACATGGCCCAATCTTCGATGTCACTATCAAAGGTATTAATGTTCCCATGTTTAGGCATCGTTGCAATTTATTGTATTTTTATGTTATCCAAGATGGCGGCTTCCCGCTCTTGTCGTCGTCCTCTGCCCACAAAATGGCGGTTTTCCCACGCTTGGCGGTCTTCAACCGTCCCCCGACGCTGTCTCCGCTTCACCGTGGCTCTCGCACCTTCAGTTTCCCCAGACGCTGCGCCTTTTAGCCCGAATGCGGCCCTTATCTCCGGTCGCGATCGATCTCACCGCCCTTATTCCTCCGTCTTCCCTCCCCGTCTGTACAGCCAACGCGGTTGACTTTCTGTCGCGCCGCTGCCCGGCTTACCCACCACCGAGGTAGAAAGAAGAAAGCTGACAGTCGCTGATGGAGGTTTCGAGGTCAGGATGTCTTCTGCACTCCGGTTTCGCGATGCCTGCCGCTCGACGTGTCTTCCAGTAGGGTGATGAGGGTGGAAACCTCTCTTCGACGTCCTGTCTGTGGACGAAGCCGCCGTGGAAATAACTGCCGCAGGGTAAGAATTGGACTCGTCGCCCCTGTTAAGTCTGTGTGTTATAGTGATAATTACTACACAGACTACAAGAGTAAATTCAACAGGTCTTTACTGGTTGGAGGTCGGGACTATACTGAATACAATATCACTACACAGTACTTATATACCGGTGGTCACCACCGGTATTACGTATACAGCAGCCAGAGAAAGTAGTACATCTCTTAAGGTGGAACAGGCTTAAGTTCTCTTAAGGTGGAACAGGTTACATACACCACAACAGTGACCATAATTCGGTGACCGTGACCATAATTCGGTGACAGTGACCATAATTCGGTGAGATTTAAAGTAGTCATGGAAAAGGACAAAGATGGACCGGAAATAAAGGTTCTAAATTGGGGGAAGGACGATTTTAATATGATAAGGCAGGATCTGGCCAAAGTGGACTGGGATCAGCTACTTGTCGGAAAATCCACACCAGAGCAGTGGGAGTCTTTCAGAAAGGAAAGAGAGAGAGTACAACGCCAGCATGTTCCTGTAAAGGTCAAGGGTGGGACCAACAAGCCCAGGGAGCCCTGGATGTCAAGGGACATACAAGAATGGTTTAGGGAAAAAAGGGAGGCTTTTGGCAGATACAAAGGACTAAGAACAGTGGAAGCCCTAGAGGAGTATAGAAAGTGCAGGGGGGTACTTAAAAAAGAAATTAGGAGAACGAAGAGGGGTCATGAAAAAACACTGGCAGGCAAAATAAAGGAAAATCCCACGGTGTTTTATTAGTATATTAAAGGCAAGAGGAAAACCAGGGAAAGAGTAGAGCCCATTAGGGACCAAAGTGGCAATCTGTGTGTAGAGCCAGAAGATGTAGGTGAGGTTTTAAATTAATATTTTGCATCTGTGTTCACTATGGAGAAGGACGATGCAGGCATAGAAATCAGGCAGGGGGATTGTGATATACTTGAACAAATTAGTATTGAGAGGGAGGAGGTACTCGTGGTTTTAGCGGGCTTAAAAGTGGATAAACCCCCAGGCCCAGATGAGATGTATCCCAGGCTGCTGTGAGAGGCAAGGGAGGAGATTGCAGGGGCTCTGACACAAATTTTCAGAACCTCTCTGGCCACAGGGGAGGTGCCAGAGGACTGGAGAACAGCTAACGTAGTACCATTATTCAAGAAGGGTAGTAGTAGGGATAAACCAGGGCATTACAGGCCAGTGAGCCTAACATCAGTGGTAGGGAAATTATTGGAAAAAATTCTGAGGGACAGAATTAGTCTCCACTTGGAGAGGCAAGGATTAATCAAGGATAGTCAGCATGGCTTTGTCAGGGGGAGATCATGTCTAACCAATTTGATTGAATTTTGAGAGGGGGTGACTAGGTGTGTGCATGAGGGTAGTGCAGTTGAAGTAGTCTACATGGACTTCAGTAAGGCTTTTGACAAAGTCCCACATGGGAGACTGGTCAAGAAGGTAAGAGCCCATGGGATCCAGGGCAATTTGGCACATTGGATCTAAAATTGGCTTAGTGGCAGGAGGCAGAGGGTGATGGTCAAAGGTTGTTTTTGTGACTGGAAGCCTGTGTCCAGTGGTGTACCGCAGGGATCGGTGCTGGGTCCTTTGCTGCTTGTAGTGTACATTAATGATTTAGATATGAATGTAGGAGGTATGATCAGTAAGTTCGCTGATGACACGAAAATTGGTGGAGTGGTAAATAGCGAGTTGGGAAGCCTCAGGCTACAGGAGAATATAGACGGGTTGGTTAGATGGGCAGCACAGTGGCAAATGGAATTTAACCCTGAAAAGTGTGAGGTGATGCATTTTGGGAGGACTAACAAGGGAATACACAATGAATGGTAGGACCCTAGGAAGGACAGAGGATCAGCGGGACCTTGGTGTGCATGTACACAGATCCCTGAGAGCAGCAGGACAGCTAGATAGGGTGGTTAAGAAGGCATATAGGATACTTGCCTTCATTAGCCGAGGCATAGAATATAAGAGCAGGGAGGTTATGATGGAGCTGTACAAAACGCTAGTTAGGCCACAGCTGGAATACTGTTTGCAGTTCTGGTCGCCACACTATAGGAAGGATGTGATTGCATTGGAGAGGGTGCCGAGGAGATTCACCAGGGTGTTACCTGGGCTGGAGCGCTTCAGCTATGAAGAGAGACTGGACAGGCTGGGGTTGTTTTCCTTAGAGCAGGGAAGGCTGAGGGGGGACCTGATTGAGGTGTACAAAATTATGAGGGGCATAGATAGGGTAGATAGAAAGGAACTTTTCCCCTTAGTAGAGGGGTCAATAACAAGGGGCATAGATTCAAGGTAAGGGGCAGGAGGTTTAGAGGGGATTTGAGGAAAAACTTTTTCACCCAGAGGGTGGTTGGAATCTGGAACTCACTGCCTGCAAGGGTGGTAGAGGCAGGAACCCTCACAACATTCAAGAAGCATTTAGATGAGCACTTGAAACGCCATAGCATGCAAGGCTACGGACCAAGTGCTGGAAAATGGGATTAGAATAGACAGGGCTTGGTGGCCGGCGCGGGCACGATGGGCCGAAGGGCCCCTTTCTGTGCTGTATAAATCTATGACTCTATGGTAGCACTCTTGCCTCTGAGGCATAAGGTTGTGGGTTCAAGTCCCACTCCAGAGACTTGAGCACAAAAATTCAGGCTGACACTCCAGTGCAGTACTGAGGCACTGTCAGAGGTGGCGTCTTTCGGATGAGACATTAAACTGAGGCCCTGTCTGCTCTCTCAGGTGGATGTAAAAGATCCCATGGCACAATTTTGAGAAAGAAAGACTTGTATTTATATAGTGCTTTCATGACCAGCAGACGTCTTGAAGTGCTTTACAGCCAATGAAGTACGTTTGAGGTGTAATCACTGTTGTAATGTGGGAAAGAGCAGGGGAAATATCCCCGGTGTCCGAGCCAATGTTTATCCCTCAATCAATGGAACAAAAGGATAATAGCAAAATACTGCGGATGCTGGAAATCTGAAATAACAACAGGAAATGCTGGAAACACTCAGCAGGCCAGGCAACATCCGTAGAGAGAGAAACAGAGTTAACAAAAAGATAGATTATCTGGTCATTATCACATTGCTGTTTGTGGGAGCTTGCTGTGCGCTATTTGACTGCCGCATTTCTTACATTACAACAGTGACTACACTTCAAAAGTACTTCATTGGCTGTAAAGCACTTTGGGACGTCCGGTGGTGTTGAAAGGCGCTATAGAAATGCAAGTGTTTCTTTCTTCACTGGTCTCACCAGCGACCTCTACTGGCTGATGGTTGATTGACAGCCGAGAGTCCACGCATGCGCACAGGGAGCAGCGGTTTGGGCCGAGTCCGGCACAGTGACCCCTCCCGGTCACCAAGGGCAACAACCGCGCATGCCCAGAGGAGACCAGCCCCCTCCCCCATTCAGAGCTGCACCTGCGCACTCGGATCCTGCCGGACGGAGTCAGCGCGGGACATTCCGGGGAAAGCCCTTGGTGTCGGGTCCAGAGTCGCGATCGGTGACGCAAAGTGAGTTTTCTCCGGTCCGATTGGGTGGAGATTCGTGCGGGGTGCGGGGGGAGGGGTGGATCGGGAAAGAACAAAGAGAAATAGAAAAACCTGAGAGTCGGCGAGGCCCCGGACCAAGCGGCGTCAGTTGGACGGCGCACGTGACCTCCTCGGGGACACGTGACCCAGCTCAGGGCCTGATTGACGGGAGCTTCTGACCAATAGGGAGCGAGCGGGGCGGGGCTGGAGGAGCGAGCCGGCGGCGGGTCCTCCAACCAATCGGGGAGCCTGAGGGGCGGGACTTGCGCCGGCTGATTGTCTGATCCGCAGGGCAGCGAGTTTCTCCAGTCCCTTGTTCAGGGCCCGGGGCCAGGGGAGGCTGTGGGCCTTTATTCCCCGCATTGGACACAAGGCTCTTTGGCTCACAACACACTGGCTCAGGTTTTAATAGAGACTTTTTAAATTCATCAATAAAAGCAGATAAACCCCGTGCTTCTGTGGAACAAACTTTCTAATATTTTATAGAATCATAGAATGGTTACAGCACAGAAGGAGGCCATTCAGCCCGTCGAGCCCGTGCCGGCTCTCTGCAAGACCACTTCAGCGAGTCCCACTCCCCGCCCTTTCCCCGTAACCCTGCACATTTCTTTACTTCAGGCATTTATCCAATTCCCTTTTGAAAGCTGTGATTGAATCTGCCTCCACCACTCTTTCAGGCAGTGCATTCCAGATCCTAACCATTCACTGAGTAAAAAAGTTTTTCCTCATGTCGCCTTTGGTTCTTCTGCCAATCACCTTAAATCTGTGTCCTCTGGTTCGCGACCGTTCTGCCAATGTGAACAGTTTCTATCTACTCTGTCCAGAACCCTCATCATTTTGAGCACCTCTATCAAATTTCCTCTCAACCTTCTCTACTCGAAGGAGAACAACCCCAACTTCTCGAGTCTATCCACGTAACTGAAGTCCCTCATCCCTGGAACCATTCTTGTAAATCTTTTCTGCACCCTCTCTGAGGCCTTCACATCCTTCCCAAAGTGCGGTGCCCAGAATTGGACACAATACTCCAGTTGAGGCCGAACCAGTGTTTTATAAAGGTTCATCATAACCTCCTTGCTTTTGTACTCTATACCTCTATTTATTAAGCCCAGGATCCCGTATGCTTTTTTAACCACTTTCTCAACCTGCCCTGCCACCTTCAATTATTTGTGCACACATACCCCCAGGTCTCTCTGTTCCTGCACCCACTTTAGGATTGTACCCTTTAGTTTATATTGCCTCTCCTCATTCTTCCTACCAAAATATATCAGTTCGCACTTTTCTGCGTTAAATTTCATCTCCCATGTGTCCGCCCATTCCACCAGCCTGTCTATGTCCTCTTGAAGTCTATCACTATCCTCCTCACTGTTCACTATACTTCCAAGTTCTGTGTCATCTGCATATTTTGAAACTGTGCCCTGTGCACCCAAGTCAAAGTCATTAATATATATCAAGAAAAGCACTGATCCTAGTACCGACCCCTGGGGAACACCACTGTGTACCTTCCTCCAGTCTGAAAAACAACCGTCCACCACTACTCTCTGTTTCCTGTCACTTTGCCAATTTTGTATCCATGCTGCCACTGTCCCTATTATTCCATGGGTATCAACTTTGCTGGTAAGCCTAGTATGTGGCTCTTTGTCGAACGCCTTTTGGAAATCCATGTACACCACGTTAACCGCATTGCCCTCATCAACCCTCTCTGTTACCTCATCAAAAAACTCAATCAGAATCAGAGCGGCCGGGCCCCAGCACCAGGAAACCCAGGGTGCAGCGCCTCCCCCATCCGAGCCGCCGCTTCCCGGTTTCTGCAGCCGGTTCCACCAAGTCCAACTCGGGACAAAGGACAGGAGCCAGGCTCCCAGAATGGCCCGTGGCCCCGGAGAGCATTTGCACTCTCAGCGGGGACATCATCGCGTTGGATAGAGCGGTTTCTGGGGCGCGGTGATTGTGGGTGCTGCGGCCACCATTAGTCAACAGCTGTGGGGAAGAGTTTTATTGCAGGTGATGGCAGGTAGGTCCCTGGCCGCCTGTGTAGGTCTTTTTGTTGCTTCAGTTTGAACTGGAATGGAGATGGAGGAGAAGCTGCTGGGTTTAACCCCCAGTACTTCTGAGCCCAGGAGGACCCAACAATTTCCAATGTGTGACAGTCAAGGGTGGTGGATTCTGGGGGAGATTAGGTTGTTACACAGACACTGTCCCTACAATGTAAAAGAGTATTGTTTTAGGAATAAGTATTTCTGTAGAGGCTTTTAATCCATTTTACATATACAGATTTGTTTTAATTCATTCTTGGGATGTGGGCGTCGCTCGCAAGACCAGAATATGTTGCCAATTCCCATCTTCCCGTTGAGGTGATGGTGGGTGACTTTTTTTAAAATTCACTGATGGGATGTGGGCGTCGCTGGCTGGCTAGGCCAGCATTTATTGCCCATCCCTAATTGCCCTTGAGAAGATGGTGGTGGGCCGCCTTCTTGAACCGCTGTGTGGTGTGGTGAAGGTACTCCCACAATGCTGTTGTGTAAGGAGTTCCAGGATTTTCACCCAGTGATGATGTAGCAACAGCGATATATGTCCAAGTCAGAATGGTGTGTGACTGGGAGAACTTGGAGGTGATGGTGCTCCCATGCACCTTCTGCCTTTGTCCTTCTAGGTGCTGGAGGTTGCGGGTTTTGGAGGTTCTGTCAAAGTTCTGGTCGAGTTGCAGATGTATAAAGTCCGTCTCCTTCACCCCCTCCCACTCCCACCTCTCTCTCTCTCTCTCCTCCCATAGAGGCCAGAGGCCCAGACCAGGTGGCAGATTCCCTTCAGCGAGGGACATTAGTGAACCAGTGGGATTTTATGACAATCCGGCAGCTTTCATGGTCACTTTTTTCTAGTGCTGGCCCCACAAACAACCAGATTCATTGAGCTCAATTTCACAACCTGCCTCTTTAGTGGGTTCTCTCTCACGCTCCGTTTTAAATTCATTTTACAGGGTATTAGAAGGGGAGGATTTGCAGACAGGAAACTCAAACCAAACATCACGTCAAGATCTGACAGTCACTCGATTCATCAGGAACTGAATATCATCGGCCTTTGAATATGGAAGCAAAAAGCACCGTTCACATCGGGGAGAGGCCGTTCACCTGCTCCGAGTGTGGGAAGGGATTCACTAATTCATCCCGCCTGCTGAGACACCAGCGAGTTCACACTGATGAGAGACCTTTTAACTGCTCGGACTGTGGGAAGTGCTTTAAAAGTTCCGGGGCACTGATACACCATCAACGTGTTCACACTGGGGAGAGACCGTTCAGGTGCTCGCACTGCGGGACTGGGTTTGGGCAGTCATCTGACCTCACTGTACACCAGCGAGTTCACACTGGGGAGAGGCCATTCACCTGCTCCGTGTGTGGGAAGGGATTCACTCGCTCATCCCACCTGCTGACACACCAGCGAGTTCATACTGGGGAGAGGCCATTCACCTGCTCCGTGTGTGGGAAGGGATTCGCTCGTTCATCCACCCTGCTGATACACCAGCGAGTTCACACTGATGAGAGACCTTTTAAATGCTCGGACTGTGGGAAGTGCTATAAAGTGTCCGGGGAACTGATACGCCATCAACGTGTTCACACTGATGAGAGACCGTTCAGGTGCTCTCACTGCGGGACTGGGTTCAGGCGATCATCTGACCTCACTGTACACCTGTGCACTCACACTGGGGAGAGGCCGTTCACCTGCTCTCACTGCGGGACTGGGTTTAGGCAGTCATCTGAGCTCACTATACACCAGCGCACTCACACTGGGGAGCAGCCGTTCACCTGCTCCGTGTGTGGGAAGGGATTCACTCGCTCATCCCACCTGCTGACACACCAGCGCACTCACACTGTGGAGAGGCCATTCACCTGCCCCGAGTGTGGGAAGGGATTCACTGAGTCATCCACCCTGCTGACACACCAGCGAGTTCACACTGGGGAGAGGCCGTTCACCTGCCCCGAGTGTGGGAAGGGATTCACTCAGTCATCCCACCTGCTGAGACACCAGCGAGTTCACACTGGGGAGAGGCCGTTCACCTGCCCTGAGTGTGGGAAGGGATTCACTCAGTCATCCAACCTACTGACACACCAGCGAGTTCACAAGTGACTGCAGGGATTGGATTCTGTTGTTGCTGCTGTTAATCACATTCAGGACTGAACCATGTTCATTCTGACAGGTGGGGATTGTTTCTGCTGATGTTAATAAGTCCGGGAACTGGGCTGGAGTTTAATATTCTGGATAGATGTCAAATAAATCAGCTTTGTGTTAAACACATTGTTGCAGATTTTCTTCTTTCCCACCTGAGTGTTTAGCATCACCTGGCTGGAGCTCAGAAAGGACAATCTGGGGGAGGATCGTACGGTGGGAACAGAACTCCAGCCTGGACACAGTCCTTCAGGGCCACACTGAGAGGGGCAAACGGCACTTTGGTCTTTCTCGTCTCTCTTCACTGACAGCAAAGTTACCGTGCGGGTTAATCTTGAGGCGTGTGCGAAATGTGTCCCAGCTGCTCTCTGCCATGGTTTAGAGCTCTTAGACACGGAACTGGAGGCTCCTTTACGAATGTAGCCCAGTGCTTTTTATTTAATGGCCTTATTAACCTGTGTTGCTACTTTTAGTGATTTGTGTATCTGTATCCCTGGATCCCTCTGCTCCTCCAGCCCATTTAGACTATTAGGGGGAAATTCGGTGGCGCCCCCTTTGGGTCGCTAACGTCACCGGGGCTAATTTTAGCGCCCTGAAAAAGTTAGCGCCCCTGTGCATTAAATTCAGTGGTAGCGCCCCAGGCAGGAGGCGGGGTGGTACTGGAAGCACTCCCCTCCCTCTTGAGGCGCTACCAGTGAATTTCACGGTGCTTTGTGTAACATCGCCATACCCATCGGCACATAGCACCATGTTATAGCAGACCTCCCTCCCTGACTAAAGGGGAGGGGCCTAGCACTGCGCACACCGGGGCCCTGCTGGGCCACTGGGGAACGGGGTGTTGGATCAAGAGGAGCGCCGGGCTGAGAGATCGTGGCCGGCACCCTGAAGAATAAAGGGGAAACATAGAAACATAGAAGATAGGAGCAGGAGTAGGCCATTCGGCCCTTTGAGCCTGCTCCGCCATTCAATGAGATCATGGCTGATCATCCAAATTCAGTACCCTGTCCCTGCCTTCTCCCCATATCCCTTGATCCCTTTAGCCTTAAGAAATATATCCAACTCTTTTTGAATATATTTAATGAACTGGCCTCCACCGCCCTCTGTGGCAGAGAATTCCACAGGTTCACCACTCTCTGGGTGAAGAAATTCCTCCTGATTTCAGTCCTACATGGCTTACCCCTTATCCTTAGACTATGACCCCTGGTTCTGGACTCCCCGGCAATCATAAAAATCCTTCCTGCATCTACTCTGTCCAGACCTGACAGAATTTTATAGGTTTCGATGAGATCCCCTCTCATTCTTCTAAACTCCAGTGAGTATAATCCCAATCGACACAATCTCTCCTCATACGTCATTCCTGCCATCCCAGGTATCAGCCTGGTGAATCTTCGCTGCACTCCTTCCATGGCAAGAACGTCCTTCCTCAGGTAAGGCGACCAAAACTGCACACAATACTCAAGGTGCGGTCTCACCAAGGCCCTGTACAACTGTAGCAAGACATCCTTATTCCTGTACTCGAACCCTCTTGCTACGAAGGCCAACACACCATTTGCCTTCTTAACTGCCTGCTGCACCTGCATGCTTACCTTCAGCGACTGGTGCACAAGAACACCCAGGTCTCTTTGCACTTCCCCCTTCTCCCAATCTATTGCCATTCAAATAATAATCTGCCTTCCTGTTTTTGCCACCAAAGTGGATAACCTCACATTTATCCACATTATAGTGCATTTGCCATGTTTCTGCCCAATCACCCAATCTGTCCAAATCGTACTGGAGTTTCACGACATCCTCCTCACAGCTTACCCTCCCACCCAGCTTTGTGTCGTCTGCAAATTTGGAGATATTACATCCAATTCCCCCATCCAGATCATTAATATATATTGTGAACAGCTGGAGTCCTAGGACCGATCCTTGCGGTACCCCACTCGTCACTGCCTGCCACTCGGAAAACGACCCGTTTATTCCAACTCTTTGCTTTCTGTCCACCAACCAGTTCTCTATCCAGGTCAATACCTTGCCCCCAATCCCATGTGCCTCAATTTTGCACGCTAATCTCTTATGTGGGACCTTATCGAAAGCCTTCTGAAAGTCCAAATACACCACATCCACTGGTTCTCCCTTATCTATTTTACCAGTTACATCCTCAAAAAATTCCAGTAGATTAGTCAAGCACAATTTACCTTTTGTAAATCCATGTTGACTTTGTCCGATCCTGTCACTGCTTTCCAAGTGCTCTGCTATTACATCTTTTATAATAGACTCTAGCATTTTCCCCATGACCGATGTCAGGCTTACCGGACTATAATTTCCCGCTTTTTCTCTACCACCTTTTTTGAATAGTGGGGTAACATTAGCTACCCTCCAATCCATGGGTACTGTTCCAGAGTCTATCGAGTTCTGGAAGATGACCAGCAATGCATCTACTATTTCTAGGTCCACTTCCTTAAGTACCCTGGGATGTAGATTATCAGGCTCTGGGGATTTATCGGCTTTCAGTCCCATCAATTTTCCTAACTCCATTTCCCGACAAATACTGATTTCTTTCAGTTCCACCCTTTCATCAGGCCCTATGTCCCCCGGCATCTCTGGGAGGTTATTTGTGTCCTCCTTTGTGAAGACAGAACCAAAGTATGAATTTAGTTGGTCTGCCATTTCTTTGTTTCCCATTATAAATTCCCCTGATTCTGACTGCAAGGGACCTATGCTTGACTTCACCAATCTTTTTCTCTTCACATATCTATAAAAGCTTTTACAGTCAGTTTTTATGTTCCCTGATAGCTTACTCTCATATTCTATTTTCCCTTTCTTAATTAATCCCTTTGTCCTCCTTTGTTGAATCCTAAACTGCTCCCAATCCTCAGGATTATTGCTTTTTCTGGCCAATTTATATGTCATCTCCTTGGATCTTATGCTATCCCTAATTTCCCTTGTTAGCCACGGTTGAGTCACCTTTTTTGTTTTATTTTTATGCCAAACTGGGATGAACAAATTCTGTAGCTCATCCATTCGGTCTTTGAATGTTTGCCATTGCCTATCCACCGTCAACCCTTTGAGTGCCATTCCCCAATCAATCCTACCCAACTCGCTCCTCAGACCATCGTAGTTTCCTTTATTTAAATTGAGGACCCTAGTCTCTGAGTCAACTACTTCATTCTCTATCTTAATGAAGAATTCGATCATATTATGATCGCTCAGACACAAGGGGCCTCGTACAAAATAAAAAGTTGCCGCCCGACACCTGCCCTTTAAGTGGCGTCGCCATGGTTGCAGGAACGACCCCTGACCCTGTCAGACATATCGTCCAGCGATAGGTCAGGGGTCGCAACCCAAGTTTGCAGCCGGGGTGCTGCGCATGGCGATGACGTCATTGCCGGCGGTGCAGTGCCGCGGGGCGCTACTGGCTACCGCCACCGCTAACCTCCCGCTGATTATCACAGGAGGCACAAAGCAACCCAATTTCACCCCCTTGTCCAAGTAGTGAGTGGCCTCCATATTCTTCCCACCAAAACACACCACCTCACACTGACCTATAGTGAAATTCATTAACACACCACCTCATACTGATCTACAGTGAAATTCATTTGCCAATTACATGCTCATTCTGAAATTTATTAATGTCTTCTTGCATTTTGTTTTCCTCAGTATTAACTCTACCTCCCAATTTGGTGTCATCGACAAACTTTGAAATTGTTCTTCTGATTCCCGAGTCCTAATCGTTTATGAACAACAGTGATCCCAGCACCGATCCCTGTGGAACTCCACTTCCCACCTTTTGCCAGTCTGAGTAGCTGCTCCCAACCCCATCTCTCTGTTTTCTGTTTTGTGACCAGCTTGCTATATCAATAAACAGTATGTAAGATCGACAAGATGACCAAGGTCAGGCCGTGTGGAGTGAAGGGCCCGGCAGCAGAATGAATGGAAAGCTGGCTACAAAACAGAAATCAGAGGGTTGGAGTTAAGGGAAGTTTGTTGCGATCTTTCCATCCATTCTGCTGCCTGGCCCTTGACTCCACATGGCCTGACTGTGGTCATCTTGTGGACCGTACATACTGCAGACACAGTGCACCAGTGGTGGAGGAGGTGGATATTGAGTCCTGTGGCAGGGGCGTCCCTGACAGGGTTACAGATCCTTCAGCCACTGGAGCAACATGGAGGCTCTTGTTCGGGGCCTGAGGCCCACCCTGGGTGTTTGTAAAGCGGATAATGTTGAGTGTTTTAATAATGGGGCTCGGGGCCTACCTGCAGTTTATTAATCTCCCGACCCCGCTCCCGCCGACCAGCAGCTCCGCCCGGCGACCGCGCGGGGCTTTCTTTGTAAAGTCAGTGAGGGAAACATGACCCGGGCCCACGGCCTGATTGACGGGAGCTTCTGACCAATAGGGAGTGAGCGGGGTGGGGCTGGAGGAGCGAGCTTGCGGTGGGTCCTCCAACCAATTGGGGAGCCCGCGGGGCGGGACTTGTGCCGGCTGATTGTCTGATCCGCAGGGCAGCGAGTTTCTCCAGTCCCTTGTTCAGGGCCCGGGGCCAGGGGAGGCTGTGGGCCTTTATTCCCCTCATTGGACACAAGGCTCTTTGGCTCACAACACACTGGCTCAGATTGCAATACAGACTTTTTTAATTCATGAATAAAAGCAGATAAACCTCGTGCTTCTGTGGCACAAACTTTTTAATATTTGGGAGTAAAAGTACAAGTTTTTGTCCCTCTGGGGAATTTGTTATTAGTTTCAGGAAACAACAACCACTTGTATTTATAAAGCGCCTTTAATGTAGTGAAACATCCCAAGGTTCTTCACAGGAGCGTTAGAAAACAAAATCTGACACCGAGCCACATAAAGCGATATTCGGGCAGATGATCAAAAGCTTGGTCAAAGAAGTAGGTTTAAAGAAGGAGAGAGAGGTAGAGAGATGGAGAGGTTTAGGGAAGGAATTCCAGAGCTTAGGGCCCAGGCAGCTGAAGGCACGGCCACCAATGTGGAGCGATTAAAATCGGGGATGCTCAAGAGGCCGGAATTAGAGGAGCACAAATATCTCGGAAGGTTGTAGGGGCTGGAAGAGATTCCAGAGATAGGGAGGGGCGAGGCCACGGAGGGATTTGAAAACCAGGATGAGAATTTTAAGGATGAGACACTTGAGGAAAAGCAGGGAGTGGGGGAGGGTCAAGCCCTTATGGGACAGGGTCGCTAATTCTGTTCTGGGACAGTTACTGGGACAGACTGTATCTCCCCTCTCCTCCACACAGGGATTTGTGGGAGTTAAAGGGACAGTAATTCTCCTTGTTTTGCGAGATTGTAATTAAAGGGACACTGCTCTGAGATGGCTGCGAACTTTTAGTTCCGCCAGCCTTTCTAAAACATCTTCCTTTTTTGAGGATCTGTGTGAACAGGCTGGTGACTCAGCAGGTGGGATGAGCTCTGAAACATCTTTGCACAGTCAGATCATTTAAAGGGTCTCTCATCGGTTCTGGGGCAGGAGGGATCTGGTTAACAGTGATCACAATATCATTAGGTTTAAAGTAGTTATGGAAAGGGACAAAATAAAATCAACGGTGAAAATACCCAGCTGGAAGAGAGTCAATTTCAGTGATTTGAGAAGGGATCGAGCACAGGTGGACTGGAAACAAAGATTGTCCAGGAAAACAGTGAATGACCAATGGCAGGTCTTCAAGGCTGAGATAGTTCTGGTACAAACCAAGCATAAGGAGGGAAGATAGGCCATCCAAAGCTGGAGCTCCCGATGACAAAGGATATCGAGGTTAGAATAAAACAGAAAAAGGAGGTTTACGACAAATGTCAGGTACAGAATAGAGTCAAAAACCAGGCAGAATACAGAGAGTGCGGGGGAAATTGAAACAGGATTTAAGGGCAAAGAGAATATGAGAAAAGATTAGGGGGTAACATAAAAGGGAAAAAATCTTCTATAAACGTGAAAAGTAAAAGGATAGTTAAAGGAATGGTGGGACCGATCAGCGACCAAATAGGGGCTCATCATAAGAACATAAGAAATAGGAGCAGGAGTCGGCCATTTGGCCCCTCGAGCCTGCTCCGCCATTTAATGAGATCATGGCTGATCTGATCTTGGGTTCAGCTCCATTTCCCCGCCCACTCCCCATAACCCACCACTCCCTTATTGTTCCAAAATCTGTCTATCTCCACCTTAAATGTATTTAATGACCCAGCCTCCACAGCTCTCTGGGGCAGAGAATCCCACAGATTTACGACCCTCGGAGAGAAGAAATTCCTCCTCATCTCAGTTCTAAAAGGGCGACCCTTTATTCTGAAACTGTGCCCCCGAGTTCTAGATTCCCCACGAGGGGAAACATCCTCTCTGCATCTACCCTGTCGAGCCCCCTCAGTATCTTATATGTTTCAATAAGATCACCTCTCATTCTTCTAAACTCCAATGAGTATCGGCCCAGCCTGCTCAACCTTTCCTCATAAGTCAACCCCCTCACCCCAGGAATCAATCTCGTGAACCGTCTCTGAACTGCCTCCAATGCAAGTATATCCCTCCTTAAATAAGGAGACCAAAACTGCATGCTAACTTTTTGTGTTTCATGAAAAAGGACCCCCAGGTCACTCTGTACTGCAGCATTTTGTAATCTCTCTCCATTTAAATAATGATTTGCTTCAGTACCCTGTCCCTGCCTTCTCCCCATATCCCTTGATCCCTTTAGCCTTAAGAAATATATCCAACTCCTTCTTGAATATATTTAATGAATTGGCCTCTACTGCCTTCTGTGGTAGAGAATTCCACAGGTTCACCACTCTCTGGGTGAAGAAATTCCTCCTCATCTCTGTCCTAAATGGCTTACCCCTTATCCTTAGACTGTGACCCCTGGTTCTGGACTCCCCCGCCATCGGGAACATCCTTCCTGCATTTGACCCATTTATCCTGACTCTCTGTTTTCTGTTAGTTAGCCAATCCTCTATCCATGCTAATATATTACCCTCAACCCCGTGAGCTCTTATCGTGTGCAGTAACCTTTTATGTGGCACCTTATCGAATGCCCTCTGGAAATCCAAATGCACATCCGCTGGTTCCCCTTTATCCACCCTATTCATTACATCATCAAAGAACTCCAGCAAATTTGTCAACATGATTTCCGTTTCATAAAACCATGCTGACTCTGCTTGACTGTATTATGATCATACGGAGGCAGAGGGCGTGGCTGAGGTACTGAATGAGTACTTTGCATCTGTCTCCACAAAAGAAGAGGATGAAGTTAATGTCGCAGTAGAGGAGGGGGGAGTAGAGAAATTGGATAAAAATGGATAGAAAGGAGGTGCTAAATAGGTTGTCATCACTCAAAGTTAACAAGTCACCCGGTCCAGATGCGATGCATCCTAGGTTGCTGAGGGAAGCTAGGGTGGAGATAGCAGAAGCTCCGACCACAATCTTTCAATCTCCCTCAGATATATGGGATTGGTGCCAGAAGACTGGAGCATAGCAAATGTTACACCCCTGTTTAAAAAAGGGGAGAGGGATAAACCTGGTAACTACAGGCCAATCAGTCTAATGTCAGTGGTGGGTGAACGACTGGAGACCACTGTCAAGGACAAAACAGGCCAACATCCCCAGCATCGAAGCTTTGACCATGCTTGTTCAGCTCCGATGGGCGGGTCACATTGTCCGCATGCCCAGTACGAGACTCCCAAAACAAGCGCTCCACTCAGAGCTCCGACACGGCAAGAGAGCCCCAGGTGGGCAGAGGAAACGCTTCAAGGACACCCTCAAAGCCTCCTTGAAAACGTGCAACATCCCCACCGACACCTGTGAATCCCTGGCCCAAGACCGCACAAAGTGGAGAAGCATCCGGGAAGGTGCCGAACACCTCGAGTCTCTCCGCCGGGAGCAAGGGGAAGCCAAACGCAAGGAGCGCACATCAACCCACCCACCCGCCCCTTCAACCACTGTCTGCCCCACCTGTGACAGAGACTGTAGGTCCCGCATTGGACTCACCAGTCACCTGAGAACTCATTTTTAATGTGGAAGCAAGTCATCCTCGGTTCCGAGGGACTGCCTAAGAAGAAGATATAATTGGAGTAAGACTTCTTTACTCCTGTACTCAAATCCTCTTGTAATGAAGGCCAGCATAGCATTTGCCTTCTTAACCGCCTTTCATGACCACCGGACGTCCCAAAGCGCTTTACAGCCAATGAAGTACTTTTGAAGTGTAGTCACTGTTGTAATGTGGGAAACGTGGCAGTCAATTTGCGCACAGCAAGCTCCCACAAACAGCAATGTGATAATGACCAGATAATCTGTTTCTTCATCATGTTGATTGAGGGATAAATATTGGGCTCAAAACACCGGGGATAACTTCTTCGAAATAGCACCACGGGATCTTTTACGTCCACCTGAGGGGGCAGACGGGGGCCTCGGTTTAACGTCTCATCCGTAAGACGGCACCTCCGATACTGCAGCGCTCCTTCATTACTGCCCCTCCGACAATGCGGCGCTCCACATTACAGCCCCTCCGACAATGCGGCACTCCCTCAGTACCACCCCTCCAACAGTGCGGCGCTCCCACAGTACAGCCCCTCCGATAGAGCAGCACTCCCTCAGTATTGCCCCTCCGACAGTGCAGAGCTCCCTCGGTACTGCCCCTCCGACAGTGCAGCACTCCCTCAGTACTGCCCCTCCGACTGTGCGGCGCTCCCTCAGTACTGACCCTCCAACAGTGCGGCACTCTCCCAGTACTGCCCCTCCGACAGTGCGGCGCTCCCTCAGTATTGCCCCTCCGACAGTGCAGCGCTCCCTTAGTACTGCCCCTCCGACATTGCGGCGCTCCCTCAGTACTGACCTTCCGACAGTGCGGCTCTCCCTCAGTACTGCCCCTCCGACAGTGCAGCGCTCCCTCAGTACTGCCCCTCCGACATTGCGGCGCTCCCTCACTACTGACCCTCCAACAGTGCAGCGCTCCCTCAGTACTGCCCCTCCGACAGTGCAGCGCTCCCTCAGTACTGGCCCTCCGACAGTGCAACGCTCCCTCAGTACTGCCCCTCCGACAGTGCGGCGCTCCCTCAGTACTGCCCCTCCGACAGTGCAACGCTCCCTCAGTACTGCACTGGAGTGTCAGCCTCGCTTTATGTGCTCAAGTCCCTGGAGCGGGATTTGAACCCACAACCTTCTGACTCTGCTATCCACTGAGCCACAGCTGACTCCAGTCTTTTACACAGTTTCATCATAACTTCCTTGCTTTTGCACTCTACGCCTCTCCTAAAGCAGGGGAGTTATGATGAATTGTTGAACAGTTTTTTTTGCAGAGTGACCCAGGCTGTGTGTAGGAAACAATTTTGCATTTGAAAGAAGCTTGTATTGTGAAGCTTGTGCCCCTTTGCCAGGCCCGCTGCCTGCGGCCCCTCTCCCAGATTCCAGCCCCAGCTCTGTGCTGACTGAGCTGCTCTCACCTGGGGACAGCGCGTCACAATCGGCCCCAGCGCACCTGAGCTGGAAACCAAGGTCCCGCCCCCTTGCCGCGCCGCCATTGGTTGGAGGACCAGACCGCCCAGTTCAGTCCTCCCAGCTCAGCCCGCTTCCTATTGGTCAGCGCTCCCGTCAGTGAGAGGCCCGGGCCGGCCTCCATCCACCTGAATGGGCCTCTTCCTCTGATGGCATCACAATCGGGCCCCAGCCCACCAGTACGATAGCAAAATACTGCAGATGCTGGAAATCCGAAATAACAACAAAAAATGCTGGAAAAACTCAGCAGGTCAGGCAACATCCGTGGAGAGAAATTTGAGTTGACGTTTCAGGTTGAGACCCTTCTTCAAAACTGAAAATAAAATAAAACAGATCGAAGGCAGTGCTGCGATCGAACAGAAGAACTAAAAGAGACAATAAAAGGTATTCGAACCCAGACGAGATGGTAATAGGCCAGTGGGAGACAAAAGGCAGCTGAGATTAGGTGTGAAGTGTACTGACAGGTAAGAGACAGCTGCCAGGTGGGAGAGAGAAACAAAAGGAAAGGCGGGGGGGGGGGGGTGCGGGGAAAGAGACCCAAAACAAAGGGGTGGAAAAAATTATAAGTAAAAAGGTAATAGGGGCCGAGGTTATGATCTGAAATTGTCTTCCGGTCGTCTGTCATTTTAATTCACCGCTCCATTCCAACTCAGACCTCACCATCCTTCGCCTCTTCCATCGTTCCACGGAAGCTCAACGTGAACTCGAGGAACAGCACCTCATCTTCCGATTAGGCACTTTGCAGCCTTCTGGACTCAATATCAAGTTCAACAATTTCAGATCATAACCTCGGCCCCTATTACCTTTTTACTTATAATTTTTTCCACACCTTTGTTTTGGGTCTTCCCCGCCCCCCCCCCTTTCTGTTTGTTTCTCTCTCCCACCTGGCAGCTGTCTCTTACCTGCCAGTACACTTCACACCTAATCTCAGCTGCCTTTTGTCTCCACTGGCCTATTACCATCTCATCTGGGTTCGAATACCTTTTATTGTCTCTTAGTTCTTTTGTTCGATCGCAGCACTGCCTTCGATCTATTTTCCTTTATTTTCAGTTTTGAACAAGGGTCTCAACCCGAAACGTCAACTCAAATTTCTCTCCACGGATGTTGCCTGACCTGCTGAGTTTTTCCAGCATTTTCTGTTGTTATTCCCAGCCCACCAGCGCCGGGGAGGAAGGTCCCATCCCCTAGCCGCACCACCATTGGTTGGAGGACCAAGCCACCCAGTTCAGTCCTCTTCCTGTTGATCAGCACTCCCGTCAGTCAGAATCACATTGCTCCGGCTCACTCCGCTCCCCCCCCACGCGGTGCAATCCACTCCGTTCGGCGTCCGCAGAGGTCCCGCCCGCCTCTCAGGTTTGGTTTTTCTCGTAGTTTACTTCATAATCTCGCTCTCCGCTCCCCCCGTCACCTCAATTTAAATTGCTTCCCCAAACACTTTACTCTACCCCGGCCGCTGATTCCGCCTCTTCCCCGGGCCCGGCCATCCGTCTGCTACCCGGAGGCCCCGCGCAGGCGCACTGGCAGCCTCGTGTTGTGGTGAGGGGGCCGAATGAGCATGCGCGGCCCCGCCTCTCCACATTTAAAGGGACATCCACCCCTCCACATTTAAAGGGACATCCACCCTCTCCCCTCCACATTTAAAGGGACAACCACCCCCTCCACAATGAAAGGGACACCCACCCCCTCTACATTTAAAGGGATGCCCACCTTCTCCACATTTAAAGGGACTCCCGCCCCCCTTTCATTGTTTCTTCAGATTAAACAAAGAAGAAACATAGAAGATAGGAACAGGGGTCGGCCATTTGGCCCCTCGAGCCTGCTCCGCCATTCAATGAGATCATGACTGATCATCCAAACTCAGTGCCCTGTCCCTGCTTTCTCCCCATATCCCTTGATCCCTTTAGCCTTAAGAAATATATCCAACTCCTTCTTGAATATATTTAATGAATTGGCCTCTACTGCCTTCTATGGTAGAGAATTCCATAGGTTCACCACTCTCTGGGTGAAGAAATTCCTCTTCATCTCTAAGTCTAAGGATAAGGGGTAAGCCATTTAGGACAGAGATGAGGAGGAATTTCTTCACCCAGAGAGTGGTGAACCTGTGGAATTCTCTACCACACAAGGCAATTGAGGCCAATTCATTAAATGTATTCAAGGAGTTAGATATATTTCTTAAGGCTAAAGGGATCAAGAGATATGGGGAGAAGACAGGGACAGGGTACTGAATTTGGATCATCAGCCATGATCTCATTGAATGGCGGAGCAGGCTCGAGGGGCCGAATGGCCTACTCCTGCTCCTATCTTCTATGTTTCTATTTATCTGTTCAGCCTTGGTCAGCCTGCAAAAACTCTGAAATGTTTAATAATGAAATCAGGGAGTCAAAAAGCTGAGGTGAGGCAGTTTAAAAAGACAGTCCCTGACCAGAGATTGCTGGATGCTGACACTCGGTGCTCACGAGGATAGAATGTCCCATTCCCCAGGCACGGACATCCAGCACCTCGATCACAGCAACAATTCACAAAACAACGGCAATACAACTTGGAGCAGAGACGGTTAATTGGAGTTGTGATCGAGGTGCTCAAAATTATCAGGGGTTTTGATCGAGCAAACAAGGAGAAGCTGTTGTCACTGGCAGGAGGGTCGGTAACGAGAGGACACAGATTTCAGATCATTGGCAAAAGAATCTAGAGAGGAAATGAGGAGACTTTTTTTACTCAGCGAATTGTGATGATCTGGAATGCACTGCCTGAATGGGAGGTGGAAGCAGATTCAATAGTAACTTTCAAAAGGGAATTGGATATATACTAAAGGCAGAAATTTGCAGGGCTGTGGGGAAAGAGCAGGGCAGTGGGACTAATTGCATCGCTCTTTCAGAGAGCCGGCACCAGCACGATGGGCCGTAAGGCATCCTACTGTGCTCTATGATTCTATAACATCAGCTTCTCTCTGCTCACCAGTACTGAGAGAACAGGGAATAATCTTTAAATCCAGCCGAGTTATTGGGGGCTCTTAACATTAACAAGCCCCAGTTGCCTGAATTAACATGGTTCAGTCCTGGATGTGATTAAAGGCATCGGACACAGTGGAATCGAACCACCGCAGTCACACTGTGGACACTCTGGTGTGTCAGCGGATGGGATACACCAGGGAATCCCTTTCCACACACTGAGGTTGACTCTAATGATCGGGAGTCCCAGGGTTTCGGATACCAGATAATCAAGCTCACAAGAACACAAATTGTCTCTCCAGACTTTATTAAGAGCGCTGCATAACACAGATCGGGTGATAATTCCCTCAATCTGGAGAATAGAAGTACAGTGGATTCGCGCGCGATCTTCTCGAGTCTGTTCCAACTGACAACGGCTTAAGTGGCCTGTTCTTATACACAAGCTTGGTTACCGCTCAGGAAATGGGATTGTTTGGACCCGTCTGTTGACCGCCTCCTGAACTCCTGCTAACTCAGGGAATTTAGTCCATCTGTGACCAGACTATAACCACAAGCCCGTCTGGTTATCACACCTATACGGTCCATGAGGTTATTATCAGATTCACACCCAGACGTTGTGCCTTCACTTGTCTGGCACTTCATCCCATAACACGGGTACAGGGGCTCAGTAATGTTTCATTCATCAGAAAAAGACAAAGTACAACAACATACTGGTCAGCTTAACAGAATCTCATCATATTTATGGGGCTATAAATAAAAAAGTCACTAATAAATCCAGGAGGGAATTCAGGAGAAACTTCTTTACCCAGAGAGTGATGAGAATGTGGAACTCGCTACCACAAGGAGTAGTTGTGGACAGCTTTAAGTTCCTCGGAGTCCACATCACGGAAGACCTCTCCTGGTCCTTCAATACCTCCTCTCTGGTGAAGAAGGCCCAGCAGCGCCTATATTTCCTAAGGAGGCTGAAGAGATGTAACCTGTCACCCCTGATCCTCTCTAACTTTTACCGCTGCACAATAGAGAGCATCCTGACGAACTGTATCACAGTATGGTATGGCAGCTGTAGCTACTATGACCGGAAAGCCCTGCAGCGGGTAGTCAAAACTGCCCAACGCATTACCGGCACCCGGCTACCGACCATAGAGCACATATACCAGAAACGCTGTTTACGGAGGTCACGGTCCATCACCAAAGACCCTACCCACCCCAGCCACAGTATGTTCGCCCTCCTGCCATCTGGGAGACGCTACAGATGCATTCGCACCCGTACGACCAGATTTAGGAACAGCTTCTTTCCCAGGGCTGTCATCCTACTGAACTCCACAAATAAACTCTAAAGCCTGCACATCTGCCAATGCACTTTATTATGGTTATGTTTATGTTAATGTATTACAAGCCAAATGTATGTTGAATGTTTAAATGTCTTAATCTAAATGTACATTCTCGGGAGCCGCAAGCCTACATTTCGTTGTACTGCACTTGTGCACTAACAATGACAATAAAGTTGATTATTATTATTATTGAGGCCAATGGTATAGATGTATTTAAGGAGAAGCCAGATAAACATAGGAGGATATGTCGGAGGAGGCTCGTGTGGAGCATAAACCCCGGCATGGACCAGTTGGGCCGAATGGCCTGTTTCTGTGATGTACATTCAATGTAATAACATGAACAGTCCACCGGCGCGCTCGAGGCCTTCCGTGACCGGTGGGTACCGGAGGGACTGGCGTGCATCATCACCACCGAAAATAGAATTTTAATTTAATTTATGTTTCCTTTAAACTTTTTTTGGTTATGTTACAGGTTTTATTGGTTGTGATGGTTGACTTTTAATAGGCAATTGCCTGTGATAAGGAGAAAAACAAAAATAACATTAACAGTCAAATCAAGGAAATCATCAGCACAACAGATTGAAAGATTAAACAATAGTACAAGAATTTATAAAACATTCTTCCATTCCACGTTCATGTCACCCCAGCTGTTTGCAGGGCCCTGCGCTACAGAACAGTGTGAACTCGCTGGTGTCTCAGCAGGTGATTGGAGCGTTTAAAGCTCTTCCCACAGTCAGAACATTTAAACGCTCTCTCATCAGTGCGAACTCGCTGGTGTTGCTTCAGGTCCCCAGATGCTTTAAAGCTCTTCCCACAGTCAGAACATTTAAATGATTTCTCATCAGTGTGAACAAGATGGTGTCGCTTCAGGGCCCCGGAGTATTTAAAGCTCTTCTGACAGACAGAACATTTAAATGGTTTCTCATCAGTGTGAACAAGCTGGTGTGTGGTCAGAGCCCCAGAGCATTTAAAGCTCTTCCCGCAGTCAGAACATTTAAACGGTCTCTCATCAGTGTGAACAAGCTGGTGTTCCTTCACATCCCCAGGGTGTTTAAAGCTCTTCTGACAGACCGAACATTTAAATGGTTTCTCATCAGTGTGAACAAGCTGATGTGTGGTCAGAGCCCCAGAGCATTTAAAGCTCTTCCCACAGTCAGAACATGTAAAGGCTCTCTCATCAGTGTGAACAAGCTGGTGTTCCTTCAGATCCCTGGTGCATTTAAAGCTCTTCTGACAGACCGAACATTTAAATGGTTTCTCATCAGTGTGAACAAGCTGGTGTCTCAGCAGGGTAGATGAATCAGAGAATCCCTTCCCACACACAGAGCAGGGAAATGGCCTCTCCCCAGTGTGAACTCGCTGGTGTCTGGTCAGAACCCTGGAGGTTTTAAAACTCTTCCCACAGTCAGAACATGTAAACGGACTCTCATCGGTGTGAACAAGCTGGTGTCTGGTCACAGCCCCGGAGTATTTGAAGCTCTTCCCACAGTCAGAACATTTAAACGCTCTCTCATCGGAGTGAGCTTGCTGGTGTCTCAGCAGGTGGGATGGATAAACAAATCCCTTCCCACACACGGAGCAGGTGAACGGACTGTCCCCAGGGTGACTGCGCCGATGAGCATCTGACGCAGATGGGGAACTGAATCTCTTCCCGCTGTCCCCACCTTTACCCGGTTTCTCCCCGGTGTGACGGTGCACGTGTCTCGCCAAGGCAGGCAATCGGCTGAAGGCGAGTCCACACATGGAACACGTGTGTGGTTTGTCAGCACTGCAATCGCTGCTCTCTCCTTCCATGTGCAAAGGCCGATGATATTCAGGCCCTGATGAATCGAGTGACTCTGTCTGATCCTGAGGTGATGTTTGGTCTGAGCTTACTGTCTGCAAATGCTCCATTTCTGAAACCCTGTAAAAGGAGTGTAGAAAGTAGTAAGAGGGAGAATGTTGTCTCATGTCGCTCTTTCCCAGCCCAGGGGTAGTGAAGCTGATTTTCAGGTTCCAGTTGTCCCCAGGTGAGAGCAGATCAGTCAGCACAGAGCTGGGGCTGGAATCTGGGAGAGGGGCCGCAGGCAGCACAGAGCTGGAGCTGGAATCTGGGAGAGTGGCCGCAGGCAGCACAGAGCTGGGGCTGGAATCTTGGAGAGGGGCCGCAGGCAGCACAGAGCTGGGGCTGGAATCTGGGAGAGGGGCCGCAGGCAGCACAGAGCTGGGGCTGGAATCTGGGAGAGGGGCAGCAGGCAGCACAGAGCTGGGGCTGGAATCTGGGAGAGGGGCCGCAGGCAGCACAGAGCTGGGGCTGGAATCTGGGAGAGGGGCAGCAGTCAGCACAGAGCTGGAGCTGGAATCTGGGAGAGGGGCCGCAGGCAGCACAGAGCTGGAGCTGGATTCTGGGAGAGGGGCCACAGGCAGCGGGCCTGGCAAAGGGACAATCACTGATTGAATAATAAACAGGGGTAAGGGCACACTAACCTCACATCAGATATATCTATAGCTTAAGTAGACAGATTTTAAGCCAAACGATGGGACTGATGGCTGCAATTCCTGTGCCATGCGGGAACTCCGGGACGCTTCACATGTCCTGGTGAACCGCGTGTGCAGGAAGCGCCTCCAGTGGCTGGAACTCGAGCTCAGGGTCTCTGAGCTTGGGGAACGGCTGCAGTCACTGCCGGGCAGACGGGAGGCTGAGAGTTTCCTGGAGCGCACGTTCCAGGAGGTGGTCACCCCGCAGCCACAGAGAGTTTGTGGGAATTGTAACTGGGTGGCCGCCCAGCAGGGTTTGAGGAGGCAAGGCAGTGCAGGAATCCCCCGGGAGTGCGGCGCTCTCAAACCGGTTTTCAGTGCTGAATCCCGGTGAGGGTGACGACACCTCGGGGGGGGGGGGAGGGGAGTGCAGTCTAGAGCACATCCACTGCACTGTGGGGCAAGGCCAATTTCAGTGGGATGAGAATGGATCTGGCCCGGGTAAATTGGAATCAAAGATTGGCAGGCAAAACTGTAGAGGAACAATGGGCTGCCTTTAAAGAGGAAATAATTCAGGTACAGTCGAGGTACATTCCCACTAAGGGGAAATGTAGGGCAACTAAAGTCAGAGCTCCCTGGATGACGAAAGAGATAGAGAGTAAGATGAAGCAGAAAAAGAGCGTGTATGACAGATGTCAGGTCGAGAATACATCTGAGAATCAGGCTAAATATAGAAAGTTCAGAGGAGAAGTGAAAAAGAAAATACGAAGGGCAAAGAGAGAGCCTGAGAATAGAATAGCAGCTAACATAAAAGGTAATCCAAAAGTCTTCTATAGGCATATAAATAATAAACAGGTAGTTAGAGGAGGGGTGGGACCGATTAGGGACCAAAAAGGAGACCTACGCACGGAGGCAGAGGGTAAGGCTGAGGTACTAAATCAGTACTTTGCATCTGTCTTCACCAAGGAAGAAGATGCTGCCATAGACATAGTGAAGGAGGAGGTAGAGGAGATACTGGATGGGAGAAAATTGATAAAGACAAGGTACTAGAAAGGCTGGCTGTACTTAAAGTAAATAAGTCACCAGGACCGGATGGGAGGCATCCTAGTACGCTGAGGGAAGTGAAGGAAGAAATTGCGGAGGTACTGGCCATAACCTTCCAAATCCTCATTAGAAACTGGGGTGGTGCCAGAGGACTGGAGAATTGCAAATGTCACACCCTTGTTCAAAAAAGGGTGTAAGGACAAACCCAGCAACCACGGGCCAGTCATTTTGACCTCGGGAGTGGGGAAGCTTTTAGAAACAAAAATCAGGGACAAAATTAACAGTGTGGATTAATTAAGGAAAGCCAGCATGGATTTGTTAAAGGTAAATCGTGTTTAACCAACTTGATGGAGTTTTTTGATGAGGTAACAGAGAGGGTTGATCACAGAATCACAGAAACCCCACAGTGCAGATAGAGGCCATTTCGGCCCATCGAGCCTGCACCGACACATGCCCCACCCGATCCCCGTAACAACTACACCAACACATGTCCCACCCTATCCCCGTAACCCCACGTATTTTATCCCCCTAACACTAAGGGTCAATTTATCATAGCCAATCAACCTAACCCGCACATCTTTGGACTGTGGGAGGAAACCGGAGCACCCGGAGAAAACCAACGCAAACACGGGGAGAATGTGCAAACTCCACACAGACAGTCGCCCGAGGCCGGATTCGAACCCGGGTCCCTGGTGCTGTGAGGCAACAGTGCTAACCACTATGCCACCATTGATGAGGGCACTGCGGTTGACGTGGTGTGCATGGATTTCCAAGGCGTTCGACAAAGTGCCACATAATAGGCTTACCAGCAAAGTTGAAGCCCATGGAATAAAAGGGACAGTGGCTGCCTGGATAGGGAATTGGCTAAGTGACAGGAAACAGTGAGTAGTGGTGAACGGTTGTTTTTCAGACTGGAGGAAGGTACACAGTGGCGTTCCCCAGGGGTCGGTTCTAGGGCCACTGCTTTTCTTGATATATATTAATGACTTGGATGTGGGTGTACAAGGCACAATTTCAAAATCTGCAGATGACACAGAACTTGGAAGTATAGTGAACAGTGAGGAGGATAGTGATAGACTTCAAGTGGACATAGACAGGCTGGTGGAATGGGCGGACACGTAGCAGATTAAATTTAATGCAGAAAAGTGTGAAGTGATACGTTTTGGTAGAAAGAATGAGGAGAGGAAATCTAAACTAAAGGGTACAATCCTAAAGTGGGTGCATGAACAGAGAGACCTGGGGGTATATGTGCACAAATCATTGAATGTGGCAGGGCAGGTTGAGAAAGCAGTTAAAAAAGCTTACGGGAACCTGGGCTTCATGAATAGAGGTATAGAGTACAGAAGTGTGAAATTATGATGAAACTGTATAAAACACTGGTTCGACCTCAACTGGAGTATTGTGTCCAATTCTGGGCACCGCACTTTAGGAAGGATGTGAAGGCCTTAGAGAGGGTGCAGAAAAGATTTACGAGAATGATTCCAGGGATGAGGGACTTCAGTTACATTGATAGACTGGAGAAGCTGGGGTTGTTCTCCTTGGAGCAGAGAAGATTGAGAGGAGATTTGATAGAGGTGTTCAAAATCAAGAGGGGTCTGGACAGAGTAGATAGAGAGAAACTCTTCCAATTGGCAGAGGGGTCGAGAACCAGAGGACACAGATTTAAGGTGATTGACAAAAGAACCACAGGCGACATGAGGAAAAACTTTTTTACGCAGCGAGTGGTTAGGATCTGGAATGCACTGCCTGAAAGGGTGGTGGAGGCAGATTCAATCACCGCTTTCAAAAGGGAATTGGATAAGTACCTGAAAGAGAAATATTGCAGGACTTCAGATTCCTGGGGCAGGAGGGACCAGTTCTGGGGCAGGAGGGACCTGTCCAAGGTGGACGGGTTGCACCTCAACAGAGCTGGGACCAATGTCCTCATGGGGCGGTTAACTAGTGCTGTGGGGGAGGGTTTAAATTAATTTGACAGGGGGATGGGCACCAGGATGAAACATTAGAGAGGAGAAACAAGGTGAAGAGAGGACTGGGAGAGACAAGTAGCACCAGAGGGACAGAACTGCTGGTCATCTTCCAAAATTCGATAGTCTCTGGAACAGTTCCCATGGATTGGCGGGTAGCTAATGTTACCCCAGTATTCAAAAAAGGTGGTAGAGAGAAAACGGGAAATTATAGACCGGTAAGCCTGACATCGGTAGTGGGGAAAATGCTAGAGTCCATTATAAAAGATGTAATAGCAAAGCACTTGGAAAACAGTGACAGGATCGGACAAAGTCAACATGGATTCACAAAAGGTAAATCGTGCTTGACTAATCTACTGGAATTTTTTGAGGATGTAACTGGTAGAATAGATAAGGGAGAACCAGTGGATGTGGTGTATTTGGACATTCAGAAGGCTTTCGATAAGGTCCCGCATAAGAGATTAAAGTGTAAAGTTAAGGCACATGGGATTGGGGGCAAGGGACTGACTTGGATAAAGAACTGGTTGGCAGACAGGAAGCAAAGAGTTGGAATAAACGGCTCTTTTTCCGAGTGGCAGGCAGTGACTAGTGGGGTACTGCAGGGATCGGTCCTAGGACCCCAGCTATTCACAATATATATAAAATGATGATCTATACAAGGGAACTAAATGTAATATCTCCAAGCTTGCAGACGACACAAAGCTGGGTGGGCGTGTGTGCTGTGAGGAGGATGCCGAGAAACTCCAGTATAATTTGGACAGGTAGGGTGATTGGGCAGAAGCATGGCAGATGCAGTATAATGTGGATAAATGCGAGGTTATCCACTTTGGTGGCAAAAACAGGAAGGCAGATTATTATCTGAACGGCAATAGATTGGAAGAAGGGGAAGTGCAGCGAGACCTGGGTGTCCTTGTGCACCAGTCGCTGAAGGTAAACATGCAGGTGCAGCAGGCGGTCAAGAAGGCAAATGGTATGTTGGCCTTCATAGCGAGAGGGTTCGAGTACAAGAACAAGGATTTCATGCTGCAGTTGTACAGGGCCTTGGTGAGACCACACCTTGAGTATTGTGTGCAGTTTTGGTCGCCTTATCTGAGGAAGGGTGTCCTTGTCATGGAGGGAGTGCGGCGAAGATTCACCAGACTGATACCTGGGATGGCAGGAATGACGTATGAGGAGAGATTGGATCGATTAGACTTATACTCACTGGAGTTTAGAAGAATGAGAGGGGATCTCATTGAAACTTATAAAATTCTAACAGGACTGGACAGACTGGATGCAGGAAGAATGTTGCTGATGGCCGGGGTGTCCAGAACCAGGGGTCACAGTCTCAGGATAAGGAGTAAGCCATTTAGGACAGAGATGAGGAGGAATTTCTTCACCCAGAGAGTGGTGAACCTGTGGAATTCTCTACCACAGAAGGCAGTAGAGGCCAATTCATTAAATATATTCAAGAAGGAGTTGGATATATTTCTTAAGGCTAAAGGGATCAAGGGATATGGGGAGAAGGCAGGGACAGGGTACCGAAATTGGATGATCAGCCATGATCTCATTGAATGGCGGAGCAGGCTCGAGGGGCCGAATGGCCTACTCCTGCTCCTATCTTCTATGTTTCTATGAACCCCAGGACCAGGCCCCTATGGGGAATAGGTATGCAGATCTAGGCGCAAAAGTAGCTGCGAAGAAATGCAACCAGAGGACGCGTTCAAAAACAAAATAAGTATGGTCATGATAGTGGGGTACAGGAAGTGAATATAATGGAGCTACAAGAAAATACAAGTAAAGAGCAAAAGAAGAAATGGAGACAAGCTGGCGCGCAATTACAAGATGGAATTTGGAAATGGGGCCCACGTAACCAGGTGGTGGCACCGGAATGTTGTAGACAACAACTGATGGCGCTATACCATGGTGTAACACATACTGGCAGAAGTAACATGTTGCACCTACTGACACAGTACTGGTGGTGGCCACAGATAGGTCGAGAAGTAGCGAAATATTGCCACCGCTGTATAATATGCGCAAGAATAATGTAGGACAGAGATGTAGAGTTAGAGTAGCAAACCAACCCAGGCCCCAAGGACCCTGGGAAAACTTACAAATTGACTTTACCGGCCCCTTAGCGCAGGACCGGGGGAAGAAATATTGCCTGGTAATAATTGACCAATTTACCAGGTGGGTGGAAGCCTTTGCCACCTGAGACTGCTCTGCAAAAACAGGTGCACTAATATTGGCTACCGAGGTTATACCCCATTGGGGAGTGCCTCTGCAAATTGACTCAGACAACGGCACTCATTTCACCGGCAAAATAATGAAAGAAATCTGTAAGCTGCTACATGTGACACAAAAATATCACATACCATATCACCCCCAGAGCTCGGGGATGGTAGAAAGAATGAATAGGACACTGAAAAACGCACCGACAAAAGCCATCCAAGAAACAGGGAAGGGATGGTCGGAATTATTACCCAGCATACTAATGAGGCTGCGAGCCACCCCAGGACGAACGACCGGACTGACCCCCTATGAATTAATGACAGGACGAGCTATGAGACTACCAGAGGATTTGGCTGGAGGGGTGGGAGAACCAGGACCAGTACAAGATAGATTAAGGCGATACTTAGTACAACTATTCTAAGCATAGTCTTAGAATAAGGGGCTGCTCTTTCAAAACTGAGATGAGGAGGAACTACTTCACGCAGAGGGTGGTAGGTCCATGGAATATGCTGCCCCAAAAAGCTGTAGAAGCTACATCATTACATAAATTTAAAACAGAAATAGACAGTTTCCTAGAAGTAAAGGGAATTAAGGGTTACGGGGAGCGGGCAGGAATTTGGACATGAGTCTAGGTTCGGATCGGTCATGGCCCTGTGGGTAGCGGAGCGGGCCCAGGGGCCGTGTAGCCTGATCCTGCTCCTATTTCGTGTGTCTAATTCTGTTAGATTCAGGAGATGGTTCTGTGATAGTAGATTGGTGGTTAGGATCAGATCAGCCATGATCTTATTGAATGGCGGAGCAGGCTCGAGGGGCCGATTGGCCTACTCCTGCTCCTATTTCTTATGTTCTTATGTTAAATCAGGAGGTACAAGCACTAAATAAAGAAGTGAGGAACCAACAACAGATTAAAGATCTAGAAAGGCAGAATGCTGGACTTAAACCAGATGAGTTGCCCAGAATAGGTCAACAAGTAATGACGCAAGTTATCGGAAGAAAGGGAATGGGGCCCGTTGGATGGGGCCATGTACTGTATTAATGACAAGTGATACGTGTGATTGTCTACAGGAACCGATGGGTATGCGATGGAAGCAATGGACCCAGGTGAAACCATTTAACACTAAAGACCCCCATTCTACCCTCTCCTCTAGGGGAAAGAGCTCGGAAGACGACCAGACCTCTGTTTAAATTACAGATAAACATGGATCCAGTCGACCCTTTAAATCAGAGGGTCCGTCTCGGGGAGAAGAAGCTCTCCCGGTTTACCCTTACACCTGGGAACTCATTTTTAATGTGGAAGCAAGTCATCTTCGGTTCCGAGGGACTTCCTAAGAAGAAGAAGATATAATTGGAGTAAGACTTATTTACTCCTGTATTCAAATCCTCTTGTAATGAAGGCCAGCATACCATTTGCCTTCTTAACTGCCTTTCACAACCACCGGACGTCCCAAAGCGCTTTACAGCCAATGAAGTATTTTTGAAGTGTAATCACTGTTGTAATGTGGGAAACGCGGCAGCCAATTTGCACACAGCAAGCTCCCACAAACAGCAATGAGATAATGACCAGATAATCTGTTCTTTCATCATGATGATTGAGGGATAAATATTGGGCTCAAAACACCGAGGATAACTTCTTCGAAATAGCACAACGGGATGTTTTACATCCACCTGAGGGGGCAGACGGGGGCCTCGGTTTAACGTCTCATCCGTAGGACGGCACCTCCGACAGTGCAGCGCTCCTTCATTACTGCCCCTCCGATGGAGCAGCGCTTCCGCAGTACTGCCCAACCGATGGAGCAGCGCTCCCTCAGTACTGCCCCTCCGACAGTGCGGCGCTCCCTCAGCACTGCCCCTCCGACAGTGCGGCGCTCCCTCTGCACTGCCCCTCCGACGGAGCTCCGCTCCCTCAACACTGCCACTCCGACAGTGTGGCGCTCCCTCAGTACTGCCCCTCCGACAGTGTGGCGCTCCCTCAGCACTGCCACTCCGACAGTGTGGTGCTCCCTCAGTACTGCCCCTCCGACAGTGCGCCGCTCACTCAGCACCGCACTGGAGTGTCAGCCTCGCTTTATGTGCTCAAGTCCCTGGAGTGGGATTTGAACCCACAACCTTCTGACTCTGCTATCCACTGAGCCACAGCTGACTCCAGTCTTTCACAGTTTCATCATAACTTCCTTGCTTTTGCACTCTACGCCTCTCCTAAAGCAGGGGAGTTATGATGAATTGTTAAACAGTTTTTTTTGCAGTGACCAAGGCTGTCTGCAGGAAACAATTGTGCATTTGAAAGAAGCTTGTATTGTGAAGCTTGTGCCCCTTTGCCAGGCCCGCTGCCTGCGGCCCCTCTCCCAGATTCCAGCCCCAGCTCTGTGCTGACTGAGCTGCTCTCACCTGGAGACAGCGCGTCACAATCGGCCCCAGCGCACCTGAGCTGGAGAGGAGGCCCCGCCCCCTTGCCGCGCCGCCATTGGTTGGAGGACCAGGCCGCCCAGTTCAGTCCTCCCACCTCAGCCCTCGTCCTATTGGTCAGCGCTCCCGTCAGTCAGAATCACATTGCTCCGGCTCACTCCGCCCCCACGCGCGGCTCAATCCGCTCCGTTCGGCTTCCGCGGAGGTCCCGCCCGCCCGCCCGACCGACTCTCAGGTTTGGTTTTTCTCGTCTTTTACTTTATAATCTCGCTCCCCGCCTCACCTCGATTTAAATCGATTCCCCAACACTTTACCCCGGCCGCTGATTCCACCTCTTCCCCAGGCCCGACCTTCCGTCCGCTCCCCGGAGGCTCCGCGCAGGCGCACTGGCAGGGGAACGGAGGGTGATTGACAGGTGACGATTGATAGAAGCGCCTGCCCGCGCTGTGATTGGTGCAGAGGAAGGCAAGTGGGCGTGTCCGGCCCCCGGGCCCACGTGGGGGAATCAAAGGCTGGCTGGAGCGCATGCGCAGCCCGCCTCGCACCGTTGGGAAGCTTTTCAAATATTTTTTTTTGCGAAACAAATTGAAAACACTCATTAATTCCCCCAACCTCCTCCCATCTAAAGTGCGATTATTATTATTTTTGTTTTTCCTCATTTGTGTGGGGTGTCTTTTTTTTACCTTGCGGTGGCGTGCGCCGATCCAACCGACTCCTGGGCGTTGCGTGCTGGCGTCAGTGCGTAATCGGAGGGGGGTGATTGACGCGAGGCGCCCGCCAATCAGGAGCGCGGAAAATGCTGGGAGGACCGGGCGGGCTGACGGTCCTCTAACCAATGGCGGCGCGGGAGGGAGTGAGGGGGCGGGACCTCGGTGGGCTGCAGGCCGCTTTCCTGCTTTCATTGTCTGCGGGAGCTGTTAAAGGGAAGGGGAGGAGGGGGTGGAAAAAAAAACCCAGCTTGTGAGTGTTTATTCCTTTCCATTACCTTTATTGCAAGGCTATTCATCAACTGCATTCATTTAAAAATAAGTGAACCTTTTCTCTTTTCGACTCTTATCCAGAACAAAGAGCCCTGGTGCTGTGAACATTTTGGTGGGCAGCCACTTTTAAAGGGACAAAGACCAGCATTCTTCCTCCTCTCTCTCTCTTGTGAGTATTTGTGGTGGGTGAGAGGAGGGGGGGTGAGTCAAAGGGGAATGCGGCCCCTTTTCAACAAAAAAAATTGCTTGGCTATTTAAAGGGGAATGGGTGCCCCCCAGGTATTTAATAGAGTCATAGAGTTTTACAGCAGAGAAAGAGGCCCTTCGGCCCATCGTGTCTGCGCCGCCCATCCATCCCTGTCCAGTCTAATCCCATTTTCCAGCATTTGGTCCATAGCCTCGTATGCAATGGCATTTCAAGTGCTCATCCAAATGCTTCTTGAATGTTGTGAGGGTTCCTGCCTCCACCACCCTTTCAGGCATTGAATTCCACATTCCAACCACCCTCTGAGTGAAAAAGTTCCTCCTCAAATCCCCTCTAAATCTCCTGCCCCTTACCCTGAATCTATGCCCCCTTGTTATTGACCCCCCTACTAAGGGGAAAAGTTCCTCTTTATCTACCCTATCTATGCCCCTCATCATTTTGTACACCTCAATCGGGTCCCCCCTCAGCCTTCTCTGCTCCAAGGAAAACAACCCCAGCCTGTCCAGCCTCTCTTCATAGCTGAGGCACTCCATCCCAGGTAACATCCTGGTGAATCTTCTCTGCACCCTCTCCAAAGCAATCACATCCTTCCTATAGTGAGGCGACCAGAACTGCACACAGTACTCCAGCTGTGGCCTCACCAGCGTTTTGTACAGCTCCATCATAACCTCCCTGCTCTTATATTCTATGCCTCGGCTAATGAAGGCAAGTATCCCATATGCCTTTTTAACCACCTTATCTACCTGCTCCGCTGCCTTCAGGGATCTCTGTACATGCACACCAAGGTCCCTCTGACCCTCTGTACTTCCTAGGGTCCTACCACTCATTGTGTATTCCCTTGCCTTATTTGTCCGTCCAAAATGCATCACCTCGCACTTTTCAGGGTTAAATTCCATTTGCCACTTTTCCGCCCATCTGACCAACCCGTTTATATCGTCCTGTAGCCTGAGGCTTTCCTCCTCGCAATTTACCACCCCACCAATTTTCGTGTCATCTGCGAAACTTATAACATTCTGGCAGGACTGGACAGACTGGATGCAGGAAGGATGTTCCCGATGGCGGGGGAGTCCAGATCCAGTGCCTCTCTCTGTATCATGTCAGAGCAGGGAGGTTCTGCTTCAACTGTACAAAACACCAGTTGGGCCACCGGCTAGAGTGCTGCGTGCAGTTCTGCTCGCCCCATTGCAGGAAAGATGTGACTGCTCGAGATGGGAGATTTACGAGGATGTTGCCAGGACTAGAGAATTTCAGCTACAACGAAAGATTGAATACATAGAAACATAGAAGATAATCTACATCCAAGGGTACTTAAGGAAGTAGCCCTAGAAATAGTAGATGCATTGCTGGTCATCTTCCAAAATTCGATAGACTCTGGAACAGTACCCATGGATTGGCGGGTAGCTAATGTTACCCCACTGTTCAAAAAAGGTGGTAGAGAGAAAACGGGGAATTACAGACCGGTAAACCTGACATTGGTACTGGGGAAAATGCTAGAGTCCATTATAAAAGATGTAATAGCAGAGCACTTGGAAAACAGTGATCGGATCGGACAAAGTCAACATGGATTTACAAAAGGTAAATCATGCTTGACTAATCTACTGGAATGTTTTGAGGACGTAACTGGTAAAATAGATAAGGAAGAACCAGTGGATGTGGTGTATTTGGACTTTCGAAAGGCTTTCGATAAGGTCCTGCATAAGGCATAGAAACATAGAAGATAGGAGCAGGAGTAGGCCATTCGGCCCCTCGAGACTGCTCCACCATTCCGTGCAATCATGGCTGATCATCCAAGTTCAGTACCCGGTCCCTGCTTTCTCCCCATACCCCTTGATCCCTTTAGCCTTAAGAAATATATCCAACTCCTTCTTGAATATATTTAATGAATTGGCCTCTACTGCCTTCTGTGGTAGAGAATTCCACAGGTTCATCACTCTCTGGGTGAAGAAATTCCTCCTCATCTCTGTCCTAAATGGCTTACCCCTTATCCTTAGACTGTGACCCCTGGATCTGGACTCCCCCGCCATCGGGAACATCCTTCCTGCATCCAGTCTGTCCAGTCCTGCCAGAATGTTATAAGTTTCAATGCGATCCCCTCTCATTCTTCTAAACTCCAGTGAGTATAAGCCCAATCAACACAATCTCTCCTCATACATCATTCCTGCCATCCCAGGTATCAGCCTGGTGAATCTTGGCTGGACTCCTTCCATGGCAAGAACATCCTTCCTCAGATAAGGCGACCAAAACTGCACACAATACTCAAGGTGTGGCCTCCCCAAGGCCCTGCACAACTGCAGCAAGACATCCTTGTTCCTGTACTCAAACCCTCTCGCTATGAAGGCCAACATACCATTTGCCTTCTTAACCGCCTGCTGCACCTGCATGCTTCCCTTCAGCGACTGGTGCACAAGGACACCCAGGTCTCGTTGCACTTCCCCCTTCTCCCAATCTATTGCCGTTCAGATGATAATCTGCCTTCCTGTATTTGACACTAAAGTGGATAACCTCACATTTATCCACATTATATTGCATCTGCCATGCTTCTGCCCAATCACCCAACCTGTCCAAATCATCCTGTAGTTTCTTGGCATCCTCCTCACAGCACACACGCCCACCCAGCTTTGTGTCGTCTGCAAATTTGGAGATATTACATCTAGTTCCCTTGTCTGGATCATTAATATATATTGTGAATAGCTGGGGTCCAAGGACCGATCCCTGCGGTACCCCACTAGTCACTGCCTGCCACTCGGAAAAAGAGCCATTTATTCCAACTCTTTGCTTTCTATCTGCCAACCAGTTCTCTATCCAAGTCAATACCTTGCCCCCCAATCCCATATGCCTTAACTTTACACGCTAATCTCTTACGTTGGACCTTATCGAAAGCCTTCTGAAAGTCCAAATACACCACATCCACTGGTTCGCCCTTATCTATTTTATTAGTTACATCCTCAAAAAATTCCAGTAGATTAGTCAAGCACGATTTACCTTTTGTTAAATCCATGTTGACTTTGTCCGATCCTGTCACTGTTTTCCAAGTGCTCTGCTATTACATCTTTTATAATGGACTCTAGCATTTTCCCCACTATCGATGTCAGGCTTACCGGTCTGTAATTCCCCGTTTTCTCTCTACCACCTTTATTGAATAGTGGGGTAACATTAGCAACCCTCCAATCCATGGGTACTGTTCCAGATTCCATCGAAAACCCAGCAGCTTCTCCTCCATCTCCACTCCAGCTCAAACTGCTGCAACAAAAAGACCTACACAGGCGGCCAGGGACCGACTTCCGTCACCTGCAATAAAACTCTTCCCGACAGCCGCTGACTAATGGCGGCCGCAGCACCCACAATTCCCCGCACCCCAGAAACCGCTCTATCCAACGGGCTGATTTCCCCGCTGAGAGTGCGCATGCTCCCCGGGGCCGCGGGCCATTCTGGGCGCCTGGCTCCTGTCCTTTGTCCCGAGTCAGATTCGGTGGAACAGGCTGAAGAAACCGGGAAGCGGCAGCTCGGATGGGGGAGGCACTGCACCCTGGGTTTCCTGGTACCGGGGCTCTGGCCGCACGTCCACCGGGCCCGGCCACTCTGATTCTGATTGAGCTTTTTGATGAGGTAACAGAGAGGGTTGATGAGGGCAGTGCGGTTAACGTGGAGTACATGGAATTCCAAAAGGCGTTCGACAGCGTGTAAAGTTAAGGCCCATGGGATTGGGGGCAAGGTATTGACTTGGATAGAGAACTGGTTGGCAGACAGAAAGCCAAGAGTTGGAATAAACGGGTCTTTTTCTGAGTGGCAGGCAGTGACTAGTGGGGTACCGCAGGGATCGGTCCTTGGACCCCAGCTATTCACAATATATATTAATGATCTGGATGAGGGAACTAGATGTAATATCTGCAAGTTTGCAGACGACACAAAGCTGGGTGGGCGTGTGTGCTGTGAGGAGGATGCCGAGAAACTCCAGTATGATTTGGACAGGTTGGGTGATTGGGCAGAAGCATGGCAGATGCAATATAACGTGGATAAATGCGAGGTTATCCACTTTGGTGTCAAAAACAGGAAGGCAGATTATTATCTGAATGGCAATAGATTGGGAGATGGGGAAGTGCAACGAAACCTGGGTGTCCTTGTGCACCAGTCGCTGAAGGTAAGCATGCAGGTGCAGCAGGCGGTTCAGAAGGCAAATGGTATGTTGGCCTTCGTAGCGAGAGGGTTTGAGTACAGGAACAAGGATGTCTTGCTGCAGTTGTACAGGGCCTTGGTGAGACCACATCTTGAGTATTGTGTGCAGTTTTGGTCGCCTTATCTGAGGAAGGATGTTCTTGCCATGGAGGGAGTGCACCGAAGATTCACCAGGCTGATACCTGGGATGGCAGGAATGATGTATGAGGAGAGATTGGGTCGATTTGGCTTGTACTCGCTGGAGTTCGGAAGAATGAGAGGGGATCTTATTGAAACTTATAAAATTCTAACGGGACTAGACAGACTAGATGCTGGAAGGATGTTCCCGATGGTCGGGGAGTCCAGAACCAGGGGTCACAGTCTTAGGATAAGGGGTAAACCATTTAGGACAGAGATGAGGAGGAATTTCTTCACCCAGAGAGTGGTGAACCTGTGGAATTCTCTACCACAGAAGGCAGTGGAGGCCAATTCATTAAATATATTCAAGAAGGAGTTAGATATAATTCTTAAGGCTAAAGGGATCAAGGGATATGGGGAGAAGGCAGGGACAGGGTACTGAATTTGGATGATCAGCCATGATCTCATTAAATGGCGGAGCAGGCTCGAGGGGCCGAATGCTCCTATCTTCTATGTTTCTATGTTCAGCCTCAGACAAATGTTAGGGAGAGGGATGGAGTCAGTGGCTAGGGAACAGAGTTTGTGGGGTGTCTGTCCCTTTAACTACAATTCATAGAATTATAGAAATTTACAGCACAGGAGGAGGCCATTCGGCCCATCTTGTCCGTGCCGGCCGACAAAGAGCTCTCCACCCTAATCCCACTTTCCAGCACTTGGCCCGTAGCCTTGTAGGTTACGGCACTTCAAGTACATATCCAAGTACTTTTTAAATGTGATGAGGGTCTCTCCCTCTACCACCCTTTCAGGCAGTGAGTTCCAGACCCCCACCACCCTCTGGGTGAAAAACATTTCTCCTCAAATCCCCTCTAAACTTCCAACCAATTAATTTAAATCTGTGCCCCCTGGTTATTGATCTGTCTGCTAAGGGAAATAGGTCCTTCCTATCCACTCTCTCTCTGCCCCTCATTATTTTATACACCTCAATCAGGTCTCCCCTCAGCCTCCTCTGTTCCAAAGAAAACAACCCCAGCCTCTCCAATCTTTCCTGGTAGCTAAAATTCTCTAGTCCTGGCAACATCCTCGTAAATCTCCCGTCTCGAGCAGTCACATCTTTCCTGCAATGGGGCGACCAGAACTGCACGCAGCACTCTAGCGGTGGCCTAACTGGTGTTTTGTACAGTTCAAGCAGAACCTCCCTGCTCTTACACGATACAGAAAGAGAGAGGCACTGACATATGAGGAGAGATTGGGTCGATTGGGCTTATACTCGCTGGAGTTTAGAAGAATGAGAGGGGATCTCATTGAAACTTATAAAATTCTAACAGGACTAGACAGACTAGATGCAGGAAGGATGTTCCCGATGGCCGGGGAGTCCAGAACCAGGGGTCACAGTCTAAGGATAAGGGGTAGGCCATTTAGGACAGAGATGAGGAGGAATTTCTTCACCCAGAGAGTGGTGAACCTGTGGAATTCTCTACCACAGAAGGCAGTAGAGGCCAATTCATTAAATATATTCAAGAAGGAGTTGGATATATTTCTTAAGGCTAAAGGGATATGGGGAGAAAGCAGGGACAGGTTACTGAATTCGGATGATCAGCCATGATCGCATTGAATGGCGGAGCAGGCTCGAGGGGCCGAATGACCTACTCCTGCTCCTATCTTCTATGTTTCTATGTTTCCCTCACTGATCGTGGCTCTTTACCAACACCGACTTTACAAAGAAAGCCCCGTGCGGCAGCCTGGAGCTCAGGGGCCCAGCGCGCAGGCGCGGAGGAGGATGATTGACAGGGGCCCAGGGGGTGTGCTGAGCATGCGCGGTGCGGGCCGGGCGCCTGTGGAGCAGGAGAGGGCGGGGCCATGGGGCGCTGCGTGGTGTCAGCCACAACTCAGCGCGGCGGCTGGAGCGCTTTCTGGAGCGCGGGGGCTTGTGGGAATTGCAGCCGCCATTACTGTTGATACTTTCAACCAACCTGTGCAGCAGCTGGGGCCTGAAAATCAGCTTCACTGCCCCTGGGCTGGGAAAGGGGGACATGAGACAACATTCTCCCTCTTACCCCTTTCTACACTCCTTTTACAGGGTTTTAGAAATGGAGCATTTACAGACAGGAAGCTCAGACCAAACATCACGTCAGGATCTGACAGAGTCGCTCAATTCATCAGGACCTGAATATCATCGGCCTTTGCACATGGAAGGAGAGAGCAGCGATCACAGCACAGACAAACCGCACACGTGTTCCGTGTGTGGACTCGGATTCAGCCGATCGCCTGACCTGGCGAGACACGTGCTCCGTCACACCGGGGAGAAACCGGGTAAAGGCGGGGACAGCGGGAAGGGATTCAGTTCCCCGTCTACATCAGAAGTTCATCCGCACAGTCACCCTGGGGACAGTCCGTTCACCTGCTCCGTGTGTGGGAAGGGATTCACTTGCACATCTCACCTGCTGAGACACCAGAGAGTTCACACTGATGAGAGACCGTTTCAATGTTCCGACTGTGGTAAGAGCTTCAAATTCTCCAGGGATCTGAAGGAACACCAGCTTGTCCACACTGATGAAAGACCGTTTCAATGTTCCGACTGTGGTAAGAGCTTCAAATTCTCCAGGGATCTGAAGGAACACCAGCTTGTCCACACTGATGAAAGACCGTTTACATGTTCCAACTGTGGGAAGAGTTTTAAAAGCTCCAGGGTTCTGACCAGTCACCAGCGAGTTCACACCGGGGAGAGGCCATTTCCCTGCTCTGTGTGTGGGAAGGGATTCACTGATTCATCGACCCTGCTGACACACCAGCTTGTTCACACTGATGAGAAACCATTTAAATGTTCTGACTGTGGGAAGAGCTTTAAATGCCCCAGGGATCTGAAGGATCACCAGCTTGTTCACACCGATGAGAGACCGTTTACATGTTCTGACTGTGGGAAGAGTTTTAAAAGCTCCGGGGCTCTGACCAAACACCAGCGAGTTCACACTGGGGAGAGGCCATTTCCCTGCTCTGTGTGTGGGAAGGGATTCACTGATTCATCTAACTTGCTGATACACCAGCTTGTTCACACTGATGAGAGACCCTTTAAATGTTCTGACTGTGGGAAGACCTTTAAAAGATCCGGGGCTCTGACTACACACCAGCTTGTTCACACTGATGAGAGGCCGTTTACATGTTCTGACTGTGGGAAGAGCTTTAAATACTCCCGGGACCTGACTACACACCAGCTTGTTCACACAGATCAGAGACCGTTTACATGTTCTGACTGTGGTAAGAGTTTTAAACGCTCCAGGGCTCTGACCAGACACCAGCAAGTTCACACTGGGGAGAGGCCATTTCCCTGCTCTGTGTGTGGGAAGGGATTCTTGCAGTCCACCAACCTGCTGGCACACCAGCTTGTTCACACTGATGAGAGAGCGTTTACATGTTCTGACTGTGGGGAGAGCTTTAAAAGCTCCAATGACCTGCTGAGACACCAGCGCGTTCACACTGTTCTGTAATGCAGGGCCCTGTAGACAGCTGGGGTGACATGAACGTGGAATGGATGAATGTTTTATAAATTCTTGGACTGCTGTTTAAACTTTCAATCTGTTGTGCTGATGATTCCCTTGATTTGACTGTTAATGTTATTTTTGTTTTTCTCCTTATCACAGGCAATTGCCTATTAAAAGTCAACCATCACAACCAATAAAACCTGGAACATAACAACAAAAGTTGAAAGGAAACTTAAATGAAATTAAAATTCTATTTTCGGTGGTGATGATGCACGCCAGTCCCTCCAGTACCCACCGGTCACGGAAGGCCTCGAGCGCACCGGTGGACTGTTCATGTTATTACATCGAATGTACAGCACAGAAACAGGCCATTCGGCCCAACTGGTCCATGCCGGGGTTTATGCTCCACACGAGCCTCCTCCAACATATCCTCCTATGTTTATCTGGCTTCTCCTTAAATACATCTATACCATTGGCCTCAACTACTCCTTGTGGGAGTGAGTTCCCCATTCTCATCACTCTCTGGGTAAAGAAGTTTCTCCTGAATTCCCTCCTGGATTTATTGGTGACTTTTATATTTAGAGCCACATAAATATGATGAGATTCTGTTAAGCTGAGCAGTATGTTGTTGTACTTTGTCTTTTTCTGATGAATGAAGCATTACTGAGCCCCTGTACCCGTGTTATGGGATGAAGTGCCAGACAAGAAAAGACAGAACGTCTGGGTGTGAATCTGATAACCTCACGGACCGTATAGGTGTGATAAAGAGACGGGCTTGTGGTTATAGTCTGGTCACAGATGGTCTAAATTCCCTGAATTAGCAGGAGTTCAGGAGGCGGTCAACAGACGGGTCCAAACAATCCCATTTCCTGAGTGGTAACCAAGCTTGTGTATAAGAACAGGCCACTTAAGCCATTGTCAGTTGGAACAGACTCGAGAAGATCGCGCGTGAATCCACTGTACTTCTATTCTCCAGATTGAGGGCATTATCACCCGATCTGTGTTATGCAGCGCCCTTAATAAAGTCTGGAGAGACAATTTGTGTTCTTGTGAGCTTGATTATCTGGTATCCGAAACCCTGGGACTCCCGATCATTAGAGTCAACCTCAGTGTGTGGAAAGGGATTCCCTGGTGTATCCCACCCGCTGACACACCAGAGTGTCCACAGTGTGACTGCGGTGGTTCGATTCCACTGTTTCCGATGCCTTTAATCACATCCAGGACTGAACCGTGTTAATTCAGGCAACTGGGGCTTGTTAATGTTAAGAGCCCCCAATAACTGGGCTGGATTTAAAGATTATTCCCTGTTCTCTCAGTACTAGTGAGCAGAGAGAAGCTGATGTTATAGAATCATAGAGCACAGTGGGATGCCTTTCGGCCCATCGTGCTGGTGCCGGCTCTCTGAAAGAGCGATGCAATTAGTCCCACTGCCCTGCTCTTTCCCCACAGCCCTGCAAATTTCTGGTTTTAGTATATATCCAATTCCCTTTTGAAAGTTACTATTGAATCTGCTTCCACCTCCCATTCAGGCAGTGCATTCCAGATCATCACAATTCGCTGTGTAAAAAAAGTCTCCTCATTTCCTCTCTCGATTCTTTTGCCAATGATCTGAAATCTGTGTCCTCTCGTTACCGACCCTCCTGCCAGTGACAACAGCTTCTCCTTGTTTGCTCAATCAAAACCCCTCATAATTTTGAGCACCTCGATCACAGCTCCACTTAACCGTCTCTGCTCCAAGTTATATTGCAAGTGTTTTGTGAATTGTTGCTGTGATCGAGGTGCTGGATGTCCGTGCCTGGGGAATGGGACATTCTATCCTCGTGAGCACCGAGTGTCAGCATCCAGCAATCTCTGGTCAGGGACTGTCTTTTTAAACTGCCTCACCTGAGCTTTTTGACTCCCTGATTTCATTATTAAACATTTCAGAGTTTTTGCAGACTGACCAAGGCTAAACAGATAAATGCGAGGTATTACATATTGGTAGGAAGAATGGGGAGGTCACTTATCACTTGGAGGGTGCGAGTCTTGGTGGGGTAGAGGAACAAAGGGATCTCGGAGTACAAATACACAAATCACTAAAAGTTGCAACACAGGTTAGCAAGGCCATAAAAAAAAAAGCAAACCAAGCACTAGGGTTTATTTCTAGAGGTATAGAATTGAAAAGTAGTGAAGTTATGCTAAACCTGTATCGAACCTTGGTTAGACCACACTTAGAGTACTGCGTACAGTTCTGGTCGCCATATTATAAGAAGGATATAGAGGCACTGGAGAGGGTGCAGAGAAGATTTACAAGGATGACACCAGAAATGTGAGGGTATACATATCAGGAAAGGATGAACAGGCTGGGTCTCTTTTCTCTTGAAAACAGAAGGTTGAGGGGTGACCTAATAGAGGTCTTTAAAATTATGAAAATTTTTGATAGAGTGGATACAGAGAGAATGTTTCCACTTGTGGGGAAGAGCATAACTAGAGGCCATCAATATAAGATAGTCACCAAGAAATCCAATCGGGAATTCAGAAGAAACTTCTTTACCCAGAGAGTGGTGAGAATGTGGAACTCGCTGCCACAGGGAGTGGTTGAAGCGAATAGTATCGATGCATTTAAGGGGAGGCTAGACAAGCATATGAGGGAGAAGGGAATCGAGGGTTATGCTGATAGATTTAGATGAGGAAAGACGGGAGGAGGCTCGAGTGGAGCATAAACACCGGCATGGACTGGTTGGGCCGAATGGCCTGTTTCTGTGCCGTATATCCGATGTAATCCTATGTCAAGTATCCCAGCTGGCTTAGCTCCAGGCACTTTAGCTCAGTGGGCAGCACTCTCACCTCTGAGTCAGAAGGTCGTGGGTTCAAGTCCCAGTCCAGAGACTTGAGCATAAAAATCTAGGCTGACACTCCAGTACTGAGGGAGTGCTGCGCTGTCAGAGGTGCCGTCTTTCGGATGAGATGTTAAACCGAGGCCCCCGTCTGCTCTTTCAGGTGGATGTAAAAGATCCCATGGCACTACATTGAAGAAGAGCAGCGGAGTTCTCCCCGGTGTCCTGGGGCCAATATTTATCCCTCAATCAACATCACTGAAATAGATTATCTGGTCATTGTCACATTGCTGTTTGTGGGAGCTTGCTGTGCACCAATTGGCTGCCGCCTTTCCTACATTACAACAGTGACTACACTTCAGAAGTACTTCATTGGCTGTAAAGCACTCTGGGACACCCTGAGGTTGTGAAAGGTGCTATATAAATGCAAGTCTTTCTTTCTCAGCAAGAGGGCGAGTGTCAGTGGTTGGATGGAGGAGCTCAGTGTTGTCACTGGGTGGACACAGACAGATTGAAGCTAAAAGACAGGGAATGCTGAAGTTTGGAATGATAACACCCAAAGTCAGGAGATGAGCCCTTTGCCTCGATAAGGGAGGTGGTTGCTAAGAGACCCACAGACCTAATAACACTGCAAACTGCTCCGGCAGCAGACTTGTTGCAACATGTGAGGTCACGAGTGAGTTGGTGCCCAGACAACAGAGGCTTGGGCATTCCTGAGAGAGACAAACTGGTTCTGTAACCGGGAGAACAGGTTGAGGGAGTCACCCTACGTGGGACGGCTCGTCTGAGGTGTTAACACAGAGTCAGCTTGGGAATGGGATGATCAATGAATCATAGAGTCATAGAAATTTACAGCACAGAAGGAGGCCATTCGGCCCATCTTGTCCGTGCCGGCCGACAAAGAGCTATCCTCCCTAATCCCACTTTCCAGCACTTGGTCCGTAGCCTTGTAGGTTACGGCACTTCAAGTACATATCTGTTAGGGTGAAAATTATATAGCTTAAAGCAGCAACATAAAGAATTAAAGAATGTTTTGTAAGAAGTGAACTTGTAAATAAGAAACAAGACAAAATAAACTCAGCTTAAGAGGGGGCGGCTCAGCTCGGGACACAACCTGTAATTCCCCCTTAGGCTTTACAACATTCGCTGCCCTCATTTTGTGTTAAATTCACAAAGCTTCCATCTTTGTCCCATGAGGATTCCCCATAGTATGTCTAAGTGCTGTTGTGGTGGGCAAGGGGCAGGAATTAACTGTTTGTGACTGTTCCCATTAAAACCATTGTGCTTGACATTAATTGAATTGAGGAATAGTCGACATTTTTAAGTAGTTTCTTGCCAGATTGAGGGTAGGCAAGATAATTGATAGAAGGCCTCCAATCAAATTACATCAGTGCCCTTCAGCCAGTCAGATTAATGTGTTCAAATGAGGCAAAATAAAATGAACAGTTATTGAATGTGGGAAACACTAAATATTTCACATTTATTCAGTGGTGCAGCCTTCTGCAAACTATTTGCTGGAAGCCCTTTGGATGTATTAATGTAATTCTACTATTCTATAATGCAAAGTCGATGAATCAGAATTGTGTGTATTGATGAGTTACAGTAATTGGTAGCTGCAAAACTGGCCATTTTGTAATTAACCGTTAAAAAGTGCCCAAAGTTCTGGAAGGTTCCATATCATTTAATGTTGCCAAACTAGTATCCTGTGAGGACCGGGGAGTTGTTGCTGGGGGAGCGAGATTGGGTGAAGACACCTGTGTGTAATATTTTGCGAGAATGTATAAAAGAAGTTTCAATACCTTGTTGCTAAGGGAACGTGATTGGGTGAGGACAAGAGAATTGTTGCTGGGGGAGAATGTTGTCAATTTCTGTCCTGGACTCTCAGTGATGGCTTTTGGAAACTCCTTTCACCGTCTGTGAGAAGGGCAGGATTGACAGACGGGGAAACTCAAACCAAACTTCACATCGAGATCTCAGAGAGTCACTCCATTCATCAGGACCTGAAATTCATCGGCCTTTTGAGTGCGGAAGGAGAAATGTTTGGGAGGTAAGTAGCACGGAGTCCAGTTCTACGGAGTACTGCGTCTACAGAGTGCTTAACTCGGGAATTGGGTGAGTGAGCGAATTCGATGAGGTGGGGGTAAGAGGGGCTGCTTGATACGTGAAAAAATATAAACAACTGGGGTTTAATTAGGACTGTGGGCGAAGTTACAGTAAAGACCTAAAGCATATAGCTAAATGTAATAAATTAAACAAGGTTATTACCTAGATTAAAAACTATTAATAGACAATTGGGTATTTCAAAACTTGAAAACCTAATTAGTTAAATAAAATACAATAGAGATGGCCGGGCAGGTGATGTGTTGCAGCTGTAGCATGTGGGAGCTGGTGGACCCCAGTGTGATCCACAGCAACCACACAGAGTCATAGAGGCACAGAAGGAGGCCATTCGGCCCATCGAGTCCGTGCCAGCTCTCTGTCGAGCAATCCAGTCAGTCCCACTCCCCCGCTCTATCCCCGTAGCCCTGCAAGTTTATTTCCCTCAAGTGTCTATCCAGTCTCCCCTTGAAAACATTGAGTGTCTCCGCTTCCACCACTTCCGTCGGCAGCGAGTTCCAGGTCCTCATCACTCGCTGCGTAAAAAAGTTTTTCCTCACATCCCGCCCTGTATCTCTTACCCAAAACCTTAAATCTGTGTCCCCTAGTCCTTGTACCATCAACTAGTGGGCACAGCCTTTCACCGTCTAGCCTATCCAAACCCGTCATAATCCTGTACACCTCTGTCAAATCACCCCTCAACCTCCTTTGCTCTAATGAAAACAAATCCAGCTTCTCCAACCTGTCCTTGTAGCTAAGATCCCCCATCCCCGGAACCATTCTGGTAAATCTCCTCTGCACCCACTCAAGGGCCTTCACATCCTTCCTAAAGTGTGGTGACCAGAAGTGTCTGCAACTCGAGGAACTTCGGCTCAGAGTTAGTCATAAAGTTATACAGCACAGAAAGAGGCCCTTCGGCCCATCGTGTCCGCGCCGGCCATCAAGCCCAGTCTATTCTAATCCCATTTTCCAGCACTGGGTCCGTAGCCTTGTATGCTATGGTGTTTCAAGTGCTCATCTAAATGCTTCTTGAATGTTGTTAGGGTTCCTGCCTCTACCACCCTTTCAGGCAGTGAGTTCCAGATTCCAACCACCCTCTGGGTGAAAAAGTTTCTCCTCAAATCCCCTCTAAACCTCCTGCCCCTTACTTTGAAACTATGCCCCCTGGTTATTGACCCCTCTACTAAGGGAAAAAGTTCCTTTCTATCTCCCCTATCTATAACCCTCATAATTTTGTACACCTCAATCAGGTTCCCCCTCAGCCTTCTCTGCTCCAACGAAAACAACCCCAGCCTGTCCAGTCTCTCTTCATATCTGAAGCGCTCCAGCCCAGGTAACATCCTGGTGAATCTCCTCTGCACCCTCTCCAATGCAATCGCATCCTTCCTATATTGTGGCTACCAGAACTGCACACAGTACTCCAGCTGTGGCCTAACTAGCATTTTGTACAGCTCCATCATAACCTCCCTGCTCTTATATTCTATGCCTCGGCTATTGAAACCAAGTATCCCATATGCCTTTTTAACCACCTTATCCACCTGTCCTGCTGCCTTCAGGGATCTATGTACATGCACACCAAGGTCCCTCTGATCCTCTGTCCTTCCTAGGGTCCTACCATTCATTGTGTATTCCCTTGCCTTGTTAGTCCTCCCAAAATGCATCACCTCACACTTTTCAGGGTTAAATTCCATTTGCCACTGTTCTGCCCATCTGACCAACCCGTCTATATCATCCTGTAGCCTGAGGCTTCTCTCCTTGCTATTTACCACTCCACCAATTTTTGTGTCATCTGCGAACTTACTGATCATACCGCCTACATTCATATCTAAATCATTAATGTACACGACAAACAGCAAAGGACCCAGCACCGATCCCTGCGGTACACCACTGGACACAGGCTTCCAGTCACAAAAACAACCTTCAACCATCACCCTCTACCTCCTGCCACTAAGCCAATTTTGGATCCAATGTGCCAAATTGCCCTGGATCCCATGGGTTCTTACCTTCTTGACCAATCTCCCATGTGGGACTTTGTCAAAAGCCTTACTAAAGTCCATGTAGACTACATCAACTGCACTACCCTCATCCACACACCTAGTCACCCCCTCTCAAAATTCAATCAAATTGGTTAGACATGATCTCCCCCTGACAAAGCCATGCTGACTATCCTTGATTAATCCTTGCCTCTCTAAGTGGAGACTAATTCTGTCCCTCAGAATTTTTTCCAATAATTTCCCTACCACTGATGTTAGGCTCACTGGCCTGTAATTCCCTGGTTTATCCCTACTACCCTTGTTGAATAATGGTACTACGTTAGCTGTCCTCCAGTCCTCCGGCACTTCCACTGTGGCCAGAGAGGTTCTGAAAATTTGTGTCAGAGCCCCTGCAATCTCCTCCCTTGCCTCACACAGCAGCCTGGGATACATCTCGTCTGGGCCTGGGGGTTTATCCACTTTTAAGCCCACTAAAACCACTAGTACCTCCTCCCTCTCAATACTAATTTGTTCAAGTATATCACAATCCCCCCTGCCTGATTTCTATGCCTGCATCGTCCTTCTCCATAGTGAACACAGATGCAAAATATTAATTTAAAACCTCACCTTCATCTTCTGGCTCTACACACAGATTGCCACTTTGGTCCCTAATGGGCTCTACTCTTTCCCTGGTTATCCTCTTGCCCTTAATATACTAATAAAACACCTTGGGATTTTCCTTTATTTTGCCTGCCAGTGTTTTTTCATGACCCCTCTTCGTTCTCCTAATTTCTTTTTTAAGTACCCCCCTGCACTTTCTATACTCCTCTAGGGCTTCCAGTGTTTTTAGTCCTTTGTATCTGCCAAAAGCCCCCCTTTTTTTCCTAATCCATTCTTGTATGTCCCTTGACATCCAGGGTTCCCTGGGCTTGTTGGTCCCACCCTTGACCTTTACAGGAACATGTTGGCGTTGTACTCTCTCTATTTCCTTTCTGAAAGACTCCCACTGCTCTGATGTGGATTGTCCTACAAGTAGTTGATCCCAGTCCACTTTGGCCAGATCCTGCCTTATCATATTAAAAATCGGCCTTCCCCCAATTTAGATCCTTTATTTCCAGTCCATCTTTGTCCTTTTCCATAACTACTTTAAATCTCACCGAATTATGGTCACTGTCACCAAAATGCTCACCTACTAACCCTTCTACCACGTGCCCTGCTACATTCCCTCGAATTAGGTCCAGTACCGCCCCTCTCTTGTAGGACTTTCTACATGTTGGCTGAAAAAGCTCTCCTGGATGCACTTTAAGAATTCCACACCCTCTAAGCCTTTCACACTCTGACTATCCCAGTTAATATTGGGGAAGTTGAAATCCCCAACAATTACTACCCTATTATTTCTACACCTCTGAGATTTGCCGACATATCTGTTCCTCTATCTCCCCCTTACTGTATGGGGGCCTATAGTACACTCCCAGCAAAGTGCTTGCCCCCTTTTTGTTTTTAAGTTCTACCCATATGGCCTCATTAGAGGAACCTGCTAAGGTATCATCCCTCCTTATAGCAGAAATTGACTCCTTGATTAATATTACTAACCTGATTTTTGGTCAACTCTTGGCGTATTCACGTTTAATAAGTCTCCGGGAGAAGGAGTCGCTTCACTTGTACTGGTTCCTGGGGCCTGATCACCTTCCCCAGGAGCAGGGCCTTGACCCTGACTTTATTCACTTGTACTGGTTCCTGTGGCCTGTTCACCTTCCCCAGGAGCACGGCCTTGATTCTGGGGGTGTTTTATTGCACCGCATGGTGTACTTGAGAAGAGCCCCATCAGGGCGAGTGCGGGGGGGTCAGGGGGCGCGTGCGGGGGGGTCAGGGGGCGCGTGCGGGAGGGTCAGGGGGCGCGTGCGGGAGGGTCAGGGGGCGAGTGCGGGAGGGTCAGGGGGCGAGTGCGGGAGGGTCAGGGGGCGAGTGCGGGAGGGTCGGGGGCGCGTGCGGGAGGGTCAGGGGGCGCGTGCGGGAGGGTCAGGGGGCGAGTGCGGGAGGGTCAGGGGGCGAGTGCGGGAGGGTCAGGGGGCGAGTGCGGGAGGGTCAGGGGGCGAGTGCGGGAGGGTCAGGCGGCGAGTGCAGGAGCGTCCATCTCCAGGACATGTGTGTCTGAGTCAATGGGACTCTCTCTGACCTTTCTCCCCGGTCCATCTCCAGGACCAGTGTGTATCTGAGTCAATGGGACTCTCTCTGACCTTTCACCCCAGTCCATCTCCAGGACCAGTGTGTATCTGAGTCAACGGGACTCTCTCTGACCTTTCACCCCAGTCCATCTCCAGGACCAGTGTGTATCTGAGTCAATGGGACTCTCTCTGACCTTTCTCCACAGTCCATCTCCAGGACCAGTGTGTATCTGAGTCAACGGGATTCTCTCTGACCTATTTCCCCAGTCCATCTCCAGGACCAGTTTGTATCTGAGTCAATGGGACTCTCTCTGACCTTTCACCCCAGTCCATCTCCAGGACCAGTGTGTATCTGAGTCAATGGGGCTCTCTCTGACCTTTCTCCCCAGTCGATCTCCAGGACCAGTGTGCATCTGAGTCAATGGGACTCTCTCTGACCTTTCCCCCCAGTGCATCTCCAGGACCAGTGTGTATCTGAGTCAATGGGACTCTCTCTGACCTTTCTCCCCGGTCCATCTCCAGGACCAGTGTGTATCGGAGTCAATGGGACTCTGACCTTTCTCCCCAGTCCATCTCCAGGACCAGAGTGTATCTGAGTCAATGGGACTCTCTCTGACCTTTCTCCCCAGTCCATCTCCAGGACCAGTGTGTATCTGAATCAATGGGACTCTCTCTGACCTTTCTCCCCAGTCCATCACCAGGACCAGTGTGTATCTGAGTCAATGGGACTCTCTTTGACCTTGTTCCACAGTCGATCTCTGGAAGCTCTTTGAATCGGAAGGGTTCTCTCCGGTTGGTGCTCTCACAATCCTGTGCTGGTTCATCTGCTGTTGTTCCTCAGTCTACAATCCCTGTTTACTTCGAGCTGAGCACCTTCCTCAATCACACCATCTCTCACCGGGACATCTAATTGTGGCAAAGCAGAAAATAAGAACAATATTGAAAACGTGAAATAATATAATGTAGACTTTTAATCTGCTTACTAATAATTCAATTTCAAGGCCGAGTATTTGTTTGATTTTGTGCCTTTCCTCAGATCCCCAGTTGCGGGGCTGTGTGTTTAGTTTGGAGATTTTCCTCAGATCCCCAGTTGCGGGGCTGTGTGTTTAGTTTGGGGATTTTCCTCAGATCCCCAGTTGCGGGGCTGTGTGTGTAGTTTGGAGATTTTCCTCAGATCCCCAGTTGCGGGGCTGTGTGTTTAGTTTGGGGATTTTCCTCAGATCCCCAGTTGCGGGGCTGTGTGTTTAGTTTGGAGATTTTCCTCAGATCCCCAGTTGCGGGGCTGTGTGCTTAGTTTGGAGATTTTCCTCAGATCCCCTGTTGCGGGGCTGTGTGTTTAGTTTGGAGATTTTCCTCAGATCCCCAGTTGCGGGGCTGTGTGTTTAGTTTGGAGATTTTCCTCAGATCCCCAGTTGCGGGGCTGTGTGTTTAGTTTGGAGATTTTCCTCAGATCCCCAGTTGCGGGGCTGTGTGTTTAGTTTGGGGATTTTCCTCAGATCCCCAGTTGCGGGGCTGTGTGTTTAGTTTGGAGATTTTCCTCAGATCCCCAGTTGCGGGGCTGTGTGCTTAGTTTGGAGATTTTCCTCACTACATTTCCGGCCTCCTGAGACTCCCCCATTCTCACTGCTCTGGGCGGAAATGCGCCATTTTCTGTGCGGAGTTACTGCCCGGAGCGGTGACCCTGTGACCCTCCCTCGCTGTGATCTAAACTCGGGGCTGAGCAGCCGTTGTCGGGCCGGGTGCTGAATGGAGCCGAGTTCCCTCAGTCACAGAACAGGCCCTGTAACCCGGGCAACAAGCCTGTTTCTGACCGGCCCAGCACACAGCAAACCCATGATCAGCAGGGGAGCAGCACTGCGCCTGCGCGGGAGAGAGAGAGAAAGGGACGGCACTGCGCCTGTGCCGGAGGGCGAGAAAGGGAGCGGCACTGCGCCTGCACAGGAGGGCAGGGGAGCGGCACTGCGCCTGCGCGGGAGAGAGAGAGATAGAGAGAGCAAGGGAGCGCCACTGCGCCTGCGCGGGAGTGCGTAAGGGAGCGGAACTGTGCCTGCGCCGGAGTGCAAGGAGCGGCACTGCGCCTGCATGGAAGAGAGAAAGGGAGCGGCACTGCGCCTGCGCGGGAAAGAGTAAGGGAGCGGCACTGCGCCTGCGCGGGAAAGAGTAAGGGAGCGGCACTGCGCCTGCGCCGGAGTGCAAGGAGCGGCACTGCGCCTGCGCGGGAGTGCAAGTCTGCGTCACAGCGCCTGCGCGGGAGAGAGAAAGGGAGTGGTACTGCACCTGCGCGGGAGAGCGATGTCGCACGAACGCATCACTATCGCTCCCAGTGGTGGGAGGACTACATCGGAACATATTGTCAGGAGGAGGCCATTCAGCCCCTCCAGCCTGTGTCACCAGCCCATTCCATTCACTCCACCTGATTTCAAGAAAGGGTTGAGCATACTGGATACAGCAAACACCTGACAACTAGCCGCGCCTCTAGCCAAGCTGTTCCAGTACAGCTACAACGCTGGCATCTATCCGACAATGTGGAAAACTGCCCAGGTATGTCCTGTCCACAAAAAGCAGGACAAATCTAACCTGGCCAATTACCGCCCCATCAGTCTACCCTCAATGATCAGCAAAGTGATAGAAGGTCTCATCGACAGTGCTGTCAAGCAGCACTTACTCACCAATAACCTGCTCAATGATGCCCAGTTTGGGTTCCGCCAAGACAGTTCGGCTCCCAACCTCATTACAGCCTTGGTCCAAACATGGACAAAGGAGCTGAATACCAGAGGTGAGGGGCAAATGTAAGAAGTCACACAACACCAGGTTATAGTCCAACAGTTTTATTTGAAATCACAAGCTTTCGGAGCGCTGCTCCTTCGTCAGGTGAAGGGGAGGTGAGGGGAGGTGAGAGTGACTGCCCTCGGCATCAAGGCTGCATTTGACCAACTGTGGCATCAAGGAGCCCTAGTAAAACTGAAGTCAATGGGAATCGGTTGGGGGGGGGGGCGGGGAGGAACCTCCACTGGCTGGAGTCATACCTAGCACAAAGGAAGATTGGCTGTGGTGATTGAAGGTCAATCATCTCAGCCCCAAGACATCGCTGCAGGAGTTCCTCAGGGCAGTGTCCTAGGCCCAATCATCTTCAGCTGCTTCATCAACGACCTTCCCTCCAACAAGAGGTCAGAAATGGGGATGTTCGCTGATGACTGCAGCGAGGTGATTTACTTCCTGTTACCTTACACTGTACACACACAGCCCGAGAATGGCCTCTCCCTTCCCCCACTCACTCCATGTTCCGGAAATATTTCCTGCTTCAATCTGTCTCGTACAAACAGCCCCGACTGCCGCTGAACTTACCCGACACAAAGCCCATCTGCGGACACAGTCCTAGTGCGATGTGCTGCTGTGAGGAGGCTGCTGTTTGTTCCCTTACTCGGGCCCGTGCTATCTCCACTCCCTGATGTGGTCAGCGATCTTCAACCGAGCACAGAGGAAACGGCCCCCGCTGGCAGAGCTTGGGGAGGGGAGCTTGCAGGATCCTTCCTGTCGCTTTAAACAGTGTGGCGAGAGGGGGAGGAGCAGGCAAGTGTTTATCACGCATGCTCAGACCTCTCTCCTGACGCAAATTAAAAGAAGCAACAGCAAAAAAAACACTTTGAACTTATATAGCACATTTAAATGAATAAATCATCCCAATGAGCTTGAAAGGAGCGTTATCAAAGAAACATTGTCACCGAGACAGATAAGGAGATATTAGGAGAGGGGAAAGCAACCCTGGACACACGTCAGTTGCTGCCGGTGAGTGTGAGAGTGATGCGAATCCTGTCCCTCAGAGCGATTTGTTTCCCCATACTGTATGGAAGGATGGAGAGGAACAGGTTCTGTCAATCTCTGACACTGAACTGCTGCTGAGCGGGGAGTTTAATCAGTCTCTGCCTGTCTCCGGTGGGTGAGTAGGCGACAGATACCAGACAAGTTCCCGGGCCTGTGTGACTGTCACCCCCTGTGTCTTTCTCTGTGCCTTGTGTACAGGATCAATCCCCAGTCCCTCTATCCCCCAGCCCTGCCTGTTATATCTGGATCGATGCTGAACCTCTCAGTTTTCGGTCTATTGAAACCAAGTTCAAGGCATGTGTGGTGAACAGAATGTCTCACTATTTCTGTGAATAATACTATCATCTAAAAGCAGGCTAGGATCCACACAGCCAAACTGTGACATGTTCCTGCCTCTAAATCTCGGTAACAGACTGCGTGGACCGCTTGGCTCAGAGTACGACCATTCAGACTGATACAGTCTCTCTGTCTCTCTGTCTCTGGTTGCTGTCTCTGGGTGTTGAGAATGGAATGCACAGGACACCAGTTGCTCTGTTCTGTTCCTCAGTTTTGGGGAGAGATAGACAGAGAGAGGCGGTGAGATCATCATTTCTATTTTCATATAAATCAAACTTATTCCTGCCTGCGAACAATATAATACCTTCAAACCAGATATGGGTGAACACAGCCAGAGCTGTGATTGGCTCCTGCCCCTGAATCTGGGGAACAGACACTGTGAGGAGCGCCGGCCTCAAGAGTGTTTAACACTGACTGAGCTGGGAAACTCCAACTAACCCCGAGAATCGGCAGCACAGGCCGAGCGGAGAGGAAAACCTGTCCTGTGAACTGTAAATCTGGGAACAGATTGTGCTGTGAATGAGCAGAGTGAACATTATGTCAGCGAGAGTGTGTTAAAGGGGCGGGTGGGTTAGACTAATGTCACTGTGTTTGTGTGCCCGCTCTCATCGCCGGATTTCAGAGACCCTCTTGTGTAAAATTCAAAGATTTCCCTGTCATAGGATCGCTCCCCCCTGATGTGGGAATTAAATGTGAAGTTTTAGTTGATTTCAAATTTCAGTCGAAAAACAGTGAACATGTCCGCGATCGGGTGAGAGAGCGCGATCAGTGCAGCAAAGAAACGGTTTTAAATCGAAATTGCTGTCTTGAATTCTGATGAAACTTTCTCGACAGCAAACATCCCGGTCTTCGAGACAGAAAGAGACCAATCTGGGAATGTGGAGTGCCCGAGTTTAATTGTAATCGGAGAGTTAATGAGGAGAGAGAAACACAGAGAGGCTGGAGGGGCCGGGAGCTGACAGCAGGGTGTCTCCGCCCCGTCCGCTCGCTGCCTTTAAGTTGCTCTGTGCCGCCGCCTCTCGTTTCATTTCTGACCCAGCTCTGACTGTCAGAGAGATTTTCTACAGAGTCGCCGACATGACCGAGACTGCAGCCGCCAAAATGGCTCCTCCTGCCGCCGCTCAAACCAAGGCTCCCAGCAAGAAGAAGGCGGCTCCCCACTCCAAGCCAGCCGGTCCCACGTTGGGCGAACAGAAACTCAAGGTTGTGGCGAGTGGCAGCGGTCGCAAGGGGATGTCCCTGGTTGCGATAAAGAAGGCTCTGGCTGCCAACGGCGTCGACGTGCTGAAGCTCCGGTCCCAGATCAGGTTAAGTATCAAGATGAAAGTGGGAAACGGCTCCCTGGAGCAGAACAAGGGCACGGGCGCCACGGGTTCCTTCAGGCTTGCTAAGAAGGAATCCCAGCGGAAAGAGGGAAAGAAGGTGAAGAAACCAGCAGCCAAGAAATCTGCAGTAAAGAAACCGGCAGCCAAGAAACCAGCAGCCAAGAAACCAGCAGCCAAGAAATCTCCAGCCAAGAAACCAGCAGCCAAGAAATCTCCAGCCAAGAAACCAGCAGCCAAGAAAACAATCACCAAGAAACCAGCAGCCAAGAAAACAATCACCAAGAAGGCAGCAACGTCTAAAAAGACAGCGAAAGCGGCGGCTGGGAAGAAGGTGGTGGGGAAGAAGCCCAAGAGCCCCAAGAAGGCCACAGGCAGAAAGGTGAAGGCGGCCAAGAAGGTGGAAAAACCCAAGGCCAAGCCCAAATCAGCAAAGTCTCAGAAAGCAGCCAGCAAAAGAAAATAAAAAGGACAACTGTAGTGTATGTACCTTTAAGAGGAACTATGTTTTTGAAGCCCCTGTATACTGTAGTACCAGTAGTAACCACTCGGGTATATAAGCCTGTATAGCGTCTTGTGTAGTTAGTTCACCTCCAGACTTTGTTCAGTAAACACTTGTTAAATCAACTCCTGCATTCCGTGTCTCCATTAACACATGGATCTAACAACAACTTGTAAACATCTGAACCCAAAGGCTCTTCTCAGAGCCACCCATGTCTTTCCAAAAAGAGGTGATTGCGGAATCATATGATCCATGTCCCGGGGCCGGGCTCAGATTCCAGATTGAAATCATTTCAAATGAACCCCGGCTCCCTGGTGACTCGCTGATTTTCGCTGCACCCACCCTGATACGCTTATCAATTACTTCATAAAAGGTGATGAGTCGAAGAAGAGATGATGAGTCGAAAGAAGAGATGAATAAGGCTTTTATTAGCTAAGAAGAGACCATGCTTCTTCGTGAGTGACTGAACAAGTCTGAACGAAACCCACACAGTGGTGGGTGGAGTCAGCTGAGGCATGCCTCCATACACAGCGCCACCCAGAGGTGGCAATATACAATACAGTGGTTTACCACATTCACCCCTTGTTTAATGTGAAGTCCGGCGGGGTGAAGGGTACTACAAGTTAAGTCTATCAGGAGGCCTTGTCTGACGTCCTGATCGTCGTGGTGGCGGCGGTGGTGTTACAGCATCCGACGTCGGGTCTGGTGTCTGGGTGGTTGGTGAAGATTCCTGGGGCTTTGGCATGCCGTCTGCAAGGGTTGGGTTGGGAGGGGTGGTGGGGGATAACAGTGGTAAGGGGGATAACGGTGGTAATTCAGGGGTACCCGAGGGTGCGAGATCTCGTATGGAGACCGTGTCCTCCCGCCCGTCTGGGTATGTCACCCAGGCATACTGGGGGTTGGCGTGTAGGAGGTGCACCCGCTCGACCAGGGGGTCCGTTTTATGCGTCCTCACATGCCTCCGCAGTAGGACGGGCCCAGGAGAAGTCAACCATGCCGGTAGCGAGGTTCCCGATGTAGACTTCCGGGGGAAAACGAACATTTTCTCATGAGGGGTCGCATTAGTGGCAGTACAAAGCAGTGACCGAATGGAGTGAAGCGCTGCAGGGAGGACCTCCTGCCAGCGGGAGGTCGGAAGGCCCTTAGATTTTAGTGCTAAGAGGACTGCCTTCCAAACCGTCGCGTTCTCCCTTTCCACCTGGCCGTTCCCCCGGGGGTTGTAACTGGTGGTCCTGCTCGTGGCGATACCTCTTGTTAGCAGGTACTGCCGAAGTTCGTCGCTCATGAACGATGAGCCCCTGTCGCTATGTATATAGCTGGGGAACCCGAACAGAGCGAAGATGTCATTCAGACACTTGATGACCGTGGTACTGGTCATGTCTGGGCAAGGGATGGCAAAGGGGAAACGGGAGTACTCATCAACTATGTTGAGGAAGTACACATTGCGGTCAGCGGAGGGGAGGGGCCCTTTAAAATCGACGCTCAGGCGTTCGAAGGGGCGGGTGGCCTTGATCAGGCTTGCTCTGTCCGGCCTATAGAAGTGCGGTTTGCACTCGGCGCAGATTTGGCAGCTCTTGGTCATGGTCCTGACCTCCTCGATGGAGTAGGGCAGGTTACGGGATTTGATAAAATGGAAAAACCTGGTGACCCCCGGGTGGCAGAGGTCATTGTGGAGGGACTGCAGCCTATCACTCTGCGCGTTGGCGCATGTACCACGTGATAGGGCATCTGGGGGCTCATTGAGTTTCCCTGGCCGATACAAGATATCATAATTGTAGGTGGAGAGTTCGATTCTCCACCTCAAGATCTTGTCGTTCTTGATTTTACCCCTCTGCTTATTATTAAACATAAAAGCTACTGAACGCTGGTCAGTGAGCAGGGTAAATCGTTTCCCGGCCAGGTAATGCCTCCAGTGACGCACCGCTTCTACAATAGCCTGGGCCTCCTTTTCGACGGAGGAGTGTCTCGTCTCGGGGCCCTGGAGGGTCCTTGAGAAAAAGGCCACGGGTCTGCCCGCCTGGTTAAGGGTCGCGGCTAGGGCGAAGTCGGAGGCATCGCTCTCCACTTGGAAGGGGATGGACTCATCCACCGCGTGCATTGCGGCCTTCGCGATATCGTTCTTGATAAGAGTGAAGGCTGCACACGCCTCTGGTGTCAGGGGGAAGGAGGTGGCTTTGATGAGGGGCCTGGCTTTGTCTGCATAGAGGGGCACCCACTGGGCGTAGTAGGAGAAAAACCCCAGGCATCTCTTCAGTGCTTTTTGGCAGTGGGGAAGGGGTAGCTCCATTAGGGGGCGCATTCTGTCGGGGTCGGGCCCGATGACTCCGTTCTCCACCACGCAGCCGAGGATGGCCAGGCGCTTGGTGTGAAACATACATTTTTCCTTATTGTACGTTAGGTTCAGCCGTTGGGCCGTACGGAGGAAATTTGCTAGATTAACGTCGTGGTCCTGCTGGTCGTGGCCGCAGATGGTGACGTTATCCAAATAGGGGAAGGTTGCCCGCAGCGCGTTCTGGTCAACCATTCGGTCCATCTCCCTTTGGAAGACCGAAACCCCATTGGTGACGCCGAAGGGGACCCTAAGGAAGTGGTAGAGGCGGCCGTTTGCCTCGAAGGCAGTATACTGGCGGTCCTCATGGCGGATGGGCAGCTGGTGGTACGCTGACTTAAGGTCGATGGTGGAGAATACTTTGTATTGCGCAATCTGATTGACCATATCAGATATGCGAGGGAGGGGGTACGCGTCCAGCTGGGTGTACCGGTTTATGGTTTGGCTGTAGTCGATTACCATGCGGCGTTTTGCAGTGGTTTTAACGACTACAACCTGGGCTCGCCAGGGGCTAGTGCTACCTTCGATAATGCCCTCCTTCAAGAGCCGCTCCACCTCAGAGCTGATAAAAGCTCTGTCCCCGGCACTGTACCGCCTGCTTTTGGTAGCGATGGGTTTACAGTCGCGGGTGAGGTTAGCGAACAGGGGAGGGGGGGGGACTTTTAATGTGGAAAGGCTGCAGGTGGTTTGCAGCGGGCGATTTAAAAGTTGTTGGTTGCAGACTGTGAGTGGGGGGAGGGGTCCACCGTATGCTAGTGTGACACTCTTAAGGTGGCACTGAAAATCCAACCCTAGCAGGACGGCAGCGCAAAGACGGGGCAGGACTAGCAGTTTAAATTTTTTATATTCAGTGCCCCCTACTGACAGGATCACCACACAGTAGCCGCTGATGTCCATTAACTGGGACTTGGACGCCATAGAAATGCGATGGTGCATTGGCAGAATCGTGAGGGAGTGGCTACGTACCGTGTCGGGGTGGACGAAACTCTCTGTGCTCCCGCTGTCGATCAGGCAACTGGTGGCGCGGCCGTTTACCGCGATATCCATCATGGAGCTGGATAGATGGTGAGGGAGGGCTTGATCCAGCGTCACGGAGGCCAGTATGTGGCTTAGTGAGTCACTATAGTCATCCGCCGAGACGGTGGTCGGTTCCGGTGACGAAATGGCGGTTGAGTGCGTTGGATACGATGGCGGCGGATGCCATGCGGCCGGGGGTACACAAAATGGCGGATAAGATGGCTGCTCCCACGGCCCGCACGCTGCGCTGCTGGCTGGCTTCCCCTTGCAGGCGTTAGCGTAATGGCCTTTCTTCCCGCAGCCCGAGCAGGTAGCTGTCTTAGCTGGGCAGTGCGCTCTGGGATGTTTTAACTGGCCACAGAAATAGCATTTTTGGGCCTGGTTACTGGGCATCGAAGCAGTTCTTACCGGAGGCTGCTGTCTCGGTTGGGTCGCTGCAGCGGTTGGTGCCGGGGGCGGCGGTCCCGTGTCCCACGGTTTCGATTGCCATGTCTCGGCGCCGTTACGGGGGTATGCCTCGAGGTTTCGGTGGGCCTCCTCTAACGAGAGCGCAAGGGCAATGGCCGTCTTCAGGTCGGGTTCCTTGCTTTCTAGCAGTCTCTGCCGGGTGTGGTCTGACTGGAGGCCCCTGACGAAGGCATCACAGGCGAGTCCCTGCGCGTGCTCCACAGCCGTTACCGCTTTACAATCGCAGTCTCTGCAGAGTGCCAGTAGCGCCCGTGCAAATGCCCCTACCGATTCTCCCGGTTGCTGCCTGCGGGATCCCAAGAGGTGTCGGGCGTAAATTGTGTTCACTGGGCGCGTATATTGCCCTTTTAGTAGCTCGAGGGCCGCCACGTACGTATTAGAGTCCCGGATTAGCATATATACTTGATGGCTCACCTGGGCGGTCAAAATTTTCAGTTTGTGATCCTCCTCTGTAACCTGTGAGATTGCGAGGAAGGATTCAAAGCAGCTCAGCCAGTGTTCAAACTTGGCTGATGCACCCACATCTTGAGGGTCGAGGTCCAGGCGTGGTGGTCTGAGGGCTCTCAGCAATGTCTGCTGTATCCGTTGCTGTTGTTGCTCCTCAGGTGTCGCCATTTAACTTTTAGCTAATAAAATTGATACGCTTATCAATTACTTCATAAAAGGTGATGAGTCGAAGAAGAGATGATGAGTCGAAAGAAGAGATGAATAAGGCTTTTATTAGCTAAGAAGAGACCATGCTTCTTCGTGAGTGACTGAACAAGTCTGAACGAAACCCACACAGTGGTGGGTGGAGTCAGCTGAGGCATGCCTCCATACACAGCGCCACCCAGAGGTGGCAATATACAATACAGTGGTTTACCACACACCCCTCCCCCAGTGTCTGCAATAAAACAGAGAGAGAATGGGATGTCCGGGCCGGGCCTCACTCTAACTGGGGGGGTGTTCGACTCCAGTCTCAGTTCATGGTCATTTTCAGTTCACGGTCATTTTCAGTTCACAGGTTCAGGGTGAAAGTCTCTGAGACGCTGACACTGGCGGAGATACCCCACATCACAACTCGAACCCCAACACATGAGATTCTCCAAATCAACTGGAATAAGGTGTTTGTAAACTGCTGAACCCGTCTGTGAGGGGAAGTGTGGGGAGATGGAATAAGGTCAGAGATTGACATGGAAGGAGACGGGTCGACTTGTGATCGAAGGGACTGTATATAGGCGGGAATATTACTGATTGTTAATTGTAACAGGATCTTACTTAAAATATTCTGGTTTCAGGGAACCCTTGAATATGAAGCCCGAGTCTGTAAGGGTTTGTGCGGCGCGCTGTGTTTCGGTTCTACTGTCAATAAATGGTTTGAAATTGGCGGTTGCAGATAGCTGGAGGTGGATAATTGATTTACAAATAGATTCAGTCCCACACTCTGATACAGTAGCAGATACTAGCAGAAATGGAATTAATTTCAAACTAACATCAAGTGCCAGAGTCTGATAGATGCAGTAAGAATCCCACTTTCATAAACCGAGTAAGTAGCAGATACATGCGGAATTCTTCGGTGAAAGACAGTACGAGCGGGCAGCACGGTGGCATAGTGGTTAGCACTGTTGCCTCACAGCGCCAGGGACCCGGGTTCGAATCCGGCCTCGGGCGACTGTCTGTGTGGAGTTTGCACATTCTCCCCGTGTTTGCGTGGGTTTACTCCGGGTGCTCCGGTTTCCTCCCACAGTCCAAAGATGTGCAGGTTAGGTTGATTGGCTATGATAAATTGATCCTTAGTGTTAGGGGGGATTAAATACATGGGGTTACGGGGATAGGGTGGGATATGTGTTGGTGTAGGGGTTATGGGGATCGGGTGGGATATGTGTCGGTGCAGGCTCGATGGGCCGAAATGGCCTCTATCTGTACTGTGGGGTTTCTGTGTGATTCTGTGTGTGTGAGAGACTGACCGATTCAGCACTAATATGACACTAACATGCAGTCCCAGAGACTGACAAATACAGAATGAAACTCACACTCAGTACCAGGGACTGACATCTTAGACTTAGACTTGCACAACATCCCAGTGAATGACAGATACGGAATGAATCCCACACTACACTCAGTACCAGAGACTGACAGATCCAGAATTAATCTTAGACATGCACACCATCCCAGTGAATGACAGATACAGAATGAATCTCAAACTCGCACATCCCAGTGACAGACAGATACAAAATTAATGTCACACACACATACACTACCAGAGAATGACAGATTCTGAATGAATCCCAACACTGACACACGGTACCAGAGTCTGACGGATACAGATGGAGTCCCACCCTGACACATGGTATCAGTGACGGACAGGAAATGAATGGATCTCACACGCACATACTGTAACAGAGACTGAGATTGGTAATGATTCCAACACTTACATAAATCACCAGAGACTGAATAATACAGAACTATTCCAATACACACACTCACAGTACTAGAGACGGGCAGATACTGAACTAAAGTGGTGGAGACCACACTGCAAGACATGAATATAGTGCACTGGTTGGAGGAAGTACATCTAAATTGCTGTCTCGTCCGGAAGAAGTGCTTGGGACCCCAGATAATGGTCTGGGAATTGGTGCATGGATATATGCTCTTGCAATTACCTTTCTGACTACAGGGGGCGTGCTGGTGACAAAATCTCAATCTGATTGGATACATAAAGAAGCCAATCATAGAGATGCAGAACAATGGAATTTGACATCACTCTTCAGCAGCCAATCACAACCATTGCCTTCACCCATCCCTCATTAGCATAGGACTGTGGGGCTGCCTATATATTCCGAGCCCGGCGCGGGTTTGCGTCGTTTTGTGTCTGAAATCGAGTTTGAGAATGGTTGATGAAAAGAAACCAGTTGCCAAGAAGGGCGCCAAGAAAACCGTCAGTAAACCGGCAGTGAAGGGCGGCAAGAAGCGCAGAAAGTCGAGGAAGGAGAGTTACTCCATCTACATCTACAAAGTGATGAAGCAGGTTCACCCCGACACCGGCATCTCCTCCAAGGCCATGGGCATCATGAACTCGTTTGTGAACGAGATTTTTGAGCGCATCGCGGGTGAGGTTTCCCGCCTGGCCCATTACAACAAGCGGCACACCATCAGCTCCCGGGAGATCCAGACCGCCGTGCGCCTGCTGCTGCCCGGGGAGCTGGCCAAGCACGCCGTGTCGGAAGGGACAAAGGCGGTGACCAAATACACCAGCTCCAAGTAAAACTCCACGCTGTCCTGAAAGAACAAACCCCAAAACACAACGGCTCTTTTAAGAGCTACCCAAAATCTCTCTGAAAGAGCTACACAAACTCATCTCTCTTTAGACACAATTTACTGTAATTATTTCCGTAACAAGTGTGTTTTGAGAACGTTTGAAGTTCCAGCCGTAGATTTAGTTTTGAATTCTCAGATAAGCACTTTCACTGCCCGGATCAACCTTAGCGTCGCTGTTGTATTTCCCGTCCAGTAAAGTACAAACACGGTCCCTGATCGCTCTTTCCCTTTGATCTCAGACCCATTCACTTGCAGCGCCTTCCGACAAATTAAAAGCTTGTTTTCGAGATGAGACTCTGATTTCAGTCACCTCAATCTCTGCAAAAACATTTTCATTTTTTTCAATGCCAGTTGGGAGTCAATCCTTTTATTAACCCGAGACTTCCTGCAGTGTAACAACCCAGAATGGGGTTTCTTAGAGACCAGAACGCGGTCAGTTTGAACGCTCTGTCCCTCTTCTCTTCTCACAGCAGGACTCCCAGATCTGGTTTCACTCCCGCAGCAGCGCCTGCGCAAAGGATCATTCGATAATCTGAATCCTCACTTTTACAGAGATTGAGCTGGAATGTGTCCCGTTACAGAATCAATGGGGATTTAATCCCACCCGTTAAAGTTCGCTATTGAACCCGGAATTAATCCTGATTGTAACAGCCTGGAATTTGCAAGGGAGAGATGGAAGAAGACAAAAGGAATAAAAAACTGTCCGGAAATCTTTGGCTAATAGTTAATTTATTAACTTAATTCGCTGGGTTAGGAAAATATTGGCGGGTTTTTTGAAATTAAAAATCGTTGGCGGTCTGACTGTTGAGGACAGTTATTTCCACACACTTGCCATTGGCGGAAAAACAGACTGTGATTGGTCACCGGAAAACACCAATGGAATTCACCACAGAGCGACCAATCACAAGTTTGCTGTCTGCATTCCTCCAGAAGGTAGAAGGGCGGCAGATGTGGGCGGAGTTTATCATTATTTCTTTCAACGAGTGGATTTTGGAAATGTCTGGAAGAGGAAAAACCAGCGGTATAGCTCGGGCCAAGACCAAATCCCGCTCATCCCGGGCCGGACTGCAGTTCCCTGTGGGCCGTGTTCACAGGCTCCTGCGAAAGGGCAACTACGCTGAACGTGTGGGTGCCGGAGCTCTGGTCTACATGGCTGCTGTGCTCGAGTATCTGACCGCTGAAATCCTGGAGCTGGCCGGCAACGCGGCCCGCGACAACAAGACCACCCGCATCATCCCCAGACACCTGCAGCTGGCCATCCGCAACGACAAGGAGCTCAACAAGCTGCTGGGAAAGGTGACCATTGCTCAGGGCGGGGTACTGCCTAATATCCAGGCGGTGCTGCTTCCCAAGAAAACCAGCACTGCCAGCTCCAAGAGCAAGTAAAGTGGACAAGATTCAATCTAATAACCCAAAGGCTCTTTTCAGAGCCACCCACTGTATCTGTGAAAGGGCTGCTTACTATTTAGCCATTTTCGGTAAACTGTCTGTCCAGCATGTAGAAATCCAGATCCAGAAACACTGCAGCGGGCTTGCTGTGAGCGAATATTCAGATCAGTGATTCAATATAGATGAGGACTGGCTTCAGAGAAAAACAAAACACACGGAACCCTAACGTGAGCGCAGCACTCAATGAACACGTTGTTAGGAGAGCCGAATATGAACGGATGTTAAGAACCGAGTATAAAGTGAGTGAGCGGCTACCATTCCTTATTGGGACAATAATTCCATAGGGAGAACGATATACACCCTGACCCATACAAACATTCCCTTTTTATTTGGGAGACAGGATCTAACCAGAATTGCAGCTCTGGTTAATTTTTAAATAGTTCAAATAGTAACTGAAGTTCCCACCTGTCCCTGCATTAAGAGCTGGTTTTAAAGGTGAGTATCAGACTTCAGGCACCTCGTTCTCTCTCTCGGATCCATCCCGGTATGTGGAGTTGGATCAATTCTCTCACTCCGGCGCAGGCGCAGTGACGCACCTTGCCCTCACGCAGGCGCAGTGCCGCTCCTTGCCCACTCACGCAGGCGCAGTGCCGCTCCTTGCCCTCTCACGCAGGCGCAGTGCCGCTCCTTGCCCTCACACGCAGGCGCAGTGCCGCTCCTTGCGCTCCCACGCAGGCGCAGTGCCGCTCCTTGCCCTCCCAGGCAGGCGCAGTGCCGCTCCCTTGCCTCTTTCTTCCGCGCAGGCGCAGTGCCGCTCCCTTGCCCGCAGGCGCAGGCGCAGTGCCGCTCCCGTTCTCTCTCTCGCTCGCTCTCTCTCTCTCCCGCGCATGCGCAGTGCCGCTCCCTTTCTCTCTCTCTCTCTCCCGAGCAGGCGCAGTGCCGCTCCCCTGCTGATCCTGGGTTTGCTGTGTGCTGGGCCGGGCGGCGCCGGCCGTTCAGAAACAGGCTGGTTGCCCGGATTACAGGGCCCGCTCTGTGACTGAGGGAACTCGGCCCGACAGCGGCTGCTCAGCCCCGAGTTTAGATCACAGCGAGGGAGGCTCACAGGGTCACCGCTCCGGTTAGTAACTCCGCACAGAAAATGGCGCATTTCCGTCCAGAGCAGTGAGAATGGGGGAGTCTCAGGAAGCCGGAAATTCACAGTGAGTAAAATCTCCAAACTAAACACACAGCCCCGCAACTGGGGATCTGAGGAAAATCTCCAAACTAAACACACAGCCCCGCAACTGGGGATCTGAGGAAAATCTCCAAACTAAACACACAGCCCCGCAACTGGGGATCTGAGCAAAATCTCCAAACTAAACACACAGCCCCGCAACTGGGGATCTGAGCAAAATCTCCAAACTAAACACACAGCCCAGCAACTGGGGATCTGAGCAAAATCTCCAAACTGAACACACAGCCCGGCAACTGGGGATCTGAGCAAAATCTCCAAACTAAACACACAGCCCCGCAACTGGGGGTCTGAGGAAAATCTCCAAACTAAACACACAGCCCCGCAACTGGGGATCTGAGGAAAATCTCCAAACTAAACACACAGCCCCGCAACTGGGGATCTGAGGAAAATCTCCAAACTAAACACAGCCCCGCAACTGGGGATCTGAGGAAAATCTCCAAACTAAACACACAGCCCCGCAACTGGGGATCTGAGCAAAATCTCCAAACTGAACACACAGCCCCGCAACTGGGGATCTGAGGAAAATCTCCAAACTGAACACACAGCCCCGCAACTGGGGATCTGAGCAAAATCTCCAAACTGAACACACAGCCCCGCAACTGGGGATCTGAGGAAAGGCACAAAATCAAACAAATACTCGGCCTTGAAATTGAATTATTAGTAAGCAGATTGAAAGTCTACATTATATTATTTCACGCTTTCAATATTGTTCTTATTTTCTGCTTTGCCACAATTAGATGTCCCGGTGAGAGATGGTGTGATTGAGGAAGGTGCTCAGCTCGAAGTAAACAGGGATTGTAGACTGAGGAACGACAGCAGGTGAACCAGCACAGGATTGTGAGAGCACCAACCGGAGAGAACCCTTCCGATTCAAAGAGCTTCCAGAGATCGACTGTGGAACAAGGTAAGAGAAAGTCCCATTGACTCAGATACACACTGGTCCTGGTGATGGACTGGGGAGAAAGGTCAGAGAGAGTCCCATTGACTCAGATACACACT